>NC_134206.1:340010781-341260781 GCF_965140235.1 Caretta caretta | reverse complement strand
AGCTGTGGCAAGGGTCTGCCCACACCAATTCAATTGCAGGGTCAGTTTTAGACTAGATGCAAAATGAGAGCATGATGATCACTGAAGAAGGAATAAGGGAAAGAAAAACACCTCCTGTCCATGTACTTTAACTTTGCCATCCTACAGAGTTTCTCCTAGAATTACCTAACTGCATAGGGGGAAAGGAGGTGACATTCCAAGTTCGGATGGTCAACCCAAGTATTAGAGCAAGGCTCTGGGGAAAAAAAAGTCTGCCCAACCCAGTGTTAAAGCTTGATGACCCGAATATGGGATGCACTAATCATGGAAACTTTGAGACACTGGAAATGACAACAAGAGAGAGACTGTCCGAAAACTTGGCTCTCTATCTTAGGCTATTCAAACATGAAAAAATTAACATCATACAAAGAGATAATCCCCTTTGGCCTCTCCACTACCTTTATTAAGAAAAACAAAACACTACCTAGCATGAGGTAACCAGAGTGTTTTACCCCTTTAAAAGGTTATTGAGGGTTGGTTGATTTGTTTGTTTGTTTTGAGGGTTGAATATTAACATTCATTGCAGCTGGACAATTTTTGGAGGCGGGACTCATTTAGTGAATACTGCACATCCTTAGAATTTGTAACATGGCTTAACCCTGTTTATATATTTTATTGAATAAATAAACAAACCGCATAGTTTCAAAAGAATACAGAGCTGCTTTGAGTCTAAAAACAGCCCTTTCAAAGTTTACTGCAGCTTAGGGAGAGGAGAAGCTAACCATCTCAGAAAAGTCCAGCTGCTCTGTTACATTTGACAATAAAATTATTAGAGACTAAAAATATTTCAGCATTGAAATATTGCTGATAATCTGGCAATTACTGTAACCTGCAATCAAAATAACTTGAATTATTGATTCTTAGTATGCAGAAAATCTTGTATTAACTTTGTGGTGGCATAAGATCTATTACAGGCCACAATCAGCTAGGTACCTAAAGTTTGGAGGAGGTCTCTCTCTTATCCGGACTGAATGAAGCTGCAGCTTGACCAGTCATTTAAAAAGAACTATAGGAAAGGACCAATTGCAGTTAGAGGGATTGAGAAGCACTGGGTAATAAGCTCACATGGGTGACTGCAGTCATTCTTCTACGTGGTGCCTGAGCTTCCTTAGGGCCAGATCATGAGAGCTGCGGATCATCAGTGTAATCCACTCAGGGTAGCACTCTGTTTTCCTCTAGTGGTGGCTGAGACACAAAATAGAGGTTGGTTAACATGCTACGTGCTTAGCTAACAGAGTATGGGTATTTTGGTTCAGGCAGCAGAGGTTTGTGCTTTAAGAAGCAGAAGTCCCTCCCCACTGCTAACACCCCACCCAGGAGCATAGCATTACTTCTACAACTCCTGTGGCAATCAGTGGGACTAATCACATAAGTAAATGGATGCTAGACCAGGGCCCTCTAGGTACTGTAGAATCAACCAGGGAAGTAAGAAAGGAAAAAGACCTGTTAAATCATCCATTCCATCTCCCCGCCAACTATGGTGGTGTTCCCCACCGTGCATTTTCAAATGTTTTGTCCAATTTACTTTCGAATATAACGTGCGCTTCCCCTGAGAGTTTGGGTATGTTTTCGCTGCAGTGTAAGCACGCGCGTTTTTGGCATCTCATTGGGTGTTTTTTTGCCTCCATTTATTTCCTAATAATTTTGTAACCCAAACTCCGTGCTAATGTTGATAAATGACAGGGCTACACTCTCCATCGCATAAAACAGTACAGGGGATAAACTCTGCTTAAGTTTTTGGCTGACCCTCTCAGCAGGCTTAGCTCAAAAATTAATTTGTCATTACCCAGGTGCTATGCACTAAGCTTTATTGGCAGTGAGAATCTCAGCATACTGTATGTTCTCTGGAAGGAAAAAAGTGGTCATGTAATCACTGAGACACTGAACAGTCATTTCCAATCTGGTAATATTTTATGTGAACTGGCACTGTATGTTGCATATCATTTATCTTCCTAATCCTTGTTCCACATTGCCTCCCACTTGAGGCCAAGAACATTACAGCTGTGCCAAAGAGTGGGTGGAAAAATAGCCTTGTTATTAACCTAAGTTGAAAACATAATGGCTTTTTGAATGTCTTCATTCACAGATGCAGTCATACTAAATATTAATACCCTTAAGTGTGGCAAAACAGAACGTTCATTTAAAACTCCATTGTTCATGTGTGTTGCATAAAAGAAGGCCCAATGAAAGGAATAGTGTCTTGTCAATGGCTTCATCTTGTCCCTTTTGCTGGGGCCTGTTAACCCATACATTTCAATAGTCTGCCCTAGTGCTGTCATCGGTGGGGCAAATTCTGCTCCAGTGTAAATCCAGAGTAACTCCACCAGCCTCAATAGAGTTACACAGGTGTAACTGAAAGCAAAATTTGTCTAGTAGCTTCAGAACAGAGCGTCAGTATGTAGAGTGTTATTGAAACACACAGAATGTTGTCATAGCGGCCTGAGCATCAGAAGGCTGCAGCGTTGCCATTTCAATCTCAACCCCATAAGAGTAGGGCAAATTATCTATTTGGGACAAATTATCTTGCCAAATGGAATTCCCCAGGAGCAGCTGTCATAAAATCAAGAGGGGGAAATTGTAAATCTCCTCAAATTAGTCTTCAGGGTATCCAAAAATCTCTATTCTGAACATACCAGCAAGAGAACCAATAAGGTAAATTAGTTAACCCCCAGCACAATTAATTCCAATAGCAAGTCCTAGAAATTAGAGATGAAAACTATTCCTTATCCACCCACAGCCCAGCCAGTGGAGATCATTCCCTAAAGCATAATGTGTAATGTTTACTGGTCTATTTTTTCTGGAGGCTGTAATTCACTTCCGTAGAGGATACCTTCCAATGTAAAATGTTATTCCAACAGAGCTACCAACGACATTTTTTACGAGTTACTGTTGAATCTTAATCTTTGGAAAAATTGATTGTGGGTGATATGTGACAATGTCTCCCCATTTTAATATGAAAAAACGGAGTGGATCTTAACCTATTGTATATCAGGCCTTGTATTGTAAATCAGTCTGTGTCAGAGTTCACAAGTGTTTCATCACCTTAAATGGGGCTCATTTGATATTTAGTTTTACATTTTTGATAACTGCAGGACTATCTGAGGCCTGCTTTTGCACATGAAAACCTCTTTTCATCCATTCTTTTAAGACAATCAAATGTAAAACGGTTGATGTGTAATTGCTTCGTTATCTCTGTATCAGAGCTTGTGATAGACAATATAGTGAAAGCCTGCATTATGCAATTGCTAAAATAATTTCACTCCCAGGGGAAATGCTAAATTCACACTGAGGGCTTTGCATGGCTTGGAGATGTCCTTAAACTTTGATTTCTTGAGGCTTAGCATAGCCAAAGTGGTGTACAAGTCTTAGGCCCCAGTCCTGCAAGAACCCTATCTCTCATCCCTTGCACAATCAGAGTCTTACTAGGTAGAGTGGGGGACTTCAGAAGTCTGGTTGTATTTCCAGTTCTGCCACGGACTCATAGTATGAATCTACAGACAGACTTTTGAAAGTGCTCAACCTGCGTGTTGCCAGTGGGAGCTGCTAAGCTCATTTGAAAATCTGGACTCTAACCCTTGTGGGTCTCACTTTTCCTGTCAGTGACAGTGATCTCATCATATTTACATACTTTGCATGGATGTTTTGAGATATAAACATTTCTATAACATTTTGAGGTCCTCAGAGCAGAGATCCTGTGTACATGAAAATCATAATTTGCTGGTAAGTTTAGTAAGGTATATTGTTAGCAAAATAGTGTAATTGTTCGTGGTGGTCTTCCTGGGAAAAGGACAGTGAGGCAAGCAAACTCCCCTTCATCTGCCCCCCCCCCCCCCCCCCCAAAATCAGCCAGGGAAAAATCCTGTAAAAGGAGCCTTTTTGTGTTTTCTATCTCCTCTGCCTCGGGAGCACAGACCTTCTTCAAAAGCTCTCTAAATTTTTGGTAGTGAAACAAACTCACACAAGCACATCTGTGACATCTCATTGGATTCATTCCTGCAGCTGCCCCAGTGACCCAGGCAGAATGCTGTAGAAAATCATGCCTATACTGCAAGTGATTAGACATATTCAGGATCCTCATGCTGTTGATGCCAAGGAATGCTGAATAGTTTCATCAGCTCTGCAGACGTGCTTCAGTGTAAGCCCTCCTGCCACTGCCTAGTCAAGGCCACCTTTGACAGCCAGCAGGAGCCAATACAGAACTGTTTAGGCACTCATTTTGTTCCCTTTCTCTGTTTGTCTTTCTCTCCCTGATTAAGTTGCCAATCATTCTCTTACCTCTTTCTCCTCCTACCTTGATAAGGTGCCAGTCATTTCATACAGCCTTGTCGTCCCTTGCCAAATACTTCTCTTGTCATAACTTGGAAACAGACTGCTATAGCTTTATTTTATCTCTTGATCTGATTAGTGGTGCCAAGTATCAGATACAAAGGCTTAGAGTGCAGCAGGGCCTATATATCATTTACTGTCTTGAGCTTGGATTGGTCGGGTATGGTATTCGTTAAGGACCTTGAACTGATAGATGATCTCGCCACCCCTAGAACATTAGTTTCCCATATA
Organism: Caretta caretta; assembly: GCF_965140235.1. NCBI lineage: Eukaryota > Metazoa > Chordata > Testudines > Cheloniidae > Caretta > Caretta caretta. Next base: position 341,256,185 of record NC_134206.1, on the reverse strand, counting down.
TGATATGGTGTATCCATTTTTAGCCTTTTTTTTCTAGCCCAAGTTTCCAAATTCTGCATGGTTGCCTGTTGCAAGAAAAAGATCATCAATAATTTAAGAACCCTGACAGGCAATTCTGATATACCTCTGTGATTAAACGCTCAATTAATAGAAATTTCAAAATAGTAGCATTGAGGGTGGTTCAGTACAGTATAACTATGAATAATGAGTTGAAATTAAGCAAAGGACAATTTAACCTGAATTCTAGGAACAATTTCCTAGCTCTGAAATCGAATAGATTGTGGAATTGTCTCCCAAGGGAAGTGGTGAAAACCACAACGCTAGGAAATTTTAAACCGGACTAGATAAAACTTTGGAAAATTATACTCAAAAGTACAAATCTCTGCTGTCAGGGAGAAGTGAGCTAGATGATTTTGTTGTCTTTTTCCATTTCTAATTTTTATGATTCTGTGAAAACTATTTTCATATATTTGTAAGATAGTATAAATACCAGAGGGAAGTACTGTTATCAGCTTTCTTAGTTTGTTTTCCAACCACAAGCACAAGGCTCCATGAATTATCTTGGCTTTTCTGTCTATTCAGCAGTATGTATTATGTGTACAAGTATCTGACTTCATCAGTTTTACGTCAGTTGAGTCATCAAATGAAAATAAAAAGCAAACGTCATTTGAGTCCAGTTCCTTTTTGCCACTGATGCTGTCCTTCCTCCGGCTTAGCTGCTGGGGCAGTGTGAAATCTCAGCTGCTACTTTTTAATCAAAACAGGTTTTTACACTGCTAATCTGCCTGCGCTTTTTAAAACTGGGGTGCCTCAACAGCTGGGATGCTGTCAAAACACCCAAGATGTGTTGGGTCAAAAGTCTAACCCTAAATGCCAGCGAACATTTTGGGCTTGATCCTGGCAAGTGTTGAGCACGGCCTGCAAGATTCTCTTCTCTTTGTTCCCAAACCAAGTCCTTATAAGGCACCGCAGTTTATTTTTGTGTGCATGTACAAATATATGGTTTTATTGCTAAAGTGTTTTGTTTATCTTTGCTGCTGCTGCATTTATTTTAGTACTCATCTAGACAATTAATTAGGAAAACACTTGAGTGCTGAATATGCTTCTTCAGATACACCACTCAGTTGTTGTTGGGTTTTTTTTTTCAGGAGCATCAAGCAATTAAAAACAAAATCTACTGCAGTTTTCCTAACAATGGCTTTTTCCCTCCGCACCTTTCATCTCAGGTGCTCCTCCCTCCCCCATTCGAAAGGCAGGCCCTATTGCTTTGAAAGATCTTGGGCACCATCAAGAGCTCAAAGCAAAGCGTGGTCCTTAAAATTCAAAGATTCCATGGTGTTGCATCTCCATCTGCGTAGAACTGTTCCAACCAAGTAGAAAGATTCAAGAGCCAGCAGGAAAGATTTTAATATTTTTGTTTTGTTTGGGTTTTTGGTTTTAAGATTTAATAGGGGAATAAATGTGTCCCTGGTACCAAGTTTGGGAGAATTAATCTTTTTAGATCAAATTCAGGTTTCAGAGTGTTGTTTGAAGGTGCAGGTACAGAGGGATAGATTTGACATATGCTCTGACCCTCCTGGAGTGAAACTGCAGATGTCTTGAAATCAGCAAAAGACACGGGAGAGTTTATATCATTGAAGTTAACAATAAATGTAACTTTTCAGCTTGGTTTTATTTGTGCAATGGAACAGGGAGCATAACATACATTCAGAGAAAGGTGAAGTTCTTAGTATAAATTGGGAGATAGTGGAACCTCAACTCATTTTGAAGAAGAAGTGTTCTCAAATAAATGAGGATCAGAGAATTGAAGTAGATATGTAACAGATATTGGGTCACAACCATGCTGATGTAGATCTTTGTAGCTCGATTAACCAGCTGAAGATATGGCCCATTAACTTGCTCTGAGGGCAATAGGGGTAAACTATGGCCTGTCTCCGGGGGAGAGGGATAGTACTTATCATTGTGGTATATTGGCCAAAGCGGAGGACAGTGGAAGGAACTATTTCCTTGTGGGCTTTTTTCCCCTTTCTGTTGCCCTGGAAGCTAGTCTGTATTTGTTTTATTAAATCCCTCCTTTTCTACATGCAAGCTTTTGGAGGAATTATGTAGGGCTTGTGTTTTCTCAGGCAGAAGCAGAGTTTTCAGATAGTAATGTTCTTCTGTCTATCTACAATACTTATCTGACCCCCATTACTCTAGTATATGAGCACCTCACAGTCATCAATGTATTTATCCTCACCACACCTCTGAGACTTAGGAAAGTCCCTTTATTGACATTGTACTGAGGAATAGAGAGGCTAATGGCCAGGTTTTTAAAATGTATTTAGATGCTTAAAGCTATAGATAGGCACCTACTAGGATTTTCAGACATTTAACTCCCACTGGGCACTTATCGGCATCTTCAGATGCCTAAATACCTCTAAAAATTTGGCCATAAGTGAACTGTGCAAGGTCACACAAAGAGCCTGTGGCAGAATTAAACCCAGTCTCCTAACTCCCAAGATAGTGCCTTAATCGGTGTGCTATCCTTCTTCCCACCATGTTTGTAAGGAGCAGGCTCCAGAAAGGTAGCATTTGTTTGGTTCCAGCACGGTTCCCTGCTCTTCTTCTGATTATTTTGTCGCACTCTGTCTATTTCTCCCTTATTTTGTCTCCTTAACCACTTTATGGTGCTAGATCTGGCCTCCTTCTGAAGCCTGCGTTCTGCAGAAGGCAAGCCCAGGCTCCAGAGCTCTTAGTGCAGTGATGGGGGCAGGTGGCCCGCAATTGTGTGGTCTTCATACTTAGACACTTCTAAGCCTGAATTTCCTATTTGGGATTTAAACTAAGTCCCATATTGTAGTGGATATGACAGTGTTGTAGAAACCTGTAACTAAACGAAATGTGTGTTAATTCCAACCCTTTAATTCACAAACCTCTGAACGTAATTCTGAAAACAGGGTGTAACATGGACTTCTGGATCCTTGCTTGCTTGACAAGATAGAACACTTTAAGGTCATATTGGATCTGCTTTTATTCTCTCAGACAGGGCAAATTCATATGCTATTTTCCCCTTTCTATGAAATTAACTAGTTATTGAGCGAATTCTTGAGAGAAGCATTTCTGACACTCTGGCAATACAATACAATGACAAAACGTACCAAATTTAGCAGTTTAATCCCTGATGTTGTCAATTAAAGTTAAATGAGTTAGCATGATATCTCTAAAGAAGTCATATTTGTTTAATGAGGCATCTTTGACTAGCATGCTAAATGCCCTGGTTCTTATTTCCCGAGATAAATTAGATTCCAGTACACACATGTAGGTTTTTCATAGTGACAGTATATTTACAAACTGCTACTTACTGTCTGGATAGTCAAGGATTAGAGGGTTGAGTCCTGAAACAGAAGTTTTTTATTTCTGGTTTTGATTTTGCCCCATTGCAACTTCCGGGGAAGGAATTCAAGGATTATTTTACAGCATGTGTGATATTCAGAGTAAAGTTGCGAGAATAACTGGTTTTTCTAGTTTATTGGCAGTTCTGGAAAATTAATTTTTATTTGACCTGGAAGGATTTTTTTTTTTAAATGGCAAACTGAAAAGTAAAAAAAAAAAAAAAAACCTTTCTGGTCAAATATTAGGTTTTTATTTGGCATAAAACTAAACATTTCATTTAGATTTTGAATGCTTTAAAACAAATTGAAGAAAGGCCATTTGAATCAGAACATCAAAATGTTTCATTTTGAAAATGTAGAAGCAAAATGTTTTGACTGTTTTGGATATTTGTTTGTGCTCTTTTCGCCAACAGTTTGACGGAAGTGACACAAATTCACAAAATGTTGGTGTCAGTGAATCTGCATTTTTGTCAAAAAAAGGTTTTAAACTGAAAAATTTCGTCCAGCTCTAAGTCAGAGTATTTCTCACTGCAGAGTTGTCCCACTGCTGAGCTGGTATTTGGGACTGTGCACCAGATTCTCCAGGACCATAGTGAACTCTGGTATGAATTGTAGGGTCATCAAACAAATCAATGGTCTGGAGGTGTTGTGAGTGAGAAGCAGCAGGCATTTCTCTGACTTACCTTTATCTCTTAAGAGCATTAAAGTGGGAGAAAGCAAACATGGGAATTCTGATATTCTAAGATCTGTGCTCTGGAGTCCCATTCAGTACTCCTGTGTGTCTAGGGGTCTGATAAGTATTAGCACTGGGACCCTTAACCCAACATTTGGGTCACCCTGCAGGACCAGTTCTGCTAACCAAAAGTGGCCCATTAAGCGCTCACATTCCACACCCAACTCTTTGAAAATTTGAGGACAGGTTGAGATTATTTTAGCTCTAATACCGCTAATCATTCGCTTTAGCAGATAAAATTGTGGATATGGACCAGTGCCAGCTATCTTAAAGGAGACTTCAGAGGGAACCAGCTACTAGATGATTTGAGTAGGCCCTTTTCACGAGAATTGAATTAAGATACAGTTTTACCCCCACACCCATTTTAGGAACTGATTGATAATGGGGAATGTTTCATTTTTCCAACATTTTGAATTCTGAACCTTTGTTTCCCTGTAGTTTCCAGAGATTTATTTAGCAGGGGGCAGGTTTGCTACCTCTGAGGGTGACTGCAGAGGGGCTGAGAAGGTTTTAACTCATTTCAGAGACAGAATCCCCAAATCACTTACTTGGAGCAGATAGAAAGGGAACATTGGACAGGTGACCTCCTACTGGACAGAAAGGGGAATGGCAGTACTGGTGGGACACAGTGTGAGGCCTGGGAGTGAGGATGTGACAGAAGAGAACATAAGAGTGGCCATAACGAGTCAGACCAATGGTCCATTTAGCCCAGTATCCCGTCTTCTGACAGTGGCCACTGCCAGATGCTTTAGAGGGAATGAACAGAACATGACAATTATCAAGTGATCCATCCCCTGTCGTCCACTTCCAGCATCTGGCAGTCAGAGGCTTAGGGACACGCTGTCACAACCAGGACATGGGTGGTCTGACCTAGTGGTCAAAACAGGAGTTAGGCCAGGTCAGATATGGGGAGGTCAAAGTCCAAGACAGGCCAGAGGGCAAACTAAGAGTCAAGCATGAGGAGGCAAGCAGGGTCAAGGTACCAGGAAGTCAAGCCAGGGGAACAGGAAGCACACATTCCAGAGCAGGGTGGATCCCAGTTGCATGGACAACTTCCTGTTCCTGTACTGGGTTTATATAGAAGCAGTAGACTAAGCAGGACACCCAGTATGCTGTCTGTCCAGTTCCAGGTCTATATGGTTTCTGCTTCTGCTCTAGCAACTGTTAGCAGGTGGCAGGTTGGAGCTTACTAGCTCCTAAGAGTCCTGTGGACCCATGTTTGAGAGCCATAGTCCCTGATCATCTTGGCTAATAGCCATTGATGAAAAAAGAAAAGGAGTACTTGTGGCACCTTAGAGACTAACCAATTTATTTCAGCATGAGCTTTCGTGAGCTACAGCTCACTTCATCAGAGCTCACGCATGTAGCTCACGAAAGCTCATGCTGAAATAAATTGGTTAGTCTCTAAGGTGCCACAAGTACTCCTTTTCTTTTTGCGAATACAGACTAACACGGCTGTTACTCTGAAACCAGCCATTGATGAACCTATCTTCCATGACCTTATCTTTTTTGAACCCAGTTATTCAATATCACTTGGCAATGAGTTCCAGAGGTTGGCTGTATGTTGTGTGAAGAAGAATGTCCTTGCTGCCTTTTAATTTCATTGGGTGAAACAAAGGAAAAAAGGAAAGGAAAAAGAGAGGACAAATTAGAGAAATATAATACTTAATAACCACAGTGCTCAGTGCCTCCGTTTTATATCTCCTTCAAAAGATGATGTGTTTATATAATAATATTTATATTATACTAGCACATAGATGCCTTGAGTGAGCGCAGGGGGCTCATTGTACATACACAAAATAAAAGACAATCCCTGTCTCTAACAGCTTACAGTCTAAATAGGCAAGACAGATACAATATGGGAGAAATAAAATATGATTGTCCCCATTTTACAAATGGGGAAATGAAGCACAGAAGAATTAAGACTTTCCCAAAATCACACGGGATGCCCATGGCAGAGCTGGGACTTGAACCTAGATCTCCTCATTCCCTGCCCAGTGGCTTAATCACTAGATCATTATTCCTCTGTGTTATAAGCACTGATGGTATTTTTAGTGCTGTCTAAGATCCAAATTACTAGTATTCTTTGCCTCAAAGAGCTAGAATTCTAAGTAGGGCAAACTCAAACTAGACAATATTCACTGGGGGAAATTATTTGGATTTTTAACAGTTAATATTATTGATTCACTTTCTGCAAGTGTTGCAAGAGAAGTGCGTCTCTAGGAGGAATTTGAGAGGATAGTAGCTTGGGTGAGCCACATTGCCTATGCATGGAATGCTTCCAGCAGCATTCTGTCTCCTAACAGTGGGCTGGGGCATTGGTTCCTCACTGACTCAAGGATAGAGAGCTGCTTACTGAATTTTCAACACTGCTGCAGCACTTTGTGGGGTTTTATTTTTCCCCTTGGAAGCCTCCTGTCCGCAAACAGTGCTGCTAAGATCACATCCCATGGTGGAGTGGAGGCTGCCTTCAGTCTTGGAATAGTTATTAATTACATGAAACTGCTGTTATCAATCTGTTTGGTTTTTTATTCTCTCTTTTAGTGGATAACTGTTCCCGTACAGCTGCATTTATCACTCTGTCTGGCAATATCCAGAATCTAATTCTGAACCTTTTGTTTACCTATTACCATCCACTGTGAATGTCAAATAGTATTTTCAAGTTGCAGAAACTGAATCTAATCAAACTTTCCCCCTTTCTTCCCACAGCAACCCCTGGTGCCTTGCTCTAGGAGCATACTGGCCATAAACTTTCCATTCATTATGCATACCACAAGAAAGTTCAAGAATCTGCTAAATCTGCTAATTTACATTAAAATTCCTCAGATACTTTTGCAGCCATTAGACATTTAAAATTGTTTAATGTAAGAGGCTTATTTCAGAAAGCAAGAAAAATGCAGATTCTAGCAATTTTGTCCTTGATATCTTTTCTATCTGTGTCGCACTTTAGTCAGAATTTACATAATAATGGATGGGGAAGTGTTGTAGCCCACGAACCAGTGCACATTATTTCTTCGTTGCTTTCCCAAAAGGCTTGAAAATGCAGCAGATTTAATCTAGGTCAAAAAAAGACCTCAATTTTCCAGGCAGAGGACATTTATAGAGAGCATTTGTATTCACAAGGGTACGGGAATGACTCCTCCAAAAGAACTCCCCAATGCAGCTGAAGGATGACAGGAAACTAGGACTTGTGGCCAATTAACAGAAATGCAGTCATAATGGAGAGAAAAAATTAAGCTTCATGGGATTATTTTTTACTGGCCATTTACAAGGCTGTTACAGGCCAGGTGCACTGGTACTGTAATGTGCTAAGGGATGTTCAGGGCATAATATAGCTGCTATCACTATCCTGGCCGTTATAATCTGAAGAAGAAAGGGAGCAGAAGAAGCACAAGTGTTGAATTTGGTTCCTCCTGGTTGGAATAGTAGCACTCCCCATCTCCAGATAGCATGTTAACATTATAAATGGCAGCACTAAAATCTGCTGCCATTACAATTGAGAGTGAGTGGCTTTTCTGTTCCCTGGCTGGTGGCCGGACTGGTAATATGGTTTCCATCAGGGTGCCAATTATATCAAACTCTATAAAACTGAGCAAATTGGAATATGGTATTGTTAAAGGGTTGATTTCTGCAGAGTATGGCAGTTCTATCTGTTTGATTGCCCCCAAAATGAAAGGCCCCATCTTACACACAAGTTACTCGATGTATTATAGAGCAGTAACATGGTACTAAGGGATAATGCGAAAATGCATCCATGGCTGTTCCTTTTTTCCTTTTCTGTTAGGTGAGAGCAGAGACGCAGCTTGATTTCACCTTCCAAATGTGTTTTATTTTCCTGTGCAGGTCTTTGCTTCTATCACCAATCTTTCCCTTTCAGCTCTCGCTTATATGCCTCTATGTTTAGTATGGCATGGTTAGAGGTACAGTATTAAGTAACCAAAGCAACTCTCCAAGGCTTGTAACACTTTCCATGTGTAACCCACATGCCTACGGGGTGTGGTGTTCTATCCCATCTAGTGGCACCGAGACTACTTAAAGAGAGAAAGAGAGAGATAAAATGAGTCTGCTTTACAGCCTTGGCTAACAGCCAGTTGGCTTTTAGCTCATGCAGTAGAGCAGGGGTGGCCAACCTGCGGCTCCGGAGCCACATGCGGCTCTTCAGAGGTTAATATGCGGCTCCTTGTACAGGCACTGACTCCGGGGCTGGAGCTACAGGTGCCAACTTTCCAATGTGCTGGGGGGTGCTCACTGCTCAACCCCTGGCTCTGCCACAAGCCCTGCCCCCACTCCGCCCCATCCCACAAGCCTGCCATGCCCTCACTCCTCCCCCCTCCCAAGCCTCCTGCATGCCACAAAACAGCTGATCGGGAGGTGCGGGGAGGGAGGGGACGGCATGGATTGGGAGGGGCTGCTGGTGGGTGCGAGACACTGGGAGCTGGTGGTGGGAGTTGCTGGGGAGCTGGTGGCTCTCTGGCAATGTACATTGGTAAACTCTGACTCCTTCTCAGGCTCAGGTTGGCCACCCCTATAGTAGAGGCTCATGCAATAAGCTCCAGAGGCCCCAGGTTCAATCCCACCCTCCCCCTTCCGATGACACGCATCTCTCAGAATATTGGAATGACATCTTCTCTAGAATGTAGTTAACTGCATAATAATCCATATTACAATATAAATTATAAATGCAGCCCAGGCCTCCTCATAATCCTTCCCGCCCTGACTCCCATCTAATGCACTTGAAAGTGGCTGTTCTCCAAGCACATACCTAAACTACTGTAGCAATAGGTCTTCTCTGTGGCTTTAATGGAAAGACTTTTTGACGTCTTAATTGCCTGTTGGAAAATGAAAGCGCGGGTCATGGTGTGTTTGGTTGAAAGTCATGCTGTTTAGGCAGTTGTTCGAGCTTCACGAAGCACGTATTCAGGGGAACAGCTGGAATTCAAGAGTCCCTTATAAATGCAGCCCCTTTAATTCATAATGTAATATTTAAAATGTGTGGTGGGAGGTGAGGTCAGAAATCAAGATCAGAACTCCTGGAGAAAACCCTTCTTTGACTTATCTAGCTTGAACTGTGCTGGATTGGCGAGAAGCCAGTGTCCCCATTGAGATCCCAAGCCTGCATGAAGCCAGCACCTGTTCTGCTTGCTAATTCACTTACAAAAGTGAGCTTCATTCACAGAAAGAGAGAAACATAGCAGGACTTCACTCATTTAGCCTTCCAGGGCCTTCCGCCTCTAGATCTGTCAGTCCCTTAGAATTCAAACACAGCCGTTAAAGGAATTTTCAATTCACAACATGATGACTTTGTTGATGTCCTGAATGTGAATGTATCTTGAATTGAATTTGTCTGCTAGGATTCCATTACTTGCTAAAAGAATACAGAGTTCAATCATCAGATAATCATTATAGCTGTTTTGAAGTGTTTATTTTATTAGTCTAGAAGGTAAAGCAGATTTCATACTTTTAAGTTGTTGCAAGCTTTGAAGACACACTGATAAGCTCTTGTATTCCTATATCCTATGGCTAGGGTTCAGATGCTGGCAGCAGGTGATAATATGCACAACACAGTGGAACTCCAAATTGACAATTTTGGACAGTTCAAAACTATAAAAGCTCAAAAATCAGTCCAAGAAATACGTTGTTTTTTCTATTTTTTTTTTCTTTTTAACCCAAAAAGTTGTTTGGGCCTGGAAAATCTGCACTACGGTTTTCTCTGAGCCAAATCATTACAACAAAGCCCTTATAAGAAAACAGATTTTGTAGTTCCAGCCAAAACTAAGGGTTATCTTCCCTTCTTCTTGCACATGCATAGCTCCCCATTAACCATAGACCGGCAACTATGAACTCATCTTAAAGGGGAAGAAGAAACAGGAGCTTAAAAGAGCATTTTCACACCAAAAGCTAAACAGACATTTCCATCCTCACTTGAGCATGTAATTCCTGGTGTAGTGATTCTCTCTTGTGTGCAAATGTCAGGGGTCGATGTCCAGGTTCTGTAACCAGAGGATGACCTCAGTATCGAGGGAGGGTATGTGTTGTAAACTGCGCTCTAGATGTCGGGTTGTCACTTCCACCACGTGAGTTATTTTTTGCAATGCTGCGCCCCTGGGTACAGCACGGGAGCTAACGGTGCATTGTTTTGGTAACTCTGATCAAGCCAGAAAGTAGCTTGTTGAGCACTGGTCCAGCATCTGTGATCAAGGTTCAATAAGGATAAGTGCAGGGTCCTGCACTTAGGACGGAAGAATCCAATGCACCGCTACAGACTAGGGGCCGAATGGCTAGGCAGCAGTTCTGCAGAAAAGGACCTAGGGGTGACAGTGGATGAGAAGCTGGATATGAGTCAGCAGTGTGCCCTTGTTGCCAAGAAGGCCAATGGCATTTTGGGATGTATAAGTAGGGGCATAGCGAGCAGATTGAGGGACGTGATCGTTCCCCTCTATTTGACATTGGTGAGGCCTCATCTGGAGTACTGTGTCCAGTTTTGGGCCCCACACTACAAGAAGGATGTGGATAAATTGGAGAGAGTCCAGCGAAGGGCAACAAAAATGATTAGGGGTCTAGAACACATGACTTATGAGGAGAGGCTGAGGGAGCTGGGATTGTTTAGTCTGCAGAAGAGAAGAATGAGGGGGGATTTGATAGCTGCTTTCCACTACCTGAAAGGGGGTTCCAAAGAGGATGGCTCTAGACTGTTCTCAATGGTAGCAGATGACAGAACGAGGAGTAATGGTCTCAAGTTGCAGTGGGGGAGGTTTAGATTGGATATTAGGAAAAACTTTTTCACTATGAGGGTGGTGAAACACTGGAATGCGTTACCTAGGGAGGTGGTAGAATCTCCTTCCTTAGAGGTTTTTAAGGTCAGGCTTGATAAAGCCCTGGCTGGGATGATTTAACTGGGAATTGGTCCTGCTTCGAGCCGGGGGTTGGACTAGATGACCTTCTGGGGTCCCTTCCAACCCTGATATTCTATGATTCTATGAAGTGGAGAAAGAGGCAAGTACAGTGATTGACTCCTGAATTTACTTAGGCCTGGTCTACACTTAAGAATTAGCAAAAAGAAAAGGAGTACTTGTGGCACCTTAGAGACTAACCAATTTATTTGAGCATAAGCTGTCGTGAGCTACAGCTCACTTAAGAATTAGATTGACCTAACTATGTCACTTAAGGCTGTGAAAAATGTTGCGCCCTGAACTCCATAGTTAGGTTGTGTCCCGTTTCGGTCCCCCCAAGCCAGAAAGGATGTGGACAAATTGGAGAGAGTCCAGTGGAGGGCAATGAAAATGGTTAGCGGGTTGGGGCACATGACTTACAAGGAGAGGCTGAGGGAACTGGGGTTATTTAGTCTGCAGAAGAGAAGAGTGAGCGGGGATTTTGATAGCAGCCTTCAACTACCTGAAGGGGGGTTCCAAAGAGGATGGAGCTCGGCTCTTCTCAGTGGTGGCAGATGACAGAACAAGGAGTAATGGTCTCAAGTTGCAGTGGGGGAGGTCTAGGTTGGATATTAGGAAACACCATTTCACTAGGACGGTGGTGAAGCACTGGAATGGGTTACCTAGGGAGATGGTGGAATCTCCATCCTTAGAGGTTTTTAAGGCCCGGCTTGACAAAGCCCTGGCTGGGATGATTTAGTTGGTGTTGGTCCTGCTTTGAGCAGAGGATTGGACTAGATGACCTCCTGAGGTCTCTTCCAACCCTAATCTGCTATGATTCTGTGATTCTAACCCCCCAGCAAAAATGCAGCTAGGTTGACAAAATATTTCTTCCGTCGACCTAACTCACCTCTTTGAGAGGCAGCAATAAACTACATCAATGGAAAAACCCCTTCTGCTCATGGAGGAAGCATCTGCACTACAGCAGCATAGTTGCAGCTGTACCATTCTGGTGTTTGTAGTGTTAGCCTGAGTGGGTTAGAGTCTCGTTCCCACCAATACTTCCGCACTGGAAGGGTGTCATTTTCAGCTTCCAGGCTGCACTGATTGTCCGTGCAAGGCATGGTAAAAGACCAGCAGCGGTCTTTTCCTAGAGTGTTTCAGCTGCTGTAGCAAAGAGATGTCGTGAGATCAGCTATGGCACTATAGTGATTAAGCCTCTTGCGTAGATTCCAGTGCCATTAAAGGAAGTCATGGAAGACGTCAGTCACAACTCCGTACAGTTCCTTTGTGAAAGAGGCCGTACTACTCAGCTGTTTGAAACTAGGCCTTTAAATAGTCCTCACTGAGTAATTTGCCTTTGTTTGATTTGGGAGGAAGTGATTGAAAACTCACCTCGGACTATGTTTCATGGACATCTGCGGGGATACTTGCAGTCCAGCGAAGGCCCCATTCCTTCGGGGGCATCTTTGAGCAGATCTGCACCTTTTTCTTCACATACTGGAGTGCAGGTCGGATTCTCAAAGATATCTAACAGACATAGGCACCCAAGTCCCATTAAAAGTTAGCAGAGTAAGCTACTTAGATGCTTTTGAAAATCCCAGACTGCAGCTCTGAATTGGCTGCTGTAACAACGTGCATGAGGAAAGTTGCATTTGTTTCGCTGTTTTTGAAAAAAAAAAAAAAAAAAAAACGCAGAAAAACAGCAAAATCTTTCCCCTAATTCCCCCTATGATTTTAGGGATCTGTCATTTTTTTTCTATATTTTGCATATTCTGAAACTTTTAAACTATCATTTAAAAATTCAGACGATGCAGCCATTACAACATAAATTCATATATTCTGCTGGTGTCCTGTTTACCTAGAATGGCAGAAAGGTGTTTCCCTCCAATCTCACTGAACAGATCCCTACTGATAAACAGAGCCTCCACCATTGGCACTAGTTGGTGCCTTTGGCAACCTCAGCGAAGGCCAGAGATTGAGTATGTCATGGAGAATATACCGCCTTTTCACTCCTAGAAACTGAAGTCCTTGAGGTCTTTTTCTAGCTCTAAATTTGCTTTTAAGAAAAAGAAAAGGCATCTGAGATAAGAGACCCTATTTTGGTGAGGCTGAGGTGTTGATGTTGCAAACTTTGGAGCCCCTATCTGTAGTGATGAGCTGCCAAAATTTTAGCAACTGGTTCCCTCCTCACCCCACGAGGGGGTCGTTGCCCACCCCCGCCCCCCGGGACTCCTGCCTCATCCAACCCCCCCCCCCCGCATTCCTTGATGCCCCCCATGACTCCTGCTCCATCCACCCCCCTCTCCTGTCCCCTGACTGCCCCCAGAACCAAGAAGGAGGGTCTCGTGGGCCACCGTAGTGGGTGCCCACCCCACCCCTAAGAGTCAGAGGGACCTACCGGGGCAAGGTGGGGAGTCCCAGCGGTGCTTACCTGGGGCAGCTCCCAGGAAGCATCCGGCAGGTCCCTCTGGCTCCTAGGGGCGAGGGAGCGTAGCTGGGGGGGAGCGCGGTGAGCGGCCGCTCCCCCACTGATCACATCAAAAGTGGCGCCTTAGGCGCCAACTCCTTGGGTGCTCCGGGGCTGGAGCACCCACAGGGAAAATTAGTGGGTGCAGAGCACCCACCGCCAGCTCCCCACCCCACGCCCGGCCCCAGCTCACCTCTGCTCTGCTTCGCCTCCTCCCCTGAACCCACCGCCCCGCTCTGCTTCTCCGCGCCCCCAGCTTCCCGCAAATCAGCTGTTCGGCGGGAAGCTGGGGAGGGCTGAGAAGCAGGCCGCGGCTTCCCGCTCAGGCTGAGGGTGGCGGAGGTGAGCTGGGGTGGGGAGCGGTTCCCCTACGCGCCCTCCCCCCCCACCCCGGTTACCTGCTGCGGTGCGGGCGGCCCTCCTCGCACCCCTCCTCCCCCCCCCGCCCGAGCTCACCTCCGCCTCCATGGGCCTGAGCGGGAAGCCGCCACTTGCTTCTCAGCCTGCCCCAGCTTCCTGCACAAACAGCTGATTCATGGGAAGCCTGGGGGGGCCGGAGAAGCAGAGCAGGGCGGTGCGTTCAGGGGAGGAGGCAGAGGCGGAGCGGAGGTGAGCTGGGGCCAGGGGTGGGGAGCTACCAGTGGGTGCTCTGCACCCACCAAATTTTCTTATTTCTTGTAAGATTCTTTTTTGTGTTTAAGATCAGTAAGGATTTCACTGTTAAGCCAAGCTGGTCACCTGCCATATTTACTATTCTTTCTACACATCGGGATGGTTTGTCCCTGTAACCTCAATAAGGATTCTTTAAAATACAGCCAGCTCTCCTGGACTCCTTTTCCCCTCATGTTATTCTCCCAGGGGATCCTGCCCATCAGTTCCCTGAGGGAGTCAAAGTCTGCTTTTCTGAAGTCCAGGGTCCGTATTCTGGTGCTCTCCTTTCTTCCTTGTATCAGGATCCTGAACTCGACTATCTCATGGTCACTGCCTCCCAGGTTCCCATCCACTTTTTCTTCCCCTAGCATAGACACCAAGTGGTCAGCAGGATGTGGACAGAGACAGAACAGAATACAACAAGTACAGAATCTTAATTAGTAGAGATGGCTACCATCCCAGTCTAGAAGGAAGGTTGGAATCTTCAGAATTCTCCCTCCTGCCACCTTTCTTTTGGTTCAAGCTGCAGATTGTGCTTTGAGTGCTCTTTGGGGCTTTGCAGTTGGACCAGCTACAAATGTTACCTTTATAACAAGCAAAGGTAATCGTGTTCCCAGCCAGAATACATGGGGGACCTTATCCCCTAACACAGAAATGCACTCACAGGCAATACAATGCACTCACACAGGCAGGTAATGCAGACTTACCACAGTCAGGAGAAACACCATTCACAAACGAATGCCAGCAGATCCCCTGAAAATTTCACAGTTTACAAAGGAGCCCATTTGGTAATGATTTCAGTCATTTGTGGGTCATTCAGCAGGATCATTCAATCAGTCAGCAATTGATTGTTAGCCGCTTGTGCTTTTTATAGGAGTTCAGAGTTTTAAAACCTTCCACTGAGAGCAAGCCTTGTGATTTCAGATTATTTTACTCCAGAATTAAACCTGTATTTGTGCCATTCTTCAATAATACAACATAGAAATGCAGCAATTATTTTTTCCCTATTTTACCAGTCAATTTTATATCACACTGTCAATCATAGCCTCTTGGGTTAGTTTTATTTGTTTAATACATCGGCTCTCGACCTGGGGTTATGAACAGATGCCAGAGGATCCATGATTGCTATGCTCCTTCCCATGTTTCTAGATGAGAGTGGGGCCCAGCCTAAATCCCAGGTGGAAGGGAAGGGAATCCTGGAGTTATCCAAGTGGGACAGAGTGCTAGGAGTCGAGAGCTGACCCAGCATTCTGGTCACTATGGCTACATGTACACTGCAAAAAACCCCCAAGCCCATGGCCATGAATCTCAGAGCCCCAGTCAACTGACTTGGGCTTGTGCTACAAGGCAAAAAACAGCTGTGTAGATGTTCAGCGTCGGGCTGGAGCCTGCGATCCAAGACCCTCCCTGCTCATTGGGTTTCAGAACCCAGGCTCCAGCTTGAATGTTTACACTGCTATTTTTAGCCCATTAGTGGGAGCCCAAGTCAGTTGACCTGGGCTCTGAGGCTTGCTGCCTTGAGTCTTTTCTTGCAGTGCAGACATATTCCACTCCCTGGAGTGGATTTAATTGGGGAATGGATGCTCAGAGAGCAATCATCCTGTCAGCTGGGAACACTAAGGACAGGAAGGCAGGGTGATGGGATGCAGGGTCTCAGGACAGTGAGATTTTTCCCTCTCCCTTCCCGGAGGGCAGGTCATGGGGGAAATTTAGGGCATGTCTACACTAGAAAGCTTATAGTGGCACAGCTGTACCAATGCAGTTGCGCTGCTGTAAGATCACTCGAGTAGCTGCTCTAAGATCACTCGAGTAGCTGCTCTAAGCTGATGGGAGAGAGCTCTCCCGTTGACATAATTAATCCACTCCCAACGAGCGGTGGTAGCTATGTCGGCAAGAGAGCCTCCCCCACTGACATAGTGCTGTCCACACTGGTGCTTCTGTTGGTGTAACTTATGTCGCTCAGAAGGGTGTTTTATTGCACCTCTGAGCAACGTAAATTATACCGACAAAAGTGCTAGTTTAGACATAGCCTTACTTCCAATTGTATTTTGCTGCATAAGGTTGTACTGGGTGGAGGGGACTCAATCAACACCACACTGGGCCTTATCAACTCGGAATATCCAGTCTGTTTGTGGTGGTCCAACGGGCAGAGAAGGGAACCTATTACACCAGGTGTGTGGAAAAGTTTGAGACCCTCTAGAGGCGCATACTTGGCATTGGTTCCAAGAACTTGCATCTGAAAGATGAACACAGCAAGACAGGACATATTGGGAAATTATCATGGGCTTGCCACTTGTGGGCTTCATGAAAGAAAAGTGTTTTTAAGGGGTATCTGTAAGAGGAGAGGATAGTGACTTTGTGAACAAAAACTGGGAGATGATAGCAGTGTAAGAGGCAGCATAGAAATGTGTTAGGTAGGAGGTCAGACTATATGGTCACAACGGTCCCTTCTGGCCTTAAAACTTCTGGATCTAAAAAGGCCCAAAGATGAAATGCTTCAATTACTTACATCTATTTAAACTCATTTTTTTTAATTAAAAAAAATCATCTCTAATGGACAACTGGGCAAAACTACCACAGTTGACAGTGATTGGGTCTGAATAGATCTGCTAAGAAGGATGGGGGTGGAAGTGGGGGTGAAGAGAAAAACAGACTAGCAAAAGTTCACACACTCCCAGAGGAAATTTTACACTTCAGCTTAGGGAATTTTCAAGAGGAGTTCACTAATAGGTGGCCCCACCTTGAACTGCTGTAATTCCACAGAGCAGACCTGGATTTGAATATGGATTCAGTGTAAAATTCCTGCCTCTCGATTGTACATGAAGGATTGTACCTCAGTACTTGGCTCTGAAGGCAGCTCAGAGTCATGTGAGTTACCTGCAGATATCTAGGGAGGGATTATTCCTATCTAAAAGAAAGAGGGTACTTTGTAAGTCCCTCAAGATGAAACCCTCTGCACCCCAAGTAACTGGAAGCCTGAATGAAAATCCCTCAGGTCAGGGCAACTGTCAAGGTCCATTCTGGGGGTTGGCAACTTTGAAAGTATCTGATGCGGAAGGTACCGTGACTGCCTACTACAGACCAACATTTAACTAGTTTAACTCTGAGGTAAATCCAGGTGGGACTGCATCTTCTTGATTGTAGAGAAACTGTACAATCGCTAACACATGAAAAATAAAAAGAATACTTTCACTATTTTGGTGCAACAGCTCTTTGAGCTCTGTTGGTAACAGCTTTTACAGTAACACAAACACTGTTGTTTACATACCAAGAAGAGACATTGAATGGAGCACAAAAGTCAACCTTCCCAGGTCTATAATGTCCTAATAACATCAGCCACAATGCCCTGGCTGTGGTGCCAGATGTTTGAACGAACAAAACAAAACTGCCATCACACCAGAAAGAGTACTATGGCAAAAACCAAAATGTCCGAGAAATGGAGGACAAAAACTGAGAGAGGAAGCATCTCTATTTCCCCAAACTTCTGAGGGCGAAATGCTCAGATAGGCAGTGGTGAGCTGGAGCCGGTTCGCTAGAACCGGTTGTTAAATTTACAAGCCCTTTTAGAACCGGTTGTTCCACGAGGGGCAACCAGTTCTAAAAGGGCTTCTAAATTTAACCAGCCAAAAGTGGCATCTTAGGTGCCAACTCCACGGGTGCTCCTAGGGATAGGATACAGAGGGCCCTAGACAAATTAGAGGATTGAGCCAAAAGAAATCTGATGAGGTTCAACAAGGACGAGTGCAGAGTCCTGCACTTAGGACGGAAGAATCCCATACACCGCTACAGACTAGGGACCGAATGGCTAGGCAGCAGTTCTGCAGAAAAGGACCTAGGGGTTACAGTGGATGAGAAGCTGGATATGAGTCAACAGTGTGCCCTTGTTGCCAAGAAGGCCAAATGGCATTTTGGGCTGTATAAGTAGGGGCATTGCCAGCAGATTGAGGGATGTGATCTTTCCCCTCTATTTGACATTGGTGAGGCCTCATCTGGAGTTCTGTGTCCAGTTTTGGGCCCCACACTACAAGAAGGATGTGAAAAAATTGCAAAGCGTCCAGCGGAGGGCAACAAAAATGATTAGGGGACTGGAACACATGACTTATGAGGAAAGGCTGAGGGAACTGGGATTATTTAGTCTGCAGAAGAGAAGAATGAGGCGGGATTTGATAGCTGCTTTCAACTACCTGAAAGGGGGTTCCAAAGTAGCAGATGACAGAACGAGGAGTAATGGTCTCAAGTTGCAGTGGGGAAGGTTTAGGTTGGATATTAGGAAAAACTTTTTCACTAGGAGGGTGGTGAAGCCTGGAATGTGTTACTTTCCACATTCTGGAAATATGTTACTGGAATGTGTTACTTAGGGAGGTGGTGGAATCTCCTTCCTTTGAAGTTTTTAAGATCAGGCTTGAGAAAGCCCTGGCTGGGATGATTTGGTTGGGGGATTGGTCCTGCTTTGAGCAGGGGGTTGGACTAGATGACCTCTTAAGGTCCCTTCCAACCCTGATATTCTATGATTCTATGACTGAATGGAAACTGGAATACC
Organism: Caretta caretta; assembly: GCF_965140235.1. Taxonomy (NCBI): domain Eukaryota; kingdom Metazoa; phylum Chordata; order Testudines; family Cheloniidae; genus Caretta; species Caretta caretta. Next base: position 341,237,548 of record NC_134206.1, on the reverse strand, counting down.
AGGTGTCCCACCATCTTAGTAAGCAGCAGGGGGTATGATGCAGTCAACATCCTAGTCCTCATTCACCACCCAAAGGACTAAATGTCTTACCTCTGCCCTGCCTTGCCTTATCTCTGCCATCCCAGGAGCAGGAGCAGTATTGAGGTCTGTGAGCCAGGAAGTTTCTTCTGTACTCTGGGTATTGTTCTAAGCTCCTCTGAATCCTCTGCAGCTGCCTGCGTGTAGCTGATGGTCTTCTGAAACTCTAGTACAATGTATAGCATCTTGATATATACAAATAATGGTTTTCACTTTAGTAGCACCTTTCATCCTAGTATCTCAAAGAATTTTATAACCCCCCTCCCACCATGCATCCCTATATGATATGTAAATATACTGATCCAAATTCAGCTGAGGAACTGAAGCACACCACTTACCTGGCTCGCTCATGGCCACACATGAAGTTTTATGGCAGAGCTAGGAATTGAATCCAGTGGTGAGATTCTGTGCTTTGCCTTTTGGAGGCACAGCACAGAACTCGCAGCCCTGGGAAAGGGTAGGGAGCTATGGTGGTTTTAAGTCGCATTTGCCCACAAATCCATTCCTCTACCTAAAACCGGGGAAAGATGCAGCTAAAGGACTGTCAAACAGCATCCACCGATAGCAGCAGGCTCCAATGTCCCTATAAAGGCACATTGAATTCCTTCTCTAAACTGAGGCACTTCTAATCACAGGTTTCACAGTGCCCTATCCCCAACCCTCCTTAGGAAGCATAATTGTAGTTTATCAGAAAAGCTTAGCTCCTGTATATGTCTCTTTCAGTAAGGTCGTGCTTTTTAAGCCCACTTTTCTAGCCAGGCTGCTTTGGTAAATTTCTACTGCTCTGAGCTTGCAAGCTGTTTATAATCCTACTTTAATGGAGAACCTATACAAAATATAACTTTGTTTACGCTATGGGGTCGATTGATTTTAGTTAACTTAATTTCAAAGTGGTTACAGCCTGCTAAGGATGTAGGCGTGCTCTAGATACAACATGTGGCGGTGGCTTTTTTTATATTATTATTATTATTTATTATTTTATTTTAAACAATACAAGTTTCCTCTGATTCAGAGCATTCATGCAGTCTCATTATACTTCACATTTTCAGCCTTCATAATGCATCATTCAATCATTTTTTCCCCTATTGTAGTCTCACAAACTATTGTCGGTAATGTCTTTTCATTTCTCTCCTTAGGTTGTTGTTTCGTAACATTTTATACAAGAAAAGCTGCACTTGAGGCACAGAATGCACTGCACAATATTAAAACTTTACCTGGGGTGAGTACATTTTCTTTTTGAACCTAATCACTTTAGCACTACAAAATAGCTGCTTTTCTGAAGAGGCTAGTTATAGGCTGTTAGTGCCAAAAATGACTTTGGTCTTTTCGAAGGAGGGTTGCTGACCTGATAATTCACATACAGTAGCTATGCCAATTGGCCAGTCCAGTAGCGATGGCATTAGCGTGGAAGAAAACTGCTCTTATACGGAATGTCCCCTGGCTGGAAATAATAGTGATCCCTGCTGGGTAGCAGCGGCTGCTGAAGTGGACTAAGATTGCAGGGGGAGAAGGCAAATAGGAAAACAAAACTTCACACACCAGGATTTCTTTTTTTCCTAAGTGTCTGGTTTGGTTTGGTTTGGTTTTTTGAGGGGGAAGGGCGGAAAAGGACCAAATGTAGCCAGCATAGGCATAATGGTTTCTAAACAATACGCAACAGTTACTTCGATGGCTGTGTACTGATGTACATTAGAAAATATGATAATGTAATTGTATTCAAAATGCTCTCCCATTTTGTTTTGTTTTTCAGCAATCTGTAACCACTAATGTATTACAGTGACAGTTATAATAGATACAGTTGTACTAGTGATCAGTTGCTTATGTGTGTAATATGTAACAAGTAATCTTTAAATTCTAAATTACAGTCATAATCATCACGTTTCAAGGTAGTAACTTGATAATCACAAGTTTTTGGAGTTAAACAATCGGTCAATTTAGTATTTTACATCATTCTGTTGGATACAGCTGCGTATTGGTCACATGTGGAATAAAAAACTCAAGTACTTGTTTGCAGTGTAAGGTTCCAAACAGAAATGAAGACAAAAGGCACAGTAAAAATATAGCTCTTGTTGATAAGTATAGGTTCCACACCACTTGATTTAACAGATACATGGCAAAAAAGCTCTTCTTTAGCTCCCATGTGCTGCATGTGAATTCAGCTCCATGTGTTTGAAAAATAAGGATCTGGCTGGTCCACCTTGTACAGGTGGGAGAGTCATGGAATTTACCAGGGAAAATGAACTACAGAGAACATGGGTGAGGTAATATATTTTATTGGACAAACTTCTGTGGTGAGAGAGACAAGCTTACACAGAGCTCTTGTCCAGGTCTGAGAAACTTACTCAGGGTGTCACCGCTAAATATTTAAGCCAATCTGATGATCTAAATGTGAAATAGCTATGACACAAAAGTCCTGCAATAGCAGAATGGATATCCTCCTTTAGTTTTACGTGGAAGCCACTGAGGGAGAGGGTGCTAGAAAGTCCTCTAAGTTCTAGCCCAGATACAGGGAAATAAATGAAAAGCTTTGTTGCTTGGTATAACATGTCTCAGACTCCAAGGGCTGCCCCATTGAGCCTCCTTTCTCTTTGTGCAGCCCACAGAAAGACCTGTCAAAGTTGCACTCCCAGCTTATGAGGAAGCTCAAGAATGTGCCCTAAATGGAGCAGGAAGAAAAAACGGGCCATGTGCCTCTCCCCACACTCCCTGAGCACCAGGCTGGAGTGTGGGCCAGCCCCGCTGGGGGCTGCTGATGCAGCCTGCTCCATCCACAAAAAGAGTTCAGCCTGCATGCCAGACATCTCAGAGAGACACAATCCTTCCCTGAGCCCCTCATGTGTGGTTCAGCTCTGCACGGCTCTGTACTTGGGCCAGTAGCTAAATGCTGCAATTTGCATCTCCCGCTTCTTTTTCAACAGTCATTGTGGGGCTGGTGTCTGGACTGTTTTTATCAATGTTGCCAAGCATTCAAAGAACATCAGACTGGCTCAAAAATCACAAAAATTTTAAAAACTATAGATTTTGGATTCTTTGTTTAATTTTGCCTTCTAGTTTTTCAACCTTTAGGGGTCACACTTCCACGTTTTTCTCTGCAATTTTTAGTGTAAGAAACTTACCTTTTTTTCAAAAAATGAAAGGTGAGATTATCACATAATTACATGATTCAAAGTGCTGGGGCAACACTGGATTTTACTTTCAGAGCACAAGTTGCACCTAATTATTAAAGGAAAATAGAATAATCCAAGCATAGATTCATCACCAGTGTTGGATGCACACATTATTCTACTATATTCTGTATATGCTGCATGCTAATATTTTATAGAGGTTCTAGCACCTTGTTACACTGAAGCAGTGTTTTCACAAAACAACTTCATTGTAAGTCAGCAAGATTCACTCTTTCTGGAGCTGCAATTTGCATACTGAGAACATTGGATTCTACTTCCCTTTAATTGGAGATCCAGCCCAGTTTCACTGCAGGCCGGATCAAGTCCCCACTGAAGATTTTGAAAAGAATCTCATTAACGTCAGTGTCTTTGGATCAGGCTACATTAGCAGTTTCTACTGAATGTGAAGGAACCAGCATACAGATTTCATGGCTGAACATGCTCCTAATCTCTTTCTGCACAAACAGGAACCACCTCCAGTTGCTGTTGGGCACCAGACTGGATTTGCACCAGGGGAGAATTGGGACCAGTATGTGCTTGACATTGTGCCTCATCCTGCTTCATTGTGATACTAGATTTTGTTTGTGTGCGGTTCAGTAGTAAAAGACATCTCCTGCAACTAAAAGAATCTCTAGGTTCTTGGATTAATTGCATTGCTTTTGTGCTTCCTATGTCTCATCCTCTAAATGAAGGCCTGATCCAAAGGCCACAGTGAAAGACTCGGATCAGCTCCAGCGGGTTTTGTATTGGGCCCCATATGAAAACCAGAAAAAGCTTCTTAATGCTTGGGCTTTGTTTTACATTCATTTGCTGTATGTTCCACTATCCATTTCAACTTATCTTAGCAATGCACTGTACTCTGCTCTTTGTAGTCTAGTTTTAGCTGGTAAACCACATCCTTAGCAGAGAGATGAAAACATTGATGTTGCATCTACTCCTTTGAGTTTCAGCCCTTTAGTGGACATGAAGAAAATGGGACCAGACATAAATGATTAAATGCAGATTCTTGGAAGAAAATATTGCAGGGTGCCTTGCTGTTTGATTACCAGCCTTGGAATTAGTCAACATTTCCATAATTCTAAACCAATATACACCTGTTTTCCCACTGTGATGTGAAGGCACAACTTAATTTAACAGAAACCCCGCTGTGCTAAATCTCTCATTAAATACCAAGCTAGTTCTGTAATTTAAAGTTGCAGCATCACTATTTTAACCAAATTTCCTTTGTATTATGAAATTAATAAGTTAATCATGTACTCCAAGACTTTTTTTTTTTAACAGCAACAACAAAAAAGGAAGCTGAAGAAGAACATAGCACCAGCTGACATCTCAAGGCTTTTCTGGTTTTAATCATATTCAGGAGGATACAATCATGTAAAAGCTTTTATATGTACCAGTATATATAATTGTGTCAAACATTTTCAGCATAAGCCAGGATCCAATAGCTTCTTTCTACTCTTGATTAGTATCATTTTTCCTTTAGCTATGAAAATCCTTGTCATATAATGGAGTTTTTATCATCCAAATAAACTTGTGTTTTTAGGTACCATTTACAGGATAGTATCTTCTCTTGACAGAGAACAAAAAACAGTGTCAAAGGAATACAAGCTGAAGTTGATATTCCGTGCATATCAGCAAAACTTCCTGTTGCTTACTCTGTCTTGATGTCAACATTACTAATAGTATTTACATCTTCTAAACAATGACTCTGAACTTCTGAACAAATGTTATATTAGAAATTATATCACAAACTATTCTAGTTCATGGAGAAAGGCCATAGTGGATGCAATTTATAAAATTCTAATTACTTTTAAGTTATTTATTTCTATGTGGAAGTGTTGGTTTTAAAAAAAAAGTAGAAAACCTAATTCTTCTTCGAGTAGCGTCCCTATGGGTGATCCACTCTAGGCATGCTTGCATCCCTGCACTACTGATCGGAGAACTTCGGTAGCAGTGTCTGTTAGGCCCTATAATGGTCCCCACTCGGGGTCTGGTTGGGAAGCGTGGCCTAGTGGTCACACCCACAACCCCAGACTGCCAAGGGGGTTTTATATTGTATGTGCAACACACTTATTGTGATCAGGTCTGCCAAGCAATATGCCTTTTTTCAAAGGGCTCTCCTATGTCATGTCCATCTCGTTGGCTGTGACACTCTGCGCCATATGCTCATCAGATCTCATGAAATATGGTCCGATTATTATTTGTGAGGGAGACCTCCCAGGGCAATCCAGGGTGCTACATGTTAGTCGTGTTAGTGATCCAGTAGCTGGCGCTTTCCCATCTGAACCAGTAATGAAACAGTGCTACAGCAAGTTGCTAGGGAGCACAGTGCTGTTGAAGATGCTATATACTGGCTAAGAAGTAAAACCTAGATCACAACCACTTAGTAGTCACCCAAGGTCCCACTTTAAAGACAGCACTTTCAGAAAAAAGCAAGTGTGTTAATCCCAGTGCCTACTTTAAACTACAATTTGGGGTAATTATGGCATGCCTACTTAAATATTCCCTCTCCAAATTCAGTAGAAGGATTTAATCTTCACTTCCGCTGCTAAAAACCTTCGTGTAATGTTGCTAGTGCTGAACGACTGCTACGTTCCACCCAGAGTTTTGCGACACTGCTATACTTCAGTGACTGTCCGGTGATCCTTATATGTCCCATGCAGTCTATAAAGCCCTTTTTATGATTTTTCTGGATGAAAGGGTCTGTCTTCAGTACAACCCTGTTTATGGGATGGTCTCCGTAGACATCTGAAACCTTCAGATAAAGAAAAAAGTGAAAGAAATGTCAGAATTGGCCTGCCAGCAGTAAGGAGGCTGTGTTGTGGATGCCCATCCCAAAAACATAGCCGAGGATATAGCTCGATGTGCTTCTGGAGATCTGAGATTTCAGAACAACTGGGGGTTGTAACTGAATATTGCTTAGTTCAGTGTTTTGGTTATGGGTTTAGATCCTCAGCGCACATAAATCAATGTAGCTCTATTGTAAACAACTCCATTTTGCACATACTGAGGATCCAGCCCAATATGGTGTGTTGTCAGGGTGCACATCTTGTCATCACTACATACTTTCTATAAATAAAAAGCAGTAACATTAAAGGATTTAAATGCTTTTCATCTGGAAAAGAAATACAAGGATATATTTGAATGCCGAGTCTGGTGTTTTGTCTTATTCTGGAGCTGTACATCATTTCACTTGCAGCACTGCTGCAATCTCCTAATGACTTTGCTCCCAGGATATATTCTGTAAGTATTTTCAGCAGTGGAGAGGAGCAGTCACTGAAAAGCATGCCACCACAGCTCCATTGATTAATAAAAACCTATTTCTCATACACAATGCCAGGACAATTAAAAAGGCAACCAGTGGATATAGAAAACAGTTGGCTAAACAGCGTCCTAAGCAATGATAAACACAATGAAGTTTCCTTTGTGGTTGATTTTTATCCAGCAGCAGCCAAATATCAAAGTGATATCAAAGGGAAGCTACCCATTAATTAATTCAAACTGACTTCACAAAGCAATCCCATGCCTTTGCTGATATCTGATTCTGACAACTTCCTAATCTTCACAAGTTGTCATTAGGAGTGGCGTTAAACCAGCCTGCAATCAATCCCAGCTCTTGCTCCACTGTATTTCAGAGATGCACAGTCTCTCAGCGTGGTGGGCGGGGAAAGCAACTTTTCTTCTGAGAGAACAATTTGCAAGTAGAATTTACAATCTGCCAGAGAGTCTTACAAACAGATCGACCTCTGTCATACACACCGGACACCCCTCTCCCCCTCCCCCTACCCACCAGTTACAGCCGAAACAGGTGCCTGTTTCACTTGGTGGAAAATACTCTTACAGGGCAAAAAGAAGCTTTGCAAGGAAAGGAATAATCCTTGGGAGTCTGTAATGATCTTTTAAAAGCATATGTACATCCTTATTATTGATTCAGAACTACAGAACTTGAGATACAGGAGATGAGATTAGGGGGAAGATAAAACATTAAGCAGGAGAAGAGAGATGTTTTTAACCATGATTTAAAAAGAACGTATCTCCAAAATGTAGATAAATGAAGGTAGCAATTCCACTTGTGGACCTAAACAAAACACTCTCGTGGTTCTCACTGTTACTAGAATCCCTCAGTGAGATTACAGCGTCATGTAGAATTTCAAGGTATGCGATGCCTTTTATATTTTCATTCAAGTGTGAATGATCTTAATGACTGAAAGTAGCTGGTGTTTGTGTTCTAGACCATCGCTCGAGTGGGTATCCGCTAGACAGCAACTAATATTATTTTGTGGCCAAATCATGACAATACCTCCAAGTAAAATGTGCTGGAGTATTGCCTGGGGTGTTTATTTCAAAGACTGTGTTAAAAACAAAGTGTTAAAATGCTGTTCTGTGGGACAGCAACCCCAGCGTCTACGGCAGCCTTGGTGTAGATGGTGCATTTATATCTATAAGAGCAAGAGAGAGGGAAAAGAATTGTTTTTGATGATGCATAGAGGGGAGGATAAAATTATAAAATATGAATAAAAGTACATGAAGGAAAAATTAGTGACTATCGGGGGAAATGGGATCTGTTCAGTTTTCCAAAGGAAATGAGATGAAAGCCCAATCCTTAGGGGTACTTGAGTTGGGAAAATGTTAGAAATCATACTGTAGGAAATAAACCTACATTGGCCTGAGGACAGTCTAGATGACCAAATAGATTCTTCCCATCTCCAATTCCCGTGATAAGAAATTTGTCTGGTTGTTTGAACACACAATGCTCACTCGCCATATATGCAAAAATAAATATGGTTGAAAAAGAAAGAGATGGTATTTAAGAACGACTGTAAGTTGGCCATGTATTTAAATGCTCTGTTTATATTAATAATTCCTCTATTATGTGATTCTGGTTTCGTTTGGTAGGATTTTCCGTGCATGCTGCAGGTATGAAGATATAACCCCAGCTCATGTGGTATGGCCCCTTTGCATAGTACTATTGGTGAAATCTGTCCCTAAATTTTGTTGACCCAGGGAGGATGACCCCGATGGGAAGGGGGATGAACGGGTAGCATAGAGCTGACAAAGAGGCTCCTTTGCCTCTCATCCTCCCTGCTGACAGTCTGGCAAGCAAAAGAGGGGGTAGCTAGATAACAGCGGGTCATGGCTGTGGACCACGACAGTCTTCGGCTGTTTTTTTCATTCAACCTCTAGTGGCCTGATAGAAGTTGCAGCGTCCCGGTTGCTGCTTTAACCTTGTGCAGGGGAAACCGCCTGCACAAAGCAGTTGCAGGTCCAGGACAGTGCATAGCCAGTAATGTGACCCCTGGCTGCAGGGAGGGTGAACAATTTCCAAGCCCTCATGTTAGTTTTATGCCATCAGAGGATCAAGCTTATACTGGGGATATCCTCCCTAGGCCAGTTAAACTTTATGCCACTTGTGCAAAGCATCCCTTGAGCTGTGCTCTTTGGCTGTAGCTGAGGGTCTGCCCCATAAAACACAATACAGAGAGAGAACCCTGTGGTCTTTGCACAGGCAAAGATTCTAGTGAAATGTAAGGGAGTTTTCCTGTATAAGAAATAAGTAAGGAAACAAGTATTTGCATATACTATATGTTATGTGTGGTATATAAGAAAAAATCATAACACATTTTTCAGGCTAATCAGAGGGCTCAGTCTTTGGGAATATCATATGTGGACCACATTCAGAATCAGATCCTAACCCAAATTATTACATGGGCTTTGTAAACATATTAAAGGGGGGGAAGAAAGTTAGTTTTGATTACACATTGATAGTTCCCCTTTTGCCAATAAAGTATTCACCTTGATCACCGAGTCCTTCAGCCCTCATATAGATTGCGCCAATCAGAACACGTTTTATATTCTTCTTGTATCCTGGCCTTCCTATTCCATGTGTGGCCATGTCTTTTCACAATAAAGACTTGCCATCTCTTTGGAGCTCGGCTGAGTGGTCATTTCAGTTCCCCTGGGTACCGCTTGGCGACAGCTGCAGTCCATCGATTGTCAGTGAGCCTAGATATATGCCCAGCCCAACGCATTTTACTATGCCTGCTCTCAACAGCAACATCCTGCACTCACTCTGCTGTCTAATCACTTCATTGGGGACTCTAATTAATATTAGAGTATCATTAGAAGAAATATGTGGAGATGTTTCTAGAATCATGTTTCAGTGTAATAACCAATTAATCACAAGTTTCTTTAAATATCACTCACAGCTGGAACTTATTAAAAGAATAACCAAAAAACCCTCAAGATTTATTTCTATATTTCTTGCTATTATTGCCCGTTGGATTTTTTGTAAGGGGGAACTATTTTCAGAGAGAGAGTGGAGAGCACACTTTAGTTGAGCAGAGAATATTAAAGTAGGGTTGCCAACTTTCTAGGTCCACAAAACGGAACACCCTTGCCCCGCCCCCTGCTGCACCCCTCCTCCAAGGCCCCACCCCTTCTCCAAGACCCTGCCCCCCGTCGCTCGCTCTCCCCACCCTCACTCGCTCATTTTCACTGGGCTGGCTTAGGGGGTTGGGGTGCAGGAGGGTGCTCCGGGCTGGGACCGAGGGGTTTGGAGGATGGGAGAGGGATCAGGGCTGGGGCAGGGGGTTGCGGTACAGGGGGTTGAGGGCTCCGGCTGGGGGCGCAGTCTCTGGAGTGGGTCTGGGGATGAGGGGGTTGGGATGCAGGAAGGAGCTCTGTGCTGGGATCAAGAGGTTCATAGGGCATGAGGGAGATCAGGCCTGGGCAGGGGGTTGGGGTGCAGGCTCCAGGTGGCATCTACCTCAAGCAGCTCCTGGAAGCAGCGGCATGTCCCCGCTCCGGCTCCTATGCAGAGGCACGGCCAGGGGGTCTGCGCTCTTCCCTATCTGCAGGCGTTGCCCCACAGCTCCCATTGGCTGTGGTTCCTGGCCAATGGGAGCTGCAGCGCCGACACTTGGTGCAGGGGCAGTGTACGAGGGCCCCAGGCTACCTTATGCGTAGGAACTGGAGTGGGGACATGCCACTGCTTCCGGGAGCTGTGTGGTGCCATGGCAGGCAGGGAGGTTGCCTTAGCCCCAGTTCACTACCGACCGGACTTTTAACAACCCAATCAGCAATGCTGACCAGAGCCGCGAGGGTCCCTTTTCAACCGGGCATTCCAGTCAAAAACCGGACACCTGGCAACCCTATGTTAAAGACATGGAAAATGTATATTACCTGCCACAAAGAAAGATCTGATAAGGTGCGTTAGATATGATAGAGAGACATCAAGGAAGTAGGAGAATGGGTTTACACAACAGAAAGTTATGAGGTTACTTGACTTCTTAATGTACACTTTTTTGCTGCTGCTGTTTGCAAATTTATACACCTACACAGTGGATTGTAGGTAATTTTACAGATGTGTTCTGGTGTCTGTGTATAATTTAAGAATGCAGTAACATTCCTGTCCTCATAGAATATCAAAATGTTTTGCCATTGTAGAGTATTGTACTAACATTGATGACTTTCATTTTGACACAGTATTTGACAGTTAAAGAGAATTAGTAAAACTTAAGCTCAGTAGGATACAGTGGGGTGTTAAATAGAATCTAAGGATCAAATCCTCAGTTGTTATAAACAGGCATAATGCCATTGGTTTCAATGGAGCTGTGCCCATGTACACCAGCTGAGGATTTGGCCCCATTCTGTTTTAGTCCCAGGCAAGGATAAGAGAAAATCGTAAGAAAACTTTGGTAACTTCTGTGGTCACAGATAAATCCATAAATAAAGTATATGCAGTTCCTTGCTGGGGAGTTGATGTTGGCCCTTATTAGTCAGATTTTCAAATACAATACACATTATTGGTTAATGAGAACAGTTTAACAGTACAAATCTGGCTAATCAGCTCCTGTCTATCTATTTGTTGATCAATTGGTTTTCGGTTTTATACTACCATGCATCATCCTAGTACCCGAACGACTTCCATGTAAAGTCAATAGCAGAGTCCCAGCTTTCTAAAACATTTTGAGAGGAAAGATGTTGTTGATAACCCAGCCCTGTTGATCAGAAAGTCTCAGCTGACATCTTGATAAACAGATATTTGCATGAATGTGGGTGCAATTAGCCATGACTCCTAGCTGAATTTTTCAATATACTCCAGTCTAGAGACTTGGGACCCTAGCATGTCATTCATTCAGAAACCCTTTCGGCTAAAAACTGTGGCTAGTCCTTGAAATTGTTTTATAAACTTGCACATTCCAAGGTAGTTTGGGGGCCCATGTAAGACCTTCTAATAAATCTGGAAGGGACTTAGGCTATGTCTACACTATGAAATTAGGTCAAATTTATAGAAGTCGGTTTTGTAGAAAGCGTTTTTATATAGTCGATTGTGTGTGTCCCCACACAAATGCTCTAAGTGCATTTAGTCGATGGTGTGCGTCCACAATACCGAGGCAACCTGTCGACTTCCGGAGCGTTACACTGTGGGTAGCTATCCCGCAGTTCCTGCAGTCTCCGCCGCCCATTTGAATTCTGGGTAGAAATTCCAATGCCTGATGGGGCAAAAACATTGTTGGGGGTGGGTCTGGGTACATATCATCAGGCACCCCCTTCCCTCCCTCCATGAAAGCAATGGCAGACAATCATTCCACGCCTTTTTTCCTGGGTTACCTGTGCAGATGCCATACCACGGCAATCATGGAGCCCGCTCAGCTCACCGTCACTGTATGTCTCCTGAGTGCTGGCAGATGCGGTACTGCATTGCTACACAGCAGCAGCTCATTGCCTTTTGGCAGCAGACAGTGCAGTATGACTGGTAGCCATTGTCACCGTACTCCAGGGTGCTCTTTTAGCCAACCTCGGTGAGGTCGGTCAGGGGCACCTGGGCAAACATGGGAGTGACTCAGCCAGGTCATTTCCCTTTTAAGTCTCGTCTCAGGGTGATTCAGTCCTGCCGGCAGTCCTACTGCACCGTCTTCTGCCGAGCACCCAGGAGATGACGATGGCCAGCAGTCGTACTGCACCGTCTGCCGCCGGCAAGATGTATAAGGATAGATGAAGTGGATCAAAACATGAAATAGACCAGATTTGTTTTGTATTCATTTTCTCCTCCCTTCCTCCCTCCCTCCGTGAAATCAACGGCCTTCGAAGCCCAGGGTTTTGAATTCTATCCTTGAGGAGGCCATTCTGTTTCTCCTTGATGCAAAGCCACCCCCTTTGTTGATTTTAATTCCCTGTAAGCCAACCCTGTAAGCCATGTTGTCAGTTGCCCCTCCCTCCGTCAGAGCAACGGCAGGCAATCGTTTCGCGCCTTTTTTCAGTGCAGACGCCTTAGCACTGGTAACATGGAGTCTGCTCAGATCACTGCAGAAATTATGAGCACTATAAATACCTCACGTGTTATCCAACAGGATATGCAGAACCATACTCTGCAAGAAAAGCGAAACCAGGCAAGGAGGAGGCGACTGTAATGCGGTGACGAGAGTGATGAGGACACGGACATAGACGTCTCACAAAGTATGGGCCTCTGCAATGTGCACATCATGGTGTCAGTTGGGCAGGTTCATGGCGTGGAACACCGATTCTGGGCCCGGGAAACAAGCATAGACTGGTGGGACCACATAGTGTTGCAGGTCTGGGACGATTCCCAGTGGCTGCAAAACTTTTGCATGCGTAAGGGCAGTTTCATGGAACTTTGTGACTTGCTTTCCCCTGCTCTGAAGCGCATGAATACCAAGATGAGAGCAGCCCTCACAGTTGAGAAGCAAGTGGCGATAGCCCTGTAGAAGCTTGCAACGCCAGACAGCTACCGGTCAGTCGGGAATCAATTTGGAGTGGGCAAATCTACTGTGGGGGCTGCTGTGATGCAGGTAGCCAGCACTATCACTGAGCTGCTGCTATCAAGGGTAGTGACTCTGGGAAATGAGCAGGTCATAGTGGATGGCTTTGCTGCAATGGGATTCCCTAACTGTGGTGGGGCAATAGACGGAACCCATATCCCTATCTTGGCCCTGGAGCACCAAGGCAGCGAGTACATAAACTGAAAGGGGTACTTTTCAATGGTGCTGCAAGCACTGGTGGATCACAAGGGAAGTTTCACCAACATCAACGTGGGATGGCCGGGAAAGGTGCATGATGCTCACATCTTCAGGAACTCTGGTCTGTTTGAACAGCTGCAGGAAGGGACTTACTTTCCAGACCAGAAAATAACCGTTGTGGATGTTGAAATGCCTATAGTTATCCTTGGGGACGCAGCCTACCCCTTAATGCATGGCTCATGAAGTCGTACACAGGCATCCTGGACAGTAGTCAGGAGCTGTTCAACTATAGGCTGAGCAAGTGCAGCATGGTGGTAGAATGTACATTTGGATGTTTAAAAGCACACTGGCGCAGTTTACTGACTCAGACCTCAGAGAAACCAATATTCCCACTGTTATTACTGCTTGCTGTGCACTCCACAATATCTGTGAGAGTAAGGGGGAAACATTTATGGCGGGGTGGGAGGTTGAGGCAAATTGTCTGGCTGCTGATTACACGCAGCCAGACACCAGGGTGGTTAGAAGAGTACAAGAGGGCGCGGTGTGCATCAGAGAAGCTTTGACAACCAGTTTCAGGAATGGCCAGGCTATGGTGTGAAAGTTCTGTTTGTTTCTCCTTGATGGAAGCACGCCCCCCCACCCCCAGTTTCACTCAACTTTCCTGTAAGCTAAGCACCCTTCCCTCCCCGCTTCGATCACCGCTTGCAGAGGCAATAAAATCATTGTTGCTTCACATTCATGCATTCTTTATTAATTCATCACACAAATAGGGAGATAACTGCCAAGGTAGTCCAGGAGGGATGGTGGAGGAGGGAAGCACCCGGTGGGGTGGTGGAGGAGGGAAGGACAAGGCCACACAGCACTTTAAAACTTATTGAATGCCAGCCTTTTGTTGCTTGGGTAATCCCCTGGGGTGGAGTGGCTGGGAGGCCCCCCCACCGCATTCTTGGGTGTCTGGGTGAGGAGGCTATGGAACTTGGGGAGGAGGGTGGTTGGTTACACAGGGGCTGTAGCAGCGGTCTGTGCTCCTGCTGCCTTTCCTGCAACTCAATCATACGCTGGAGCATATGAGTTTGATCCTCCAGCAGCCTGAGCATTGATTCCTGCCTTCTTTCAGCCAGCTGACGCCACCTACCATCTTCAACCCACCACCTCTCCTCTCAGTCATATTGTGTTTTCCTGCACTCTGAGATTGTCTGCCTCCATGTATTTTGCTGTGCTCTGTCAGTGTGGGAGGACGGCATGAGGTCAGAGAACATTTCATCACGAGTGCGTTTTTTTCGCCTTCTAATCTTTTCTAGCCTCTGGGAAGGAGAAACATATGCAGCTGGTGGAGGGGAAAAAAAAGGTTGAGTGGTAGTTAAAAAGAAACATTTTATAGAACAATGGGTAGACTCTTTCACAGTAAACCTTGCTGTTAACATTACATAGCACATGTGCCTTCATTACAAGGTCGCATTTTGCCTCTTATTGAGGGTATGCCAGTTTGGTGTGAGAGATCACTCACACAGGGCCGGGCAGCAGAATTCAGCTTGCAGGCAGCCATGGTAAGCCACAGTCTTTTGGCTTCTTTAACCTTCATAACATGTGGGAATGGTTTCAAACAGCAGTGCCCTCATTTCCATATGAAGTAGCCGTTGGGCTGGCCATTAAAAATGGGTTGGCAATTTAAAAGGAGGGGCTGTGGTTTCCGGGTTCATGTGCAGCAGAAACCCAACTAACCCCCCACCTTCCACCCCCCACACACACACAATTCTCTGGGATGATGGCTTCACCCCTCCCCCCACCGCGTGGCTAACAGTGGGGAAGATTTCTGTTTGGCCACAGGCAAACAGCCCAGCAGGATCGGGCACCTCTGAATGTCCGCGTACTAAAACCACCCTATTTCAACCAGGTGACCATGAATGATATCACTCTCCTGAGGGTAACACAGAGTGATAAAGAATGGATGTTGTTTGCATGCCAGCAAACACCGGGACCATACACTGCAATGCTTTGTTCTGCAATGATTCCCGACTACATGCTACTGGCCTGGTGTGGTAAAGTGTCCTCCATGGAGGACGGAATAAGGCTGCCCTTCCCAGAAACCTTTTGCAAAGGCTTTGGGAGTACATCCAGGAGAGCTTTATGGAGATGTCCCTGGAGGATTTCCACTCCATCCCCAGACACGTTAACAGACTTTTCCAGTAGCTGTACTGGCCACAAATGCCAGGGCAAATTAATCATTAAACACGCTTGCTTTTAAACCATGTATACTATTTACAAAGGTACACTCACCAGAGGTCCCTTCTCTGCCTTCAGGGTCCAGGAGCCCGCCTTGGGTGGGTTCAGGGGGTACTGGGTCCAGGTCCAGGGTGATAAACAGATCCTGGCTGTTGGGGAAACCGGTTTCTCAGCTTCCTTGCTGTGAGCTATCTACAACTTCCTCCTCATCATCATCTTCCTCGCCCCCAAAACCCGCTTCCGTGTTGTCTTCCACTCGTTAGATGGAGTCAAAGCACAGGGTTGGGGTAGTGATGGCTGCACCCCCTAGAATGACATGCAGCTCATCATAGAAGCGGCATGTCTGGAGCTCTGAACCGGAGTAGCCGTTTGCCTCTCTGTTTTTTTGGTAGGCTTGCCTGAGCTCCTTAATTTTCATGCGGCACTGCTGAGGGTCCCTGTTATAGCCTCTGTCCTTCATACCACTGGAGATTTTTTCAAATATTTTGGCATTTCGTCTTTTCAAACGGAGTTCTTCCAGCATGGATTCGTCTCCCCATACTGCGATCAGATCCCGTACCTCCCGTTCGGTCCATGCTGGAGTTGTTCGGTGATTCTGGGACTGCATGGTCTCCTGTGATGATGAGCTCTGCATGGTGACCTGTGCAAGTGAGCTCGCCACTCTGGCCAAACAGGAAATGAGATTCAAAAGTTCGTGGGCCTTTTCCTGTCTACCTGGCCAGTGCATCTGAGTTGAGAGCGCTGTCCAGAGTGGTCACAACTGAGCACTCTGGGATAGCTCCCAGAGGCCAATACCATCGAATTGTGTCCACAGTACCCCAATTCGACCCAGCAAGTCCGATTTCAGCGCTAATCCCCTCATCGGGGGTGGAGTAAAGAAATCGATTTTAAGAGCCCTTTAAGTCGGAAAAAAGGGCTTCATCGTGTGGACGGGTGCAGGGTTAAATCGAGATAACGCTGCTAAATTCGACCTCAACTCGTAGTGTAGACCAGGCCTTAGTATTCTGCTGGTAATGAGGAGAAAGGTTGACTGATTTGCACTGGAGAACAGGAATTGTGAATAAAGAAATGCGTTTCTGGCTCAAAGCTCTTCCTCGCCTTTTCTAAGTGAAAAGTGCAGAAGGTCCACATCAACACCGCTAAGACTTTCTATAAACCTTCATGCCCTCCTTTCTAATTTGAAAGGAAGCATTTCAATGGACATTATCTTTTTGCCTATTTTAGGCTTATCGTGATCATATTCTTTAAATGTAAGATGTTCTTGCTGTTATATTGTAATGCAAATATTAAGTACTTCCAATAGCAATGTTTTAAAAGATGTGTACATATATAATATCATAAAACAAGCTAGAATTTTAGTTTTGAGTCAAATAATAGACTTCACATTCTGACAGAAGACTAGGTGAGCCAGTGGTCCAAGGTGACCTTTCATTCTGCACAGCGAATCAGGCAGAAGGTTTGCTGGTAAGATGAACAAACCCCGTGGTGCAAAACAGAAGGACTGGCTGGAGGTGGCTGTGTCCCAGAGACTTAGAGAAGTCACAAATGAAGGAGAAGACAACTGGATCTGGGGTGTTGTCACTGAAAAAAGGGAGTCCAGAGGTATACTTTCTTGCCCTACTAAAATGTTGCTACCTTTCACATTTTTGCCACCTGTCGTTCATTTTAAAGTGTTAGTTTGATCTTTGCAGTGATGCAGCTTGAGGTATGGGATATGTCGCACTTCAGTAATCACATCGTGATTTCCCCATGTGCTGGTTACAAAGGTGCTTACGCAGAAAAGTGCAGAACAAAGTGATATGGTCAAATGAAGCTCCTACACGATAGGCATCTTTGTGTCACAGTAGGAATGTTCTAAGTCCTAGCTGAGCAGGAACTTTCATTATAGAAGACACTATTTTCTGGTGGGGGGGTTTCTTTTCTTTCTAAAAAGCTTTTATTTGAGCTAAAAATTTCGCATGATTATTCCTAGCCTGAGAGTGAATTCTCTTTGGTAAACTGGTAACATTAAATGTAGCTGTTTTTGTGGACTCGGAGCATGAAAAAGAGAGGTTTTCCCCACAGCCAGATTACAGCCTAGGCACTGTAAGACAGTGCCTAGTGCCTCAACTCCTGCAGTCACCTGATAAGGCTGGAATCTCAGCTTTCGTTTAAGGAGCAAAGGCAAAATAAGGTTTTAGCCAGCATGATTGCAAGGAAAATGTTGAAAACAAGACCCCAGTGTAACCAGTGTGGGGGTCCTCTTCCAGAGTCTACAGAGAGCCAGAAATGATAGCTCTGAAAAGGGAGAACTGTCCTGTTCATCTCAGGGGGGTGTTAATGCCAAGAGCCACTGCTCTGGGGGAGCCCTCAGCAACGCCTATCCAGCAGAGGACTCTGCATGTGGAAGGAGAAGAGAGCAGCAGATTTATCCAGCTCACTCAAGCGTATATGCCCTGCTGCTGGAATAACTACTGCCACTCCTGGGGAGAACATAGGGACTCCATTCTGCTGCCGTTCTGGGGGGCTATAGGAGTAGAGACGTAGGTAAGCCCTATGTTATGGCATGTGTGGGGCCCCTGGATTGTTTTGCTCCAGCCCTGTTTTCCATCCAAGAACATGGTCCTTTTGCACTCACGTGATTCAAAAATTACTTCATTGAAAACAACAGCCTTGCCATTGATTTGGAATGCACGCCAAAGCCTGAAAGGCTGTTCGGAGCTTGAGAATAAAAAATTAGGGGGTGTTGTTATGGCCTGAGTTTCCTAGTTGTACTCATGAGGAGTTCTTTTCCTCGTGCAAAACAGGCAGTTGTGTACACATTTGAAAATGGCACGTAAGGAGATCGCAGTGTGCTTGCATACTGCTGCATACCGCAACCCTGTAGTCATTTTAGTTGTTTGTCTCCGGATTCTAGTGAAGTTCAGTATTTTTCCTTTCTGTGAGACACTTCTCCTCATGTGATGCTAGTATTTTTTACAGTAAAGGGATGCAAACTAGCTAGTGAAGAGAAAATGCAATGAATCCACTAACGGGTACAGATAATAGCTCCAAGTAGGGAGTTACAGGGTACAGTTTCAAAGTACCTGAGTGGCATGCAATAAGACTTAGGCTCCTAGGTGCTTAAGTCACTTTTGGAAATGGGACTTGGGATTCTAAATCACTTAGGCACCTTTGAAAACTTTACCCAATGGCAGTAAGGAGGCCTGGTGCCCTTGTGGTGATAGTTCTTGTAGGAATGATGACCCACTGGTTCTGAGATTTGAGAGACCTGGGTTCACATCCCTGCTCTGCCACTGGTTACCTGTGTGACCTTGGGCAAGTCACTGAGGGTAGAGCTATACTGCATACTAAGCCCAGGGGCCCTTCTGTCCAGACACAAATCATTGTGACTCGGGTCAGCAAGCACCCAGGTTCTAGGACACTGTTAGGCGGGGTTAATCAGAGTCCATGTCCTGCTGTGACTTGGGTCCAAACCCTCTTATTTTGCAGAGTAGATGCAGATCACTCCACAGACCTGAGTCAGAAGGTCTGGGTGCATTAGCATGGCTGTGAGAACCAGGCCAAGCAATTATAAATCCAGATTTACCATGCAGTGTGGACACCCAAGCACAGGCTTGCTAACACCAAGTCCACAAGCCCAGGTCCCACAGACCTGGGCTTACCGTGCAGTGTAGACATACCCTAAGTTCCTCTGTGTCACATATAAAATGGGGATAATTGCACTACCCTACCTCATACATTAAATACCAGTATATTAGAGATGGTGAAGAATTTATATAAGGTCATAGGGGCTGTATAAGTACCATAGATAGGCAGAGCAATGACGCCGGGGTTCTAATCCTCGCTTTGGCAATGACTCACTGTATTACTTTGGCCATCACCTCGTTGTGCTTCATTTTCATTTTCTTCAGAAGTAGGGATAATTATATACCATACCTCGAAGGGAACTATGGGAACCTCAGTCGATGATTAGTGAAGCGCTCTGTGATCTTTGGATGGATGGTGCCGTAGTAGTGTGACAAAGGAAGAAAATATTGGAGTGCAAACTTCAATTGGCAAAATGTCAACAAAAGTTATTGCTGGCACCGATGAGATGAATAAATATCACTGTTAAAACAATATCTGGTGTTTTGCTCAGATGTTTTAATGGGTTTGTTTTTTAAGCACGGATAACACAAAGTAGCCCCAAGGCATTATTCCAAACAAGATGTAGAATCCAAGTTGATATTATTTTTAGGATTGAATGGGTTTTGTAAAGGCTCATTTGTCTGAAGAAAAGACAGTTAATCATTTTTGTTTGTAGTTGATTATGAAGGCAAAACGTCAGAGCGAAGTTAAGGAAGGGAGGTACTTCTATCTGACTTGCCTATGTCCCAAAGTCACAGTAGCATGGGTGGGTGGAAAGGAGTGAGAGGACTCAGTGAACGGGAGCGTACATTATGAAATGAAGTTGTCATTTCTAAAACCACCAGACTGGAGGTGGGGGGGGGTGAGGTTATAATTTTTAAAGAAGACAAAGTGTTATATGCTAATTCATAAAGGTGGCTGGCAGAACAGCAGAATGCGGGAGGTAAACTATGGAAGGGATCTTTAGAATACGAATTTCAGTTCAGGTCTGCAGATGATTTGACCACACTACTCCTTTACATCAAGGGTCAGCTAAGTGAAATGATTGTTAGTTTAGCTTTAAACCAGGTGCTCGGGTACGTAGTATCTTTATCCAAGGTAGATTACAAGACGCTTAATAAAATATCAGGAATATTTACCAAAAGAAATGCAAGCTATTGTTTGGGGAGACATATGGTATTTACCATTCAATATATATCTCAATTTGATATGCATTTATGTTAAAGCGCAGCATTATTTTAAGTCACTCAAGTTCATGTTCAATTTAACTTGAATTTTAAAAAATGGAATATAGTGTGTTTCAAACGACTGACTTGGAAAACCTCCAAAAGTCATTGAATTTCAGCAGTGTCAATGTTCTCGTATGAAAGAAACAACTTGTTGAAACAAGCTCTTGGCTTGTTCCTGTGTTCCGAATAGAACATAATGATGTTATGCATTGTGACAGGGACTATATTTGTTGTGCACAAACCCTATTCACATATATGGATATATTAAAGCTTTTCTTTATTCGTATGGCATTAACATCTAGGAGCCCCAGTCATGGACCTGGAGACCTTTGTGCTGGGTGTTCTATAGACACAGAACAAAGAACGTGGCTTATGGACTTGTGAATGGAAGATATTTCTTATGAACAAATTACACATATTAATTGATTGAGCTAATGACTAGTCATGCTTGATTGATGCTAATCAGGGAAGCCCACTGAAGGCAAGAGGAGTCTTTCCACTGACTTCAGTGGGCTTTGAAACAAACCTATTTTAGTCATTGTTGGTTACCACAGTTAATATAGAGAATATTCTACAGCTTACAAATTCATTATATATTGAGAGAGCTAATAATTTGTTTTACATGAACACCCACTGCATTAAAGGCAGTGTTTTACTGATAACATCTTGGGTGGATGTCAAATTTGTTTAGTAACTAACATATACCTTCCCCTGAAGGTACATCTCTGTAGAGCCTGCTGCTCTTGAGTCATAGCTACAATATTGGCAGCATATTGCCAAATGAATTTTGTGCAAACCAAGTGGTTCTACACAATTTTCTTAGATAGGAAAATCCCCCTAATCAGAAAGTCACTGTGGACTCAGACAATTGGTGACTGGCAAAGGCAAACAAAATATGGGTCACCAATGAAATGATGTGAAAATCTGACTGTTAGCTCTTCTGAGTGGGGACCATCCTTATGTATTTGGAAAGCTCCTAGCAAATAGCAGATGGTCCTACAAATAACATATAAAGAACAATAATCTGAAAAACTGATGCTCTCTTAAAACACTGAGCCTGATTAATTTCTTGCAGGGTTCTCTCTCTTGGGGAATGGTGGGGAGAATTCCATGACTGTCACATGCTGGAAAGGGCTATCATAAAAGGTAGAGGGGGCAGTTTCAATTTTCTTTGGACTACTAGTCCAATTAACAGCACAGGTTAATTGGATCAGTAGCTTGGAGAAAAACTGAAATATATTCCCTATGCTATAATTAGGCAATTCACTTACACTTATATTTTCCCCTTCTCTTTCTGTTGCCTCCCCACATCTGTCACATTCTGAAATATTGTCCCTGTCTTCAGTACTCCCCATTCTACTTTTCCCAAGAGGCCTACATATCGTAGTCCTCCCCTCAAAAAATGATTTAGATATCCTTTTAGGACCTGGCTTCCCCCCCTACACACACACACACCTTTATAAATACAAAGATAGGGCCAGATTCTCCACTGATGTAAATCACCTCTGACTTTAGTAGAAATACTCTGATTTATGCCAACTAAGCATCTGACTTTGAAAGGACAGAAATCACAAGATGCCTGAGAATTGTCACTGTCTAATCCTGTTGCTTTTTGTTCCACCCCTTGCATGGTTAGGACACTGTTGATGAAGTTCTGCGGGGGGAAAAGTCTATATAAGTAACAAGAATCCTGGGATTTTCTTTTTTTGGTCCCCATCCTGAGATTTTTTTTCAAGTCCCCTCTCTCATCTGTTGAGTTCTCTCCTCCCCTCTTGCCTTACTGGCCCTCTGATCATCCTCTACTACCCCTGCTTTTTCCATGGTCCCTTTATTTCCCGCCTCCCCAGGAAGCCTCCCCTGTAGGCAGACTTGGTTAACACAGGGTGTGTGGAGATATCTAAACTCCTCTTCATCCCCGGAACCGCTTACATAGTGACTCTGGTAAACTCCTAGGGGAGTTCTCTGAAACGTCTCCAGAACATTTGGCATAATTGTCCAAAGAGCTACATCATGTTTTCTTCAGAGGTGATCTGCAGAACAAGGAGATTTGAGGAGTGAGACTAGAGGAGGTATAATAAAACACAAACAGCAGTGGGGAAGAGGGGACAGATGACCCAAGAGGAGAAGAGGTAACAGGAGAGACCATGAAATGGGAAGAATGGGGTTAAGAGCTCCAGGGAAATGAGGGGTATTGATGGGTTAGGGATTTTGAAAGGATTAAGGACTGGGGAGTGAGCAATATTAAGAGCCACAGAGATAGAGGGTCACTCTCAGCATGCTGAGCTCTTCTAAGCCCCTTGCTTGGAGTCACATTATGCTGAACTCTGAAGGAAACTCCTTCCTTCACCCAGAATTGTAGGGGCCCATGGGCGACCAAAGTGTTGAACTAGTTGAAGCCAAAGGATGATCAACATGGACACATGGGACTGCTTGGTTTGTGGTTTTATTTTGCATCAGAAACAACAAGGACAGGTTGGAAAGTGGGTGATCTCCATCATCAAGCATGGAAATTAAAGCACCTGACTGGGACTAAATAATCCCACATGATTTTTTATTTTTTTGTAATGAATCATAAAATAGTGACTATTAGCCAAAATCTAGTCATGGCACGGTATGTGCGTGGCCTGACGGTTCAGAAATGCTGAGCATTCACAAATTCCACTGAGGTCCGTGGGCATTCCATACCTCCGAAAACCAGGCCCAGCAGCCCTTTCTCCAGCACTGAAGGGACAACAATACCATTGACCGATACTGGACTCCTCTTTAAAACAAACACACACATTCAAAAACCTCCGTTCCGCAGGACAGGTGGATTTATAAGGCACTGGGACAGTAGTATATGTCGAAATTAAGACTGAGATTAAGAGACTAGGCTGCTAAAGGTTTGGATACACAATTCCCACCAAAGTTAATGGGAATTGGATGTCCAAATCCCTAGTGATTTTATAATATCCCACCCTAACTGTGCTAATATTGAGTTAAGCAACTCAGGGTTAAGCAACTACTGCTAGGGTGGCAGTTACTGAATGCATACCAATGTCTGCTGAGAATTCTCTCCAATTCATCTTTCACACTCCACGTTTGACTACACCTGTTTTTTAATATTCTTTGAATAAATAAAACAAGCTGTAAGCTTATGTTGTTGTGCGATGTGAAAACACACAATAATAATCACAGCTAATGACTCTTCTAAATGCTAAACTGTGCACACCTCCTTGTTTGGTATTTGTTTTGTATACAGAAGGTAACATACACGGAATAACTAGGACGCCAAGTTACAGATGGGGCTGTGGAAAGGTATTTGACAGCCGATTAGAGTAGTCTGACAGAAATGATGACTTAATCACCACGACAGACTCCAAATTCCCAGATAGAATTCCACCCAGGTTAATCTAATTTCCTTGCAAAATTTTTGCCAGAATTAGACTCTTACCTTGCTTGTTTTTCCCCCTTACAGATGTCATATGGTTTTGACAAGAATGTAAATAGGTAGAGTTATTACTGTTGAAAAGATGACTTTGACACTTGAAAGTGAGACAGGACCTGTACCTCTGAGAGTGTTTTTCCAGCACAGTTGTATTTACACGTGGTTGTACCTGCTCAGAAAAAAAGAACGAAAAGCACCTAATTAGTCATCTTTAACTTGTAGGCCATGACTTGTGGTCTGCTCCTGCTCCCAGAAAAGCCAACAGTAAAATTCCTATCAACTTAAATTGGATTGCACATCTTGTAAGCAGTTGTTCCAATTCCCATGTGGACCCATGTTAGTATCCATTTGTCAGATTGGAGTCCTAGTTTTTATGATACTTTGCACTGTGACCTTGTGGTTTAGTGGGTAGCGCACAGTATGGGGACTCAGGAGTCTTGAGTTCTATTTTTGGCTCTGCTGCTGGCAGACCTTGGGCAAGTCATTTCACCGCTCTGTGCCTCAGTTTCCTCATCTGAAAAATAGGGATAATGATGCTTGCTTCCTCTGTAAAGCACTACATAAGAGCTAGATATTGTTATTGTCTGTCCAGCATCATGCACATCAGTGGACCTACAGAAAACCTTGACAATGCAGGATTGTTCACTATTACAGTATATTTCTCCAGTTTGGTTTCAGAGAGACATGGGGCTTTTACCAGATCTCTTGGGAGGCTGTTCTACAGTCAACCTTGATGACAGAAAATACCAGTTGTTTCCTTTTACCCTGGGGTCTGAGGTGCATTCAGGGTGGTGTTGATGTGCAATTTTTTTTACCTGCATTACTTTGTTTCTTCCCTATTTATTAACTGCAAAATCATTCTCATAAATACTGAACTTTTATAAGCAATGCTTCCTTCAAGCCACAGAAAAGCGTCTCCACTGTTTTTAGTTATGAAAGCATGACATATTGAGAAATCACTCACCTGGAGATACATAAGTGTATGGCTTTCTGATGTATATCTACAATAACTGCTTTCTGATAATATATGAAATCCTTCATTTCAGTAGATGACATGATTCTAGTGGGTGGCATCTAATTTGAAACAGGTTTATATCATCTGTAATCTTTTGGAGGACCTGGAAAGTGCAGCTATTTTATTACTTTATAGCCTACAGTTATACAAGCAAGATATAAAATGCTCCAATTATTTTCCCTTTTTTTCATTGTAGAGGGAAGGGAAAGTACCTATTTAGCCCTTGTCTCTGCCCCCTTTAATTTTCTTATTCACTGCACACCACTTCCAGATTCAATTCCCCCCACACACACTTTTAAATATTTTATGGGTAGAGAGCTTATAATATGTATAGTCACGGCAGCTGTCTCTAGAGGTCAGCAATGAGTTTAATAATGAGATGCGAACCAGTGACTCTGTAAAACCCATTTCAGGTTATAAATGGCATGTTTTATTGAATCTAGTGTTAAAGGTTGCTAACTTATCAATTGGTGATGGCGAGGGTTAAACAAGCTCAACATGAGCCCACTCATGTAAGGAAACAGGGTAACATTTTTTACCACCGTTTTCTTTCCAGATGCCCTGTTTTTATGTTTTGTACTCACCTTACTGTGGATGTTCTGCAGGTTATTCTCACAGGGCCTGATTCTGATCTCATGCTAGTTGGCCCTAATGTAACTCTGTTGAGTACAATGAAGTTACTCCTGATTTACAGCTGTTGGTGAGGAGAGAATCAGGCCCACAGTTTTGATTGAGAAATTTTGAAGTTCAGTGCGAACCACAGTCACAACTGAGTCATGAGTAGCACTGTGAATTTTTTTTCGCAAAAAGGACAAACTAGTGGCTTAATAGCAAATCAGTGATAATTATGCCATGATGAAAGTTACAAGGTGGGCGAGGTACTATCTTTTACTGGACAAGCTTCTGCTGGTAAAAGAGACAAGCTTTTGAGCCACACAGAGCTCTTCTCCAGACCGAATACCAGCAAGCTCCACAGAAAAGGTTTTAGGGAAAAGGCTGTTTCAGAGAAGATTAGTTTGCTAGAGTTAACCTACTTCTACCAGACTAGAACTTATCTATTTTCTTTTATTTGTAACCATATCTGTTTCTATTCTCTTTGTTTAGTATCTCTGTTTATTAATAAACTTATTCTTGTTTTACTATAAGTTCTTCTTAGTGTGTGAATACAAAAGTGTGACTTCTCAGCTCAGCTAGCAGGCTAGTGTGCATAACTCTCACTCTGGAGACAGCAGACTTGGTAATTTCTGAGAGTGTCTAGTAACAGGGGCTGGATACTGGTGAACAACCCATTTCCAGGATGTTCGGGAACTAGGGTGCATCAAATGTTACCTGCAAGGCATAGTTAAAGCTGGCAGAGCTTTAGAGGAACTTGTGTGGTTGGCTAACAGACTGACAGGGAGCTGTCACTCAGAGCTTGTCTTCACTACCAGGGAGATCGACGCTGCTGCAATTGATGCAGCAGGTGTCGATTTAGCGGGTCTTAGACCCGCTAAATCGTCGGCACAGCACTCTCCAGTGGACCCCGGTACTCCACCTCGCTGAGAAGAATAAGGTAAGTCGACCAGAGAGCATCTCCCGTCAACGCAGTGCAGTGAAAACACTGCTGTAAGTTGACCTAAGCTACGTCGACTCCAGGTATGTTATTCACGTAGCTGGAGTAGCGTAACTTAGGTCGGCTTACCCCGGTAGTGAAGACAAGCCCTTAGTTTAGCTCTAGCAGGTCTCTCTGTTGCTAAGGCAGAGGGGTAAGAAGGCCACCCAAAGTTCTGGGCTCCCTGAAAAAACATTGCTTATGGTGATAAAGTGCCAAATGATTATGGCTTTTTGATGGTAACCACTACAAAGAACACTTTCCTTATGAGCTTGATCCGCAATTGACATCTATGTCTAACCTCTCTAGGATGAAAATAAAAAGATCCTTCACTTTAGAACCCTAAACTCATAGAAATTGTAGATGGAACCAGTTTCAGGAACCAGCTCTGGTCTAAATCTATCTGCTTAGATGCTGTAGTATTAAGTGCTGTATAAATACAGGAAGATAGTTTGATTCCCCATCTAGTGTAATAGGTAGGTTGAGTTGGTTTTTCATGACTGCATGTTCTCCAGGGCTTTGTCAATCTGACATTACCCAAGCAATGTGAATTCTAGCACTTCCCTCAGGAGACTGTTCTCCATTAAAGACCTTAATGTCAGACAATATATCTGGAACAGTCAGCCTAAATTTTCCTTTGCTCATTGCTCCTAGTTACACCCTCTTGCATCACCCTAGACAATTCCTTTAGCACATTGATGACTTCATCTTTCAAATGCTTAGCAAAGAGGCAATGCAGATAATAGGCTCATTTAAGCAAGTTACGCCACTTTTTTCTTGTTTGATTTTTTTTCTCTTGATGGGCTTGATGCACTTTCCCACATTCCCATGAACTTAAATTCCCCTGCAGTGCACATAGAAACATAGGGCTGAAAGGGTCCTCACAAGGTCATCTAGTCTACCCCTTTCACCCAACCCACCCCACATTGAGGCAGGATTAAGTATACCTTGGCCATCCCTGACAGATATTTGTTAAACTTGTTCTTAAAAACTTCCAAGGGGTTTCCACAACCTCCTCAAGTAACCTGTTCCAGGGCTTCACTATCCTTATAGTTAGAAAATTTTTCCTAATATCTAACCTAAATCTCTTAATATTGCTGATATCAAGATAACAATTAAACATCAGGTAAAGGAAACAGAGCATAATAGTCATTCCCCTTCCCTATATGTTAGATGAAAATCAGAAAGATGGCAGACAGGCACTGGGCTGTTAGAGTCCGGTTGGGAAATAAATGGATCAAAGAAAACGGGATTGTTAAAATAGAAGACTACGTGCACCATATGGCTCTGTTTGTTCCTTAAGGCACTGTAGGGAATGAAACAGAAGAGGTTTTGCAAGCCGTGCAAGGAATGTATTGATTTGTGGGACTGAGGGACATTCTGAACTTTGAGCAGATTCTATGGAAGATTCACAATAATGTTCTCTACTTGCCAAGGAATCCAGCAAGTACAGCATTGAAAACTAAATACCACTACCAAAAACCACACATGCTAGTCATTTTCTCTTCCTCTCTGGCTCTAAGCACATTTGACGTGATTGTGTGGTTCCCATCTTCTGCTTAATTGTTGATTTTCCAATTCCATATTTGGCATCTTTCTTAAATAAAGCTGGAATAGCAGTTGACAGTTTCAGGCAGCGCAAGCCCTGTTGCGCTCATAGCGTGCAATAATAGTACAGACCATTCAACATGCCTGTGTGAAATGTGGAGGAATTACTGAAGAAAGGTCTATGGCCCCAATCCTGCAATGAGCTCTGCGTCTTCACACCCCTGCACATGTGCAGAGCGCCACTAAAGTCAGTAGATCTCTATGCGACCTCAGGTGTCTTTCCCAATAGGACAATTTTCAGGATCAGTGCCTAAGGCTTGAGAGCAGCAATAAGAAATGACCACTGAGGTGCAATGGGAATTTGTACACTGAAACTGCTCTGCAAGCTCATCAGAGATATTCTCTTAATAGCTGTCATGTGCTTGCACCGTGCTAAGAAACGAGTACATGGTGGAGATTTGGGGGAAGGTGTAAAAAACAAAAAGAAAAAGCTCCAGTTTGTAATGTGTTTTCAGATCAAAAGTCTTGTAGCTGCCAGGGGAGTGACATGGTGCAGCGCCCCATTCTGAAAGGCAAAGTCTGCCATTCCAAATGCGAGACTGTAGATTGCCCTTGTGTACAGCACATTGCGTTAATTGCTGTATAAGGCTACACACAGGAGTTTGCCTATTGTTTAGAAACAGATTGAAAAAGAAAAGTGCATTAGGAGGTGTGATGAAGCCAGGATTGTAGCCACATCCTAAGGGCAGCTTAGTGAATGAGTGATTAAAGTGTTTTGAAGAAAAGGCCCGTCACTAAGCAAGCAACACCTATGGGAATCACAGAACTTTTCCCCTTTGGTACTGGATGAGTTGTTGTCACACACTTCTTAATCACAAACCAAAGTTCATTTGTTAAACCAAACAAATCAAGACGTGTAGGTTTGAGTTGCTTCCTGGCATTTCTTAGATTACTTTAGAATTTTGTCTCTGTTCTGCTAGTTGTTAACAAACTCAAGAAAAGAAAAGTTATAAGCTGGTAAAACAGAAATCATGCATGCCATAAACCAGTGAGGGCTGTAACTTGAGAGGTCTTCTGAAACTAAATACAACAAATTAAAGTTTATATGAGTCCTATGGGTCCAGTAAATTGTGGGGGTTAAGCTTGCTGGTTATAAAATACTCCTTTAACATTTTACTTTCATTTAAAAGCCAATATTAAGGTATCATTTGAAATTTATATCTTTCTGACTTGCCAGCCTATTTAATATTGATTGTGTATCGTTTTAGCCCCCTGAGCAACTAAAATCAGCAGTGCCAATAAAAGTAAAATGCTTGACTTTGTGACTGTCTAACCTGCTTTACTGTCTTTTCATTTATATTTTTAGATGCATCATCCTATTCAGATGAAACCCGCAGATAGTGAAAAGTCCAATGGTAAGTGATTATCCTATTTCCTACTTAATGTGTGTGCATGTGTCTCTTTTCATTTAAAAAACATCTGCAAGGTATGGCTTATGCTTTTCTCTTAATACAGCTAAAACCCTTTAAGAAAGTGTCCCTATAGCTGAGAGGTCTGGAAAAAAGTTGACCTGCTTTGAACTCCCAATTCAGTTTAAAGAAGGGAGGAAATGTCCTTTCCTCTCTTCTTGATACATTCTCTGTGTCATGGCTTTGTTTTGTTTGTCTCTTGTTGGTATCCTGCTACAGAAGTTGTGGAGTTCCTTAGCAATTAGTAATATCTGATGCTGATAACCTTCTGAGATTAAAATAACATGGGAGTGGAAAGAGAAGTTCCCATATTCAGGAAAATATTTAAGCACTGTCTGAATTGGACTTAGGTATATTCTTCAAGTTAAGCATGTATCTAAACACCCTTCCTGAATAAGGATGCTTCTCTGACTCTAGGCTCAATTTAGAATCAAACTGGATGTTTTGCTCTTAATTATGAGACCCATATTGACTCTTGTTTTATGTAGGGTACTCTAGACCTCTCTCAAATAAATATGATGACAATAATATCTATTCAAAATTTAGGTTATTGACTTAAGGAATATATATGATGTGCAAAATATACAGTGTGCTAAATCTATAAAATATATCAGATCTGCATATTCCAAGCATTAGACAATCCTGATGGTAGGGCTGCCTGTGTGTGTTTTGTTTAAAAAAAAATCTATACATCTTTTCCCCCTGGATTCATTCCTATAATTTACTAAAATATATGTTAAAAAAATCACCTTCCTTCCTCGATTGCAAGAGCGTCTTTTCCCCATAAGGCTGACTTAATCAGAGCCGGTGCCTTCCAATAGGCATCTCTGCACCTCATTAATTAGTAATCAGGGCAGAAGCCATGCACTTAGAGATCTACATATCTGCAAATGTAAATTATGATTGGGCTCTAAATCTCTCCGCAAGGTTCTGCTAATTGTACTGCGTCCCATTTTTAGCCTTCTCCACAGACTAAAGTTAGAAGGAAATTAAAACTTTGTCCTGTGGCCCTTTCCACATTGAGGACAGCTTTAAAAACTGGCCAGGTGCACAGCGGAACTGGGCTGGCCCTTGTATGAAGTGGAATGGGGAACTCACTCTTCCGTTGGAGAGGTGCTCACATAACCTAAACTAAAAAAGCCCTCACCACTAGCACAAAGTCGTCACCCGTGTTTGGATGCTCAGCAGAAAGACCAAGTAGTCTGAGTATGCAGACTGGGTGAAATCCTAGCCCCACTGAAGTCACTGGGAGTTTTGTCACTGATTTCACGGGGAACAAGATTCCACCCCAAGTATTTATCATGCTCTCAATGGACAATTTTTTTCTCCTCTGCAAGAATACTGCACACGTCCCTATGAACTAATTAAGTCCAACGTAAGCCCTACATGGGCCTTTCTACATACAGTAAATTTGATTCTAAAATCTCATGGACAAAATAGAAGTGCAATAGATAATTGACCAAAAATGAACTACCCCCTCATCCCTAGAGCTTGTCCTCCCAGAACAAGACTCAAGCACATTGGCAAAGTGTTGTAGGGAATTTTGCAATGCCTGAACCGGTACCATGCATAAATGCCTTGCTCTCCAAGGCATTCTCCACCACCTTTCACCAGCACTAAATACAGCTAAGTTACCTTTTTTTCCTTCAAAATTCTCCTAGATTTTGGGAGAAGGCACAGAAGTCCCAACTGACCAAAGGAAAGTAAGCAGGTGGAATTGCCTCCTTTAAATTAATCTTCTGAAGAAAAGCAAAAGATGTCTAATTTTCATATGCACATTTAGAATGATGAGAACTCTTTGTTGTTTGAAGCTGGAGAGGAAAGCTACTACTATGGTGATGAATGTCGTGTAGCACCTTAGAGATACAGGAAGTAGGATCGGAGCCATAGAGTGGGAGGTGAGGTAGAGATTTGGCAGCTAGGGGGAGCAGAGTGGTGCAATGCAGAGGAACAGCTGGTATCTGTTTTCCGGCTGCCACTGTGCCAGCAGCTGAAGAAGGGTGTGTGTCTGTGCCAATGGCACACTGGAAGGAAACAGTATGCCATCAGCAGGGCACACAGTGTGAAAAGGGCTCCGGAGGAGGAGAGACAGGTCTGGGGAAGAGATAAAGAGCTAACCAAGGTGGGTTGGTCTTTGTGATGGGAGTTCTTGAAACCCTTTGATCTCTCACCATGGAAGCTGTGCATCAGAACTGAATGGTCCACTAGGTTTTATTGGTAACTAGAACTTCTAAAAGTTCGAAGAGCTTGAAGACTCCTGTTGATCAAAAGTTCCAAGTAGCTCATAGATAGATACGAGAGAACGAAAGCAAGCACAGACTGCAGTTCTCTTGAGTTTACCAACCTCAGTGTAGGGCTGATGAGACCCCATGAAGCTTGATATGAGTTCTGATGTTCCCTTGGTAATTTTACAGGATTTCTAAGACTCGGTATTTGCTGAGTGACAATGTTGAAAATCCTATGAAGGTGGATGATCTGGTTTGACACCAGTTTGCCCAGTTCTGGACTCAAAACCAAAATTTGTGTGAAGGCTTTGCAATGTTCTGTTTAGTGTCTTTTTTTTTTTAAATTGCTCACTTCTGAATTCCAGGACTTGACTTGCAATGCCAAAATATTATGGGAAGAGAATTTCTGCCCCAATAGGAAGCAGAAAGCACAGTAACTTTCACACGAGCTTCTTGTGAGACTTCCAGATGCAAGAGGGTTTGGATGAGCATCCAGACTTGTGGGCACTTGCATGAAGTGGCCCTGAACTGTAACCCTCTTGTGCTTTATGTGTCACCTAGGAGCCAATCCTCTGCTGACTTATCCTTATATCAACCTCCAGAAGCAAAGCTTGAGACAGGGACCTCTATAGGAGTGATGTGGTACAGACATCTCCCGCACATGCTTGGTTATGGAATAGCAGTGGAGCAGCACTTCACCACTTGTACAGTTTCAGGGCATTCTCAGTCTTTGTGTCCGCCTAATCAGGGTGGAATGGCTGGTGAATATGGGTAGCAGCCTCCAGACTTGCTCTCCATCCCTCTGTATGAAGGGTGAAGGTGGGCCTCTGCAGAGCATGACCGTACACTGGCCTTCAGGTCCTATCTCCTCCTATGAAGATGCAGCAAAATGTAATTCTTTTCATGGTACTCAGGGCTTTCTGCAGCTAGTGCAAATGGAGCAGCATCCTTAGTGCTAATGAATTTATTTCACTGGAGGATGCTTAAAATAATTAGCCGATAAACTTACCTTTCCTAAAAGTTCTTCCTTCCAAAAGATGAAGTATACAGTATATGGTGCTCATGAATTCATAGAGTTTGAGGCCAGAAGAGACCATTGTATCTTCTAGTCTGTCCTCCTGTACATCACTCAGTACTTAGCCCAAGAACTTGTGTCTGGCTAAAGCATCTCTTCCAGAAAGGTGCGTAGTCTTGATTTGAAGATTTTAACAGATGGAGAATCCATCGTTTCCCTTGGTAGTTTGTTCCAGTACCAGTCACCCTCTTTTTTAAATATTTAGGTACTGGGCTCTAATCCGGAAAGCATTCAAACTCTTGCTTGAGCTTAAGTAGTCAATGGGACTTATTAACATGCTTGAAGTTAAGTACATTCTTAAATGCTTTGGTGGCTGTCTGTACCTTCCATTAACATTAATGATGGACCTCAGGGCAGATATTCCGAGGACAGTATACACCCATTTTTGTAAAATGCCTACACTTCGGGGAAACCAAGAAAAATTCTCCATTGCAATATCCTGGACTTGTGTTCTGATTCACTGAAAGGGTGAAGAAATGGTTTTGAAATCCTAAGTGGAGAAACTTGCAGATTTGGAAGCAGTAATTAAATGCCATATGTCAGCACTAACACATAGAAAAGTTGTTAATTAATTCAGGCAGTTCCAGATCCAGGTGTGACTTTGACAGATTGTACACTAGGGTTTTTCGCCAGCTTACAAATAAGGATAAAAAATCTTTTTTTCTCCACTCTGGGGGAAAAAAAACATTTGTACTTAAATAATTAACCATTACTTGATTGGCTTAAAAGCGAGGACAACTTATTCTGCGAAGGAAATAGCGTTCTTGATATATTTAAATATGATAGCTTCAGTCACTTAAGAGTACGCTGCCATGTATTTTCATGATAGAATTTGAGCTTCAGGGAAGAAAAATAAAAATTTAGCAAACCTTAATAGCATTTTTTCATTACTTAATTGTTGTTTAAACATTCTCCTGCAGTGCTGTGATCTCAAACACAGCCCCTTGGTTTTAACATATGAGAATCCATAACTGAAATGATGGACTGGGAACAGAGAAGTGAAAAAATATTAGTCAGTTTTCACTGTCCAAGCAAACTATAAGTGAAGTGTAAAAATCAGACACTAAGGTCTTTCTACTGCAATGCAGTGACTTCAATGGGACTCGTCACAGGCTCCACCCAGGCAGACACAGCTTCAGGATTGGGTCCAATAGACATTTACAGGGTACACCCCAGCTGCCTTGACCTGCTCCGGCAATGCAAAGCAACCATATGTTTGTTAACTGTCAGGTTATATCAGGTTGCATCTGCTTTACATTGCCAAAATAGTGCAAAGCAGCCGGACAGCAGTATTGAGTCCAAAATCCACCAATCAGAACCAACTCCTCTCCCCCCCCCCCAAAAAAAAGTGATTTAAATAAATAAATAAATCATTCTTTTTGGTCTGTCTTCTGAATTTTGAACTGCTCCTGTCTGCTCCAGATGTGTGTGGGTGGCAATTACAGGGTGAAAATAAGACCTGAGAAACAGGAGGCAGTGTTCTCTAGTGGGTAGGGCATTGGACTGGGCCTCAGGAGACTGATTTGCTGGCTGACCTTGGGCAAATCATGTCCCCTCCCCATGCCTCAGTTTCACCGTTCATAAAATGGGGATAATGATGCTGACCTCCTTTGTACAGTGCTTTGAGAGTCCAACCTACGCCTACCCCCCGGCCAGGCTCCAACAGCTGGCTCTTGTTTCTAACCTGCATGGGATGGGGCTTCCTCTGGGGTCTTATCTCTATTAACTCTTCACTTTTCTGCACTATGGTGGGAGGTGAGGCCACTGCTTCCAAGATCGGAGGAAGGAGGCCTGGTTCCGCAGTGAGTGCCGCAAGTAGGCATTTTAGCACCTGGGGTGAGCAACCATATTTGAACCCCCTACCGTTTTTTTTTAGTTACTTCTCCACTCCCAGGGCTTTACACCCTGGGCGACTGCCTCACTCGCCCCACCCCCACCCCCCAATTAAGGTCCTGTCCGCTGTGTGTGTCATTTCTGAGGCTCCGCTCAACTCTGAGCACACAGGTCACCACATACTGCAAGCTGCAGTATGTGACATATGTGTCACAGCAACTTCTAGTGGTTAAAGTAGGGTGACCAGGTGTCTGGTTTTCAACTGGAACCCCGAGTCGAAAAGGGACCCTGGCGGCTCCGGTCAGCACCGTTAAAAGCCCGGTCAGCGATGCTGTGGCATTAAGGCAGACTAGTCCCTACGTGTCCTGGGGCACCACGCTGCACCCCGGAAACAGCCAGCAGATCTGGTTCCTAGGCGTGGGGACCACCGGGTTCCATGCGCTGCCCCCGCCCCAAGCACTGGCTCCACGCTCCCATTGGCCGGGAACAGGCCAATGGGAGCTGGGGGGGCGGTGCCTGCAGACGAGAGCAGTGTGTGCCACATAGCCTCCTGCCTCCAGCCCCCCGCCTAGAAACCGGACCTTGTGGCCACTTCTGGGGCGCAGCATGGACCCAGGACAGACAGGCAGACTGCCTTAGCATCTCTGACCGGGAGCTGCATGAGGTAAGCCCGTGCCCCAACCCTTTACCCCAGCCCTGAGCCCCCCCCCGCAACAACCTAGAGCCCCCTCCTGCACCCAGATCCCTCATCCCCAGTCCCACCCCAGAGCATCCCAGCCCCCTCCCATACTCCAAATTTCTCAGCCATGCTCCCCAGCCTGGAGCCCACTGATGAACCCCAAACCCCTCATCCCCAGCCCCATCCCAGAGCCAGCACCCCCAGCCCAGAGCCCTCACCCCTTCCCGACCCCAACCTCCTGCCTCAACCTGCAGCCCCCTCCCACATTCTGAATTCCTTGGTCCCACCCCTCAGTTTGGAGCCCCTCCTGCACCCCCAACCAGAGCCCTCACCCCCTCCCACAGCCCAACTCCCTCCAACATTTCTTGCCCCACCCCAGGGCCTGCACCTCCATTTAGAGCCCTCACCCCCTCCCGCAGCCCAACCCCCTGCCCCAGTCAGGTGAAAATGAGGGAGGGAGGGGGAATGTAGAGAGCAGGGGAACAGGTGGGGTAGGGGGCCGGATCTG
The DNA here is from genome assembly GCF_965140235.1 of Caretta caretta. Lineage (NCBI taxonomy): Eukaryota > Metazoa > Chordata > Testudines > Cheloniidae > Caretta > Caretta caretta. The sequence goes on along the minus strand of NC_134206.1, from coordinate 341,201,895 downwards.
GGGGAAGGGGCAGGGGTAGGTTATTCGGTTTTGTGCCAATCAAAAGTTGGCAACCCTTGGTTAAAGTGTGAAACTGCCAGCCACACAGACAAAATCTGTGAGCTGCCTCCATTTTACTGTGGGAGACCCCCGCTCCCCTGCCAAATTGTTTGGGTGTATTTGACCTGTAGTCCTCACAGACCTTTAACTATCAATCCCCACAACACTTCTTGTTTATCATGGAAAGACTGAGGCAGAGAGGTTAAGTAACTTGCCCAAGACCACAGAGATAATCAGTGTAAGGCCTGGTCTACACTGGTGGGGGCAGGAATCGATCTAAGATACGCAACTTCAGCTACGAGAATAGCGTAGCTGAAGTCGACGTATCTTAGATCGACTTAGAATCACTTACTGCACGTCCTCGCGGCGCGGGATCGACAGCGGCCCCTCCCCCGTCGACTCCGCTTCCACCTCTCGCCGTGGTGGAGTTCCGGAGTCAATGGCAGAGCGATCGGGGATCGATTTATCGTGTCTACACTAGACGCGATAAATTGATCCCCGATAGATTGATTACTACCCGCGGATGGGGCAGGTAGTGTAGACATGGCCTAAGAACCCAGGAATTTGTGGCTCCTATCCTATGCTGATAGGAATAAATCATGCCTTTCTCTGCATGAAAGTGTATGATATTGTTTTAAATTAATATCATGCCTTACAACAGAGGTAAGGCACCTATGCAGGTTTTATCTTGGCAGTGCTCCTTTAAACAGTCTGTATGGTTAGGCATTTAGCCAAGATAAAATTACAAATTTCTTAAAGTTTACCACTGATCAGCAGTACCAAACAGCATTGGATGTGAGGCACGTCATCCTACCGATATGTCTTCTGTACACTGAGCATTTTCCTTGAAATGTGCATTTTGAAGATGTACAGTACACAGGAGCTGGGTGTTTAATTTTCTATAAAATCACCCTCCAGCTGAAAACCTTCAAAATCGTTTTAGTTAAATGGCATATTTGTAGATTTACTAGTAAGAGTGAAGGAGGCCAGTGAGGAGTTTGTCATCTGCTAGTGTTTGGAAAATTAAAAAACATCTTAGCATTTGACTTTGGGGGAGGGGAAGTTAAATGGCAGTTTGGCAGAGCAGCATCTTCCTCTTTTCTCTGTAGGCTGGAGGAAGGGATCCCCTGCATCCATTAAGGTTCCTTATTTTTTATCTTCCACTTGAAGATAAAAATTCTTCACCCTTCCCTGTAAGCAGGAGCAGATGGGACACCTTTTGGGGCAAGAGTGCAGTTGCTTAATTGGCTGAGGCAATGTCGTTTGTAGGATTGAGCATGGAGCTGGGAGCTAGGGACTCTTGAGTTCTGATCCCTGCTCTACTGCTCAATCACCCTGTGGCCTTAGACAGGTCACGTGACTTCTCTGTGTCTCAGTTTCAGCATCTGTAAAATGGATGTTAATAGTACAAATACCTATATAAAAAAATATGGGTCACACTTTGTGTTATGGTTCTGGTTACTAAGGATGAACAAATGATTAATAGATGTAATAAAGAGTAAAACGATTGAGTCCAGCACGGTACATAGCTTGCTTATAACCCTGGCTCACAACATCATCTGCTGATGTGCTTATATGCATCTATAACCCATACTTCTCAAGTTGTAACATCTTTATATCATCTATTAATCATTTAGTAACCTTTTATAAACCATATGTAAATGGGACCTTAATATCAAGTGTGAATGAAAGTGCTGAGACTGGACATATCTCTGCTGAGCAAACCACTCCCTTTTCCTGGGCATTGAGTTCATGCCTGTTTCCTGCCAGCCTGCACAGCAAGAGGCTGGACTCTAAGAATCAGTCCAGATGGCAGTGCATCGCCCTATCAGGGACCCAACCTACATCTAAATTCTCTTTATAAAAAAAAAAAAAGTACATTTCCATTAGCTTTTGGGGTTCTGGAAAATGCATTTTCCCTATGCTTGCTTGTGTAAAATAGCAGAATGCCTTTCTTAACCATTAAGTAAAGAAGTACTACCCAGTAAAAAAAAAAAATTACTCCAGATACCTCTTCTGACTTCAATAAATATTAGCTTCTGTTTTTCTTGCTGAAATTATGTTAAGGGCACTAAAAGTGTCAATACCAATAAAATCCCATGAAAATATATAGGTTTCTTGCTTCTCAGCTGCAATTTATTCCATTTGACAAACACATGCTAATACATGCAGGGTGGGTTGGGGTGCAAAGGAAGATTCATTTTTCATAAGCACAGAAATGAAAATATTTCATTAGAAAAATAATTTGCACAATAGAAATAAATAAGTGCACCACAGATACTCTGGAGTAAAGCTTTCCGTCTGTCTTTGCTTCCTGCAAAACTCTGGCAGTCTGCTCATTAACAGTGAATTGGATTTGCATGCCATTTCAATAGCAGAAGAAAGGAGAATATAATAACCCCTTAGATATTTTTTTAATATAGGGGAGATAGTGAGTTAGCATTAAGTCTTCCAGATCGGAGCTGGGTTATTGCTGTTTATTCTGTCTTTGACACCAGTCTATGGCTTGAGCTTTTGTTAAACTTCAGAGCCAGCATACACACACAGCTAGAGCGACCTACTTTATGCTGGCCGTGTGGACGATATAGAAAGGAGATAATCTACCGATATCTTTGGCAAAGTTCCTGTTGTATTTCTTGCAAACTCAACATCATTACCAATCAAATGATTTGGCTTTTGGAAAGTAATATGCACTCCCCTTGTTGAAGTGCTGCCCCTGGAACATACATTGTGTCCATTTGAAGAGAGACTTCTGTGTCATTATTGGAAAAGAGAGAGGAAAATTTAATGCATTATTCTTTTCATTGCAGTCACTACAAACCTGCTTCTGAGTGCCATGCATTACAGCTGCTTGAAATTGAAAGCTAGGATCCTTTTCATATAAGAATGTTTCTGTAGAGTATTTTTCATTATCTCATTTTGTTATGTGCACTCCCCCCCCTCCACCACCACCACCCGTTGCCTGTTTTGTTTCCTTTCATGCATTTGGGAGCTGGGGTGGGGGGAGAGGGAACATATTCAAATTAGAATCTATGCAAAAATATCTTGAGTCTCTGACACAGGATGCTTCTTTCTCTTAGAAATCATGATGGGGAGGGGGATGAAAAATGTCTTATTCATGCAACTAATATGACAATAGCACTCACAAAAAGAGGGGGGGGGAGGAAGAGGGGGAAGGGTGATAAGTATAAAGTGTGAGCCTTAGGACTTGTCTTCAGTTGCAGAGCCAGACTCACATGACTGGAACTTGGTTTGATGTGGTAATGAAGCATTGATCACAGGGAAAAGATGAAATGGCCTTTGCTCATTCATTATTTTTATCTTCTAGCTGTGGAAGACAGAAAATTGTTCATAGGAATGGTTTCGAAGAAGTGTAATGAGAATGATATCAGGGTGATGTTTTCTCCATTTGGCCAGATAGAAGAATGCCGAATTCTTCGGGGACCTGACGGGCTGAGCCGAGGTGAGTGTGCAGTCTATAAAGTCTCTTTCCTTAAGTGCTAATTGGAGCTATATGTCACAGTCAGGGTAGATGTAGCCACTGTCTGCAGCGAGAGGTTACACTGTAATATGTCCCACGTGACGGAGTTACGCACATGAATTTTTCACAGTGACTGAAATTATCACCTTTTATTTCAAATGTCAGAAAGGTCTCAGTGCCAACATATTGACTTGTGTGATCACGCTGTTTGTCAGATTGAAAGGGTACCATTGAACCCTGACATCTCCTATTTTCCCTACCACAAAATCAAAGATACACACACACTCACACACACACACACTTATTTGTATTTTGCACCAGGGAAAACAAATGACTGTTTTATGGCATCTGGGGCCATGCAAACTGGTCCATGCTATAGTATCCCTCTACTCCCGCATTCTTTGTAACCATACGTAAAACGTGGGTCTGTATTGCCTCTGGAATAAAGGGGTTAACTTCTAGAGTTTTGCCCAGACAGAACTCATGAAGGGAGCTTTCATAGCTCAAGTCCCTAGGTCCAAATAGAGCCACCGCAGGCGTGCTAAACAGCAGTGCATAGTGCAGTCATATGAATAACCTGAATTCTGGACCCCATGCCAGACTCTTACTTTATTGTGTTGGAAATTAAGTGCAATGCAGACTTTGATACTGATCACCCCCCTCCCCCACCCATTTAGATATGCAGCATATAGCATTTTGTACCTGGAAAAGGCTCTTGAAAATATATAATAAAAAGAAAAGCAGATCTATATCAATGACCCCTGCTGCATATTAAGCCTTTGTTGTATTGACCTGGAATTACTTAGACAGAACAATCCTTCCCACCAGCTAATGACATATGGAATTGAATTGGGAAGAGGATCAGGGCAAGCTTGTAGGCCTTCGGGGAACAGTGCCATGATATCAGCTACCACAATTTAAAGGCACAGGCAGTAAAAACTACTCTAAAATGTGGGGTTGTAAATTCTATTAAGGAGAAGCAAAACTCAGTCATTCTGTTTTGGATATTTTTTCCCCTCTAAACATGAAAAAATACATAGGAATCACAGGTTTCAGAGTAACAGCTGTGTTAGTCTGTGTTCGCAAAAAGAAAAGGAGTACTTGTGGCACCTTAGAGACTAACCAATTTATTTGAGCATAAGCTTTCGTGATGCATCCGATGAAGTGAGCTGTAGCTCATGAAAGCTTATGCTCAAATAAATTGGTTAGTCTCTAAGGTGCCACAAGTACTCCTTTTCTTATAGGAATCACAGTTTATGCATTTTATTACATTTTCAAAACATGGAAAAATGTAGAGAAGAATGTGTGTTTTTTTTAACTTCTGAAGCATATTGTTTCTTTTAGACTCTGGTTTCTACAATATGTGCAGCCACTTGTGGTTTTTTAAAAAATTATTCTGTGCAGCAGTTTGTCCACAATGGATATAAAGTCCAGCAGAATAGGTTGGGAACTGGGTGTCAGTATGTCGTCTGTGAAGGCAGAAAGCAGGGGCCATGGCATCTCCATGGAAATAAGGATAAAAAAAACCATGCACTGAAAAAAATGCTCTGTTGATTAATGGGAAACCATATGTTCTGTTTGTGGGCATTGTACCGAGGAAAATCAAGGCCTACAATTATACAGACTTAGACTCTGATCCCACAGCTGCTTGACCTTCAAGAAGTTGCATGATCCTGGCTCAGGAGTCTAACTTCAGATAGTCTTTTTATTTATTTTTTAAATCTTGGCCACAGGAAAGTAAACCTGCAGTGGGGAGTTGCTGGATAACTATTTAAATATTTAGACTAGATTATAAACTAGAGAATCAAGTCTTTGAGTCTTACAAGAGTTATTTGACTCCTCCGCAGAATTCCAAGTATTCCCCAAGTCTTGTTCAATAGAGGTTTTCCATCATAATCCCAGATCACGGGAGCCTACAGGAAGGGGTACGATGGGGGTATTTTTATTCCTCAATAGGTGGCAATTGCTATCGCCAGTTACAAATTGATTGAGTATTGCAGTGTAGCCCATTGAGCAGATGTTGTGGTAATTTAAGGTTAATGTGCAAGGCTTTCACCTCTGGAGACGGAAGAGCATGTTCCAGGTACGTCACACTCAAACAGGTATTGGAACATATTGGCTTAGCAGAGCTATAGCCTCTCTAATATTCAAGTTTATTCTGACAGTCACACAATAATATGATACCAGGCTCTCTTGTTTCCTGCCTGTTAAACTTGAATTGCTTTCTACACCCATGCTACAGCCCAGTTTCCAGGCAGATGTTTGTCAACTTCACAAAACCACCAGACCAAGAGAGAAAATCAAGCACTGGGAAAGTGCCGAGCATTGAAGAGCTGAACTGAAGTCCTGCAGGAGAGCTTTGGGTGGGAGGACTCTTGCGTGGCATAGAACAGAAATTGGGTTCTTTAAAAATAGAAGGAAAATTAATACAATTAAATCCTGCAACAAATTCCAACATTTAAATGGATTCTCATTAATTTTACTATTTCCAGTATGTTAAATTCCCCATTGCCACATGCCATCTTTCTTCTCATGTGTAAGAGCCCACAGCTCAACCATGCTTCCAGATGGGAAGTCCCTATAAAGAGAGGAAGGATGAATGAAGAAGAGTCACATTCTTGTGGGACTGCTGTCATCTCAGCACACCGGGCATTTGGGAGTGCATAGTCCTCACAGTCCAGCAAAATAAAAATACAATCCATTATGCTCTGCTTGAGTATTTTATCTTCTTCTCAATCAGCGTGCCTTAAAAATTAGCATATTATGATACCTCAGAAATAAAGAGCATGAAAAACACATTTACTGGTATTTATACAAACTTTGGAGCTTATCTGGAGACATTTGGAGTAAAATGTCTTAGGGAAGGAATCTTTAGTATTAACAGATGTGAATTCTCAGTTCCAAAGGACAGCTACTGACTAGAGTGCTAGGCAGAACAATTCAGTTTTGTGCTGTTATTTTTCTCTAAGTAAGAAATGAAAGCTTTCAGTCAGCTTTTGGAACCTGTTCATGGTAGAGTAGCAACACTTTTGTTTCTAGTATAGCAATGTTAGACTATAACGTTGAAGGGTAGGCCTAGGATCATAGTCTACTCACAGTTGGAACAGGAAAAAGAATCCCTGTCTACAATGGTAAAGGAAAATATAACCCTCTGTGATGAGTGTGATATAAGTGCTTAGATAAGGATACAGAGAGATTGAACTGGTTGTTGCTAGTGTAGTTTCAAGCCAAGAGTAGATACGGTTCTAATAAATTCACATCCATTCTGCCACTGTAGATAAAGGTCCATCCTCATTTCCACTCCAAATTTGTATTACCAGCTGTTTGAAACTCGTGTAAAAGTAGCCTAAAGACATCATACAAAGTCTCAGTGATGGAGCAATATATTTTAAATGCCCTTTCTAGTGTCTCCATTTAATCACTTTATTCCCACTGATGTTTGCTCCTGCAACTGAAAAATGGTTTGCTTTTTTCATCTGTACCTGGTTTGGCTGCAACCTAGGTACAGTGAGTAGATAGTGACCAAAAGTCATTATCATCTGATGGCTGTTTTACAGCCCCTGTGAAGTTAGTGGGTTGATATGGAGCAGTTCCCAGTTGGTAGGTGTCTGTTTAAGAATAAGAAAACGCAACTAACTGTCTAAGCAGAGAATTTGACGACTGAAGGGTATGGAGACTGTCCTATTCTCTCATCGCTACAACTCGGGTTCATGGGGCTGCATAGGGAATCTTGTGAATGCCTTTCCTGTATCTGTTCTACAGGTACAGGAATTCAGCCTCCAGCTTAAACCACTTTTTAAAAAATTCCCATTGTTGATGTTGTGCACTACCCCCCATTGTCATGTCAAAGCAAAAGTGAACTGAGTGGGACGATTAGGGGTTTAAATCACTTATTGCAAAGGGTTTCCAGAAATCTCTGAACTTTTTAAAGAAACCCCAATGTCCTGGCTCCTAGTCCTGAGATCTGTCTACAAGAACACTGTCTACAAGAACATGGACAGCTGTGGGCTTGTGGATGGAACATTCAAATGGTAGCCAGAAGGACCTGAGTTTGATTCACAAGTCTGCTGCTGACTTGCTATGTGACCCCAGGTGACTCACTTCATCTCTTTTTGTGCCTCAGTTTTCCCATCTACAGTAGAACCTCAAAGTTACAAACACTTCGGGAATAGAGGTTGTTCATAACTCTGAAATGTTCGTAACTCTGAATAAAATATTATGGTGGTTGTTTCAAAAGTTTACAACGGAACATTGACTTAATACAGCTTTGAAACTTTATTACAGAGAAGAAAAATGTTGCTTTTAACCTTAATTTAAATGAAACAAGGACAGTTTCCTTACTGTGTCAAATTTTTTAAAAACTTTCCCTTTATTTTTTAGTAGTTTACGTTTAACACAGTATGGTACTGTATTTGTTTTTGTCTCTGCTGCTGCCTGATTGCATACTTCCAGTTCCAAATGAGGGTGTGGTTGACTGGTCAGTTTGTAACTGTGGTGTTCATAACTCTGAGGGTCTACTGTACCTTTGTAAAGTGCTTTGAGATCAGTAGGTCAAAATCACTATATTACTGCTAAGTAGTATTAGTCAATAATAATAATAATAATAAAATCCTCTTATCCTTATCATAGGAGCTCCATATAGCAAATTACACAGATGTATTGCTAAGTACAGATTTATATAACAGACACTGTAGTCAATTGGGTCAAGAGATTGCATTGAAGGAACCTGCTAAGTATGTGTACAGACAATTAGGTCTAAAATGTGCATTTGATAAGGTCTCTAAATGCATATTGACACAGCTTTTAAAGTCTTTTTGTCTGATTTCAGCATGACAATATTAAGCAAGTCAGGCAAGTGCACACTTAGAGTATTAAAAATCTGATAATAGGGAATGTCTGTTTTAAAAAGCAGATAGGAATGGTGTGGGAATCAGCCCACAATCAGGCAGATCAGGCAGCTTTGCAAAATTCCATTCATCCGCAGTAAGTAGGGATTGTTGGTTTGTTCATTTAAAAAAAAGGCAAAATATCGTTGTTCATTTTTTGCATTATCACTTATGGTAAAGAACAGGTGAGTAGTTTCTGTGCCTGGAGCAGGAGATTTTCTGACTGATATTCAGAGCAGCTTTGCAAGGCTGAAGTAACATAATGTGCTACCCCTGAAAGTGATCTGGGTTTGTGGCCAGCCTGGCACTCCTCAGGGTATGTCTACACTGCAGATAGACAGTGACTTGGCTTGGCCAATGCTAACTGACTTGAGCTCACGGGGCTCTGGCTTAAGGGACTGTTTGGTTTTGGTGTAAAACGTTCAGGCTTAGGCTGCAGCCTGAGCTCTGGGACTCTCCCCCTCACAGAGTCCTAGATCCCGGGCTCCAGCCTGAGCCCAAATGTCTACACCGCAATTGAACAGCCCCTTAGCCGGAGTCCTGCGAGCCTGAATCAGCTGGCCTGGGCCAGCCACGGGTTTTTAATTACAATGTAGACATACCCTAGGTCTACATGGGGCGGGAGACAACACTATTCAGACTATATGTTCAGCTTCTTGAAGGGAGACTTTGATAGTGCCTTTTATATGAGGATTTCAAAGCCCTTTATACTACAACTTTGCCACTCTGCCATTTTTCAGATTGTTGAAAACTGTGGCAAGGTTAGTGTTTCATTTGTCCTTTTGCCACTCTGTAACTTTTGAAAAGTTGGAGGAGTTTTGATAAGTTAAGAGGAAAAAGCGTGTGGGAGCAGGGAATGGGAACCAAAAAAACTAGACATTATTCATGTTGTCACATTCAGTGTCAAAACAGAAAATTAAGAGAGAAGGGCAAAAACAAAAATTTGAAATTAAAAAAAAAGTCAAAAAAGAATCAAGGGAAATTTGTCTGATTTGAATCAAACTTGAAAATTTTGAATTGAAAAAGAAAATTCTAATCAAACTTTTCCCGTGAAAAATTTCAAATGACAATTGTGAGCTCAAAATATTTTGTGAGAAGGGAATGTCTTTTTCAACACTCTGTCATATTAAATGATCTCCTTAAGGCTGTGTCAGAAGTCAGTGGTAGAGATGGAATAAAACTGAGGCACCAAGACTCTAAGCTTCTTTCTCTAGCCACTCCATGACAAAGCTAAGTATCAGATTTGCCCTCATTACACCTTCTCAACGTTCTTTCACGAGAAAGATTGGCTTGAAGCAGGACAATAATGACAAAACTTTCCCATTTCCAGAAAGTGGGTCACTCAGGTTGCCAATAAAAGGTGGTCTTTAGTGTTGGTCTAACTCCAGTTTGGTTCTGTGTAAATTTCAACTACTGGGGCCTACATTTTCCAAAGTCATTAGTGATTTGGGGTATCCAACTTTGAGACACCTTCATAGACTCTGATTTTCAAAGGATTTTCTCGGAGGGATTTTTTTTCTTTTGCCACTAAAATGGGCATGAGAAATTGAACCTGTATTCTGACCTCTAGGTGAAGAAGGCCAATCAAGGCCAAGATTCCAGCACATTGACAGAGCATTGTGGGAAGTGTGCATTGCTATTACCTTGCTGTGTCTCTGATATGTGTAAACAGATGGCTTCAATTTCCAGGACACTCAGTCCAACACCTTTCACCAAAATCCTTTTTTCGTTTGAGCTGAGATAGTAATATTAATACTTCGCTGTTATGTAGAACTTTTCATCAATGGATCTCAAAGCACTTCACAATCTTTAATGTATTTAGCCTCATAACACACCTGTGAGGCAGGGAAACATTATCAGCTCTGTTTTTACAGATGGGGAACTGAGCAGCTAAGTGATTTGCCCAAGGTCAAACAGAAAGTATGTGGCAAAGCAAGGAGTGGCACCCCTATCTCTCAAGTCCTAGGCTAACTGCTTAATCACTGCACCATCCTTCCTCATGCTTTCTCCATCATGCTCAGGGCTACCAGATCTGTAGAAAACAACATAGAGTAATCCCTGCTGTTAGCAACCACCCAGGGGCCTACCAAAAATCTAAGAACATAAGAACGTCCATACTGGGTCAGACCAATGGTCCATCTAGCCCAGTGTCCTGTCTTCTGACAGTGGCCAATGCCAGCTGCTTCAGAGGGAATGAATGGACTAGGTAATCATCAAGTGATCCATCCCCTGTTGCCCATTCCCAGCTTCTTATCTGTGCTATAAACTATTTTCCGTCTTACAATTAATATGTAGCAGAATTATACTCAGTACACTTGGGGATACTTTGGAGTGGTCTCTTAAGATGGAACTTTGGAGTGGTCTAATTAGGATGGCCCCTTGTACAGGTTACACTGTACTACTTGCCCAAGTTTTACTTTTAATGAAACACACGAACATGTGAACCAGAGGAATTCTTGGGCACGAAAAACTCCCGTGCAAACCCAATCAGAAATAATTGGACATGAATAGATCCTTTCCTTTTGTAGACCTGTTCCAAATTGCTTGTCAGTTTTCATTTTAACAGTGTCTTCTATTTCTATAGTGCCTTTCTTCCCAGAGACGCCAAAGCACTTTACAAATTTAAATAGGCTGCGCTCAGGGATCACTTCAACAGTCACTGATGTACACTCACCTCTGGGATGAAACGTGGCAGCTGATAGACTGGACACAACACCCATATCATTTAGGAGAAGAAGTGAAGAAGAATGTTGTATCCAGTTGAACTTGGAATTTGGAAACTCAAAACACAATCACCAGACCGCATGCAACCTGTATAGCCAGAGGCCGAGATTTTGAAGGCAACATTTAATGGGATTTGAGCATCCCAGTCTCTTATCTGGCTTTCAAAATTTCATCTTAAATCTTTCTTCTAGGTCACGAAATAGTAGATTGATAAAAACCACTGAGATATTTTTAAATACATTTGATTCTTTATTTGATGTTTAGATCCATTCAGGCCAGTTTTTTCAAACTTCCATTATTAACTCCACCTTTAGCCACGTAAGTAAAAGTGACCTGATTCACAGATATCTGTAGTTCTCACAGCTCGCATTGACATCACTGTGAGGTGTGGGTTCTTAGCACCTCTGAAAAATAGGCTAGTTTTATTTAGGTGAAATCACATTTGAAAATGTTCTGCTTCCTATGTCATTCACAGGTCTTGTCAAGGTTGTACAGACGTTCTTACCATGCATGTGCTTCTGGGGGGCAGCTCCAATGGAGATCAATGCCGGCATAAATAAATGGGGCATCCTTGACTTCAATGGGAGCATGGGTAGGCCAAGACTTAGCGCTTTTGAAAATCGTCTTGGAGCAGAGATTTCTGGGATTTGGGGGAAAGAGAGGGGAGAGGCATTAGAGATGTATTGGTGATAGGTGAGAAAAGACAAAACATCCGAGTTTAGATATCCTTTCAACTGACATGACTCATGTAATCGATGTGTTTCCAAAATCTGCTCTGTGTTAGGGCAACATGTTTCCCTCTGATTCCCTCAGTAGGAGGAAATTACTTTGAGAAACCTTTCCCCAGTCGATCATTTATCTGTTCTAACAGGTTAGAAGGCAGCCTTACAGAAATAAGGGAAATTCCTCCCCTTTCTTTTCTGTTCGTGATCCCTGACATTTTGAAAGTAGAGATAACAAATAATTGCAAGGTGAATTACAGGTTGGCCACATTTACAAAATGATTTTTGTTGTTACACACTTGGTGATTTAAGGGGAAGTAATTTCCATGTTGACTTGACAACAAAAATTTGTGTCTTCATGTTCTTGTTACTATATTTTCCTCTCCTCTTCCCCACTCACACCTTCCCCCCCCCCCCCCCGAATGAGCTCCACTGCTCCTATTTGTAGTAAGAGAATTTCCGAGGCAAGGGGCTCAGCCATCTAAGGAGCATAGGACTTGCCATAGCAGATCAGACAATTGGTTCATCAGGTCCAACCATGCTGCCTTTGTCAATGTCCGATAGCTGATGCTTCAGAAGAAGCATGCTCCTTGCCTCAGGCAATTATACAGTGTTTTATATGATGAGGTGAGGGGATGTGGAAATCCTTCTTGATTCCCACAGCTTACCCCCTGAAGCATGAGATTTGATTAGTCTTATCTTAACATGCATAGCTACAATGTTATTAATGGTTATAAAGCTGTCTGGTATGTATCTCAAATAACCACCTGTGGCCATGAATTCTACAGGTTGATTGTACGCTATGTGAAAGGAGTAATCCCTAACATTCACTCAACATCTACTACCTATTAATTTCGAGAGTAAAGAGGGGTGTGCAACAGCTGTGGGCCAGAACTGCCCTAAATAATGTATTTATCTGACCCCTCCTCCCCAACATGGCAGATTTGGATTTTGCAGAAGGAAAGCTTATATATATATAAGCACACACACAGCATTGTTTTTAGCCTGAAACAACGGTTAGAAAGAGTTGTGCTGATTCTAACGATGACACTTTAAAGGCCAGGTTTTCAAATAGTTTAGTAGTGCAGTTGCACACTTAATTTATGCCCACAATTGTTTGTGCAAATCAGGTAATCATATGCACGACTGGCCAGTGGTTGTCAGTTGGAAATTTGCTGTGTATTGTGGGTAGAATATTGACCTAGCTTTGTAATCCTGACCCCACAGACCATTATGAAAATGTAATTCAGCCTCCCTGTAATCTGCTCCACCTATATGGCCACATAGCTTAATTGTCTGCTGCTTCACTTTTCTTTTGAGACCTGCTAATTGCAACATCTTTCAGTAAGTTACTTACAGCTGTACTGCTGGGTAGAAATTGTGATAAATGCATAAACTGTCTTATTGATTCTTGTTGACATTTTACATGCTTCTTTTGCATTCTTAACCTCCACTAAGTAATTGTCACTATGGTACAAGCTCCTGGATAATAAGAGCAAAGGAAGAAATGAAACAGTTCCTTGACCATTAAAAGTAAAATTATCAAAGGCTCTGTATGTTTTCCCCGTAATATATCTCTATTAGTTTGTCCTCTCCCCACATTGAAGTCACAAGATAAGAAATGAAAACGCTTAGTGTTATTTCCTATATTAATAATAAGAGTAATGTTTTTAAGAGAGATTACTTTGAGACTGATGGTAAATTTGGGCCTCTTTAATTTTAGTGCACAGCATCAATATGGAATCTAGCAGAGGTACTGTAGCTTATTTACCATTCTACTACACATTTTGTCTAGAATGCCTTATAGAAAGATGTTTGTGAAATTATTTTCTTTGACAAAAAAATTTTCTGGATAACAGTAGTAGCATCATAATGTGTCTAAATAATTAAAACATCATCAGCTGTTCTGTTATCTGAGAAATATATAAAGTAGCGCAACACTACTGTAAAATCTGCATAAAGAATTCTAACTTTAAAATTTATAATGCTAATCTATCAGTAAGATGCATAGTAGATTAGTTTCCCTTGTATCAAGGGATTTTATAGTTTTTAAAAAAAAATTACCGCATGATGCAAAAATGCATTGACCTTATTTTCATGACTAGATGTAGTGCTTTTGGGTAATGATCAGGCATTGCTTTCTCTTACTGTTGTTTGATTAAAATGTTAATACAGTCTTGACTTGATAATCTTACCAGGTACATACGATCAAAAGAGAAAAGATTTTTTATGGCTCACAAATTGATTTACATAAACCAAGCAATCTGTTGCTTGCTGGATTGCAAAATGGTTTATTTTGCCCATTGGCCACAGGGGCAACAATATGGTATTTTTGGTGCCAGAACATAGCTTTCATGCATTAGCTCTAAAATGACAATATGCTTCAGCCTCTCTGTGTTTAGATTTGCTTCATTTGGAAATCTTTTAAGTAGTAATAATAATAATGTTTTGAGGAAATTGAGTGGAACACTAAATTATTCTCTGAAACCTAAGTTCAAACTGTGCAAAGCTAAGGGAGCTGAAAATCAATGCACTGTTAAAGTCATTAGAGATCACAAGTGAAATAAGTCTGTGTTGGTTTAGCTAAGCTTTTAGTGTGCCATGGTATTATTACAAAATCAGCCTGAATCTGGGTTAATTTCACAGTCTTTTTCTTTAAGATGCCCAAGGGTGCATGAAGAAGAATAAAATGTAAATTTCAGAAGGCAGTGTTTTTATTAGTTAAAAGGGCATTGAGCCATGCAGTACTAAACTTGACCTACACCATGCCTAGTATTGGTATGAGCAGCAATAAAGGGGAGGCCGGCAGGGGGAAACAGCTCAGGCACTAAGCTATTCTTTTTTCTATGATTTAAAAGGGAAAAAGTGGTTTTCAATTATTCACACATACACAGCTCCAGTATAATTTGAAGGTGGTCATAGTTTTTGTAGATCAAAGAATTATGCTTGTACCCATAAGTATCAGGACTTCAAAAAAACAAAACTCATAAAGATTTTTATTTGAAAAATTCATTTTAAAAAAATATTTAAATTCCACCTGCATTACAGAATTTGGTCTGGCAGCATGACTGGGTCCTCTGGCATTTAGTTTTAAAGCATTTTATACATGTTTTCCTCACTCTTATTTGTGTTCACACCATCTTGATGAAATTTACCAGTGGCATTATGAGCTCTTTAAATTTGTACTTAATTGCCAGTGATGCTTGCAGTTTATTTTAAACCAACAATAAATAAAAAGAAATAGCAGGTAGCTGCTAATGTATGCTTTGGAAGGGATTAAAATATACAATCCAAACTTTACATTTTAGAGCATCCAAACAAGCTTTGCTTATTTCAAACCCTGTGGCTCAACAACAACAAAACAAAAACCTCCAAACCCTTTTCTCCCACCCCCACCAATCTATTTTTTTACTTTCATCTATGGTCAGATTAGCAAGTCAGCACTGTCAATAAATAAATTAGAGGAGTTGTTTACTTTTATGTACTACTGAGAACAGTGTCGTCTTGTGGCCGTTCTCGTAGACTGTGTTGGTTTAACAAGCGTCCAACCCTTTTGTCTTGTTGTTTTTTGTCTTTCCTGCTCCCTGTCCCCTTGTTCCCACAGGCTGTGCGTTTGTTACATTTTCTACAAGGGCAATGGCACAGAATGCAATCAAAGCCATGCACCAGTCTCAGACCATGGAGGTACAGTACTGTATCATCTGCCCTTTCTTTGTTTTCTTTGTGCAAATGATTGTGAATGGTAAAGCCATGGTCTCCTGGAGAAGATCAGACACGTGACAATCTCACAGATTTAAACTTTCACAAAACTCACTCTACCTCTTTGTGAAATTTATTTTTCTGAATGATCTTGAAACACAAGTAAGAAGATCTCTGTGTTGAACCCAAACAATGCTTTTCTAATGTGTCCAGTGGCATTCAGTGGAAAATAAACATAAATAAATAAAACATATCTGGGGACTAAATTATCTTTTATCTTAAACCAAAAAAACCCCAAAAATGCCTGACTTTATATGGATTTTAAAATATTGCAGTTTGTGCTACTCTGGGAAAAGGCTCGAAAGAGATTTTTAACCTGGCCATGCCAAGTTCCTAGTGCATGTGTTTGGGAATTTGGGGGGCGGGGGTTGCATATGGAAACTTTTTTTAAGTTAATATAATTTCTCC
Organism: Caretta caretta; assembly: GCF_965140235.1. Lineage (NCBI taxonomy): Eukaryota > Metazoa > Chordata > Testudines > Cheloniidae > Caretta > Caretta caretta. The sequence goes on along the minus strand of NC_134206.1, from coordinate 341,185,876 downwards.
TACTTCATGTAGCCAGTAAAAATGCTAATTATGTAACAGCACATTGAAGAGCTGCACTAGCTACCGAGCACTGTCACGGCAGGCTCTGTACAAACAGCAATCTTTTACTCCCTAAAAACTGCTTCCCCGGCATCGTGCTTTCTAATAATGAGCAACACAAAGCTTTAACTTTACTTACCTGGTGCGACTACAGTTTCAGGGTCAGATCCACTTATCAGCATATTTATCTCACTGCCACAGCTCATCTGGTGGTCTCAACTTTTTTTAGTCTGTGATTTATGTCATGGTCTTTCAGAATTTTGCACAAAAGGTCTCACAAGAGTACTAAGCCTTTACTTATTCTGGATCTTCTAGTTTAATCATTTGAGAGTGCATGTTATACTGTATTATGTATACCGTATCTTTGTGTACCGATGATCTTCTCATAGGTGGTATTTTGCTGTTATGTGCACTTGTTTCTTCTTTTCTTTTCTTTTTTTTTAATTATTATTCTTTTTAAATGAGGGCCTTTCAATTTTTCTCAAGTAATTTTTCTTTGCAATGCTCTAGTCTCCCAAAGCATGCTGGGTACTAAACAATCATTATTGCGTCATGTCGTTGAGCTGCTTTGTGTAATGAGCGAAGGGAAAGACAGAGAAAAAAAAAAAGAGACAGTGCATGGAAATGTCAGCTGTTTTCTGTCCTCTTCCAGTAATGATATTGGCATTGCAAAGCTATTGTCTTTCCAAACATCACATTTGACTTTGGTTAAGATTATTTTATAATCAATGTGTTTTCTTTTCAGTCCAATGCATTTTTATAGACCCTGAATATACAGTGTTAGATGAGAATCTGCCACAGAGAAAAATCAGAATTATTGAAATTATCTTCACTAGGAAGCTGCTCTTACCTAATATATTTTACTGTGCACTATGACACTATATATGGAATAAAAAGTGACATTTTAGTTCATTGGAATAATGATTCTTTTTATTTTTCTGCCATGCACTGCCCCATTAATTTGGGGCGCTATATTTTTGCTACTTTTTGGTTCCACATAAAACAGAAGTGTTGTTAATAATGCTGTGGTTTTTATGTGTATTTTCTATGTGTTCCCATGTATTTTTGGTCTAGGGTAATGAGTTTCACATGAATCACCCTCACGTCAGAGGATGTTGTAAAATGAAATAATCATTAAAGGTCAGATTCTCCCTTTCATATGCTGAGTAATTGTACCGTACTTCAAACACAGCCCCTTTGTGATATACTTCCTTATGTTGAATAGTACCTTATGCCACAGGTAATCCAATTGTTTGAAGTGAGCAAGTGTATCACAATTTAGCCCTATATAAATAACTACTCTCAGAGAAAAGTACTACTCAACAGCCTTAAAGATTGGAGTATCTGCACCCATAATTAGCATCATGATGTCAGCTGGGCTCAGGTCCGTAGCAGAACTGATGTGCTTACTCTTTTGTGGGAGGTGGAACAGCCCTTCCAGCTCACCAATTCATGGCATGGTACCATGGTACCGTAGGAGTCTGCATGTTCTACCTTGCCAGCAGAAGGAAAGGTACACAAGCGGTGCTTCCCATTGAGAAGGGGAGATAAAAAGCAGCCATAAAATAATGAGGTAGGAGATACCCCATACCTGCTTGCATAATGGGGGGTACCTCTCCAAATGGAAAGAAGGTATTGCTCTGGTCAACATTCAAAAGCATTTTCTGCCTCTTGGTTATTAATGTCAATGCTATGATGGTAAAAAGTTGACTTTTGAGAGCTGCGATTAAAATCTGGACACTCTGAAATAATATTTCCCCTGGCACTTTGATTTCACGTTTTATGGGGGGGGGGAAAAGACTTTTAAAATGGAAGATGGAAGATGTATTATGCAATCAAGTTTCAATTGAACCACTGAAGTTATTTTTTCTGATTTCATTATTTTCAGTTCTTTGGCACACATCATTGACTAAAATGTATTTTTCAAAGTGACGCAAAATGATGAGAATGTTCATGTTCAGAAGAGCAAGTATCTCCTGGAAATAATGAATTTTCCTATTGCTCTTTGCATTTTACTCTCTATCCTGGTTTAAGCAACTCATTTTTAAAGCCATAATTGCTGCCCTCATTTTCGGCTTTTCTGCCTCATTTTTGTATTTTAAAAAAAAATCACTCAAATGGAGGGTTAGTAGGAGACACTAATTTGTTGACATGTAATAAATAGCAATGTTTTTCTCATATAGAGCCATTTTGCTATATATAATTTCAATCTTCAGAATGTTTGCTCCTTTGAAAATGATGAAATAAGAGCAGAAAGTGAAAAAAAAATTACAGATTCCTAAATTGCAGAGATATTGTTTTTATACAATGTACTGACATTTCAAGATTCATAAATATGATATCAGCTGTTGTATTGAGTATTGAGCTGCTGAGCTGAGTCCTGGAACAGCCATATACTATTTCTTCCTTTTGAAACTCATTTATATTCCCTTTGAAATAGACCTAAGAGTTTCACGTATGTACATGTAGCAAGCAGTAAACTATCACCACACTTAGCCTAATACCACCAATCTGAAATGGGATACAAGCTTGCTATTACCTTTTTTATTAGCTAAACTGGAAAAATATTTCAATTTAAAAAAAAATAAGAGCTTGATTTTAATATTAGTATAAAATCACTGAGAAGAGGCAATTGTATACCAAGCTGAATCCTCCATAATCTTTATTCAATTGCTGAAGTGGTGTATCTCAGTTTTTACTCACTGAAAAATTGAAAGACATTTTTACAATGAAATATACAAGCAAGGTACTGGGGGTGGAATAATACATCTCAAGTGATCATTTTCTAAGATGATAATTCTAAAGGAATGGTATTGATGGGAGGTCTTCACACAAAAGATATTATTACCGTGGCTTATTTCATCATTTTGTCTGTTGATTCTGAATGTTCCTATCATTGTCCTATTGTGAGGTTCCTCGGCTACTCTTTGTAGAAATAGAGAATAGGAACTTTTCTGAAGAAGCTCACAGTGTAGTGAGAGTAGCCATGGGATCAGTTTGGTTAGATATAAACCCCCATTGCACACTGTAAACTGTGTCTAAAATCCTGCTGTATTTCTGGATCTGAGGCACCCAACATGGTTTTAGGATTGGGGGTGGAAGAGAAATCGGCATGACAGTGTGTAGGGGATAGAGGGGACTCAGACACTACAATGATGGGCAGCAGGATAAAACTCAAAGACAGATGGTTTCTACAAATCATGAAATGTTCTAATCCATTTGCCAAAAGTAGACTGGAATCATTATGATGCTACATTGTTCTGTAGATTTAAAACAAAAAAATCTCAAGGTTTATATCTGAAAGCAAACAGTTTCAAAATTAGATAAAAAGGGATCTGTTTTCATTCATGTGGCACTGTTTATGTCCGTCATTGTCTTTGGCTATTACTTGAAAATAGACAGAAAACAAAGAGACAAGTCCATCTTTAAAACACATGAACCGTGACGCTTAATTAAAGAGCATTGATAAATTCTGTTGTCTCTCCAGGGGCATTCAGATAGTTGAACATACACAAAGATCTGGAGGGAAAGGAGTTCAATGAAAAGAGAGAGGAAATTAATAATTTTTCAAGAGCCATGTTTAGAAATAGTTGAATAATAATTAATAAACATCATTTCAGAAATAATTTCAGGTTATTTCAAATGGATTTAAAGGTGGTAAGAACACGTGAAGGTAGAATCATGTAAATGTGTGTGATGTTAACATCTTTCTTTTCCAATCTGTCCAATCATAGGGCTGCTCTTCGCCTATAGTGGTGAAGTTTGCTGATACCCAAAAGGATAAGGAGCAGAGGCGTTTACAACAGCAGTTGGCACAACAGATGCAACAGCTCAACACTGCCACTTGGGGGAACCTCACAGGCCTTGGAGGACTCACACCACAGTACCTAGCTGTAAGTTCTTGTGAAATGTAGTGACCACATGATTCATCTGAAGAAGTGGGTTTTTTACCCATGAAAGCTTGTGTCCAAATAAATCCGTTAGTCTTTAAGATGCCATCGGACTCCTCATCGTTTTAGTGACCACATATTTAGACTTAAACCGATATATTTATTTTAGCACACTGGAGTGAACCCTGGTAGAATGGAACTCCCTACATTTTAATGTAGGCTCTTTGGGGCAGATAGTGACTTATTCCTGAAAGCACCCTGTAAATGTATGGCACTATATAAAACATTTTGTAGTAATAACAGCTATTTAGAATGAAAGTTGCAAGTTATTTCAGTGCCTTGCAGTCCTCTGAAGATTAAAATTCTATTTCAGCTGTAAAATACATTTTTCACTCTGATGTTTCCACTGAACATTAAATTCTGCTTTTTTAAAAAATGTGAATACATTTTTTGGAAGCTTTCTCTTATCAAAGTAAAATCTTCACCTTTCAGAGATCAGGTAGACATCTGAAAACCTTCTTCAACTGTGTTTGAGAACAGTCTTTTGAATCCACAATGTTTGAATTTAATTCTACTCTGCATATCAGTTTCACATGGAAATATTCCCTGTACTCATTCAAGTTAATCTTTTAATATATTTGAAAATGGCTATCACATTAACTAGTGAAAGTCTGTAAATTAAATGCTTTTTTATTGGTACTAAATGTGCAAGGTTAATATTACTTTATAGAAGATAGATTTCATGGGCGTTTGGGCATTTTTTAAATGACATTTTCTTTGACTCTTTGAAAGCTATGAGGGAAAAATGAGCTTGCTACCTTACATTGTTCAGCTGCCCTCTGCTGGGGGGAATCTGGAACAGCTTGAGTGTGTCATAAATCATAGACTGGTAGTAACAAAGATTCTCTTATTGTTCAAGTGGTCAGGGGTCTCTGCCTTTTGCCGCTGTAAAGTTGTGAATGGTCACAGTGTATGGCATATTGACAACTGGGAAGTTCCCACATGCTGAGAGATCTGTTTCTCTGTATCTGCAGATTGCATAAATCAATTGTGTGTGTACGTGGGATGGGGTGGTTATAAATCTGCATAGACATTCATTTAGCTGGCAGTCTTTAAAAAAAATACCCAGTATAGCAAGGGTTAATAGTGAATCTTGACTGTTATATAGCTAAGTGCCAGCCTATGAACTAATGAATATCTGTGTACTTGATGTACCTTGTTCTAAGAAAGAAACCTGAATTTAAGGGGTTGGGTGAGAATGGACCATGATTGACAGAGATGAGTTATGGTAAGTACTAGACTGCAGAGGTTTATAATTAGTCACGCTATGTTGGTTTAAATAGATTTAACACCTGGTTGTTAAAAAGAGTAAATTGATTAATTGTTTTAAAGCAGCGATGTTATTGAGTTTCCCCAGTGTCTGTGTCTCTTAATAGAGATTAGACATTAATATGGATTTACAGCATCATCTCTGGGGATGTTCATTCCAACAATAGGCAGAAGTGAGAGACTATATAAAACTAAAGGAAACTATATGTATTCCAACTTTAATTTGATGGATAATTTTGTTTTAATCTTGTTGCTTTTTTGTAACATCACTTAGATGACGATGATCGTCTTATTATTAATTTGCAGCTTCTACAGCAAGCAACTTCCTCCAGTAACTTGGGTGCCTTCAGCGGCATTCAGCAAATGGCTGGTGAGTTAAAAATCATTTCATTTTGGCCAATTATATTTTATTTTCTTAGGTTCTTAAATTCTGTTATCTGTAATGATCACATGATGTTAGTCTTTGTATATAAAATGTGTTGTGTGTATGAGCAGTGGGCAACTCATGATTCGGATTCAGTCCTTCTTTCAGAAACTGAAATTCAGCTAACCGCTCCTCGGTTGTACAAACAGTTTGTCTTGCATTAGTCACCTGCCATTTGTCCAGAGTAACCAATTGTAAATTGCAGGAGAGCTCTTAGTTCCTGCAGCTATATCCTACCTAGTAAAAGTGGCAATAAAGCAACAGCAGGATTACATTTTAATTTCCAGTGAGATTTCTGTGGCCTGAAAATCAAATTAATGGCAGCCCTCAAACATTTTAATAATAGGTGACAAATAAAAATGTTCTGACCTTCTTAATGAAACCCAAGATTACAGGCCTACCATTGAATCAAGCTTGCAGTTTTCTTTTTATAATCATGGGAAATTAACTGGGTGCCTTTTTGACTTCAGAACCCTAGTTGACAAAATTACACAACAGAAGCTTTTATGAAAAAGCATAATCTTTGTTCTGAAGGAAAAAAGAGAGAGAGAAAGAAAAAAGAAAATCAAAGTGTAAGCATATTTGAAAGCCAGCTAGTTGGAGGATTTCTTGGTAATGAGCTGTGTGCCAGTAGTAAGTGATGTGTAGTGATTAGTAAAAGGTCTCTCCCACTGTGTGACCTGCCATGCTGATACCCTAACTTAACATGATGCTAGAGAAGGCAGCATGTGCAGTAAATCAGACCACAGATGCACATTATGCCTGCCGTGAGGAACTGTTAAAAAGCTTTTTTTAACTTGCTTGATTTAAAAAAAAAAAAGGTATTCTAGTTTATTTTAATCATGAACTCAGTGAATCAATGAAATGTAGCATTGGACTTGCTTTACCATCACAAAACAACTGCTGAAATATTTATGTGTCTTTAGGAACATTTTTTAATACTCTTTTTTTTTTAATCCAAGTCTTTAGCTTCTTCTGGCTTCCCTTTGAATGAATCTTGAAATACTTTTTAACAAGTATAGATATACCGCATGATATAGCCATACTGCATAGGTATTCTCTGCTCAATCGTTACATTATGCCATTATTGCAGTGGCATCAGAGACTAATGTGAATCTGCTGTCTGACAATATAAATTGGCCTACAGATGACAATATCCCTGAATTATTTTCTCTTCCTCAGACCTGCTGGCAGTGCTTGCTGTTTCTATTATGTTACACTTACAATCTAGCATTTTTCTCATAAAAAAAAATCTTAATATGATAAACAGAGCAGAGTCATTCAGTAACATTTTCACAGTTGGCGTTTTTGGAGCTGGCTTTGAGCTCGAGGATTGTGTTTAATCTTTCATATTTGGTTAGCTCTACAGAATGAAAAAATTGAGAGACCCAAGGGGGGGAAAAAATACTCAGGGAGATTTTTCTGTATAGCATACTCTACCGTACTTGTATCCAAGTAGGTTCCCATTGTCTGTTGTTCATGGTTATTGTAGGTTTAGTTTTACCTCTAATAACTGAATCATACCTGGACTGAAATTAGGGATTTACCTAGGGTGACAGCAAATGTGAAAAATCCAGACGGGGATGGGAGGTAATAGGAGCCTATATAAGAAAAAGACTGTCCCTATAAAATCAGGACATCTGGTCACCCTAGATTTTCCTCAGATTAATCCTAGGGTGTCTCTCAATCCAGTGTATGAATCAGTTATGCATAGTAGGCCATTTAATCCAAGGAAATTATCTTCTGAGGTCATAGTGGCATGTCATGTTTACTAGAACGATGTACTACTTCAGCCAAAGGCTAGATTTCTAATGGGTCCATATATTGGATAATAATTTAAGAACTGTATGTGCCTCCTGGAATGTTTTAACAAGGCAGTTTTCTTACTTGCATATTAACCGAATTTAATGCTTTTTTGAGTTTACCTTTTCGTCTCCAGAAATGCAGGGCTCTTAAATTTCAATGTCCAAGGTCAAATTCATGATGTTAAATTTCTCTCCATGCTACAACTCTATACAAAAGGGCAAAAGGCTTAGCACAATTGCATCATTAAGTTTGAAAGTTCAAAAGTCGTATATTTTCCCCAAGTTTCAGGTTTCTCCTGCAGCATTAGCCAATTTACATTGCACAGCCACTATATTTGATAGTATACTTTAATAATAAAGAGTAATTTATTAAGATTTACAAGAGACAGAAGAATTGAAAATTCTAGGTGTGTGCAACATGGATGGGTTAATATTGCTGGAGCATTGATCTCACAATCTTAATGTAGCATAAGAGCTAGATTTGTTCCTTTTCTCAAAATGTATTTTTAATTACATCCTATCCATACATCTTACACAAATAAATATAATAATATTCATTTCCAGCTGATATGGAGCTTGTGTGTTAATGCTGGACTAGCTTTTCTTAAGGAGGAAGAAAATCTAGAAGCAATCAGCTAAGATCCCAAACAAGCTCCACGGTTAGACCTTGCAAGTTCTTTGAGTGAAAAAATGTTCATTTTGAATCAGATCTCTTGCCCCCCTCCTTGTGTTGATTTTAGTGGGAAGAGTAAGATACTACTCAACATGAGCAATGATGGCCAACTCTAATCTTAAATTTACTGTACACGTATGTAGCACCTAAAAGTATTTCTGTTAGCTCAGTCCTGCACCTTTAAAGTCAATGACTGTGTTTTCTGTGGCTTCAGTGGATCTAAAGCCCATTGAAATCAATGGACGTCTTTCCATTAATTTAAGTAGACTTTAAATCGGGCACCTAATTCTCCAAAGCATTTAAGTGTGTGTCTAAAGCCCATTAAAGTAGGAAAACACTTAATATGACGAGCGTCATCAATATCCCTTTTGCTGTTTTAATAGCATTGCAGTCTTGATTACAGGAGCTATCATTGTCTTGCCAAACTCTGCTTTATTGTTCTAACATAACACATGCACATACTTATGTCACTACTCTCAATTATACTGTAGTCTTTTTTCCACTGACTATTGTAATGCTTAACAATTTAAAGGCACTGCTTTTACTTTTATGCATAATATTAGGCTGCAGTGTATGGATTGTACTTGCTCATTGTTTGTGGGGAATGTCCATAATGCGGGTGAAGTAGATCACGTGATTTGATTGTCTAATAAAAAAATAGAAGCTACAGTTAATGACTGTTCAAGCCAGAGAGTTCCCCTCTTCAAATGTATACAAGTTACATTGACAACCTGATGCAAAGCTCAGTGAAATCACTTGGATCTTTCCATTGACTTCAGTAGGTTTGGATCAGATCTTAAAAATCTGATTTACATTAGGTGAGCTAAGTTAACTTACTAGTTTTAAAAGTACATTGAAGATATGACGTAAGATTTTACATTATGTGACAGAATGCCAGGAGTTTATGCCAGAAGAGATGTCAAAAAATATTTTTATTTTTCCCCATGAAGGTTTTCCATTATCAATACAATTAATTTCAAATATTTTGTTATAAATGTAAATAGATATATGCATATAGATATTAGGTATGTATACTTGTGCATATGCATAGATACACACACACACACACACACAGGGTTATATTGATTCAGTTGGATAGTGTGAAAGCAAAAAAATAGGTTGAAATAGAAGAAAGTGATCCATACTTTTGCATTTATCTTCTTTGGATTTCAGATTGATAAACGCTGTCCAGCTGGGCCTTTTTCTATTTTCTAACATATGTTAGAAATCCTAATCCTTTTGAAATTCTCTCATGGTTCGGTTTAAGATTTGGGCTGAGCTTCTGACTGGTCCTGATTTTGATTCAGTTAGGTTCACCCTTTCCCTTTGACCTGAGCTAGGTTTCCTCTGACTCCGTGGGAGCAGACAGGTGAGAGAAATTCCACAAATTTCTGCTTACTGAGTGTTCCCTTAATCACTTCATTGGCTCGGAGGATCTTGAGGGAAGGTGTAGAAGCCAGGACCTTCTGCATAGAGGCGCTGTGCTTTCTCATTGGCTCTCACGTCCTTTCCCTCGGCTCACTCCTTCGCAGCACTTTTCCAATTGAAGCATACTAGCCAGGTTTCTCCTCCTGGGCCTTGCCCATAGGGCCTCTTTAAAGGGGTGTCCTGTTCAAAGTGAGACACTCCGTCGACTCCAGGAATAATGCCGTACCATGGCTGCTTCTTACATAGGCACAACTGAAAATGTTGGGCAAAGGGACTCAGAGCAATGAGGTCAAACAACTGCGCTTCCCCCAAAGGTGCCATTTAATCAAAGCCAATCAGTCCACATTTTCTAGGTTTCACGATGAAGCTTTAGTTGACTTTTTGGAGAGCACACCATTGAAGGGAAAGGGTTTGTTCTCTAGTTAGTGTACACGCAAACTCCTGCAAACAGGAGTGGCACAAGCACATTGAGGAGTCCACCAGCCCTCCATAGCCTGGGAGATTTGAGAATACAAAATGGACTCTTTGAGTTAGGTTCAGTCAGAAGGAAGGGACTGCAAGTCTGGCTGAGCCTTACGCCAACTGCGAAAGGCCTGGAAGAGGCTCCTTATTCCCTCTCCCATATTGGGCACTCACATAAAGATCAAGCAGAATGTAGCAGGAAAGCTTTGACTCAGCAAAGCACTAAAGCATGTGCTTAATGTCATTCTTATTCAGGAAAACACGTAAGCACACACTTAACTTTAAAGCACATGTTGAAATCCCATTGAGGTCAATGGGAAGTTACTGAATTCAATGGGACTTAAGGATGTGCTTCAGTGCTGTCCTAAATAGGGATGAATTTAATATATGCTTAAATTTAAGCATGTGCTTAAGTGCTTTGCTGAATCGGGGTCTCAGTGGTTAGAAAAAAGTAAAGTACTAAATATTAAATAAACAGCTGTTCTAAAGATGGATTCAAAATATATGTGATTTGGTGGAGCTAGAAATCTGAATTTTCTATTCTATCCATCTTGACTGGTGCTTGTAATTTCAAGAGCACTATTCTGGACCTCTCCCTATCCCAAGTAAAGTCCTTGGAAATCTGATTCAACTTTTTAAAATAAAAATCTGGAGTGTCTGATAACATCAGTGTGAACAAGTAACTTACTTTTTTGATCAGAGATGATCAACTGTACTTGCTTTGATCATTAGTCCATGTTTCTTAAATTTCAGTCAGGATTTAATGTAAAGGGAATAAACCCTATGTTTGGGGAAACTAACTAGGCAAAAGGAAAAAGGTAAATAAATAATTGGGCCAATATTACTGATTGTGGGGTGCCTCTGTGTTGGGGTGACGAAGGTGAGACACTGTAAAGGACCTGGTCAGAAAGTGCTCAGGAACCATCCTCTGAAAATCAGGCCTCTTTAAGATGACCAAGGCTGGGCTCTAAACCAATGAATATTTTCCCAGAAAGGAAGGATTTAAGCAGGAATTTCTTCAAGGTGAAGATGCAAGTGATCCTCAATTATTTTAATGACTTACTAAATGTTTTGCATGTAAAACTGAAATAAGCATAAAAAGCTTTTAAAAATGGCCCATGATTCTGCTACATCCTATACAAACAAGCCCCTGATCCTTACCACTTGCATTTATCACAAGGAGAAAAACTATGGTGACTAAAGCAAGGCAGATTGCCTTATGGCATGAATGTTTGCATTGGAGGTAGCACAAGACGTTATAAAATGTAAATCTTGTGCTCTCAAATTTACCCGTGTTTTCACAGAACTGCATCTGTGACTGTGCAGCACTAAAAAAATTTCCTGCGAATGTGCTAATAGGCCTTATGAGAATGTTCTATCACCATCCATCTGTCACTTTTTAACAGGCCTGATTGGCAAGCACTTGTAACAACTGACATCTGTTCTTGCTTATTGATATGTAGATTTATGGTAATTGCCATGAACAATAAGATACGAAATTACCTAAGGTGAACATTAAATTAAATTTTCATGCCCCTATCCTTATAAATAATTTTTTAAAAAAAATCTTAAGTTTCAAGCAGGCATATTGTGCATCTGTTTTGTACATAATTTAATTGTGTTTTTTTTTAATTTGCCAAGTAACAAAATGAAAGTTGTGTTCCTTGTAGTTCTGACTATTTGCCAGGCTGATGGCACATTGGTAAATACACATTATTAAAAATGGAATCAAATTGTAATGTGGTTCTAGTGCTTTATAAATCATTTTGCTTTAATTCCCAACATTTTCTCCATCATGAAGATGAAGAGTTCTTTCTTACCGAGGAGTTCTCTCCCTGCAAGTGGAAGTTCACTCTTTTTCTTTTTTTTTTTAACATGCCTATGAGGCTGTTCTTCAGTGTTAAGCAGTTTGCATTTCTTCAGCAAGAGGTACAGTTGCTGAGCATGCAGCAGTTTCAAATAAAAAGAATCGAATCACTTTCTCTATAAGTTTGTTCCGGTGTTTGAGGCTGTTTTTAAAAACCTGTGTGATGTGAAAAGTATGGACTGCGGGAAAGGAGACCATGTGAAAGGATAGTGTGTGCCAGGCAGCAGACTAATCCCCAAAACTATACATTGGTTAGAGGTTAATTGAGCCGGAATCTACTTCTACTGTGTGACCAAATCGGCTGTTGGATCTGCACATCAACAGTACTTGGTTCCATCTTCTGAGTTTGTTCTAGCAAGCTGTGATGTTGACACATTTCACGTAAAGGAAAAAAGCCAATAAACAGGGAGCAGCAGTGATGATAAAACATCTGGAGGAAGTGAAATATAGTAATGATGAGGATAGATTATTTGTGTATTTTAGCCGACAGCCTTTGGGATGGGAGTGAGGAGATACGCCTGTAGATTTCATCAGTTCTACAGCACCCTGGGCACTGGGTGTGTTCTCAGCCTGTTATTAACATTTACACTCTTGAGTTCCACTCGGTTCGATTCTTTGGTTTTTTCTCTAATGCATGATGACAACAACAAATGGATCTTTTCTGGAGGCCCCATAGCTGACACCACATAACATCTGAAGAGCTGGTTTGTGGCCAGTGTGTTGTAGTCACTTTTCCAGTGACACATGCAGGGTGGGGAGAGGACTTCTTTGATATATGTTTCTTGCTTCTTAATATTCTTCTGGGTTTGAAGAATCTTCTGCTAGTGGAGGAGATCACCCTTTGCTTCCACAGGAAGCTAGTCTATCTGCTTCTTTGTGCTATAAAAAGGTTTTGTGAGATGGAGAGATATGGGCATTTATTTTGCCTCCACCTGGGTGCTAGACTGGCTCCCCAGGCTCAGGCGAGCTGTTACTTTTGGTGCTGCTGATTAGCCTTGTTTCTAATTCTTTGTGTTTTGTTTTCCTCAAGCACAGCATGTCTCTCAGCAATCATAGCCTTGCACCCATGTTGCTCTTCATTGGCCACAAAATAGAAAGCAATTGTGAATTGTTTACAATTCTTTTTGCTTACAAAACGAATTTCAGAGAAATCTGCGTGCATGTTGCGGAAATTGGTGGGATTCCACCAGTCAGAAGCTATCTCCTAAAATACTTTTCAGCATTGCTGTATGCATCTTTGTTCACCGCTATTTGGCAGTCTAAATTGTGAACTGTTTAAAAGTACCATGAGGAAGCATCACCACACACAAAATATAATTCAAATGCAATCTCCTTCTGATCACCAGCCAGTCCAGTGGAGAGAGAGGCAACCAAGACATGCTGCTTTATTGCGTATTTCTACCAGCCAGACCACAGAATGCCATTAACTGTGGTCTCCGTGAAGATTTGCATTGTTTACTGAAGTCTTGGGGTTGAGCTGTGTAGACTTCTAGTGGACCTGAAACTTTATGATGGGCACACTGGGGCCAAAGAGCAATCCAGAATGAAACCTGAGCCCACATCCCATCCTTCAAAATGTTTCCCACGCTTGCAAAGAGATGGAGTCAATAAACTAATAGGTCTCCTCTGTCTCTAAATTTGGTGATCCACTGGCTGAACTATTCTGGAGGCTCTCCGTGTAAATCAGAATTGTAGAACGTACTTTACACATCCAGCCTCATTTAGTGGCAGATTGTGGGTGCCTATATGAGTTCACAAGTGTGTGAACAAGAGAATTCTAGGAGCTTCTCTCTCTCTTTCCTCCCCTACTTTTGTGTCCCTGGATAAGGGCCAGGCACAATCTTTACCCTTGTGCTTCCTGAGAGCTAGGAGATGAGGGCCTCTAATGTCAGAAACTCTGGAAGATGAGGAGGGGCCATAGCCAGCTTCCCTCTCCATACCAGACAGCACAAACTTGTTTGTTGCAGGCTGTAAAAAACCATAAGCAGTGGCCCTGCTCTCCAAGAGGACTTGCACCTGCCTCCAGCAGGGACAACGTACCTCCCAGTTCATCCCTTCGCTATCATTGCTGCAGTTGATGAGCAAGTATTCAGCTATGGATAATGTCCTAAAAAGATATACATAGAAATTTCAGATTATTTAGTGATGGACAAGCTCTTAAAGGCATGGATCAGCATAAACAAATGTGAAGCTTCCCCAAGCATCCTCACTTAACCAAACCTATGCATTGAAAAGTGCCTAGCCAAACCACTTTGTGTTGGAAAACTCACAAGGGCCATCTCTCATAAGAAATTTCCATTATTCCCTAGGTTTAGCCTCTTAGGAAACACTACTTGGTATACTTTAGTATTTCTTTGTCCTATCCCATCTGAAATGCAGAAGTTCAAGGCTCAACCTTTTCAAAAAGTTCACCAAATTCTTTCATGCTTCAACAGAAGACTTGGTTGAAGAAGAGTTGTGTTTCAGGCTGTTTATTTTTTTTCAGACAGGTTTGCCCATCCCTAATTCTTTGGTAATTGTAAAGTTTCCATGTAAATAAACGACAGAGTTTTTAAAGTATTTTTGTAAAGCACTTTGAACGTGATGAGTGCTGTGTATAATCATGATAAAGCTCTAGCTTAAAAAGCTGAGCAAACTCAATGACGACCTGTGATTACAGGATACAGTAGTTACACCTAATTACCTTGGTTATTAGTCCCTTGTAATTAGAGTAGTTACCTGTTTTATTGTGCCTTGTAAACTATTATAGGTGATAGGGTTTGAGACAAACCTTATGGTTTATATAGTTCTTAAATTCTATGAGTAGTCATGAGAGAGGTTTTCCTCTGTTAGTCACTCAAAGTGTATGATGTTGGTCCCAGACTCCTCTAAGTGATGGATCTTCAGCCACATTACCGGTAAGATCATCCATCACCTACTTCTTTTTTTTTTTTTTTTGGTAGAGCCATTATTGAAAAGTGCTTGACACCCACAACTGGGGACAATTTTCAGAAGATCTCCGTTCTCAGTTAGACACCTCAATAAAGTGACCAGATTTTCAGAAGTTCTCAGCGTTTAGCGGCTCTAATGGTAGAACAATGGAACTTCTGAGTGCTGAGCATTTCTATGAGATTGGTTTCTAATGTCTAACCTAATTCTGTCTTGTGTTAATTTCAAGAGATTGCTGCTCTTTATTTGCCACCTGCTCTCAGTCTCTGTAAAATATCCCTCCTGCTCTTTTATTTTATTAGCTCTCAAATACTCATAGAGTGTTGTGATAGCCCCTCTTCTCATTTTCTGCAAGTCCATATTAAGTTCTCCTGCTCATATGGTCATAGCTTAATTACTCTGACATTCTCCTCTGGATTTCCTCTAATTTATCAATGTCCTTTTCATATGGCATATGCAGAACACCTGCGTGTGGCCAAACCAAGGTGCGGGAAAGAGGCATTATTTCTTTCTTTGTCCTACAAATGATGCCTATGTATATAGCTATGATGCCTATATATATACACACTTGGTACACCATTTTCATCTTTGAGCAGCTGCATCACATTGAGATTTCAAGTTCTTTGTCACATTGTTGTTCTTTAATCATTTTTCTTCCATTTTGCATGAGTGTTGTTTAGTATTTGTCTGTCAACAGATGTTCCATTTCATATTTATCTAAGTTAAATTCCATGTTTTATAAATTTTCCCCTCCCTTGAAGGTCTTTACATCATTCTGAAATGTAGATGTATCCTTCACTATGTCTCGTAAAGTATTGAATAAACTAACAAGTGGTTTTGGGAACCTGGATGGCTTACATGATGCAAAATGTTCTGCCTAGAGGTCCCCAGTTCAAATCTGGCCCCAAATGATAGTGACTGAAAATCATTACTGTCTGATATCTGTTCCGTGCTGAATTTGAAATGAATTGGATGGTCTCGATTCAGTTCCAAATAGACAGAAGGAATTTCCGGCAAAAATTGCTCTCACAATTGGCTATTATTGTGTGGTAGACTAAGTAGAGAAGTGAAGAGGGGACCTGGGGATTGAACTTGATAAGATCCAAGTACCTCTCAAGCAATAACTAATTTACCTTCTCTCCACCTGCATGAGGTCAGGAAGTATTATTATCCCCATGTTTCACCCAGAGAGATTAAGTGACTTGTCACACCACAACTCTTTGACGGAGATGGGAACTGAACACAAATTTCCTGAGTTGTAAGACCGTGCTATAACAACAAAACCATCCACCCTCTTACCTGTAAGACAGATACGAGGCGTGTTGGCTGGCGCCAGTGTGAGGTAGCTTATTCTGCCCAGGCTCTTCTGGGAATGAAAGGAGAGTTTAAGTCACTGGTTAGACTGTCAATCCGGCAACCTTTACAAGTCTTATATTCCTTTACAATAAATACAACTTTTAAATCTCTTCATTAACCCTATTGCTGAAGCTGCCTTTTGTTCTCTGCGCAGGCATGAATGCTTTACAGTTACAGAATTTGGCAACCTTAGCAGCTGCAGCAGCCGCCGCCCAGACCTCAGCTACCACCACCAACGCAAATCCTCTCTCCACAACGACTGGTGCTCTGGGAGCCCTCACAAGTCCCGGTAAGAGTAGTTTACTTTCCATTCAGATTCTGCATTAAAGACAGGAAGGAGAGCCTCAGAATGGTGATTCTCTATCTGTTTATCACCTCCAAAAGCAACGAACTTGCACATGAAAAGCGTGGAGGCTTTTTTTTTTTTTATTGAGTAGAATTTTTTAATTAAAAATGTGTGTTTAAGCAGCTAAATAAGGCCTGGATTTTGCAAGTTGTTCCATGCAGGCACAGGGGTCTGCTCTGCCAAGCTCACTGCAGGATTAGGGGCAACATTGCAGCCTTACAACACCCAGCAGGCACAAGAAAACTCTAGCTGCATGAGGAACTCAGTGAGGTTTAACTTTTCAAAAAGAATCCAGAATAGGAGCCAAGTCCTCTCATGCTAGAAAAAAAGACAAATTAAATTTGTTTCCTCTTTCCCCCCCCCCCCTTGCCTTTTCTTTTTCTTCCTATGGTGCCTTCAGAGATTGCTCCTGCTGGTAACTGAGAGGCGATTATGGAAGTAAGACCAGATAAATAGTGAAAATCTTGCCAGATTCTGATCTCCATTACACTGGTGTAAATCCCGTATACAATAACTCCTCCTCATCTCCAAAGCCAGTGGAGGGTAGAGTTATTTACATTGGTGTAACTGAGCTGAGAATCTGCCCCCTTATCTGTGTTTATGGCAGGTCTAAAAACATTCATATCATTTTGGATGCCACTAAAGAACATTTCTGTTTAATCTTGTTTCTAAGTATATTCATCCCTCATGATAAAATAAGCTGTGGCACAAGGTTTGAGCTCAACCGCAAGGGAGGCAATCTTTGACATATGTTATAGGCAGAGATTGTAACACCACCTATCATTATTAACACTTCTATTATAAGACTCTGTTTTCAGTGGCTTTTACCTTTTTACCAGACTGTTGGACCGAATTTTTCCATGCCTGGTGTCTGCCTCAGGCTGAATGTGTTAGGAACGTTTCGGAGACAATGGTGCAGCCATTTCCAAGGATGAAGCTAGGGGGAAGAATTTCATTTTGCAATGTTAAAAAAAAATAATAATAATACTTCTGCAGTCTTTTCTTTGGGAAGCTCTAGAACACTAGGCTTTGGAGTGGGGACTCGAAATTTGTCAGGGATGAGGCCTTTGTGTCAGAGATGTGTCTTCTTTTGTTTCTCTGGAAATCTGCCCAAATTTGGTCAAGTTTAAGTGTTCAAAAAAACCCTCAGTTCAGACACGCCCAGTAGCGACTCGTTAGGGTATGTTTAATCACTTGGGCTGGGGGTATAGCTCAGATAGAAGTCTGCACGCTAGCTTTGCTCGAGCTAGCGCACTAAAAATAGAAATGCAGCCGTGTTGGCACAAGTGGGGGGATGGACTAGTCACCCAAGTAAGCACCTAGGATCCAAGGCGGGATTGTACTCAGGGAAGCTAACCCCTCCTGCTGCCTATGCTGGCTACACTTCTGCACTTGATCACACCTAATGCATTCATGTCTACCCAAGCTGTAAATTACATCTCCAGCATAAGTATAGACATGTACCCTTAGTGCTTAGCAGCTAAAATCTCTGAAGATTCCATCCTCCCTGAGCATGCTCCATCCCCAAACAGCTCCTAGTGCTCATCGGACTGCAAATATACCATTCCCACAAAGCAACAGAGCAGGATTCAACCCAGGGGCTATGGGCCTTAGAAAGACTTTCTCTTGAATTACTGCTTCTCAGCCAGGATGGGGCTGGGCATCAGAACTGACAGCAGAAAGCCTGTCTCTCCTGTGCTCTCGATGACACCCCTGCTGGAGCCCAGGCAGTGTGGAGGAGGAAGGTGCCTCACTCAAATGCAGAGGAGGCGGGAGCTAGACTGGGGGAAGGGGGCTGATGAGACCGGGACTATGGTGAAAGAGAGAGAAAACGTGACTTGAAGTTTGGGGGGGAGACTGGGACTGATTGGGCAAGAAAACTAGGACTGGGAACGAGTGGAGGTGAGAAGACACATCTGACCAGGAGCTAAGATGAGAAGGACAACAGGGACCAGCTAGATAAAGAGACTGGGACAAGGAGCCTGACACAGGGGAGACTGGGACAGAGACCGGGGCGTGGAGAGGGGAAATTAAGACTGGGAGCCAGTGGGGATGGGAAAAAAGAGGGCAAGGGAGCTTGATGCTGTGGGGAAGGCAGAGAGAGATTGGACAAGGAGTTGGTGTGGGGAGGCAAGGAAACTGGGAGTGGGAAAGGAAAGATACTGGAAGGGTAGGGAGACTGGGACTCAAATGGGGACCTTAGAGGGGGAGACTGGGTCTGAGGTGAGACTGGGTAGGTGAGGAGAATGGGCCTGGGCCTGGGCCTGGGCCGAGGAGCCAAGGGGTGGGAAGACACAGGACTGGGACAGAGACGGGTTAGAGGGGATGGGAAAGAAGGGGTCAAGCTTAGGGGAACTGACAGAAGGGTCTGTGATGACTACCGGAACACACACTCCTCCTGGCATGGCACCCAAGATTCCTGAGTCTCACTATTCTTTCTGCTGTCATCAAATCTGTGAAATCCACTGGCAAAGTGTGTGTCTCGCACGGCTGTCAGAAACTCTGTTAGCTCAATTGGTAGACATCTGTGCAGTAGATCTAAAGGTTCCAACCCTGCTGATGGCCCATGTTGGCAACTGTATGATGCCACATGATGCAATTTCTGTTTTTTTTTCAGTTTGCTCTTTTAAAAACCTAGGAATTAACAAACAAAACACTATGTTAAAAGAACATTAAGGTTGCAAAGTCAAGCACGCAAAAGCTAGGAAATTCCATACTGAGGACCCTTGCCTTATTTGTTGCAGAACTTGGAAGTTGTGTAGTGCATGAGGCAGGGGACTGCATGAAGAGGAAGGACAGTCTCATGGTTAGGGCAGTTGAATGCTGCCCTGGAGAACTGGATTCTATCCCTGCCCTGCCAAACTACGTGATGCTGGGCAAGTCACTTAACCAAACTTTTCACAGGAGGTCACTATTTGTATTTTCATCGTGTTCTGGGTGCTCAACTTGAGACCCTGGAGTATGACTTGCACAAGTGCTGAGCACTCACAGGTGCAACGGAAGTCGATAGGATCTGTGCTTTGAAAAGATAAAATGTTATATAATGCCAAGGATCTGAAAAATCATGTTATAGGCATCTCAAATAAGCACCCACAATTAGTGGATACTTTTGACATTAATTTCTCTGTACATCAGTTCTCCATCTGTAAAATGGGGATAATACCACCCTTCAACAGGGGCTTTGTGAACCTACATTAATTAACGTTTGTGAAGCACTCAGATACTATCCTGATGAGTGCCATAGAAAATTCAATGAGGAAATGAATAGTTCTGAATTTAGAGCAGGGTTTGAATAGTGTGCAGTAAATAAGGAATGAGGCCACACAGTGAACAATGAGGAGAAAACAAAATATTCAATAGCTGCTCATTCAGTAAGCACCATTCATCCTGTGCACTGAATGAGACAGGGCTCCTCTGGAAAAAATAGTGTGATAATATAGTAAAGACTCTATTATCATGTGTATGTACAAAGGGGCTGAATTAAGGTTGCAGAGGCAACCTTAATTCTATAATGACTCTCCATGAGGTCTGTGGTACAAACAGCTGTCTTGAGGATTCTATACACCATAGATTTTGGAGATGAAAAAGACTCCTCAGATCAACTAGTCCAACTTCTGCAAACATAGGATTGTTCTAAAGGGCATTTCCAAATGTTGCTTAACCTGAATAACTCCAGAGATGGGATTATTTACACTTCCCTTTCAATATTATTTAATGGACTTATTAACCTTATTGTTAGAAAATGTTTTCTGGTATCCAGCCTAATTATTTGCTTGCATCCCACTTTTCCAATAGCCACTTTAAATGGTTCTTTCCCACACAATTAGAGCATTCTAAAAGTTAGGGATGGCCTATTTAGCTATCTAGCCCATATTGCTACCAAAGGATTGTTCACGACTGTATGTTTTTTGCTGTGTTGGGAAGACTAGCTTTGAATGTCTGAATATATCCAGGCTTCTACTCGTATCTTAATCATCTTTATCACCTTTTTCTGGACCCCCTCCAATGTGATTATGCCTTCATTGAACTGGGGCACCCAGCACAGCACGCAGTGTTGCAAATGTATTTAATTCAATGCTACATGAAGATAGGCTAACCTATGTAGTTGTGCTTGTACTTCATATAATGCAGAATATATTGTGCAGTATATCACATTGTAAAATTGTATACATACATAGCTATTCAATTATATCGTAGCATCCGTGCTGAGCATCTCCTCGCATTTATCTCTCTCTGAGTCATATTGCCAGTGTTTTAGATTATATTTCCCAAAGCTATGTTGGTTTTGCATTTTTTGAGATAAAATTTCATTTTCTGATTCCTTCTGTTTTCTCTGATCTGGCAAGAAATACCTTAACTCTTCTCTACTTCCCTTGAAAAGCGTGGAAGACTAAGACCTTATATGGGAATGCAGGGCTCCTCTATTGAGTCAGATGCTAAAGCCCTGAATTAAGAGGCAGAGTAATTACTCCACCCAGGAAGGAGGTGAAGTTTGGACACTCCTCAGCTAATGTAAATCAGCATAGCTCTGTTGGCTTCAGTGGAGCTCTGCCATTTTATACTGGCTGAGGACCTAGCCCAGAGACTTCCCTACGAAACTTGGGGAAGCTTTGGAAGAAGCCGGAGGTGGCCTTTTATTTCACCGTAATTTCATTTATAAAGCTGAGGGTACTGTATGGACGCTGTTTGCATAATACAAAACAAACATCCCAAATATGCAATAAAACTAAATACTAATGAGCGCTAGCGCTAAGAAAACAAACTTGCACCATCCCTGAAAAGCAAAGGGCCTAACAGTGGGAACTTGCAAATCCTCCTGGGAAAACAGGTGTTTTCAGATGATGGCTGTGAATGGGATGTGCTGAGGCAGATGTTTCAGATGGGATGAGTAAATACCTCCTAGGTGGCAACACAGTATGGGGGGCAGTGGTGGCCCCTTAGTGGCAGAAACCATGATTGTCAGAAATGACTCATGATTTTGGGTGACATCTTGATGATTTTCAACAAGGGCTGAGCACCCAACCTCCCAAGTTAGGCACTCCCAAATCGCAAATCCCTTTTCAAAATCTTAGCTGGAGTTAATAGCCACAGGAAAACCATTTTCAGCATTTGAAAGCCTACTGTGGCACTGAGTGCATATTTAATAGTCTCCTTATGCCCATACGCACTCCACAACTAACCAACCATTGTTAAAATGTCCTTCCATTTAACCTTTCTTATCTGGTTCCACATTCTTCACCCTATTACATATTTTGTAAACCTGAACAATATCTTCATGGATTCTTCTCTGCTCTATGAAAAATACATTTAGTTCCATAAAGCCTTTTATAGTAGCACAAAGTGTTTCCATTAAAACTTGAAATAGATTGGCAGAAAACTTTTGACTCTGCCTTTCAGTACTGGAGGTTTTGTCAGAGGAATGGGGGTACTTCAGATCTAGTTTTCTTTTAATTGAATTGTCCAGTTTGTCTGGTTTAGTGGGAATAAATTATACTGTCTGATTACAAAGCCCAGAGTAAGCACAAGAAGAAATGTTTGTTTTTCTAGATAATACATTAAATCAGTAGGCCCTGATTCAGGAAAGCTCCCATATTCAGGACAGCTTCACTTTAAGTCCCATTGATGTCAAAATGCTGTCCTGAATAGGTATGTATGTACATAAATACTTTTCTGAACTAGGCCATTAATAATAGTCCAACACCACAAAAATTCAAATCCAGATTTATCCCATATTCCTTCAAAGTTCATTTCATGCGCAGATCTAGGGTTTTGGTTCCATCCAGAAATTGGAGCTAGCAGTAAAATCTGGCATCCTCAAAAGATGGGTGTTTCAATTTGGACTCCTCTTTAGACCTGGTCCTGTGAGGTTCAGAGTGCCCTGGACTTGCACTGAGTTCTGCAAGTGCTCAGACAGACTTGGATCCACTCAGTGCCTAATGGAGACACAGGCACAGAGATGACCCCAAACCAAAATCTTGCCTGATATTTGAGGATGCCACATTTTGCGGCTGGCCCCCAAGAAGGCTTAATAGGACTTGAAAAGTGATCAGCATCTTCCAGGACCGGACCCTCTAATACTAACTGTTGAGTTTATATGAAACGCCTCCTTTCAAAGTTCAGCCAATTATCTACTTCAAAACAAAACTCTGCATTTTACTATAAACACAACCCAGTACAACTCCTAAATGGCTTTGACTCCAATCTATGAACATCATTCCCTTCCCTGCGCTGAACACTTTAAAGCATTCTCTCTCTTTCTAAATACTTTCTCTTACGCTTCAGACAATATTAATCCAGAAAGGACAGAGACAATGCAATCCTCAAAACTATTAATTTTTTTATAATTGTAAATTTATATTTTCAATTTTGCATACCCATGGAAGTGTCTCCCTACAGCATTGTTAGAAATTATTTTTTAAAAGCCTTTGCTTAAAAAAACATGAAAAATTAAGCTTTCATTTTAGAAAAAAAATCCCCTCAGGCAATAAATAGGTTCTTTTGTCTAGTGGCCTTGGGAAAAAAATTAAAATAGCTTAAATTGCCTGTGGTTATAGAGTAACAGTTTTTTGCAATTATTAGATGGTAGTGGATAAAAATGAAAGAATAAAAACCAGGTAAATGCATATTACTCTTCCATAAGTTTCTCATGGGTCTTTAGAAGCCTCATTTAATCATCTTTCTTGTCTTTTATTTTGATATGATAATTGTTTCTTTTATTTACTTTAATCACCCCTATTTGGTTAATGAATTGTTCACTCTTTTTTTCCCCACTTGCTTGGAACACTTTTCTTTTTTAAACCATTGGAACTGTATCAGTGTAGAGAGGCAATATTTTATAATGGTTAAAAAGTGGGAGTAAAAATCAGGAATCCTGGATTCTCTTCCAGACTGTGGCTAGATCTTATAAATAGATGCACTGGCACAGTTCCCAGTGCCTGCACAAAACGCCGGTAAAGTCAGTAGGATTCCACATGGGTGCCAGGGGGTACCCTAGCAAACGCATGTTCAAGAACAGGGCCTCTGCCTCCAATGCACTGTGTGACGCTTAGCTTGCCTTGATTTACCCACATGTAAACTTAGGGATAATAGAATTCACCTACCTCACATTGGTGGTGTTAGGTTTAATTAATGTTTACACCGCACTTTTAAATTCTCTGGTGAACGGTGGTATATGAGCGCCCAGTATTATATAAACTGATATTATATTCCAGCAAATACACTACAAGATGGGAACATTTAGGCTGCACACAAAAGTCAGGAAATACAAAAGTACAATTTCACATACACCTTTAATTCTGCCCTCTTGCACATGTGCATCACAGTACAGTTTTTAATCGCATGATCCTGTACTGTTTCCTAAATATAATACAGTATACATTTTTTTCAACAGCCAGTAGCACTGCCCTCCCAGGTGACTGCAAAGGGAAGGGAAGAGGCAGCAAAGGATAGAGCTTATTGTACCTGCATACATGCACACAATGCAATTTTCTGGTACCAGGGGGGATAATGTAGCTAACTCAGAAGCTAATTGAGCGGTGCACATAAGTAGCCTTTGTATTCGATCAGATTTTCACAATTGTCCTATACTGCTATAGTAAATATGCAGTATGTTGTGTAAGAATAGTTTACGATGTACCTTGCATATAAATGACCTTCGTGGACTGTGAGTATACACTGTAAAGTACTACAGGATGCTAGAGATATGTATCGAACATTGTGGAAAACAATTCTGTGGTGATGGAATGTTTTTGAGACAGAGAAGATGATTCTGTGGTTACCGAATATATTATAAGTGCATATGGGGCAGTTAATTAGACATGCAAAGGTAATTACCCCTCCACAAGATACTTTGTAGGATTGGAATGCAGGACCTTTTCAGACCCAAAGCACAAACCTCTACCACCTGAGCTAAGGGAGTAACTCTGTTTGCTCCCAGCCATAGCAGTTTTATATGTGCACTGGCTGCTAGAGGGGAACATGACATGCACTCACTTTACGAGCATGCTATACAAACTTAACTTTGTCATTTCCTGACTTCTGAGTGCTTATCCATGCTTGCTGAAGGCCCAGTTCCAGTCCTTACAGAAGTCAATGGGTAGTCTAAGATAGGTTTTTAATAAAATTTTCTAAAATGTGTTTTTGTTTTTTCTTAAAGATGCATATTTTTTTCTAAAAGTAAAATCCAAAAGGTTGAACTTCTTGGCTAAACAACACTGGAATGTCTTATTCCAGATACTGTACTTTATAAGGAACCTCTTTATTCTGCTGGAGCGTGCAGCTTTTACAATATAAGATGAGCAGTGAATGAGGCATAGTTCCCTGAAAAACCTGTCTCATTCACTGTTCACCTACACCACACAGCTAAGCTGGCCCTGCATGCTCAGGTAACATGACTTTATCAGCCTGCATACTTGCAGCCTAGAAGGAAGTGTCTATGCAAAATATATTGTGTGTGCAAAGAATATGATTTTCAACAGGACATTACACTCAAATCAAAACCAGTTTGACTGTGCTTTTTCCATGCCAAAGTTCAACTTTCTGGTCCCATCCATTTTAAGCAGTAGAGCTGTTATAAAAATAAAATAAAATATAAAAAGCTGTAAACATTTTTTATTAGGATAGTAAATAAGTTTTATATATATATATATATACCCATACTCAAAATAAGCTACTTTTGGGCAGATGCCAACACTGGAAAATTTCATCCCCAAAGGAGGAAGTTTCTGAAAGTTATAAAGCAACTGAAAACAGGGGGTTAGAATAGAAATGCTTTCCCAATTTAATGAGGGCAGTTGCTGCCAATCCCATTACAATTAATATGTTCTTTCCCTTCTTAAAAGTAGGGTGGTCACTTACAGTTAGTATTTGTGGTTCATTGGTCAAAACTTATTTGCATCAACATCATCTCTGTTCACTTTTCCTTAAAGATGAAGTAAAATTATTCTTAGGACATTTATTATTTTATCTACTCAATAACATAGCACAAAGATTGCTATTGTTAGTTAAAAGTATTCAAGTTGGGAACACAATTGTTGAAACGTTAGGCATTTTACAGAAAATTTAAGATACCTCAGCAGAGACGCAGCAAAGAATGTTCAAATAGACCTTTTTAAAAGCTCCTCTTTTTATTCACTTCAGTACAATACCTATTTCTCCAATCAGCAGTTCACGTCTGCCACAGTGACATTTTGTTATAGGCCAATGCTCCCACTGTGCTGTCTATGATTTGCTTCCAGGATGATCCAAAAATAACCATACCTGTAGGTGAATATGAACCTTGGACAGTTTTCTAAAGAATGAATCAAGGTAGATGGTTCACGCTGGAACAAATCAGTTTAAATCGCAGCGGCTTTCTCTTCCACTTCAGTATCAGTTAACCAGTTATATGTCTTGGTATAGAATGAACATGATCAAGTACAATATATTGTACTATCATTTAAAAAGCTGTTCATTACATTTGGGGGAGGGAACTCACCTAGCTTAACATTCATTATTTTTAGGGCAAAAATATGATCTATCAGATAAAGTAGTTTTTAAAAGGCATGTTCTGTGCACTTATGTAACAAAAGTACATAAATTATTACGATGTATTTTAATCTAGACTGATTTCTTTTGTAAGGTTTGGGTTGTGGCGTGTACATTTGAGAGAAACAAGACAGAAAGGAAAATCCTGATGGGGGTATGATCTAGTGGTCAGAACATGGGACTGAGAGGCAGGAACTTCTTTGGTCTAATCCCAGCTCTGACACTGTCTTCCTTTATTTGGCCTTTTTCAAGTCATTTAATCTCTCTGCCTATCTTTACCCATATGTAAAACAAGAATAACATGTACTTGCTGATTGCGGGTTCTGGAGTCTTTGTGAAATGCTTTGAAGCTGAAAAGTGCCATGTAAGAGCTAAGTACTATTAGGATGGTTGTGTTGCAGCTGTTGATACACTTTGAGGCAAGTCATTATTTCATGGATAGGGAGCACTGATCCCTGGTGTAATTATTGCTATAATGAGCATTGCATAGAGTCAATTAACTTTCTATGTGTGATGCAATAATGTTAGTCATAATAATGTTACTTATTATTAATGGGAAGATTTTATTACCAAGCAGTGGATGCCCATCTTGGTTCACTCACCAAGGACTAAATTAGAGGCCTCTACAGCTGAAATCGTGCAGTGCTCAAGTTAAAGAGCAAAGACTCTATTCTTAGATATTCCATGGCTCAGAAACAGAGGTGAACACACAACATACGTTGACCAGTGGGTTACAGTGGCAAATGGGTCTTGATTTTCCTAATGTACAATAGGTCATGGCTTAAAGTAGAATTTTTGTCAGCGAAACGTTCTCTTTAATTGTGAAACTTGTGACTGAATTTTTTCACTCTTTAATGCCTAAATCCATAATTTAGGCACTTAAACAAGTGACCTGATTCTCAAAGGCTCCAAGCCACGAACAGCTCACGTTGACTTCAGTGAGATTTATTGGCACTTAACACCTCTGGATTTAGGAGCCTACATGTAGACACCCAGGTTTGAGAATATTGGCCAAGATTTAATGTTTTTAATAGTGGGGACCCCATAAGAGCTGTCAAGCAATCAACAAACCAGAATGGTCTGTTTGTAAAATATAATTGTCCCTCAAAATGTATTCGTTCCTTTGCACATATTCCTAGAAAGTGTATTCATCTCAGATAAGGGTGTATTGCTGTAGTATTGTTACTAGGACCATAAGGAAGTTAAATTGATGAAATGCCATTGAGTGGTATGGTGAATAAAATCAACAGAACTTGCAAGTAAATACGTTTGAGTCTGTCCTGAAACTTTAGGAAGGGTCTTTCTACAGAATTTCTTGTCTCCTTTTAGAGTGACTATTAAAATTGTATGAGGTTAGATCTAGAAAAATCTGACTCTGTTTCCTCAGGGTTACATAACTCTTCTTTACAGTGAGAAAGAGCAGGAGTGTCCTACTGTATGCATAGAACAAGATTTTAAAAATACCAGCTGCTGTAAAAAGGATAGAAATGCATTTGTATTTTTCAAAGCATAGCATTGTTCTCGTTAGTCAAATAATTTTTTTAGGAATCGGAGTATAGCACTTAAACTAAACCCTGGATTAGAAGGATCTAATTCAGCACAAGACATGTTTGGGTTTTTTTATATATAGTACATTATCTTCTGCCTAAGGTATTACATCCATTGTGTTAGCACATTTCAGGTTTTACATTTTGTGATGTGTACAGGTAACGCTATGTAATATAGTACCTTTTGGCAGTGTGTCTCTACCACACAATCTGTAATAATTTTCAGCTGTGGTCAGCCACAAGAAATTCAATATAAAAAATTAAAAAAAGCTTATCAGTACAAGGAGCATGTAAGACACAAACCACGACTATATTGCTGGCTTGTTCAGGTTTATTTTCTGCCAAAGAATCAAGTGCTGCTGTCACCTCAGCTACAGAAGGTGGACACTCAACCACAGACACCATGTGCTTTGCAAGAAGCTCTGACTGAGAACAGGCTGGAGTTGCTAATTGTCATGAATTAATTTAAATCTTGTTAAAACCTGCACACAGGAAGAAGTTTAATAGTAATGGTTCACCACACCAGTGCTTTCCCCACACTGCCCAAAATTGTACATTGTGCCCAAAAATATGCTTGTTGTGATCTCCTGATATTCTGTGGTATATTACGGGACAAGTTCATGGAACATTTTTTAACCACATCCCGTTGTTTCAGTATTTAAAAAAATGCTTTGTCTGCTGTGACCTAGTGGATTGAATATGGTGCTAACAAACCTGGGTTCTGTTCCTGACTTTGCCACATCTATGAAATATTTATCTACCTTCATAGGTTTGTAAGGCACATTGCTATCTCTGGAAGAGACGTGCTATGTTAAGTGCAAAGTGCTATTGCCATATTGAATTGGCACCGATACATTATTTTCCAAAATTATGTACAGTACAAGGGGAACCGGTTGTGTAATTTTACATCAAATCAAATAGTTTTCTGCAACTTTTTGTCTAGTAAAGAGATGAATGATACACACCCTGGCATGTCACTGCCCATCCATGCTCAATCGAGAATCCACTCCGCAATCCACAGACCACTTTTTGAAAATTTTGGCTCTGGGCTCTTGGGTGCTATTTCCAGCTCTGTTACTGAATTGCTGTTTAGCCTTAAGCAAGTCACTTCACCCCTCTGTGCTTCATTTTCCCATCTGTAAAATGGGTATAAGAGCATGTACTCACAGGATCTCACAAAATGTTAATCAGTCTTTGGAAAGCCTCCTTTGTGAGGCTTTGATTAGAGCTCCTTAGAAGAGCTGTGCTAAACTCTGATAGAAATTGAGACATTCCTGCTAAAATGTCAAGAGAGCTTTGAGTTGGGCTGGGAGGGTCAGCCTGAAAAAGGCCTCCTTGGTCTCCTTTGCACATGGGAGATTTGAAGCTGAGGTGGCAGCTACTACTGCTTTCCCTTCCTCCTGTCTAGGAGATGGTTGTCTTGCAAGACATCCTTGGCCTCTTTCTTCCTCAAGCCTGGATCAGCCACTATGGAAGTCACTAGGCCTGGACATGATGATGACAGGGAGGGCCTGGTATCTCTGAGTCATCCCTGAGTTGTTATTACACAGTCTCCCCTCCCTTTGTTGTCACTCCACTACTTCTACGTGACGCTACTGCTCCACTGCTCTTTGTTCCTCTTCCCATGGGGTGTCTGTCTCACTCTTTGTTCTATCCTGCGCATGGGTAGAACACTTACATTTACTAAAATCTTGATCTTTGACATGTCAGGCAGCACTTCAGAGATCAGCGTACCAGTCTTAAGTTTTTAGTTTTCCTTTCAGCCCATCAACGGCATGTTAATTAGACAGCCTGACAGAAAGCCAGCCTCTCTAACCCAAGAAAACCCTCTTGCCAGAAGTTGCCCCAGAACACAGAATTGAATTGGTGCGTGCCTACCTATACTCATGATACAGACTATAGCACCACCAGTTTGGATGGGAGTGAATCTTCTGATTTGCTGGAGATCACCATAAAGGGCAGACGATTTAATGCCATTTGCATGCGCTAGTTAGATTAGAATACTTATGAGCCCTTTTGAAAGGCCAACTGCATCTTCCTCCAGCACAGATATTGAATATACCCCCCATTTTCCTCACCCCACCAAAAAAAAATCTTTACAGGAATAAATTAAAACTTGGAGGTGTGGTTATTATCACAGAATAATTAGACCCCATGGGATAAGAGACGCTCAAAGTTTGTTAATGCCCCGGGTTGTGATTATCTAATAAAGATGATGCCTCTGACATTGCTTAATTATTCTTCCCTTTTAGAACGTTCCTTATGCAGTCAGAATCTGTCATGTGTGCTCATTTCAGACAGAAATACTACCGCAAATCCCACCATGCAGTGTTATGTGGGCTGTTCGATTGACTCGACCAGTTTCCTCCTTCCCCCCTCAACCCTCATGTTTAGAATTTTTCTTTAATAAACTACAGCATCGCTGCACTTCAGTTGCTCATTGCTTACATGGCAGACATTTAACAGATGCATTAGAAGTGAGTCATTGGTCACACCTTCTTGAAAACCAGCCAGTCGCTGTCAGTGGCTATGTTGGTGGGGTTATGTAGAGCGAGTTGGTTTGGATGCTTCAGGTCAGTTTAGCACTGATCCTAAATAATGTCAGTTGGATGGTATAAGTCCCATGCTGCATAAGAAACTGCCCACAATTCAGTGAAATTAGTCTCTATCTTCAGGAGAGGGCTGGGACTGAAAGACCAGGGTATGTCGCCAATCACAGTTGAGTGGGAAGGTTTGTTTAGAGTCTGTCCAACAATGTAAAATTCTGGCCAGTGTCCTTCATCTCTTGCTTTTGCCAGCAATAAAATTCATTACCTTCACATAACATTTGAGAGAGACCGACCTAGTTACCATTGTTTTACAAGCTAAAGAGTAAAATGACAATGGAGAACTCTGCCTTAGCTTGATTATCCTTAAAGCCAGTCTCTTGTTTAGCTTTGCCCTCCTTCTTGTACCAAGCGAGGGATTAAAGGATATTTTTCACTCAAGGGACTTTCTGGGGGAACTTGTAAATTCCATTCCCTGGAATTAGCCTTCTTAGATTTTTAAAGAACTTTTGGTCCTTACTTCCACCCCACTGCGCATCTTCTCTTCCTTCTTTATCGCTGACTGGGGAGCTGTTAGATACTTTATTAGAAAAACAACATATACATATTTTTGTATTATTCTTATTTATTTTCACTACAGTAGCATCTAGCAGCAGTAGCCGAGCTCAGGACCCCATTGTGCAAGGTGCTGTACAAATACAGAGGGCTTGTCTTCACTGCTTTGTTAGCTCAAGGTATATAATTCCAGTGTTGCCCCTAACCCAACTCCTGTGCATACACAAAAATCTCTAGCCTCAAGTTAAGCAGAACTTTAAACTCAAGCTAGCTGGCCCTTTAGGGAGGGTGGGTTGAAACTCAGGTGCTGCTGGTGGTTGAGCTAATAATACAGTGTGGACTCAGATACTCTGCACTGCTAATCCAATCACTCTGTGCTGCTCTGCAGTGTGGCATCTCTGACTCTAGCCAGGCAGTCTTGAAATGGGTCAAGCCACCATTGCAATGAAGACATGCCCAGCTGATCTGACACTCTAAATACACAGACCAAGGAGAGGGTAAGAATGGAAACAGACGCACACCTTGGTGAAATGATTGCCCAAGGTCACCTGGAACATCACTGGCAGAGTTGAGACCAGAACCCAGCTCTGTAGACTCCCAATCCAGGAGGTGCTCCACTAACCCACGCTCATTCTGATGTAGCCTAGGGTCTTCGTATATGACTTGCACTCAACTGGAAATTACTGCACTGCTCTTACACTTTTTTTAGTCAGGAACAGATTAAATCAGGATCCCATGCAATCTGCTCCCTGAAGTCAGAGGGCGCTGTGGATGCAGTGGTGAGTCAGAGACAGACTCACAGTTGAGGGCTGCCTGGGGAGGAAGATCAAGGACTCAAGAAGGGAAGAAAAACAAGAGTCTGTCTTGGTAGCTTTGAGAAGAGGAGACTTTCCCAGAGCAAGAGTGAGCCTAGGCTGGAAATCTGTACATGCTTGCAGGGGTGAAGCTGAGCCTAAAATTACGGTAACATTCTGTTAAGAAAAACACCAAGAAAGAACAAAATTGAAGTCTCCATGAGCAAGCACTGGGGGTTTGTTGGTGAGCATATGCACATCCTCTGGAACTGGCTGCAGAGGATGAGAGAACAAAGTGGCTGCTGTCTCCAGGCAGGATTCTTAGAAATGGAAAAGGTGCAGTCTCCAGAAAACAAAATCACCAGTGTCAAGCTGCCTCTGCCTGTATTGACTTGTAAAACACTGGCTGTCATGGGGAACATAACTGAGAACTGTCTAAACAGCACTAAGGGAAAGGTTGCGTGCACAGTGAATTCAAGTGCTCTTAACCCAGTTACTGACATGAATCTTTATGAAGAAAGCACCAAAACAGACACCAATTCCACAGACCTTTTTAAAAAAAAAAAATATGATCAGAATTATTTCCCAGTGCATCAGATGGATAAATGGATGGATCTCTTGCAGCAAAGCGCGGCTTTCAGAACTGTACAGTGGATACTAGGATGCAAGCTGTCAGAGATCACCAGCACACAGAGATGACCAATCCATACCCCAGGTCATGCCCCTGTCCTGGGCTTAGGGTGGTGCAGCAGCTGATACTGTATATCCCTTGGGTAGGAAGAATCCTTAAATTGCTGACTAAATCAGAATTGTGGCTGCTTTGAAACACTGGAGCAGCCTTGGGACAAAGCAGGATCTGGCCCAGTGGATCTTGACTCCTATATTTTGCTCTCTGCAGATATGTGGAACTAGTGGAGGATGTGCTATAGCGAGAGCCTCTATGCAGCTAGGAGGCCCTCGCTGAGGCTTGGAGAGGAGAATTCTGCCCTTATGTTGCTTCCATACTCTGACACTTACAACAAGAGCACAAACGTTCCTTCTTTTTAAACCAAGGCTGGGGGAGGTGGGGGTGTTAAATAGGGTTACCTCAAACAAATACAATAATGTTAAAAAGAAATAAATCCCACTTAAAAATCATAGAAACCACCATCTGGAATGTTGCTGTTTGGTTTTTATGCCTTCGACCAAGCCGTCATCGTGTTATTTTTGTGGTCCTGTTACCAGACATCTGCTCCAGTCTTTTGGAACCCAGCACGTTGCCCAAGAAAAGGTGGGACGTCAGTGACAACCTTTAAGCATATGGTATGCAGCCTCCTAGGGATGTGCCTTTTCCGTGGGATGTCTCTTCACTAAGAAGTCATCGGAGACCATTATAATCTGACATTTATCACAGAGAGTGAAGATGGAAAAGGTCTATTAGATCATCCAGTTCGTCTTCCTGCCAGTGCACAGTTGTGGGCTGCATGATCTAACGGGTCCTTTCATCCAGAACAATGATGATAATTAGCATTTATTCAGCACTTTAGTTCATTGCAAAGTACTTTATGAGCATTAACGGATTCTCACAGCAGCCCTTGGAGGCAGATAACGGGAGTCAGCTTATAGATGAGGAACTTGGGGCACAAGAGGTTGTGAGTTGCACAAGAGCATTCCCGATGAATCTGTGTCAGACTCAGGAATACGGTTCTAATTTTATCACTTGTGTTACAGTCACTCCTAAGGGCCCAGCCAGGATCATGGCCTCATTGTTCTAGGCTCTATGACAAAATACACATAGGAGGAAAGAGTCCCTAACCCAAAGATAGTACAGTCTAAGGAAACAAGCTTGACAAAAGGTAGGAGAAAGGAAATATTAGTATCCCCATTTTACAGATGGGGAACTGAGACAGATTAGGTGACTTGCCCAGGGTCACACAGAATATCTATGGCAGAGTTGGGAAATGAAACTAGCTCTTTTGACTTCGAGTCCAGTAACTTCACCGCAAGATTACCCAATACATTTTCATACAGCACTGTCATTCTTTCTGTGCTCCATATCACCATACTCCCTTTGCCCAAAGCACTGACTGGTTGTGCAGTGCTCAGACAATGCAGAACAGGGTGTAAGTAATATTACACATATCACTGACTTCACTTGCATAGCTACAGACCTCACCATCCCTGAGCTCTGAGTGTCAGCCTTATGTAAATTGTCATCGCTCCATTGACCTCAGTGGGGCTTCGCCAGTTTGTAGTATCTGAGGGTCTTTACATCAGGATTGGATGTCTTGCTAGGCTGGCATTTCCAAAGGAGTTTAAGGGAGATGGGTGCCCAGATTCCATTTAAACTTTACTTCTTTAGGCTCCTTCAAAAATCCTAGCCCTAAGAGGTTATACCAGTTGCTGGGCTTGTTGCAGAAAACAACTGGGTGAAACCTGTGGCCTGTGTTAACACAGAAGGGCAGATTAGATCAATGTATTGGTTCCTTCTGGCCTTCTGTGAAATCATAATTATTATTTGAACACAGCTATAGGTGTGACTGGTGCCTTGCACTTCAAAGATGGGCCTGGCCCCTGACCCAAAGAGCATGCAGTCTGAGGTCCAGATCCTATTCCCACTAAAGTTGATGGCAAATCTCCCACTGATTTCAAAGGGAACAGGATCCAAGCCTTAAATTCAATATGTCCTGGTAAAACAGCAGGTAAGGCTGGGACAATCAGATAACGTGGTTACTCCTTTTGGTGACATGCCCGGTGACTGACTGCACCCCTATATTCACACCCTCCACTCTATTGTAATACTCTTTGTACAAAATATGCCTTGTGCGATGTCATTTGAAAACTAATAACTCACTGGTCAATAATATTAAGGCAGATGGTGACACAAGACCTCACTAGTCTTGACTGCACACACACACACACACACACACCCATATCTAATCTGGATATGACATGCCCCCATCCTGGTTCACACTTTCATGATAACTTTGATTTTATTCATTTGCATGGGTATCCATTGAAAAGAATGGGGATGGGAATGAGGTAACAGGAGGGAGAGCAAATAGTTGCATGAGATACTGGATCAGAGAAATGGTTCCCAGCATGAGGTGCAAGGAGGGGAGTATGAACCAAAGAGCAGAGGCTGTAATGGGAGAAAATCATCTTGACCTTCTTATCTTTCACATATAGAACCTTTCATTCCGAAGAGGTCCCAAAGTGATCTACAAACTCTCTATAGAGGAGCAATGCAGGCCCCTCCTGGGGAGAGGGCAGCAGGCAACTGGAACAGAGTACAGCATTGGGAACTGGGGAAAATTTGGGCCAGGATTCAAGTACAACCCCTAGTCTTAAAAGTGCAACTGGATCTTTCAGCTGGTAGCTCAGATAGTTCTTCATATTTTCATAATTTTTAAGATCAGACGTCACCATTATGCTGATGTAGTCTGGCCTCTAAAGCAGGCCATAGAATTTCACCCAGAAATTCCTGCAATGATCCCAATAACTTATGGAAGAGCTAATGCAGTGTTTCTCAACAACTGGTCCGTGGTCCAGCATGGGTCCCTGAGATCTCCATGACACAGTTTAGGAAGGCAGCAAGCCAGTCCCTGGTATCAAAAAGATTGAGAAACACTGAGCTCGTGCATGTCTTCTAGAAAGAGACATCCAATTTTTCCAGTGACTGGTATCACAGTGATGAGTGCTGTAGAAATGCCTCTAAGCAATAGAATCTTGTCTGTCATGTTACAAATGGTTATAAAATGGATCCAGCCCTTTAAAAAATATGAAAAAATTCAGTCATAGTCTGAGGGCAGCCCTATTCTCCTACCATTAGTTCACAATCACCCAATATTCACCTGGCTAGAACACAAGCTGCTTCTTTGTTCCTCGAGAGTTTTGCTGGTTTCCCAAATGAATGGCACAGTATTCTAACTTTACCACAAACTGTGTGATTTTTTTTCTGTGTATTCATCATACGTTACATTTCTAAAGCAAGGTCATTTCAACTGAAGGAAAAGAGGGAAGAGACAGGATAAGCTCCTGTAATCCTTAGCTTGAGACCAATTTCAGTGTACTCCACAGGTAGGAGAAATCAGAGTTGAGATAACAGGCTTCTATACGTAAAGCTTCCATGGTATTTTACCTTTTCCTTTATTACATTTTTGTGTTCTGTAAGTAATACAATGTTTCATTTACCGGTGGTGTCGAGCGTGTTGCAGAAATTTTTTCAGCTATTTTTTTACCTATGGTACTTATGCGGCCCCTGTTGCCATAGTATCTCACACTCTTTAGTATATTTAGCCCCACAACACTCTGTTGAAGTCCACAAATTCTCTAAGCTCCATTTTACAGCTGGGGAGCTGGGATGCAGAGACTGAGTTGCCCCAGGCTCACACAGGAAGTCTGTGGCAGAGCAGGGAATTGAATCTGGGTTTCCCAGGTCCCAACCTAGTGCCCGGACCACTGGGCTGTCCTCCTTCCTGCTCTTTACTCCATACTCAAATTATATTGTGTGCATGTAAAATCTTTAATCCTACGCCCCTCAAAGTAGCAGTTGGCAAAACAGGAAAGACCCTCAAGTGTATCTGACATGTCTCATGGCTAATTCCTCCCATCAGGTTTGCAGTGCAGATCATTGCAAGGCAGTAAAAATAATTGCAACATGAGACCACTGATTTCTGGGCTGCTTCGGTGCCCTCTATCGCATTTTTATAATAGTTCTGAGTCACCTGAATATTCAGTCAAACTAGGATAATGTGAACTCTAAATTCAAATTAATGAGAAAATCTGAGGAGCATGATCAGTGTTGACTGATAGAATACCGAAACTTGAACCCAAGAACACGCACTTAAATTTGGCCCCAGAGTTTGGTCAGTCACTGACCATCTATTTGAGTTGTGTAGATCTGACACCAGTCACCAGAATGGAAGAGAAGGATTTGGACTGCCTTCCTCATTCACAAGGATGTGTTAGCAACCCATCTGCTCATTAATCTCTCA
Source organism: Caretta caretta (assembly GCF_965140235.1). Classification (NCBI taxonomy): domain Eukaryota; kingdom Metazoa; phylum Chordata; order Testudines; family Cheloniidae; genus Caretta; species Caretta caretta. The sequence continues at coordinate 341,149,386 of NC_134206.1, read as the reverse complement.
CACACGGGGAGTTTTAATCTTAAATTTTATGATTTGAGGTTCATATCTAATTTTGTTCTTAATAAAACGAATTGCTGATGTAACATGCAGCTGCCCCCCGGATAGCATTAGCCACAGGGAGCTTATTACACCACTCATTTAGCCACTGTACAGACTCCTTATTTGCTTCTGGATACAATTAGACTTCAGCCTACAAGGCTTTACGTACCTTGGATCCTGGCTGACTGAGAAATCACTGGTCTCCACTACACACACCCACGACAGCAGGGTTTAAGACAGAGGTGGGCAAACTGTCCTGCCCAGACCCTGAGCTCCTGGCCCTGGGAGGGGCTTCAGAGCCTGGCCTGACCCGGTGCTCTGTGCTGCGTGGCGCGGCTGCCTTTCCTGGTGCAGCTGCGCCGCCAGCCACCGGAGCTCCAGGCAGCAAGGTAAGGGGGTAGGGAGCAGGGGAGGGGGGTTGGATAGAGGGCAGGGGAGTTTGGGGGGTGGTCGGGGTGTGGATAGGGGTTGGGGCTGTCAGAGGGTGGGGAACGGGGGTTGAATGGAGGCAGGGGTCCCGGGGGGGCAGTCAGGAAGGAGAGGAGGGATTGAATGAGGTGGTGGGGGGCAGTTAGGGGCAGGGGCAGTTAGGGGCGAGGGGTCTGGGGTGGTTGGATGGGGCAGGGATTCCGGGGGGGCACTCAGGAAGGAGAGAGGGGGGTTGAATGAGGTGGTGGGCAGTTAGGGGCGAGGGGTCTGGGGTGGTTGGATGCAGCAGGGGTTCTGGAGGGGGCAGTCAGGAAGGAGGGGAAGGATTGGATGGGGCGGTGGGGGGGAGTTAGGGGTGGGGGGTCCAGGGAACTGAGAGCAGGGGGGCTTGGATGGGACAGGAGTCCCAGGGGGGGCCATCAGGGGGCAAGAAGCAGGACGGTCGGATATGGGGTGGGTGTCAGGCCATGCCTGGCTGTTTGGGGAGGCACAGCCTCCCCTTAACTGGCCCTCCAAACAATTTCAGAAACCCAATGCAGCCCTCAGGCCAAAAAGTTTGCCCGCCCCTGGTTTAAGATCAGTGAGGGCTCTCAAGCTAACAGCATCTGCATTGCAAAGGCCAGAAGGCTTGTTGACTCTTCAGAATTTGTTGACCTTTAGATCAGGGTGCAAGGAAGTTTAAGGGTGTCTTGGAGTTGTGGGGAGCTAGGTAGATAGATGTGTGTATGACTTTGTTTAAAGTGGGGAGGAATTGCACTTTATTTGGACTCTGTTAAATATTTATTTTATTTGGACTCTCCTACTCCTTCTTTGATAAAATTGTCTTCCACTCTCTTTGTTGCATCCTATCAGCCTAGAAACTTTAACTTCTTGGGTATTCACTGCCCAGCTGGGCGCCTCTGATGGAAGAGACAGCCCCAGAAAGGATGAAGAGGATTAGGGACAGAAAGCATTCGTGTCTATTTCACCGCAGCACAACTAAAATGTTCAATTTAAAATAAGATGTTGCCATTTCAGATAACGCTGCTATAGAGGAAAGATGGTCTTGCGATGGATGCACTATACTGGGACTAAGGAGATATGGCTCTAAATCCTACGGCTGCCACAGATTCTATGTGTAGCCTTGAACATCTCCCTTAATCTTTCTGTGCCTCAGTTCCCCTTCTGAAATGGCAATGATAATACTTCCTTCCCTCAAAGGGGATAAATACATTTCATATTTGTAGTGTGCTTGGATACTGTGCTGATGGGGGGCCACAGAAGTACCTACCTAGATACTACAGTGGAAGCCAACAGAAAAATGAATTGCATTTGGTATTTCGTTAGTTATTTTTTAAAAATTTTATATTTCAGTGCTTTATATTCCATTTATATGATGCCCTAAAGATACAATGCCATGATGGTATCTCTCTTAGGACAGAACAATTCAGGTTTTGCTTGAGCCCAGAACAAGAACTGGCCAAATCTCAGATATCAATACCAAGCCCTATGAGTAACATATGGTTGCTTAAAACCATGTTAAGAAGGGGCAGGCTCTCTGGCACGTTGATCAGCTCTTAGTGCTTTATTGATACACTTTTGAGAATGTGAGAGATGTTTTTTAACTGTTCACAGATTTAGTGTTTCTGCAAAGAAAGCCAAATTACTTAAATTTCACTATCAAATCCACATCGCTAAAAAATTCAGCCGTGCTTTCCATCAGCAGCCAATACAGGAACTTACTGAGAAAGGTTTCAGTGTTGGTCTGATTCCTTACATTTTTGCAAGGAGGCCAGTTATTAAGATTAGAATCGGTGCATGATGTTTTGTGACTGATATGTTTCAAGTTCTGTTTACTTTAATTAATATTGCCCTACTCTCTCCCCTTTTAGTGGCTGCGTCAACTGCTAATTCCACGGCTGGTGCGGCCATGAATTCTTTGACTTCTCTGGGTACTCTCCAAGGATTGGCTGGAGCCACTGTTGGACTGAATAATATTAATGCACTAGCAGGTACCGTAAACAGTGAGTATTTATTGCTGTGGTGGACAGCCTTCCCCAGTAATCACTGTAGGAAAAATATCAATTATAAACAGATTGTTACTTTTAACAAATATGCAAAACAGCGGGTAAAGCTGATCAACTTCCATTCTTTGCATATACCTGTATATATAGGGCCCTACCAAATTCATGGCCATGGAAAAACACGTCGCAGACCGTGAAATCTGGTCTCACCCCATGAAATCTGGTCTTTTGTGTGCTTTTACCCTATACTATATAGATTTCATGGGGGGAGACCAGCATTTCTCAAATTGGGGTCCTGACTGAAAAGGGAGTTGCAGCGGGGCCGCAAGGTTATTTTAGGGGGGTCGTGGTATGGCCACTCTCACTTCTGCACTGCTGCCTTCAGAGCTGGGTGCCTGGAGAGCGCGGGCTGTTGGCCGGGCGCCCAGCTCTGAAGGCAGTGCCCCGCCAGCCGCAGCAGCACAGAAGTCAGGGTGGCAATGCCGTACCCTGCCCCCTTACTACTGCGCTGCCTTCAGAGCTGGGCTCCCAACCAGCTGCTCTCCAGCTGCCCAGCTCTGAAGGCAGCTCTGCCGCCTGCAGCAGCGCAGAAGTAAGGATAGCAGCACCGCAAACCCCCCCCCCCCCCCCCATAACTCCTTTTTGGGTCAGGACCGCTACAATTACAACACTGTGACATTTCAGATTAAAATATCTGAAATCATGAAAATTACGATTTTTAAAATCCTATGCTCATTAAATGGACCAAAATGGATCATGAATTTGGTAGGGCCCTACATATATACAGTCCTTTAGCCTTAAGATTTCACTAATCTTGCCCTCCAAGGTGGATTCTGTTGAGTTCCTGGGGGGGAAAAAAAAGACTCCTTTTTTTTGCAGGACATGTGGAATTTTAGGACCTGTGCTAGATAGTCAGAATAGATTCTGGAGATTGGTTTTGGTTACACAAAAGGCTCCTTTTGATTTCAGAAACCAAAAACATAAACCCGTGAAAACAGGTACAGCACCTCAGCACAAGATATAATTCAGGAATTAGTTTATTAAGAAACACGCATTTGCTGCAACTTTTCTATTAGTTATAGAGTCAGAATAGGACACCTTCTTTGACCTGGGAGCTGCATATTTGCTTAAAAATTAAAACCAATTTCTTGGTTTTTAATTTGCAAGTATGTGAGGATGACTCAGTCATCTGTAGTACTAGAGCATGTAAATTTCTCCCATGTGGTGTAAAACAAGCACTGACATTTCCAGCTAAAAAGAAGATGTCAGTCGTTAATCAGAACCTTCATCCTCATTATCAACCACAGTAGCCAATCACAATCAAGCTTCTACTGCAGAACAACAATCCCTTCTGCTCTGTTTCTGTTACAATGACTTCACTTTTGCCTTCATTGGAAGAGATTCATCTGGCTGCATCTTCCCCTCCGCCTAGCTTTTTTTAGCTGCTGCTGTTCCTTGCATCTAGCCTACAATGCAAGGAATCTACTTGGTCACCACCAGTCTCTAATTCATTAGCCATCATAATGTACCCATAGGAATGGATGTCCTCCTCAGTATCACTTGCTCACTCTGATGCTCTGCATGATGTCCTTTTTGTCACTGTTATCTAGCTGCTCATCCAGTCATTTTATTACTTGAGCTCTGATTGTCATTGATGGGAGGCAGGGGTGGAGAGGGTTAATTGATGTCTGTGAAATTGTGGTGAGCGCTTGCATGGGGCTTTGTGTAGGACAGGTCTTGCTTCTGGCAAGGACAAAAATGCTAGAAAACCAAACAAAAAAACCTTCCCAGTAAATGTGTTTCAAGGGCAGTTTAGCAAAAGTAAGCAAATCCAGAACTGCCCCTTGTCAGAATTTGAAGCAACATATGCTTTTTGTTTCTATCAAACCGAGCCATTGAAAATGGCACTCATGACAGATCTGGTCTCATTAATATTAGACATTGTTAATATCATTAATGTTCTTATCCTTGGTACATACTGAATGTATGTTGTGGGGCATATAAGCTTACAGCATCAAGGGTAGAGTGTTGCATGCCACCTCTTTTCACATGTACTCAGAACCCAAGCAAACTGGCACACTCGAAATCCTTCCTTCACCAAGACTGATCCACAGTAAGCCCCCTATGTGGTTTCACCTCTTGACAGCATGTGGGAATCATACCATCACGCAGTTAGCAATACTTGCTAGATTATGGATGATGGCTTTAGATTTTCCTAACAGGTATTTTCAAATGACATGAATGCAAATCCTATTTGCATGTGACATGTGAAGTATTATTGGTGAGTACACAACCAAGGACCAAATTTGATTCCCATGGATTTATACGAGGGTGGATTTGATTCAAAATCTCCTTATTTGTGAATGTTTCCACAGATTGCATGGAGAGTGTTTGCACATGAAATATCTGTCTCTGTGTGTGTGTGTCTATATCTATAGATAGATTAGATATATAGATAGATATAGATATATATACACACACACATACAGATATTCCATGTGCAAATATATATATATATATATATATATATATGTATGTTTGTGTGTGTGTGTTTGAAAGAAATGTTTTGCAGTGAGATTCAGAGAGGGCACTGCTTTCTTATATGCTGTGATGTGAGTGACACCTCTTTCTCTCTTGAGAAATACTATGACACTGATTATCAGCCTCTGGTACTTGTGGCACTAATGGTAGTTAATTCTTTTGATACTGTAACTAGAGGCATCCCCTATCTGTATTGACAATATGCTGCTTCCAGGCCCAGGTATGCTCCCACTAACCCATCTCCCATTCAGTTGTTTCCACTCTAACCTGTCATGGAACATGTAGTCATGAAAATTTGGTTTGGAACCCTCTGTGTCCCATGTCAGGGCTAGACCATGAGCAATTTAATGGGATATAGAATCACTGGCCGGTAAAACCAAGCTCTCAGTCGCGTGAAATGGTATAATTGCCCATAAAAGCTGGAAACCAATGATACGTGCTTGTGGAATTGATGCTAGCCTTCTAAAGCACAAGTGGAGCTAGGTACAAGCCATGAATGAGTTAGAAAAGGGCACTGAAGACAAATGCAGATTTGATCGTGTGTTTACACAAATGGTTGAGATTATAGTAGCTGAAAGGAAACAGGTTTGAGAAGTGGACTCTGATGTGGCCAATGGTAAGAGGCAATCCTTTAGGAAGTGCAGCCAGCCACAACCTATCCCTAAGTGACTTTCTTTCAATTAAAAATTTCTCTCTTGGGAACAGGAAGATTCAGCAACTAGGAAGACCCCAAAATCTTTGGATAACTAAAAAGCCAGTTCACGGAGACTGGGCGGCACAGTGGGATAATGTGTTAGACCAGGGGTGGGCAAACTTTTTGGCCAGAGGGCCACATGGGGTACGAAACTGTATGGAGGGCCGGGTAGGGAAGGCTGTGCCCCCCAAACAGCCTGGCCCCTGCCCCCTATTTGCCCCCTCCCACTTCCCGCCCCAACTGTCCCCCTCAGAAGCCCCGACCCATCCAACCCCCTGGCTCCTTGTCCTCTGATTGCCCCCTCCTGGGACCCCCCTACCCCAAACTGCCCCCCCGGATCCCACCCCCTTGTCCAACCCCCGCCGCTCCCTCTCCCCTGACTGCCCCAACCTATCTACACCCCCGCCCCTGACAGGCCCCCCAGGACTCCCACGCCCTATCCAAGCCCTCCTGTTCCCCGACCCCTGGCCAGCCCAGAACCTCCGCCCCATCCAACTGTCCCCTGACTGCCCCGTGGGACCTCCCCTGCCCCAACCACTCCCTGTCCCCTGACTGCCCCTACCCAACTGTTGCACCACTGCATGCGCCATCACCACCACCCCCTTACTATGCCGCTCAGAGCAGCAGGAGCTCGCAGCCCCACTGCCCGCACAGAGGCATGGCTGCGTGGGAGTGGGAACAGTGGGGGAGGGACCGGCGGTAGCCTCCTGGGCCAGGAGCTCAGGGGCCAGGCAGGACGGTCCCGCGGGCCATAGTTTGCCCACCTCTGTGTTAAACTGTGGCCTCTGGAGAAGCAAATTCAAATAAAGTTATTAATGAAAAGAAATCTGATGTGTAATAATGAAATCACTAATGCGAGGAGGGGGAAAAGATGGTCTTATGATTAAGAATGTGAATCAGGAGATCTGAAAACTATTCCTGGCTCTGACACAGACGTTTCATGTGATCCTGGGCAAAGTCATTTATCCTTTTTGTCTCTGTTTCCTCATCTGTAAAACAGGGAAAATGGCATTGATCTACTTCACAGGGACAGAGAGAAACTTGAACTTAATAATGTTTGTAAAGCTCTTTGAGATTCTTTGGCAGAGGGCAGTGGAACTGCTAAGTATTATCATCTATTATTTTTATTCACCACTTTGGACAATTCAAGACAGCTCATTAGAAACCCAAGGATAGAATAATTATTTTATAGAGTGCAGAACAAGCGGAGGTGCATTGGTAGAGCTACGTGGTAGAGCTACACTTTGCCTCTCCATACTCCGCTTAACTCAAGCCAGTGCTATTAGGCCCTAGGACATTTCATAAAAACCATGGAAGAGCAGAGTAAATAATACCAAGGATCAGAGGCCTTTCTATAGGTCTGTTTTACTCAAGGTGGAAATAAATTTAGCCATGTCTATCATAGTGATGGGAGCAGTGTCCTTCCCAGTAGCAGTGCTGTCAAACAGGGCTTTCGGTTTAATGATCCGAAATAGCCTATTGGTAGAGTCTATAGGCTCACATGAAGAGGACTTGCCCAGAGCAGAGTTTGGTAACATAGAAAGTGTTTTGCTAATGGGCTGATGACTCAGAAGATAACTTGTTATCTTAATTGTTTCTGTATCACCAAGTTATTTCAACACTATACAAAAAGCGCCAGAGACAAGAAGTGGTTTATCAGGGTCATTTAATTCAACCAATGTTGCAAAAACAAACACACACACACACAAGCAATGGCAGAAAACAATATTCAGATCTCTTAGTAAGGTTGCAGTTAGATTTCAATACCAAACTGTAACAGGGTTCACATTGCACCCCTGGGTATTCGGCCCCTGGGCCCTTCTCTTCAATGAGTCAGGGACACTTCAGTTTGGTGCAACACCCGAGCTCTTTATTCTCAAAAGGTTTCCCACCACCAGTTCCCAACTATATACAGGCTTCACAGCTACTTTGCCTACCATAGGCCTGACCAGCAGCAGACTAGAGGCTCCCACTTTTCTGTGCCTGACCTTTCTCTTTCCTTCTCCCTCTTCTCTGGCTTCCTCCCAGCCTTTATAGCTCTGGGCTAATAAGACTGGCAGGTGCGGCCAGTTACCAGACAGGCACAGGGCTATTCACCAGCCCCAGTCCATTCCCCTTGATTGAGGCTCGAGTGGTAGGAGCTGATTAAGGGCTTGTCAACCAGCACCCTGCCACACACCTTCCCCCTTAAGCGACTGCTGGGGGTACCTGGTCCGGCCCCTTCTCCCCCTGCCTGTAAGGTTATTCCAGGGAAGCCCCCTGCCTCCCACTGGGTGATTTCCCCGGGGTCCTCCTCACGGGGGTTTGTCCATCTTCCACCCACAGAAGGTACACTAGGTAGGGGGTGGACTGCCACACAGTTCTGCTGCTACCCACAGCTCCTGAGACCAAAAGGTCCTCCGGCAGGTGAGCCGGGTTGGTCTGGGCTTCGCCCAGGGCCTCAGATTTGGTTACCCGGCCCAGGGGGGTCCGGATCTCCCTGCCTGGGGGGGGGTCTACTTTTGGGCCTTTCCTGGGGCCCTCCCACTCTATTCCTCGGTCCCCTTCCCTGGGTGTTCCATACTAGGGCATTCCTTCAGCCCCTCGCCCTCTACTCCTCTCCCGCTTCCATTCTGGCTCTGTCATCCAGGGTTTGTTTCTCATTTTCCCTGGGGACCTGGGCCCTCCCCCTCATTGGGGTCTACTAGCATACAGGTTTCCATTCCCTTCTTTAGGGTCCCTCCCCTCTTCCTGCCAATGGGTCCCCTCCCACAGCCTCCTTTCCCTTTTGGGAAGGGACCCCAGTCGGGCCCCAGTACCACAGGGTATGGTAACCCCTCTACAATCCCAACCCATTGCCAGGCAAACCTGCCCCCTACTTCCAGGGGCACCTGGGCCACAGGGCAGGGCTTCAAATACCCATGGATGCATTCCAGTTTCATCCTTGCCCCAAGGATAAACCAGTGTGGCTTCTCCAGCCCCCTCTGAATGAGGGAGCAGGCTGAGGCTGTGTCCAGCAAGCCCCTCTGGGGCTTCCTCCCCACTCGCATAGGGATGGTGGCCAGTCCTGGCTTCAAATCCCCGGACAAGCTCCCACGTGTAACAGGGTTTGCTCAGCAGTCTCTGAAAGTCAGGCCCATTGAAATTCCCTCAAGTTACGCACCCATAAATTCAGGCACACAAGTTCACTAGTCACTTTTGAAAATCTGGCCTGATTTTCAATTTTGCTGAGTCCCTGCAGCTCCCATTGCCTTTGGTTGGAGGTATGGGTCATCAGCTCTTCTGAAAATCAAGCCCTTAGTTCTTTTAATCATTTTACTGCTCTTCTCTAAATTTGTTCCAGTCTGCTGCCCTTTCCAGTACTGCAGGGCCCATATCTAAATATAGGGAGAAAATTCACTTTTATTCCATGAATTGCTGTAAAAATTAATATTAAAACTTTTCGCTGTAGTACTTTAAGGGTAGGTCTTCACTACCCGCTGGATTGGCGGGTAGCAATCAATATATTGGGGGTCGATTTATCGCTTCTAGTCTAGACGCGATAAATAGATCCCTGAGCGCTCTCCTGTCAACTCCGGAACTCCAGCGCCGCGAGAGACGCAAGCGGAGTCAACGGGGGAGCGGCGGTAGTTGACTCACCGGTGTGAAGACGCTGCGGTAAATCGATCTAGGTACGTCGACTTCAGCTACGCTATTCTCGTAGCTGAAGTCGCATACCTCACATCGCCTCCCTCCCTCCCCCTCCAGTGTAGAGCAGGGCTCTGATACATGTGCCTCATTTAACAACTATAATAGGAAAAAGAAGTGGCATAGACGGCTGCACCACAAGAAGTTTTTGCTGTCAGCCATCAATTCATAGATATAAAACTCTCATCACAGACAGTGCCATATAAATGGGTTGGGTGTGCCATTTATCCATAGCTTAGAGTCCTCGCCCTGAATGTCTCCCCTGGCAGTCATCCCAGTTAAGTTGTTATGCTGTTTTTCAGGGTGCAGGCCAGTGTTTATAAAGTGATTTTACTGCCAATAAGAAGCGAGGGAATGACAACACTAGAGAACAAAGATTTCTCTTTATCAGCAGGACAGGCACAGCTTAGGCTGCAGCACTGCTAGCTACCCTACGCCACACCACAAGTGCTTCCCAGCCCTGATCAGGAGATACCAGGAGTGAGAGGCTAGTCATGCCTCCATGCCCATTCAGTTATCTTGCCCATGTTCTGCATTGCACATAAGGGTGCCAATTGTAGTGGTGGTGGTTTTGGAATGTGCGTAACTGAGATTGGTGGCCTATGTAAAATTAATTGGCAAACTTCATTCATATGATAGTAATTTCCGGTCACTATTGACCCAGTGTGGATTTGAACTGTGTCCCATTGAAGAACTCTGCCCCATTGCCAATCCCACAAGGTATCCACACTTGATCAAGTGGATTCCTTCCTACAGTCTTTGGATAGCCTCGAGATCATGGAGCCCAATGTGTGCGTCTTGGGGCACGTGGAAGAACAGGATTTCAGAAGCACGGCGTGACAGTACTTGCCAGTAGCAGATTGCATGTGAATAGATTTGGTCGTCAAACCATTGCGCTGAAGTGATCTTTACTGAAGTTGTGTTTCGTTGTTTTCAGTTCCATTTGGTGAAGTGCTGGCTTGCATGCACTGCCGTCATTGTCGGTGTCATATAATGCCAACTACTTTTGGAAAGCACTAATGAACAAGTGCAATTTCTTTTCTCTATTGTTGGGTTTTTTGTAAAGTTGCTCAAATGCTCTCAGGTATGGCGGCCCTGAACGGAGGACTTGGCGCAACAGGCTTGACGAACGGTACAGCAGGCACAATGGACGCCCTCACCCAGGCCTACTCAGGAATTCAGCAGTATGCTGCAGCAGCACTGCCAACATTGTACAGTCAGAGTTTGTTACAGCAACAAAGTGCTGCGGGCAGCCAGAAAGAAGGTAAGCAGCACCTGCTGGGGCCGCAAAGCACGCATCTCCAGCCACAGTATCAAATCTTACGATAAGCTAAATTCAGCCTTTCTACATTGGTTGGGTTTGGCTTATTTCTTCATAGATGCTTTCTGAAGAAACATGATGAGCCTAACCACTGATTTTTAACCTTTTCTTCTTTCCTGTTCAGTGTTGTTTTTGTTTTATCCTTTAATTTAATTTTTGCCATCTATCCTTCAAGGTGTATTTTACCACCCATCGTTTGTTAATGTAAAAGTACTCATTGGCTGCTGCTCACAAAAGACACTGCTAATGAAAACCATCCTAAAAGCACTTTTTAAAATTATATATATATATTTGTTGTTGTTGTTGGGAGGTGGGTGAGGGAGGAAGTGTCGTGTGGGTAACTCTCCCCTTCCCTCTCCTCCTTGTGGTTTCTATGTATGCTATGATCATCTAGCTGCTATTAGATTTTAGTTTTCAGGTTAATGACGAGATCCATCATTACATCGAGTGGTTCTTTGTTTAATTGTGGGTCTTGAGGGGAAGTAAGTAAGTGATTGATTGCCCCTCTTTCTGTGCCAACAGAGCAAAATAAACCTCAGGAAATTAACACTAAGAATAAATTAATAGTCATCACAAAATGTTTAACGAAATGAGAATAGCCTCTCTCTCTTTTCTCCCCTGCAGCCTTCTTGGGGTTTTGTTTTTAATTCCCACCCCCTTAACTTTCAGCTAATTTTAGAAAATAGAAAAGTTTTGTATGCCTTCTAAGAAAAAGTCTTCATTGTGTTTACTGTTCTTGCTAGAGGTACACTGAAACAAGGGCTAATGCATGGCATCAAAAGAAGTTTTTTATCCTCTTTTAAAATAGTCTCTTGAATCATTATGGAACATGGTGTCTCTTAGGCAGACAATGTTGAAACCCTCAAAGCTAGGGATTTAATAGGGACACTGTCAAGTTAAAATAAATATGTGTTTTATAATTTTCTTACCATTTTTACCATTAACAATTTAGATTATTGAAATTGCAAGTATTTTTTTAAATTCATTTCTTTTTCTCACTATTTTAGCTCCCTGGCTTTGATTGTTTTTTGGTTTTGATTTGCATTTCATTCAGTTTGGACAATGAAAATGGATTGGATAAAACCATAAACAGAAGCTGTTTCTCTGTTATGACTGGGTAGCAAATAATGTAGGGCTAGCTTTTTTATTTTATTTTTTTTTAATTATCGTCATTGTTTTTCAGTTCACAAAAGCATTTTTATCAATAGTAAGTTTTATCATTCCCCATGTGACAATGTCCCTTATAAAGTAAAGGCCTTTGTCATCTTGCTGTCTTTTCCAGTGGGGGACTGTTAAGGTGAGCAAGTTTTGTTATTAAATTCTGCTGGCTGTGTTTGTGTTTCAACATATGACTTCTGTTGGAATGGCTAGGAGTCTGGAATATTTAAAGGAGGATAACCAGCTACCAGAAGAAAATATTGCATTAAATGTTAAATGAAAGGGGGGTGAATTGTTTTATGCATCCTGCTATCAATCTATGTTAAACCAGTTTTGCTCAGTGATTAAGAAAGTTCATTTTGTTGAGAGGACTTTTTTTTTTTTTTTGGTAAGAAGAAACTTCATTTGATTTCTCTTCCATATTGCCAGGTGATTTTTTTTTCCATTTCATTTTATGAAATCCTTTTTTTTTTCACCCTGTTGTTTTGTTGTTGTTTTTTTTGTTTTGTTTTTTGTTCCAACCCATGCACCCCCCTGTCTAGGGCAAATATTGCAGCCCCTCCCCTCAGGCTGTGAGAGGGCAGGCAGTCTGATTCCTCTATTCTGAACACCAGTGCGGCTCCATGAATCTGCTGCAGAAGGTACTCCATAAGTGTCTGGCCTGCACTTTCCTCTCCTCCCCTAGACAGTAATCAAGCGCAGCACATCTAAGACACATCTCGTCTCCACTCAAGCCAGGGAATATCTATTTAGTCTGCTCCAGAACCTGCCTGCACCAGAATTGTGTGGCGTCTTAGAATCCCAGTAATGCACTATGGCTGGGAAGGCCACATGTCCAGGTTCACACTGGAAAGTCTTTTCTTAGTCTCTTCTTTTTATTTCCAGATTATTATGGTAATAGGGAAGCAGAGTTGATGATGAGAAGCTTCTGACTAGAGCTCGGTGAAAAAAATCAATTTTATTTCTGTGGACAGGCTTTCAAAAACCAATACAAAACTCAGTTTGAAAGAGAAAAAAAATGCCAGTTAAAAACGAAGTGGATATTTTCATATGAAATTTCACAGAACTCAAAAAAAGATTTTCCCAAACACTTCCATTTCAAGGAAAAATCATTTTTGTTGTTGTTGGGGGGAAAAAAATCAGTTAAAAATCTTGGCCAGCTCTTCTTTTGACAGAGTTCCCTGCCAGGTGGTGAGGGCTTTCCAATCGGATTCTTTGTTGTTAAAACAACACATGTACTGTGAATAATGACTACAGGTTTTATTATGAGCATTCCTTTTGTTTTCTTTTTTTTTTGTCCCTCAGTTATTTGCAAAGAAAATCAGCCAGCTCAGTTTGTAAGTCAAAGTGAGGTTTGTTTTACTTCCCTTGCCCCCAGTTGCCTGCCCTGCAGACTTAAACCTGGGATCTTTAGAACTGAGCTGGGCTCTATCTCTTAGGCTAATAATATCTCTGGTTTAGCTGACAAAACAGTTGAAGATGTGTGAGGCAGCATAGAAATCAACTCGATCTTCCATAGCTGGACAGCTTGAAGAGATAGAGAGAGCAGAGAAGGTGCCACTTTCATGCAGTCACTCTTCTAACCATAACCCTACTTTAGGACAAGCTTGGCAGTCTTACATGAGTTTAGGAAGGAGGCTGCAGTTCAAAATCTCTTATAATAGAGATGTCAAGTACAAATCTGTAAAAGAGCCACTGCTATTTTGTCCATTTGCTTTGTTTTTGTTACTTCAAAAAGTCTGAAACTGAACTGTGTTTGCCCATCACCTTCTAAATTACCAAAAAAAGATAGATGAAATAGAACTCTTCTAATCACTCTTTTCATACTTTTTTTTTTGTGTTTTTCCTGTCTCTAAAGGTCCAGAAGGGGCAAACCTCTTTATTTACCACCTCCCCCAGGAGTTTGGAGACCAGGACATTCTGCAGATGTTCATGCCCTTTGGAAATGTTATCTCTGCTAAAGTCTTCATTGATAAACAGACCAATCTGAGCAAGTGCTTTGGTAAACAACATTTAATCAATTGAAAAGTAAAACTGTACATGGTGAACCTGATCCCAGAGCTATCGCTTGTAATCCTCAAAAGTACAGAAAGATGCCCAGACAAAGCAGTTCAAACTAAAAACTGGATTTGAAAAAAAACTTCCGGTCTGACATCTACTATGGATGTGTCAAATACATGAAACTAATTACACCCTATGTGGGGGAATGCCATTTACTGTACAATTAAGCTGCCTTATTATGGATACCTAATTATCCTCTATTGTATAGCTGAACCTCTTTAAAACTCTCTGTGTTTAACCCATTACTTGTACTTCTGGGTTAAGTACAGTCCTGTGCAATTCGTGTTTGTATAGCGTACACGTATGTAGCATAGAATATGTTACAGCTAGCTGCTGCCTATATGTGCATATACAAGTATCACAAGTAGGTTCAACTGTACAGGTCGCATCTGCCGTTATGATAGGGCAGGGGATGAAGAGGGGTACAATCAAAGTCCTTGCCCTGAAGAGCCTACAGTCTAAATTTAAGACCCGATATAACAGACAGACACAACAAGGAAAGGCAAAAACGAGAGAGGAGGCCAGATTCCCACAGGCAACATAAAAGAAATGGTTCTTGATGAGGGACTGGCAGGAGGACAGGATAGCAATTTGGCAGACTAGTTTGGGTAAAATGTTCCTTGCCTAGCGGCAGAATGCAGGAATTGTGAAAGTGCATGTGGGAGAAGTGAATAGATGATTGAGCAAGGCTAGCTTCCTTGACCAAATAGAGTGAATGGGGTTGGATCTATTTGATAAGATGCGAGTGTGAATAAACAAGAGGGTCAGAGGTGGGAAGACCCCCTACATGTAAAAGTTTGAATCTGATGTGGTGGAGAAAAGGAGGCCAGTGAAGGGACACAAAGAGGGAGGCAATGATCAGGAAGATGATCTTAGCAGCTGCATTTTGAATGGCTTGAGAGGGAAAACTGAGTGTCAGGAAAGCCAGAGAGGAGGAAATTGAGTAATCAAGACAAGAGATGGGGAGGCTCTGGGTGAGCATTTTATCTGGGTGAACACAAACTGGGTATGATGAAGGGGTTAGCAGAGGAGTGCGGGCGAAAAACCTCAGTGCCAGGGGAGAAGGAAAAGAGGGTGATGAGTAAGAGAGGGATACACACTTTAATCTAATCTAAAATAATTCATTAAGACAATTTCAAGCGGAAATTAAAGGGAGCATGTCAAAGCAGATGCATAATACCAGGCTGCAATGCAGTAATTAGCCAGAGCGGAGTTAGAGTGGTAGTCAGGAGTGCTTTTCAATTAAGAGTGGGAGGCTCAGATATGAAAATGAGTTGGAGCTTCTAGGCTCAGGGAGATTAGAGTGCATTATGAAAAGAGCACTTTTAGTCTCTAGGGGACAAGAAATTTAGAGCAAACCAGCCATACTGAGTACAGGGAGAGAATGCTATCTAAAGGTCAGTGCTGAAGATTGGGAGGAGAAGACCTGGGGTTCTATTCACAGCTCTGCTATTGACCTGTCATTTAACCTCTGTACTTGCCTACCCCATTCCAGGGCCATGACACTTAATTAATTAAGGTATGCAGCATGCAGTGGGATCCTGAGATGACAAGTGCTCTAGAAGTGCAAAGTATCATTATTATTAGAGCCATGGGAAACCCATGTTTCATCCTTGCTCTGCCACAGGCATCCTATGTCACCTTGAACAAAATCACTTAGCCTCTATGTACCTGGGGACAATAGCACTTCCCTACCTACAGGTGTGTTGTGAGGATAAAGACATTAATGATTGTGAGGCACTCAGACACTGCAGTGATGGGGGACCATCTAAGTACCAGAGAGAGAGAGATACTGTACTGCCCCTTGTCACACAGCTCATGGACACCACAGCTGTTTGATTGCTGTCCCAGCTGGAGATGGTGAGGTAGCAAAATGCTGAACACTAGCAAGATAAGGGGAGAGTTAGGATGGATTGAGAGGGAAGGAGTGTGAAGCGTAATCAAAGGAATGAAGGAAAGTACTGAAATGAACGTGTCACTTAAAAGAAAAAGTACTAACAACAAACACTTTTTTTTGCATATTGAGCCAGTCCCCTCTTCTTTTGTTCTAACCTGTAGTTCACTTTCTTTCCCCCTCCGTTCTGTATTTTGTAGGTTTTGTTAGCTATGACAATCCAGTCTCTGCGCAAGCTGCTATCCAGGCTATGAACGGCTTTCAGATTGGCATGAAACGCTTGAAGGTTCAGCTGAAACGCTCCAAAAACGACAGCAAACCTTACTGATCTTAACCCCAGATGCTCACTGCTCTTATTTTAGCTTTCTTAGGGTAAGTCCCATGAGCAAACCTGCCCTTCTGTGGGGGGGAGGGGGAGGGCTAAGGAAGAACATATTGCCAACCTTCACCAAGAGACAATTATTTTTACAGTTATCGCTTCCATTTCCCCACTCACCACAATTAAACTTGGCTGCTGTTTCCAGGCCAAGTAATTACTGAGTTGTGTTACTGTATTTTATTTTGCAACATAATTTATCTCCGTTTTTTTTCTTTACTTTTTTTTTTAAAGAAACGACATCTTAAGAATTAAAAGTGACAAAAAAAAAAGGGGGGGGGGTGCAATTTAACTCTGTGAACCCTGGTGCCATTAGCACACTTTGGGGAAATAAAAGCTGTTTTGTATGTATGGACCCAATCTTATCAGGGTGGCACCAGCAGTTTATAGGTTAAACATAATGGTCGTATGCCAGCAGAAGCACTTATTGTGAGACAATGACAACAAAAAGTCTTTCCACTACATTGGTTCGTTTTTGAAAATGGTTTTTTATTTATTTTTTATTTTTTTTAGGGGTTCAAATCAACATAACATTCTATTAGTCTGATATTACACTGGTCGACTTTATATTTCACTTTTTTTTTAAGTTTTCTTGAGTTTTTTGGAAAGGAATAATGTAAAAAAGATTTAGAGATCTGTTTCTAAAGCTACAGGGTTTAAAATAAAAATAAAATAAAATAAAATGAGTGACAATACTTGATGTTTCTTGAGAGATAAATTTAATAATAATAATAAATAAGAAAGCCACAGGCCTGTAAATTTTATTTGTAAAAAGCATTTCTATTTTTATACAAAATTTTTACTGCCTCAGAAATAATGGAAGTTATTTATTGCCTATTGTTAACTTATTGGATACCTAAAGAGCAGCTCTCTATGCTAGCTAGATCCTTTGAAGTAGTCTCTAGAGTAATCGTGCCAAGAATGGGCGCTTTTTCACCGTTGAACCCTACACTCTTTACAGTTCATGCTTTTATCCTCTTGTTTGTACTTGTCTGGTTATTTTGTTCGTAGTTTCCATTTTCTAGTTTAAAGTTCAGTTGTCTGACTTTTTTCTTCCCCCTACCCCTTATGTTACATTTGTTGAAAATGGTTCTTTCTTCTCTCCTCCCCCCAAAGATGAATCCATCTTCTCTAACTCTTTTCAGATGGATTCTTTTGGGGTTTCATTGTGCTGTTGTTGATGAGTATTGTAAGTTAATGCAAATTATGTGAATGGCTCATAGACTCTAATGATGAAAGATTTGCATTAGTTTTCTCCTGCACCCATAAAAGTGATTTTGTTTCTGCTGCATAGATTCTATGTAACTTTTTTCCTCTTCCTTGTTTTTTCCCTAGACATCTCCATGCCCGTTAGTTCATCGTTTGCCTAGCATGTCCCTGTGGCGTCTAAAAAAAAAAAAAAAAAAGTTTCATCGTCCCGTCATTGTTTCTGATGTCTTTCTGACCTCACATCATATTTGGTTCTCCTACTGACCTTTGATCTAGTTTGACCTTTGAAATTTGCATGTGACCTCATCTAGCTATGAATTCTGGGAAGTCAATGTGAAAAAACATTGCTGCATTCATGCAAGACTGAAATTTATTATTAGACAAATTAATAATAGGGTTTAAAACAAAAAAAAACAAAACAAAAAAAACCTGTGGCAAAAATGTTTTTGCTTGCTTTCTTTTTTTTTTCTTTCTCTCTTTTTTTTCCTTTTCCAAAAATAAATAAATAAATAAAATAACAGACTTGAAAGTATTATACAGGGATTGGCATTCTGCCTGGTCACTGGTGACAATAGCAATATGTGTCCAGAGGCACAGAATGTTGGTTTCTAACAGACTACTTCCAAAACAGTTTGAGGAAAAAAAAACTGTCTGATTTTAAGTCTCTAGAGGTCTGTAATAGTTTTTACATTTTTCAGGCAGTGTAAAGTTTTTTGATAAGGCCATTTTAGGTGGCTCACTTTCTCATTAAAATATATATATAGAACCACTTTTTGTAGATTAGTATAAGAAAATATTTACCCTGTTTTAGGGCAAATGCTACCTATTTGTGTCACCTTTTGCTGAACTGACTCACAGTTAGACAATCCATGGTTTAATGCACATGAAATTACCTATATTTTATACTGTTTCAATGTACAGGAGAAAGGTTACTGTAAACTGTGTTACGTTGGTGCTTCTGTGAATTAAGTTGTGGTTTCATCATGAGTCTTACGGTCTTAAGTGTTCTGTGTTTATAAAAGACAAGTTTAAAATTGGTTTACTTGAAGAACAACAACAACAAAAAATGAGTTTAAAAAAAGTTGTTTGCTTAAAAAAAAAAATTTCATGTGAAAAATTAAAAACTATTCCAGAATAAGTTTGTGTTGGCTTGTGACGCATTGATGTCATTTTTTTATTGTGGACAATTTAGATGTGTTTGTGTTCAGCAAAATGTGATCGGTTTTTCTTTTAAAGAAAAAAAATCAGTGAAAATATAGTGCCAAATTCCAAAGGTACTTTCTTCCTAGAGCTTCAGTGTGTTTCTTGTGTGAAGTAATTTGATAACATGGGTATTTTATTATGTGTTTTGTATAAATCCCTAATATTTAAAGAAAAAAAAGAGGTTAAAAAGTTTGTTAACTTGCTATCCTGTGGTCTTGTTGCCTGAAATTGTTATTGTTTGTTATTTCTCTTTGATGTTTTTTGTAAAACATTGTATAAGTGCCCATGTTTCACTTTTTTAACCACTCTGCACATCAATGCTGTGAAAGCAAACCTCACAATGTATTTTCTTCATAATGTATGGAAACCTCTAAGGTGAGAAAGTTTTGAACTTTTAACCCTTTCCACCCAGAGCTGTCTTGAGTGTTAATACCTTTTATACATTCACCATTTTGCTGTTTATTTTTATATATATATCTATATATATAAATATATATATATATACTTAGTTTTTTGTGGTTTATTTAATACATGGTTGAAATCAGAAAAATGCACAGGGCAGATCTGAAGGACAAAAAATTATTTTACTGCTGTCTAAATTTCTTCTGTATCTATAACTAAAATTATTTAAAACAGTAATTAACTTGTGGTTTTCCTTTTTAGATTTTGGGTTTTTTGTCTTTTCTTAAGAGCTTTTAATATGCTGCTGGAATATGCTATTCAGTATTAATAAAATAAAATAAAATAACAATTCTTTAATTCTCTATTGTGTGAGCCGCTCCCAGATTGGAGTGGTTATTCCACCATTTGAAAACATTGAGGAGAAAAAACAATATTTTTGTAATTAAATAAATGAACTTTTGCTTAAATCAGATGCACTAGATCTTCCTGGGTGAAAATTCAATGTGCACTGCAGTTAAACTACTTTTTATGGATAAAGTTTACATATGCTGTAATGCTTGGTGTTATCTGCCATTATTCATATTGACAGTATATGGGCCCAATCCTACAGACACTCACCCAAGTAACTTTACTTGCACCAGTAATCAATGAGAATATGTATGTCACTTAAGTGGTTGTTTGCTGGATTGAGCCCTGTGTAAGGAACCTGCAAAAAGATGCTGGTAGCCTTTCCACTGCCTTTTAAATTTGACTGGATTGCATGTCTAGAGCACCAGTGACCAAATTCGGTTCTTTACTACTGGAAAATAGAATCCATTGCCAATTCAATGCATGTGAGCAGCAGTACCTGCTTCTGATAACAAAGTGCCATATCTTCTTCCATTATCTGTTCCTATTTGGTTATATTCAAAGCGAATATAAAAAATTTAAAATTAAAATCAAAAGTGAAGCCCTATATGAACAGCATAAAGACACAGGTGGTGCACTCTGTCTCTCGTCCCCAACTTTGCTTAAATGCTCATTGTTGTAGAAGCCCTGGGATGGAAAGGACTAGCCTCTAGTGATGCAAAAAAGTTTCCTCCTTATAGCACATGCACTTATAACTAAATGATCTATATTATTCTCACATGTTTTTACTACTGCTGAGGCCTTCCTACACCCTTTGAGGGCTATTTTGTACTTCTTGCAGCAATTTTGCTTATTCAAAGTATCATCACACATTATATTATATATATGCACACATATATATATAATATGAGAATATAATTTGATTTTTTTTACTGTTTCACTAATTCTTCTAATTTTATCCACCATATAAATTTCCAACGGTTTTTCAGATCCCTTCAATGCAGCAGCCCCAGTGCAAACTGCAGGTTTCGAGTCCAGTTAGAATGTTAGAGTTAATATCCGAGAACCCCAGCTGCTCTAAACCGGCATAGCTTGATAGACTTCAGAAGACACACACACATCCCCGCCTATGCTTTACACCAGCTGAGGATCTGGCCCAGCATTTTTAGCAGGGAATTTTTTTGTGTTTCCAGGTGACAACTATGGGTCACTGGGGGGGAAGTTTGCCTTTATGAATAATAATAATAAAAATAAAGCTTGTACCTCCTTAGAGACGAATTGTCTACCAGTTCTCCTTCAAAATATTGAAAGGAAAAAAGCTGCAAGGGTGCAAAGGGCCTAATAAGAAAGGAAGAAAAACAAGGGAAATTGCTTTCCAAAATTCTAATCAAAAGAAGAGACTAGTCGTTTTTCAAACAAATTAGCTAATTGCAATGGAATGGCAGTCCTCAAATGACTAACAAGTTCATCTTTCTTTCACCATAGGGGTTATAGTTCCTTGGCTTGTGCTACTCTGAAATCATATTACTGTTTCTGTTTTTATTATCTTAAGTGCTAATTAACAAAAGGAAAAAAACCTGTAGTTTCATTACCTTTTGGATAATGTCATACAAAAAAAACCTATGTATTTGTGTTTTGTTTTGGGTTTGGGGTTTTTTTTTTCGTGCTGTGAGAATTGTTGTTTGTAGATTAATAAAACTATTATTTTGTTTAGAATTACAAACTAATTTTTAAGTATTGTCTGAGAAAAGCCAAAGTTAATGCAACTTAGTGGAAACTGTAAGACCATTTGAGTATTGTTTCTGTTTTATTGATGCATTTGGATTTTGTTGTTTGATGGAACTTGAGCCAAAAAAAAAAAAAAAAGCAGGCTTTCCTATTTCTACAACTTGATTGTACTTATGCATTTTGTACCAGTGGAACTTTTTATACTGGAGATTAAAAAACAAATGGAATTTTTTGTGGCTTACTCTTGTGGGCCCCCTGACCATGACTGATTTTCGAGTTTGATTTCTGGTTGGTAGAAAGAGAGTTGGTTTTGTTTAGAGAATTAAAAACTTTGGCTTGATATATTTTTTTTCCTTTTGCTTATATCTAGTGTTTAGAATTTTGTCTTTAAAAAAAACAAGCGGTAAGTTTCACTTTTTATTCTGTATTGTGCAGTTACACAATAAGATAATTAGAATTAGGAGTACTCGGTCACTTTACGTGGATAAATGTATTAGTTACAACTTTAGGGGTTTGCTTTTTTGCTGTTTAGATCAAAGTTTTTTCTGATTCTTCTGTCCTCATTGTGAACATAACCGTGTAGTTGAAACAGTCAGACTTATTTTTGTAATGTATGTTATTGTGTGATGCAGTTTTTTGCTTCTGTCTCCAATATTAAACCATTTTCCTAATACTTGTCTCTCTCTTCGTGTGTTGTATTGTTGGTGGTCATTATGTGTTGGTAATGCATCTACACACCTCACTGTTTCACGTCCCTGTTTTTTTTTTTTTCCTATTTGTTGTGTACAAAAGATACAGTCGATTCCACCTAAGTGACTATCTGATTGGGGGAGTGAAAGAGGACTTGCACACGTCAGCTGTCTTTGGTTTATTTTACATTTTTCCCCTCCCCTAGTGGGTATATCACTTTGCTAATCTGAGCAGGAGATCCTTTTAAATGCCTGCCTGCAAAGTCAGTGGCATTTGTTAGTATTCTGATCACGAAAGCTGACCACATAAACACACGCAAACGGAGAAATCTGAGGCTATGTGAAAAGTTTTTTTGCTCTGCTGTTTCAATCAGTCTGGAAGAAGTGGATTACAGAGATCAATTCAGGTGATTTTTTTTTTTAAATGGCAGTGCTACTGCTTTGCAGAGGCATCTGAAACATACAAGAAAAGGAGGATGTAGCCATGGGATTTCTTCCAAACTGTACAGTAATCTGGTGGCATCTGGTGTTCATCAAAGGCTCCTTAAAAACTAATCACAATTTAACTAGAGCTATCACAGACTGAGAAAAATCTACCAGGTGAACAAGCTTGTTATATGTAGTATATGTATAGATATAAAAAAAATAAAGTAAAACCTTTTTTCCCCAAATGGGCTATTTTTTCGCTGGGTGCATACAAAGTGGCTCTTTCTCAGCACTGCATATTAAAATGTCAAATCTCCATGCAAAAAAGAGCTATGGTAGCAGGGGGCAGGGG
Organism: Caretta caretta; assembly: GCF_965140235.1. NCBI lineage: Eukaryota > Metazoa > Chordata > Testudines > Cheloniidae > Caretta > Caretta caretta. The sequence continues at coordinate 341,126,847 of NC_134206.1, read as the reverse complement.
TTGGCTCACAAGAATCCCTCCACTGTCCCTTGGACTGGTGTCCAATAGCATCAGATAAAATCTGCAAAGGAAAATAAATGCTGTCATGGTTCGCAAAGTCTCTCTTCACTCTTTTGTCTGATCACAGATATAAAACTTTAAAATTTGGAGAGTAAAATAATCCCACAGAAATGGGGGAAAGCACTCCCAAGTGTTCTCTGGAACTCAAGCCATATCCCCCATCCCCTTCCCTTTGTCCCACTCTCTCTCTGATGCTCAGGAATCAAAGACCACTTAAAAGTGCTCTTATGAGACCCAAACAACACTCCTCCCTCTTGTATCCTCTTTTCCAGTCTCTCTGATGCTCTGGCTTTGGCTCACACACACAAACTTGCCCTAAACTAACATCCTATTCAGAAGGTCAAGGTGCACTGTTTCCTTAAGGTTTTGGCAGCTATGTTGGCTCCTGTGCTTGGAACAGTTTTGAAATTTTCTGGCTCATGAGTTGGCCTCGTTTTGCTTTTAATTTATTTGTCTTTCTCATTTTTTTTCTTCTGTAAGCATAAAAGACAAGTGGGGCGTGAGTTCTGGAGCCCCAAGCAAGCTGAAGTCATCATCTACAGGCTTTGTTGTCAGAGTTCAAATTTCTAGCAAACACCTCCCAGGCAGCTCTGATTTTAATCTAAAATTACAGGGGCCTGTAAGGGACAATCCTGCACTGGGAGCAGAAGGATGGTCTGGGTGACCTAATAGGTGTTTTACATCTCTTGAGTCTATGGTGCTGATTCTAATAACATTTACAGCAGTGATTTCAATTGAGTAACTCCTGTTTATACCAGAGTGCGATCAGAATTGCAGCCTGTTTTTAAGTCATCTTAGGTGGTTCCTTTGACACTCATCAGTTTGTTGGCAGGGAAGATCAAGTTGAGTTCAAGATCTTTTCTTCCAAACACAATTTCATTATTAAGATCCAATATTATAGTTTACCAAAAAAAAACCACCTCATGAGGACAAAAATCTCCAGTTCTTTACGCACAAAAAATCCACCAACAGTGGGGGAAATGAGTTCTGTAAAGCCATGTAGCTGTACAGTTTGTCCTGCTTAAATGCATGCTTTTAATTTCAATTAAGTCAGGCACCTTGCAGTGTTAGCAAAATGTCTCTTTGTTAGCTGTATGTGTATCACCATGGGAAATTACCAAACTGTCACAAGACTTGCTGATGAAAGAATACCCCACCAGAGTATGTGTGCCTTTGCCCAGTTTGGTTCTTAGGTATTAGGCTAGGGAAAACAATTGAACCAACAAAATGTACTGTGAATCATTCCTGATAAGTGAATAAAGCATTGTGACCAAGCAATCAGATTATTCACTTATCAGGAATCGACTGTACTACTAGCTTGCTTGACTGTTTTTGTTCCTCATCTCTGTTGTAGTTTCACTACTTTGCTGTGTTCTGTTTTTCTCTCTCATGCTCTAGCAAAATCACTGGGAGTATCCCTTCGTGTGACCATGAAACATGCTATTGAGTGAAAAAATTATATCGTAACAAAATCTATGCACTTGCTATCAGGAACACAATACTGGATGTGTCTTATATATATTGAACTATAATAGTAATTGATTTCTTAAATAAAGCTGAAGAAAGGATTCTGTTGTCTGTAACATTTTATGAGCATTAAAAGAAAAAAAGTGTTTCTAGGGTTTGTTTTTTGTTTTATTAAATCTCACTGGGTACACAAAGTTTAAAAATACCTAGGCAAACCTATTGTACAGAATACTTAAGCTTTCCTTAGTAATTGAGAGCCTAGAAAAGTAGGTTCCTGGAATCGGGGAAAAGTCATATCCCCACTGAGATTTGCAGCAAAAAAAATCAGAAGTCAGCACTTTCCAGCACTGTTCTCAAGATATGTTTGTTACAGTGTTAAGACTATATCAAAGAAAATAGAACATTGCTCTCAGTTGCTACAGACGTCAGAGAACAGTTACAGTGTAAGATTCCTTCCATACACCTAATAAATCTGTTCTGTTTCTGAATGTGATCTTTTCTTCTTTATAATTCTATAGAATATGCTTAGAATTAAAAAAAAACATATACCAGTAAATAGAAAACATATATGCAATGCTCTACGGGTTGATATGTCCTTTGAAAAAGACATGAAGCTTGATATATATATAGAGAGAGAGATATTGCTGTATTCAAGCCTTAAAAAAGCAATAAAAGAAATATTTGATCATCAAAGATGACTCGGGTAAATTTTCAAAGCATTCTGTGAAATTGTAGCTGCGTGACTCGCATGGATTTTAATGGGAGTCTCACAACTAAAACCCTGCAAAATGCTTTGAAAAGTGTATTCGCTAAGGTAGTAGATTTGGCATGAAGACATAAAGTTGAAACAATCCCTCCACTTGGATACCTATATTTATGGAAATGTCTAGACTTGTTCTGATTAGTAAACCTACAACAATCTCAGCCTTTATGCAGGATAAAGCCAGGAGCATGTTAGTCTTAACTGAATTACTCTGTTCATTTTACATCCGCCAGTATCGTTATCAAAATTCCTGGAAATCTAATAGTTTCCACCTAGAAAATGGTCGTAGGTGATTAGCAAACTGAGTTAAGCAGCAACATCCAGCGCCCAGGCCTTTGGGGAAGAGACCATGCGTGAAATCCTGGCCCCGTTGAAGTCAATAGGAGTTGACGTCAATGAGATCAGGACGGCGCCCCATGTCTTTGTGTTTGCACAACACTCAGCAAGGTGAGCCTGAGCCTGATGGGGCTTCATGGGCACTGATGTAATATCAATATTAAATTCCATGCAAATGTTACACAAAGAGAACATTAAAGGTGCATAGTCAAGCAGTCAAAAGTTAAGAAATGCCAGTTTAACGTTTCCCAAGCAACCTTAATTCTGCTCCCTTGTGCCTGTGCATCATGATACCGTCTTTGATTACACGATCACATACTATTTTTCCCACAGGACCTCTGTCTCATTCAGTGCACAGAACAGACCTATTCTGGGGATGAATCAGGGTTGTGTAATGAAGGAGATTGTTACAGGACCCCCTTGCCTCATTTGTAGCAGAAGTTGGAAGGTCTGACCAGAATGAGGCAGGGGACTGCAGGAAGAGCAAGGATAGTCTCATGGTTAAGGCAGTTGAATGCTGCCCTGCAGAATTAGTCTATCCCTGCCTCTGACACAGAGTTCTCGTGTGATGTTGGGCAAGTCACTTAAGCCAAATGTTTACCAAGTGGTCACTAATTGTGTGTGCCTCATTTTCTGGATATATTACTTGAGACACCAGGGTCTGATTTGCAGAAGTGCTGAGCATTCACAGCTGAAGTTAATAGGATCTGTGCTTCGAACATATAAAGTACTATCTCCCCTTCCAATCTTGCTGTTCAAGTCTCAGTCTCCCTCCACCTCACGTCAAGTGCTAGGCTCCATGCCCATCCAGTCCCTGTTCCCGTTCCCAAGTCCTGCTCCTCATCCAAACTGCCTCTCTCCTCCCCTCACTGACTCTCCTAGGTTTGCTCTCTGGGCCCCTCATCCAAACTCTTTCTTCCCTCTGCCCCCTTTCTTGGCCCCTTCTCCCAGTCTCTTTGCCCAAGCTTCTTCTCTCCAGCTCCTTATCCGATCTCAGTGTTCCCCCTTGACCAACTGGCTGCCAGTCTTCTCCTCTTGCTTCCAATCTCCCCTTCACTCCCAGGTCCCAGTCCCTCACACTTGCCCCCCCCCTCCACCCCTTGAGTGCCAGTTTCACCAGAACTGTTGTCTCGGTCTACTTCTTTCCCACCTCCTGGTCCAGCTTTTGTCCCGATGTATTTGGATCAGACTGCGTTCTCCCCAGTACTGTCTAGGCACCAGTCAGAACACCAGAGGGGTAGGCTCCCTGTTCTCAGTGCCCATCCCCCAAACCATGAGGAGCCATTTCAGGGAAAATCTGGCCTTTGCCCCTGAAGCGCTGGGTTGTGAGGGGATGGTGACGGAGCAATCTGGTCAGTACTATGAGCTGTGAAAAGCTCAGTGAGGACAGAATCTTCAGAGCTTTCAGCTGTGACGCTTTAGCAATTCTCTACTAAGCATGAAAGGCTGATAACTTGGCCAGATTCGGACAGATTTTCATGGGGATGGCAAAAAGGCACATGGCTGATACAAAGGCCATGTTTCAAGTCCCTGCTCCAAAGCATGTGTGCACTAGAACTGTTCAAAGAAAAGGTTGCCAGAAATTTTTTTTCATGCGCAAAACAAAGTAGTTTTCCCGAGCCTCATTCCCCAAAACAGCTGAACTACTCTGGCTGACATTTTCCAAAAAATTTCAGCCTGAGGCATGTATGCACAGCATGGAAAATTTCAGCCCAAACATTAAAGTCTGGCAAAGTTACAAGCAGATGAAGACAGGGTCTTACAATGGGAATTGTCAGGCAACCTGAATAACAGATGGTGCTACCAGCTCTGCCCATTACAGTGATTACCCCATGTTTACAGTCCCTCTGATTTTTCTCATCAACATACTTTCTTTTTCCACTAAAGGGCTCTGGAAAGTTGCAATCATTTTCTGAATCATTTGCCCACTGTTAATAGCCTAATTGTTTTACATGAATGCTAATATTTCCTTCTCACACACATCTATATACTTCAGCTAAATCAGCAGTAAAGTTAACACTTCTGGGATACATTCCTATATCAATTAGCAGGGATTTATGCACCAAAGCCCCATTAGCACTAATGGAAGTACGCTTTTTAGCATAAACAAGTTGCTTATAGGTCTGGTGGACCTTGTAATAGAAACAAACAAGCATCCAACTGACATTGTTGCCTTTTGAAAAAAATACTTCAGAGAGTGATGTCCTAGTCTGAGCTGGCTGCTGTTGGGAACACCTTCAGGTACAGCATGTGCGTAAATTGCCGGGTTATCCATGAAATGTGTGAGATCAGCTGGGAGATACTGGCCCCTTTGATTAACTTTTAGTGTAAAGTTTTGTTGGTATTTTTGCTGAGACCAAAATAGATTTTTCTCAGTCTTCCTAATCAACATGCAGTGGACAACACTGGTAGTTTCTGATTACCAGAACACAGCCCCATTAATGCACTCTGGGTAAAATTTCAAAAGCACCTCAATCACTTTGATAGTTTTACTCTCTAGCGGACATTGCATACTGTAACGTATCAAGGGCCTTATGCTCCAATAGCAAAGGTCTGTGCTTTGATGATGAAAGTCTGGGGTTCAAACCCTGCCAGTGACCTGGGATGGTGAACGCTGCATCTGCTTTGTTCAGATTTTTCCATGAGTCCTTCCACTGTATAGGCAGTTGCTAGTCCAGTATCTTGAAGCAGCCCAGATCCCATAATGTTTTGTATTACAAGAGCCTGAATCAAATATTGGCTTGTAAATGCTTTTAAAGGCGAGGAAGTGCTGAACCAAGTCACTTTGTTGTTGGGACAGATGGCTATATGTTAAACTGCTGAACTTTCATGTGATTGCTCTGTGGGGAATGCACATTTATAAATCAACAGGGATAGGCAGACCACAAATAATTTCATTTACCCCTGTCTGGATAAGCACACCCCTAACTTAATGACATCAGACAAATTTCTAATGTTGCTGTTTAAAGGATCTATTCCTTTAAAGCAGGCTGTGGAAAAACAGTAACCCTTCCTGGGGGGACAGAGAATGTGCAGGTATATAATACATGTTGGAAAAGAGCATCATTTGGAAAACAGAAGAAACCTGAGTCATATACACTGACCTGAAACCACTTTTATGGGCTTGAGGCAATATCCCCAAATGCTAACCTAGAAATTAAACCTAATCCCTTACCCCCAGTGTAACTACCACTACGTCAACAGACGAACGTCGTTGCGGGAGGTGGTGTGCCTAAACTCCTTCCAGCGGGGTAGGTGGCATCTATGCTATGGGCTTATGCTGACATAGCTAAGGCGCCAGTGTAGTGTAGACATACTATTAATTTCCCATCTGTAAAATGGGGCTAGCACTACTTCCTGACCTCATAGGAGTGCTGTGAAGATAAGCACCTCGCAACCATGGATGCATTTAACTACTATCTTTGGGGGGGGGGGCATAACAATAGCTGGACAGGGAGAAATTGTAGACAAACTGACAAAGCAGTTGCCCCCACTAAGCAGGCGACAGGGATGACATATATAGCCATCCCATCACAAAAATGGCCTTTCTTTCTGATGCTTTGGCTATATGGAATGCTGACAGACCCCAGAGGGCGGGCTCGAACCTCAGCCACCTGGAGCCTAGTGCACAAGCCTCTGCCACATGAGCTAAAAGCCAACTGCCTCTTAAGGCTCTAGAGCATTTTTTTCTAAGTGGTGTTAGGGCCCCAAGCTGGGCCAGACGACCACACCCAGAAGGTGTGTGTGGGTTGCGCCTACTTACGGCAGTGTGTAGAGAGCAGACGCCGCTAACCCAGACAGAAATAGCAGCGGAGCTGGTGGGGCGTTAAGGAAAGAGATGCCGTGTCTTTAAAAGAGATACCCTAGCTGGCTCTGTTCACACTCACATGGAGCCCAGTATAGTGTCCTGCTGCCTTCTCACACTCCCGTCCCTGCTCACTTTCTCAAGGTCTGCCCTGAGGTGACTGTCCGCCCCTTGTCCAAGGCTCCTTCCTGGAGGCTAACCCCACCCCCACCCGTCCCTGAGCCAAGGTCCTCCCCTAACAGTCCCACTGGTACTCCCCCCCCCGCCCCCGCAGCTGGTTTCCACCCCTCGTCAGTTCCCCCAGCCTGCCCCCCCCCGCCCCAGGGTGTTTCCTCCTCTCCAGCTTCCCAGTTGAGGCTGTTCCCACACACACCTCCCCTCTCCCAGCCCCCCCCCCCCCCCCAATCCTTCCCCTCTCTCATACCTGACCCTCCATCTAGGAGGAGGAGGAGATGGGGCTCCGCTGCAGTCAGCGCAACCCCTCCCCAGCTAGTTGGTCAGCCCCTTCGCAGCACTTAGCGCTGAGGGTAGGCGTGGGCTGCTGAGGCCTCCACAGAGCCAGCTACTGCCATTGGCACAGGGGAACAGAGCAGCCCTAACAGTGGCGGGGAGGGCGTGCTGAGTGCACTAAGTCACAGCCCCAGACCCTCTTGTACCTCCACCTAAGGCCCCCCCCACAGCCCACTCCAGGGGTTAGAGTCAAAAGGGAACTTAGGCTCAGCACCACAATAGCTAACATCCAGACTCCCTAGATAATGCATGGCAAGAGGGATCTAAAAATGGTATTCACAAAAGCCATGTCACCTGAGCTAGGCAATGTCAAGGCAGGGGCCTAAGCCCTGCCACTTGAAGAGCGCTAGGCATCTAACACTGGGCTGGATGGAGAGACCCTCTTCCACTTGAGATTCACAGCTGTGAAGCCTCTTCTAGAATTTAGACACCTAAGCCAGGTCAGTCTTTTCTCATAAGAAACTGAGCAGGAGTTGGTAGCAACACTCCCCCAATAGACCAGGGGTTAGAGCCCTCACCTGGGATGTGGAGTGCCTGGGTTCAAGTCTCTACTTTGCTTGACTGATTTGACCAAGATCTCACGGGTGAGTACCCTCAGCACAGAGCTGTTGGCAAGTGGGGCACCCTTAGCTCTCCTGTTGATGCTGTTCCATGTTGTAGAAAATACTTAAATGTTCATTGCAGCAGGGACTGGCCCAATGAATAATTATTTTATACAAAATTGATTGCTGTCAGCAGGAAGGATCCACCCCCCAGAAGACCCCAGGGTTAGGGCATTCCTCTGGGAGGTGTAAGACTCGGGGGGGGGGGGGGGGGTCCACTCACTGCGCCAAATTAACAAACCTGGGTCATTTACATGCTCGGTGAGGGCTCTCAGTGTGTGGCTGCTCCTCCAGTGGCCCTGTGTTTTGTGCATGGCCCAAGCCCATAGGCGTGCTCTTAGGAGGCTTCTGAGAACACCTATCAGCTTGAACCTCACAGCCAAGATAGGAGGGGAAGAAACACCCACTTGGGGTTAGGTGCTGAGCAGCTTGGTGGCATCAGGACTGAGGTAGCTGTGCTCATGCCCACTGGCAGAAATTTAGGCACCTAGAGGACTTTACCAATGGAAATTTAGGCACCTACAGCCTTAGATAGCAGATGAGCAATAGTTTTGTGGCTCTAAAATTCAAACTCAGGTACCTGAAGTGGCAGTTAGGTAAATCCCTGTAGTGCCAGTATGACAAGCATTAATGCATACTTTTTTCTGCAGGGAGAGTGGTTTTAAACAGATGAAGATGTATATGTTGACTTTACAAATGAATATGCAAATCTGAGTCACATAGGTCAAAGTTTGGACAGAGCAGCCTCCATGGAGTCTCTTTAACTGTTCATCAGCATTTTGAGCTTTGTGAGGCCAGCATCCAAGGGTCCTAACAGGAGCATCACCTTTCTAAAGCCTCCTTTCCCCCATCTAATCTATGTTATTAAAATAAAAAAATCTATAGCCCTGCCAGAAAAAGACACCCCTGTACACGCTTCTCCCCAAGGGAGAAGATAAGGGAACAAACTACATGTGATAGATGGCTAGACATGTTAATTAATGACATACTGGAAGGTGCTCAGATACAGTGATGGGTGTTGTATTAGAACCTGTATAGAATAGTGTAGACATTCAGGTATAGCTCTCTTTTGCTTATTCTTGGTCCCTTCTCTGTAGTCTACAAGTATTTGAAACCAGCACGGCCAATTAATTATTTAGGGTGGTACAGGGGGGATCTAAAGTAGGTGCAATAGAAAAGAATTAATAAAGAGAAAGTTGAGGCCGAAGAACAGGAAAATATTTCCCAATAATGAAATGTGTGAGACGGTGATGTTACCCTTAGGAGGATGTGTTAGAAGTCCCAAACCTTAGGACTTTTGAAAATGGACTGTAGTGAACAGTTCTGCAGGGACTGGGAGAGATAACCCAAGAGGGCTGTTCCATCTCTAATTTCTAGGCTCAATTGTGGGACACGTGTGACCAAGTTCCAAAATGAGGAACACAGATTTATTCATGCAGGAAACTTAAAATGCTGTGGGATTTTTTTCTTTCAGTGCAAACAACTCTGTATATAACCTCAGTTTCATGATTCTTTGCTTCTGATGTAATTAATTTTCAAAAACAAAAGTGAGAAGTCATCAAATTAGTACAGCAGGTATGTAACTTTGGGACTGAAATGAGCGACAGCCCTTGAAATGAGGTTATTTGAGAAGAATGCATCTATGATTCCTAATATTACTCTGAGAAATATCAGGGGGGTTCTTCTTTCCCTTGCTGTGCTGTCTCCTTTCATTACTGGATGTCCAATCACAAACCCATCTGCCATGCTACTGAATTCTTTTATCTCCGTTTTCTTATCATTTGACCATTTCCTGCTCATGCTAAGAATGTTACTGTGTTTCTAGGACACATCCATGCTGCAAAAAATGACCCACAACAACCAGTCTCCGAGTCTGGGTCAATTGGCTCAGGCTCATGCTACAGAATAAGAATAGCAGTGTAGACATTTGGTCTCAGGCTGGAGCCTGGGCTCTGGGAACCACCCCCCATCACTAGGTCTCCACAGCCTGGGCTCCAGCATGAGCCCAAACATCTACACTGCTGTTTTTAGCACCATAGCCAAGTCCGTGAGCCCAAGTCAGTTGACCTGGGCTCTGAGAGTTACTGCTGCAGGCCTTTTTTTGCCGTGTATACATACCCTTAAATTTACATAGACTAGACGACCCTTGCAGTCCCTTCTAACCCTACGGTTCTACGAGTCTAACTCCTTGCCAAGATGCAGGATTTGTTGTGTCTGGTCCTGTGACACAGATTAATCTCTGTGACTGTATCACTCTTGGTACTGATAGACATCCAGTATCCCCTAGTAACACAGGGCAATGTTCCACAGTCAGTATCCAAGGGAATAGGCTCCTGTGGTAAGTCTGGTTTGACACAAGGAGACCGTATCAATGAAGACAACTTGGGAGGAACTAAGACAGAATGTGAAGCGTGGCATATCACCAGTACTGAGGACATCTTGGTGGTCAGCAAAGGTACTGAGAAGACCAAGGGAGTTGTAGGTACCATCCTTTTAGAAGTAGAGTACCTAGACTCCTTCTCTGTGGTGTCCTTCTTCTGCAGTACAGAGGACAGTCTCAGTACCAAGGCATGTTTGGTGCCATCGGTCTTTGGAGCTTCAGAGCCCATCCACAGGGTCAGTACGAAGGGAGCCTGGAGCCTCAGTGGAACCTAGGGCAGGATGTGAGGTCTCCAAGGTGGTCTTACTTTGAGGAGACTGAGGCTTTCTCAAAGTGGACTCTAGGAAGAGAATGAGACCACATTCCATGGGTCTTCCCTGAGTCTTCCATCATCCTCTTAGTTTGAATTCACTGGTCTACAATTATGGGAAATTATTTAAGGGCTCACACCTCACAGTAGATCAGGTCAAATTGATTGAACCAAAACGCCTGGTTACTAAATGGAACTGTCCATTTTTTCCTTTTGTAAGTTTCATATCCTACACCAAAATTATACATGCAGTTGCTGCTCATTGTGGTACAGTGATGGTTGGAGCTTACTGCGTAACACATTATGGCTATAAACATACATGCACCACAAACAGCAGCAAAGCTCGGACACGGCCATAAGGTAAAGGAGAAACTCACTTAACTCTGTACAATGAGCAGGGTACTATTGTAATGGAGATGGGGGGTGCTGAGCCAATATTCTGTACAACAATCACACTCCCCTTCTTCCTGCTCCTCAGTTTAACTCTTTGCTGAAACACAGGCCAGAGTGCTGGCTTTTTAAGACTTTTCGGATTACACTGGGGTAAACTTCAGGGATACTGTATGTAAAACCCTGATAAATAGATGTTAATAACTCCAAATCAATGTCAAAGAGTGAGTACCAGCTACTTTCTTAGGAATAAGAACCAAGCATTTAATGCACATAGATAACATTGTAAATATTATAAAGCACAGTAAATCATATTTGGACTACTATGACTAATTTAAACAAAGCTATTAGACAGTAAATCTACTGGTGTTCTTTATACAGACTTTCCACCTTTGTTTCTCTCACATATAGTCAAATATACAGTTTCAACATAACATTTTCTATATTTCAGCAAAACATATCCCCCTCTGATCTTCTCTCAGAGATGGTTTCTCAGTCTTTAGAGCGTGACCATAGTATGTAGTGCGTGTGTCACCTGGACTCTTCAGAGCTTGCAAAGAATGAACGGTAGCATTTAGTCCTTCGAACACTTCAGATGCCTGTCACTTAACCAGCAGTCTGGTGCTGGCCACAGCTAGGAGCAATCCAGCTCTGGGGTTGATAGCTGACTGGTCCTCAGTTGCTGGAGAAATCTGTAGCCTGTAACCAAAGTGGTACAGGAATTGGGACCCAGCTCTCACAACAGATATTCCTTTTGGTCCTGCATTGATCAGCCCTTGAGTCAACAGAGCTGGCTTCAATGCCTATATTTATAACCTCCCCCCCACCCCCATCCCTGCCCTTGCACTCTGATTGTCTTAAGTCTCAGAGCATGACTAAGGTGTGACCTGCCAGGTGGATTGCCCACCGTTTGCTTCAGAAACAGCTACTGAGCGTGTCTAGTAACTGCCATTGCCACACCGTGTTCTGGTTTGACTGAGCCCCTTCCAGCTGAGTCGCCCTGCCCTGAACTTTGTATGTGTGGAGAGAGAGCATTCCAGCTAAAGTCCATGTCCTCTCCCTACTGCCTTTCTCCCTTTCTTTGGACGAAACAAAGTCAAATGCTGCATTTAGGTTAGTTATCTTTGGTGGAGCCAGTCAACTGCCGGAGATTTGCTCTCCTGTCCCAGCGCAGAACGACAGTGTAAATCATCCGGAGGTAGATCAGTGCTCCTGTCCTTGGTTACTGCACTTTCTGCAGAAGTCATGAACTTGCTGCTGCAGGGCGATGGCAAAAGTCGTGCCGCTAAGTGGTATGAACTTTGCCATGGCCATGTCACCACTCCATGTGCCTTTTGTGTGTGTGAAAGTGGCCAGTGCTTCGCTGAGTTTGTTGTGGTAACACCTTGCACCCTCTCTGGGGACTCGCCAAATTCACCGTCAAAGAGAAGGCACCATTGAACTGGAAAAGTGGGGTTGCACGGCAGCAGGGGACTGCAGCCACGCGCTGGCTAGACAAGGCCGACTGGTTAATAATTAGCAATGGTCTAATAGCAACAGGGAGAGCCAGCTCACGCAGTCTGTGCATTTTCCTAGCCTCGTGTGTAGCACAGACGCTGGATCTGCCCGCTTTTTGCTGAGTCAGGTCTTTTTTTTTTTTCTTTTCTTTTTTCCCAAATCTGCAGCACCACAACATTGCTGCTGCTGCTTGCAGATGCCGCCAAACTAACGAGGCTGAAGTAGCAGAAAAACAATTTTACCCTAGTTTTACATTACAGGCACTGATGCCTCAGAGCCACTCCCAGACACAGCCCCTGAATACAGTGCAGCAGCAGGAGCAAGCGGGGAGGTTTCTCACAGCTGAATTTACTCCCCAACCCTCCCCCGCTATAATTGGCTGTACACGGCTGCCACAAAATATAGTCCAGGTGCTTTAGCTTGGCACAGTACCTCCCTTCTCAGCTCTTTATCGAATCTGCTTGATAACACTATCGCTTCATCTTCTGGCTCCTCAGCTGGAATTTCCTAGCATACCAGCAAACAAAACAAAGCTTTAGGATGTCCTGATGGTTTGCAATTCACTCTCACTCATTTAATTAGCTGCTGTAGTGTAGCTAATGGCCACTCAGTCTGCTCTATTTCTCCCCACTGGGTATCAGTGCATCATTTATAAACGTTCTGGGGAAAGGCCGGTTCGGAGGGGGTTGCTGTGCCAGCTTTCTGTTTGCTTTCTGCTGATTTAAGGCTAATTGCTGCAGCAAACAGAGCCTCTGCCCACAGTGGGCGGCACCAGGGTATGGGAGGAGTAATTCTCTTTTCCCTGCTCTGCCATTTTCTTGGGACTTCCTGGCCCTACAAAACTAATGCGCCTCATTGAGATTTGTCAGCTGCTAGCCCTGGGTTCTACCCTCTCCTTTCCCCCCGCCAAAAAATTCCCCTTATAATCACACCTCTCTGCTGCATCGTACCATACAAACCACTGGGCATAACTGGGCAACATTTCCTGACAGAATCGGTGTCCCCAGTGCCCCGTCTGCTTTTCAACAAAGGAATCTAGATAGGCAAGATCAGCCCAGTTTAGCCTTTTGGAAATTAGCTGATCTTCAGGTGACTTTTCCCTGGGACTAGCTCATTTCTGGGTAAGAGGGGCCTCTTAGAGGACCCAGCGGTGAATAAGAATCATCTCTGGCTATTGCTTCCCTTTTTGGGTCCCTCCATCTCCCTACTCTCTGTTAGGAGAATGTGAAGTAAATAGGGCAGAGAGTAAATAATAATAATCTTGCTTCTGGCCTTGCTTTTAGTTTAAACAAGCTGAATAAGCAAGCAAGAGAATGTAAGTGAAAGCAAAAGGCTGCACTCCTACCCCCCACCCCAGCTGGTAGCCTGGCCTTTCAGTAACAAGATAAGGGGCTAATCGAGCCAGCCACGGGAAGGTGTAAGGAGGAGACGCAGAGTCTGCAAGAGAGTGACCATGGCCAAAAGTAACCCCGCTCCTTACCCCTCCCCTCAGGTATAAAAGAGGTGGTCTTATCAACCCCAAACTCAAGGACCCCCCCCCCCAGAACAGACCATGACCATATATTGGAAGGGGTGATACCAGGGGAGGGACACTAAGGATAATTAAGTTTGCCAAGAAGAGGAGGGGAAGAGGGAGCTTCGGCATGGGGAGCTAGGGGTCAGGAGAAGAAGGGGGTTCTATCAGCGTACGGAACAGTAGTTGTGGGAGGGGAAGAGGAAAACTCTATCGGCATATAGAGCTAGCCTGACTGGTGTGAAGTTCTTCAGAATATGCTTGCTTGTTTAGCCCCAATAAACCCATCGAATTTGTCTGCAGACTGGACTCTGGACTGTTATTTTCTGGCACACTGGGTCTGTGAACTGAAGGGAGGCGGGAGCAGGACCCCCGCCAACACTCTGCTATGCAGTGTTCCCCAAAGGTCTTAAGTGACAGGGCCGGCTCTAGGATTCTTGCCACCCCAAGAAAAAAAATTTTTGGCCAACCCCGCTATTTTTTCATGCCCCACCCCAGCTCCGCCCCAACTCTGCCTCTTCCCACCCCTTCCCCAAATCCCCTGCCCCACCTCCTCCCCCGGGCACGATGCATTCCCCCCCCCCATTGCTTCCTGCGGCTCCACCCCACAACGCCCCACCCTAGCTCCCCTCCACTCCACCTGCTCCCCTGAACATGCCGCTGCTCCGCTTCTCCCCCTCCCTCTCAGGCAAGGGAGAGGCAGCGCGTTCAGGGGAGCAGGCGGAGCGGAGGTGAGTAAGGATGGGGGGGAGCACAGGAAGTAACGGGGAGGGAGGGTAGAGGAACCGCTCCCTGCCCCAGCTCGCCTCTGCTCCACCACCACTTGGCTTCTCCTCCCTCCCAGGCTTGCCATGCCAAACAGCTGTTTCACACACAGCAAACCTGGGAGGGAGGGGGGAGAAGCAGAGCGCTCAGGGGAGCTGGCGGAGGCGAGCTGGGGCACATTTCTAGGGGCAGCATGGCCGGCAGCGGAATGCCGCCCCTAGAAATGTGACGCCCCAAGCATCTGCTTGTTTTGCTAGTGCCTAGAGCCGGCCCTGCTAAGTGATGTCCTTCCTCACCCCATTACCTAGTAGGGTTTAAGGGAGTCGTGGATATGGCCACAGCAGGGATGCAGTCCAGAGTTGCCTCTTGCTGGTGAGTGGAAGTAGGCAAGAAGCACCAGGTTTGGGGGTTTTGTGGGAGGACATGGGCCCCTCTTCTAAAGCATACAGAGGGGGCTATTGTCAGCCCACCTAAAAAGGCTGGGGGCTTATTTGCAGCAGCTCAGTCAAAGGTAGCACCTGACAGCTGCATTTTAAACACCTCCGTGCTGGAAAAAAATGTTTGCCATTTTGTCTTTTGTACAGGAAAGGTTTCAATTCTACACAATAGCACGCCTTTCCCATTTGTATTTGCAAATAAGCTCAGGAAGGTTTCCATTTCTATGGCCTCTCACTAGAGCAGTAAAATGGCACTAAAAGAGTTGTCTCCTGCCCCTCTCTGTTTCTAAAATGAAGCCTCAGACCCCCACCATGAACCTTTCACAGCAAAGCTGCAAAATGTATTCTACTCTGTAGGGCACAAAGACACCAAGTCTTCGTTATCCCTCTGGCAACTGTTAATCATTCATTTATAGTAACCTGATAAATCCATGCCCGAAACTAGAAAGCATGTTATAAATCACTGGTACCCTTGGAGCAGCTCTGTGTATCACTGAGTCACCTGAAGACACGTAAGTAGAACAGGATGTGTTTGTGTGTCAACCAGCACCTGTTACTCAGCAAGCATGTAAAGTAAGGCCTACTCTCCAAACGTTTCATAGTCATCTATTTTTTGCCTTAGTAACTGCAAATGTTTGTAGTGAAATGCTGTAAATGGTGGCAGGTTTGCAGCCCCAGGGGGCATAGTCATTTACTTAGGTAAAGATCTGGAACGAAAGCAACAGGAGCCCTGTAGGTGTCCCTAAACTGCCTCTATCTTTGCCTTTATCCAGACAGACCACCTTCAAGAGTAAGGCCCAGAGCCTCCAAGGCATTTAGAAGCCTAACTTCCATTGAAATCAATGCGTACCTTTGCGATGCTGGGCCTGAGAGTCAAGTAGTCGTTAGACTCTCTTTTGAGACATAAGAACGGCCATACTGGGTCAGACCAAAGGTCCATCTAGCCCAGTATCCTGTCTTCTGACAGTGGCAATGCCAGGTGCCCCAGAGGAATGAACAGAACAGGTAATCATCAAGTGATCCATCCCGTTGCCCATTCCCAGCTTCTGGCAAACAGAGGCTAGGAACACCATCCCTGCCCATCCTGATGAATAGCCATTGATGGACCTATCCTCCATGAATTTATCTAGTTCTTTTTTGAACCCTGTTATAGTCTTGGCCTTCACAGCATCCTCTGGCAAGGAGTTCCACAGGTTGACTGTGTGTTGTGTGAAGAAACGCTTCCTACAACTATCGAAGTTGCCACCAGGGGTTTGTGATGTGACCATTGTGCAATAGGAATAGGCCTGCAACCACCACTGAACGCCCATGGTCAATACCAATCTGTAATGCTGTTGAAATCGGCACCCTTAAGTCTGTTACTGAGTGGCCAGAGAGGTTGACGTGTTCTCCTACCAGTTTTTGAATGGTATGATTCCTGATGTCAGATTTTGCAACAGAAAAGCTTCAAACTGCTGAGCTTGAATTAATATGCAAACTAGATACGATTAACTTGGGTTTGAATAGACTGGGAGTGGCTGGGACATTACACATATTGAATCTATTTCCCCATGTTAAGTATCCTCCCACCTTCTTGTCAACTGCCTAAATGGGCTATCTTGATTATCACTACAAAAGTTTTTTTCTCCTGCTGATAATAGCTCATCTTAATTAATTAGCCTCTTATTAACTTCCACCTTCTCTGTATGTGTATATATAAGGTGGAAGATATATATATCTTCTTACTATATGTTCCATTCTATGCATCCGATGAAGTGGGCTGTAGCCCACGAAAGCTTATGCTCTAATAAATTTGTTAAGTCTCTAAGGTGCCATAAGTACTCCCGTTCTTTTTGCGGATACAGACTAACACGGCTGCTACTCTGATCCCTATTGGTTATTATTTATCCATTTTGAACACTTCATTATTCCTCCTGTGTTCAACTGAGCACAAAAAAACCTATAAAATTTGCATGAATAGTTGTTTCCTGCAGTCTTTAGAGATGCTAAAATTGCAAAGAAATCAATGGGAGTAAGAGCACCAGGGTTGGGGGATGGGGCAGGAAATCCTTTCATGATATTTTGACCCAGCTCCAGCTTCTGCATAAAGTGATTGTGCTACATATTTACCAACTCCCATTCTTCTTAAGGGAGGTTAATCACAAATCGTGAGATTAATCTCTTCCCCTGGAAACATTTTATGAAAGTGTGCACAAGAAGTAACAGTGAGATATACTGGATATAAGTATGGCTAAGGAGTTCCAGAATACCAAGCACTGTAGAGAAAGAATAGAATAGACAGACTATTCTTACTGTATCTTGATTCTTCCATTGTGCTCATCACCATGAAAGCCGAGCACCTTCCAGTAGTGCATTAAACAATATGACTAACATCCAGCTCATGCTTGTTCTCTCAGCCTCTCCCCAGAGGGAGATTTGTGTGTGTGTGTGTGTGTGTGTGAGAAATGCAGCGCTTTGTTATATTTTGTTTTTTTCTAATATAAACACACACACGCACACTTCCTTTGCTATAGGTTTATGATAGAGAAGGCAAGGTAAAAGAAATGCACCTTGCACTTAGAATGAAAGGTGATGAGGTTTTGCAAGGGTCTATGTAAAGACTTTAAGAACTGGAAAGAAGACATTGACCGTTTTAAAATTCAAAAGTATTTCCCCCCTTCGAAAACTTGAGTGGTTGATAAAAGCAGCATGAGCAATGGCTAGGAAAAAACAGAGCAGTGATCAGTCCTAAAGCAAAATATTAAATATGTTTTTACAGTGAAAAAATATTAACGGAAGACAGAGCGTACATGTTGTAAACACGTTAAATGTAATTCTAATGTTATTGTTGTTTCAAGAGTCAGATTGTTATGGCAACAAAACAGGGGGAGAAGGGATACCAGATCGCAGCATTAATTTAATATCTCAGCTTCATTTGTTCCACATTTATGTTTCAACTCATGCATAATAAGCAATTACAGTTAGAGGAAAAATAATATTGAAGCCCTAATAATGGTATAATGTAGTATCCACTCAATCCCTGAGTCTTGTTTTTAAAATATGTTATGAGTCTATTCCAGTGCCAGCTGCAACACAATTTACAGTATAATCAACAACACTTGAAAAGCAGGAAGGCTAAACAGTCCTTCTGCACACTGAAAAATATTAACCTAACGACAGCTGACGTGGCCAAACGTCTGAGAGGTAAGTCCTTTACTTTGCCTTGAAAGAGACTCACCTTCAACATTAGCTCCTAGCCTCTTGCCTTGTTCTGGCAAACAGTGGATGCACCACACATAAGCACCCTTCAAGAGGAAGAAATGCAACAGTGACACAATCCCCCAAAGGAAAAAAATGGTATTGGAGAAATGGAAGATATGACCCGTACAAAGCTGAGGAATCTGATGTCTGCAGCTTACTCAGGATATAATTCCAGAGGCTTTGATGTGTGGTTGGGTTTTTTTTAAGTCTGAAAAGTGACCTGGTAAAAAGATCATCATGAGATTCCCTGGTCATAGTGTCTTAATGGTTTATTGGGGGTTAATTTGATCATTTTATTAGTAAAAATATTTCATTCCCCAACACCAAAACCCGTGGGTGCCAACTAGCAGAGGACATAAGAGGGCATCACAAGCCCCAACTTCCAGTGCTGTAAATGTGGCCAATGATCTGCACATTAAGCTGGGTTCTTTCTAGCTCATCCATAACCACCAAAGGTTGCTCCTTGAGAAAGGCCGGCTGTAGGTTTTTTGCCGCCCCAAGCTCCGAGAGCGCAACTGCCCAAGCAAAAAAAAAAAAAAAAAAAAAGGATGGCCGGAATGTGCTTGCTTTGCTGGTGCCTAGAGCCAGTCCTGTCCTTGAGGTTGCACGAGCTTAACAGTTTGAAAGCAATGGGGTTGCATAGTTGGCCCTACAATTAAAAATTAGTTATCGATTCTGTGGATGATGCACAAAGCAGAAAAGAATCCAATTTATTCTCCCTCAACCTATGTTGGTGGAGTACGGCTGACAGTAGTAGAAACATACAAACTTTCCTTAAAAAACTCAGAATATACAGCTCTGAATACACACAAGGAATATGTCTGCTGAGTGACAGGGTGCAATTTATTTAGACCCTTTTCGGAACAGAACATGCTCTTGCTTCTTCAAGAATTGGAAAGACTGTGACAAAGCCTGTACCAGAGTAACTTGAGGATCAGGAAAAAATTAATGCAGTGTTAATGTTGTGCACTGAATTAAAACAGAGAAGACTGGTTTGTGCAATTGGCTAATTAACCAGCAAACCAGAAATCTTGGTGATGGGTGCATTGTGTTTTCTCACAGTGAGTGACCCTATGCAAATAAGAGTACAAATATATGGCATCCATAATAATTAGGTTTTGTCTTTCATCGGCTGGGAGGTAGGCAATCCTGTTTTGGTCAAGTGGGTCCAACTGCATGAGGATTAGAATGTGAATGATGGATCTCACTGTTATTCCTTCAGTGATAGGTGGTCTTGCAGCTAACCACTTTCTATGTGGTTTTATTAGCATCCAAGTAAAAGAAAGGAGTTTCTTTATAAATGACTCTCAGGTTCATACTTGCACCTGTATTTCTAAACCACAAGCAAGGAAAACAAGTTCAGCTGAAGCAGTTTCTAGCTAGCAGTCACAGTACAGCTTATTCAGGAATGTATGACCATTTTCTAATCTCTTGTTTCACCCCAAACTGTTCATGGAGGACAATATTGCAAATAGTATAGGTAGTTGCTTTAACCACCCTTATTGTTCGAGATTAAAAAGGGTCAAGAGACCAAATCACCGAACTGAGCCAACAAAGTAGTATCCCACCACTGCCTCCAGGAAGCTGTTTCTTGCAGCATATATTTATCTCATACAAAAGGTAAGCTCTGAAGTATGATCACAAAACAACATATACTTCCATCATAGCCATTTACGAGCTCAAAGCACTCTATATGTGACTTAAGATTGAACCCACCAGTACCTTAATTTGTTTTTCTGTACCTTTCCTTATCTCTTGTTTTGGACAACACATTCCAAGTGCTAGAGGCTGTGAAGGTAACTCCCAAGCTTGTACCAGGGCAGAACATTCATATATCTTGTGTCCGACAAGTTTCATATCTGCCTATGCCAAGTGCTCAGTTGTGCAGGGGACTGTTGGATATATACCTTGACAAGAGTGAGCAAAAGACAAGAGCATTGTGGGAAAGACCAATATAAATTGGTTAATTTGACTGCCCACATGCTGGGTATTATGCAATATTAATGTGATGTGTACTATGCAAATAGGCCTATTGCAGATATGTGTTGGCTAACAATAGTAGCATAAAATAGCATTATACTACATAAACCGTGAGCAGCATTGTTACACAGAATGTGCCTGTGAAATTCTAATAGATCAAAGCTGTTGCTGTTTCTTTTGCCAACACTGACCTGAAAATCAGATGAAACAGTAAGAACAACCAGAAACCAGAGTTTAACCCATCAGGCCATAAACTTAGATCTAGATTTTTCAGACATGCCGAGGGATTTTCAGTGTCCAACTGGAGACAAATCAAAAGCGGACTGATTTTCAAAGGGTGGCTGGTTAGCTCTTTGAAAAATCAGGCCCTTTTGGAAGTGTTGCAAGCCAGACAACCAAAATCTCTAGTGACTTTTCAAAATCTTGGCCTTAAACCCTAGAAGTAGTAAACTAAACATAGTCTTTCAAGTTTTACAATGCAGTTAGCAGCTGCTTCTGTTTTTAATAGAACAAGCTGAATAGCACACACAGTGTTGGAAGAATTTGTTTGCATGGGTCAGCAATTCGTGGCTGGAAGCTGAAACTTGACAAATAAAAATAATCTGAAAATAAGGTGCAAAGTAGGGGTAGCATTAGCAGGGTTCATGGGTTCAACTGCACCCAGAGAAATCAGTACTCTACCCCCACATCATGGTGGCATCACCCCACCCATATGTCCATGGTGCTTGGAGACTGGGACACATGGCTGAATCCCAGCCTCTTCCCCAGGTGCGCCCCTATGATGTGTGAATTCCTGTGTGGCAAAAATGCTAACGAGGTCTGAGCCAAAAGGAACAGCCTTGTGTAACAGTCTTGTAGCTCTTTTCACAGCTGATTCCACCTTACCATTACTCTGTGGGCATGCGGAGGAGGAGGTGTAGTGGTCAAACTTCTATTTTGTGTGCAAATTCCTTGACATCTTCCGAGACAAACTTGGGTTCGTTGTCAGTGAACTCAGTGTCTGGAATGCCATATCTTCCAAGATGGGCCTTTGGTTTGCCAGTCACTGGCTTGCTTCTTGTATCCGGTAGGACACTGACCTTCCAAAGATTTGAATAACAGTCCACTGTGATCAAGTCCTGCTTTTCCAGTCAGGTGGGCAGCTCCTGTGGTAACAGTCTCTTTCTGCTAGCGGTTATCACATGAGCAGCAGGTCACCTTTCTATCAAAAAATGGAGTTGTTTATTAATTCCTAGCCAGTAAACACAGTCTTGAGCCTGTCTAAGACAGCTGTCCATGCGTAGGTGTGAGGCAGGTATTTTTGCATCACATCCTTAAGTAATGAAATGGGGACGACAGCTCTCTGTCCTGAAAAATATGACTCCCTCCTCCACACCCAGCTCGTCTTTAATTTGCAAATATGGTTCTGCTTCCCCTAGCTTTCGTCTTCTGGCCACCCTGCTAGTATCACTCTTGACCGCCTGTAGTTGGATGTCCTTTTCCATCAATTTCACTATTGAAACTGGGAGACCGTGCAGAATCTTAATGGATTCAATGTTCTCATCCCCTTCCCCCAGTTCACTGATGCTGGGTATATATGCCTGGCTCAGGGCATCAGTTAACACCAGTAATCACTCTGGACAAGATCTGATCTCTACCTGGTAGTGCTTGGAGGTACATCAACATGAGCTGCAAATTTTTTGAAGCACTAAGAAGGGGTTTGCCTTAATAGTCTGTAGGGGCTTGTGATCTGTTACTGGCTGGCCATGGGGGATACTGATAGACTCACTGCACTCCAAATACCACAGTCAGAAGCTCTTTTTCTATTTGGGTGTACCCCTGCTCAATCTCTGACAGGGCTCTGCTAGTGTAAGCCACCAGCTGCTCCTGAAAAGAGCTACAGCCAATCATTTCTCTGGTGCATCACACTGAGGTGTCAGTGGCCATCGTGCCTGGTAGTACTTCAGGACAGGAGCATCTATTATCATTTGTTTCAGCATGTCAAATGTTTGCTATTGGGAATTGGCCCAGTCCCACTCAACAACATGCCTTATGAGCTAATTGCTACTGCAGCCAGGTGTGGACAGAACTTGGACAGAAAATGTATCATTCCAATAAAGCACTTTTACCCCATTCTCAGCTACTGGAGCTGGCATGTTTGACTGCCTTGATCTTACTGGGATCTGATTGCATTCCCTCTGCTGTGAGCAGATGTCCAACGTACCTCACCTCACACTGGCTGAGTTGCATTTTTTCTGGTTTGAGTTTTATATTCTTGTCCCTGCACTGCTGTCATGGTCTTGTTCAGCTTCTATATTGTTGCTCCCTTCACCTACAATGAGGATACGGTCTACAATTATTTTCAGCCCAGGCAGTCCTTCCGGTGCTTGGGTGAGTCTTCTCTGGAACACCACTGGTGCTGGCTTATGCCCATTGGCATACGCAGCCATCTCTAGTGACCAAATGGTGTCACAAAGGTTGTCAGCATGCTGGACTCTATTCAGGCTCTTGAGCCAAAACCCATTCCTCACCTCACAGACCATAAAGACTGTGGCTTTGGAAAGTTCTGGCAAGAAGTTATCAGTTGTAGGCCATGGTTAGTGTCATATTTTCAAAGCCTGGTTCAGTGGCTTTGGGTCTATGCAGATGTGTAACTTGTTGGCTTCTTTACCACCCCCATGCTGCATACCCAAGCTGTACTGGCCTCTGAGTCTAGAGGTACTAATGTACCTCAGATCTTCAGACTTCCAAGTTTCTTGCATATTAGATTACATAGTGCCACTGGGATTTTCCTTTGTGGTAAGCCACGGGTTCCACTGTGAGGTCTACTTCCAATTACAGCTTTCCTGGGAGGCACCTGTCACCTTTGAAATCATCCCCATGTTTTAAAATTATCTCCATTGTCCATGACACTCCCCCTTTCATTTCTTCCACTGTAGCTAGAAAACTCTGATGCTGCACCGTGATCAGATCAATGGGTTATTGTGGCTGTATTCTCCAAGTGGGGTCTGTGATTCTTACCATTCACCACCACAAACTCAGTGGTACCGTCTGTTTCTTTTTTTCTGGTTAGTTGCTCTGCAGTCACGTTTTCCTATGGGCTGCATTGTGCTCTCATTGTACATTATTAGATTATGCCAGCTGTCTGTAATGGGTGTGTCCCTGTCCAATTCATTCTAAACCATCCTATTGCAGGGGGACCTGTTATCCAGCTGAAGTTGCACTGGTTGTTGCCCTATTAACAGTGTTACATGCACTGAGGCTGGTATGGTCCGTTGTTGCTTTCCTATCCTGACAGCCTGAACCTGATATGCTCTTGGAGAGACTCAAGGAGAGAGTCATGATGTCATCACTGCTGACTGATGTTTCATCCCCTTCTTGAACAAGTCTGAATGAATCTTTCTGAGTCCTTCCTCTGCTCTTGTACACACCGCTAACATGGTTCAACTTGCCACATCCCTAGCAATGCTGACCTCTCCTGGGCACTTCTCCTTTACCTGCTCATGCTATCTCACACACTAAATTCATCTATGGATATGGCACCCTGGGCACTTGCTCTTCTTTGCTATTGTCTCACCGCATGTCCTTCTGGGTTGTTGGACCTCCTAGGACTTTCATCCTTTCTGTTGAGACACCGCATGTCTAAGCATCTGCCTAATGTGAGATCACCTTTCTGGAGCAGCCACGGCCACAATTGGTGATTCCAAGTCCCGCAGAATATCCTGTCCTGAATCAGGGAGTCTGTCGAGTCCCCCAAATTATGGGTAGCAGCCAATGTGTTTAAGATAGTAACATAGGGGTCTGGTCCCTCCCATTCAGCTTGGGCTCTAATGAAAAACCTGTGTCACTCCAAAGTTATGCCCTCCTTTGAAAATAGGGCTAATGAGAGTCTCAGAAGTGCTGACTCTGTGGATGCTCCACGGCTGGAGCACCCCAGGGGAAAAGTAAAAGTCAACACCTATAGTGAGTCTTCAGGCAGTGGTGAGCTGCAGTGGGGTGCAGAGTCTTATTCACCAATAAGATAACATAAGTTACTTTCCTGCTGTTGTCATCATCCTTCATGGCCAAGTCCAAACTGCTCCTTCCACCAGATCCGCTGGTGGAGTAAGTTTGTGTTGGCAAAATCCAGAACTTTGGAGGGCTTCAGACTGAGTTCCATGGCTCATGCTGCCAGCCACTGCACTTCAGAGAACTCACCACTCAGATGCTGCCACTATACGCACATAATCCCTGTGCACTGCTCCGTCCATGTGGCTGAGTTGCTTCCACCCTTTTTCCATTTCCCTAATGTCCCCTCCATAATTGTCCCTCCAGGTACATGGGCTCACGGACTCCAGTTCCACTTATGATACAGTCCATGCATATAATGCTCCATCTTGGCCTGGGTAAACAGATGTTTGGATCAAGATTGAATGTTGCACCAGGGGACCGATTGTTTCAAGTCATTCCTTAGGTCATAGAGCAGGGTGCCTGGGATTTAGTGAGTGGGAGTGGGAACATTGACAGTTTAGCTGGTGCAGCTTCTAGCAAGATGCAGACATCTTGAAAATGGTCCCCGAGAGACAATGTTTGAATTACAATGAATCACCCATAGTACTGCTTCCTTTTGTCCTATTATTGACCAGTTTCCCTGACCATCTGCTATTTTCCAGAACGGTTAAGGAGAATACTTCTCAAAGAAATATTCTCTGACTGGGGAAGTTGTTATTATTTGACCCTAGTCAAATTCAGATTTTTTTTTTCAAATATAACAGTGACACTTGTAAAAATTTGCTTCACAATTGCCTGTCCAGCCAGCCAACTGGGTTTTTGGTCTCCCCACACAATCACACTGTATCAACACCACTGAGGGCTGAGAACAAAGACGGTGAGCATGGAGAACAGACGATGCTGGCAATTTGTCAGCTTTGACCGGAGCACAGCCTTTGACATCTTTAATGGTAAGAAAGTTAAAAACATTTGCTGGTATCTCTCAGATGACATTGACTTCATTTGAGAGATAGAGTCTGTGATTTGTTCTCTCTCCCCCCACCCCCACCCCACACACAGCAGCAGATCCACAACCTCCTTAAAATAAAAATGCTTCTGACACTGTCCATCTTTTTTGGCTACATTATCCCAGTTGGGATTAATGTAACAATATCTGTATTCCTTCTAATCCTGAAGCGGATCTTTACAGTGGGTTTGAATTTTTTAAACTTTGTAATACTGACATTGATTTGCTTTTCTATAATGCTCATCTTCCAGTGCTCTCTAAGCAATTCATGTACATTAAGGAAAGCCCCATCACACTCCCGTGTGACAGATGAGAGACATACACAGGTTCTGCAGACATCTCTTTTAGGACTGAAAACTGCACTCTCTGAGCTACTACTATGTGATAATTGCAGATGAATGTTGACTTTAATGGCTATTGGGGAGCTCTCACTCAGTCACTAAAATTCAGCAAACTCAAGGGGTAGACTATAGCTTCTGTTCGACTATTCACAGACACAATAAGCAGTAGTTTAGAACAGGGAATGAAGATGATATCCAAGAGGAATTGTAGGTAGGCGGAAGGTTGTTGGCATTTGACCAGGACACAACAGTCAACAGCTCAATTCGTAAAACAAAAACAAAAAAACCCACCACACCATGGGATCCATTTTGCAATGATCACAAGAAGTCAGGACCTTCGTTTTACATCTCCTCTGAGAACTGGCACTCCCAGCAGCACAGGGACCCGTAACAACGTGGTGGAGCATTAGTTTAATAGGTTTATGTTTGTAGTATATAGCACACAGAGGACCCCGCTGAGATCGAGACACCCTCCCCCTCCCATGCTATGTGCTTTGGAGACACAGTCAGAGGCAGTTCAGGCTACAAAAAGCTTATAATCTAAACAGAGGCCTAGAGTGGTGAACAGTCTTCCCCAAAGCAGGTCAGTGGCTAACTCAGCAATAGAGCCCAGGTCTCCTGACTACTACTCCTGTGCCCTTTCTATTGACCCTCACTGCCAGATTTTATTGCAGTCCCTAACCAAAGCCTTCTCTCCAGGCCCTCTGTCAAACTTAATATCACGGCAGGGCTTGGCTTTCTGACATTTCAGTCTTTCATCTACCTTTCTACTGTCACTGACTTGACTTTACAATGAAAACAAGTGAGAAAATTAGCTGTGCTTAATGTAGTCAGCAATCCTCATCTCACACAGAATGGCGTTTCCTGGCAAAAAGGACCGATTTTCTTTCTTGGCATAAAAGCAGTAGAGGCCATTATGTAAGTCTTGGATCCGGAAGACTGTTTTCCCCCCCTTCCTCACAGGTAATATGGAGCCTTGGTTATCTGAGGAACCTACTCATCGGGTTTTCCATGCCTAGACCCCTTGGCACTACAGGTTTAAATGTCTGCCACAGACAGTGACAAACCATCTTTCTAGGATTGGTAGATGCAGCTTAACCTGAGATTTAAGACTGGAGACATTGTCAGCTCTGTGCTGGAATTACCTTTGTGAAGAGGGCTGGCGCTTAAGCTATATAGGCCTTGTATAAACCTTCTGCCAGCTGTCAGCAGCAGCAAAAAGGTCCACACTCAAATAGAAAGGGGGTAGCTCTGAAAACTAATGCGACTGGTCTGAGTTCACCCACCCCGCAAAAAAAAAAATTTCTGGGCAGACGGAGCAGTGCGAGCCAAACAACCTTATAACGGAACATTGCATGACTTTAAATGACTATGTTCTCTAATAGATCAGCAACCTAATAATGAAACAATGTTAACCGGGACTACTTTAGGTCAGGAGTTACTGTACTTGCTACTATGGAGATACTCCTAGCACAAAGCTAGAAGCCCATGTTCCCTCTCCAACTTCAGCTCCACTATCCAGCTAATTCTGAGTTTGTATACAGTTATAGTGACTTGAGGAATTCTGGGTAGAAAGTTTATGCAAATGAGCACTCTCTCTAGCAGAGCCGTCCTGTCCATAGGACGGACTGGGGCAACCGACCCAGGCCCCGGGCTTTGGGACATGGGGTCCAGGGCAGCTAGCAGGGGGCCTGGTGCCGGCAGCAGCGAGCAACCCAGCCCCAGGCCGTCCCGCCAGCTCCCGGCATCACTCGAGGGAGGGGACGGAAGCTGGAAAGAGGTGGAATGGGGGCAGGGGCTTGGGGGAAGGGGTGGAATGGGGATGGGACAGGAGCAGGGTCAGGCAGGGGGGGGTAGGGATTTGGGAGATGGGGCAGGAAGAGGTGGGGCGGAGCAGGGGCAGAGCAGGGGTGGGAAGAGGAGGGGCAGGGGCTTGGGGAAAGGAGTGGAGTAGGGGCAGGACCTGGGGTGGAGGGGGAGGGGTTGTCCCAGGCCCCACACCTCCCTAAGGACAGCCCTGCTCTCTAGTCATACTTCCCACTGTTAACCAACCGATGGGACAGAGAGCTACTTACCCCCCAGAGCTTCAGGCCACAAGGGTTACATTTGCACTAGCCCTCTGCACATGGGTGAATTTCATCTACAATTAACATTGATGTTTCCCTTATGCCTTACAGAATAGCAGGGCTTTGCCACACACACCCCAATTCCCACAGCTGCGCAGTTGCTGGTAGCATCTGTCCCAGATGTGGCTGTAGTACAGTGGTGCTCCACAGGAGAATGATTAAGGCACACCACGAGAAATCTGGGTCAGATGAATTCAGTGGGAGTAGGTGCTCACATCTGAAAAGAAACAGGGCAGATACTGAAGGGTCTAAATGGCCTTAGGCCCAGATCCTCAAAGGTATTTAGGTGCCTAACTCATTCATTTAAGTGGGAATTAGGTGCCTAAACATTTTTGAAGATCTGAACCACAGGTATCTAATTTAAGGCATCCAGGTTTTGGTCGTCATCTGTGTGAGCTCATGAAACTTCCCTAGCCCACAAGAGTACTACCAAGCTAAATCCATTCATGACTGTGAAGCACCATGAGATCCTTGGACAGAAGGCACTATGCAAAGAGTTATCATTATATAGGGTCTAGAGCATGGAGGATGAAAGGCACAACAGGCATGTAAAATATAACTGCTATTAAAAGCATGTAAAATATAACTGCTATATTACCATATAGGCTGGATGGCGATACTAGAATGCTGACCACATCATTTAAAAAAACAAAAAAAACCCCCAAAAAACGAATCCACAATATTCTTGCCAGGCACAGGAAATAAGAGCAGAGATGAACTTTCAGTCATACAAGGAAAGGTCACCCTGCATCTTTCCGTTTCCCTTTGGTCTGCAAAAAACTAGAACAAGGTTCAGTGGAGAAAACGGGGAGCCATTATTCAGAGAGAGATGAAAGGGGGAGAAAGAATAAGGTTGAAAAGAGTGTGTGTTAAAAGGGGGGGTGAATTAAAATGGGCCAAGTGGCCCTGCCGAGAAGCCTTATGCAGGGAGAGGGAGGAAGAAAAGATCAAAAGGACAGAAAGCCAATTAGTCAATCACAAGGTAAGGAGCCCAGTTTGGAAATAATGGGGAATCGTTTTAAGCAGTTGGGCCGCGAGGAGATTAGGAGCGGGTTAGCAGACGGCTGTGTGGTTTAGCAGAATGCAGGGCAACACATAGCAGCAGAGAGACAAAAAGAAAAGGAGTACTTGTGGCACCTTAGAGACTAACCAATTTATTTGAGCATGAGCTTTCGTGAGCTACAGCTCACTTCATCGGATGTATACCGTGGAAACTGCAGCAGACTTTATATACACACAGAGAATATGAAACAATACCTCCTCCCACCCCACTGTCCTGCTGGTAATAGCTTATCTAAAGTGATCAACAGGTGGGCCATTTCCAGCACAAATCCAGGTTTTCTCACCCTCCACCCCCCCACACAAATTCACTCTCCTGCTGGTGTCACTTTGGATGGGCTAGCACCAGCAGGAGAGTGAATTTGTGTGGGGGGGTGGAGGGTGAGAAAACCTGGATTTGTGCTGGAAATGGCCCACCTGTTGATCACTTTAGATAAGCTATTACCAGCAGGACAGTGGGGTGGGAGGAGGTATTGTTTCATATTCTCTGTGTATATATAAAGTCTGCTGCAGTTTCCACGGTACGCATCCGATGAAGTGAGCTGTAGCTCACGAAAGCTCATGCTCAAATAAATTGGTTAGTCTCTAAGGTGCCACAAGTACTCCTTTTCTTTTTGCGAATACAGACTAACACGGCTGTTCCTCTGAAGCAGAGAGACAGTTGTCCTCACTGTTATTTACTCCCCTCCCTCCTGTCTTTGCCACTAATGTATTTTGTCATTTTCCTCTGCCTTGGAACCCTTCACTATCACCACCTTGGTTTTTCTAATCTGTTCCCCAGCTGCTTGAAATTGTGCCCCTTTGTGTCTGAACACTGCTCCTTCCCCTTTGATCAAATAATTGCCTTTTTATCCAACAATCCCTTTTGTCTTCTCCACTGGTATCCTAATCATTTATCACCTAACCCTTCCCCCTGTGATGTCATCCCTCCCTTTTTATCGCCAACTTCTCCTTTATCCAAATAAGCTTGCTCCATCTCCATTCCCCTCCAGAGCCAAAAGCAAGTGTCTTGGTTCCACACCCAACGTGGCTATGCTAGGCTAATCCCACTAGTTCCAGCATTCATTTCACTAACATCAAAGTGGTAATGCCAAAGCAGCGCCTGCGTCACTCACCAGGCAATTAATGAGCTGTAAATGTAAGTTTGTTAGTAACTAGGGAACATGTTTTCACAGCTTCTGAGTGCTCAGGAAGGTCTAGGCTTGAGGAAGGGGCTATGCCCTTGTTGGGAGGGACATGAATTCACACAGATACCAGGTTTTTCATCCTAGTCCATTTATTTATAATATGCACACTTTGGGGGAGAAATATTGGTTAAAGTCAAAACATCAAAAAAGCAACTCAATCTGTTTTCAACCACAGTGTGGTCCCAGTTCTCTGTTCCAGCCAATCTCTGCTCAATGAGGGATTGGATAAAGAGGGAAAAGGTGGCTTTATGCCACCTTTCAGCTCCCTCTCTTCTGGGTTCCCCCAGGAAGTGGATTGGCACCCGATGTAAATTAGAACAGCCTGAAGTTTGCTCCGATTTGTGCTCATCTGCCTGTAAAACTGAAGTGATTCTTCAATCTTCAGTTGATTCGTCAATCAATGCAAAGTAATTTGTAACTGGTTAAAAGATAAGAAACAAAGGGTAGGAATAAATGGTCAGTTTTCAGAATTGAGAAAGAGCTTTTATCAAATGAAATTTTAAAGAAAAGTTTATTAATATTGTTTTAATGAACAATGTAGTGCCTTTTTTCAAAATTAATTCTTGAAAATGTTATCAAATGTTCTAGAAACTCAGGTTTCCGGTAAATGGAAAATGTCGAACTATTTTTCAATCTGTTTTTCAAGAGTCTAAAAATTAACACAAAACACACACGCATCTATTTCAGTCACTTGGAAATGAAAACAACCTCAACATTTGTCCCAAATGTAAATTTTTGTTTGTTGGCTAATGTAATTGGTGAATTAATGAGAATACTAAGTGATGTAAAGAGCCTTGTCCTTCATAAGTCCATTTTCATTCCTTAGCCACTTGCACCTTTTCATCCAATATTTACCTTCAATGGTATTCAGACACTCACAAGAAAGGAGAGAGAAAACTAATATTTGCTCATTAATTTATAGAACCACTAAACAGAAGGAACAGACATTTAAGCAGTGAACAGAGTGAGAGGAGGGATAGCTCAGTGCGTTGAGCATTGGCCTGCTAAACCCAGGGTTGTGAGCTCAATCCTTGAGGGGGCCATTTAGGGATCTGGGGCAAAAATTGGGGATTGGTCCTGCTTTGAGAAGGGGGTTTGACTAGATGACCTCCTGAGGTCCCTGCCAACCCTGATGTTCTATGAACTACCTAGTTGTGCCAGAAACTGTCTCAGTTCGAGTGACCTAAATTACACATCTTCAGGAAACTCCAATAAACCAGTGATTCTCCAATGGCCTCCTGTCATTCTTTTTTTTTTTGTTCCTTCCTAAATGGGACCTGCAAAAGGGGGGGGGGGGGGACCAGCATTGAAGGGTTGTCTTTGGTTCTGCTTCATGATGTATAAAGGCCTGAAAGATTTTTGTTTGTTCGTTTGTTTATAAATGGACACTGGAGGAGTCTGGATCTTTCACAAAGAAAGCTTTCCTCTCAAAGCATTTGCCAATAAATTCAGTTAAACAGGTGTTAAAATCAGCCCAAGATTTTAATCAGTAAGACTCAAAATTCCCTTTCTCCTTCACCTGTCCATGATTCAGTCTCTTGTGATGCTGTAATTCCAACAGTCCTCTAGAAAACCCCAGGAAGCCAACACCTAATATTTCAAATAGAAAATACAAGCTAGAATTATTGTTCTTGTGAGAACGGTGAAAGGCAAAGTACTGTCATGGATCAAAAACTGGCTGAAAAAGAAGAGGATGAAATGGTCAATTTTCATCATGGCAAAAGGTTATCTGTGCAGTGTCTCATGTAGATCCAGTGATGTTAATATATTTATTAATTACACTCTCAAAAACTAAGTTAAAAGAATATTAAAGTTGCAAAGTCAAGCACTCAAAAGTTAGGAAATTCCAGAATTCACTAGGTAGCATGTGCAACCTTAACTCAACCCTCCTGTGCAGATGCATTATGATAGTCTGTAATTACACAATCACATACTATTTTTTCTAAAGACCCTTGCCTCATTCAGTGCACATGATGGACAATGTTTGCTTAAGGAGCAAATTTTTATTATTTGGTTTCTCTTCATTTCAGTGTGTCCCCCCATGCCTTATTTACTGTACACTGTTCAAACCCCACTCTGAAGACAGAATTATTAATTTACCCATGGGCTTTTTTAGTGCTGAGTGCTTCTTAAACATTAATTAATTAATCTATCTTCACAACACCCCTGTGAGCTGAGGTATTATCCCCATTTTACAGATGGCAAGCTAAAGCACAGAGAGATTTAAGGTCAAAAGTATCCACTCATTTTGGGTTGCTATTTGAGATACTAAGGAACTTTACATGTTCAAAGCACAGCTACGGTTGACTTTAGTTGAAGCTGTGAGTGGCTCAGCACTTCTGCAAATCAAACCTCAGGGTCTCAAGTCAGGCATCAAGAAATTGACGAAAACCACTGTGAAAAGCCTGGCTTAAGTGGGTTTTCTGTATAATTTCCTCTATTTTAAAAAAGGAGGCAAAACACAGAAATCCCATCATGTAGCATATTGTCACCCACATGGTTTGTCACCAGGATCAGGAACGTTTAGCTTCACCTCACAGATCTCTAACTTGAACTAGTGGAGTAACTGATACAAGTAGTAGATTGTTGACTAATCTAATCGCCTTTTATGATGAGATTACTGGTTCTGTGGATGAAGGGAAAGCAGTGGATGTATTGTTTCTTGACTTTAGCAAAGCTTTTGACACGGTCTCCCACAGTATTCTTGTCAGCAAGTTAAGGAAGTATGGGCTGGATGAATGCACTATAAGGTGGGTAGAAAGCTGGCTAGATTGTCGGGCTCAACGGGTAGTTATCAATGGCTCCATGTCTAGTTGGCAGCCGGTATCAAGTGGAGTGCCCCAAGGGTCGGTCCTGGGGCCGGTTTTGTTCAATATCTTCATAAATGATCTGGAGGATGGTGTGGATTGCACTCACAGCAAATTTGCGGATGATACCAAACTGGGAGGAGTGGTAGATACGCTGGAGGGGAGGGATAGGATACAGAAGGACCTAGACAAATTGGAGGATTGGGCCAAAAGAAATCTGATGAGGTTCAATAAGGATAAGTGCAGGGTCCTGCACTTAGGACGGAAGAACCCAATGCACAGCTACAGACTAGGGACCGAATGGCTAGGCAGCAGTTCTGCGGAAAAGGACCTAGGGGTGACAGCGGACGAGAAGCTGGATATGAGTCAGCAGTGTGCCCTTGTTGCCAAGAAGGCCAATGGCATTTTGGGATGTATAAGTAGGGGCATAGCAAGCAGATCGAGGGACGTGATCGTTCCCCTCTATTCGACATTGGTGAGGCCTCATCCGGAGTACCGTGTCCAGTTTTGGGCCCCACACTTCAAGAAGGATGTGGATAAATTGGAGAGAGTCCAGCGAAGGGCAACAAAAATGATGAGGGGTCTGGAACACATGAGTTATGAGGAGAGGCTGAGGGAACTGG
The DNA here is from genome assembly GCF_965140235.1 of Caretta caretta. Classification (NCBI taxonomy): domain Eukaryota; kingdom Metazoa; phylum Chordata; order Testudines; family Cheloniidae; genus Caretta; species Caretta caretta. The sequence continues at coordinate 341,093,674 of NC_134206.1, read as the reverse complement.
GATTGTTTAGTCTGCAGAAGAGAAGAATGAGGGGGGATTTGATAGCTGCTTTCAACTACCTGAAAGGGGGTTCCAAAGAGGATGGCTCTAGACTGTTCTCAATGGTAGCAGATGACAGAACGAGGAGTAATGGTCTCAAGCTGCAGTGGGGGAGGTTTAGATTGGATATTAGGAAAAACTTTTTCACTAAGAGGGTGGTGAAACACTGGAATGAGTTACCTAGGGAGGTGGTAGAATCTCCTTCCTTAGAGGTTTTTAAGGTCAGGCTTGACAAAGCCCTGGCTGGGATGATTTAACTGGGAATTGGTCCTGCTTCGAGCAGGGGGTTGGACTAGATGACCTTCTGGGGTCCCTTCCAACCCTTATATTCTATGATTCTATGATCCTCAGTATTGCTGAGCACTTGATGGGGGTGAGACATTTCAGGCTCTGGACGGGAGTGGTTCCTGGTGGGCATAGACTATTCTGCCTGTTTCCACCCAAGCATGACTCCTATTGCCCTGTCCTTTGAAGCTGTGCTTATTCTAGTCCGGTCTCTTCCCCACCTCTGGCTGTTTGTCCCAGTCCCATTTTACAAATTTTCAAAACAATTCAGCCAGAGGCAGACACCCAAAATAGAAAATTTCAGTCCAAATGTGCCTAGCAAAGTTATACGCAACTGAAAACAGGGTCTTATAATGTGAAGTGTCAAGCAAACTTAATAATAGGCAGTGCTACCAGCCCTCCCTGCAATGAACTGAAAAAATGAGCAAGTAGTGAGCGAACAACATTTGCAGGTAACACAAAATTCCAATGAAGTGAGCTGTAGCTCACGAAAGCTTATGCTCAAATAAATTGGTTAGTCTCTAAGGTGTCACAAGTCCTCCTTTTCTTTTTGAAAATTATTTAGGTTATTCAGGACCAGAGAGGACTGTGAAGAACAACAGAGAGACTCAAGGAGTTAGGTGAACTGGCATCACAGTAACGAAATTCAATGTCAATCAATGCAAACTACTTGTATACCTTACCAGGTGCTAAATTAACTATGAACCCAGGAGAGGGACAGGGCATCACTGAAAACTGGTGGTTCTCAACTTATTACACATTGTGGGCCCCCACATATGCAGCTCTCAGTGTGTTACCTGGCCACAGGGGCCAGGTGGCAAGGCAGCAGCAGCCCAGACCCCTGCCATGAAGGGCAGGCGGCTGCCCTGGACCCCACCATGGGGTTGCCCAGACGCCCGGAGCTCGTGGGACTGGGTGGCAGCCCCGGACCCCACCACGTGCAGCAGGCTGGCTGCCTGGCCCCCGGACCCCAGAACTCACGGTGCCAGGCGGGAGCCGTGGACCCCGACCATGCAGGGCTGGCCACACTGACCCAGAGGCTGCCCCAGAGCCTTGGCTCCCCGCTGCACTGGGCTGCCCAACTGCTCTGACCCCAGGCCCCCACCGCATGGCTACCCTGGACCCCAGACCCTGCAGGACCAGCCAAGAGCCTCAGACCCCAGACTCCTGCCATGCGGGGCAGGCTGGCAGCCCTGACCCCACCAGGCAGCCCCAATCCCTCCATGCCAGGCAGCTGGGAACCTGGTGACCCCAGCACACTGGCAGCCTTTAGCACACAGCTGAGCTGGGCCACAGCTGTGTGCTAACTGGGCCACATATGGCCCGCGGGTTGAGAACTGCTGCTGTAGACTGCTCAATGACACCCTCTGCTTAACGTGCAGCTGTACTCAAAAAAGACTAACAAGATGTCAGGATTAGAGGTGGGCGAAAATTTTTAGATGAATACTTTATTTGCCACAAAAGGAAGTATTGGTGGACCCAGGACTATTCACAAATGTGTTGAATAATTTTGGCCAGAAACATCAGGGTGAGGGTGGCTACATTCACAAAATGGCTGAAGGAGTCGGTGAAGGTGCCCTCCTTATAACTTTTAGCTGAGTGGTTAGGACCCTCCCCCTAGGATGTGGGAAACAAATGTTGGAATTCCTACAGTAGCGTAGGGATCTGAACCCTCCCACGTGAGTGCCCTAACCACCAGGCTATAAGCTATTCTGAAGTATGGCTCTCTCATTTTCTATTGTTGAAGCCGTTCCACTGTGTGTTAAATACTTGAATAGTCTTTGGGCTACAGATTGAGAATGAGAATAGCCTGGTGGTTAGACCCCTGTTCAAATCCCTGCTCCAAAGCCCAGAAACAAAATGCTTTGGGTCAAATGACATGGTTCGTTTGACCTGAAATGGACATTTTTGATTTGCCAACATTTTTCAGACTTTTTAGATCCAGTTAAAACTGAACTAATTTTTCCCCCAATGTTTTGGAACTGCCAGTGAAAAATCAGTTATTCACTCAGCTCTAGTTAGGCTGCATTAGGCACTGAATGGATAATAATACAGAGAGCATTATAATTCCTTTATAATAAAATCAATGGTGAGGCCTCACCTGGAATGTGCGCACTCTTGGTCATCCTGTCCTCCAAAAGGATATTGCAGAATTAGATGGGGTTCTGAGAAAGGCAACAAGAGTGATCAAGAGCCTGGAAAAACTCATACGAAGAGAGATTAAAAGATTGGAATTGTTTACTTTAGAAAGAAGATGAATAAGAAATGACATGTTAATAGCATATTAAATAATGAATGGTTTCAGAGGAACAGCCGTGTTAGTCTGTATTCGCAAAAAGAAAAGGAGTACTTGTGGCACCTTAGAGACTAACCAATTTATTTGAGCATGAGCTTTCGTGAGCTACAGCTGGATCTATACAGGAAATAGCCCGACTTGATTATGTAAAGAGTTGTCACTTTGGATGGGCTAGCACCAGCAGGAGAGTGAATTTGTGTGGGGGGGTGGAGGGTGAGAAAACCTGGCTTTGTGCTGGAAATGGCCCACCTGTTGATCACTTTAGATAAGCTATTACCAGCAGGACAGTGGGGTGGGAGGAGGTATTGTTTCATATTCTCTGTGTGTATATAAAGTCTGCTGCAGTTTCCATGGTATACATCTGATGAAGTGAGCTGTAGCTCACGAAAGCTCATGCTCAAATAAATTGGTTAGTCTCTAAGGTGCCACAAGTACTCCTTTTCTTTTTGTAAATAATGAATGTAATTGGGAAGGTAGATCAGGAACTTCTGTTCTCCCTATCTCATAACTCAAGAAGGAGACATTCAGTTAAAGTAAAAGGTGGTAACCTCAAAACTGATGAACGGTCATATTTTTTCACACATATAATTAAAATTGGGAACTCATTGCCACAAGAACTGGTTAAGGACAAAAATTTAGCAAGATTCAAAGTTGGATTGGATGCTTATTTAGATACCAAGAATATCCACACTTGTTTATATTTAAGGATAATACATTTTGCAACAGATATTAAACCTCATGCTTTAAGGCTTAAGCCAATGTCCAAACTATTGGAGATCAGGATGAGATAATAGGGGCAGAGGGCTAGATTATTGCACATCGGCCTATTGTGCGGGTTTTATACCTTGCACTGGTGCTGAGCAGGGTCAGAGAGAGGGCACTGGACCAGATGGGCCTGGGGTCTGGCAATTCCTATGAGAAAAGCCTATTAGGCCCCGGCCACATATGCAAGGTGCACAGCAAGACTTTAAAAGAACCAGGTGAAAACCTACTTATTCGTCCAATTAATGCTAACGTTGTACCCAATTGCAGCCACGGGATGCCGCTGGAGATAGCTTTGTTAAAAGTAGAGGTGAGTGAAATTCCTCATCAAAGCTTTTATTTCAAGTGGAAAAAAAATGTTTGGTCAAAAATGGAAGTCTGCACCAAAAATATCCATTTCAACTAGACGTTTCCAGGTTTTTCATGGGAAAAGATTTTTCTGTTTTCAGCATCTGAAAATTTTTGGCCTTTCAGTAAAACTTTTCAGTTTGGAGGGTAGCGGTTTTGCCAGTTGGCTGAAGTTTGTTGGTTTTCAGCTACCAAAAGTAAAAAAAATAAAACAAAAACAAACAAAAAACTAATTTTTTTTGCTGAAACTCATCCCCCCCAAAAATTTTGGAGAAAAACTGCAATGTTCTATATTTTCATTGAAATTCTTCATGGGGGGGGGGGGGACACATTTCCCAGCCAGACATGGTTAAAACATTCATGTGACCATCTTGCTGATATCAGCAGTGCATGCGTGTTAAGAACAGTGATTCCAAGAAGACCAAGACAAAACCCCTAGGTCTTACAAAAAGCGCCCTCGGATCTTTAACATTCAGGTAGGGCAGAAAGGACATTGGGCCCAAATTATCAAAAATGACTAGATTCATAGATTTCAAGGCCACAAGAGACCATCTCTTCAGAGTAGGCGGTATTTTTCATATTAGCTAACCTCATTATTATGTCATTTTAATAATTACTAGTCACTAAAGTGACCACTACCACATTCCCAGAATACTGAACATTGAGGTACTTCTGGGAACAGCATGACCCTGGCCCCATCAGCACGACCTCACATGCTTAGTGCACGCAAGGTTACACCACGTGTAGGATGCCATTTTCTTCCTGAAAACACCATTCTGGCCACCATGGATGTAGAAGCTCTTTACACCAATATTCCACACGAGGATGGACTACAAGCTGTCAAGAACAGTATCACTAATGAGGCCATGGCACACCTGGTGGCTGAGCTTTGTGACTTTGTCTTCACCCACAACCATTTCGGATTTGGGGATGACTTATACCTTCAAGTCAGTGGCACTGCTATGGGTACCCACATGGTCCCCACACTATGCCAACATTTTTATGGCTGACTGAGAACAACCCTTCCTCAGCTCTCGTCCTCTAGCTCCCCTCCTCTACCTGCGCTACATTGATGACATCTCCATCATATGAACCCATGGGAAAGAGGCCCTTGAATTTCACCTGGATTTCAACAATTTCCATCCCACCATCAATCTCAGCCTGGACCAGTCCACACAAGAGATCCACTTCCGGGACACTACAGTGCAAATAAGTGATGGTCACATAAGCACCACCCTATACCGGAAACCTACTGACCGCTATAGTTACCTACATGCCTCCAGCTTCCATCCAGGACACATCACACAATCCATTGCCTACAACCAAGCCCTAAGATACAACTGCATTGACTCCAATCCCTCAGACAGAGACAAACACCTACAAGATCTTTATCAAGCATTCTTAAAACTACAATACCCACCTGGGGAAGCGAGGAAACAGATTGAGAGAGCAAGATGGGTACCCAGAAATCACCTACTAGAGAACAGGACCAACAAGGAAAATAACAGACCACCACTGGCCATCATGTATAGCCCCCAGCTAAAACCTCTCCAGCACATTATCAACTATCTACAACCTATCCTGGAAAACAATCCCTCACTCTCCCAGACCTTGGGAGGCAGGCCAGTCCTCGCTTACAGACAGCCCCCAAACTGAAGGAAATACTCACCAGCAACTACACACCACAGAAACATTAACCCAGGAACTAATCCCTGTAGCAAACCTCATTGCCTACTCTGTCCCCATATCTACTCTAGCGACACCATCAGAGGACCCAACCACATCAGCTACACCATCAGAGGCTCATTCACCTGCATGTCTACTAATGTGATATATGCCATCATGTGCCAGCAATGCCCCTCTGCCATGTACATTGGCCAGACCAGACAGTCCCTATGTAAAAGAATAAATGGACACAAATCAGACATCAGAAATGGTAACATACAAAAGCCAGTAGGAGAACACCTCAATCTCCCTGGACATTCTATAACAGATTTAAAAGTAGCTATACTTGAACAAAAAAACTTCAGAAACAGAATTCAAAGAGAAACAGAACTAAAATTCATTTGCAAATTTAACACCATTAATTTGGGCTTGAATAGGGACTGGGAGTGGATGGCTCATTACAAAAGCAGCTTTGCCTCTCCTGGAATTGACACTTCCTCAGCTATTATTGGCAGTGGACTAGATCCACACTGATCGAATTGGCCCTGTCAACACTGGATCTCCATTTGTGAGGTAACTCCCTTCCCTTCATGTGTCATTATATAATGCCTGCAACTGTAATTTTCACTCCATGCATCTGAAGAAGTTGTGTTTTACCCACGAAAGCTTATGCCCAAATAAATCTGTTAGTCTTTAAGGTGCCACCAGACTCCTTGTTATTTTGAATAGTGTACTACTGCCTTGCTCCCTGCTGGCATGACTTCACCCACACCATGTGTGCAAGGGGGGACAGGGAGGCACGCTCTTCAAAATGGCGTCTCCAAGCCATGATACCAGATAAAATCACATCCGGTTTTGTCTCAGTTCCAGACAAGGAAAAACCTTACAAAAAAGAGAACTGCCTTTCTTAAAACCAAACGAATGGCCTGCCTACCAATGATAAAAATTGAAAACAGCTTGGACAAAAACCCAATAGTTTCTGATTGTTCAGTTCAATGTGTCCGAGCCAAAGAAAGCATTCAATTTGCAGCCTACAAGTCGCACATGTGTAAGGGGACTGGTGCCCCCTTACTAACATTCAGTGGGGGTGTTTTAGTTGCTAGCTCCCCGTACTCAAAGGGGAACGGTCGATGGGGAATCAGGACCCTGAGACTGACAGTCCCCAGGAACAATGGGGAGAGGCCAACGCTCCAGGTCAGCCTGAATGACAGGGCGGGCAGGCTAATCTGGGAGTCAGGAGGCCAGGGAGGTCCCGTCCCCTGTGTGATCTGGAATTGCCTGGGTCAGACAGAGTGGGGCTGAGCTAAAGAGAAAGCAGGGGTGCAAGCTGAGCTGGGGAGCGGAGCTGCAGCCCCAAAGCCAGAGGCACAGCCCAGAGAAAGCAGACTTGACCTGGGAGCAGAGCTGCAGCAACCAGAGCCAGAGGGGCCAGAGAAGCAGCCCGCGAAGCAGGTCAGTGCTGGGAGCAGAGTCACAGAAGCAGCCTGCAGAGCAGACCTGTCCTGGGAGCAGAGCTGCAGCAACCAGAGCCAGAGGGTGGAGGCAGAGCAGCGGCAGCAGTGCAGAGACCGAGCAGTGGAGCTGGGGCTGGAGCAGTCCGGAGCTGGGTGCGGTGAGCAGCTGGGGAGACCGAGGGGGACCCTGGGCAGCGGGCCCAGCACAGGGAGACGCCTCAGCCAAGAGGCTCTGCAGGCCAGGCTTGGATCGTAACCCTGACAGGGCGGGGGTGACACTGGGAAGAAGGGTCCTACCACTCAGAGCCTGAGAGTGTGAGGCCACCACCAGAGCCAGTGTCCAACCACAGCATCCCTGCAGCACAGCCAAGGCCTGAGGAGGCGGCCTGGGACTTACAAGGAACAGACTGTGAACTGCCCTGACATTCCAGAGACACTGTTTGTGACGTTCCCTGCCACAGAGCAGGTTGATGTGTTTCCTTTAACCTTTCCCATTATTCCTTATTCTTTTTAAAATTAATTGTTGATTAAATAACTTGCATTTGCTTTAACTTGTATATAATGGTCAGTGGGTCAGAGAAGTGCCCAGTGCGGAGAGAACACCCCGGAGCGGGGACACCCTAGCCCCATCCTAGGTGACCACAGCAGGGTTGGGGGTCGAGCCCCCCAGGAATCCTTGGCCCAGCCTTGTTGGGGTTACGAGGACTCTGCCAGACAGGAGAGTGGAAGGGGAGTCCTCAAGGGCAGGGAGGCCAATGGGTAAAGGAAGAGGGAGCGAGGACTAAGATCCTTTAGCTAGCCCACTTCACCGGGGTAGTACAGAAGCCGGGAAAGTTCCCCACAATAGCGAGACTATTCCCCCACTTACACATGTATTTTAAACTGGAGCAGGAGAGAAATATGCCCTGGAAGTTCAAATTAGCCATTCACATGCTGCGTTGCTAAATGTTGCTGCATACTTCCATGTGTTCCTTTAAAAAAATATCTTTGGAGGCCTGATTCTCATGTCTGGTACATGGCTCACATCTCTGCACATCTCAGAATATGCACTCCTGCATGGATTTTCAAGACATAGTGGCAAACACCAAAAGGTAAAACCTCCCACAAGGAACAATTAGCAGGTTGTGAAATTATGCAGGGAAATCAAGGGCCTACACATCAACCTGCACTGTCCTGCAGCCCAAGGCTCATAGCCTGGACCTGGACACGTTTTCCAGAAGATTGACTACTTGATAAAATTAACCCCAAAATTCTTTGTCTTCTCTAGTTTAAAGATAGCTAAGCCCTGGAAATCAGATGCATACTTTGTGTAACTCCATAAAGGAGTCATTTGATGCTGGATCTGTAATAATACACAGACAAGTTAGGTCTCTTGGCTTGTTCTGACATAATTTTGTATGAACAGAGCCACAGACTGCACTCATAGTTCTCGTCTCTAGCGATTTCAAGTCTGCTTTGTCTTACACAGCATAATCTAGCAGTAGAGTTCGAGTAGTGTGACAAGATGTCCCGATTTTATAGGAACAGTCCCGATATTTGGGGCTTTGTCCTGTATAGGTGCCTATTACCCCCACCCCCATCCCGATTTTTCACCCTTGCTATCTGGTTCAAGAGTGAATCTTCAGTTACTCCCTCTCCCACGATCCCATCTGAGAGAGCACAGCCAGCACCTGAGGCAAGAGTCTGACATCCTTAAAGGGCCATACCCTACAATGGCAGGGTTTTATGCCATGGTCCAGTTTAGTGAAGCAAAAACTACTGGCCATCCTGGGTAATTACTGCATTTGCAAATTCCCAGTGAAGAAAACTTACTGATTCAACAGTAAGCTTTTGGGAATAAAAATATATTTTTTAAAAAAAACTTATCAGGCTTAATCATCAAATGACAACAGCATCTCTTCCAGTTTCACTAGCACAGCAACATAGGTGAAGGTGAAATTTTGGCCAAGAAGACCAAGACTAAACCTTTAGTCTTACAAAAAGTGCCCTGGGATCTTTAACATTCAGGTAGAGCAGAAAGGACATTGGGCCCAAATGATCAAAAATGACAAGGTTCATAGATTCCAAGGCCACAAGGGACCATTGTGATCATCTAGTCTGACCTCCTGCATAACACAGGCTAAAGAACTTCCCCAAGATAATTCCTAGAGCAGATCTTTTAGGAAAACGTCCAAACTTGATTGAAAAATAGTCAGAAATGGAGACTCCACCATGATCCTTAGTAAATTGTTCCAGTTTAATTACCCGCGCTGTCAAAATTTTACACCTCATTTCCATTCTGAACTTGTCTAGCTTCAACTTCCACCCAGCGGATTGTGTTATACCTTTCTCTGCTAAATGGAAGAGCCTATTAAAAAGTGGAAGTTAACTTGTGAAAGGAGCGTGCATTCTTATGGAACATGCAGTGTGTACAATAAAGGGAGTAAAAGAAATGTAAACAAGACAAACCAGCAGTAGAATGTAGACCTGCCTTGACATGAGTAATTGAACATGAGTGAGGCCTCATTTCTTGGGAGAGAGCTAGGATAAGGGGGAACATTAGGGTGACCAGATGTCCCATTTTATTGGGACAGTCCCAATTTTGGGGTCTTTTTCTTATACAGGCTCCTATTACCCCCCACCCCCTGTCCTTATTTTTCACATTTGCTGTGTGGTCACCCTAGGGAACATCCAGGGAACCATGGACAAGACAGGCCATCTCAAAAAAGATATATTAAAAGTGGAAAAGGTACAGAGAAGGACACGAAAAACAATTAGGGGTATGGAACAGCTTTCACACAAGGAGAAATTAAAAGGACTGGGTCTTTTCATCTTTGAAAAAAGATGACTAAGGGGGTAATTATAGAAATCTATAAAATCATGCATGTGTCACCTTTGGGTGGGCTAGAGTTCACTTCATTTCCCATCTCCACTGGCTTAAAAAAAACCCAACTCCCATAGAAAGTAGCTGGAGACCCCCAGTTCAGTCTCAGAGTCTAAGGATTTTCAGCAAGGCTTGCACAGGGTCAGCCTCCCCACATTCAAGTCCCAAAAGGAACTAAAGAAATGAATTTAAATAACTTTATAAAATCTTATGATAAAGAAAATTAATTTTGATAGCATGACATGGCTATTTTATAATCCACAGACTTTATCTTCACAGTTATATAGAAACATAAATAAAGAAAACAAATTAAAATCTGAACAGTTCAGTTCCCACAGAAACACAGTGAGAAGAAACTGAAAGTTCCCAGAAGCTTAGGTTTTGTTAACCTAAGTCTCAAAGTCTTTGATCACCAAATCTAGACAATCTGCTGAGCGGAAAACATCATCTTCCCTCCATTTGCTTGCAGGAATCTTCAGTTGGAATCCGGGCAGACCCTTCCTCTGCTGAAATCACTGCTAGCCAGTCAGCTGACTGATTAACCACCCACAACATTAAGTGTATAAATTTAAAGAAAACCCTGTTACAAGAAAATACAAAACTGAAAATAGCAAAATAGAAATTACTCTTTCCCCAGTACGACATTTAAAGAAAAGTTGGGGAATCAGACTAGTTGAGACAATGGAACTAGAACAGTTTGGCTAAAATCAAAACCACATTCAAAGCACACAATTAAAACAGAAGTTATTTTTCCCTCCCGATTTCCCCTTGTTATAATTAGCATTACCCAGGCTTCCCTGTTGGAGGGTTAACAATATCACTAACCTGCTGCAAAATGCTTCAGAGTTAGGGACAACAGCGTTGCTTCCTGCTCCCAGCTCACACAGGGCACATGGCCCCCTGCAAAGCACCTGCCCTGACCGCTTGCCCTCATGGCGTCTGACCGCAGCAATAGGGAACCTACTGGAGCATCATATCAAAACCACCACCCCCAATTCCAGAAGCTTCTAGATGTGGAGTGCTTAATCCGCCCAGCAACAATGACCCAGACACAACTCACTCCTACCTCCCTGCAATGAGTCTCTTAAAGAGATATCTCCCTATTAGGCACATGGGTTACACATGGTGTAGAGAAAAAGTGTTATTTACCCATTCACATAATACAAGAACCAGGGGTCGCCCAATGAAATTAATAGGCAGCAGATTTAAAACAATGTACTTCACACAATGCGCAATCAGCCTGCGGAACTTGCCAAGGGATGTTGTGAAGGTCAAAACTATAACTGGGTTCAAAAAAAAATTAGATAAGTTCACAGAGGATAGGTTCATCAATGGCTATTAGCCAAGATGATCAGGTATACAACCCCATGCTCTGGGCGTCCTAAGGCTCTAATTGCCAGAAGCTAGGAGTGGACAACAGGGGATGGATAACTTGATAAGTGCCCTGTTCTGTTCATTTCCTCTGAAGCATTGGGCATTGGCCACTGTCGGAAGACAGGATCCTCAGCTAGATGGACAATTGGTCTGATCCAGTATGGCCGTTCTCATGTTTTTATACTACTTAATTCAAATCCTATTAGGGCTCTATAGATGAGACACAATAGGTTGTGTTTTTTCTTTTCAGATGGCTGCATGCTTTGAAAATAGAAACTAACCCAGCACCAAGGAAAAAAATGAGTAAATATAAGGAGTGACGCCCAACCATCTAAATCCTACTCGGAAGTGCCTTCCAAATTTTGTTTTCTTTGAACAGGTTATTAATTATGAATGATGGAGCTACATTGAATGGTGCAGTGGCCATCCAAAAACATGACAAAAGCTCCAACCACTGACAGCGTATGCAGCAGTTCCTTTTAACTGTGGTGTAAAATAAATGTTAAGGGAGTAAAAACAAAAACTATATGGAGGAGTTTTGTAAATTAAAAAAAAAAAAAAAAGACTAAGAAGGCCTAGACTAGAAACAGGTCGAAGTGGATTAGGGTTAAGTCCTATTAATGAAAGATTGTACCACAATGTTTAGTTTATTTATGGGTCAGTGTTATTGAATTTTACCAATCTGCAGTTACCTAAAGGATTGTGCCCACTAAAATTTGGTGGAATATAGTTAAAAACTGTTGAAAGGAATTTCTGTACAAAAGGTATACTTTAGAATGCATAAAACGGCCAAGGCAGGAGGCAACCACATCAAAAGAAACTTAACAGGATTGGCACAGGAACTGTTTGAAATTGGTATGTAGCTGACAGATATGCTGTGGGCACATGACCAAGCATTTCAGCAGAATATAGCAGCAAAAGCACTGCATCCACAGGATGAGCATAACCAAGGGCTCATTAATGAAGCTTTGTTAACTCTGTGTGTGTGCACGATGTTGCAATTGCTTTTAAGGAAGTACGAAATTAAGTCAACGTGTTCTAATAATAATATGTGTAGTATGTGGGGGATACATGCTATACAAAGTAAAAGCCACCTTAAGTGATATGGAGCAAGTATTATCACCACAGAAAAGTAAAAAATTTGGTAGAAGACGGGTGACAGTTGTTGCAGGATAAGAACATTTACAAGGATCCAATACCACGAAGGTAAAGGTGAAACCCACAGCAACCCCATGTGGAAGAAGTTGGTTTTCCCTCCTCTAATACTGTTGCAAGACAATGCAAGGCCTGGAAAACCTCAGACTTACACTGCAGTTTGCACCTGTAAGGCACTTCCATGAGCAAGTATAATGTCTCACAGGGAGCGTTACTGGCATGTAAGTTCGCTCTGGGGGAAAAGTCACCCAATTGCAAAGTATGGTTGAGATGCTAGGATGTTGGTAAAGTGAAAACTGATGGTGATAACATGTATTATATGGTTTCAGAGCAGCAGCCATGTTAGTTTGTATCCGCAAAAAAAAAAAAAAGAAGAATCAGAAGAAGAACAGGAGTACTTGTGGCACCTTAGAGACTAACAAATTTACTTGAGCATAGGCTTTCATTATTGAATGGAACATATAGTAAGAAGATTATATATATACTTATATACACACACACACACACATATACATACACACACCCATTCAGAGAAGGTGGAATTTGCCATACAACCTGTAAGAGGCTAATTAATTAAGATGAGCTATTATCATCAGGAGAAAAAAAACTTTTGTAGTGATAATCAAGATGGCCCATTTAGACAGTCGACAAGAAGGTGTGAGGATATTTAACATGTGGAAATAGATTCAATATGTGTAATGACCCAGCCACTCCCAGTCTCTATTCAAACCCAAGTTAATGGTATCTAGTTTGCATATCAAGCTCAGCAGTTTCTCGCTGGAGTCTGTTTTTGAAGCTTTTCTGTTGCAGAATTGCCACCCTTAAAGTCTTTTACTGAGTGGCCAGAGAGGTGGAAGTGTTCTCCTACCGGTTTTTGAATGTTATGATTCCTGATGTCAGATTTGTGTCCTTCTTTTATTCTTTTGTGTAGAGACTGTCCAGTTTGGCCAATGTACATGGCAGAGGGGCATTGCTGGCACATGATGGCATATATCACTTTGGTAGATGAAAGAGCCCCTGATAGTGTGGCTGATGTGATTAGGCCCTATGATGGTGTCCCCTGAATAGATATGTGGACACAGTTGGCATTGGGCTTTTTGCAAGAATAGGTTCCTGGGTAGTGTTTTTGTTGTGTGGTATGTGGTTGCTGGAGAGTATTTGGCCTCAGGTTGAGGGGCTGTCTGTAAGCGAGGACTGGTCTGTCTCCCAATATCTGTGAGAGGGAGGGATCATTTTTCAGGATAGGTTGTAGATCTTTGATGATGCGCTGGAGAGGTTTTAGTTGCGAGCTGAAGGTGACAGCTAGTGGCGTTCTGTTATTTTCTTTGTTGGGCCTGTCCTGTAGTAGGTGACTTCTGGGCACTCTTGTGGCTCTGTCAATCTGTTTTTTTCACTTCAGCAGGTGGGTACTGTAGTTTTAAGAATGCTTGATAGAGATCTTGTAGGTGTTTGTCTCTGTCAGAGGGACTGGAGCAAGTGTGGTTGTATCGTAGAGCTTGGCTGTACACAATGGATCGTGTGGTGTGCCCTGGATGGAAGCTGGAGGCATGTAGGTAAGTATAGTGGTCAGTAGGTTTCCTGTATAGGGTGGTGTTTATGTGACCATCACTTATTAGTACAGTAGTGTCCAGGAAATGGACTGCTTGTGTGGATTGGTCTAGGCTGAGGTTGATGGTGGGATGGAAGTTGTTGAAGACCAGTTCTGGTATGGACTCAGGGAATGCTATTTTAATTGACCTGTGCTCTGTTTCACGCCTAAATTTCCTATGGTGATAAATGGAAAGATTTTTATATTTTGTACCAGTTTTTTATAATGTAATAAAAGCAAAGTTAAAATTACAGAAAGACGCTTTGAAGGCCAAGCAAACTTATAATGCAAAATTACACTCTGGTGGGCTATCCCAGAGCAGGTGAGCTTGCACCCTCTGGTTCATACTTTGAGCGTAGTATTCATGGTGGTTCAGATGATTACAACTACTGTGGTCTTGTTGGATAGTGTACTTAAAGAAAGCATAGAAAGAGAGGAATATGATGCAAATGAAACAAATGCTAATATAAAAAAGAACAACAGCAGCAATGGAATGTAGGCCTGGCTTGACATGAGTAACTGGACATGGGTGAGGCCTCATTCCTTGGGAGAGAGGATTAGGGAGGTAAATGGGTCATCAGGCTGGAAACAGAATGTCTGTACTAGCTAAGATAAGGGGGAAGAGCCAGGGAATCATTTGCAATGGACAAGATAGGCCTGGAACACAAGATGAAGAAAAGAGTAAGGTGTTCACAGACAGCATGCGCTGTACAGAGATTGGTTCCTACAAAGTTACCAAGCCAAACCCAAAACGTGTGATGCAGTGTATAGTAAATGCCATGTAACGTGTAAACGTACATAAAGGAAGAGGTTTCCTGTGTGACCTTGGATGTATGGTATGCCCTGTACCCACCCCTCAGCTTGAGTCAGCTCACTCAGTGTAACTTTGCTGTAGGCCAAATAAAGGAACCTGACTGATGTGACTGCAGTCTGACTGAATTCTTGGGCAACCAAGTGGAAGAAGTCTTAGGGGAACCACAACAATAGACTGTGATCAAGTCATCCCTTAATCTTCTCTCTGATAAACTAAATAGATGGAGCTCTTTTGAGTCTATCACTATAAGGCATGTTTTCTAGTCCTTAAATCATTCTCGTTGCTCTCTTTTCTCTCCCATTTATCAACATCCTTCTTGAATTGTGGGCACCAGAACTGGATGCTCTATTCCAGCAGTGATTGCACCATTGCCAAATATAGGGGTAAAATAACTTCTCCTACTTGAGATTTCCCTGTGTATTCATTCCAGGATTGCATTCACTTTTTTAGCCACAGCATCACACTGGAGTTCATGTTCTGCTGATTATCCACCACAACCTCCATATCCTTTTTTTAGAGTCACTGCTTCGTAGGATAGCGTCCCCTATTTGTAGGTATGGCCTACATTCTTTATTCCTCATATATTCATTTACATTTAGCTATATTAAAACGCATATGATTTGCTTACATCCAAAAGTGAGACTTTGCACTGCTAAGGGGGAGTGTGTTCAAACATTTAAAGGGACAGGACATCACATTACTCTACCCTACTTTAAAAAACTTCTGAAATATTCTCATACATTATTGTTTGTATGGCTAACATAAAACACAGTATAACCTAACTAAAAGTTGTGGGTGGACTAGTCCACACTCAAGTTGCAAGGCTTTATTCTGCCCTGGAACAGCAACTCACTAACTAGACAATTTATAAGTTCAGGCACACAACTGGATTTCACACTTTCTTGGTGGGGGTAATGGTGCAGCAGTGTCCTGAACAGGTTGGTATGGAATCAGCTGGGTCTGGTACCAAGGGTGTAGACAAAATGGACCAGGGTCATGCTGAATTTGCTGACACATAGTACAGTTCTTCACCATCCTCTCAATATCTATGTTGATCCTCAGCCATCAAACACAACTCTGGGCCCTGGCCTTCATCTGTACAATGCCAAAATGACCTTTGTGAAGAGCTTCCAAAACCTGATACTGAAGTGATTTTTCAGTGATCACTTGCATTCACCATAAGATGCAACCATGATTCACAGATAATTCACATTAACTTGACATGAATTGTGCAAACTGGGGATTCTGTTGATCCAACACTGTACCTTGTGGTATCATCCTTAGCGGTGTCTTTGTTGATATCTGTGCTAGTGATGGGTAACCTAGCCATCAAGTTGAGATAGAACTCTTCATCTGAAGTTTCTTTGGGTTTGATGACAGCTGGCATGGCAGGCATGACAGCCCATCAGCACTGCTGTGCCGAGTCCCTTTACAGAACTGAATAGTATATGAATGAGCTGAAAGTAGAAATGCCCATCATTGCATGCACCAACTAATGATGGAATTCCATGTTTCAGTCCAAAAACTGAAAGCAATGGGCAATGATCCATCAGCAATGTAAAATGCAGATATGTATGGAGCTTCCAAATTCCAAAGATAATGCTAAGAGCGTCTCATTCTATTTATGCGTAGTTCTTCTCCAGTGTGATGAGTGTACATGATGCAAAGACAATTGGTTTCTCCCTGCCATTCGAAAGAACTGCTCCCACTCTGAAGCATCACAAGCCAATTTCGATGACAGTGAAGCATGAAAATGCATAAGAACTTCAGCTGATGTCAACAGTTTCTTTGCTTTCTTAAATGCACACTCACACTCTTTAGTCCATTTCCATTTTTTCTTTGCTTGTAACAGTTCATGTAAAGGTGCCAATACTGCCACCAGACACTCAAGCAGTCCTAAGAATGAACATAATTGTGACATGTTTTCTGGTGGTGGTGCTTCAAGACCCACCTTTTCTTTCTCTCGTTATTTCCTTAAGTCCATGGCATCAGTTACAAGTCCAAGATATTCAACAGAAGATTTGAAAAACTCACGTGTCTCAATGTACTCTGAGCCCCTCATTTTCCAAACACTGCAAGACAGCATACAAATTTCAAAGATGATCCTCTTGACCCTTTCCTTGGTCCTAGGATTTTTGTCCAAATAGCACTGAACTCTGTTCAGTCCCTTCAGAATCTCATCAAGGGCTTTCTGGAACAGGGCAGGTGCCAATGTGATACTGAAAGGCAACCTGTTGTAACAAAATAAGCCTTTTTGTGGGTTGATTGTGAGATATTTGCAAGATGCCAAATCAATCTCCATTTTTAGGTATGCACTGAGCAAATCCAATTTGCTGAAACACTGTCCTCCACTAACGGTGGCAAACAAGTCTTCCACATGAGGTAGTGGATACTGGTCTGCATATATAATTGGATTCAGTGTCACTTTAAATCTCTACAAATTTGGACAGAGCCATCCTTCTTGATGACTAGTATGATGGTTGCAACCAACTCACTGTGTGAAACCGGTGACAAGACTCTGACGTTCACTAATCAGTCCAAATCAGCTTCTACCGGAAGCGTCAGAGCATAAGGCACAACTGTGGCTTGCAATATTTTGGCTAGCTTTCAGATTTAAGCAATGTGTTAGTGAAGTTCAGTGTTATCTGTCCAAGCTCTTGTTCAAAAATTTTGGAGCATCTGTCCAGTATTTCTTGAAGATTTCAACATGCTTTCATGATCACCTTGATCTCGGTCCAATTCACCTTGAGTTCCTCAAGCCAAGCTCAGCCAAATAATGGTGGATACTTTCCTTACATCACATACCAGGGTAAAACGACTGATTGCCCATCTAGTTGAACTTCCACCTGGAGCATCTCCTTTGGGACCAACTTTTCTCCAGTATAAGTCTTCAAAACCATGGAGTTTTCTTCCAAAGGAACTTGTGATGACATCTGCGGAGAGGTTTCAAGCACTATTCTTGTAGGAACTCCTTCAATCAAAGGTGTGACCCAGATGCCATCTCTGACTCCAGCTTCTGATAACACATTGCAGTGCTAGGTCTTGGTCAGTGTTAGGGGGCTTATTCCTTCACCCACTTACTTCCCTGGTCCTTCTCGCATGAACAGAGAGCAACAATACCCGAAGTCCAAAGGTGCAAACAATTCGATGTTTATTGGGGTGAACTTCCAGCAAGCATGATTCCAGTTTCCTTCCTTAGTATCCTCCTTCCCAGCTCTGACACCACAGAGCCTTACACCTGTGTCCTTGTTCCCATTCCTGCCCTTAGCCAAACATGATTCCAATTTCCTTACTCCCATTCCCTGTTCCCATTTCCCCCTTTAGCAAAACATGATTCCAATTTCCCCACTCTCATTTCCTGTTCCCATCTCCCACACCCACCCACACACCCACCCCCTCCCACCCACACCCACTCACTTCCTCATTGACTACAGATTATATAGTAACACTTGAGTTCTGCTTAGCTCTACCTTAACCAATCATTTTCCTGAAATTTAACTAACCAATCCTAACATATTGTAACATGATTATGTAACCAATTATATCCCACCACCTTAATTAGTTTACACCCAGCAAAATTAATTATACAGCAGACAGGAACAATCACAGAACCAGACAGAGATTATACAGACAAACAATAGCAAAGTGGGAACTATAATGACAAAACAATACAGAAGTGAGGATTTCACATCCCAGCTATTGATAAGTGAATTCTTGCCAGACAGGATGCTATCAAACTAAGTTTCCTTTTACATTTTCTAGGCACTTCCCTTTCTCTGGAGGCCATAGGCACTATCAGGACAGGATTGTATTCCTAACAGCCCAATAGCACCTTCTTTCAATGTGACTAGTTTGGAATGTGAGGATCTGACCATTCGCTTCCCAGCTTATGGCTGCCTCTGCTGCTTAGCCAAAGGCCTTAGCCTAAGCACAGGGCCTCAAATTGTCACAGTAAGAGAAGGCCCTTACACCGGCAGACAGTGATTTTGATTCTTTCTTTTGTACCTCTATAACTAGCCAAGTGATAAGAATACACCTAAATTCTTAGAGTATAGGCCTTTACAGACAGACCTGAATATCTATATCCTAACACTCCACCCCTTTTTTTTTCTTTTTCTTTTGGGATCTTCCTGCCCAGGTATCCCTGGAAAAGCATAGGACATATGGCGACACATTTCCTGATAGGGCCAGGCATCAAGGTGGAAGGTGTCGATATTCCATTTGTCCCACTGCCCCTTGTGTAGTATAGTGCCCTGCACCTTCTCTTGTACGGGCATACCACACCTATTCCAATTAGTGTTCCAGACTTCCCATTATAGTGGGCCCGAGAAGGTTGGGTCCGGGTTGTCTAGTACACTGCAGCGTTTGGAGGGCTTATTACATTACTTATAGGTTATCTCCCTATGCAACGTAACACAAGTACATTTAACAATACAAAATCCACAGCAACACCGAGTCCTGACCACTGCAGTATGGTCCAACATCCGAGACACCCCCAAAACACTGCCTCTCCTCCTTCGACGGGGTCACGATCTTATGTGTCCAGTTGCTGGCAGTTGCAACAAGCTGCTCCTGCAAGTTTTGCATGCTTTTGTCCATATCATAAGTCCATTGAATGTTCACAGAGAAATGGGATATTGTCCAAACCAGCTTGACCACTTGGTATGGAATCAGGTAGTAGGCCCTGGCTTATTCACAGCAATAAGATTCACAGATCCATTTGTGCACCAAAGTCCAGATAGCAGCATGTAGATGTGTGTAGTTTGGTTATGGGCTGGTGTAATTGTGCCCCCAGTAATATGTACATTCCCAGCAAAACACCTTATACACAGTACACCCAGTTGTCCACCCCTTGCATAGGCCATTGATCCTGCTCCTCTATAGTCATAGGAGAGGGGCACATCCAAACATCTTCTATTGATTTACACTATTTTACACCCCTCCATTGATTCCCAGTGAGCTCCTCCCCTTCTCATTAGTTCCATAGGGCTTGTGGGGGCCACCTTAGGTGCCATTCCATTTCCAGGTACCACGGTAGCTATTACACAGATGCTGGCCTCCTAGTTGAGCATTTTGCATTCCCATACACATCTTCCCCCCAAGGTCAGCCTTTTGAAGCCATCCCCCACCCACATCATGAGGTTTTCTGTTCATTAAAACACAACAATGCTAGCAACAAGACAAACACCACAGACAGACAACACAAAACATAGATCCATGGTATTCTGAATTATTCTTCCGCTGGCGCCAGAGTGTCTGGCGCCAGAGTGTCTGAAAAACAAAAGAAACAATTTCCACCCCCCTGGTGGGGACAGATTATTGCTTAATAATAATAATACCACTTTCTTTTACAAACTTCCTTGCTAATTGCAGGAAAAACAGAAGAATTACCTCCAGGCTGTCCTTATTTTGTTCTATAGTCAGGCTAGTGAATTACCTCACTCACTGGTCATTTATGAAATTCATGAGATGGTGTACCTCAGTTTCCCCTCTTGTACAACAGACCAAGTTTGCAATAGTTTCTCTGCTGTACCAAGGTTTAAGTTTATTCTCAGGTAATAGCTGAGACACAGCTTCAGATTTTAGCACTACACACACACCCCTTAAGATTAACCTGTCCCCTTTATTTTCAGTCTTGACTTTTTTTTTTTTTAACCTCCGTTTCCTGGAGGGCCATAATCTTGAGTCTTCTAGTAGCTTGTTTGCTGACCATATGTATTCGTTATTTGCAGCTCCTTTGTGCCCATCAGCTAGGTAATTTGCATTTACACAGAGGCTTACTAGCTTGCTTCTGGATCCAAAGCTGTTAGCAGTTTAGAGAGTGTCTTAAAAGGGAAACATTCCACTTCCACTAGAGTTCTGATTACTTTCCACTTTCATCTCCTGCTCCAAAACAAACAGAGATCTGAAAAAGAAAAAACAACCTATTGTGGCTCCTTTTGGAGCCCTATTAGGATTTTAATGAAGTACCATGTTTTATTTCAGAGTAACAGCCGTGTTAGTCTGTATTCGCAAAAAGAAAAGGAGTACTTGTGGCACCTTAGAGACTAACCAATTTATTTGAGCATGAGCTTTCGTGAGCTACAGCTCACTTCATCAGATGCAGTGATGATCACTTCACTTCACATCACAGATCACTTCACATCTGATGAAGTGAGCTGTAGCTCACGAAAGCTCATGCTCAAATAAATTAGTTAGTCTCTAAGGTGCCACAAGTACTCCTTTTCTTCATGTTTTATTTGCATTTCTTTTACCCCTTCTCCAATATACACTGCACACGTCCTGGGAACGTGCACATTCCTTCCATATAGTTTAACCTCGATAACATTATATTAGCCAAATTAATTTTACACAAGGTGTAACTGCCTTCCCCGTGCCCACAGAGTTTTCATGCACCCACCAAAGCAACAATCTGATCCCCCAGAGCCACCCCAAGGCTCAGTGTTCCCATCATTCCTCCCCTTTTCCTTTTACCTGTGCACATACAAAATTCTCTTTTACCTAACATCCCTTGCACTGTGATTACTCTTTTACACAACTGTACCCCGATTACACTTCCATCTTGTACAACTAGACACAACCAGGAGCAGCCAAGTTAAGTTCCAATAGAAACCCCTTACATCCTTTAGTGGTTTTGATTACATTACCCAATAGTCAAATAATTTTGATCAGATTCTCTCTCTGCCTGCTGCCTGCAGCAGTCCCTTATAGACCATTTCTGTGGGAAAAGGGCCCATTTTCCCTCACAGTAGCTGTAAAGGCTTCTGGGGACAGAAGCATAGTGGTGGTAGTAGCCACTCTACCTGACCCCCTTGGAAAATTTAATTACCAAGCTTCCATCCAATGTGACTGCACAGAGTTGCACATACAGTTACATTTATATAACTGGGTTTTATCATTAAACAAAAACTTCCTCCTTGACATCTCCCATAAGTATCCAAAGTACCCTCCATTAAAACTTCAGAAAAACAAAAGAGTGTGGAAAGGCAGGTTGCACTTTGAAACTTCTTTTTTTTTCCCACTCCCCCAGGACCAAGTCCCAGATCCAGTCTCTAAAGGTGGTCTGTTAACTCTGCTTTTGACTATAAACCCTTTTGTGCCAAATCATCTTTCACCACCCCTAACTAATTTACAACCCTTCAGCAGCCCTTGCTGAAGCAGCACCAAACTTGAAAGATTCCTGGCAGCTTCCCGTAATGCTGCCCTTACTTCAAACCTCTCACAAGCAGACTGAAGTGCCTCCTTTCCCTGGAAGGCATTCAGTCCCCATGGGCAGGGACCTTCTTCCACTACCCATATACCAAGGAGGGTGGGCTCCTCAGCCACCCCCCATACCTCTGGGTCCCCTAACACTTCCTCCATTTCCTTTTTAATCTCATCCCAGGTTGACCCCTGCACCTGGTATGGGCCCTAGTTCTTCCTTATCCATTTATCCAAAAAATCCTTTAGCCTGGCTTTCCAGAACCCGCAACTACCATCACGAGAGTTCGTGATACCCCCTCCAAGCAGCTGCGCGGACTGTTGGGGAGGGGGACTTACAGGCTGCCACTCACTTATCCGATGCGATGTCAGTCAGTGTCAGAGTTCTTGTCTTTTTCCAAGTTATGAATTCCCAACTTCCATCCTTTCTTAGATGCAGTCTTCACAGGTGTCTTCTTGGCTGAATGGCTACTCTATGTTGCTGGTCACTGAACTGTGCAACAGATCCTGGTAATGTGTCCGTCCGTCCTGACAGTTTCTGCAAATAATCTGGCGTGCCCAGCAATCCTTGTCAGAGTGCGTAGTTTGTGCACAATGGCCACAAGGAAATTCCATAAATTCCCACGGTCCTCCGTCTCACCAATTCACAAAATGAACCTCTCAATTCACACTAAATTCCAGAGACTCCTCTGCGGTTTCCATTGCAACTGCTGTTTCAACTGCCTTCTTGAATGTAAGCAATAATGCAGTCAATAACTTCTTCTGGACCTGATCACTGCATAATCCAGAGACTGACTGGCCACACAAGGCATCGCTTAACATTTGTCCAGACTGACAGTGCTTTGTCATCTGCCTTAGAGCAGCAAGGAATGAGGATACTGACTTTCCGCTTCCCTGATGGGACCTATATTCTGCTATCATTGGTGGGATAGGAGAAAAGTATTTCTGCAGTAGGCGTGGCATTCATACCATTCCGGGCCTAGTGTGAGACAACAGGTCACCCAGCAGTGCATATGCTTTTGGACTTATCGCTGTCAGAAAGGTTGAAACGTATCGCCGGCTGGATGGTGTTGCAGGATTCAAATGGCTCAAAATGTTCGAGGTATACCACCCATGATTCTCCATTCACTGACCTTGCCCACAAAAGTTGCCATTTTCTCTGCTCTCCTGTTGGACTTTACAACTTCTCGGACGCCTTTTCTGCCACAGGGAAACTTTTTTTTTTTTGTTACTGAATTATCCACGCTTGGCCTGCCTCTTCTGGCTGCATGCCAACACTGCGGACTGCAGAATTCTTCCTTTAGCTGTGCTTGGCCTCCCTCTGTTGGCTATAGACTTTCAGTGCAGGCTAAGCTGCTTTTCCTCCTTTGCCTGCTTACTTCCCCCTCACGGCTTTTTTTGCAGTAGCTCTGGGCAGCAGCCTATTCCTCTGTTGTGTTTTTATTTGCCTACACCCTCCTCTCTAGCTGGCTGGTTCATGCTGTCCCAGCAGCAAAAAGCAGCAGTCTGTCACCTTGTGCCTCCAGGTGCCTCTGATATTATTTGCTTATATTTCCGTCTTCAGGCAGAGACGGCACTGAACACACGTGGGATAGAAATCCTTCGTCATCAAATATTCTATCTGGATCCACCAGCGGAGGAGATAGACACAGTGGTTTGCTCTGGTGGTGGCTTTATTGTTTTGGCTGCAAAATGGAATTAACCCAAAAGTGATGCTTTGCACTGGGGAGGGGGAGAGTGCTCGAACAGTTAAAGGAATGGGAAATCACACCTATTATGGCCAACTGTCATGATTTTATCATGTCTCATAATAGCTGGTGTTTTTCTGACATCCCCAGCTCCTGGAGTCATGTGAATATGTGAAATTCTCAGCTTTCCTTTAAAAAGAAAAGATTTCAGCCCAGGTGGTTGCAGAGAAAAGCTTAAAAACATGAACCCTAAACATTCTGATACTAGAAGGCAAATAAAAGGACCAGACATTTTAATTTTAAAATTAGATCATTAGTTTTATGCCATTCTTATGATTTTGAGAGGCTAGACTCATGATTTTTGAAAGCATGGGACTGGAACTGAGGCATCCACTTTGAAGATGTAGGCCTCAGTTTTTACGGTTTTGATGAAAGACCTCTGGCTCACTAAATAAACTGCATAGTCCTCAATTTAACCACCACAGAAAGGTGGAAAGGTCAAATTAACCCTGCTAGGATTTGGTTCAAGGGAGCATAGGTACTTAAAACCTGAGGCTTAGCCCACCAGAGTTGGGAAATGTCACAGTTGCCTGAAGAACAATGAGAATGTGGAAATATCTCCTCAGGAAATGTATGTCGGTTGCTGTGCCTGTCAAGGAAATTGTCAGCAAAATTTCAACTGACAAACACGTATACCCCATCCTCAGCACTACCAAAAAATGACAAACTCAGCAAACCAAGGAAGAGTGATTGTCAAACACCTTCAAAGAGTGCACTTACTGCTCCAAGGGCAAACAATTCATAGGAGAAAAATAAACCTAGTCCAGTGGAAATTGCCATGCTTTCTGAGAAAATGGCCTGTCTCAGTTCCAGAACAAAGAAAACCCCTCAGACATTGCCAGAGTGGGCAATGAAGTACCAAGGTGCCATCCTATTCCCCCCGTCCACTCTTCTGCCTAACTTCCCTTCAAAAGAGATAGGCCGAGAAACACCCAGACTTTCCTACCAAGAGCATAGGCTGAGGCAAACACCACCACCATCTAGTTTTCATATAAATTTTTTTAATCAGTAGATCTCAAAGCACTTTATGAAGGGAGTAATCATTATCACCATTTTACAGATAGGGAAGCTAAGGTACAGAGGGGTGAGGTGACTTGTGCAAGGTCATCCAGCAGGCCTCTGGCAGACCTGCGAATAAAACCCAGGTCTCCTAAATCCCAATCCAGTGTGGTAGGCCATGATTTATTGCATAAAATGCTTGACTTCTGGGTGTTGTCTCAACACTGAATTTTATGAAGAGAGTTCTAAGGGTGGAATCTGCACTGCCAAAATCAGGCATGGACCCTGCAGTATCTCTGTTGCCTTCTTGGATGTTTAATACACACCCCACCCACATACACACACACGCACCCCTGCCACTTCACAGAGGCCTGTCACCAAGCTGATGCACTAATAGGTACCCATCACCCACAAGCTGGCCGTGATGGGTGGCAGAGAAATGGGCTCATGCAAAACGTAAAGGTTTCTGTTACCCTATACCGGTGCAGACTGGCAGCTCCCATCACAGCCTAATGGCTGGGGGAAAGCTAACTCCAAGGAAGAAGAGACTGGGAAGAGCATGCCTACTGGATCAGGACCCACAGGCCAGATGGGTGAGGCAACACCTATCTTCACCTGGTTTGAGGATTGTGCTGGGGCTTAGGCATGAGACAGCTGCCCAGACACCTGCCTGATGCAAGAGTACACCTGTTCAGAGACAGAAAAACCTAGGCTCCTATAGAACTTTTACAGCAGAAATGTAGGCACCTACACATTCAGGCAGAAGCTGACTGGGGGGGGGAGGGGTTATGCAGAACACTGACTATCCCACTCATGAGCAGTAGGGATACAACCTTGAGCTTGATGCATAAGCCTCCACTGCCTGAGCTAAGAGACAGATGTCTCTTAGTCCAGGCTGTAGCAAGCCTATCAATCCCTAGAGGGCCTCGCCTCCACTAGAGGGCGACAGAGTGCCACACTAAATAGGCCAGGGTTACGTACTCCCCCTGGGCAGGGCAGCACAGTCTTGAGTTTTAGAGACTTCCCAGTTGACTTCCCACTACAGGCCACTACTGGTAACACCAGTCATCAGCAATGGGGATCAAAGCTGGGACCTCTTGAGCTTAATGTATGAACTTCCGCTGCCTGAGCTAAGAGACAGGTCAAGGCAGTAGCAGGCTCCATCAATGTCTAGCTGGCCTAGCTACCATTAGAGGGAGGCAGAGTGCCACACCGAGCAGGCAGGGGTTACCAGGGGATCACAATAGCCCTTAAATCTCGGGGTCAGGTGCCTAAGTCACTTTGTGGACCCGGGCCTCATAAAAATCAGTGGGAATATATCCACATTACACCTATGAAAGGTTGATGGTTAATAAAATGGGAGACTGTCTGCTTTTCTAACGAACGCCTTGAACGTTAGATCACAAAAGATAGCTACCATCGTCCTTACTTAGGGGTACGGAACTTTTCAGCGGCCTCTCCAGATCTAACTCTTAAATCTGACAAACCTAATTTCATATCTACCTATTTAAAACTAGCACAGACAACTGGAAAGAGATGAACGCCTGTTAAAATGCCTTAAAAGAGTGCGTTTTTAAAAACATAAAAACAGCAACCAAGACAGCCTGAGCGCTTGTGTGCCAATTTTAATCCCCTTGTTAATTTAAAACAGCTGAATTATAACCCTCTTCAAAAACTGGGATTACAATGGAAATGCCAAGCGAACAGAGCCTTCGCTGTAACAGCCCTGCTGGCGCCTCTAGAACATAATCACAAAATGGCAAAACACATTGGCGCCTTCTGTATATGCAATTGAAATATTCACTCGGTGCTGTCTCTTCCTGTTAATTGCTGTGTGGAAAGTGGTCCCCTTACAACCTCTTTATCTGTCTGCTTCAGGAGCATTGCCTACCTCTGCGAGCTCTCTTGGGGCGCAGTTGGCTAGGCTGCAAGACAAATGCCAAGCACTGAGAAGGAGCTGGTAGTTTTTTTCCCCAGCAGTGGCATCTGGATCTTTGTTTGGCTTCTTGTCTGGTGCCTTGGCGGGTTCTCTTTTGGCTTTGTGGGGCTCTGGAACAGCTTGCATGCATCGTCTTGGAACAGACTCACTGCTACGGCTACTAGACTAGTTCAGAATCTCTGTTTTTTCTTTTTCATTTCACTAACCCTTTCTTGTCTTGAACACATATTTCAAGCAGCCCCTGCTTCAATAGCCTTTTTACCATGGGCGGCAGTGTGGAATAATGGATGAGGTGCTAGACTGGGAATTGAGAGACCTGGTTTCTAGTCCCGGTCAGCAACTCACCTGCAGCATGAACTTCTGCAAACCAATTCACCCCTCCCTTTCCCGTCTCACCCTTTGTCTGTTCTGTTTAGATCATGAGCTCTTCAGGAAGGGAACTGTCTTACTATGTGATTATACCACTCCTAGCTGCACATGGTACCTGTGCAATTAAACAAAGGGGCCCAGGCTTCTAGGTGGTCATGTAATACAAATAATAAATTGAATTAAACTGCAGGTATAATCATAAAAGCGAGTGTAAAAATGGCTCCTCCTTTCCCAAGGGACCTATTTCCTGTCTGCAGCCAGATCCTAAACTGGAGCTATGCCAGTTTACACCAGCTGAGGATTTGGCCCCCCAAAATTGTTTTTAGTGCTGTTTGGCACGGCAAGGTCAGTGCAGCTACAGAAGTTTAACCTGGATTCTACTCCACCGCATATCATTACCAGACACATCGGCTGAATCGTGATTGCAGAATCTTTACTAGCAGTGATGATATGAGAGAGTGAGGAAGAAGCAGATTTCAGGCTTAGTTTTGCAAGGTTGGCAGAGACATGATATTTTTGTCTTGGATTGGGGCGTTAGTCATTAAGAAATAATAGAACACTTTTCATTTATATACCACCTACCAAAGGACCACGGAGGAGCTTTACAAACATGAATTTCCAACGCCCATCCTTTTATGCTGGCTAATATCGCCCACAGTATCCAAATAGAGAACTGAGGCATAGAGAGATTAATTGACTTGCCCAAGGTCACACAGCAAGTCAGTGTCAGAGCAAGGTGGAGTCTTCTGACAGCTTTAACGTCAAAGTCAGGGCTTAGTGTTTGAAACTGCATTGCCTTAAAGTGCACTAGGGAGCCATTAGTGCACACCAGCAGGGTTTACGTGAACCAATTAATGTGCAACACATCAGTGCACTTTAGAAATCACACCCCTTATAGAGCACACTATTGTAGACAAGTCCTTAGAAAAACAAAGCCATTTCTTTGGAAGCTGAGCTATTCAACTGTATAGTTTAACTGTTGATAGTGAAGAAAATGAAAATAGCTCTGCGAGAAAGGAAGAAAAAGCTTTTAATTTCCCCATAAGATGTTCTCTAGATTGACATGACTAGAAATATGAATGGAAGAGTGTAATTAAACAAGGCTTGCTAATGTTGCTGTTCAAATTAAACATTTTTTAAAATGTAAATAAAGAGACAGATAGACAAGGCTCAGCATGTTATAACCATTTGCATAGCTGTTAATCAAGGGGGATTAGAAACATATAATATAGAAATGCAAGGCATGGCAATATTTGATCAAGCAAACTACTTTAATGATTTCCCCTCCCTAGTTTCATTAAGGTCATACCATTATGGTTTGATACAAAAATACATGAGGGGGACAAGACAGCGCCATGGGGAATTTTTCAAAATTGTCAGGGTTTGTTGAAAGTTTTGTAGAACTTCTGCTTTTTTCATTTTGGCTTCCTCTTGGCCCCATCCTTTGGAAATTACAAAGAAGATAATTCTGAAGATATTTATCAACTCATTAAACTATGAGCAAAAGTTGTAAATGGGACCAAAAGCCAATAGAAAAATGTCAAAAATTCTAGCCAAGTCTAGCTCTACAATGTTATGGAATAATAAAGCGTCACATAGGGCAGACTTTTGAAAGTGGGTCCAGATTTTTAAATGAGCCCAGCACCCACAAGCTCCTAACAAGATTAAAAGGAGGAAGGGTTTTTATTATTTGTATTACCGTAGTAAAAAAGAGGCCTCAAGT
This sequence comes from Caretta caretta, assembly GCF_965140235.1. NCBI lineage: Eukaryota > Metazoa > Chordata > Testudines > Cheloniidae > Caretta > Caretta caretta. Next base: position 341,065,053 of record NC_134206.1, on the reverse strand, counting down.
GAGATTGGAGCCCCATTGTGGTAGACACTGAACAAATAAAGAGAATGTGAGACAGTCCCAGTCCCAGAGATCTGCCAACCTAAACAGTCAAAGCAGACAAAGGTTGGGTGGGAAAAAGAGAAATAAAGCGACTTACCCAAGATTGCACAAAACCCAGGTCTCCTGACTCCCACTCCAACGCTCTAGCCACGTAATCAGGCTGGCTTGGCTGAGTTGTTCGGTACTGAACACTGGACACTTTGATCACGTCATTTAGATGCCTATCCCAGAGCTCTTTTGAAAATCTGGCTCCTAATATTTTAGTAGAGGCCCACTTTTAAGAGAGCTGAAAGGCAACGAGGATTGCTCATGGGGCCCCAAAGCCTTTCACCTCTGTAGGGTTGATACAAGTGCAAGTCTGGTCAGACGTGAATAGATATCACTGCTGCTTCCTACCCTTTTGAAGGCTTGCATGAAATGCACTGATGGTCTCAGTCAAGATCCTAGCAGCAGGTTACCATCAATACTGTACTGATATAGCCTCCCTGACAGTTCAGCACTTGAGAATGAGACTGCCTGAATGGTTTTAGTTTGAAAAATAAACCAACTCAACCTTTGACATTTTCCTCTAAGTGCTTCTTTCTAAATGTTTGGATCAGATAGAGACAGCCTTGTTGTTCAAATGGTTAAAGCTGACATGTAAAGGTAAAAACTTGGGTTTGTATTTGTTTCTGCTTCTCTGTGGATATACACCAAGGGCCTGAAATGTGTGAGTTACCTTAGAAATATCAGGAATGTGGTTTAAATTCTGGTCTTTCCTGCTTTGCTGGAGGATTTTATTGGAAAATCTAGACACATAGATAGAAGCTTTCTTAACTGATAATGCAGGGACGTTGAATATTGAACAAAACAAATTTTCTTCCAACCCTTTGTTTTCATTAGGGCTTAAGAAAGATACCCACAGCTTTGAGTATCTGATTTTAAAAAAAACCCAACACATTTCATTCTTCAGTTATATTTTATTTGAATTATTTCTCTGATGTGATTCTCTCTTGCTCTTCCAACCCATCATACTGTCTCCCAGGAAAAACAATGTAAGTAAGACTTGAAATTCTAACTTCTATTCCATTCACGTTCATATGCTACCCTCATCACCACGGCGTCTTAGTGCTTTAGTACCTTCTAGGTTATCTAAAAGATTGTCTAAAGCTTGAGGATGAAGACCATGGTCAACAACTATGTTGCTCTGGTAGAGTGGAACTCTCAACAATAAGAGTAAAGTTAGTTTGTGAGGAAGACGGAACTTTCTCCAGGGCTGGGCAGAGAGTGTGGGATGAACTCCACCCCCCCCCCAGAACTAAGGACCATTACAAACCTCCCCACCTTCCATTCCAAGCGCAAACCTTTGACCAGGACTTCTCCAATGTAAACACATAGCCACAGACATATTTATATTCAATGTGGGGAGGGGGAAGACATCCAAGCAAACCAAGACACTCTACTGCACATACTTCTTCCTCTGGTGAAAGGAGGAGAGAACAAGCAACACACAACAGACATGGTCATGTTGCTTAATGCACTACTCAAAAGTGCTCAGATAAAGTGATGACTGAAGTACAAAAAACGATATAGAATAGTTGAGCATTAACTGACATGACTAACATCTGCCATAGGCAGCTCTTCCTTTCTCCTTCCCAGGGGAAAACTCTATAGGGATTTATTCTTTTAGTTGAGAATACACACACACACACAGAGTTCTGTTTATTTATATTAGCAGTGGCGAGGTTACGGAAAAGCATATTGGATGTAGAAGGGAAGGTGGGAGCCTGGAGGTGGTCTTTAGATTCCACAGTAGTTTATTATAGTGCCTTGGACCTGCCTCCCCAGAAAGCTCCGTCTCCTGCAAAAAAGACAGTTACCTGTTCTGTAACTGGTGTTCTTCGAGATGTGTTGCTCATGTCCATTTCACATTAGGTGTGTGTGCTCGCGAACTGCACCAATGCCGGAAGTTTTTCCCTCAGCAGTATCTGTAGGGGAGCGGCTCTGGTGCCTTCTGCAGTGGCGCCCACATGGTGCGGTATAAGGGGTGCCAACGGGGGCAGAGAGGAGGGGGTTTGCCACAAGGCATTGTATATCTTCAATACCCCTTCGTGAAGGGGAAGGGCCACCCTAGCAGGGGTTGTGGAGAGAGGATGTTCAACAGGGAGTCTGCTTGCTCCTCCAACTCCTTGGCCTCCAGGCAAAGGTTGGACACAACACTCTTCAGCAGCTCCTGGTGTACCTTAGCATCATCCTGAGGAACCGGGTGAGGGGGCTCCGTGATGGCCTCAGCCAGTGACTGTGTGGAGGAGGCCGGTACCGCGGGTTCCACAGCACCCATTGGTTGTCCAGCAAGCTGTTTCCCTTGGTCTACAGGGATGTGTGGGGTCTTATCCCCTGGAGTCTCAAGAATAGGAGCGAGTTGGGTCATCGAGGCCACCGGCCTGTCCGAGGCTCCCGACACTGAGCGGGCAGGCTGGGAGGGCTGAGTGAACCCCATGGTTTCCAGGGGTACCACAGGGCCAGCCACTGGGCCTAGGGCCACGGGGCACATTTCAGTACCGATGATGCAGGCAGCCAGAGGATCTGGGAGGCTGCGGCCACCAATGTGGAGCCTTCCTCCATACCGGAGCCATATCCAGAGCGATTGCTACCTGGTGACCAGGATCCACTGGAGCGACAACTGTGCCTAGCAATAATCACAGTCACGCCTAGAGGAGGACCAGTCTGAGTGGAACATGCACCTCCGTGGGGACCTCAGTGACCAGCAGCACTCGGCAGATCCACAATGGAAGACCGGTGATCCACGCCTCGTGCTTCAAGACCAGTATCGGGACGAGGAGCTGGACCTGCAGGTCCCGCAGGCCGGGTGCCAGCGGGATCTCCCCGAATACGGTAACACCCATCTCAGGGATTGTTGGCGGGTCCCATGGCTCCGGTCTTCCAGTCATTCCCGGGATCCGTAACAGCATTCCGAAGATGCAAAGGGCCGGCTCCAACATTCCTGCTGGGGAGCACGTGCCTTCGTGGGTCTGCGCCAGGTAACCGGCGAGGTCCACTGTCTAGTAACCATAGAGGGCTCCGATGCTTCTGTCTCCCTAACTCTGAGGCATGATGGCTTTGAGCAGGTGAACAGCGGCAGGATGTCTCCCACGATGGGGAGTGGTGCCGTTGAGGTGAGGGCGGATGGAAAGGTCCTAAGGTGGGTTTATTCCGAGTTCTGGGCAGCACCGGGAGCATCAGGATCTCCTGCGCAGCCTGGAGCGCTTCAGGCATCGATGGGACCTGAAGCTGAAGAAGGCCCGCCTTTGTGTCCAGGCTTCCACAGACAAGGAATGGGGTGGGGTCCATCGCTCAACATGAGCTGAGTCCAGACTTCCTGATGGGAGAGATGAGCTGCCCGGCGCGGGTCTTAGCATGCCCCCAGCCCTGTCCATCCCCTACTGACCTTCTTCGACTTCTTGGCTGGGGCCGTGGATGGGGATGGGTGCCCGCTCGTCAATGGTGCAGCACTATGCACCAATGCTGTGGTGCTGGGGGCAGAGTTGGAACCTCTGCTCCGGGGCCGGAGCAAGCACCGACTCCATCAGGAGTACTTTGAGTCTGATTTCGCACTCTTCCTTGGTCCTAGGTTTAAAGAACTTTCAGATACGACACTTAGCACTTATGTGCCCTTCACCAAGGCACCTGAGACAGCTACTAAGCGGATCGCTCACAGGCATGGGCTGTTTGCAGTGATCGCAGAGCTTAAAGCCTAGGAACTGGGGCATGCCCTGTCCCCCAGATAAGTCCCCGACGGGACTAACAAAACTAACTACTGCTAAGGGCTAACTAACTCAACTACTATGTACACTAACTTTACAAGAACTCTAGTTCGTACAAACAAAGCTTAAGCTACACTAGTAAGAGCAGCAAATGTTCCGTGCACCATCACTGGCAGCAACAAGGAACTGAGGGTGAGGGGAGCCGGCAGTGCCCCTTATATCGTGCCATGCAGGTGCCACTCCAGAGGGCGCCAGAGCTGCTCCCCTATGGATGCTGCTGAGGGAAAAACTTCCGGCACTGGGGCATGTGGTGAGCACACACACCTAATGTAGAATCAAGTATCAGGGAGTACCCGTGTTAGTCTGTATCCACAAAAAACAACGAGTCCGGTGGCACCTTAAAGCCTAACAGATTTATCTGGGCATAAAGTTTCATGGATAAAAAACCCAGCTTTCGTGGGTAAAAAACCCACTTCTGAAGTGGGTTTTTTACCCATGAAAGCTTACGCCCAAATAAATCTGTTAGTCTTCAAGGTGCCACCGGACTCCTCGTTGTTTTTCTAATGTGGAATGGACATAAGCAAGCACTCAAAGAAGAACAAGTTTACCCTTGTGGCAGATGGTTCCATTGAGCTTGAGGAGCAGATTTGATTATCACAGTCCTCCTTGAGCCTTACATGATCTATTCATGTAACAAACAGAAATACATACACACACACACACACACACTTTTTTAAATACAACATTTCAGGTTTTTGATTTTACAAAGCATAAAGGAGTCACAAGAGGGACAAACCTAAATCTTGTTCCTTCACAGGTCCCTTCCAGCTTATTACTAGTTTCTGTGAACATTTGTTGATTTCCCATGTGTCTATCCTTAGCCTTGAAGTTTGATGTTTCTTCTCCTACATCCCCATCAGCAATATTAAATGCAGTCCATCTTCTACTGAGACAGATGTGGTCTGTTGGAGGCTCAGTCATGACCATCTAGTCTCATCGAAATTCACAGCCAACATTTATTCAGAGTGTTCAGTTATTTACAAGCTACACAAAAACTGAACATAATGCTTCTGGGGAGGGGGGAAGAAATATAGTTTTCCCCTCAATATCTTCCATCAGTTGGAGTCTAAGCTGTTTGCAAGAACCTCTTGAAATGAAGAATCGAATATTCAATCACAGAAAGATTGGCCTTTGCCTATACTGCACTCTATTCTACTGGAACAATTGGTAAGAGAAATGTTATGCGGCAAGAGATTTTATGGAAGATGGAGGACCAGGTGGCACAGTGGGTTGGTACATTAGCCTCTTGGCTCTGGAGACCTAAATTATAAAGTCTGATTTTTGCAAAACCTCGTTTCAACCTGAGAGAGTGGGTTCATTTACATGAAACGCACAACATGTGCTTCTCCACCATCCTCTCAACAGGGTGCTGTGGAGTCACTGCTCAAATGGATTCTGTAATACAGGGTTTGGGCTGACCTGTGTTACAAGAAAAACTGGAATTATTTTGGAGAAGCCCATTAAAAAGTAAAGAAGTCCATGCTGACAGTGACAGTGACTGAAAGCGGCTAAGGGATTATGGATCATTAAGCACTAGATCTGGATCCAGGAGATCTGGATTCGGTCCCTGTCTCTGGTACAGACTACCTGAGCCTCTTTGGACAGGTTATTTAATCTCTTTATGCCTCATTTCCCTCCTCAGTAGAGCAGACAATTTCCTACCACATAAGCCATGAGGGGATAAATTCATTTTGGTTTGTGAGGTACTCAGATACTATTGAGATAGGGCCCAGATGAGTACCTGGACAGACAGACTTCATGTACTTGGAACAAAAAAATTTACTAGTTTATATTCTCTCTCCACATAATTTTCTAGTGTAACTTTGCTTTCTAGATGGCTCATGTCCTTAAGATCAGATAGAAGGATATTCAGTATGTGCATGTGTCGTTATTACGTAGGTCTAAGAACAAAGCAAGTGGCAGAGTGGGACTGGTTGTTTCTCTAGAGTCCTGGATTTCGGTCACAAATGAAATGAATTAAGAACTTTCAATCTCATGCCCCATTTAAAGAGCCTCTCTCTACTAACTACCCTCAGTTCTTTGGTACAATGATCAGATTGCTCCAAAGTTATTTGTTACAAAGATAAGGAAAATTGCCCATCATTTATCAAACCACTTTTAAAATGGACTTAACCATTAAATCAAGGTAGCCTGAACCAAACATTATGTAAGCTCTGGTGGATTGAGACAGTTGAACCAGAAAAAAAATCTGTCACAAAATGTGTTTTTCCTATGGTTTAGTAACAGTTTGTAATGAAAGAAAAATATTTTTATAAAGATTTAATTAAACAGCAAAAACACAACTTGGATTTAGTCCAAGTCCTTTTTAAACTTGAGGCATTTATTAAAGAAAAAAAGATTTCCACAGAGCTCAAGTTCCAACTTTGTCCCTCTTGTTTACCAGGGACTACATCCTGTCTAGAATTCTATGCTGTGCAGAGACATCTAGAAGCTGAATAATATAGTGCAAGTAAACATTGTTACAAGCTACAACAAAGCCTTCTAGCAACTGGGCATTGAGCTCTCACATCAACAGGGTTCCCCACCCCCACCAGCTTACCAGGAAGCTGCCTTCCATCAGGAAAGGACTTCTGACCCCACTTGTACTTTACCTGTGTGAGATCTAAGCAGGGAGGACCTTGTCTCGCATAGTTCGGGATGAGACCAATTTGGATGTAAGCAGAGCTTAGAAATCACACTCTGTATTGTCATGTATCTAACTGTATTTAATAAGGGGAGGATGCATCCTGGATGCTCTTTTCCCCACAAATTTGTTGAGTATTGGACACTCAGAATCCTCGAGATACAGGGTATGAATATGGGCACTGGGAGGAAGTTGAAGTAGAAAGATGGGGTGGAGGTGGTGCAGGGTTCAGGTAATGGGAGACATGCTAGGCAGTCAGAGGCAGCAGGTGGAGGAATCCAGGCAGGAGAAGGGGACCTTGTGATATCTGCCAGGTGTTAGGGAAGAAGTAGGCAGTGGGGTGTGGGCACAGCCAAGGAAAAGGCAGGCAGGGGCTAGGGATGGGTGGCAGAGAGCAGGTGCTGGATATCTGCAGATGCCAGGAAGGGCAGTGGATTGAGGCCAGACAGCAAGAGGGGGAGAGAGTCATTGTAAATCTCCAGTTCCTATCCTTGATATTCATATCAGTATGAATCAGGTCAACATGGGCGAGCTGTGTATGCAAATTGTGTATGAACTGGAGATTACTCCAATGCCCAGCATTTAAGAGTCGATTAAAACAGACAATTTAGAATTACTTCTGTCAAGGTTCCTCCCCCACTCTGGACTCTAGGGTACAGATGTGGGGACCTGCATGAAAAACCTCCTAAGCTTATCTTTACCAGCTTAGGTCAAAACTTCCCCAAGGTACAAAATATTCCACCCGTTGTCCTTGGACTGGCCGCTACCACCACCAAACTAATACTGGTTACTGGGGAAGAGCTGTTTGGACGCGTCCTTCCCCCCAAAATACTTCCCAAAACCTTGCACCCCACTTCCTGGACAAGGTTTGGTAAAAAGCCTCACCAATTTGCCTAGGTGACTACAGACCCAGACCCTTGGATCTTAAGAACAATGAACAATCCTCCCAACACTTGCACCCCCCCCTTTCCTGGGAAATGTTGGATAAAAAGCCTCACCAATTTGCATAGGTGACCACAGACCCAAACCCTTGGATCTGAGAACAATGAAAAAGCATTCAGTTTCTTACAAGAAGACTTTTAATAAAAATAGAAGTAAATAGAAATGAAGAAATCCCCCCTGTAAAATCAGGATGGTAGATATCTTGCAGGGTAATTAGATTCAAAACCATAGAGAACCCCTCTAGGCAAAACCTTAAGTTACAAAAAAGATACACAGACAGAAATAGTTATTCTATTCAGCACAATTCTTTTCTCAGCCATTTAAAGAAATCATAATCTAACACATACCTAGCTAGATTACTTACTAAAAGTTCTAAGACTCCATTCCTGTTCTGTCCCTGGCAAGAGCAGCATACAGACAGACACAGACCCTTTGTTTCTCTCCCTCCTCCCAGCTTTTGAAAGTATCTTGTCTCCTCATTGGTCATTTTGGTCAGGTGCCAGCGAGGTTACCTTTAGCTTCTTAACCCTTTACAGGTGAGAGGAGCTTTCCCCTGGCCCGGAGGGATTTGGATGTGGATAAATTGGATGTGGATAAATTGGAGAGAGTCCAGCGAAGGGCAACAAAAATGATTAGGGGTCTGGAACACATGAGTTATGAGGAGAGGCTGAGGGAGCTGGGATTGTTTAGCCTGCAGAAGAGAAGAATGAGGGGGGATTTGATAGCTGCTTTCAACTACCTGAAAGGGGGTTCCAAAGAGGATGGCTCTAGACTGTTCTCAATGGTATCAGATGACAGAACGAGGAGTAATGGTCTCAAGCTGCAGTGGGGGAGGTTTAGATTGGATATTAGGAAAAACTTTTTCACTAAGAGGGTGGTGAGACACTGGAATGCGTTACCTAGGGAGGTGGTAGAATCTCCTTCCTTAGAGGTTTTTAAGGTCAGGCTTGACAAAGCCCTGGCTGGGATGATTTAACTGGGAATTGGTCCTGCTTCGAGCAGGGGGTTGGACTAGATGACCTTCTGGGGTCCCTTCCAACCCTTATATTCTATGATTCTATGATTTCAAAGGGGTTTACCCTTCCCTTTATATTTATGACAACTTCAGTCACACTCCTGCTTGTTCTTCAAACACTGCAAAACAGAATTTGGCATCAACCCTGTAATTTTTCATTCCAGGGACAAAGACTGTTCCCACCTTGCACACGAACATATTCCATAAGATTAAAATTCTCTCTCACAAGATTGTCAGATGCTGCCTTGGAGTTTCTCTTTCTTGTCATTTTCAGAGGCACAGCTGCCAGCCTGCAGTGTGTGTAAATTTAGAAAGATTTTAAAACTTTAAAAAGAGTTTTATGGGAAGGGGGAAAAGAAAGAAGAGGCTACATAGTTCCATATGAAAAATACTGACCTTCACTCCTTCGGGAAGTCAGTGCAAGTGCATGCCTGGAGGCAATGGGCATCCTGCAGAAAAAATTCAGTGGTTCAAACGTGCAATCACTTGACACATGGAAATTGCCAGGAGAAGGTCAGAGCTGACCTAGCAGTGAATCTGCATTGGTGACCCGTAGAGAGAAAACCTTTCTTGTAGAGCCATAGTTGGAAACCATTAGCTGTTGCTCCACAAAGAAATACTGCATTAGTCATCTCCAATGTAATGGGTTTCCTAGCAGGTGACATTAGTATCAATTGGGTGGAACAAAGGAAAATTTTGAACTGAGTTTGTACGTGGAGGGTGAAATTCTCCCCTGTGCAGATGCCAGCACAAGGACCTATGTACCACTTAGCCCTCCAAGTAGGGCGTAAGTGGTAGGTAGGCCCTTCTGCTTGGCTCTCTACGCAGGATGAACTGCACCCTTATCGGAACAATGGCCCATCTGAAAAGCCCTCATCACAAACTGCAGTTTTACCTTCTATGAAGAATAGTTTAAAATAGCTTCTCTTTTTGCAGACCAAATGTTTAACCACAGCATTCACAGACTGAAAGAACCACAACAAAAAAACACCACCACTCTGGCTCCAGAGATTACGCTGATGTCTGGCATTAAAAAAGCCACCGAATGACAAATGCATGCTGTGGTAATTCATGTTCCTGACATTAGAGTGATTGGCTTTTAATATACTCTTCAATAAATTACCCTTAGTCAAATGAACAGCTCTAGGGAGAAAAACAGAAGAAGAAATAATCAAGAACCCTGAATGTTCATCAGTTGGCTGAAATGTTCAGAAACAAAGAGAGCATTATACAGCATGGCCAACGCTCACCTCCCAGCAGTGCCTAATTTGTAATGAACGAGGTGCTGGGGCTCAAGCAATGATTTAATTCAAAATTTTAAACGCATGTCTTTGAACGGGTGGCAGTATTATTGCCATTACCAAAAATCGATGGTCGCCGTGCGAAGCACTGATGCAAGTGCATCATGCAAGTAGCAGCCCAGCTCTCCAAGGACGTTCTTCCGGCAAGCTGAGTGGCGCGTGAGTGGAGGCGGAGAGTTGCCCGGCTGGTGCTTGAATCTCTTATGCGCACAAAAGACCTTGCAGAATGGATAAGTAAGGGTGGTAGGATATGCGATGGTCACCCTTAATTCTGCGCTGCTGCTGCTGGCAGCGGCGCTGCCTTCAGAACTGGGTGGCCAGAGCCCAGAGGTGCCAGGGCTATGAACTGCTAAGCCTAGAAGCACCAAGGCTCAGCCCCAGCACAGATTAAGCATCGCCTCCCAGATTAACAATCTTTCATGCACACAAAGGAGAAAGTTACATTTCTATTGAGGAAGTGGGGAGGGCCGGGGGAGAACCACACACAAACACTGTAGTTAGTCAAGATGTTGCTGACAGGCTGTGGAATCTAGCAGCTAGAGAGACTGGAGAGTCACAACTCTTAAGATTCTATTCTTGACCACACCAGTGACGGTCTATGAGTCCTCAGCCCAGTCACTTGGGTCCCAATTCAGGAAACCACTTAAGCACAGGCTTAACTTTAAAAACTTGTGAGGCAGGGAAATATTATCCCCATTTTACAGGTAACCGAGTCACGGGGGAATTAAAGGTTTGATCCAAACCACGCTGACATCAACGGAAAGGTTCCCATTGATATGAATCGGCTTTGGATTAGGCCTTGGGTGACAAAAGAAGTTTGTGGCAGAGTTAGGAACAGAACTCAGATCTCCAAAGTCCTAGACCATGCTCCCTAAAGGGGACACTATCAGCTTAAAAACACTTTTTAAAATTTGTATTAAAAGTACTTTAAACTTCTAATTTACTTTTCACTCTTTATCCTGCACTTCACTCAGCACAGTCAAAGGAAACCCCCTAAGCAATTTCAGCTTTTTCCTATAGTCAGTTTCGCTCGCTGGCACTCGTGCACAAATGCTGCAATATCTTGGTTGAGACCACTGCTCAGCGGAATAATGACATCTGCACGAAACATTGGCTTTCACTGGCATTTTAAAAATATTTCACAGAAACAATTGGGTTAAACATTTGGATTTGTCCACACATTTAAAAACTAAAATCCAAGTTTCAGGTCTAAACCCCTGTGTGTCCAAATGTTATTCATTAGTAAATTGGATCTAAGACTTACCATCTGAGTATAAGGACTTCATCATGTGGAAGGTGCAATGTTAATAAAAGGAAACATCAGTAATAGAAAAATCATTCAACTCATGTTGCTTATAAACACCCCTTGGAAGCTTGAAAATTTAATATTTCCCAACTAACTTTCCTCTCCATCCCATATGGGCATTGGTTTGTTATTGTTCACGAGCGCTGAGCCCCTGGCACTGTTTGTTTTTTTTTAAAGAAAAGCTTTAAAATATCTAAGGTGAAAAAAACCAAATACTGAGACTATGCAAACAGTATGCCGTCCCACCCTTGATAGCATCCTTCCAAATGAAGTGAGGAGCATGACAGCTGGTTCTCAATTTGGTCTATGCTGGATGATGATATATGCAATAATTTCTACATGAGCAATGGGAGATAAGGACCCCTGATGTTCTGAATTGCAGCCATGTTGGACTGAACGCTGGTGATAATTTAATACTAACGTTTTGTGACAGAAAATTAGTGCATATGCTAATCTCCAAAAACTTCTCTTCATCTCAAACGGTCTTTCACATGATAATTTGTCATATTTATCCTTGTCACTTCCAAAAAATGAGACAAATAAGGCCCGGAACGTCCTGTACGCTTGCTAAATGTTTTGCCATTGATGCATATTTAACGCAATTTATTGAAAGGTTCCCAGTTCACCGTGCTAACGCAGCATATGCTGATGTCATTCTTCGCACTTAAATACAAACCTCCCAACATCACCTAGTGTCGCTATTAGCAGTTTATAAACAGGAAAATTGAAGCAGAGAGAGTTCAGATAATTTCCCTGTGGCTGCATGCACAGTAAGCCAGTGCCAGGGTTGGGAATTAGAACTCAAGTGATTTCTGCTAGCCAGGCCTTTGCATAATTCACCAGTTCACTGTAACAACATTTGAATATTCATATCTGAAATGTTGCTCATTTTGGTCCTTGGTATTATACAGGAACAGAGAAGATCCAGGGAGAAGCTAAGATACCTGGAGGAAAAATTAGGCAAAGAAAAGAGAAGAGAAACAGAACACACACACACACACACACCCCATCTTCCCAATAGGGTGTTAATTCTGAAATTTTCCCTGGAGCACAATTTAAAACGTCAAATGCTGTTAATTTATTTCTCCAGGGAAAACCAACCATAAGCCTCCCTCTTCAAAACCCAGGTAGCATGACAACAGGAAACCTATAGGACTCTCATCAGTCACTATAAAGGAGAAAATAAAACACACTGACAACAGCTATTGTCTCACAGTCCTGGAAAGGCTGCATTCAGACACCCCCTTGCCCCACCTTCCGCCCAAGGCCCCGCCCCCACCTGCTGGAGCCCCTAGTCCCCCCTTCCCCTGGCAACCAGAGCCCCGAGTCCCCCGTGGCCAGAGAAGCCCCGGCCCGAGCCCTAAGCTCCAGACCGCCGGCTTCAGAGAAGAGGGGGACTGAGGGTGGGGCTTCGGGGTGGAGCATGGGCAGGGCCACAACATGGGTTAGGGGAGGCTTAGCCTCCCCTGGCCTTTAATACATGCCGCCCATGATGAACGTCATGCCTACCAATACCAGGATGGAGTCTTTTCCTAGCATCTGGAGTCCAGTGAATGATTATAATCAAAAATTAATAAGGGGCTATTGAATATTTTATATACCGTAGGACAAGCTATTTTAATCCTCAAACAAAAACCTTTGCAAAGGTCTTGAGAACAGCAGAGCTCGGCTTACCAGGTAAACTATAAAACCCTTGTTTCTCTTTGTTTAGTCACGTCTGATCCTCCCATTTCAGGCTTCTTTGTTCTCTTGCATTGGGCAGAAGTTTCCAGCCTGGCGAGCCTTTGCCTTCAGCTCGTTTCTGAGGGGATTGTTAACACTCTGCTCCTCTTCTTGCTGTGAGGTTGCTCTCTCTGAACAGTTAGTTTTGCTGGGAGCTCGTGGAATTGCCACTGGGCAACTTACATTCTACTCCATCCACACTTTTTTTTTAAAATGTTCTTTTTAATGTTTCTTCCCACCAGCCAGCTGCTATAAACCTCTCCTCTGTGCTTGAGCCCACAAGACATGCTGGGAGCGCTCATCACCCAATGGCATCAAGTTTTAAGTTTTCCTTTATAAAGGTGGTTCCTTTTTTAAGCCATTTTAGCAGCTGGCTAAATGAGACCTGGAGGGCTGCAGCATTCCTCATATAACGTACATCTCATCCATGTGTGTACCCCTTCTGGAATCCTGGGAACACTGAGGACAAATACTACTCTTACCATGAGACTTCCCCCCATGCTTAACTCTTTTCTAAAGGGTGTCCCTGCAATTGCGCGAAGAACTGCACATTCCCCATATACTGTACCTTAAAAACTGCCTCCCCACTCAGAACCGCTCTGTGCCAAAGCAGCAAGGAGCGTCCCTGCTGCTAACTCCCAAGGAAAGGACCACACCCTGCAGGAAATCTTTCCCAACCCCACTTCTGGCCTTCAAACAACCCAACCTCTTTAAGCTCGACATCAGAAGCCTGCTCCCCTCAGACCAGGCCACACCAACTCAAAGCAGCACCAGACCCTGCCAGAACAGACGCAAAAACTACAGACATATTTCCACCACTGCAATGACCAACACTCCCCACAACACACCTCTCAAGATCCATGGGTCCTTCATATGCCTATCACTACATGTGGTATACCTCATCCAGTGCACTAAATGCTTGTGATGGGGTGTACCAGGTCCTTTTAGGCCCCCACTGCAAATCGAAGGAGAACGGTGCTGGGAGTGTCATAGATCAGCAAGTATTCGGTGCCGGCGCTGGGAATCAGTGCCGGTTGACCCTTGGAGCTAGAGAGTAGAAGCACCTCGCCAGTGCCACGGATGATGCAGAGCCAGGGACTGTGAGCGCCGCATCATGGCTGGCTTACCTCTAGACAGTACTGGAGGTTTGTCCCTCAGAGCAGGGGGGCTGCGAAGCCATCATTTCAATTAAGTCTCTGGCGGCTTCAAAACTGTCTGGGATGGAGGGTGGCTCAAACTCCTCCACCTGGTACTGCCCTTGCCGCGAGTCACTGCGTATCGGACTCAACAGTTCCTTCTGGGAAGCCGAAGTCAACGGCACGGGCTTGTGTTGTTTTGGCACCGATTCCGGTCTGGGGTGCTCCTGTGCATCCCCTGATGGTCCCGTGGCTTTTCTAGCCCGGGAGCGCCCCCTATCAGTCTTCTTATGGCGCTTACGCGGTACCGGCAGAGTCCCTGGTACAGGAACTGAAACTTCTTCTCAGTGAGTGCTCTAACCCCCAGGCCACAGAGATGCTCGCTCTTTCTCCATCTCTGGACCAATGAATATTTAAGTATCCATACGAAGTGGAGTAGCTTCAACAGGAGACAGCCACAGCCACACCCACCCCAGAATACCCAATAGGCCACTGGTTAAGGTCACTCACTTGCAATGTGGGAGACCCAAATTTAAATCCCTGCTATCCATCAGGCAAGTACCACTACCACCACCGCCTCCCCCTCCTTTGTGAATGGCATTTCCAAATTTGCTTTGCTTCTTAACAAAAAAAGTAGTTAAATGTCCTACATTAAAATGAATAATTTTGTTTCAGATCAAATGGAACATTTAGTTTGACCCAAAACAAATGCCTCCCCCCCCCCCTTTTTGAGTGTTTCATGAAGAAAACCAAAAATGATTGATTTCAGCTTGATCCAAAATGACTTTTTTTTTTTATTTTTCAGTTCGGCCAATGAACCAAAAAAAAATCAATTATTCGTACAGAGCTACACCCAGTAGGTGGGAGGTACTTGCTGCAGGCGCAGATACTAATCTAGCCTTGCTTCCCAGTAGCTAACGATGGGCAAGCTCCCTGGAGCAGCTCAATAGCAGTTCAGGGAACAGCGTTACAAACCAGGGCACAAACCCCAAACTGGGGTTTTATTTTCTATAATTAAATTTCACCAACCAAGTATTAAGTGTGAACTCCTCAAGCATTGTAATAGCCTTAACATGGAGTCACAGACAGTTCCCTTCTACTCCAGTCCAGGGCTTAAATTCAGCTGGAGCTGTCCGGAGAGGAGCTCTGCTAAATATTTTGGCCCCGTAGGGCTAAGGCCCTGAGCCCCAGCACCTTCCTTCCCACACAGGGCTGAAGCTCCGAGCCCCAACACCTCTCATGGAGAATGGGGTGTGTGGTGGGCTCCAGGAAATCCTCTATGAGAATTTAAGTCCTGCTCTGGTCTATCTTGCCACTTAGGCAAGCTTGTCTTTATGACAGATGGCTCCATACACCAAAAATCACAATACTATTCAGGTTACTCCCAGTCCCAAAGGACCAGTCACTTACAAGGTCAAGTGCAACCTAGCTCTCTCACCAAAGACTATGCTTGAATAAAGGGGCTCACGACTGCTTGGCTGGGCTGACCAGATTGGACTATGCTCTTTCTTTTCTCATACTAACCAAAGGACTTCCTATGCTGTGTTCCAGCTGACTAATAACCCCACAGTGCTGTATGAGTGTCACCGCAAAGGCTTTGCGAGGTGCATTAATCCCCAGAGAGCGTACAAATCTCCATCCGGGGTCTGTCTCAGTTGGACTCGCTGAACAGAGCTCACTGTGAAGCAGGCGTGCTGCAGACCTAGAGGCCCTGTTTAAAGCTTTCCTTGGAGGAAGTGAGAGCCCTAGGTGGTCTGGCACACTGCAGGAGCTCCTCTTAAGGACAGTTGCAAAGCTCAGGCCACAGCCCCATATCTGAAGATCCATGACTAGAAACCATGCTCCAGTTTAAAAGATTGTTGAAAAATGAAAATTTTTCGACCAAGCTCCATCCATATGGATATAGGGAGTTCCGAAAGAAAGTGGAATGCTCTGTGCTTTCATTCACACTTGTATCCCTAGCATGCTTTGCCAGCTCCCAGCTAACTGCAGATATCTGAGCTGGGAACAAACTGGGAGGTGTGAATGTGGCACTGGGGGCAGGATGCTTTTCTGACTCTCTGATCTTTGGATGCTGTCTCTCTCTCTTCATGAAACTGTAAATCCCCTGGCTGGTACATGAAACCATTTAAGCGATGTTACCAGTTTTGCCCATTACTTTGGGGTATGCTCATTTATTAGGGTTACTCTTCTGTGGGTGGGGGGGAATTCTGTACTACTATCAATGTGCTGCTTGTGTCACTTGTGTTCTCATACAGAGCTCTACTTCTCCCTTCTGCAAGTTCCCTCCCACTGGAGCGATCCTGCAGGACCTAGGTTCCCCAGGGCTGGCTTCTTCCTGCCCCAAGATCAGACGAACACACATATACACATTAACAGAGTGTGTCTGAGAGGACGGGATTAATCAGAACTCCCAAGCTGACCCCTTATATGTCTCTGGACTCAGCAGGCTGGGTCGAGCATCACCTCCAAGCTGTCACCCTCATATGCCATGGGCACTGCACCAGAATAGAGCATGCCAGGTCGAGCAGCACTTCCAAGCTGCCACCCTTGTATGTCCCAAGTTCAGCACATCCCTATCCCGACTTTCACGTTACAATTGTTCTGGTAGTAACCAACTTGATGAGCAAACCCCAGAGGATTTTTGGGCGCTGCAGGGATCTTTTAGCTTAGGTACAAGGAGTGTTGCTGCAGAGCAAATGAGGAAACCAAGCAACACCCGGGAGGAGGCAGGGAGAGAGAGAGAAGCAACCAGCTTAATGATGAAAGTTATTTATTGCCAGGTAATAACCATAGGGGAGCCAAACAAACAAAACAGTGATAATATTAACTCTAACTTAAATTTGATTATAAAAGTCAGGTTTACAAAACTATAACCGATTACGCAAGTCAGGGTCAGAAGGCTACACTGAGAGAGAGAGAGAACGCGCGCGCATGCGCGCTCGGTTCTCACCACTCCACGAAGCTGGAATCGATCGGGGGTCCCAGGTGGTGGTGGTAGCTGAGGGTCCAGACCTGCTGGAGGCAGGCAGAGCCCCCAGCATGATCAGGCAGGAGAAGATGAAGTCCCGATGGAACTGATGCAGATTTTGGATCCAGGCATCAGAACACTTACTTGAGCATGGCTAGGAGTTTTTGGAGAGAAACAACAATGGTTCAAGGGAGAACGCTAGATTTGTTTATGTGTAAACAAGGGAGTATACTAAAGTTGTTTTGTTCAGGCTAGGCCATGGGAACTGATCA
Organism: Caretta caretta; assembly: GCF_965140235.1. Taxonomy (NCBI): domain Eukaryota; kingdom Metazoa; phylum Chordata; order Testudines; family Cheloniidae; genus Caretta; species Caretta caretta. Next base: position 341,047,902 of record NC_134206.1, on the reverse strand, counting down.
TTCCTGGCTTTGGGCGGTGTTCCTTGGAGGGAGTTTACGAAGCATTTAGGGAGCTTCACCAATAGAGGATTTATTACTAGAATTGGTCTTTTAACTACTGAGCTGGGTGTGCGCAGGGGTAGGTTCATTAGCATCTGGAGCAGAGATCCCCCATCATGCAGTACTTCCCTGCTTTTCTAGTCCCAGAGTTCAGTGTGGTTCTTGCCTTGGAATCTGTTCTCCATTCTGTATCTTAATGGAGATGCCTCCTTGTCCCATCTTCGATACAAATGAGGCTAGGGGAGTTTTCTTAATCCGGTCATCCTTATCCCAGAGGTTTAGGAGAGTCTCCCACTGCCTTTTTATTGCTTTTTGTAAGTCTTTCTTCTGATGCAGATTTGGTTCAAAAAGAAGCTGGGGAGGTACCGGGGGGGAAGGTCTTTCATGAGTCAAGACAGGCTGGGTACTGTGCCCTGGTTCCCCAAAAGCACAGAGCTGCTAGGTAACACTGATTAAGAGGGAAACGACTGATGAAACCCAGCAAGCAACATTACAGATCACATAAATGAAGAGCTTTCCCTGTCCACCATTATCAGGTACATTAGTTCCCAGCAGATAGCGCTTGCCGTTGTACAAGGGTCATAAAGCGCCCCAACAACAACTAGTAATCACCAAAAACATTTAGCAGTTTTGCAATAAGTAATAATGTTCACAATGCCTCTGCCAGGAATTGCTCTCTCTTAGCAACAAACTCCAGACAGTAAACACTTGTAATGAAGTCAAGAGCTTATAGACTTTTAAGAGGTCACAAATCCTTTGGAACAACATGAGGAAGTTTGGGGAAAAAACACTCACTACAAGTATTGTGAAATCTATCTGGGTATTAAAATGGCCAACAAATATAGCTCTCCTTTGTAAATACTATATGGACCAGGGGGATTGGAGAAAGGGAAAGTAGCAAAATATAATGCACTGCATTTTGTGCCAATGAACAGAGGAGCTCAACACCAGCCATCCCATGTTTACAAATGCTGAGTGGGTTGTTTTCAGAACTCTCTAAAGGAGAAAGCCTACAACTGTCTACATCAAAATACAAAATCAATGTTGTTTATAAGTAACCAGAGTAATAACTACAGTGAGGAATTAACTTTAAGTGCTTCAGCCAATATTGGCTTAGAAAAAAAATGAATGCCTGTGAGTGTCTAGGGACACGGATGGACAGTACATTAAATGATGCAGTTTGCATTGAAACATTGATCAACGTGCTTAGGGTCAAAATCCATCTGTTTCTGCATTTGAAAAAAAGGGTTGCTTTCTGCAGTGCTGTTTCAGAGGACATTGTCTATGGAGATGTTTTTGCAACTCTGAAAAAAAAATATGAATGCACCCCACAGTTGTACATGAGGCTGCTGATCGATGTTAGTTCCTCAGCACATCTCGGTACTGTTTAAAGAAAGAAAATATTTCCTTAGTAATTCAGGTTCTGCTGGAACCTGCTTCCCAGGCACAGCCTCCTGACCGGTTAGAAGTTTTTGGCACCATCCACGTCACAAAATAATTGTAAAATCTCAGTACAATTCTTTGTAGACAGGAATCCGCAATTGAAACCCTCAGTGGCAGTTCTTGCAGAAAAACAAATATCTTGAATGGGCAAAGAGAGACTTACCTACAAGGTACTGTTAGAGAATGTCCCTGCAGATTGAGGTGAGGCAGAAGATTTCAAGCCAAGAAAATCCAGAGTAACCAGTGATTTTGGATGCTCAGTTGGAGGCAACTCAAAGGGTCTGATTTTCACAGGGCAGATGCTCAGCACTTTCTGAAAGTCAGTCTCCCTTTGAGGTGCCTCAGGTACAGATATCCAGAAACTGAAGCACCCAAAATCATTGGTCACTTCTGAAAATCTTGGCCTAACTCTCCAGTGCTGCCCATCTGGAATCACTTCTTTTAAAAGGAAGCTGGAATTTATGTATTATCATCATTAATTATTTGTATTACCACAGTGCCTAAATAAAAGCTCTGGTCATGGACCATGTCCCTATTGTGCTAGGTGCTGTACAAATACAAAACAGACAGTCCCTACCCTAAGAACTCAGAATCTAAGCACAGGACAGGAAACAGAGGTATAGACAAACACACCCAGATGGAAGAGTATAAGGAAACAATAAGAGAATACTGCTCAGCATGATGGGTTGTGCAGAACGGAGTTCCATGTACACAGGTGAAATGGAAGAAGGCATGGAGTCCTTGTGGGAGGAGCCAATAAGAGGCTTAAAGGTAAGCTAAGTGGATGAGGGCAATGTGAAAAAAAAGCTAAGAGCTGATAAACTGGGAAAGACAGAGGTACACAGATCTTCAAGGTTAAGAGGCTTGAACTTGATGCTTTGGAGAAGAGGGGGGAGCCCAGGGAGGGCTTCAAAGACAGGGGTTGGACTGATAGGTTAGTAAGGTAATTAGCAACTTTTTTAATAAACTAGAAGAGGGCAACATGAGTTTCAACGGGGCCAGAGAAGAGAGATTTGCAGCAACTAAGATAGGAGAGGTGTGTGCCTGAAGAAAAGTTTTAGCTGCAAAGATCCAGGGAAATCAGTGGATCTGGGTAATGTTAGGGTCAGAGAAGTGGTTGGAAGATTTCCAAGTTCCACTGGTTTGTCTCTATCGCTAGAGCTAAAATATAAAACTATAATCCCTACTGATGGACGGCCCTTTACCTTCTCTTCTTCACCCCAGGGCTGGGATTCTGAACAGTGGTTTAAAAAAATTCTTCATCCAAACCTGTCTAGTTATTGTTTTTAAACTAACTTAGGTTCTGAATTTAGGCTGGTAACTTGTGAGTTTGGTAGCCTACCAAAATCCAGTTTAAATAAAATTTAACCTTGGGGATAAGATTGTAGCATGTATTACAATAGTCCATCGCTATATGTAATTATCAATGAAGAATCCATTTAGTCTCAGAGGTCAAAGACAGCGCCGCTTGTTCAGCCTTTGTGTTCAGGACTGTTGAAGGTTTTTTTAAATTCTGAAAGAAGTCAGAATGAAGAAATGAAACTGTCATACAAGTTCTGGCCGTAAACCCTCCATATTCCAGCAGTCTTTGTCTGCATCTTTGTCCTTGATTTCAACACTTCTTTATACCAAGGACCTCTGAACCAAAGCTGTAAAGAACTTGCAGAGCTGCAATAAGTTTCTTGAAGTCTGTTAGAATTAATGTGATTCATTTCCCTTCTGCTACATCTTAGCATTGTATTGCCACTTCAAATTCAGAGCCCACTTAACTTGTTCTGGAATACTTCAGATGTCAAGGCTATGAGGTTTTTGAGCATCTTGTAGCATTTACAATGCAATTTCATTTCAAACAGCATCTTTTAAACAATATCTTTAAAGAAAGAAAAGCCACTGCAAAAAAAAAAAAAAAAGAAAATGCTTTCCAGGATGGATTAACAATGAGTGCACAGAGTGAGAGGTTTATCTGACAACTAAAGCAGACCCAAATATTTGGTAATGTGTAAAGAATGCTCAGCATCAACCAGAGCTCAGATCCTGCATTTTTAAATGGACACAAAAGCTTCATCATTTTTTAATTAAGAACAGAATAAACTGAATGAAATAGAAGATTCAAGAAATATGTTTTTTAAAATGGGAGGGTGGAAAAAAAGTTATTTTTATATTGCCATTACTGCATGAGATGCTTTACAGTGAGGTAGGAACACCTCCCAGGAGTTTATAAAACTACAGCCCCAACCCTGCAAACACTGATGGAAATATCTAGATTTACTCCCATTGGCCTCAATCTTCAAGCACTGTAATGCATGTGTTTCCCTTTTCTCATGCAAGTAGTTCCACTGAAGTCAAGCCCTGTGTATTTTCAGGGGGATGGTCTCAGAGAATATACACGCTAGGAATAGTGAGGTTGGGGAGTTCATTCACAAGTTTGTTCTCCAGTGGTCTTTCCTACTTTAATGTATATCTGTTCTGCTCCCCAGTTTAGACTGATTTTTCCATCCATGGCACTAGTTGAAAAGCTAGCAATGGTAAATCAAAAAGCAAACAAAAGGAGTCATTCAGAACTGGTCCTATAATAATATATACACTGTACATCTAATATTTAAATACCAATTTGAGTTGATAGAGAAACATGGTGGCCAGTAACTACAAAAGAATATACCTCAAGTCAGAAATACAAGCAAACAGAAGATCAGAACTGGTTTATCAAAAGCATTGGAATGAGAAATATTTTGAGATACATTCTGCTAGACAAAAAGCACTGAAGTGAGGATTTTTTGAAATGAAATGTTAAAATACAGTTTTGGGGGAAGCAGGTTAAATTTCTCCAGGGCCCTTTTAAGCTCAGGAACAATCACTTTCCTAATGAAGGGGAAATTTCCACGCCTGCTTTGTCACTTAAACTTACTATCATTCACTCACGAAGTTACCATAAAGTTTTAGTTATACCATAAGTTCTAATAAAGTGCCAGCTGATTTTCATTACAAACCGCACTGCAGTTGAAGTATAATTTAGAAAATGCAAGATTAGGAAGCGTTGTTAAATATATTATTCTAAAATAAAACTATAGTCTAGTAATATAATTGGGCGTCTCTGTTTGTCTGAGCAGGGATCCAAGTACGAGGAACTATGATGCCCCCCCGGACTGTGAAACCCCTCACCACCACCTTCACATAGCATGAAGCAATCTTGTGTCCACCTGCTGTAGCTCAGCTCCCTGAAACCAACAGCCTCTGGCCACACCAGCATGTATGATCCCAGGTATGTGCAGAGCTCACCCTCTCCATGCAGGCTAGTGATAGGTACACACCACTCCCCACGTCCTCAGAGCACATACCTGGCAATGTCCAGCCCTTCACGACTGAACACTCAGAAATTATCAGGTACACGGTCACCAAAGGAACAGGGCACACACACCCACTTGTTTAGTTCAACTGAGGACGCGCTCCAAGATAACATCACAGCACTGAGATATATTTACAATGAAAACAAGACAAAAATATGAATAAGGATAATTATGGAATCAGAAATGGTTAATATATAAAAAACACAAAAAGCATAAAGTTTCTTAGCCTCTAAACTTAACTTTAACAGGCTGAAAACCTTTGTCCAAAGCCTCTCCCTCACCTAAAGGATTTCCAACCAATGTGGTAGGGATCCCACTTTCCTGAATGCTAAAAGCGCCCTTTTTGCTTCCTCAGTAAAGGATAAAATGGTGCCCTTTCGCCTTCTTTTTATACCCCCCAAAGTGCATTGTTTTGTCTCCAGAGTGAGGATGAGTGTGCCCCCCCCCAAATTTATTTTCTCACGTTTTATCCCCTTGATGACTTGGATACAGATTTTAAAACATTTTTAATATACACATACACAACTTCTTAAGTACATACATCTCGTAACAATGATGAGAATCAGTATGCTATCAGCTTTTATTAGATACCTCACTTGCCTCGCTGTGGATAAACACTATGAAAGCAATGTGTTGGGTGTGGTGAGTTTGTCAGGCCTGTCAGAAGTTACTACTACAACACAGTGAACCCTTTACCAGTTGGCATTGAGGGGTTCTTCGCATCCCGGGACTGTCTGAATCTTAAACCCAGGATTCTCTCTCTGCCCTTAGTAAGTCATTTAGAGCCTGATTTGCAGAAATGCTGAGCCGCCACATGTTCTACTGAAGTCAACAGAAACTGTGAAGTGCTCAGCTCTCTGAAAAATCAGACACAACCTTTTTAACCTCCTTTAGTCATTGGTACACTAAAAGTAGGACTAATAATACATAACTACCGTATGGGAGTGTGGTGAGCGTTAACTGCTCTGTAAGTGCAAAGCAGTATCTCTGTGGATAGAAGCAATTATAAACCCATGACAATTGATTTTACATATTTTTAACAGTACAGTAAGAGAGGAATTTCAGGATAGCAATACAGGCTGTGGAATACTCCAGCTTCCGCATCCTTAGGCTTAATCCACAGCTCACTGAAACCAATGGAAAGACTCTGACTACAATGGCTTTTGGCTCAGGCTCCCAGGCTGCAGTGGGAAGGGAGTCCTGGGTAGCTCAGCTTCTTCCTCCATTATCTCCTCCACCTGAGCTCCTGTGTGCTCAGTGCCCAAGGTATCAAAGATGATCCTACTGGCACCCTCCCGCTCCCCAGCGCATAAAATCAAAACCTAATGAATCAAACAAAAACCGCCTTTAGCTTCCATAACCTGGGAGACTTTTAAAAATATCTGGTAGTCAAATTGCGTAGGACTTATGTGCCTTACTATATATCTGGCCACTAATCCAGCACTCCATTGGTAGGTAGGATTTTTTCTTCATTATTCCAACCAGGAGCCAAATGAGAAATTTTGGAAGTTTTTGACTCCCCTCCTACAAGACCCATTAATCCAAGTGAAAAGGAAATTATGAAGCCCAAATTTAGAGAGATTCTATAGAGCAGACCATGATTCATGTCTAAAGAGAGGATGGGCAAATCTACCTTTCGAGAGGTCATATTGAAGTAATTACCAGGGCTGAATAAATGTTTTTTAGAGGCTAAACGCCTCTGTAAGAAACTCTTAGATGAGAAGGGAAAAAATATCTGACAAAAAAGGATAAGAGTCATACATTGAAAGTGACCGGATTATACCCTTCCCAGGCTACACCCTTTTTTGTGCCCAAAGTCATAACTTTTGAAAGCATTTCAAAGTACTTCAGACACAGTTTTTAAGAAATTAAATGGGTGCCTAGTGTACTGTAAGTACCCAACATAATTGGCATCACAAAGACTGGGTGGGGTAATTCACATGACTGGAATATTGGTATAGAAGGGTGCAGCTTGTTCAGGAAGGACAGGCAGGATAACAGGAGGGTGTGTTGTCTTGTATACCAGATGCATACACTTGCACTGAGGTCAAGATAGGAATGGGAGGAAGACCTGTTGAAAGCCTCTGGATAAGGATAAAAGAGGTAAAAAACAAGGGTGATGTTATGCTGGGGTCTACTCTACACCACCTATTCAGGAAGAAGAGGTGGATGAGGCTTGTTTTAAACACCTAACAAAATCATCCAAAGCACAGGACTTGGTGGTAATGGGGGACTAGAATTAGAATTCAAAATGATCTTGACAAACTGGAGAAATGGCCTGAAATAAATAGGCTGGAATTCAATAAGGACAAATGCCAAGTACTGCACTTAGGAAGGAATAATGAATTGCACAAATATAAAATTGGAAATGATTGCCTAGAAAGGAGTACTGCAGAAAAGGATATGGAGATGAAAATGGATCAAAAACTAAATATGAGTTAACAATGGGATACTGTTGCACAAAAAGCAAACATTCTGGGATATACTAGCAGGAGTGTTGCAAGCAAGACATTAGAAGTAATTACTCCACTCGGCACTGATAAGGCCTCAACTGGAGTACTGTGTCCAGTTCTGGGCACCACACTTCAGGAAAGATGTGGACAAATTGGAGAAAGTCCAGAGGAGAACAACGAAAACGATTAAAGTTCTAAAACACATGACCTATGAGAAAATATTTTTTTAAAAACTGGTTTGTTTAGTGTGTAGAAGAGAAGACTGAGAGGGGGACATGACAACAGTCTTAAGTATGGAAAAGATTGCTAGAAAGAGGATGATACATTGTTTTCCTTATCCACTGAGGACAGGACAAGTAGTAATGGACTTAATTTGCAGCAAGGGAGATTTAGGTTAGATATTAGGAAAAGCTTCCTAACTGTTAGGGTAGTTAAGCACTGGAACAAATTACCTAGGGGTGGTTGTGGAATCTCTCTCATGGAAGATTTTTTAACAACAGGTTGGACAAACACCAGTCAGGGTGTAGATAATACGTAGCCCTGCCTCAGTGCACGGGGGCTGCACTAGATGACTTATTGAGGTCCCTTCCAGTCTACATTTCTGTGATTTTACGATTCATCCGATACATGCTCTTTTATAAAGTTATTTAAGAATCTAAATTCTTTTCTTCCTCTCAATTCCTTCTGACAGAATTTTATTCCACTAGGAGCACAGAAGAACAGAACGGTACGAGTTTCAGCAATTTTAGAGCCTGTGAAAGTTAAAATGATGGCGGAACTATGCAGCATTCAACAGCAGTCTTACCATTCCCATTAATGCCTGGGCAAAACTTGGACTGTCCAAGGAGGGGTGGTGGAGGAAAGAAGTGATTAAAATTGAATACCTCTTTGTGCCCTTCCATAAAAAAACAAAATTTACTATCTGAACAGCCATGAATGCGTACAAGGGACTCGTTTGATTGTTTATGAAGATAGGCTTGCCTAGTGATAGTTGAAAACACTGGTAAAACAATTGCTGGAAATGGAATTTAAGTTATCAGCTTAGTAGTTTGGCTGCAGAGAAAGAGCACCAGATGATGTTTCTATTAACACATTTTGTAATAGTGTGCTATGTAGCAATATCCTGTTTTATAGCAACAAAGGTTTAGGTACAGTTATGAAGAGTGGACGAACTCCCTTAATTGCAAATTAGTTACTGACTCTAGCAGTGAGTTTGCTAATTCTACAGCTAAAATAAGCTATTTATTTCCTGTTGAGCTTGCAGCTATTTATTAAATATTTCCACAGTGGCAATGTGCCCGGTTTATCCCAGTCACGGTTACCCCCACCACCACTGTGCCAGCCACTATATAAACACAAAAAGGTGGACAAGGTCCCTGACCCAAAAAACTTACAACCCAAGGCCTTGATTATGCAAAAACATATGCAGGTCAGTCAATGGGACTGCTCACAGTGTACAAAGTCAAGCAGGTGCACAAGTCTCTGTAAGATCCGTGGCCTTTGATGACAAGCAACACGAAGAGGTGGGGAAGATGGAGACCATTAACTAGATGCATTTTCAAGCAGCCATTAATATATGTTTATAGTCATGTATACATTTTTTTTTTATAATCATGAAAAGAGATTGACTTTCTCCAACTGCCCCTCAGTCCAGCAGTCGCAGATTGGCTGATTTCTTGTAGTCAGTGTTGGCAGTGGGTCTTGAGGAGGAGCTTGAAGGTAGTACTAGGGATCAATGTAGGCAAGGTGCATCATAGAACAGGTGATGATCCAGGAGCTAGAGAGAAGACATTTGTTGGAGTGACAGACAGGTGGGCAGGGCAGGTCTGGCAGCAGTGGCAGAACTGATGAAACAAGGAAGGCAGACAAATGTTTGAAAGGGGCAGAGTTGTCAATGGGATCCAAGGTTAGGACAAGAAGCTTGAACTTGAAAGGAAGCACTAAATCTAGTGTCTGGATTCTTTGCCTAATTAGTTGGTGTCAGGTTAATCTTTTGTAACACAATTAGTTTCTTTACAGAGGAATAAATTTGTGGCTTTCAAGGAAACTTCCAAGGTTTTCAGGTATTTTTTTAAATCCATGTTGTTCAGTTGGGTATAGAAAATCTTTACTATGCACATATTTATTAGGCCAGACACAGCTGACTTAAGCCTGGTCTATGCTAGGAAATTAGGTTGGTGTAACTATGTAACTCAGGGTGTGAAAAATTCACAACTCAGAGATGCAATTAAGCCAACTAACCCCTGGGGTAGACAGCGCTAGGTCAATGGGAGAATTCTGTACTGCCTCTTGGGGAGGTGGAGTGCCTACGCTGATGGGAGGAGAACTCCTGTCAGTCTAGGTAGCGTCTTCACTGAAGTGCTACAGCAGCACCACTGCCGTGTTTTGCGTGTAGACACGCCCTTACACTCACATGGGTTCCAAAATGGATCCACTGCCCAATTTCTTTTTTTTTTTAAGTGAATGATCCTGCACATCAGGGTGCCCGATTTCAGAGGGTAGGTGCTCAGCATGTTATGAAAAACAGGTCCCCAGAAGGTGTCTCCAGTTGGGCTCCCAAAAATTGACGGCAACCAAAAATTGCTAGTCACTTTTGAAAATTCAGGCCATCTTCTTTACAACCTATGATCAAAACTCAAATTATTGCAGGTACTCAGGCATAATTTTCACTAAGTGTCCACTTCACCTGATGCTTGTGCTGGATTCCACAGTTACAAGGTTTGTATAACAGGATGGCTGTTTGCCTCAAAGGCCCTCCCTACCTAGTAGGTGGTGATGATGATGGAAAATGTTAAAGTATGGTTTTCTGATTCAATCTTTGCAGGTGGCTCATTAACTGCTAGCAGAGGCAGATGTCGCTAACAGAGGATCAAGGGTGTGGGCTGAACAGCCCTTGAGAGGAAACACCAGGAATAGACAAGCATGGGCTTGACCTGGATTTTGTCTCATTGAATTTGGAGTTCTTTGTGAATAAAAATAACCGTTGCATCGACTGCATTTGGAGCACAGTGGGGAAGACACCTGTTCATAATTATCTTGAACACATCTTCCCAAAAGAAAAGGCATTGCAAATTCAGACTATACTGAATATCTTAATATCCATTAAGAAGGCTGACATACCTTTTATCTAGTCGATTCCCCTTCTGAATTGCACCTGCATTGCTAAATATGGAGGGAGACCCCCAGATAATATCCTTAGCAGTTTCCATAACTCCAATCTCACCTCAAATGTGTTGTCTCCCTATGCAGCATCATTTTAGCCACTGTTCTAAAAGAGTTCTTGGACAAAGAAAGCAGACAGACCGGCATCACAGTCAGAGCTAAAGTGGCAAGAGAGGGAGGCAAAAAGATGAGACAAAGACAATAAGTGGAGTGGTGAAGGGAAATGTGCATACATATCCAAGAAAGAATTTGTCCCTACCTCTTTTGTATTTTTGAAGTGTAACATGATCTTCAGAGATTAGCACCAATATTTCACACACTCTCTCTCACTTACATGCACTTCAGAAAGCCTTTAAAACCCCCTTAAAAAAAGTTTCCACAACAAGAGAGGCTTAGAACATGTATAATATGTTACCGTGCCCCTAAATAAACTTTTATCATTAAGGCCTGTGGGTAAATGCATTCAATGCACAGAATACAGTTTTGCTTTGGACATTATCTGGAAAAGGCTGAAGAGACACATGGTAACCTCTGTTGTCTTAACCATCTTGACAGCATTACCAATGAATAGCAGTAGATGAGTAAGAATGGAACACAGTTGTTCAGGAAAGTCCAGAGAATGGGTCAAGGGAGGTTACCAGAATGAAGGGAGAAAAGAAAAATGAAGTTCAGACAGCTTAGTTTTGTCTGACCTACCCAAACAACACAAGCAGAACAAACCAATTTCAAAATCAGTGTCAAAAGCCAGAGGATGAAATGTTGGTTCTCAGAAGATTCAAACTCTCTAGTTTTTGTACCTGTAAAAAGCATGAGTGGTTTTCTGTTGATGCATTACAATATAAATACAAACAAAACTAGTCAACGTTAGGCAGTGGAGGAACCAAGAAACTCAGGAGAACTCAGGTTCTTTGTTCCAGGAAAAAATTCCTTATGGCACAAAGCAGCCCCAAAACAGTTTCTTTCCTCATGCCTGATACATGTGGCAACCATTTTAAAGGCCACGTTCAAATTTCTGCCATCATGGTTCTGATTTTTTGTTACTGATCTAGCTATCTCCTTGTTGTGACAGTGCATTGAAAAGCATTTGCGTTGGCTTGACATCCCCTAAAAGGAAAATGCTAAGACAAACTATGCAGGTTAAAATGTTAAACTTTAAGTGTGCTACATTCACAGATCTTCATACGCATGCCATGTTTACAGAACTATAAAAAGGGTCTTTTCCTCACTGAAGTACTGGCAGCAGAACGCACGCTGCTGGAAAAGAAAAGGTGGGCATTTGGTGGCATATACTATGCAAGCAGTGTAATGGGACTCACGAGGGAGAAAAAAAATCTATAATTTGCAAGTCCAATTTCAAAGTCATATCTAGGATAATGTGAAACTCAGGGTAGGAATCTTTAAAAAAAATCTTCTTGGAAAATGTACATGTGTTCCTCAGGGAATCAAAGGGATTTACCTCTCTGCTTTGCTAGGCTGTTCTGCCTTTTTGACATTTTGATGTTGTTTACTGTTCAAATCTAATTCTGGAATTATTGAGTGGTTCACTTCAAGGGTGTATTTTTGACTAACATTCAGACAGCTCTCCTAAGCCATGGCCCAGGAGTTGCTAAGCTCCTCAGCATCAGTGCTGGCACTTTTAAATTTGTTTATTTTTGTGGGGGATGTTGGGATGTGTTTTACTTTTACCATAAAGGCTCAGTTCTGCTCTCAATTATGGGGATACAACTCCCACTGAATTCACCAGTTTTACTGAAGGAAAAAACGGGCCCTAAATTTGTTTGTGGAGCTATATTTACTGTTTGCATGTTTTAGAATTATAAAAAGCAGAGAAGGAAAAGCTCCAATCAGGACATTTAATCCAATACACCAGCCAATGCAGAATTTCTTACTGCAAGCTACAGATAGAGTTGTCTCCTACTGTGGCCTGTAATATTGAGCTTTTTGGTAACTAACATGAATAATTCCTTTGATGCTTGCAATGCATTTACCTTAAATAGGCAGATGAAGTTTACCCATAAATAAGACTTTTATTCTATAAACTATGATGTGCCAGTTTCCCTTTAGCATAGTTCAGATCACTCTGCTATATAAATCCTTAGTAAAATTATATTTTTCAGTCTGATTAGTAAAATTTTATAGGCCTATCATGTCAATAAGTCCACTGCTGTTGACGGACATAGGGTGAGAACACTGGGATAGGGCAGGAAAGTTATGATGACAGTTCAGACTCCTTGTTTCTAAAGCCATTGCTGAGGGCTACGTTTCGCGATGAAGAAGACTACAATCAATACTCGGTAACTTCTGAAACAATGACAAGGCATTTTAGGAATTATATTGATATTGCTCAGTCTAAAAGAAAACACATACAGACAAATTAAATAGGGCATACATTATACAAGAGTATACCATTAATTTTTAAAAAATAATAGTTTATCCTGGGAAGACCAGAATTATGGCTTTTGCCTACAAGCATAATCAAACATGGTAAAAAAGACACATAACATAGACTTTATTATTATTATACATGTTAAAAATGCAACCACATCAAAATAGAATACACAGTTAAAAAACTGTTGCAGATGACATAAGAAAATAGTGTGTATATATTTTATATATAAAAATCTACAGTATTTACTAGTGTTGATACATATTTTGGAGCAGTCCCAGGCTGCTAGCACAAAGTAAATTGTACAGCTTTATTTATTATGAATCACAGAACCATGGTTAAAACTTTGGGATTATTACACTTAACCACATTATATACATACATTGCTAAGCTGCTATAAGCAATCGGAACTAAGGTAAGCCCAAGTAATATTCATCATCTCAATTTCAGTTTAGAGTTTTTCAGTGTAGTGCTTAGCTACTGTTACTTCACTGCAGTTTGCAATCTTTAAAATATAAAACTGCCCAGTTCATTAAAAATTACACCGCTCATTATATACACAAAAGAAGTGTGTGAAATATACTCAACGTTACTTCCATGTTTTAAAAAAAAACATTTTACTTTTGTACCTTAAAACCTAGACAGCTAACCTGCAGCAAGAATAGGCACTACTGCTCCTTCTTTAACAGAATTTTTTTTCTGTTTTCTAGTGTTCAATGTACTTAGCTAACGCACCCCAAGAAAATGCAAATGACAAAAACCTCCCCAAACAAAGACTGATTTTTAAGCGTCCCAGAACCTACCAGTGTTTTGGTATTTAAGTATTATAAATCTTTTCTGTTAAAAGCTCTAAGGACTCAGTCTTGCAAGAGGCTTGTCACCCTCAGCTCTCATTAACTTCAATGAGAGTTCAGAGTGCTTAGTAATTCCTACATTCAGCAGCTCACAAGCCTGCACCCCAAGTACGCCACTTAATCTGCAATTTTTTTCTTTTCACAGTGGATGAAAGCCAAGGAGAATGTAGAGTACAAAAGGCTGCAAACACTAATTTTAAAAAAAATATTTAATGACAAAGAGTCTATTAAGCTTCTTATTAACAGTCAGGGTTGCACATCGCACAATCTCTCAATGGCCTGACAGTGCAGCAGCACTTGCCCAACCCTGGACATGAACCTATTGCTTTCTGGAAAAAGGAGGGCAAAAGCAAAATGTCATTGAACGGACATTATCGAGCTCATGGGAAAGAGCACTGAATGCATGCATATAGCACTAGGTTTGCCAATTATGGTTGGATGTATTCCTGGAGGTTTCATCACATGACAATCTTTAATTGAAGATTCATCTTTAACTCCTGGAGACTCCATGGCAATCCTGGAGGGTTGGCAACCCTACGCCATACACAGAGGGTCAAAATAGCTACACAACCTCCATATTCTGCCCCCAAGTTTCAAGTGACGGGCAATACTCTTGTACCAATAAGAGGACTATTTGGCAATCCAGTAGCTCACACTATGACTGGTTTGCTAAGTTAGATCCCATGGGAAGGCTGCATGCCATGAGAATGCAGTTCTGTTTCTGCTTCTAGCATTGTATACGTTGTGCTCAAATAGTTCAGAGGACTTAAATGGGAACACAAAGCATTGCTTTGCAACATTGGATTTGGGTACAAAGGTACAGATTCCGTGCTGAAAGTTCACCCATACCCTAAAGACTTGCTACGCTCAGACTGCCCTGATTTTAAGCACCATTTGTCAGCCAGAACAGAGTGACACCCTTTTTGGCTCCATGGTTTTGCTTGTCTGTTCCTTCTGGCTGAGGGAAAGGCAAGATAGCAGCCAAAGGAATGGAGATTAACTGGGAAATAGCATCCCATGTAAGATTACATTAACAACCCAGAGCATCTCTTCAACTTCAATCAGATCCTGGGTTACTGAAGCAGTTTGTATACAAAGACAGGGAAGGCCATCCAAAATGAATGGGTCATTTATCAAATAAATTACAAAGAAAATAATTAAACTGAAATAAAAGTACTTCACTAACCTAGCTCAAGAGTAAATGCATCTACATTTTAGACTCTTTAGTTCTTCTCCATGTACATGGTTGTGTATTTGCACAAGCACACTTACTGCATTCTAATGTCAGTCAAAATACAGCTTGCAAATGTGTTACAGTTGCTAGGCAGAAATATCATAGCTCTGTGCAAATTATTTAAATTTCAGAAACATGGTAGTGTTAGACACATTTTGCAGACGACTCTACTATTGCTATGTTTATGTGCATCAGATCCCTTTCAATAGGTTCAATGCAAGTTTAAAAGCTCAACTACCTTTCAGCCAAAGTTTAAAACTGCTTTGAAATAATGTTATTACTTTATCAGAGAATTGCATGAACTGCCCACATTCTGTATAAAATACTGACTTGGACAATTATAAACACAGCAATATATATCTAATGTTTTCAGCTCTTGCTTTTTAGTTAGCATTGATTGATTCTCACAGAAGCACTGATTCATGCATAGACATCCCATCATTTTGGTTTCTGTAGTGCTGAGCAGGGGCTGGTGGGCCTGAATATTGATATTGTGCTGAACCATGTTCTTCCAAGGTTGGTGAAGTCCTATATCTTATTGGACTATCCACAGAAACATTTGGAAGATTATGGTCCTGAACAGGTGTTGGCTGAAAGGCTGGATACTTCTGTAAGTTACCCAAGTGGCTTTGGTTAGCATCTTGGTTCCAGGGCTGCCCATGTATCTCATGTCTATACATATAAACAGCATCCGGCCTCTTTCTGTTGTCTGGCAAATAATCCACTGGAGGAATTATAAATTTGACACCTGCAGGTGATCTAGAGTTGCCAGGATAGGCATCAACAGGTAAGACTTCTATTCGACTAGAAGGTGGAGAAATAGGATTTTGGCGATTGGCAGGATAGGAGTTCATATGTGGTATATCTGGAGAAAAATCTGTTGAAAAGATAGAACCATACGGTCTACCAGAAGTGTTGGTTCGATTCCCATGATTATACTGTGAAGGTATAAAACTTGCACTAATTGGGCTGGAGGCATGCTTTGGAGTGTTTCCATGGTACATAGGTGGGTTACTATAAGATGGTGGTGGTTGTTTAACACTTGGTCTGTGATCTGACCCATCAGACTGAGATGAATATCTTGGGCTTCTCGGTTGGGAACTGATGGCATAATTGTTGGATATTTTTAGTGGGCCAGGAATTTTTGCACCTTGCTTTCTAGGACTGCTAGAGTATGTTACATTCCTGGGAATTTGCGGATGAGCTCTTTCTAGCATCTCCTCAACAGGATTCTCATTCTCATGGTCAACACCTGGAATATTGTCATACTGCGATGCGTTAGACCCTCGCTTACCTTCATCAGCATCCAAACCCCTCATCTTTTGCTTTACATTCAATGGCTGTGGTTCACCAGGACTTGGTGGCGTACCTGACATAGCATGGTTTACTGACCTACCTTTTATCTCCACAGTAAGTTTTGTAGTCTTTTCAATAACTTTGATATCTGAAGGTTTATTCCATTTAGGTACAAATTCCCTTCTTGTATCTGAAGTAGCATTAGAATTTTGGTTAGCAGCTGCATTGTTATATTGTCTAGAATTGTCTTGTACTGTTGACTGAGGCTTTTTTCTGATATCTACGTCTTTCTTAGATAGCCCACTCTGGTCTACTGGTCCAGGCTTTTGTCGTTTTAAAGAAGGCTTCCTTTCCAGTAAATTCATTCTTCTTCGGTTATTTGGTGAATTTTCTTGTACTTTTTCAGGAGAGAGTCTCCTTTCTGTCCTCCTTGCTGTCTGTGTTCTTGAACTACTAGCG
This sequence comes from Caretta caretta, assembly GCF_965140235.1. Taxonomy (NCBI): domain Eukaryota; kingdom Metazoa; phylum Chordata; order Testudines; family Cheloniidae; genus Caretta; species Caretta caretta. The sequence goes on along the minus strand of NC_134206.1, from coordinate 341,031,232 downwards.
TTGCTCTGTCCATTGAGCATATGAGTAAGATTAAGCATGGCAGGCTGAGGTTCCAATGGAATTTGTCCCAACGGCTTCTTTGGAAATTCATCTTCTTTACCTAAAAAAGAAGAAATAAAGTAAACTGAGGCTTCTTGAACTGTGTGTGCCAGTTTAACACACACACAAAGGCACGCACACACACAAACAAAATAAAACAAAATACATAAAAGACAAAGGTCCAGCCAAATTCAACTCTGGATTTAGATCTCAGACCCAAAGTTCAGTTATATTTGGATCTAGGGTTTTTGTTCTGGTCCATATATAATGTACATATTTATGGACATATAAACGTACTTTATATAGCTTTGATAGGAGTTTATCAGCTTTGAAAATCAGGCCACTTGTTTAAGTGCCTAAATATGATTTTAGGTACACTTTGTCTAAATTCCTATCTTTTACAGTTTCAAAGATACTAGTAGAACTAAATATGCACTCAATACTGCATTAATTGCCTCCCTGAGTCTGCAGCAGCTATCCTGCTGCTCAGAGTTTTCCCAAGCACTAGAGTGCAATTAACAAGATCCTGGTCTGTTTTACCACTGTTATACTGAACATTGTGGAAAGAAGTGAAACTGGGATATGTCATGTCATTTTTACATGACTGCTGCTTGGGAAAGCAATTAGCAGTGGAGTACTGGAGTATTCATGGAGGGGACCCTCTTCATCCCCAGAAAAACCTTGTGGGGAGGAGTAGATTAGTGAAGTCCCATTCCACTGAAGCAGTTAAGAGGCTCTGGAGGAAGGGGAAAGAGATAGCGGTTTCTCCCTTCCAAAAGATACATAGAGAAGGAAGACTTCAATTTTATTAGTGACCTTCTACCTTGAGTCCTAACAGGGGTTGAGGGACAAAACCTTGGTAAGAAACCCAGTCCCATCCTCCTTCTCAGCATTTGAAGGTGAGATGCTGGGTTTCTCACAAGGCCATTATCCTTGAGCTCCTACTTCTTCCTTATTAAAATATGCCTATTAGGTTTAGACCACTGGCTTGCAGCTGTCTGGCAAATTTTTGAAGCCCTTTACATCACACTCTCTCTCTCTCTCTCACACACACACACTAACGACCCCGGGAAGTCAGAAATAAATTCAGCATATAAATGCTTGTTTCTTAACTTTGTTAGTATAAGTATGCAATCAGGTGTGCAGTTATGCTAGACAACTATATCATGCAAGGTGAAACACAAGGCCAAGAGACTTCAAAACACAAGAAAAATGGGTACCCAGCGTAGCTATACACCCAAACTATACAAGAGCTTTTATTTTTTAAACACAGATTTTTGTTAAACACTGAACAGTAAGTTCACTAAAATGGACTAATGGTTACATTAGACAAAGCATTTAAGTGTAACTACTGTATCAGCCAATCAGCCTCTTTTCATAAAGTACAGTATAACTAAAAGATTATGCTTACCACCTTCATTTTTTAACTTCCGTTCTTTTTATGGTCATTGTAGTTAGAAGAGAATTTATTTAAATATCTAGGTACTACTACGGTCTCCATCACCACAGAATCTGAATGCCAAATGGGAACACTGATATTTCTGTTCTGACTAAGATGGCAGTGAAAGACAACAACGTTTACTTAAGAGCAGCATATAAGTGGAGAGTTCTTTTTTGGTTATGAGCACAACATATGTCATTCAGTGTTTAAATGTCAGTCTCTTAAGGGGACACAATATTCCAGATTGTAACCTTGTAAAAGACTTAATTATAAACAGAGAAATGATAACTATACAACCTGTCTGATAATGCCTATATGACTATTTATACCAACATTTCTGCTCAAATTACTCTCTCCTTTCAGCAGTCATAGCTATTTCCCCCTTCTAAATTAATACTGGTAAATATTTATTTTATACTGGTAAATATTTAATCTTATTTCTACACCTCATAAAATTGTAGCTTCCCTATGCACAGCAATTTCTTTCATATTATAAACAGAAAAAAGTTTTAATTTTTAAATGCATCTCCCACACAATCTGTTTGAAAATTTGCCTGTAACTTTTAAAAATCAGACAGCATAGCCAAATAAACTCTATCATATATCAGCTTACTAAGTAAAAGGACAGAAAAAAAAGCCCTGGTTTTCCTGAAAATTTATGTAGAAAAGCTATGTAAAATGGTTGGTAGAGAAATAATTTAGTATTTTGATCCTCATTGAGGCAGTAGAGACACAGGACCATGCAACTTTCGTCTATCACTCGAAACTCTGAAGTTAAAGGTTAACATCTTGTCGTCACCAGTTATTTGTACGAACAATTCATTCTGCGTATCTGTATAGTGCATCTGAACAAACACTCAGACATACTTGTCTCTCTAAAATATACTGCTTAGAAGTATTAATCACATCATGGAAATTGTACAAACAATAATACGAGTTAACTCTTTGACAGCTGATTCTCATTAGAGGGGGATGGCAGAAACAGATCATCATTGGATAGCACATAGGAACTGCCATCAAGGATCAGGGCCACATTATGCTAGATTCTGCATAGGCAAATAAAAACAGAATTTACAGTCTAGGTGTCAGGCAGAAGGTGACAGGTTAACAAAACAGAAACATGATGAGGGTGGGAGAGATAAAGTAACAAAATGAGAGTTTAACAGAGAAGTCTCTGTTTGCTACTTGCCTAACTAATGCCAGTTTCATGCTTATTGTATGCTCGTGGTCATTTTCCTTCTGCTCCAAATGAAGTCTACAGTGCTGTGTAAGGTCAAACTTACCCCCTGCCTGAGGTCTTGCTGCACTGGTAATGTAAAACAAACATCAGCCTAAACTTAATCCTTCCAGCCTGACTGTTCTTAAGTTTTCCTGTGTCTATCACTGGTTATACTCTAATCAGAAGGTCTCATAACTTGGCAAAGTTAACAAGCTTCCTGCCACAAAGAGTCAGCAGAATTCACTCAGCTCATTTATGCAGGGTACTAACTCCTGCTAACCTGATAGGTCACAGAAGAGTCCAGCATCCCTATGCAGATCGTGCCACTCTTACAGTTATATTTCAAAAGAAGATAAGTGAAACTTTCAAGTTGAAGATTAAGAAAATAAAGTTAAGTTACAATGGTTTTCCCACAAATTTCCAAGACACAGAAAAAGAAAAAAAGAGAGGAAAAATTATGAAGGGGCTAATAGAAAATCCACAAATGTCTTAGAAAACCTGAATCAGCAAGTGCACTCAAATCGCACAGATGACATGATCAGTAAGAAAGAACTGAATGTTATTCTGCATGGTTCTGTTTTTTTTACACAATCCATATAGAGTACATAGAAACTATGATGAAAGGTGCTTTAAGAATGCTGAGAGATTTCTTCATAAAGATGGCTTTCCAAGACAATATACTGAACACTACATCACACAGTTAAAAAACTGTCCCATATTCTTTTTGGGGTGGAATTCACTCCCTACAGAGGCTCTGCAAAACCTTTAAATCATTTATGTCCCACTTATGCCCTCCAACTAGGGTGTATGCAGAACTTAAAACCTTGTGCTTGTCTTCTGCACAGGCATGAATTTCACCCTTAATAAATATTCGCAACACGAGAGCCATATGTCATTAGTTTTTCCCATCTTATTTGTCTCAATTAATTTTTTTAAATTAAGGAGTGCAGCATTTCAGAAAAATGAAGCACTTCTGTGTAATACTAAACTGTATTTTAATGATAAGAATGAAATCTGAATTGCGAAGCAAAAACATACAATATGTCCTTCAAAAAAAAAAGTTTGTGTAACATTAGATAGTGATATATATCACTTATATAGAAGTGATGTCGGTTTTATATGCTGTTAAGTAGTTTGCAACTTTCAGGTGATCTGTAAGGAGTTATGGGTTGTTGTAAGAGCAACAAAGCCCGTTGCCAACTGTGTCCACATATCTATTCAGGGGACACCATCATAGGGCCTAATCACATCAGCCACACTATCAGAGGCTCGTTCACCTGCACATCTACCAATGTGCCATCATGTGCCAGCAATGCCCCTCTGCCACGTACACTGGCCAAACTGGACAGTCTCTACGTAAAAGAATAAATGGACACAAATCAGACGTCAAGAATTATAACATTCAAAAACCAGTCGGAGAACACTTCAATCTCTTTGATCACTCGATTACAGACCTAAAAGTTTCAGAGTAGCAGCCGTGTTAGTCCGTATTCGCATAAAGAAAAGGAGGACTTGTGGCACCTTAGAGACTAACAAATTTATTTGAGCATAAGCTTTCGTGAGCTACAGCTCACTTCATCAGACGCATTCAGTGGAAAATACAGTGGGGAGATTTATATACATAGAGAACATGAAACAATGGGTCTTCCCATACACACTGTAACAAGAGTGATCGCTTAAGATAAGCTATTACCAGCAGGAGAGCGGGAGGAAAAAACCTTTTGTAATGATAATCAAGGTGGGCCATTTCCAGCAGTTGACAAGAACTCTGAGGAACAGTGGGGGGGGGGGGGGGGGAAATAAACATGGAGAAATAGTTTTACTTTGTGTAATGACCCATTCACTCCCAGTCTCTATTCAAGCCTAAATTAATTGTATCCAGTTTTTTTGTTGAAGCAACTTTTAGGTCTGTAATCAAGTGACCAAAGAGATTGAAGTGTTCTCCGACTGTTTTTTGAATGTTATAATTCTTGACGTCTGATTTGTGTCCATTTATTCTTTTACGTAGAGACTGTCCAGTTTGACCAATGTACATGGCAGAGGGGCATTGCTGGCACATGATGGCATATATCACATTGGTGGATGTGCAGGTGAACGAGCCTCTGATAGCGTGACTGATGTGATTAGGCCCTATGGTGGTGTCCCCTGAATAGATATGTGAACACAGTTGGCAAAGGGTTTTGTTGCAAGGATAGGTTCCTGGGTTAGTAGTTCTGTTGTGTGGTGTGTGGTAATTTTTCAACAAAAAAACTTCAAAACCAGAATCCAACGAGAGACTGCTGAATTGGAATTAATTTGCAAACTGGATACAATTAACTTAGGCTTGAATAAAGACTGGGAGTGGATGTGTCATTACACAAAGTAAAACTATTTCCCCATGTTTATTCCCCATCCTCCACCCCCGCTGTTCCTCAGACATTCTTGCTAACTGCTGGAAATGGCCCACCTTGATCATCACTACAAAAGGTTTCCTCCCCGCCCCCCACTCTCTTGCTGGTAATAGCTCACCTTACCTGATCACTCTTGTTACAGTGTGTATGGTAACACCCATTGTTTTATGTTGTCTGTGTATATAGATCTCCCCACTGTATTTTCCACTGAATGCATCCGATGAAGTGAGCTGTAGCTCAGAAAAGCTTATGCTCAAATAAATCTGTTAGTCTCTAAGGTGCCACAAGTCCTCCTTTTCTTTTTGCGGATACAGACTAACATGGCTGCTACTCTGAAACCAATAACTATAATGGTGTAATTTTAACACAGATAATTTAATGTGCTTGTATGCAATAAACGTCGTCTTAAGAAAAAATAGTCCTCCTTTGTCAATAATGTCTTCCATGCTTGAAATGTCACTATTCCATCTATTTTTAAACAATAAATAGTTGCATTCATATTTAAATATGCATTCCAGTGTTCTTCCAGTACCTACATCAATGCTTTCTGTATTTGCATATACACAGTTAAAAGCATCAACTGTTTTCCTTTCTCTTACAGTCTTGAAGAAAGTCACATAGAGCAGATTGGAATCCTTTGAAATGTGCTTGGTTGAACAATAAGTTTTTGGTTTTTTTAATTTGACACACTTAAGATCTCTTAATTACCATTAAGCTTTCATAAAACCCAAGCGAGACTATTGCAGACATTTTTTATTGAATTCTACATTGCTTTGAAGATTATTTTCTGTAATCTTTCTCTCATAGTCCACAGTAACAGAGTGCATTAGCATTGGTGTGTGTGGTTTATATGATGTATGCAATAACCTGAATTATAGTTATAAAAAGGATGTCAGAACAACCCTACACCGTAATATTAGTTATGGAACACTACTGTGAAGCTGTTAAACTTTAGAATGAATTCTAAGACCAGAGTAAAAGCCAAAATGTTCCAAGCCTACAACTGTTCTTTAGAAAGATAAAACCGTGGGCACTCTAATAATGTGATACCAGGCTTTAGCTTTCTATGATTTGATGATACTGGAGCTTAGAGTCTGCATAGAAAACAAAAGATAAGATATAGGATGAAAAAAAAAAGACAGCTTTACATCTTCATCATAAAGCCTCCATACAACACAAATTAACTTAGCCTCACACTCAACCATCGAAAGTCTTGTCTGGATCAGTCAATAAGCATTTGCACTCCACCCTTTAGATACAGCCACTTTACTAAACTCTGTTAGCTATGCTAAGTTTTCCTAACAGGCAAAGCAGCAAAACACATACCTGAATCCCAGGCTCAGTCATGCTCAGATTAACATTCACTAAGGTTTGACCACTTCTTACCATAACACAACCAGGACTAAAGACATCATCAAAAGTGATGGGGTAGTGGCATGGACCACAAACAAGAATCTTACAGCATAAAGGCATATTCCAAACCACTGCCACCTCCTAAAGAAAAAGCACTTTGTTTTAAGGTATAAAATGTGTGTTTAATACCTACTAGAAATCAACAAACAATCATTCTTGGGGGCTATCAACTGCATTAGATGCCAAAAATAAATTACTGCCCTTGAAAACAATAAGAGCTCTTAAATTAACCTAAAATTAAAGAAAATGAAATCCTTTGAGGCATATGAAATAAAAACAGGAAGAATAATTTGCACACCCGTCACCATGCATATTAATGCAAATACATAGGACTCAAACTCACAAAGAAAGCATGCAAATCATGTACATGAATGTAGTGAAAAAGCCAGAGATAAAATACCAGGAGACACTTGGGGGGTAGTAGCGAACAGGAAGACCACGATGTCGGGTGCTGGTAGGAACAGAGGAAAAAGAAAAACAGGTTCACATCCTCACCTCTAAAAAAAGCAAAATGAGAAAAAAAAATAAAAATAAATACCCAGAGTGAAAGAGCAAGCAAATAACCATAGAAACAGAGAGAGAATGCGCAAGCCCCTCTGTTGAGAAAAAGTATGCAAATAAAACATCTCATGACTTGTCACAGTAACATGCCAAATATTCCCTTGCAAGTTCTGCATCATGTTCCACCACACTTCCGCCTAAAGCTTCACCTGCAGCCTCAGGCACACTTTTACCTTGACCCCTTCAACTGCGATTTTTAAGATCAATTGCTAAGAGTCCCCAGATCTGAACACCTAAGAATTAGCAACAAGGTGGTCTCAGTGTTGCTGCCTTAACTGGAATTTGTTTCCACCATTGGTCCAAAGATTGAGTTTACGAACATTCAAGGCACACTCACTTGTTTGACTGCAGGGCCCATTTTTATCGTGTTAGCAGTAGTTTCTGGGCTGGGTATTTTTATATAGTTTACAAAGGTTAACAAATCTTCTCTTTAAGATGCATTTGCACCAAAAGATAATATTAATAGGGCAACTGAAAAAACAGAAAACATGAAGTGGAAACTGTCTGCCGGTGGCTGTTTTGGTAGTAATAATTAACATTATTATTGCCCAAATGTGCTGGTTTTGTTTTCTGGAGCTTTCTGGGCAACTGGATTTTTCTTAGCCTGCCACTATTAGATCCATAGTGAGGTGTGAAATTGTATTCTTCTCCCTCCTCCTCCCCTTTAACATACCAAGAAACTAAACAAAAGATTTAATTATTGGGCCTTCCTCAAAAGGAATCTGATAGAAACTCTGCATGAGAAACTACAGACAGGACCGGCTCTAGGCAGCAGCCAAGCAAGCACGTTCTTGGGGTGGCACATTTCCAGGGGCAGCACACTCATAGGTGCTGACTTTACCCTGCTCTGGTGGGGGCTCACGCCGCCGCCCCTCCTCCCCCCTCCCCCAGGGGTGGAGGGAGGAGAAGCAGAGCGTAGGTGAGTTTGGGTGGGTGAGGGCGGGGAGCTGCCAGTGGGAGCAGAGCACCCACCAATTTTTTCCCCAGGGGTGCTCCAGCCCCAGAGCACCCATGGAGTCGGCGCCTATGTGCACATTTCCAGGGGTGGCACATTTCCAGGTGCGGCATTCCGGCCAACAAGGGGGGTAGCCAAAAATTTTTTTGCTTGGGGCGGCAAAAAACCTAGAGCCGGCCCTGACTACAGAGTTGATACAGTGCCATTTTTTTGTGGAAGCATGTAATGATTTGGTTGTCCTATGTCTAAAGTTAGGGGAGTCCATTCAGCATCAGTACCAAAAACCAGAGAGAGCAGCAAAAAATGGGGGAAAACAATACGACTATTCCTAAAATGATCTGAAATTAGAGTCACATTAAAAGGGTTTTTATTCTACTGATTTACTCTTGATCTAAAAAGTCTCTGTCACCACCCAGTGGAAATCAATCCCAACTACAAGACTTTACAGATTAATTGCTTCAGTAGGCACTAACAGCTTCTTGTATTGAATAACAGACATATAACTGGAGTAGAGAGCTTTAAGTGCTCTCTCCGGTGAACAACAGTCTAGTCCTTAATTTCAGCGCAAGCATATACACACTTTGTTCTAATACAGTTTTCAAGCATGGTAAAGGGTCAGAAAAATTATTCAGTTAAAATGACATCTTGGTATTTTGTGTTTATTTAGCATCAGTGACTTTCTCCATCTTATTTGCTCCATTTACAAGTCAAAATGGACTTTTTAAAATGTTACTGATTGTACCGGAAGTTCAAGTTGCTATCAGAAAGTCAGACTACCTTCTTGCTCCACAAAATGCCATCATCAACAAAAGGGGATTCTGTAGTTATAACTTGGATGGCAATTTTGATGATGGAGCATGAGGCAGACGAGAATACACAGTTTGCTTTTCTGTAGCTATGTTAGGTTTGCAGTGCCAATGGTAGCAAAAACTCACTTTATAATTATAAACATTTTTATTTAGAATAAAAATAATGCAATTAATTAAAAATGCTTAGCAGACTCACAGGGTAGTTTTGTGTCAAAGCAAGGTGACTTTTTTATAGTCATTTTCTAGTTATAATCACATTACATTTTATATCACTAATTCTTACACTTTTGAGAAAAATTCTTGTTTGCACTGAAAGATTCAGTTAAAAAAACTGTGACCCACCAGCAGTTGCATCATAATTTCATTTATAGTGATCTAAAAATGTGCAAACTAAAGAGGTCAAGCAATAAAAGATTTTTAAATAGTGCAGAACCAATATATAAAATTGCTGGAAATAACACCATTCCATGCCCTACTATTCTTTTAAACATCAGAAAACACACATCAGACAAGCACTAGAAAAATTATAAGAAACACATGATAGAAATGTATTTTGATTTAGTTGGTTAATAAATAAAGTGCAGTACAAAAATAAAAAAATAGCTACGTTTGTTTTCTCCAAACATATAAGTGAAAAATCCCAAATTCCTCTGAAACAAAAAACAATAAAAGATACGTAGCATTAGAAATAGTAAATCAAGCAGAGTTTCATAATTTTGTTGCCTCATCAGTGTCATAAGATGCATTTCACTGTCTAACATTTACAGCTAATGGCATACATCCTTTGGCAGATTATCACTAAAATATTACATACCTGGCTGCAGTATTCATAGAAAAATATGAAACTGAAAAACAAAACCTGTGAAAAACATGATATTCAAACTTCCCACTAATTTTTCTGCACACAGAAAAGCCAGAAATGTGGGTGCAACTGAGGCAGCCAAACATTAAAGCAAGGGTTACTACACACACAGAGTGTAAAATGACAAAGGCAGATTCTAGGTTTGGAATTTGACAGAAATAGTGGCTATGTAAAATGGAGCAGTGCCTACTAGAGGACCTCAGGAGAAATTCTCAGCTACTGTAAATTGGTGTAGCTCCATTGAAGGCTTTACAGACATGAAGAAATGCGAGATTTGGGTCACAGGATGATTTTTGGGACCACTTTTGTGCTTTGTGGATCACAATATGGATGGTAGGTTGCTGCAAGAGTGGACTTCAGGGTCTTCAAATTTTGAATTCTGACCTGACTGACTTGTTCAGGAACTTTAGATTCAGGATCCAGTTTCCACCCAACTGCCTAAGGTCTACAGAGAAGGTGGAGGCTGGCCTCTTGGAAGCACATTGATTTTGTTACTGATTCTGTGACTAACTGAGAATAGGTGGGAAGTTATTCTCATAATTTAGGAGAATTTCAAAGTATTTTTGAAACTTGGGAAGTAAAGAATCTGTGTTGCGAAGTTGTTGTTGTTTTTTTTTAAACTCAGTGGCATAACTCAATGAGTTACTTCCATTACTCATTGCTCTACAGAGCAAAGTACCCACAGAGTAACAGCCTGTTCCAAAAGGGTCCATCAGGAGGATGGAGATTGGAGTCATGCAGACTTAGAGGTAGTGTGCTTTAGCAGATTTCAGAAGTTGTTTCTTGGCCGTGTACCCCTCACTGCATTGCAATGGCCCCAGGAGATGATGTTTTCTCTTCTGCTAAGACTGTTTGAGGGGATGCACAGGAGAAATCTCAGAAGGGTTGCTTGCCTCTACGTGAGCATTTGTAGTCCTTCTGGTGGCTTGATGAAAGGAGGGGCTTGAAACTATGAGGCATCTTCTGAAGCACTCCACATTCCTAAAGCTTCCACCAGGTTAGCAGAGGCCATCCTGCACAGATTGACTCACGAGAGGATTCTGCCAGATACGCAATCTGCTCTATGAACAATATTCCTGGCTTTGGTGTTTGACATTTCAGTGGGTGCCCTATGCTTTATGGCTAGCTCCATGGCAACTAACTTGATTGTGATCTCATTGTGCTCCTGGAACCTGGATGTTCACACTAAGTATTTAATGGCTTCATCTCAACACACGTAGGAAAACCATTTAAACAAACAAACAAAAAAACCCCAAATACTGACGTTTTTCTGCCTCTTCATCCCCCTGCCCTTCTTCTGAAGAAAGGGAGCTCTTTGGTTCTGAGTTTAAAGCCACACAGGAAGAAACCAAGGGAATGCTGTTCCAGGAGGAAACTTGCATTACTTTAAGTGCTGGGCAAAGTTAATACCTCTTTTGATATTTGACCACAGCCTGCCCAAACAGGGTGTCTGGATTTTCCTGTACTAACAGAGACTGACAGATGGAGAATTCCGCTGAGCTTAATTAGCTCTCTGCTATTTTTGGATGACTGATACAGTCTGATGAAGGCTATAGTTTTATGTTCTTTTTAAATGGTTTTTAGTTCATAACAATTAAAGATGTTATTGTTGCTCAGTGCAAGAATGTAAGAAGGGAAATAGTACTTCTCTCCAATTTTAGTTGAGGAAAAAAAGATAAAACAAACTTTTCCCCCCCCCCCGACTCTAATGGATGCTTACATGCCCAGACTAGCTTTTCTATGCATTGCTACCTGGCATATAGTAATTTGACAAGTTTACAAAATTTATTATTTAAAATTTATTTATTTAATTTGACAAGTTTAAAAAATAAATAAATAAATAAAAAGGCTAAAGAGCACGCAAGTAGCTGAATCAGACAGACAAGGTTTGAGCAAGGTTAAATGTCAAGAGAATGCTGAGAGCCTGTAGAAAAATATTATTGCCTGAAGACAGTGATTAGAAAAAACCAAAATGAACATCAGAGTGAAGAAAAACCAAAGGCTTGTGAAATTCACATAAAGAACAAACGAGGCATCAGACTTACTCAGCTAAGGATAACAGGAGACAAATCTGCTAGATTTCCGAGGATTAGGATAAAGGTATTTTATATTTATTTTGTGAAAAAAGCGAGTAATATTTCCACTCACCCCAAACAAAAATATGCCACACATACAGAGAGTTTCCCAGGCTACTAAGGCAGAAATAAAAGAAAATCAAAGTCTCCCCCCCCCCCACCATCCAGCAATAAAACACAGTTACCTTTGTTTGCAGTGATCTTACCTAAGTAGCAGCACACCCCATGTTAAAAAATAGTTATTTTTTTCACATCAGTGGTACTTTGGCTACCCAAAAGTAAGAGCAAAAGAAATTCTGAAAACAAACTATTCTTGGCTCAAGAGCCGCACCTTTTAACAAACAAGATCTGCACTGCATCCGATGAAGTGAGCTGTAGCTCACAAAAGCTTATGCTCTAATAAATTTGTTAGTCTCTAAGGTGCCACAAGTCCTCCTTTTCTTTTTACGGATACAGACTAACATGGCTGCTACTCTGAAGATCTGCATTGTCTACTGTGGAGTATAACTTGTATTCCAACTCCATAATTTCTTATGGTAGAGATACATGCCCTGTACCTCCATGGGTTATCATTCCCCAGAGATATTTACTCCTAAATACCAAGCCCCCCTCCCCTTCCTCTGTGATACATCAAACACTCAAATACATGCATCTCCAGTGCACACCTCACTTCCTTAAAGAACATGCCTGCTCCCCTCCCAAGGGAGACCTAGGATTGAACACTTGTCCTATTTCACTACCCTTGGTGAGAACTTGGTATAAACCCAATCCTTCTTTCTGCTTTGAAGTGACACTCCAGGATGAGTGGGCAGCAGCAAGGCCTGAACCGGGGACCTCTGGATGTAAAAGGAAGAGCCCCTACTGCCTGACCTAAAGAACCCAGCTTCTGCAGACAAAGGCTGTAGCCCTGTATAAGGACTAGCCCCTAGAAGGGGGTTAGAGCAACACTGTATAAACGTGGGTTACACACAGAAGAGAAACATGATTTCTATCATGACGAGAAACAGCATAGGGCAGTCTCCCTCAGTCTGACACCTCTCCTTCAGAAGAAGAAAATCAAATGGAAAATGCTTTCACAGATTATTTGACTCCCACTGGAGCATACATCTGATTGGGAAACTTCACTTAATCTCTTTCTCCTCTCAACAGGAATCTGAAAATTGGGAGAGAAGGCCTATCCGACCTGGTTCTTGCTTCCCTCCCTCATCTTGAAGTAAGAGACAATGAACACCAGTGTGTGCATATCTCCTCTATGCTACAAACCCAGGCTCATTCAAGCAGGCCAGGAGGGATGGGGCAGGGGAGGAGAGGTTAATAGGGTTCCCAAAGGGGAGGAATTGTGATCTCCAAAGCAGGGGACTCTCATACTTCTGTCAAAGCCATGGAGCATTGACAGAGGCACCTCTGAGCTGAAGAGCTGTGCTTGGTCCAGCAGAGCAAATACCATACTTGACAGGCTCCCTAACCCAGGAATACTGGATGTGTTGAAACTATTAGGTAAGGACGGACCCTACAACCCACTGCCTAGTTAGCTCACTAAACTGTCCCATCTCATTTGTTGATGGAGAACTAGAGTCCCCCATCCCATCTCCCTGGTCACCAGGATGAGATGAGTTGTGGGGGAAAACAAGTCCCCATTCTCTACCAGTACCCAATCATCCCTTTTCCAGAAGCGCTTCCTCTGCCTCATCAGTGTCCTGGGGATGCCAGGGTAGCGAGACACATACCAAGATGTTCTTGTTCTCGAAGCCTCCCTTGTCCACACTGTTCCCTCTGATCATTCTGTCCCCTGATCTCCACCTCAGACATCTCCAGCTACTTCCATATTCCTGTACACCTCAGGGGAAGTCAGAGTGGGTTCTTGACTCTCTAATATAGAACCATAGAATCGTAGGAGTGGAAGAGACCTTGAGAGGTCATCTAGTTCAGACCCCTGCACTTACGGCAGGACTAAGTATTATCTAGACCATCCCAGGTTTGCCTAACCAGCTTTTAAACATCTCCAATGATGGAGATTCCACAACCTCCCTGGGCAATTTATTCCAATGCTTAAGCACCCTGACAGCTAGGAAGGTTTTCCTAATGTCCAACCTTACTGCCCTTGTTGCTTATCCTATTAATTGTCCTATTAAAACCCTTGGAAATTCTCATTAACAAAAACTTCATTAAGTTTCCCATCCCCCCCAAAATAAACCCTAAACAGCAAGGAAATGCCAAGTTAGGGGACATCTCTTAACACTCATACACCATATTTCCGCTGACAGTAAAAATTCTGCACTTCACAACTCTCTTCTGCTTCCAAAAAATAAACACTAAATATTAATCTTCCTCATAGGATAATGTAAAAACCCATACTTCCCCCACAAATACATAACACACCACACACCTGAATGAGGAACAGGTCCCGTGGAAAAAACAGCGTTAAGATCATGTAACTAAAAACTGTATCATAATGCACATGCAAGTGCAAAGGCCAAATTAATGTTGCTCAGGTACCTTTATTCTGGAATTTCTTAAATTTTGATAAGTTGACTTTATAACGTTATTTTAGCTTAGTTTTGTGTGTGTAATTCCTAGGTTTTTAAAAAAGAAAACTGAAAAAACTCCATCATGTGGCACCATGTTGACATCACCTGGGTCATCAGCAGTTTTGAACCTTAAGATCCACCATACAGACCACTACCACTTGAGTTAATGGAATAACTCACAGCAGTAGTTTGCTGTCATCTTCTGAATTGACCAGCACTAGAAGGGGATGAAAGAGATGCTTGGCCAGTGGGTTTCACAGATTTTTGGTGACAGCAGAAGAATGGTGAGACTAAGGAATCATGGGTTCCATTTCCGGATCTGGAGAGGAGCGTGGTCTAGTGGTCACAGACCTTTCTTCCCATTTCTCCTGTGGTTCCTCATCAGATCTGTCCTCCTTCCCCTTCACCTCCTTCCATTTGCCCCAGTACTTCCCAGTCCCAGATTCCTTGCCCACCCAGTCCCATTCTCCCCCCTAGCTCTCAGCCCTAGTCTCCTTGCCCAGCTAGCCCCAGCTGCCTTCCTCATCATCCTCCAGTCCAAGTCCCCCACCCCACAAGCTCCTTGTCACAAGCTACAAGTCTGGCTCTTATCCCCTCTGCATTCGAGTCAGGCAGCTTCTTTCTCCAAGCTGCCTGGGTGTCAGCAGGAGGAACACAGGAGAGAGACGCTCCCACCTTCTAGTGCTCAGAACTAGCCTATACTGGGGTAAGTAGCACTGCGTGTTATTAAAGCAGTCCAACCCTTTCCATGATAAGCAACACAAAGCAGGGTCTTATAACTTTACTGAACTTTAACATGGAGAATTTCCATGTTGGGTATCTTCCTCCAGCTGAATTTTTGTGGAGAATTTCAGCCAAAACAGTTCAGTATCTGAGACCAAATGTAGGGAAAATACATTTTGCAATGTTAAAAAAAATTCTGGTGACTGTCTTTGGAAAGCTCTAGCTTTCAGAGTACACTTGTGCCATTGTTGCTGAGCACCTAAGCGTGCCCCATCCCAGGGCTAGAGGTGCGAAGCCGGAGTTTCCCGTAATTGCAGCTGCCAGCTGCTCTGGGCTGTGGTGCGTTTGGCCCTGGAACTGAGGTGGGGAGCCTGTTTCTCCTGTGCTCACAATGACCTCTCTTGCTGGCATCCAGGCAATGTGGAGCAAGAAGCCTGACTCAAATGCAGAGGGGACAACAACCAGACTGCATGGGAGAAATAGACTGAACAAATAGGTGGGAGGGGGAAACTGCATGAGGACATTAATAATTCTGTTTTTGGAGCACAGTTGAATAGTGTGCACTAAATAAAGTCCAGGGCCACACAATGAACAAGGATAAAAAATAACAAGTGAGCATGTAATTAAAGACTGTATCACAATGCATATGCGGAAGGAGGCCAAATTAATGTGGTCTGAGCAACCTTAATTCTGGCATTTCCTATTTTTTGAGTGCTTGACTTTACAACCTTAATAATATTCTTTTAACATATTTTTGTGTATAATAAAATTGTATTATTTATAGCTATAGAGAGCTGTAAATCATCATAAGATAATTTGATATTTTTAAAGATGGAGTTTTTGTTTTTTGGTTTGTTTTTTTTAAGGTGAAAGAATATCTACACAGAAAGGAGTGCTCCATTACGCAAATCATACATAGTGCTGAAAGTAACAAACACCCCTTTCCTTCCACTACAGAACATAGAGACAAAGTTTTTGAGGGAAAGGAGGAGGTGAATCAGTTCAAGATCTAGGAAGTCTGACTAGCTAGAAGGCATTCAAAGGGTGTATCTGACTAAAAGGAGGATTTTTTTGTTCTGGTTATATTTCGGGGGAATAGCAGTTTGTGCAGTTGTTAATCTACACAACAATCTAGAACCTTGGACCGAAATCTGTTGGCTTGAAAAGTAAGCATCCCCTGATTTTTATCTTCTTGCTTATAAACATCCCATTTTAAAAGTTCAACTTAATAAAGTTAATTCAACTCAGTTACCTGAACCTAGAAAGATTAAGTGTTTTGCATATATATGCAATAAAGTGCTAACCTTTTTTTTTTTTAAACCACTTTGTAGTGATGAGGAAACAATGTATTCATGGATGTTAATGGCAGGCAATTAACGCTTTACAAGTGCGCAACTATATACTTAATTTGTCCAAAAAAGTTCTTAAGGTACAGATCAGTATGTGTGGTGGAAGTTTCTTACCAGCTGCTGGTAAATCCAACTTTGCTCGTTTCAGTTCAGACATCGAATTTTGGAGCTGCTCTATTACAAAGTCATCTTCTAAGAAGAAATCCTTTGATAGAGTCTCCTGAAGAAATTCTACAAGTTCTTCCATTTGTAATTTCAGCAGATGTTCTAGATTGGAACAAGAACATTATTGTGGACAAATAAGTTTTTATAATAAAAATCCAAAGAAATAGTCTACTACAGAGTTGAAATGCCTTTACAGAGTCTTTTAACAATTTTGCAAATGGAATGAAACACATCTAACTAATTAAACAGAAAAAAAAATCACAGGCAGTTATTTTATATTAGACATTTACTAAGCATGCTATAAAACACACTCACTCATTACCCCTCTAAACATTTTCTCTTTTTTTGTACCCATATATTTCTCTCTCGGTCAGTGTTTGAAACTTTAAAACTAAGGTCCCCTTCAGAAAAATAAAACTAATCACACACCCCTAAAATTCCGATATGACACATTAAAATCAACAGATATTTTTTCATTTATATATCTTCCATCTCCTGCCCCCCCACCTTGGGAAATGGTTCATAATATACTTATCCTCCTTTTAAAACGCTTTGAAGAGCCGTGAAAATTTAAGACATTTAAGGTGCCCTCATTTGCAAATGAGTCAGTACTCATTGAAATGACTGTGGCAGTGTAGAGCAAGAGAGATTGTTTCAGGCTCTCTGCAGATTCAGGTATGTATTGCTGCATCAGTTACATTCAGGTCACATTTTGAAGCTTTATTCTGCAGTCATAACAGCTAAACTCCAACTTTTTCTTTTATATATATAAAAACCAATTCTACTCTTAAAAGTTTTACCAGCATAGCTATGTCAGGTAAGGGGAATGATTTTTATTACGACGTAGCTATACTGGCAAAAGACCTTCTGTAGAAGCAGTTATACTGGCAAAAAATGCTTTTTTTCTGGTATCGCTTATTTTGCTCACCGAATCAGAATAAGCTGTATCAGCAGAAACACTTTTTAGACAGTATAAATGAATCTACACTAGGATGGTTTTGCCTGTGTAGCTATAAAAACAAAACTTTTAAGCACAGACAAGACTGAAAGCTGGGACTCGAGAACAAATGAGAGGTTTGACCATGATGCCTCTTCTCTGCCTCCCAATGTGGTCCATTCGTTGGTGCTTCCCCAATCTTTCCTTCAGGAAAGACCGCTCAAAGGTTATGTCTACACAGCAACTAGACACCCATGGCTGGCTCAGGCTGTGGGGATGTTTCATTGCTTTGTAGACTTCTGGGCTCCGGCTGGAGACTGGGCTCTGGGAGCCTGTGAGGTAGGAGAGTCCCAGAGCTCGGTCTCCCACCTGAGCCTGCAAGTCTACACAGCCTCACAGCTGGAGTCCAATGAACCTGAGTCAGCTACCATGAGCCAGACGCAGGGTTTTTTGTTTTTTGGTTTTTGTTGCTGTGTAGACATACTCCAAGAGTCCTTGATATTTTTACACAGTGAGGTGCTACACTAAACATGTTAAAAGGCTAGTATTAAGGTAAAAAACCTCCAAATGATCACTATTGTTTCTCAGAGGCTTGAGACTGAACACTCTTCACTTAAAACAAACAAAATCAAACCAAAAAAAGGGGGGTGGGACAAGAATTATACTGATTTTGTTTTCAAATAAAGAGGAAGACTGAAATCTGATTCCTACCATTACTTGTTCTTAAGATTCTTGAACATTTTAAGTAGTATAACAATTATAAACATTCTTCATCTTCAAAAATTTTTATGAACAAACTAATAAGCAGCTCCTGAGAGAGATAGTGATGCAGCATCCCCATAGTTAAATGGGGTAAATTACCCAGCGAGATTAAGATAGTAATTCTGCAAAGTCCTCCACATGGACCTCTGCACTCCCATGGAGCCCTGGAGACTTCTTTGATGGGCCTATATGACTTATTCAAGGCCACAAAAGAAGACAGCATTGAAACCATGACTAGAGGTAAAATTTCAGAAGCATCGAAGTGACTTAGGAGCCCAAGACCCATTTTCAAAAGTGACATATGCACTTAGGAGCCTAAGTCTGATTTAAAGTCAATGGGGCTTGGGCTCTTAAGTCATTTCAGAAAATGGGACATGGATGCTTTTGAAAATTTTACCTTGGCAGTATGATGTTCAGGCTCCTAGATCATACGCTCAATATCATTAGACCAACTCTCTCTCAAAAAAAGCCGCAATACGTACAGTCCTTGATTTGTTTGCTTTTAGATTTCAGAACTCCAGTTCAGGTGTTGGCTCCCCTGCTCCCAATATATTCTAATAAAAAATCTACAGCAACCTTATTACTTTTAGGTGTCGGTGATTACTAGTATTTAAAGGGTTTACTCATCAAAATGTAAAGCTTTAACTCATGTCTGTATTTCTTCTTACTGCAAAGTATATGTGAAACAAAAGCTAATAGGAGTACAATTTCAAGATCATGTAATTGAAGACTGTATCATAATGCACAAGCACACAAAGGGACCAAAAATTAATATGGCACAGGGCAATTTTCAATCTGGAATTTCCTAATTTGACTTTGCAATCTTAATAGTGTTCTTTTTAAGGTAGTTGTGTGTGTAATTTTTCTAGTTTTAAAAAAAAACCCTGAAATTAACCCTAATTTAATCATGTGGGATCATATTGACACCCATATCGCTTATGTGCAGGATTTGAACCTGTAGATCCACCCCACAGATCTTTGCCACTTGAGCTAATGGAGTAACAAAGTAGTAGTAGATTGTTGTTATCCTCTGTGTGGACCAGCACTAGAGGAGGATGGGACACTTTAACAGAGGGTTTCAAAGATATTTGTTGACATCAGAGGAATTACACTTATGACACATCAAGGCATGTATCTATGCCATGCCAACAGTCCTAGACCACAGTAGTATCAGAAGTAAGTCACTCACCATCCTTATTCGACAGCTAATTTACATGCAAAGATTTCATTGGTTGTATGAGGGAGACTGGCTTTTCGCATACTTCCCTCGTGGCTGAAGGTACCATGTCTTAGATGTTGTCTCTCTCAGTGCATCAACAGCACAGTAATGAACAACCTGTTGTAACTTATTATCATATTAACCTATGATGAGTAACTGCACGCAGCTAGGAAACTAACATGTTGGTTTGCTTTAGGAAGGCAACTGGGGGTGGAGGGGAGAGAATCTGTTTCAGCTATGATTTTTTTCTAAAACTACGTTTCACACAATTGTTTTCTGCTGCTTACAATAAGGGGAGTTTAATACCTTATATAACAGCCAGAAACACAGAAAGACTGCCTATGTACCAGATTTTTATGTAGCCAATGCACTGAGCCAAGCCAAGCCAAGCAACAGAGTTAAAAGAAAAATTATACAGGTGATTATTTTAGTAGCTGGTAAGGAAAAGAGAAGCAGTATCTACCACAGAGTGGCATTAAGTATAGATGGTCCACCAAAGAGTAGAATTAGGCTTGGATGCATCATGTCATCCCCCATGCCAGCTAAAGGAAACGGCTTCTGGAAAATTGTAGTAGGGAAAAAGCAAAAAACAGGAAAGGGCCAAACTTGAGACTCTTAACCCTCTTTTGATCTAGCAAAACACTACATTAAAGAATCACCAGAACCCAAGTAACTACAATGCTTATTCCCACAATTTTCTAGAGACTGTGTCATTTACTGAGTAAATACAATTTAAATCCCTTTTTACTATTGTTCAACTGTATAATAATGAGTAATTTACTCTACCAAATAAGACATTTCTTCTCCTGAAAGTCACTTAAGATTTCCTGGCACAATTACCCAAGATATCAGATAATTAGCTTTTCAAGTCCTGCCATGCAATTGAACAATATTCTTTGTCAGTTCCTTGCAGAACAGTAATTCCAGCATCAGCTATATAGCATGATCTAGAAGGTTGTTAATTTGAGGGCATCACAGTCACGCTGTGCTGTGATGAAAGATTATGCAGTCACAAAGGAGAGATCAAAACAGGAGAAAAAAACATTTGCAAATATATTATTTTTAACAATAAAAGCCAAATAGAGGAAATGACTATTTTTAAAAAACAATAGACTACTTAAAAACTAGTCAAATCTTTGTTTAGCATTTAAGTTTATAAGAGATCTCTTACTTCTATGTAGTTTCAGAATTGTGTAAGACATAGCAGTGAGAACTCGCTCTCCTTCAAGTATGTAGATATCCCATATCCTGAGAGTTAATGTAAAGGGAGTCTGCAATGACAGAATTAGCCAGAAATGTCAAAACAGCTTACCCTAACATATGACTAAAAATAGAAATACAAAAATATACAGATACTCACACGATCAAGGAAACACTGAAAAAACCACTTCATTGTGTAAAAGCTAGTGGAAATCTCCTGGGAGTCCTGTAAAAAGCAACAATTTACAAATACTCTATTAAGAACGCTGCAATGTACTGCCGAGCACATAAAGGCCTCCCACTTTTTAACCTGGAGCAATAGCAAAGTACCTTCAGCCCAAAACTTAAGGTGAGCTGTTAGACTAACTCCTGCCCTAAGACTTGCTCACTGTACAATTGAACTTAGCTGCTACTGCTGTCTGGGCATAGCGTTCAGGCATTCTTCACACAAAAGAATTCTATTTCAAACAACGTTGCTTCAGTCCAGGTTTCTCTCTCGTTTATATTTTTCCTTCATCTCCTTTTTCTGAAGAGAGATGTAGATGTTTGAGGATGAATATTAACAGGTACCCCTGGAAACATTAAGTCTTCCACTTATTGTCAAAACAAGTACAGAAGAGAGTGCATGTTTCTTTCATGTTCTGGAGGAGCCAGAGCTCAGTCTGCAGGCCCATTTAATCTTTAACTTCTCTGCTGACAAGGCTGCTAGCAAGGGTGCCTATTAGTGCTAGATGAGGTGGTGATCTTGTGAGGTGGAGATCTATCCACCAGGAAACAGACTAAGATAATCAATTCATTTCACATAGGACCTCAAATCATTAGAATGATAATGAATTTCACTTCTTACTAACAGGGGCTTAGTTTGAACTAGCGGTTTAAGAGATGAAAGGTTTTGTATTCCATTAGTCATCTGCTGTCTTCCCACCATGTACACAGTTTATATTTCTGCATAGCAAATAATTACTTTCCTTCTAAATAGGAAAAAGCTTGCTATGCCTGAAATAACTTTCCGTATCTTGAGTATCAATACAACTAACAGTAACAAGAAGCAAAGAGACATGACATGCTTATACTTTTCTGTAATTGTAAAACAACTGCCATTCCTGTCACTTGCATTAGCACTGTAGCATTAGTTACAATGTGAAAGTCTTGGAGACTAGGCTGCTGTTTGAGTGGTGAGGCAGCCAAGAAATTAAGTGACACTGAATTTGTCTTCTCTGATGACTATGGGATAGCACAATTTTAAATTAAGCCTCCATGCTTGTCACAGTCAGCTATTTCACAAGTTTCGGAAACATAAGTTCTGAATTAATGAGGGACTGACAGTACAAGAATCAATAGTCATCTGGCATATTCACAGGCCATACATGTTTTGCCATTCCTTGCTGTTCTTCATTGCTCATACAGGTTCAGCAGGGATCATCACAATCTAGTACGTAAACAAATTCAATCTCTTTGTTCAACCAGTGTTACAGCTTTCTCTCTCATTTTAAGGTATATATAATGGAAGTTTCTAAAGAGGTGGAGTATTTGGAAAGATAAAACTACTGATTATTCTCTGGATTCAGGCCTGTGTTAGATCAGTAAAACCAATGGCATAGTTCAGTCTTGCAGTTTTGAGATCTAGAGTAGCGACTGGTTAATTTTATGTCCAATGTTATATTATGTTATAGTCGAGACTCTGTAAACCATAACTTCCATTTGAAAATAGTTATTCATAGGTACTATTACTGTAAGAAAGATGTGGCATACCCCCAGTGAGAAATTGTGACAATTAACTTCTAAAAGCATCTGAAACAATCCTAAAAAATAAAGAATTCATTTATAGGATGAGTCATTAAAACAAATGGGCTTGTTTGGCAATTTCCCAGTAAAACAAGGTAAATCAAAAGTCGACCACATGTAAGAAAATATAGTGGGTCAGGTTCTCAGTTGGTGTCAATTGTTGTAGTTCCAATAAAAAAAAAATCAACACAGCTAAACTGATTTACTCCAGCACATGGCCTGGTATATATAATTCAAAGAAGATCTAGCAGGTTCTAGTAATGCATGTTTATTGAGATTTCAGATGTTCCTGTTTGCAAGTGGCTGAAAGGTCCCTCAGAAGGCGGGAACTATTAAGACGCTCTAAATAAAGCATGTCTACACTAGAAATACTGCAGCTGACACTCTGTAGATCGTTCTCAAGAGGTTCTGAGGAAGAACTATTCTTGGTTATTAAATATATTATAATGGCTATGGACAATAACATTATATCACCAGAATGACTGACCACCATGAAGTTTTATCATCTAGTCATATCCTATTGCTCTTATTAAATACTATTTTACTTGTTGGTTTACTTTGATTTATTAAAAGCACCTAAGCAAAAACGAAGGGCCGAGAGCATAACCGGCGGCTCTATGCCTCGTAAGCCAAAATCCTCCAAAATTAAAGCAATAAGAAGCTCTGACCTATAGTCCAAAACCTGCATGAACTCTACTGTGAAAACGGAAGCCATAATTTTCATTCCAGAGGCAAGTGAGCTACTGGATCTCTGTTTTCACTACACAGTAGTTTAAAAAAATCGTAAGATATACCCTGTGATTTTGGATTCATCTTTTTCTGTAATGAAGAGAACATTTCCAAACTAATATATGTCATAGCATGGCCTGAACAAGACTCAGCACATTGTAAAAAAAAAAAGTTGATTAGATTTTAGTGTATATACTATTAATGTTCAATAGAAACAGATTTAAGTAGTATCTGAGCCAGCTACAGTCATCAGGAAGTTATTCTTGCCATAATGCATGTGTGTTGCATTCCCACTAAAAAGGTTACATGAACATTACTTATTGTTTGACTTCAATGTGCTCAACATTGTAATGAAAATAACAAACAGTCCCAGCCCAAGGATTTCATAACCGAGAGGTAAACAGAGTGTACACTCTATTTCTTATGCCCAAGTTCTGAAAAAATTTCATTCCTCCTCATTCCTGTCACAGAGGTTACAGTAGTTGCAGTTCCTCGAGATTCGTTCCCCTATGGGTGCTCCACTTCAGATGTGCCTGCTCCCCTCGAGCACTTGATCAGAGATTTTTCTAATAGCCGCATCCTTTTTACCCACTTGGGTCCTATGTATCCTTGTGCGGCACGCTGAGGGTATATAGTCCTCAGTTCCTTCTCCAGCCAAATATCCTAAGAAAACAGTCTGAAGCAGAAGGGAAGGAGGGTGGGTAGTGGAGCACGCATTGGGGGACACATCTTGAAGAACTGTAATTCCTGCAGAAGGTGACCTCTTCTTCTTGAGTAGGATCCCTATGGGTGCTCCACTTCAAGTAGTACTTTGAAGAGGAACATCTTTTTCTGCCTCTTCTTCAATAGGTGTCCTTATGGATGCTCTACTTCAAGTGACACCCAAGCAGGATCCCTACAAAGAGGAGGGAGCTTCAGAATTGAGTCTAGAACTGAAGATAGTACCGCATTAGCAAGTGCCCCATAAGATCTGGCGGCACGGCTCAAAGCAGAGTGCTTAGACAATGTATGTGCTGAAGCCCATGTAGCGGCTGTACTTGAGTATGCTGTGGATGTTGCTTCTCATCTGGTAGTGTGTGCTATCACCCTTTGGGAGGGTTGAGCAGCACCTGTATCATAACAGGCAACAATACACAAGAGATCCACCTCGACAGTCTCTGAAGAGAGACCGTAAACCACTTGCATTTGTCTGCAATGGAAACAACTGCCTAGGTGACTTCCAAAAGTGTGTGGTCATATGTAGGTAGAAAGCCAATACCTTTCTAACATCTGAGGTAGGCAAACAGGTCTCCCGTTGAGATGTCTGCAGTTTTGGAAAAAAACACTGGTAGATGAATGGACTGCTTAAGATGAAATTCTGATAGTACCGTAGGTAAGAATTTAGGGTGTGGGCGTAAAGAGACCTTGTCCTCGAAGAACACCATAAAGGGGGGATCCGCCATCAAGGCCCCAATTTCTCTGACCCAAGGGGCCAATGTGACAGATGCTAAAAAGGACATTTTCATATATAAGTGGAACAGGTTGCCATTGACTGGTATGCAGGTCTCATGACATATTTAAATACCAGATTGAGGTCCCAAGTCAGAACGGGAACTCTAACATGGGGGTAAAGGTTCCCAAATATTTAATAAATCTTGACAACAGGCTGAGCAAATGGTTCTGGCTAAAAATTCACCATCTGAGATGATGGGCTAAAATTGTTCCCTATGTTCCTGTGGAAAGTATTCAATAAAAGCCAGTTTATAAAATTATATTTGGCCATGATTACCTATAGTTTGTGATCTGAAATTGCAGGGTCATTGACGAGTAAGATTTCCATTCAAAAAGATCTAGACTCTTTTGGTCCTTGTCATACAGTGTAGACTTGGAGTAGCACTGCTTACCCCATTCATTTATTGCATCTATCACCAGGGAGTTAGGTGTGGAGTGGCAGAACAAAAATTTGGAGTCCTTGGGAAGAACATAATATTTTTTATCCTCCCGTTTACAAGTTGGTGGAATGGTAGCAGGTGTTTGCTGCACTGTCTTTGGCAGGAACGCTTCATTAACAGGTAACACAACCCTACCGAATGTTGCTGACTTCAAGATTTTAGACCTTGACCTCTTGGAGTCGTATTTGAAGAGTGTCAGGTACCTCTTTATAAGGTCCTCAAATTGCCAGAAATTGTCAGCCAGGGACGGTGGTGGAAGCATCATCACCTTATCTGAAGACAAGGCCACCACTCAAATAAGAGTTTGAATGGTGGCCTTCTTATTCACCCTAGCCCCCTACTCCTCCAACTTCGGTTGGTGGGCTGGTTGGGGAGAAGACTGCAAAAAAACTGCAGAATGAAACTGCAGAAAAACCTGAATGTCTCTGGATTAAGTTTAGAAGAGTGAGCAACAAGGGTGATGTCGTCGTGGGAGTCTGCTATAGACCATCGGACCAGGGGGATGAGGTGGACGAGGCTTTCTTCCGGCAACTAACGGAAGTTACTAGATCGCAGGCCCTGGTTCTTATGGGAGACTTGAATCACCCTGACATCTGCTGGGAGAGCAATACAGCGGTGCACAGACAATCCAGGAAGTTTTTGGAAAGGGTAGGGGACAATTTCCTGGTGCAAGTGCTGAAGGAACCAACTAGGGGCAGAGCTCTTCTTGACCTGCTGCTCACAAACCAGGAAGAATTAGTAGGGGAAGCACAAATGGATGGGAACCTGGGCGGCAGTGACCATGAGATGACTGAGTTCAGGATCCTGACACAGGGAAGAAAGGAGAGCAGCAGAATACGGACCCTGGACTTCAGAAAAGTAGATCTTTGACAACCTCAGGGAACTGATGGGCAGGATCCCCTGGGAGAATAACATGAGCGGGAAAGGAGTCCAGGAAAGCTGGCTGTATTTTAAAGAATCCTTATTGAGGTTACAGGGACAAACCATCCCGATGTGTAGAAAGAACAGTAAATATGGCAGGTGACCAGCTTGGCTTAACAGTGAAATCCTTGCTGATCTTAAACACAAAAAAGAAGCTTACAAGAAGTGGAAGATTGGACAAATGACCAGGGAAGAGTATAAAAATATTGCTCGGGCATGCAGGAGTGAAATCAGGAAGGCCAAATCACACCTGGAGTTGCAGCTAGCAAGAGATGTTAAGAGTAACAAGAAAGGTTTCTTCAGGTATGTTAGCAACAAGAAGAAAGTCAAGGAAAGTATAGGCCCCATACTGAATGAGGGAGGCAACCTAGTGACAGAGGATGTGGAAAAAGCTAATGTACTCAATGCTTTTTTTGCCTCTGTCTTCACGAACAAGGTCAGCTCCCAGACTACTGCACTGGGCAGCACAGCATGGGGAGGAGGTGACCAGCCCTCTGTGGAGAAAGAAGTGGTTCGGGACTGTTTAGAAAAGCTGGACGTGCACAAGTCCATGGGGCCGGATGCACTGCATCCAAGAGTGCTAAAGCAGTTGGCGGATGTGATTGAAGAGCCATTGGCCATTATCTTTGAAAACTCATGGAGATCGGGGGAGGTCCCGGACGACTGGAAAAAGACTAATGTAGTGCCCATCTTTTAAAAAGGGAAGGAGGAGGATCCTGGGAAGTACAGGCCAGTCAGCCTCACCTCAGTCCCTGGAAAAATCATGGAGCAGGTCCTCAAGGAATCAATTCTGAAGCACTTAGAGGAGAGGAAAGTGATCAGGAACAGTCAGCATAGATTCATGAAAGGCAAAGCATGCCTGACTAATCTAATTGCCTTCTATGACGAGATAACTGGCTCTGTGGATGAGGGGAAAGCGGTGGACGTATTGTTCCTTGACTTTAGCAAAGCTTTTGACACGGTCTCCCACAGTATTCTTGTCAGCAAGTTAAAGAAGTATGGGCTGGATGAATGGACTATAAGGTGGATAGAAAGCTGGCTAGGTTGTCGGGCTGAACGGGTAGTGATCAATGGCTCCATGTCTAGTTGGCAGCCAGTATCAAGTGGAGTGCCCCAAGGGTCGGTCCTGGCGCTGGTTTTGTTCAATATCTTCATTAATGATCTGGAGGATGGTGTGGATAGCACCCTCAGCAAGTTTACAGATGACAGTAAACTGGGAGGAGAGGTAAATATGCTGGAGGGGAGGGATAGGACACAGAGAGACCTAGACAAATTAGAGGATTTGGCCAAAAGAAATCTGATGAGGTTCAACAAGGACAAGTGCAGAGTCCTGCACTTAGGACGGAAGAATCCCATGCACCGCTACAGACTAGGGACCGAATGGCTTGGCAGCAGTTCTGCAGAAAAGGACCTAGGGGTTACAGTGGACGAGAAGCTGGATATGAGTCAACAGTGTGCCCTTGTTGCCAAGGCGGCCAATGGCATTTTGGATATATAAGTAGGGGCATTGCCAGCAGATCGAGGGACGTGATCGTTCCCCTCTATTCGACATTGGTGAGGCTTCATCTGGAGTACTGTGTCCAGTTTTAGGCCACACACTATAAGAAGGATGTGGAAAAATTGGAAAACGTCCAGCGGAGGGCAACAAAAATGATTAGGGGACTGGAACACGTGACTTATGAGGAGAGGCTGAGGGAACTGGGATTGTTTAGTCTGCAGAAGAGAAGAATGAGGGGGGATTTGATAGCTGCTTTCAACTACCTGAAAGGGGGTTCCAAAGAGGATGGATCTAGACTGTTCTCAGTGGTAGCAGATGACAGAACGAGGAGTAATGATCTCAAGTTGCAGTGGGGGAGGCTTAGGTTGGATATTAGAAAAAACTTTTTCACTAGGAGGGTGGTGAAACACTGGAATGCGTTACCTAGGGAGGTGGTGGAATCTCCTTCCTCAGAAGTTTTTAAGGTCAGGCTTGAGAAAGCCCTGGCTGGGATGATTTAGTTGGGGATTGGTCCTGCTTTGAGCAGGGGATTGGACTAGATGACCTCCTGAGGTCCCTTCCAACCCTGATATTCTATGATTCTATGAAGACTATTGGAAAACTCTAGCCTTCCTATGTGTTGGAGTCAGGGGTGTGGCAAACTGCTGCCAATACACACCCCACAGATCTCAGTATGGCCATTGAGAGGGCTCATATGGGAGAGGGGGTGAGATTCACAGTCAGTTCCACCACACTTCTTGTTGTGCACAAGGTTCTTTCTACAAGCATCAAAGAGCAGGTTCCTATGCAGATGCGTAGGAGAACCCCATACTGAGATAGAAAACACTAACTGGAAGTCTCCTTCATCCTCCTCAATAACCTCTAATGGAGGGGTGGGGGGGGGGAAGGGGAAGAGAAACATCAGAAAAGGGTAGGCAGTCCTCTGGTAAGAGAGCGCGATGGTAATCCAAAGATTGGGGTTTCAGTACCAAGCAACACTCAGTACCTATGAGCAGCATAGACTCCAGTTTCTCCATCACTGACAACTCACTAGAGTACCTGAATTCCTGCTGTATTGAGTAGATCACTACTGATGTGGTACCCAAAGATGTACCATTGACTGGGAGCATACTGTACAGGGGCCAATGGTGCCTGGTGCCTTGGTATGCCCAGTACCAACGGTGCAAAACAGAGAGGTACCAATGGCAGAGCTGTGTCAGAGGGTACCAGTCTGCAGAAGTGCTTATCCTCGCACCCCTTGTCCCTCATAGACAGTGATGGGGCCCTGTCAGAGCTATGTTCTTCTTTAGAGCTCTGGGACTTTCCAGCCTCGCCAGTACTGGAGGAAGTGTTATGAGAGAACAGGACTTGACATAACTGTAGCCATCTTGTGTATTCAGCCACCATTCCTTTGAAGTGAGAACACCATGTAGTCAGGAATAATTTGGTCTTTGCCAAACCAGCAGACAAAACAGCTGCACAGCTGCAGTGTTGCTAATAAGGACTGATAAAGTGACAGATTCATGAGAATGGGAGAGGATGTGAATAGCTAACCTTGGATCTGTGATCATGAGGTTTTTTTGCTGGAAATTGTTTTGCTGATAAGTAGAATTATGAGTTCTTTGTTGTTACTAGGGAAATTGTTAGCCCACTAGAGGTTACTGTAAGTTATGTGCTTTGTGTTGAGCAATCTATAAAAAGATTACTTAGAGTGTACAGTGTGGAGAAGTTCGGAGAGAGATTATGACGAGCTAAGAGACTGACATCCAACTTCCCAGTGGCTAGGACGAAGGTGGGCCACCAGAAACCTGCTGCTGACCACTCATCACCATCTTAGTCTTTGGGTAACTATATCTGGGGTGCTCTAGACTATTGTTATTTTAGATGTGTGCTTGGGATTCAATAAAAACAAGGATTTTTGGGTGAAAGCACTCTTGTGTGTACCAATCATGTAGCACACTGAGAAGCTGTGTCCCCATTGAATTATGTCCTGAAGCCGCTTGGAAAACAAAGACTATTTACCATAGTTTTGGGTTCAGAAAACCCCAGGTAACGGAAGAGTCTTTTGCGTCTATGGTATTGAGTTGAGAGGTTGAGGACTTTTAGGAGCCAGCTCCTTACAATGAGAGTTCAAGCTCCTCTTCTTCAAAGCTTCCCCTGAGGCCTCCATTGTCTTCCTTCTTAGGGGAAACCTGTGGTGAGACTTAAGGGGTTGCTGGTGGATGGAATCTTCTGAGCTGACTCAGAAGCAGGTTGAAAAGAGCACTCCCCATCACCAGCAGCCTCAATTTAATCTCCCTGTCCCTCCTTGCTTTGGATTTGGGGGCCAGGCAGAAGTTGCACTTCTGGGAGACATCGGACTCTCCCAAGCAATGGACACACCTGTAGTGGCTGTTGTTAACCAGGATAGCCTCTCGACAAGACAGGCAATGTTTGAAACCTGGCAAGCCAGGCATGCTCTGCCAGGAGAGTAAGGCTCCCAGGAGGAAGGGGAGGAAGATGAAAGAAAGTCAATCCTTTCACTATTTAGATCCTTTACAGTTAGTTACATATGACGACAACTAACACAAAACTAATACTAAACCCCAAAACTATAGCTAAAGTGAATAGCCGAGGCATGTTCATGGTAGATGCGCTAAGGCTCCATCTCAGTCCGAGGTGATTCAGAAGGAACTGAGGGCAGTTCACCCACACAGGCCCACCGACAGGGGAGCAGGGCAAAGGAGGCAATTGCCCAGGGGCCTGGGCCATTTTAAAGGACCTGGGGGGCCCAGCCACCACCGCAGTAGCAGCAGCAACCGGGAGCCCTGGGCCCTTTTAAATCACACAGGTGCGCACCCGAGTCCCAGCACCCGCCGTGGGCTGCAGAGTGGCTCTGCTGGGCTGGCCCACGAGGCTCTGTGCACCACGCCGGACAGTGCTGGGGCAGGAGGGGCCCTGGGCAGCCGGAGGGTGAGTCGGGCAGTAGCCCCTGAGCTGTGCCGGGGGGCAGAGCTGACCTGGCTGTGGCAACCATTGCTGCAACTTTGTAACCAGGAGCAAAACTTTCTGCATCCATGTGAGTGAGCCGGGGGGTAGGAGTTGCCGGGCTGGGAACAGAGTGTGGGAGCTAAGCTCAGAGGGTAGAGCTGGGGGCAGAGGAACCGGGCTGGGGATGGCTGTAGGGAGCCAGGCTGGGAAAGGAAAAGAGCAGGGTAGGGGGCACAGTGCTAGGCAGGGACAACTTGGGGGGGGGCGAGGGGGGAGAGGAAAAGAGCGGGGGGCAGACTCGAGATCAGACTCAGGATCCAGCAGCCACTGGTCCAACATCTGCAGCAAAGGCGCTGACAGCACACCGCTGGGCGCTGGCTGGGCTTTGTCTGGGGTCCACCAGGAGGAGAAGAGTGGGTCTTGGAAGGGGGAGGGGAGGGTGTTTCAGTGACTGCGCGGGGCTGGTGTGTGTGGGGGGAAGGGGTATTTGAGGCTATTTTGATTTGGGGCTGGGGGCTGTTCTTTGGCTGATCTCATTAGTGGATTATCTCTGGTATTTGGAGATGGTTTGGGGGTGATGGGATGATTGAAGATCGGGGCTGGTAGTTGGGGAGATGTTGCTGTTGGGACTGTTGTAAAGGGAACAGTGATGGGAGTCTCACCAGAGGATTTATTTATGTTCACTCATAATAATCCTGGTGGATGCTCCCTCACTGACCATTTTAAAATCAAGATCTAAAAAAATCTGTTGTGGAAATTATTTTTGGGAAGTTCAGTGGCCTGGGTTATGCAGGAGGTCAGACTCACCCGTCTGGCCTCGGAATTTATGAATAAGAATGTAACACTCCAAAAAGAGCTTCAGCTGGTGCATGAGTAACATGTCAAAGAGGGACATACAAGCCTTGGGGGATTATCGTGAGAATTTTCATACATCCACAGCTGTGGGTTTAAAAAACCCAAGAGCGCACAGTCGGTAAATTTAATCATTATTTTGGTCACTGGTTAATGTTGGGACCCTCCGCCTCCCATATATTAGTACTCTGTTTCAGCCAGACTTTCAGTGGGGATTTTCCTTCATGTTCTGGGTGGGAAATTGGCAGAGGGATGGGGATTAGCTGGAACATAAAGTCACAATGAATTTGGCTCAGGGAGATTAAATGACTTGCCTAAGGAAACCCAATGAATCAGTGGCACAGAGATAGAACCCAGAGATAAAACCCAGTGTGCTGCTCTAACCTTTAGGCAACATTATATTAAGTGTTCCCTAAATTAGGCATTTATATTTTTAAAGGAACCTCAGTTTGGCCTCCTTTTCCGATTGTTGCATATGCAAATGATTACGTGTGCAGAATTATATGCCACAAATGTAGAGTGTTGGGGTTCTTTTAGCTGTAGGCTTTAGGAATGGGTCAAACAGCTTGACTGCCTTTTAGTGTATTTATTGTCATGTCTTGGAAGTTCATACTTATTTCTGGGAAGAGTTTTTATACAGAGATGATGGCCGATCCTGGGGGTTCAGCAATAGGAGCTCTGTGTTCAATTCTCTGCCCTAGACTTTCTGCCTCCCACGGCTGGAGTGTGCAGTGGGGGCAGTGTAGGGCTGCCTATGATGGCACAATGCAGTGCCCATGGCAAGGGAATTCTCTGGCTGCTTGTGGGCTAGTTTGGGTGGGGCCGGGGGGACAGAATGCCACCTTGGATAAATCAAAATCTCCCTGGGCCTCAATTTCCTAACTGTAAAATGGGGATAATCCTTTTGTTTGTCTTGTCTCTTTAAACTGTATTCTCTGTAGGGCAGGGAACTGTCTCCATGAGCATGTACAGCACCCTGCACAACAGGACTCTGATCTCAGTTGGGACTTATAGGTCCTACTGTAATACAAATCCATAAATAACAACAGCTGTAATGGTTCCCCACTGGGACCTGAGTTATGGTGTTTGCATGCTGAAGTACCTTTGGATACATTCTTAGTCTTTTGACTGGTTGTCTGGAAATACCTTTAAAAAAAAAAAAAGGCAGGTCTCAGCTGGTTACTAGGGCGTCAGGTTACCCCTGGCCTGGTGAAGGAGGGGGAGAGGGAATTTTTCAGTGTTGAGACATTGCACTGCAGATTCCAGACACAGAGCCTTCAGATAGTGACACAGTTAAAGAAAATGCCATTTATTCTGCCTCATCCTCCAAAAGGCCAATGAGAGGAAACTCATTTTGGGATATAATGGGGAAGAGGCTGAGTGGTATCTGAGAAACAAACAAATTCTGAAGCAGCTCTGGAGCTTGCACCAGTCCCAGGTGGATGGGAAAGGCAGCTAGATGGAGACCCATGGGGAAGAGCTGAAAGTTAGGCTCTCTGTGGTTGGCAAATGTGTATTAGAGAAAATGATCCACAGAAACACAGACAGTAGGAGACTGGAAAGAAGCAAAGGTTCTCCTGAGCCCAACGGTAGGAGATGCCGCACCCATCCATTCTAGGGGGCCCACTAACTGTTCTGCCCTGGGGCCCAGAATTGCTGTCAGTGGGCCTGCCCCATATACGCTTGTATGAGGCATAAGGATACACTGGATGCAAGAGCTTGCCAAGCATACACTGCTAACGGAAAATCTCTGATCAAGGGCTCAAGAGGTACATGAGCACCTGACGTGGAGCACCCATAGGGACACTACTCAAAGAAGAGTAAGTTGTCTGATTACAAAGTCTCCTTGGCCCAGAGGCACTGTGTGGTCAGTTCTGCACATGATAAATCCTTTACAAAGGGCGTTCAGTGCCCAGGGGGTTGCTAAATAGTAAAATCTTGAATTGCATTTACTGGAAACACAAATATTTTCAGGAAACCAGCACTCAAAGTTGTGACTCCCAATCTGATTATTTTAAGAGCCCAATCAATGTCCCAATTCAGCCAAGACTCCATGACTTCATTCATATAACATCAATAGGACTTTTGCCGGTTAGAACCCAACATCCATCCCCCAAATTCGTACCATTCTAAATCAACAGATTGGACTGGACTGAAACAAGATGATTGGCTTTAGTGCAATAAATACTACTTTTATCTGGCAGATTTACTTACGAAGTGTTGCTTAAGTTTAGACAAAAACTTCTTCAATATTTTCTCATGATGTTCTTGAAACCGCAAGAGTTTTGGAAAACCAGGAACAAAAAAGCCTAGGAAAAAAAGAGTAAACATGCAGCATGTAACAGGGATAAGTTTCACAAAAAATTATCTACAAGATCTCTAAAGATTTAAAAATGTGTTGGTTTCAATTACACAATTACACTCAAAATAATTTATACAGTACATTTTACTACATTGATGCAAGAATAAGTGTAGGTTTTATTGTTCAAGCTACTGTGGTAAAATCTCAACCATTTTCCTATTGCCTATTTTCAATTTAATAATAGCTATGATGGATACAAGCTGCATCAACTCTGATTTAGTCTGCACCACTGTAAAAGCACATGGCAAACAGCTTTTTTTTTTTTTTTTTTTAAATGACAGATTCCAAAAAAGGTTAAAAACAGAAATCTGAAGCGTGGTTTTGCCCTCAACAGTGAGCAAAGAAAGGCACCTTCTTAGCAAGTCTGCTCTCCACGTGTATTCACAGGACAGACACAAACCACACAGCTGCCAGAACTTGTGCAGCAGCAAGGTTAAAGAGAATGAGAATATGAGGCAGGGCTCCCCACACAGATGTAGAATTAATAAGGAGAGAGCATAATTTGAAGACCATGGGCTTGTACAGTGAAATTAAGGGCATAGGTAACCTGCAAAAACTTTATTGGCGATATGTCTGAGAATGCAAGCACCCAGATTGAATTTCATTGCTTCAGTTGAGTTTGCAGGGCAGGCAACGAGGGGAAAAAACACATTTCTACTTGTAAACTGAGATAGCTGATATGGAAGTTGGTGAGGCAAGGTGGGTGAGGTAATATCTTGTATTGGATCAACTTCTGTTGGTGAAAGTAGGAAGCTTTTCAACTTATACAGAGCTCTTCTTCCTGGTATTTTTTCAGCAAAGGTAGTCCAATAAAAGAATATTACCTCACCCACCCTGCCTCTCTATTATCCTGAGACCAACATGGCTACAACACTGCAAACAACATGGAAGTTAGTGGCATAATAAACAAGGACCCCAAAATACTATTTTAACGGAACCAGTTTTCAGAATAGAATCAAATTTTAAAACCAAAAGATGCCTTCTGGCCAGTTGCCAATTCAATAATTAAGGACAATATGCAGAGTGACTAAATATTAAGATCTCCTATCTCAGAATCATGGAACGTATGTTAATATAGCGACTCCTCTGTCATATGAAAAAAGGAATGTCGGATGTTACCTACATTCAGCTAAGCAAAATTGTTCTCTTTTTACATAAACTGTGAATCAGTACCTCAAAACTAATTGCACATCATTAATAATATTCAAAGGTACTGCCGCTCTTTCCCTTCATACACCAATTCTTTAGCCTGAATCTGGAAAATAGTTATGGAAATCCTAAGGGAAACAGCTTTCAAAAATCTAAATCATTTTCATGGTCAGCTACCTACATTTTATGATTTGGAGACTGCAGTGTAGATGTACCCTTACAGTCAAATTCATCCCTTGATTTCAGTGGACTTATACCAGGGGTTAGTCGGGTTGTGTATTTTGAGAGACACTTGGTTGCACTGGAAAAACAGCCTGAGTCCCCAGGTCACGGGTGGGGGGCCGATGAAGCAAAGTGCTTTGTTTATTATAGGGAGGAACTTTTTAGCCCTGCTACTCTAGGCAGCACCTTTTTTAATTGCACTATTCAGCCATCACTATCAGCCACTGATTTGAGTTCAATCGTTGAGGGGGCCATTTAGGGATCTGGGGCAAAAATTGGGGGATTGGTCCTGCTTTGAGCAGGGGGTTGGACTAGATGCCCACTAGGTCCCTTCCAACCCTGATATTCTATGACTCTATGACTTCAGAGAGTGATGTCTTGATCATGGGCATCTAGTGTGAGAAGAGACAGCTCCCCCCGGTTTAGAATTGAAACACACGCATAGCAACAATTTAGAATTGAAATAGTTTAAGGGCTGCTTTTTTAAAGATGTACACAGGAAGAAATGCAAACAGCAATGTGCATGCACACTTCACGTAAATCAATTTGAAAGTTTACTCTTTAGCATCTTCAGTGTTTACAGTAATGCTTTCACTGCTGTAAATGGATTTTAGGTATATAAACTGAAGTGCATTTGATTATTTGGGGGCGGGGGTATTATTCATTCAAACTATAGTTAAGGTTATATGTTAGCATATCTATAAACACAAACTTCCCCACCGGGGTGTTGTAAGGGTTAGTTAATACTTCTAAAGCACTTAAGACCTTCCGTTTGAGAATCTCAAAGTGCTAAGTATTCTATTAATCACATTTTTAGAGATTTTTTAGCCCTGATAGAAAAGAATTTGCTCCAAGCTCAAACTTGTAAAGCAATAATTTGGCCTGGGCGGGAATATTTTAAAACAAATTTCATAAAATTAAATCCAGCCATTTTCATTTTATGCAGGTGATGGTAATGGTTTGTGAGGGGGAGATGGGACACACTTATTTTTATTCGATTCTATTTATTCCAGCCTGCTCATAGCACAATTGTTCATATATGTAAAAATGTGCATGCCCAGCTCTGGCAGTAGTGTTTGTTAGCTACCAGCTCAGTGCAGACAAGCAAAAGGAGCATACACTCATGGCCATGAAAACACACAGCAACCCTCATGGAGCTCCTTCACCATCAGCCAGTTGGGTGCACTTGGGCTCACTGTAGCAGTATGAAATGACCCTGCAAAAGCTAATCGCTTTAGACATTTATTCTATGGGAGTTCCTCAGAGGCGTCATGTTAAGAGCACAAATCCTACGGCAAGAATCTCTCCTGGTAACAGTGTGATGTGCCCAAACACCAACATTTAGAATCTGGAGGACATTCTTTATCCTATTTAATAGTTTATAGAAGACTAGCTTTTGGCCCAAAAGAGCATCCTTGGGGGGTAGTGGTGGGGGAAAGCCTACAGGTGTACAGGGGTCATATGTACTACAGATGGATAAACTAGTTTGGAAAATAATAAGAATAGATTAGTTTAGTTTACATTGGTTTGGAAAAGGTACAGAGAAGGACAACAAAAATGATTAAGGGTATGGAACAGCTTCTGTAGGAGGAGAGATTAAAAAGTCGGTGACTGGGCTCAGAAGAGGCTATGACAGAGGTCTATAAAATGAAAAATGGTGTGGAGACAATGAGTAGGGAAGTGTAATATTACCCTTCACAGGACACAAAAACCAGGGGTCACCCAATGAAATTAATAGTCAGCAAGTAAACACAAATATGAGGAAGTACTTCTTCACACAACACAAGTCAACCTGTGTGACTCATTGCCAGGGGATGTGGTGAAGGTCAAAAGTATAACTGGATTCAAAAAAGAATTAGATACGTTCATGAGGAAAGGTCCAGGACAGTCAGGGCTGCAACCCCATGCTCCAGATGTCCCTAACCCTCGAACTGTCGGAAGCTGGGAGTGGATGACAAGGGATGGCTCACTCAATAATTGCCCTGTTCCATTCATTCCCTCTGAAACATTTGGCACTGGCCACTGTCAGAAGGTAAAGAACACATAGAAAATACTAAAATTTAAAAGTAACAAATAAATTAGAGAGAACACACAATTATATTTAAGTAGCAAAATGGTGGAACGATAGAATTCTGTGTGAGGCAGAGATAAAGCTTGCCAACAGTTTACCCTTAGCTCAGACCATTGTGCCTACCTACAGCATTAGTTTTAACTGAGGATTTCCAGCTTTGCCAGTTGATGTCACAGTCGTTTAACAGGTTTTTTTATATAATTTTCATTATTATTCTATTGCTATATAAATGTCTGCATAACCAAATTTCGACACTGCCAGGCAAAGATAACTGAAGTAACTTCCATGAATATCAGCAATGAAGTCCAGAAACACAGTCCTTAGAATAAATACCTGTAAGTGCAGCATTTAACATAGAATAATAGCTTTATCAGCATTTTACAAGGCTCTGACAAAGTGGCATTTGTAACATTACTGTACAGAACAAATCAGTGGCACTAAGAGCTGAGGCAGAGACACTGGTACACTTAAACAAAGTGACAGCTCTAAGAGAACTTTTGGGTATTTTACCAGAATAAATTACACACACACAAATCTTTTAATGGGACACAAGCAGAATAACATTAGAGGATGGGAAATCTTCATTGATGACTACTCGTAGAATATAACCTATAAAACAATCATATAGGAAATTGCAGATAAGTGTTAACCATATATATTAAGAGATTATTAAGCATCATTTGTACTGCAGGAGCATGCAATAGCCCCACACAAGATAACGGCCCCGCTGTGCTAGGCACCGATCACACACAAATGGATATGGCCCCTGTCTCAAACAATTTATTATCTAATTAGGACACGTTGAAATTTAAATGGTACTGCATGAACTGAAATTCCATACCATGCATAGCATGTTTAGGACCTGAGAGTAGTTTCACCAGGGCCCAGAAGGCATCTTCTTCATTCATGTACATGAGGAGTAAAGCTGTGATCTGGCTCATTCCCTGACAGTATCCAACCTCCTGAAATGTAGAGGACAGGAAACATTAACTTTGTAAACAAGCAAAAGAACTATTTGTGTATTTTTTAACATGAGAAAATACACCATTTTTGGAATAAGCTCTCTAAATATTGCAAACCCACACACCCCTCAAATTTTCATGGTTAAAATTTTCCTTTAAACTCCATTACCATGGCTATTCAAAGACAAAACATATTCTACTAGAAGGGATAATTCACTGTCTTCCAACTGGT
This sequence comes from Caretta caretta, assembly GCF_965140235.1. Taxonomy (NCBI): domain Eukaryota; kingdom Metazoa; phylum Chordata; order Testudines; family Cheloniidae; genus Caretta; species Caretta caretta. The sequence goes on along the minus strand of NC_134206.1, from coordinate 340,992,922 downwards.
GCTTGAACTGGCTTTGGCCTTTCATTAAAATACAGTATATTTGTACACTAAATCCTTTATTTTAAAATGTTTGCATATAATTTATATGAACCTACACCCAGAACAGATGTGTTTTCTATTCTCCATGTGGAGCAGCACAACATATAGCAAGAAGATATTGCAGATACATAAACAAGTGAGACAGAGAAATCTCTCCTCTTATTCAAAAACTGTAGCAATGAAAAACAGGAAACCCCACAAGGCTACTGTACTAATATATTAACTCCTATGGTGGGAACCAGCAATAAGAAACATCAGACTGCTTAAGTAAGGATTATTACTGACTTTACAAAACCAGCTGCTAATGTATATTTGATGAGAAAGAGATAATTATTGAGAAAGTCTTTTAGACAGATGGGTTCGTCGCAAGAACTTTGGCCAAGGAAGCCGTTTAATTTGCTTTAATGCCGAAAGATAAAAAGGAAACTAGCTAAGAAGTCTGAAACAACTGTGATATAAGAGAAAAAAATACAACAAGCCTAAATACTAATCTTTTTCTACTTGTTTAAACACTGCCAATGTTTATACAATATCCATTGATTTTAAACAGCATCTTTCATGTAATATAAATTGTGCTGTGGAAAACAAAAAAAGTCCCTGCTATCAGAGTTTTAACCCTAAACACCATACAATCAAAAATCTAGGGCACCTATTAAATCGCAGAAAACATAATTCTAGAATTAAAAACAGTAATATTAGCTTCTTCTTGCACCAAAAGAGAGAACTTTCAATCTGGCGAGAGCAAAACTAAAACTTCTTTTAAATAGATATGATGCTGGAAGGGAAGCAAAGTGATATTTAAGAATGATGACCTCTATAATTACTTATAATGAGAATAATCCTGCAAACATTTCTGCATAGACTCAGCTCTACATACGGTCTCATTGACTTAATTAGAACTACTCATGTGTTAAGTTAAACACAATTATAAAAATGTTTGCAGAATGGGGGCATAATGTGTAAGCACAGAAGTGGACATCTGACAACATTTACATTACTTATGTTTTTAACAGGCAACTCAGACTTAGATGCTACAAACCTGGAACATTTCTGGCATATAACATGAGATCTAAAAACCCCATTCGGGAAAGCATCGCCATTCATGATAGGAATGAAAAACTTACCTTACAAGAGAAGACTCAAAGAGCTTGGCTTGTTTAGCCTAACAAAAGAAGGCTGAGGGGAGGAGATATGATTGCTCTCTGCAAATGTCAGTGGGATCAAATAGGAGGGAGGGAGAGGAGTTCTTAGTTAAGCGCCAATGTTGACAAAATAAACTGGCAATCAATATATTTAGGTTTGAAATTAGATGAAGGTTTCTAAACATCCGAGGAGTGAAGTTCTGGAACAGCCTTCCCAGGGAAGTAGTGGGGCCAAAACACCTAACTGGCTTTGAGACTGAACTTGATACATTTATGGAGGCAATGGTATGATGAGACTATCTACAATGGCATATAGCAGTAGTGGGCAACCTGCGGCCCATCAGAGTAATCTGATTGCAGGCCACGAGACATTTTGCGGATGCTGACCGTCCGCAGGCACCGCCCCCCGCAGCTCCCAGTGGCTGCGGTTCTCTGTTCCTGACCAATGGGAGCTGTGGGAAATGGCGCCTGCATGCGAACGTGCTGGCCACTGCTTCAGCAGCGTTTGAACTCAAGCTCCCAACCCTACAACAGCCAGATTGAGCTGGCAACAGTTCAGATCTTTATGCATGTTGAGAAGTATGTTCAGTAACTTTCGCAACATTGTTTAAAAGACCCATATTTTATCTCAAATGTACATGAAACATGACTTACCGTATTATATATTGAATATGCAGCTAAAACATGGAATAAGGATTGTTGCCTGGAGAAACAAGATGGTAAGTAAATGGAAATATTTAACGTTGTTTTTAAAAAAAACAAAAACAAACCAGAAAGCTATTGAATCTACTTTCTAGATATCTGTTTCTCCAATTTGTCTAATTTCAAAAATTTAGAGAAATATATTTCATAATCAAAACAGATGTATTATAATCAAACAATACTTACTACTTATAACGGTTTACATGTTCAAAGTACTTAATAACTAATACATGTAACACCTCTAGGAGATAAGTGGGGAAGATATCAATTTTACAGCTGTGGAAACTGAGGCATAAACTGGGTAAGAGTTACATTTTCAAAGCATCCACTAGTTTTGCATGCCAGTATGGTTGCCAACCCTCCAGGATTTCCCTGGAGTAACCAGGAACTAAAAATTAAACTTTCATTAAAGACTGTCATGTGATGAAACCTCCAGCAATACGTCCAACCAAAACTGGCAACCCTATGTGGCAGATGAGAGACTCCTTGGACCTGATTTTTAGAACTGCTGAACATCAGCAGCTTTTATTCATTTTAGCAGGAGCTACGGGGGTTCAGCCGTTCTGAAACAAAACAGGCCCAATGTGTCTTAAGCTGGGCACTCAAAAATTGAGGCACTCAGAACTAGAGACCATTTCTGAAAATTTAGGCCTAAATGACTTTCCTGAGGTCCCACACACACATGCTTCCTTCACTAATTTCTTTTTGTTAATCTTTAGGCATATACATAAGAAAAATATTCTGACAGTTTTGATTGCTCTTGTTTTAACAATGAAATATTGAATTTGCTTTTTAAACTATTTATATTTTACCCTACATTGCTTTAAATTCTTTTTAGCAGAACAAACTAAGAGCCGGTCTTCATCATGTTTGAGCAATTCTGCTGATCTTTTTCCACAGATTTTAGAACCTGGACCTGGACCAAACTCTCAGAGTGCCCGTGCAGGGGAAGAAGCATCTGAAGAAGTGGGTTTTTTACCCACTAAATCTTATGTCCAAATAAATCAGTTAGTCTTTAAGGTGCCACCGGACTTCTTGTTGTTTCTGAGGTCCCACGAAGCATCAGTGGCAGGACCCAGGAACAACATTTGGGAGACTGACTCCTATTCCTGTGCTTAGTCTTACACAACTTGCTGACTCTCATACATACTTTGAGAAAACTTTGCCCTATTTAAAAATTACTCTCCCTTTTTCTTTCTGTATTACCCCACCACGTTCTAATTACTATTTGTTAATACATTAAAATTGAAAGTGTGAATTCAGCTTCCTCTCCAATTCAGGAATTAAGTAATGTTGAGTGTAGAGCTGTGCAGAAGTTTCATAATGAAATCCAAGACTTGATGGAACTGTGTGTAAACTTCAGCAAACAAACTTCAAGGTTTGTTCAGAACTTAGAGTCTGGGAATGTGAGCCAATATCAACCAAAACTTAAAACCATGGAAATGAAACTGCTGAGTTTTGCACAGGTCTAATCAGCTATCCTGCATCCCCAATGCATTCTTCCCTTTCCCCATCACTGAACCAAAACATGTAAATGTCCTTTTACACTTCTGCTGACCGTCAACAAAAAATGTTAAGTTTTCCATTAATGGAGATGGGAGGGAATAATCTGTTAGCCTTGTAGAGCACTTCCCCAGGTCAATTAACAGTGTTTCCTCTGAACATGCTCACTGCATGATTATGTGAGTGGATACCACTTATTTATAAACGTGTACGTGTACGTGTACGTGTGTGTGTGAGAGAGAGAGAGAGAGAGATGGATGGGCAAAAGAATGAAAGTTGGACTTCAGTTTCAACCTTCCTTTAACTGTTGAATGATGATCAATTAGTATGGTACTAGATATTAAATTTGAGTCTTATTTCTTTGAAAGGACAATTTCTGTCTTTCACTTTATTTGGTCTTTGATTGCATTGGGTAATTAACGTATGTTTATTTTCATTTCAAGAAAATTTGCATTAAACCACATATTTCTTAGTCATCCAACACAGACCCACTTCACAAGGAAAAGGGGGCATATTTTAAAGACAATCTGCATTGGAAGATAAACAAAGAGGTGAGTAAAAGGCTTCATTCATATCTACAGGTGGGCTTCATAAACAGATTGTGTTCTGCATTTTAAAATACTGCATCACACTACATTAATTCAGTTTAAGAATTTTAAAACAAAAAAGAGCAGTCAGCTTTCTCTCAAGGTTTAATGTCAATGTATGTATGAAACACTACACTTTCATATGTCAGACGCATGAAAATTAAATTAAGAATACATTAGATTAGAAAATCTTGGTCTAACTTCTCCTGGGGTAAGTGGTCTAGGATTTAACTGAGCAAAGACATCTTTGCTTTTTAAACTATTTATATTTTAACCTACATTGCTTTAAATTCTTTTTAGCAGGACAAACTAAGAGCCGGTCTTCATCATGTTTGAGCAATTCTGCTTATCTTTTTCCACAGATTTTAGAACCTGAACTTGGACCAAACTCTCAGAGTGCCCATGCAGGGGAAGAAGCCACACTAACTTCAGAGCTGCCTTCAGAGAGTACACCTGCAGAGCTTCCTGAAGCTAGGGGAGGTACCTGGAAGTGGGACTCATCTCCCCACGAGAGCGGCCGTGCAGGGGAAGAGGAAGTCCTGTCCCTCCACAGCGTGGCTGTGACCAGAAGCTAGGAGCCCCCACCTGGGGCACTCCAGCAGCACAGAGGAGATCAGACTCACCGCCACGAACCTCCTCTGGCTGCAGGAAGCTCCACGGCTGATGCCTTTGGAATCCAACTCTGAAGGAAGCATAGAAGTAAGGGTGGCAATCCAGCAACCCTCCTACAACAGCCTTGCAAACCCCTCCCCCCCAACCACGATCCCCTTTTGGGTCGGGACCCCCACAGTTACAACACCCTGAAATTTCAATGTAAACTTCTGAAAACATGAAGTTGACTAACTTTAAAATCCTCCTGCTGTGAAACTGACCAAAATGGACCCTGAATTTGGTAGGGCCCTAATTATGAGGTGTCAATAAACTTCGCAGGGACTCGGTGCACAAATCAGATGGCAGGAAGTAGCCAAACAGAAACTAAATGTAAAGGGCACAATATCACTATTATTGTCTAACATTAACTAAGCTTTAACTAATAACATTTTAATACTATTTACCCTAAGCGTTCCCACTAAAGGCCTAAAACAGGATGAACACAAAAACATTCAGAAGAATACAAACTGTTGAAAAGGAAAGCAATTTACTTTCAGGGGAATAAAAACAAACTGGACTTCATTTCTTTAGTGCAGGATATGGTTACTGAACTTTCCCCAAATGCCATAAGTGGCGGCACTGGAAATACACAATGTGGAAATTCCACGTTCTACCACGGATTTAGGGTCACTGCCCAAAATTTTTATTTCTAGACGTCTACAGAATTTAAGGATTTTATTTAGACTCTACATTCTCAAGGACACAGATATTGGGGAATTTTTTACTTGTCTGTGAAGTATCCTACGCAATGTTCTACAATTATATGAACAACAAAGTAGTAAACAAAATAACACATTTTAGTTTATCTCACTTATGACTGTGAATATAACCTTTGGAAGGTGAACAAATGCAGTGAGGTCTTCCAGAAGCTACTGAAAAAGAATGAAATGATACATTTGAAGAGGAGTGAGATGTGTCTCATTCATCTCAATGGGGGTGTTGATCCTGAAGCCTAAGAACAATGCTGTCATTTGGTATGTTTATGTTAAAAATGTTTAAATAGTGAAATAGTTTAACATTCTTTATCCAACAACTATAAAATAAAATATTGCAAAAAAATGTAAAAGTATTAAGGTGGCAAGGTTTAATTACATAAATAATTACATGTTCATAGCTAAAAAGTTGTTTTATTTGGTTCTCAAAGCTACACTGCAAAAGAGGGAAAATACAGAAAATCTAGGGGAAGGCTAAAAGGCTAGAGGGGAGAGATTAAAGTTACCAAAAAAGTAAGAAAAAATTGTTTTTATAACATTACTTTATAAAGCTATACATAATTTATTAAAGAATTTAGTCTTTTCTTGTGCTCTGAATTTGCTTTAAATAGAGGCCAACAAATTTTCTCAGGTTTTGTAAAAATGTCTACAGCATCTGGGGGATAAAGAATTTAGAGTTTTTCCTTTAGATTTCCAGTGGCCAGAGCTTTAATACACTAAAGGGTAAAGCTAGCAGGTTGGAGATTAAACAATCTGATTTTGAACTATTCGGAGACTACATTCCTTTAAGCTATATGTGGTACTTTCTGAAATCTGAAACTTTTACATTCAAAGCTTTGTCATACTTCTTGGGTAGTAAACGGAGTCTTAGGTAGGTAAAGATCTATCTGAAAGACAAACAAGAAATGACTAAATTACATACATTTTTATTTACTTACTTAACACCATATCTGTCTCTAAACATGATATGATCCCTATATGTTCGATTTACATCAAGATCGATTTGCCTGATATCTGGTGAAGACCCTCGTGCTCGATGTTTTAATTTCTAGGAAAAATGGCAATAAAGAAATGAAATTAGGCAGAACTCTGTGGACGTTTAAAATAGGAAGAAAAACTGCTTAAGGCCACAGAATTTATTGGTGGACAAAAACATTTGTAATCTGTGAACTTACAATGCTTATTATAGAAAATGATGGGGAAGCAAAGAGAAGCAACGCAGGAGTTGGGGGTGGGGACACACATGGGCATAATTGGGGGGGCACTGCCCCCCAACAGAGACAAGGCATGGGCAGGCACGCAGGGTCACATGCCACTACCCCCCCCTCCCCACCACCACCATTTCTGTGAGCGCAGAGCTGCCCGGCTGAAGGAAGTTGGTGTTCAAATGCTGCCTCCTGGATCCTAGTGCTGGGTGTGCTCCCCTTCTGTGTGCTGGGAGCCATTCTATTTTCTGTATAAACAGTGAGTGCCCATGATGGGGCAGGGCAAGGGGGGCGGATGTGGGAGGGAGGGGAGAGGAAAGAGGGGTGGGACGGGAGCAGTGGAGAAGGGGGATGGGATGGGATGGAGCAGCAAAGGGGATAGGAGAATTGGGGGGGGGGGGAAGTGGGAGCCCAGCATGTGGCATCCCCTCAGCTGCAGAAGCAGCTGGGGCTCTCCCATTAGGCAGGCCTATTGAACTCCCACTCCCCAGGAGCACTCCAACAAGTACGCTGCACCCAGACCCCATCCCACCAAGACCCACTCCCCCAGCACCTGGACTCCCCTGCTGAGCCCCAACCACCTTCACCTGGACCCCCCTGCAGTCTCATTGCCCCTGCACCAGAACCCCCTGTCAAGGTTCCTTCCCCACTCTGAACGCTAGGGTACAGATGTGGGGACCTGCATGAAAAACCTCCTAAGCTTATATTTACCAGCTTAGGTCAAAACTTCCCCAAGGTACAAAATATTCCACCCTTTGTCCTTGGATTGGCCGCTACCACCACCAAACAAATACTGGTCACTGGGGAAGAGCTGTTTGGAAACGTCTTTCCCCCCAAAATACTTCCCAAAACCTTGCACCCCACTTCCTGGACAAGGTTTGGTAAAAAGCCTCACCAATTTGCCTAGGTGACTACAGACCCAGACCCTTGGATCTGAGAACAATGAAAAAGCATTCAGTTTTCTTACAAGACGACTTTTAATAGAAATAGAAGTAAACAGAAGTAAAGAAATCACCTCTGTAAAATCAGGATGGTAGATACCTTACAGGGTAATTAGATTCAAAACATAGAGAATCCCTCTAGGCAAAAACTTAAGTTACAAAAATGATACACAGACAGAAATAGTTATTCTATTCAGCACAATTCTTTTCTCAGCCATTTAAAGAAATCATAATCTAACACATATCTAGCTAGATTACTTACTAAAAGTTCTAAGACTCCATTCCTGGTCTATCCCCGGCAGAAACAGCATAAAGACAGACAGAGACCCTTTGTTTCTCTCCCTCCTCCCAGCTTTTGAAAGTATCTTGTCTCCTCATTGGTCATTTTGGTCAGGTGCCAGCGAGGTTACCTTTAGCTTCTTAACCCTTTACAGGTGAGAGGAATTTTCCTCTGGCCAGGAGGGATTTTAAAGGGGTTTACCCTTCCCTTTATATTTATGACACCCCCCTTCCCCCATGAACCCCTGTGCATCCAGACACCACTCCCCGCCCCGGATCACCACTGAGCTGCCCATACCCAGACTGCCCCACACAGAACCCTCTCACCACACACTTGGATCCCCCCCACACTAAGCCCCTCTACACTTGGATGCTGCTGAGCTGAGCCTGCCTGCCTACACCTGGTGCAGAGAGGCAGGGCCCTGCGGTGTTTCTGAAGCAAGCCCAGCCCCTGAGCTGTGTCAGGGTCGGGTGCAGCCTCACCACCGAGTCCCTGTCCCGGGGAGGTGGAGAGGTGGCTGCAGAGTGATCTCCCAACTCCATGCAGCCAGTGGCCTGTGCTCCCCACTGCCATGCTGGAGTCTCCACAATTATTTATTGACAAATAAAATTTGCAGAATTTTTATTTTTTGGTGCAGAACTCCCTCCGGAGTATAGTTTTCAGTTTCCCAACTTTGCACATAGCTGGCACCTTTCCAAATTGGATGATGACTTTTTTCATGATTATTATGAGAGGTCTTGATAAAATCCTACCAAGGCAGAAAAGGATAAGTGAAGACTGCTATGACAGCATTATGCTTACAGGTTTCATTGTTTTACTTACTGGTCTGGCCCTTTGGCAATATCTAAGTTCGAGATTGGGTTTCTTTGTTTGTTTTGTATTTCACTTCTCCGTATGTTTTTTGGGTTGAATTGTATAATCACTTTACAAGTTCCCAATACAATTTTAAATTTAAGATATATTGTAGGATGGGAGGTGGATAGACCATGCTTCTGCGTCTACCCCGTTTTGGGGGTTAGACTGACAATCATAACCAAAGAACTCCAAATATGTCCTCACTTCCACACTAGAAAAAGGATCTTCTCCTATATCTTATATGTATTTGTCACAGAATAGGTCTCCTCCTTGTTTGGCATTTTCCTTAATATTTTCATCTTTGTCCTCCAAATGCCTGATACACCACAGTAACTGAACCTGTACTATATATATGATAGTCTACCAAAAAGCTATTCTTATGTCTAGGCATACTTTCTATGTAGATAGTTCCCCCATCACAAATTTCTGTGACTAGCTTGTAAATTCTTTTAGATTTATATTTATAAAAGGCATATTGATTCTTGTGTGAATTCAGCAGAACCTCACTTATCCATATTTTATGTAAAATTACTACCTCCATTTCTCAGCAAAGATTTAGCAACAGATAGCTGAAATGGGTCGCAAAAGCCGAAGACTTAAAATATGTTTACACAAAAAACCCTACAGAAATGTGCTTTACGCTATTAGAACATTGGCTAAGACATTATGAAATATTATAATAAAGTAAAATACAGTTGTCAAAATAAATCAATAAAGCACATTTCATGACATCTAGCTTTGCTTATTTTTATTGTGTTTGTTCTCTTAAGTTCTCAAAATTCAGAAAATTGCAATATTCTCCCCAATAATTACTGCAAACTAACAAGGTTCTGTTTTATAAACATTTGCAGAGCACTTCACACCTTCAAAGTGCTTTACAAACATTAAATTAATTCATCTTGGTTATTCTCAAAGCTTGATTTTAATGGTTTTCCCTCTGACCAAACATTCAAATATATAAAAAGAAAAGGAGTACTTGTGGCACCTTAGAGACTAACCAATTTATTTGAGCGTAAGCTTTCGTGAGCTACAGCTCACTTCATCGGATGCATACTGTGGAAAGTATAGAAGATCTTTTTATACACACAAAGCATGAAAAAATGGGTGTTTACCACTACAAAAGGTTTTCTCTCCCCCACCCCACTCTCCTGTTGGTAATAGCTTATCTAAAGTGATCACTCTCCTTACAATGTGTATGATAATCAAGTTGGGCCATTTCCAGCACAAATCCAGGGTTTAACAAGAACGTCCTGGGCGGGGCGGGGAGGGGAAACAGGTTACCTTGCATAATGACTTAGCCACTCCCAGTCTCTATTCAAGCCTAAGTTAATTGTATGCAATTGGCAAATGAATTCCAATTCAACAGTCTCTCGCTGGAGTCTGGTTTTGAAGTTTTTTTGTTGTAATATCGCAACTTTCATGTCTGTAATCGCGTGACCGGAGAGATTGAAGTGTTCTCCGACTGGTTTATGAATGTTATAATTCTTGATATCTGATTTGTGTCCATTTATTCTTTTACGTAGAGACTGTCCAGTTTGACCAATGTACATGGCAGAGGGGCATTCCTGGGACATGACATATATCACATTGGTGGATGTGCAGGTGAACGAGCCTCTGATAGTGTGGCTGATGTTATTAGGCCCTATGATGGTGTCCCCGAATAGATATGTGGGCACAGTTGGCAACGGGCTTTGTTGCAAGGATAGGTTCCTGGGTTAGTGGTTATGTTGTGTGGTATGTGGTTGCTGGTGAGTATTTGCTTCAGGTTGGGGGACTGTCTGTAGGCAAAGACTGGCCTGTCTCCCAAGATTTGTGAGAGTGTTGGGTCATCCTTCAGGATAGGCTGTAGATCCTTAATAATGTGTTGGAGGGGTTTTAGTTGGGGGCTGAAGGCGACGGCTACAGTCACCTACAGACAGTCCCCCAACCTGAAGCAAATACTCACCAGCAACCACACACCACACAACAAAACCACTAACCCAGGAACCTATCCTTGCAACAAAGCCCGTTGCCAACTGTGCCCACATATCTATTCGGGGACACCATCATAGGGCCTAATAACAGCAGCCACACTATCAGAGGCTCGTTCACCTGCACATCCACCAATGTGATATATGTCATGTCCCAGGAATGCCCCTCTGCCATGTACATTGGTCAAACTGGACAGTCTCTACGTAAAAGAATAAATGGACACAAATCAGATATCAAGAATTATAACATTCATAAACCAGTCGGAGAACACTTCAATCTCTCTGGTCACGCGATTACAGACATGAAAGTTGCGATATTACAACAAAAAAACTTCATAACCAGACTCCAGCGAGAGACTGTTGAATTGGAATTCATTTGCCAATTGCATACAATTAACTTAGGCTTGAATAGAGACTGGGAGTGGCTAAGTCATTATGCAAGGTAACCTATTTCCCCTTGTTTTTTCCTACCCCCCACCCAGACGTTCTTGTTAAACCCTGGATTTGTGCTAGAAATGGCCCAACTTGATCATCATACACATTGTAAGGAGAGTGATCACTTTAGATAAGCTATTACCAGCAGGACAGTGGGGTGTGGGGAGAGAAAACTTTTGTAGTGGTAAACACCCATTTTTTCATGCTTTGTGTGTATAAAAAGATCTTCTATACTTTCCACAGTATGGATCCGATGAAGTGAGCTGTAGCTCACAAAAGCTTATGCTCAAATAAATTGGTTAGTCTCTAAGGTGCCACAAGTACTCCTTTTCTTTTTGCGAATACAGGCTAACATAGCTGTTACTCTGATTCAAATACATGAAACTCCTCTGGAGTCAAACAACCCAGTTATTGCTTTATTTTTAAAACATACTGAACATTTTTATTTACCACCATACTTTCTTTTTAAAGAAATCTGCCTCCAGCTCCAAGACAACAGTGGGAACCACTGCCAAAGTTTCACAAGATGAGGGCAGGATCATGAGATATAGTGCTTCAAGCTTACTTTCTGGCTAGTTATTAGTATGATCTTTCACCCATGACTGCCTCCTCCTGCAAAATGACAGGTTTCAGAGTAGCAGCCATGTTAGTCTATATTTGCAAAAAGAAAAGGAGTATTTGTAGCACCTTAGAGACTAACAAATTTATCTGAACATAAGCTTTCGTGAGCTACAGCTCACTTCATCAGATGCATTCAGTGGAAAACACAGTGGGGAGATTTATATACATAGACAACATGAAACAATGGGTGTTACCATACACACTGTAACCAGAGTGATCATTTGAGGTGAGCTATTACCAGCAGGAGAGCGGGGCGGGGGGGAACCTTTTGTAGTGATAATCAAGGTGGGCCATTTCCAGCAGTTCACAAGAATGTCTGAGGAACCGGGGGTGGTGATAAACATGAGGAAATAGTTTCACTTTGTGTAATGACCCATCCACTCCCAGTCTCTATTCAAGCCTAAGTTAATTGTATCCAGTTTGCAAATTAATTCCAATTCAGCAGTCTATCTGCTACCCAAGATCCGTAAACCTGGAAATCCTGGGGACGCCCCATCATCTCAGGCATTGGCACCCTGACAGCAGGACTGTCTGGCTATGTAGACTCCCTCCTCTGGCCCTACACTACCAGCACTCCCAGCTATCTTTGAGACACAATTGACTTCCTGAGGAAACTACAATCCATCAGTGATCTTCCTGAAAACACCATCCTAGCCACTATGGATGTAGAAGCCCTCTACACCAACCTTCCACACAAAGATGGACTACAAGCCGTCAGGAACAGTATCCCCGATAATGTCACAGCAAACCTGGTGGCTGAACTTTGTGACCTTGTCCTCACCCATACCTATTTCACATTTGGGGACAATGTATACATTCAAATCAGCGGCACTGCTATGGGTACCCGCATAGCCCCACAGTATGCCAACATTTTTATGGCTGACTTAAAACAACCCTTCCTCAGCTCTCGTCCCCTAATGTCCCTACTCTACTTGCTCTACATTGATGACATCTTCATCATCTGGACCCATGGAAAAGAAGCCCTTGAGGAATTCCACCATGATTTCAACCATTTCCATCCCACCATCAACCTCAGCCTGGACCAATGCACACAAGAGATCCACTTCCTGGACACTACGGTGCTAATAAGCGATGGTCACATAAACACCACCCTATACCGCAACCTACTGACCGCTATTCCTACCTACATGCCTCCAGCTTTCATCCAGACCACACCACATGATCCAGTGTCTACAGCCAAGCTCTACGATACAACCACATTTGCTCCAAATCCTTAGACAGAGACAAATACCTACAAGATCTCTATCAAGCATTCTTACAACTACAATACCCACCTGCTGAAGTGAAGAAACCTACTGAAGTGAAGATTGACAGAGCCAGAAGAATACCCAGAAGTCACCTACCACAGGACAGGCCCAACAAAGAAAATAACAGAACGCCACGAGCGATTACCTTCAGCCCCCATCTAAAACCCCTCCAGAGCATCATAAAGGATCTACAACCTATCCTGAAGGACGCCCCATCACTCTCATGGATCTTGGGAGACGGGCCAGTCCTTGCTTACAGACAGCTCCCCAACCTGAAGCAAATACTCACCAGCAACCACACACCACACAACAAAACCACTAACCCAGGAACCTATCCTTGTAACAAAACCCGTTGCCAACTGTGTCCACATATCTATTCAGGGGACACCATCACAGGGCCTAATCACATCAGCCACACTATCAGAGGCTCGTTCACCTGCACATCTACCAATGTGATATATGCCATCATGTGCCAGCAATGCTCCTCTGCCATATACATTGGTCAGACTGGACAGTCTCTACGTAAAAGAATAAATGGACACAAATAAGATGTCAAGAATTATAACTTTCAAAAATCAGTCGGAGAACACTTCAATCTCTCTGGTCACTCGATTACAGACCTAAAAGTTGCAATTCTTCAACAAAAAAACTTCAAAAACAGACTCCAACGAGAGACTGCTGAATTGGAATTAATTTGCAAACTGGATACAGTTAACTTAGGCTTGAATAGAGACTGGGAGTGGACGGGTCATTACACAAAGTAAAACTATGTCCCCATATTTATTCCCCCCCTCTGCCCACCACTGTTCCTCAGACATTCTTGTCAACTGCTGGAAATGACCCACCTTGATTATCACTACGAAAGGTTTCTCTCCCCGCCCCGCTCTCCTGCTGGTAATAGCTCACCTTACCTGATCACTCTGGTTACAGTGTGTATGGTAACACCCATTGTTTCATGTTCTCTATGTATATAAATCTCCCCACTGTATTTTCCACTGAATACATCTGATGAAGTGAGCTGTAGCTCACGAAAGCTTATGCTCAAATAAATTTGTTAGTCTCTAAGGTGTCACAAGTACTCCTTTCCTTCTGCAAAGCAGAAATCAAACTTACAGGTCTTCAGGGTTTTTTTTAGGGCTTGTCCGCACATGAAAATTAATCCAGAATAAAGCAGGGGGTGAATTTCAAGTGGATGAACTGTATTCCTTATTGTTTGTATGTGCTTATTTCAAATTAACTTAATAAATTTCCAAAGTGGATTAAGCTAATTCAGAATAAGGACTCATTCTGGAGTTAGTGTGCACACGCGGGTAAAAGTTCACTCCCACAAAGTTGTGTTGGTTCTGCAGGGCTAATAAGAGTAAAAAACAAAAAACAATACAAGGAGAAAAAACTCACACACAACCCCCCCCCATTACTTTTTTCACTAAATTAAACAGATAGGGCTTTGGGGGCAGGGGGAGATTCTGCTGAGTAAAATGATGCTACTTTTATAGTTATTTTTCTGAGTAGAACTGCACTTTATTTATTTGATTGATGGGGGAGGGAATTGGAAGAATTACATAAATTACAAAACCAAAAAGTAAGTGGATCAAATGCTGAGCCCCCATGGGTTTCTATTTGGCGACAGAGTTGAAAATACAGTTAAATACAATTTCTACTCCTTTTGCTACATTGCATAAAATAAAAGCTCAATATTTCCCAGCATCTAAGAGTTTGTGATTGGTAATTCTAGGGGGAAATTTTGCAAACTCACATTATAAAAGTCTTTCATTTCTTCTTTCATTTTAGGGACATCAAGTAGTAAACACCAGACTTCGCCTCTCAGCTGCAGTGGGATTCCTTTATAAATTCTCCTATGGAACTGTAAAAAGAAAAAAATAAACTGAATGCAGAACAAGCCAGAAAACCTTGAGCTGAGTGAGGGCCTTCCCTGCATCAAGCATTATTATCAAAAGAAGAAGGTCATAATATTATCAATCAGCCCTGAAGTAGTACTGGAAGTAGTTTGGCAGGTTCAGCGTGTCTAATAAATACTGGTAACTGGGATCCCTTTTGGCAGCCTTAGCAGGGAGGCCAAGGACGAGACATGGACACTGAACTATCCTCTCATTCCTGGAAGAGGCTCTTCCAGGTCAGGACGTGCACAATGGCACGACTAGTTGGAGAAACTTGCATTGCTACTGCCTGTGCTATACTTATTCCATGAGTAGAGACCTGAAGCGTTGTCAGTCTGGCCCTGTGCATAAGCACTAAGCTCATAAACAAAATCAGTTCCAAAGTAGTCCACACATAACTCGCTATTATTATGCACGGTGAATTAAGAAGTTAAAGTTTCTGAGAGGGGGAAAAAGATAATCCAGTAGTATACTACAACTCTGAAAAATCAGTAACACTCAAAACATGTGGCACTATCCTTTTTGAAAATGTCTTGTGGGACTGTAACACTGAGGATATGTCTACACAACAATCAGGAGGTGTGAGCGCAGCTCATGTGTCATACCCAAAACAACTTTGATTTAGCTCAAAACATAGCCAGAGCAACATGGGTGGCAGCATGGCTACCCACTTGAGTATGTGCCCAGCGTCGTGGGCGGGGCTGTACATAGGAGCCTAGCCATCCCGCTGCCCCTGCTGCCATGGCTACATTGCTATTGATACTTGAGCCAGCTTTGATCTCTAGCTAGCTCGGGTATGCCTACAGAAACGGCACTCAAACCTCTTGATTGCAGTGTAGACTTACCCTGATTTAAAGTGCATGCAAGTATAAGACCATCACAAGTACAGGAAATATTACATATCAAACTAACAGATTTCAGGTCAGATATTCTGGTAACTGTCACATTTGGAGAGATCTGATCAGAGTCAACTAATAAGTAACCAGACATTTTTTCCGCTTAGCTGTGCATTATGAGTTACAAATTATACAAAAATGCATTCTTAAAGGATTTAATGCTTTTGGCTGCAGTGACAAATACTGTATGGTAGATAGTCATGATGTAACAGTATTGCCCGATTCAATGCCAATACATGTTGTGAAAGCTAGTTTTAATTATGCGATACAAATTAATTTCCCCATAGATATGTTGTTGCACTAAGACACATACAGAAAGGATGAGAAATGGGGGAGAAAGGCACCACTCAGTCCTTGTATATCTCCTTCCAATTACACAGCCCATCTACCAGCACGTAAAAGCAATGACCATGTTTTTCCATTCTTTTTGGAAGTCCTGCCTCTAAAACATTCTACTGTACTTGGGCTACAGGAAACAACACCAAAATTGTCAAACACTGGGAAAGTCCTGCATGAACCAGAAGCAAAGGTTAGATCAGTGAGGACTCATCCAACCCTCCATTGGCCACAGGATTTGTGGCCCAGTGTGGAACCCTTTGAGGGAAGGAAATGAGATAAAGAACAGAAATGGATGATACTCTGGAGCATTCTTCCCACTTACAAAACAAGTTGAATATCTGCATCAATCATTCCTGGAAACAATGCTTTTAAATGATGGTATTTCTTTGAATGCCACCTACAAAATAGTATCCTTTTGGAAATATGGTTAAGCAAGCACATGCACCTCACCCACAGCAGGTCTCAATAGCTGTGAGGTAAGCAGAAATCCCTCTGACCTTAACATAGCTAGTTTGGTTAGCAGTAGAAATATCACTAAAAGAGCAAACAATAGGCCAGTATTAAATCAAATAGTTCTGATGCTCCTATATCCAGGGCAATACATTTCTCATTCCCCTATGGAGCAAGCAGCATGTTACAGTGTTAATATACTTCAAGATATAAACCTGACCAATATGTGACTAACATAAAAATATCTTTGAATTTATATATTTTGAGTTTTTTTTAATAAATACACACACCCCATATACCCAAAGAGGAATATGTAGGCTATTGCAAATTTTAAAAAGTATATTTGGACAAATGGACTGGAGATTAAGAATGAATTGTTTCTATTTACTTTTCCATTTGCAGCATCTTATGTTGTACCCACCATTGGAGTACTTGTATACGAAAGATTTTGCTGTTATTATATCACAGAAAATCTAGACTGACTCTTACTGTGTACTGCATTTCTTCTCACCCATTATCCTAGTATATCATAACTGAAAGCATGAGACAGTACACAATATCAGCATAATTAAAAAACATAGATCTTTCTTCTGAAATTTCGTAACTGGTTTTGTAGTCATTTCATGCGGATAAAACATTGACTATAAACGAAACAAGAGGTAATTCAATAATAGATCTATTGGATTGTTTTTTAATTTAACATGCTTTGAAAGTCACAGTAGATCAAGTGACAAATTACTGCATACATAAAACATCTGTATGAATTATGATTGTAATCTAGGCAGCAATTTAAAAACAACTCTCCCACCACAAAGAGAGAGAATCTTAGTCTTATTTTCATTTCTGATTTTAACTCAAGTTTCCAGAGGTGAAAGGCTAGTAAACAAGCCACTGGGGTAAACTTTAGGCTATTTGGGCAACAGAAATCCCCATTTTAAAGATACATTTTCAAGTAGTTCAGATCTAAGCTTTAGGTTTAGGAATGTACTAGTGACACTAGGGGATTATTTAAATTTTTAAAATGCTTTCATTTTTAATAATCCAAGGACCAGAGGCCCATTCAAAAGTACAATGTGGAAAGCTAAAAAGCATGAAGAGTAGTGGCCAACTTAGAGCTTCTCAGAGATAGGGAAATTTATCACTCAATTGTCATCTCTACTATACAAGGCAGATGTACACAATCCTTCACCATTGCAAAAAGTATATGCACATCAAGCAGAAAGATTGCGATCCTCAAAAAGCTTGCTGTCTAAAGGCACAATCAGACACACTGGGGTTGTGTATAGATTTTAGCATATACATTTTGCTGCTATTATTCCATAACTTAAATTTCTACATTATTTTGTCAGTTTCATGCACGTTAAAAAAGGCCAGCAAATGCTTGGGTGAGAATTTTCATTTAAAAATTTTGGGTGAAATGTATTGCTTGTAAAAGGAATTGGATTGCCCATCTAGGAGGCTGCAATCCTTTGTTTATCCACAGAAAAGACATGGTGACAGCTGTATTGTAAGGCCTTGTCCACATTAGAAAGTTTTGCTGCTTTAACTATACTGGTATAAAGCACCTTTATATCAGCTGACTTAACTGCATCCACACTAGGGCTTTTACCAGTTTAACTATTTCAGTAAACAATCAGACCCCTAGCTTGTAAAACTTAAGTGTAGACCAGGCTTTACTCAACAAAGTCCCACCAGACGGGTTGCCACCCATCCAGTTTTCAGCTGGACAGTCCAGGTTTCAGCTTGTGTGTCCGGGTGCCATTTGACAAACCCTGATGCCCCCCCCCCCCTTTTTTTTTTAAATCTGTGGAAACTGCTTGCTGCCAATTTGAATTTAACCCGCTGAGAGAAAGTTCACCACCCTCATAAGGAGGGGGACAGAGCCTAGCCAATCATAGCCCGGTGCCCTGCCCATCCAGCCAATCACAGCACCCAGCTCTCCCTGCCCTGCCTACTCCCAACTGGGGAAAGTTCAGAAAGTTTCTCAGCCTGGAGTTTGGCAGGGTGTGGGAACTGGCAGGTGTGCAACAAATGGGGTGGGGAGACGTGCTCCCCCCCCTCCTCTCTCGGGTCGGCATGCTGCAAATGGGAAGCACCTTTTTCCTCTTCCTTCCACACACTCACTCTGTGTGCAAGTGGGTGGGACCTTCTTCTCTCTTAGGTACTGGTGGAAATAAGGGTAGTCTCTCTGCCAATCTGGGCATCTGTATAAATGTAGGGGGGAGTCCTCCCTTTCACCCCAGCTGTACATGCAAAAGGGGGAGTTCCCTTCCTCTGCTCTCCAGAATGGGTGTTCTAATGAAGCAAATCTCCCACTGTGTGTGTATGAAAATGGAGAAGTTCAAACAACTGTCTGTAAAGGATGTGTGGGCAGATGTACCTCAGAGGTAGCAACCCTACCGGGGGAGAGGAGCAAGTGATGGGGGCGGGGCTTCAGGGGAAACTCGTGAAGAAGGGGTGGGGCCTTGGGGAAGAGGCTGGTCAGGTTACCAGCCATTAGAAAGGTGGCAACCTCCCCTGCCCAGTCTGTCTCAGCCTTCATCTGCAGGGATAACTACCCATAAGTGAGAAAGTGATTAATTCTTCAGGGCCCATTTTCGGACACCAATTGTGGTACTTTTTGTTTGGAACTTTGGAATGATGCAGCTCTTTTCCAAATATCCATCCAACAGCCATCAGATAGTAACGACTTTCAGTAGCTATCAAACTAGTCTGGAATTGACCTAGTAATCAGTAAGTTAAAGGTCCTATCCTATTACCAGTCCCCTATATCATGCCATTCTCCTAATCAGGTGATAATTATTGCAATACAGGTGTACTTTAATAACTAGCATTTTTGACATTTCGTAACAATGTTGTTGCTTGTTTCTTCATCCATTTCCATCAATTATTCTCTTAATCAACAACCTATACACTGGAGAAAAATTTACTAACAGATCTATATTCTAAATAAACACATAGGGTTGGGAAAAGGAGGAGTGGGGAAAGGTCAGCAGGATACTGAGCATCTGCACTTAATGGACGCTCCATAATCTATACTTTGTGATACAAACTTCTTGCTGAAATAAAAACAAAACTGAATCATGGTATGGAATAACAGCCAAAGGCCTGAGCACTGCATTATTAAACAAAATACCCTTTGAAAATGAGTGACACTAAGGAAGGAGAGAGATTTGTTTTCAGGGTCTCAACAGAGTGGGCAACTCTACCACGCTATGTGCCCACTCAGGCTGAAACAACCAGCAACTAGGACAGCTCTCTGAAATCCTGACTTGAAGGTTGATGATAAAAGGGCTGACAGAACTTCTGTGAAAGCGAAGTTGGAAGAACAGTCAGCACAAATAACTTGAACAAGCAAGTGAAAGGTTCACAAAGCAGAACATCGTCCATTGAAAAAATATTAGGACCCAACAGGGCTATTCAAAGCTACAGGAAAATATTGATGTGAGCAAACATTTGTAATTGATTTGATCAGAAGTTTTGCAGTACTGGAGAGGCATGTAGACAACTTGCAGAATAATGCCACACCTCATTTTGGTCTTCCCTGCAGGCCCTACAAACTCAGATCCAATGACTTCACTCTCAGAACTATTGCTGAATTTAAACAGAGGCAGATCCTGTCATTATTGAGAGATGTTGCAAGATTCTGACTAGAAACAACAGAACGCTAGATTAAGGACTCCCATTGTCTGACAGGTTTCAGAGACAGAAAGAAGCTCAAAAGCTGCCAGAAACAAGATTGATATCTCCTTTGAAGGAAGAAAATCTTTCATGACATAGGCTCAATTACACAGGCAATAAGAAGGGAAAGGAATGTGAAAGATTTTTTTTTTTTTTAATAGGAGGGAAGAGACAGAGCCGAACCATATTCAGCAAAACCAGGAGCTATAAACAACAGAAAACCTCTCCTTTATGATAAGTCTTCAGCTACCACACTGTTAAAGAAAAGTCAAATGAAAAAGCAAATGGAATATTAGCATATTTAGTCTATCACCATTAAACTGTACATTGCTATTACCCTATATAGCAAATATACAGTTATATACCTGTGTTGGAAATAGCTGTTTTTGTATATTATCATATGACTTGCATGATCATAAACAGATTTTGTATTCTCTCTAGATTCAAAAACAAAACAAAATACACACACTAGAACTATTACAGTCCTCCAGAAATGGAGGAATTTTCACTAACCAAACTATAACAATATCTGATTTAAAAGAAATTATAGTGCTACGTTTACATATTTGTTTTTCTTGTAAGAGATGTTATTATATATTTCAGTTAACTGTTACTGTCTGAAAATATTTCTCCATAACAGCATAGCATTATGAAATTGGAACAGTGCCCTTAGCATTAAACATGATGAAAAAATTATCCAAGTATTACATATAAAAATGTAATCATTTTTTTTTTTTAAATGCAAGCTTCTACATCTGGCACTCTCTGGGGCTGAACCTCAGCTCGGGTAAATTGTCATAGCACTATTGATATAACTGAACTCAGATTTCAATGGAGCTATGACAATTTACACTAGCTGAGAATATGTCCCCCTCACTTTAAGAGAGAGAGAAAGTGGCTGTAGAATTGAATCCTTAAGTAGCTCTTTCCAACTCTGAAGTGAAAACACATGGCATGAATTAAAACGGAAAAGAAAAGTTTAAAAACGAACTCATTTTGATTTTGCAAGATGAGTATCTGTGATGATTTGGGGGATGTGTTTGTACAACTTAGGAATTCTGGTTGACATTATGAAGTTGTTCTTCTGAAACTGCTGTATCATGGAAAGCCCCTATGTATGTGTCTCCACCACTGCAGACAGGACCTGCAGCAGGTACACAAGACTGAGTACAACGGGGAGGACTTAACTTTAATAACTGTGTTTTGACTACACAATAGTTATGCTAAGGAGACTGCTGGAGTGGGAAACCAGCTCAGCCAAATTGATCTGCAGGGGGGCTGGGAGTTTGGAGAGTGGAAATTTCCCAAGTAGCACAAAGCTACAGACTAAAAGAAGGAGAATATAAAAGGATTCACAAGGGGAAGACTCAAAGGAGAGACATAGGACGTTTGAGCAGGAGAGGGGAAGGGGACTGACAGGCCATAGTCAGAGAGGAAGAGCTGTGGGGGAGAAGGCTCCATACTTCTGCACACAAACGATGCATTGCAACAGAAAAACACTGGATGACCTCAAAGGACTCTGACCCCAGGCCAAAGAATGGTCTGTATTAGTGAGGAAACTGAGGCAAGGAAATGCATGTAGGGCTCATTATATCTTTATAGGTCTGTATTTCTTGTGTGATAAGTAAAGAGCAATACTGTATTTGAAAGGTTTCAGAGTAACAGCCGTGTTAGTCTATATTCGCAAAAAGAAAAGGAGTACTCGTGGCACCTTAAAGACTAACCAATTTATTTGAGCATAAGCTTTCGTGAGGTACAGCTCACTTCATCAGATGCATCCGATGAAGTGAGCTGTAGCTCACGAAAGCTTATGCTCAAATAAATTGGTTAGTCTCTAAGGTGCCACGAGTACTCCTTTTCTTTTTACTGTATTTGAATTCTGTGCAAAGTTCTATGGGTTATGTGCTATACCTTACCACATGCCCCATGAGAAAGTTAACAGTAACCTAGAAGACTCATACTCTCTCCCAGAACTCCATCAAAGGTATGTTTGATCTACAGGGGAATTCTGAGAGCTCTGCACTGCTTTCAGGGACTATGCAGTGGGCCACAAGGTCTAAATTCTCAGGACAGGGTGCTCAATTGGGGACCTATGCACCCTGAGCTGGTGCCAAGACTGGGCTCTATTCAGACTCCAGAGGCTTAAAACATGAGCATCTGGATCTCCTCACAGCAATCTTGTAAGTGGCCACAAGGTGGGTGCTCAACAAGATCTGTTACAACAGCCAATTAGTCAATCTACCTGACTGTAAAATGCATACTACCTAATGAGACTTGCACACACACCCCAAAAATGTTCCCACATACTCTGTGGGCTACTGTGAAAATATCTGTGAAAAATAAAAAAACAAGACACTTCTCAAGCCATGTTGCAAGAGCAAGCTCACAAATCTAATTGGCTCAGGAAGGGAAATGAGGCAGCTATCAGAAAATCTAGCTGTTAAGAGTGAGAATCGTCATTTGGGCACCCAGAAGGCTGAGGGAGGCCACCAGCTGAAAAAGAATCAATCATGGCAAGGATAAGAATCAAATCCTGAGGTCCTAAAGGAATGTATTGCTATAATGGAGCTTTCACTAGTTATTTCATCTTTCATGGGTTTTGTAACAATAACAGGAGAGTGCAAGCATAAGAGCTCTGCACTATCTTATTCTGAAATCTCGGAGAGGGGAAAGTGATACTTTATTCAGGCTTTGAAGACTGAACATAAAGCAAGTGGAGATTTGACTATCACATCCTCTATGAATTCTAAAATAAACTTAGCTACCTTTTCTTGGCAGATTCTCCTTCCCTTCCCAACCTCCTCTCTCTGTGGATAGCTTCTCAACTAAAGCTAAAGGCAGACTGTGAAAGGCAGACATATAGCGTTGTCAATATTCGAATGGGAAGATAGTAAGTGGAATTTTATTTAATCTTTCCTGAAAATTGTGATCACATTAAGTCGGGAAAGCTTTAATATGAGTAGTGACTGATGGCTTGATGTACCTTGGCTTGTTACTGTAGAATACAATTAGGAAGTAAAAGCATAAACTAGAAGAACTGGTGTCAAGAACGATAGAAATTGAGGAACTTTGCCATTCAATAGACATCTTCTACATAAGAAGCTGCTCCTGGAAGAGAGTAGTATTTTATTTGGACAAGCAACAGACATGCAAAAGGGTAGTTTATGCAGCTTCAGGAGACCATTACAGTGTCTGAAAGTGCAACCTGTTCTTGAAGAGGTTTCTGAATAATTATTATTTTGGAACCAATGGGCTTCATTTTGAGATGCGGCTATTGAGTTACCTTTAAGATGGTTTCTATTAAGGCACTTTTGATTACCTTTAGGTCACCAGTTCAAATCTGACCAAGACTTGACATCTTAACCTTCAGATGGCTGTTTGGTCTCAGTCCAGTTACTAGTGGTCAGATGTTCATAATCCATTCAAACTAGCACCTTTGTAAGCTGCATCAGCAGAGAAGTTAAGGACTGAATGAACTCCCTTCCTCACTCCTACCTCTGCAACACAGGTTAGGAATATGGGCAACATAGTGAGATAAAACATGACTAAAGAAATTCAGTGTCCAGGACTTTGTCTTACATCTTTCATAACCTCTAAAATATTTCCTAAATCTGAAGTGGCAGATCTAGTTTCACCTAAAATTATTTCTCTCTTTTTCTCTGTCTCACACACGAATGCTTTCCCATTAACGCCAACTGAAAAATTAAGAAGGAAAGAATTAAGGAAGCAGTAGATAAGCAGCTTTACAAAAGAGAGGATTAAAGAAAACTGTACTTTGCAATTATGAATAAAAAAGTTTTTGAGGAATATAATCAAATAAATTCACTCTCATACACAGATACGACGTTTCTTGAAGGCAAAACCTTCTCAGTAATATATTATGAAAGGTCATTACAGAAGTCCTGCCCAACTACTTACACTAGTTGTTCTCGTGGTTGTTCTATCCTTATGGCCTGCTCCTCCTCTCTTTTTTCTGCATTCCTGGAATATCTCATTACTGCATTTTCCAAAACGGATTCACAACTACAATTACAGTCCACAACTCTGCAATAATATGGTGCTATTCTCTTTACGGTGCTTTATTAATATACTGATTTCAGGAGCAGTCCTCTCCCGAACTGCAGGGACGTGAGGTGGAATGGGACGCTCTAAGATAATGCCTGTAAGTTTTCTTTAGGTACAAGCTGCTTCTCTGGCTTTTGGACACCCAAAGAGAAGACAGAAAGAGAAAGACAGGAGTTGCTCCAGCAACTGTAGCACTGTTCCTTGCTGCCTTAAGAACGGCAGGGTTAAGGAGCTACCACATTCAGTGCCTGTCCCCCACTCACAATAACTGAAGCGCTAGCCACACACCCCTCCTCTTTATTAGAGCTTTTACCGAGAAGCAGCAACAGCTCTCTAATAAATAGTAAATAATAAACAATACTTTAATCTTACCATCTATGGCATATTTTGGGAAGCTGGAACTCTACTCAGTTTGTGCTCTGGATCATCCATGTTGTGTGTATGGGGAGAGGGTGGGAGAAGTACTCAATTCTTGTTTTAAGAGTCTCTGTGTGCTCAGTAGTGTTCAGATGATCAGGGTGGACGATGAGTTCCTAGCCTTTGGCAAATAAAGCCCCTTGCTGAATAAAGCTCTATTATCCCTGCCATTATTTATAGTGCTTTGTTCAATTAGTTGCCTTTAACGAGGTACTCCCCATTCTATTGGGAACAGTAAATGTCCATCTTAATGGCATGCACAAGTGGCCATTGTTTCAATCATACCCACTTATGCAATATGACACTTCAATAGCATCACCCATCACACCTGAGGTACAAATTTACTCAGTACAAGTACCTTCTCTATTGTCTTATTGGGAATTAGGAAGTGAGTGTTATTTAAAAAGCAAATTTCTGCCCACAAAATGCTGCTCAAGATGTATTATCCACAATCAGTACTACTCCTGATCCAGCTACATTTACACTGATAATAAAAAAAGAAGATGGGGACACAGACAAAAACATAATCATCAGCCAATCTCTTGCACTTAGTCTGCAAAGTAACAATTAACTTTATTCAAAACTCAAAAATTGAGTTTCATACTTGAAAAAAATACCTCACTTATTTTTGTTGCTAGTAACACTTTAGGTTAACTTTTTTCTTTCAATGTAATTTATTAATGTGCTCTGTATTATTTTAGATACATATAAAATTAATACGTTACTAATAATTCACATAAAACCAAAACACACCACATACACACACCCCACTCATCTGAGCAGGAGTGCTACTTGTGTGCCCCAGGCACCAGAATCGCACACACATACATCTCTCTCAAATGAAACTCAGGAAATAAAATGGCCCTGTGGATTTTTAAAGGGACACTATCAACCTGAAACATTATCAGTTTTAAAACAAACATGCACATGAGTTGTTAATGGTTTCAGCTGCAACAGAGTCCAATTGTGGTTTTACAATCACATTTTCCTATTTTTAAAACTGTTGTATGCAAGACCCACAAATGACAGAAGAACGTCTATAGCAGAACAAAAAGAAAAGGAGGACTTGTGGCACCTTAGAGACTAACAAATTTATTTGAGCATAAGCTTTCGTGAGCTACACTGAGCTCTTTTTCTTTTTGCGGATACAGACTAAGACGGCTGCTACTCTGAAACCTGTCATATGGCAGAACAGTGAAGCTAACTGTGCATGAAGGTCTGTCAAACGTCCAAAGGGTGCGTCTTCACAATCCAGTAAACTCGAGTTTTATAACTCAAGTGTTACCTCTAACGCCACTTCAGTCCACATACAAAAATCTCTAGCTCAAGTTAAGTGGTGCTTAAAGCTGGAGCTAGCTGACCCATGAGGCGGGGCAGTTTGCAAAGAAGACAAGCCCAAAGTAGAACTGGAATATAGTGAGAAATACTCTTATCTAATCTTAGGTAACAGCAGGTAAAAACTGCAGACTGAAAGAACAGAAAAGGTGTGGCGCATGGACATGAAATTGAGAGCTGCCCTGACGGTGGAGAAGCAGGTGGCTATTGCAATCTGGCAACTTCAGACAGCTACCGATTGGTCGCTAATCAGTTTGGAGTGCGGAAGTCAACCGTTGGAATTGTATTGATGCAAGTTCGCAGGGCCATTAATTGCATCCTGCTCAGAAGAACCGTGACTCTGGGTAACATGCATGACATTGTGGATGGCTTTGCACAGATGGCTTTCCCTAACTGCGGATGGGCAATAGATGGGACACATATTCCAATTCTGGCACCAGCCCACCTTCCCTCCGAGTACGTTAATTGGAAGGGGTATTTCTCTATGCTTCTCCAGGCGCTTGTGGATCACCATAGGCATTTCATTGACATTAACGCAGGCTGCCCTGGAAAGGTACATGACGCACGCATCTTTGGGAACACTGGCCTGTTCAGGAAGCTGCAAGCTGGGACTTTCTTCCCAGACCAGAAGATCACCATAAGGGAAGTTGAAATGCCCATTGTGATCCTTGGGAGACCCCGCTTACCCTTTAATACTGTGGCTCATGAAACCCTACACAGGGAGCCTTGACAGCAGCAAGGAGAAGTTCAATAACAGATTGAGTCGGTGCAGAATGACTGTGGAGTGTGCTTTTGGCTGTTTAAAGGGCCGCTGGCACTGTCTGTATGGGAAGCTGGACCTGGTCAACGACAACATCCCCATGGTTATATCCACGTAGTGTACCCTCCATAACATTTGTGAGGGGAAGGATGAAAGATTCACTCAGGCATGGAACTCAGAGGTTCAACACTTGAGGGCTGAATTTGAACAGCCAGAGAGCAGGGCTGCAAGGATTAGGGATGCCTTGAGGGAGCAATTTGAGGCTGAAAGCCACCAGTAATGTTTGGTGCCCTGCACAGGAATGAAGAGCGGTGGTTCCAATGTAAGTAGGAATCTGTGTTTGCTACATGGACTTGCAGTGCCTGTTGCTTTCCTGTGCTACGGAATCTTTTACTTAATGCAATAATAAAGAATGTTTTCAAAGCCAAAAAAATCCAAATATTGAAAAGAAAATCCATTTATTGAAAAGAAACACAACTGCTTGGGAAACAGAAAGGGCAAGAGGGTGGGGTGGGGTGGGGAACGGTTCAATCACAGATTTGCGTATGTCCGGTTATCATACCCAGCCTTCCTGTCTAGAGAGCTGTGCAATGAGTGCTGCATTTCAAAGGCTGGCTAAAATGCATGATGATGGGGGTTGAGTGCAGTGGGTAAGGGTCGTAGTTTGCAGGACTGGGTGATGAAGCTACAGGCGTTGGAGGCAGCTGGTGGCGATAAGAACCCAGATATGGGGGAGAGAGGGTTGGAGGCGACATGGGGGCACAGGGGAAGGAGTTCTGGGACAAGGGCTGCAGGGTGGGTGGGCGTGGTAGTGCTCCGCCTGCATTGCTAGGAGCGCCTGTATTGAGTCCGCTTGGCGCTCCACAATGCTTAGCAACCGCTCCGTGCTTTGGTGCCGGCGATCCGCATTCTGCTGGCGGACCCTCCTTTCGCTCTCCCGCCACTCCTGCGCCTTTTGATTTTCATTAAAAAGCTGCATCACTTCATGCAGCAGGTCCTCTTTGCCTCTACGTGGCTGCTTCCTAATTCTTTGCAGTCTTTTGGCCGATGATAACCAGGATGGCTGAGATCTCAAGGTTGAAAAAATCTGTAAAGCCAAAATGCAACACTTAACAAAGGCAGCATTGTTCACACCAGACAGAGCAATGATTCCCCCGTACCTAAAGACAAGCACAGTCTACACAATAGCAGAATTGCCCATCCCAAAATGAGTGCACATAACCCATAGGACCCCCAAAATGGTAAGTAAGCACAGGGGCAAGGGGGACTGGTTGTTTCACGGACATACTGTCCTCTAGGATTCTGTGCCTTGGGGAGAGCTAACAGCTGTAGGGGGCCCCTGTACTGAACACTGTCCCCACATTTTCCACAAGAGTTCATTCTGGAAGATATCTCGCTGCTGAGGGTGACCTGGGAAGCAAGGGAGGGTCTTCTACTACAATGCAGCTTCTGCCCTGGCCCATATGCAGTTTGCCTGTATGCAGAAATGGTCCCCTTGTCCCTCACGGAACAGTGGCACGGACATGTTAGCCTGACTGGGACAAGGAGCAGAGTAGTTCTGCCAAGGAACCTGCGCAAGCGCATTGCCCAGCTCCTGCATGAGACCTTTGAAGAGATCACTGAGGCCAATTACCGCAATGTGAGAGCACATCAACGCCCTATTCCGCATCTAGGCATGCATGCAGCCCTAACCCTCCTCGCCCCAAGAGCCTGCACCAAACAACTTCCTTCCCAAAATAAAAGCCGCTTACCGGGCACCTCCCCTGGTGTTTGTCCTTCCCCAAGCACTGTCTGCTGCGACTGGCTACCTTCCTCCTGGCTTGAGAGCAGCTCCTGGCTGCATGCATTTAGGGATGCCGGGCCGTCTCCCGCCTCCTCAGCACCCTCGCTCCCGCCTTCCTCCTCCTCCTCCCTTGTTGAACTGGGCTCTGAAGTGTCCATGGTGGTACTCGGAGTGGAGGTGGGGTTGCCCCCACGTACTGCATCCAGCTCTTTGTAGAAACAGCAGGTCGCAGGAGCGGAGGACTGGAGCGGCACTTTGCCTTGCGGGCTTTGCGGTAGGCATTCCACAGCTCCTTCACTTTAACTCTGCTCTGCAGTGTGTCCCAGTTATGGCCCCTTTCCATCATGTCCCTTGATATCTGCCCAAAGGTATCGTAATTCCTACGGTTGGAGCGCAGCTGGGACTGGACAGCTTCCTCCCCCGAAACACTGATGAGGTCCAGCACCTCACCACTGCTCCATACTGGTGATCACCTGGCACATGGAGGCATGGTCACCTGGAAAGATTCGCTGAGAGCACCCCATGCCTTCCTGAGCAAACAGGAAGGGGATTTTCAAAATTCCCAGATAATTTAAAGGGTGGGTCCAACGGTTGGTCACCTGAGGGCAGGACAGTTGAGTTCAAAGTGATGACCAGAGTGGCTAGAACAGGCATTGTGGGACGCTTCTGGAGGCCGATCAGAGCGCATTAATTGACCAGGGCGTCCACACTGACGCCACGGCGCTCCAGTTGGGGCGCATCAAGCATTATGCTTCCTGTAGAGGTGGAGTACCAGAAGCACTCCAGCCGCGGAGTCCGGGCGCTCTATGTGCCTTGTCAGTGTGGACATGTCGTGAGTTAGGGTGCCCGAAGCTGCTTTAATGTGCTCCAACTCGCAAGTGAAGCCATGGCCTAAGATTCCCAGTCTGAACCGGCAAAGGTGTTTCTTACAGAAGACACCATCTCTCTCACACAACTGGCCCCTATATCACTTAAAGCTACTGTTGCTATAGTTACAGTCTAGTACTTTTAAACTATGTATCAAAATAAACAGTTTTGTAAAACCTGCCATAATGGGCAATTTGTGTGTTGCCCTTTACAGAAATATTTATGGGTATTTTTAAAAGACATTTGCAGGAAGGGAGGGCAGAAGTCTATCGCAGGTAACCAGTACCTCTTCCATCTCCTTCCAAAGAGGGCGATAGGACAGCAAGCACACATTACTTAGCACTTAACTGTGTAAACATCATTATGCCCATCTTACAGATGGGAAGTGGTACTAGGAAAAATGAAGAGCTAGATATGTCTATGCAGCAGCTGGGAGGGTGCTTCTCAGAGCAGGTAGACAGACACTTGCTAGCTCTGCTTGAGTTAGTATTCTAAAAATAGTAGTGTGGCCACACCAGCACAAGCAGCAGCTCAGGCTAGACACCTGAGTACAATCCTGCACCCAACCCCCTGGGTACACACTCAGGTGGCTAGCCTGACCCGCCATCCTTGCTGCTGTGGCCACACTGCAATGTTTAGCACACTAGCTCAAGCAGAGGTAGCAAGTGTCTGTCCACCCATGCTGTGAAGTGCCCTCCCAACTGCTGTGTAGAGATATATTACGAGAGTTCACTCTCAGCCCACTTTAGGGTTACCATATTTTAGTTTCCCAAGAAGAGGACACAGCCAGAAGGGGGGAGGAGCTGGAGAGGGGTACAGCTGGGGATACCTGCAGCAGGGATACTCACTGGAGGTGGGAACAGTGTTGCTCCATCACAGTGGCAGGGCGACTGGTGTAAGCCCAGGATGCAGCAACAGCCGCCAGTCAGTGCCTCCCTGCGGGACTCCCTCCCCAGAGTTGGGGCCTGGCTGGGTGGGATCCAGCAGTTGTGGCTTGCAGGAGAATGGACCAATCAGGTAGAGATGCAGGGGAGGGACCAATCGGGGCTTTTTCTGAGCTGCAGTTTGTCTGCGCTGCAAAAAGCTGGGACATTGACTGTTATTTGAAAAATCTGCCTGGACAGAGAAAGGAAATTCAAAAAGGAGGCTACGTCCGGGAAACCCTTGAAGTATGTAACCCTAGAAAGGGTAGAGTACGTTCACCGCTCCAGCTTCAGGAAGAAACTCTGATTCAGAGAGTAACAATTCCTTCCTTCCTTCATTCCCCCTTTCTCCAGCAGGTTGTAACTTGCTGTAGCAAGGGAAACGTGTAGGTTGCTTCTCCCCAGCAACACCAGCCCTATTCAGCTTGCTATTGCCTGGAGGGACACAGCTGGGCTTCTCACCCACTTCTGGCCTTTTTCTAGCCCCTCCTCACCAATTCACTCACAGTAAAGGAGGATGAGAATGCAAGGGCTGTGCGCTGCAGGAGACAGAGAACAAAGATCCAAGTAGATCTTACACGGCCTCATGGAGGCTACAGGGCCTAATTCCCCTATTTGGCTGTGCAAGACATGGACAACACCTAACCCTAAGTGAACTGCCCAAGACAGAGCTAGAAAAAAGTCCAGGTTTCCTGACTCTCAGTCTAGTACCCTAGCATTACACAACTGTCTCTCCACATGAGGAAGCCATTACACACAGAAGTACAGCTATTACACATGTAGATGTAGTCTATTTTCATTTGTTGTCAAAAAACTCTCTTGTGGTCATTAAAAATCCCACAGCCATTTTCAAGACAGTTAGTGATGTTAACCTCTGGCTGAATCCTGAGTTAAATACCAAATGGCTAATTATACCTACTTAAAATTTCCCTGTAATTTCAGTTGAACAAGATTTTTCTTCACCTTTTGTCCTGACCTGTTGTGTGGCATTAATGTGCACTTTTAAATAGCTACTGGCAGTATTTCAGGGATGACCCCCTGTCAAATTCAGTAAAACCAGTGCACCAACATGTAAGCATCACCCTCCTAAGAGAGAGATCATTTCCACCACAGAGAGGATCCACCTGTATGAAGGGCACTTTGCATTTTTTGCTTAGTCACATGAAATCAACACAAGGAAAATGTAACTAAATAAGTTGTACTTAAGGTTTAGGTTTTAATTATTTGTTCTGTATGTTAAAGCTTACTCTAGGAAACCACTTCCAAGAGAATCTTTAAAGCATCCTTTAAAGCTACTTTAAAGCATCCTCATGGTGTCTGGTTTGTTCAACATGTAGTTAGATATCACAATTTATGACTGGTCAAACTCCCTGGCAGGAACCCAAGACAACATTCAGTATACAAGTAGCAGAGGCTCTCTTTGCCCATCTACCAAACCTGTGGCTGCAAAAGGAGGCTGTTTCTCTACATAGCTACCTGCTTAATATCACACAAAGAATTTTAAAAGGATTCAAAATGAAGAGCCAGCAGATTCCCTGATGAGTATACACCACCTGCATATCAGTTTGATTAAAAATTTCAGCATTAAACACTACAATAATGTTCAGCATACAAACGGGCACAAAGTCAAATAATAAATTTAAGATTCAGATCCAAATTTTTCCAGAGTTCTCATGTTCTGATCTGGACTTTTGGATTGGGCCTCTCTCTGCTTAACTTTATAAAAGCTTTTGTTTCTGCTTTTAAACTATTTTCAAATATAAATTGTGTGCTGACTATTCCTCCTGAAGACTAGTAGTTTACTCTCTATTTACCTGCTTGTCTTGTGATGTACAGTTCCCCTTCTACCACAGATATTATGCAGCATGCATGCTAACAGTGTGTACTCCCTGGCCGTGCATGTCCCAATTCCACTCCACAATTATAATGCAATACAAGAATTTACATGCAATGGCAGTTCTGAATATGCCATGTGGCCCCCCAAAATGCTGTCCTTCAAAACTCCTGTATTTGAACACCAGTTTCTTCGTTAATTTATTACATTGTTGCACCATGCAATCATAAAAACAGCTTTTCATTTTTATTTTTAAATGTATTTTTCTGAAATGAGGTATGAATTATCACTATACTGCTACATTCAATAGAGGAAACTGACCAAAAACATGAATAACTTACCTTTTCGCTGTTCTTGTATTTTTCCCAGCTTTTCAGCATTTTTAGCCATTTTGTAGTTCTTTCAATTTCAAGGTGCTTTTGCTGAAATAAAATGACAATTAATAATTTCAGACCTAGTTTTTTCCAAAATATCTACTTTAGAGTCTTCTAAGAGTATTAGAAACAAGTTTAACCAAGATATTTTCCTCTGCAGGAGCATTTAACGTCAAGAATTATAGTGGCACCAGTGGCATCACCTTTGCTAAATTAGTCTCCCTTGGAAAAAGCCATTTCTTTGCATACGAGCTGTCAGCCTGGATGTGCTTTTATTTATTTATTTATATAAGGGCTGTCAATTAATCACCATTAACTCAAGCAATTAACTCAAAATAAATTAACTCGATTAAAAAAATTAAGCACAATTAATTGCTGTTTTAATTGTACTATTACACAATAATAGAATACCAATTGAGATTTTTTATAAATATTTTTTGGATATTTTTCTACATTTTCAAATATATTCATTTCAATTACAACACAGAAAACAAAGGTTTCAGAGTAGCAGCCGTGTTAGTCTGTATCCGCAAAAAGAACAGGAGGATTTGTAACACCTTAGAGACTAACAAGTTTATTTGAGCATAAGCTATCGTGAGCTACACCTTACTTCATCGCATGCATGCAGTGGAAAATACAGTGGGGAGATTTATATACACAGAGAACATGAAACAATGGGTGTTACCATACACACTGTAACCAGAGTGATCAGGTAAGGTGAGCTATTACCAGCAAGAGAGCGGGGGAGGGGATGTGTGAACCTTTTGTAGTGATAATTAAGGTGGGCCATTTCCAGCAGTTAGCAAGAACGTGGGGGGGGGGGGGGGGGAAGAAACATGGGGAAATAGTTTTACTTTGTGTAATGACACATCCACTCCCAGTCTTTATTCAAGCCTAAGTTAATTGTATCCAGTTTGCAAATTAATTCCAATTCAGCAGTCTCTCATTGGAGTCTGGTTTTGAAGTTTTTTTGTTGAAGAATTGCCACTTTTAGGTCTGTAATCAAGTGACCAAAGAGACTGAAGTGTTCTCCAACTGGTTTTTGAATGTTATAATTCTTGATGTCTGATTTGTGTCCATTTATTCTTTTACGTTGAGACTGTCCAGTTTGACCAATGTACATGGCAGAGGGGCATTGCTGGCACATGATGGCATATATCACATTGGTAGATGTGCAGGTGAACGAGCCTCTGATATTGTGGCTGATGTGATTAGGCCCTGTGATGGTGTCCCCTGAATAGATATGTGGCACAGTTGGCAACGGGCTTTGTTGCAAGGATAGGTTCCTGGGTTAGTGGTTTTGTTGTGTGGTTGCTGGTGAGTATTTGCTTTAGGTTGGGGAGCTGTCTGCAAGCAAGGACTGGCCTGTCTCCCAAGATCTGTGAGAGTGATGGGGCGTTCTTCAGGATAGGTTGTAGATCCTTGATGTGCTGGAGAGGTTTTAGTTGGGGGCTGAAGGTGATGGCTAGTGGCATTCTGTTATTTTCTTTGTTGGGCCTGTCCTGTAGTAGGTAACTTCTGGGTACTCTTCTGGCTCTGTCAATCTGGTTCTTCACTTCACTAGGTGGGTATTATAGTTGTAAGAAGGCTTGATAGAGATCTTGTAGGTGTTTGTCTCTGTCTGAGGGGTTGGAGCAAATGTGGTTGTATTGTAGAGCTTGGCTGTAGACAATGGATCGTATGGTTTGGTCTGGATGAAAGTTGGAGGCATGTAGGTAGGCATAGCGGTCAGCAGGTTTCCAGTATAGGGTGGTGTTTATGTGACCATTGCTTATTAGCACCGTAGTGTCCAGGAAGTGGATCTCCTGTGTGGACTGGTCCAGGCTGAGGTTGATGGTGGGATGGAAATTGTTGAAATCATGGTGAAATTCCTCAAGGGCTTCTTTTCCATGGGTCCAGATGATGAAGATGTCATCAATGTAGCGCGAGTAGGGGCATTAGGGGACGAGAGCTGAGAAAGCATTGTTCTAAGTCAGCCACAAAAATGTTGGCATACTGTGGGGCCATGCGGGTACCCATAGCCATATATTCTATTTAAATGAGCAGGAGAAGGAATTTTTAAAAAAAATCTAATCTAACTCCTCTCCCGTATCTACACTACATACCTTGCAGCGGCACATCTGTGCTGCTGTAGTGTGTCCTGTGTAGCCGCTCTTTGCCAACAGGAGAGAGCTCTTCTGCTGGCAAAAAAAAACCCCACCCCCAACAAGCAGCACTGGCTTTGTCAGCAGGACAACAAAGTCTCCCACCAACAAAGTGCTGTCCACACTGGCGCTTTTCGTCGGTAAAACTTTTTTCAGTCAGGAACGACCTGACCAACAAAAGTTTTACCAACAAAAGTGTGGTGTAGATATAGCCTAACTCAGTGTAACTGCTAAATACAAGGTGAAACAGATTGTTTAGCATAAGTAGTTAACACACATTCCAAGGGACCATTCAAGGTGAAGTTATGAATTTAAGCTCCCAGGCTTTGCTAGACACTAAAAATCATGGTCTGAATAGACACACTGGATTATGGATTATTACAACAATCTGTAACCCACTACCAAACCCCACCCCAGCTGCTTTTTCCCCCCTCCATTCCTTTCTTCCCTATGACTGGAGGGGTGTTAATGAGCCACTTAAGCTTGAATGGTCCCTCGAAATGTATGTTAGCCACTTCTGCTAAACAATCTGTTCCACCTTGTTTATAGCAGTGACACACTGAGGCTATGTCTACTCTAGAGCCCATACAGTGCCACAGCTGTACTGATGTCTAGGGTGACAGGAGAGAGCTCTCCTATCGGCATAATTAAACCATGCCCAATGAATGGCAGGAGCTATGTCAGCTGGCAGTTACACACTGGCACTTCTGTCGGTGTAACTTATGTCGCTCAAGGGTATTTTTTTTTTCAAGCCCCTGAGCAACATCAGTTTTACCTACTGAAGTGCTAATGTAGACATAGCCTGAACTAGTTTCTCAGACCGGAAGAAAGCTTGTGTAGCTCGAAAGCTTGTGTCTCTCACCAACAAAAGTTGGTCCAAGCCTGAACTAGCAGAAATAGGGCTGAGGCCAGGCCTAAACTACAGACCTATACCGGTATAATCACATCACTCATGGGTGTGAAAAATCCAAACACCTTAGCAACGTAGTTATGCTGACCTAACCCCTGTGTAGACAGCACCATGGGGGTGGGACAGCTTCTCTCACCGTCTCTCGGGGAGGTGGATTAACTATGACGACGGGAGAAGTTCTCCCATCAACATAGTAGCTTCTTCACACACAGCACTACAGCAGTGCAGCTGCGCCACTGTAGGGCTTGTCTTCACACACAGCGATAAGTGTCCTTACAGTTATTTTCCATCTTTAAATTAAATTCCATGATAAAATTCATGAAGTGAACTGGAAAACAACTTGTTTTTAACAGTTATTGTTCTCTTCATCCATCTAGCCTAAGTCTAGAGGCAAGGACAATCCACTTGTATTAGATATCTTATTGTAATTAAACCATGTATACTCCTACTGTTTTGTGTAATAAGATAAAGGCCAACTATTTCAGAAATGCTTTTAAAAGCTGTGTACACAACTGCACACAAAAGCTTAATTTACACATACACACACAAAACTTCTGTACTGTCACACAGGGTTTTGCTAGAAAAAAAAGTTACACTATATTGATAATTGCCCCAGAAGATGTGTGGAACAGCCAAATGCCATGTGTAGGCTGATGATAGCATTGTACTGTGTTAAATAGAAACACACCAGAAATAAGCTCCTGCCAGTCAGAAACCATAATCGTGATTTTATAGCATTTCAGGCCATTATAATAGAGTAGAAACACAATGTGCATAATTTTCTCTGACTCACCTATAAATAATATGGCAAGCTATTGTTAGTTCATAATGTTGGGTATTAAAAAAGGAAGGAAACACTCATGAGATAGCTTTAGAAAAATCTGAATGTGGATGCACAAGAAAAATTTCATTTTTAAATATGCTGATCTGTAATTTCATAAATGACCCCATATCATAAATTGACCCCATGTGGATTTACACTTTAGAACTAAGGTAATAGTTAAGTTCTGATCAGCAGAATTTATGCAGAAATAAAGCAGATGGATATAACTACAGGTCTGAAAACCTAAAAGAAAGTATTAGGAAGTTAAAGGTGTCCATAGAGCGTTTTCCACAATAAAGTGGAAATGAAAAATATGGTCATAGTAAATACATGGATGACCTTATAATGAAACAACAACATTATATCCATTTTCTTGGGTGGTTTAATACCATCAGGTATTAAACTAACAGGGTCGAGTCAGATATTGCTACTTTGCCAGTCTTACTTATCTGACTTTTCACATTGCATTTCATTGCCCTGAGGTTCTTGTGGAGTTTCATGCTGTTGAGGCACCTTTATGAGATTTTGCAGATAGACACTGGCATCTTCAGCTTTTAAAAATATTCTTATTTTCTATCTTGTAACATTTAGCTTAAAAAGGAACTGTAGAAAAACTGCTGACTCCCACATATCTTAGGTCTAGATCATTGCACTCTTTTGTTTTCACAGTGAGGCTGAGAAAATACAGTGATCCCTTATAATAACCCTGTAGCAGAAGTTTTCCAAATTATTTCTCTGGATGTAATTTAGGCTGGGAGGGAAAGGGGGCAAATTGCATACAAGTCTCCAGTAAAGCAAGCCAGGTCTCTGCTCTGGGCAAGTTATTCAGTTAGTTTGTCAGAAAAATAAAATCCCATCTTCTCCCTGAGCCTCTAATGCTGAACTCTTTTCAGTTTTAGGTTAATTCAGGCTTCTTGTCTCCTGGGTCAGTCTATGCTGGTTCTTAAAGCCTTCTCAGTTTGTGTTTTGGACAGTTGTGGGTTGTTGTTTTTTTTAACCTAAGCAATGCGCATTTTCACATCCAACAAGAGTTGCTTGGAATACATGGCTACATCTCAAGAAGCACATTGCAGAGAAGACGGACACTACTGCTTTATCAGGAAATCTACAGTCCATGTAGTAGTCTCTGAAGAAAACCATTGTTCTGTCTTCTGCAGTAGGTTTTAAAGGCTACGTCTACACTAGACACCGCTGCAGCTGGACTTCTGTAAGGTCTCCTGTGTCGCTGCTCTCCCACCTCTAACGAGCAGGGGTAGCTATGTCGGTAGGATAGCATCTTGCACCAACACTGCGCTGTCCACACCGGTGCTTCTATCAGTGTAACTTATGTTGGTCGGGGTGTGTTTTTTTCATACCCATGACTGAAAAGTTTTACCAACAAAAGTGCTAGTGTAGACATAGTCAAACTTGGAAGTATTTTTGCCTCTGGGAATACTAGAGTCAAACTGAAATTGGGAGGGAATCTTATTCCAAGTAAAATAAATAATGGGCTATTGGAAAGGGATGAATCTTAACTGGCAAATATCCATTTTATGACACTCTCTTATTTATTATTAATATTGCAATAGCACCTAGAGTAGAGAGCCTAGGGTAGTGCCTTGGTAGAGACCCCAACCAAGGTCAGGACTTCATCATGCAAGGTGCTGTACAAACACATAGTAAGAACTATTAAAATCGGAAGAGTTTACAGTCTAAACAAACAAGACAGAGCAAGGAAAAACTGACACAGAGTTAGGGTTAAAAGAAAAGGAGTACTTGTGGCACCTTAGAGACTAACCAATTTATTTGAGCATGAGCTTTCGTGAGCTACAGCTCACTTCATCGGATGCATACTGTGGAAACTGCAGAAGACGTTATATACACACAGAGACCATGAAACAATACCTCCTCCCACCCCACTGTCCTGCTGGTAATAGCTTATCTAAAGTGATCATCAAGTTGGGCCATTTCCAGCACAAATCCAGGTTTTCTCACCCTCCACCCCCTCCTCCCCCCCCCCACACACAAACTCACTCTCCTGCTGGTAATAGCCCATCCAAAGTGACCACTCTCTCTACAATGTGCATGATAATCAAGGTGGGCCATTTCCAGCACAAATCCAGGTTCTCTCACCCCCCCCCCCACCCCCATACACACACAAACTCACTCTCCTGCTGTTACCAGCAGGAGAGTGAGTTTGTGTGTGTGGTTTTTGGAGGGGGGTGAGGGAGTGAGAGAACCTGGATTTGTGCAGGAAATGGCCCACCTTGATTATCATACACATTGTGAAGAAAGTGGTCACTTTGGATGGGCTATTGCCAGCAGGAGAGTGAGTTTGTGTGTGGGGGGGGGCCGGAGCGTGAGAGAACCTGGATTTGTGCTGGAAATGGCCCAACCTGATGATCACTTTAGATAAGCTATTACCAGCAGGACAGTGGGGTGGGAGGAGGTATTGTTTCATGGTCTCTGTGTGTATATAACGTCTTCTGCAGTTTCCACAGTATGCATCCGATGAAGTGAGCTGTAGCTCACGAAAGCTCATGCTCAAATAAATTGGTTAGTCTCTAAGGTGCCACAAGTACTCCTTTTCTTTTTGCGAATACAGACTAACACGGCTGTTACTCTGAAAAGAGTTAGGGTTAGACACAGAGAGATGAAGTGATTTGGACATCAGAGACAGAGCCAGTTATAGAACCCAGGTCTTCAGTTCAGTATTCCATCCACTGGACCATGGTGCCTCTCCTAATTTTACATTTTAAAACATTGCATAAATTTGAAGGTGAATTGGTTTATAACATACTTCAATGGTTTCTGGCATTTAAGCATTCACATGACCTATGCAATGAAGTATCAAAAGTAGTTATTGAGCAGTCACACGAACCCCATCCATGTTACACAAAGAAAAGCAATTTAGGCTGTACAGTGGAACATGTATGAAGGACAGGTTGTGACCAAAGGGGAAAGAGTTTCAAATTTAACGGGAAAGAAGTAAAAGACTCCTTATGTAAACTACAAACTGGTCAAAACACCACCAATATTTGCTTCTGGGCATCACACAAGTTCAGAAATGATACAGGAAAAAGCCTGGGCAGGTCCCCACTGCCAGATAAGTTAATTAAAAAACCCTCCATCTTTTCTTTATTATTAGCCGACAATGAACTTACATGCTAATTGCCCTATCAACTACTGTGGTAACAGACATTTCAGAGAACTAAGCGTCACTGACTGGAGTAATGCAAACCGCAGCCTCAGGCCAGCAGAGGTCAGGATATCACCAAAAGTATAACTAGAATACAATGTAATTATAAAAAGTAACTACATTTGCAACTTAACATTGGAAAGTGTACAATTAATATAGTTCCTATGCAAACACTCTGTCTGGGACAGTATTATTAAAACATGGGATATGAGAATTAGACACTATTTTCATAGCATAGCTTAAGGATACTATATATCTCATGCTTAGTTAAGTGAATCAGAGCTTCAAGTATCATATATGACAATGAAAAATAATTGTTAAGTTGTCTAATATTTGAGACCATGAACATTCATAGCCTCACACACAGCTGTGTCCTTCTGATTAAAATGAAGTTAACAATATATGCTCATTATGCTATAAATGCAATGAAACACGCTGTCATGGAAAACAATGCAGTTTCAGGTTGCAGAAACACGCTGTCATGAACCAAGAACCACCTAGCAATGCAAAACAGACAGGGACTCGGGGATTTTTCTTCTCGTCTCATAAGCAGCACTCCTTTCTCTTACTCTCTCACACACACACTGCCCTATACTGATCCCCATCAGCTTCTCTTGGTAGCTCAGCATATTGCAATTTTCCAAAGAGACAGCTTTTAAAGGCTATGAGAATTGCATTTGTTCAAAACACACACTCACCCCCACCTCCATGCACTAGGAGGAGCTGATCTGAGCAGCACAGAGACATTAACTTGAAAAGACAATAGTAAAGGGTATCAATTAACCAAAGGGAACTGAACTAGGGCAAGAGCCAAGCGTAACTTGAAATATTTCATTAACAGAATTGCCTTCTTATTAAGCAGCAGCTCAACATGCAGCCACATTAGGGACTTATGTTTGTCCATAATTCATCCAGGCCAGCAGAGCCTGGGATGTATGTGAAGGCAGCAATGTACAAAAAAATGCAGTGACCTTTTGTGGTTAACCCAAGAGAGGTGTTAACAGTTCCAGAAGGACTTAATGGCATTAAGTCATATATGAACAGAAATGCAGTTCAACCAAAAGTGTGATTTTTAAGAGGAGATTGCCATCCTCTAGCAGATGTGAGAAATGTGTTTCTTTCAATATGAAAGTCCATAGTATGACACTATAGCCCCCAGTTATAAAAAACTTATACATATTATAAAGGACACACTGTCAAGTGTTGACGCTTACTTACAGTTTTAAGAGACGTGAGCATAGGACTTACCCTTTCTATTGCTGCATCATGAAAAGGAAGCTCCTCTGAACTAAAAACCAAGAAAAAGATGTTAGTGCTGCTTAACTGGCACATATTCATTTTTTCATAGGTTCTTACAAGTATGTAGTTACCGAGGTGAATGCAGAAAACCAACTGTTAACGCAAATTACTGCTAGATTTCCAGCAAGCGATCACAACAGCACAGAAGAGCATTGCAAGGGTTTGTACAGTAAGAGAGTCCCAACAATTTTAAAAAGCAAAATACAGATGGCATAAATAGAAAGTAAGCCATCTGAATCAACATGGGTTAACCTAGCTTCAAAAATAGTGTCAAATGCTTATTAGAATACATTAAAAAAAAGTTATTTTCTGCCATGAAAAAAGCCAGTGAAATAGAATTTAAAGTCATTGTCCTACAGGATTTCTAGATGTATACTGTACAGTTTCAAATAAGTTAATGAAATCTTTTCACCCAAATAAATGTTTCTAATGAATAGCTCTGTCTTATAAAGATTAGCTAGTTCCAAAATATGGGCCCAGCAATCCTTAGTCCATTCCATATGGTTTTCAATCAATGCCAGTCCTATTTAGTAAAAATTGTTTGAGTCTACCACTTTCAGCTAAAGGACATGAAGACAGGTTTTTATTTTTTTGTATTTTACTCCGTTTCGTGACAAAGATTGACTCAAACCATCTTTGAGCTAGAGGGAGAAGCTTCAATATTTCAATTACCTAGTAAACTCACTCAGATTGGTGGGAAAAGTGCATGTAGTGCTTTTAGTAGGTATCTAACCTATAAAGAGAATTCTTTCATTTCTCACCCTAATTCGAAAAGGCAGCTTGAAATCATATGAACTCAAACTGAAAATTTACCACCAAGGCCTCTTTCAGGCTTTCTAGGTATATGAAACCCTCAAAAAACACAAGAGCAAAAATAATAAGGTCACTTATGTGCAATTGTACCTGAGAAGAGCTCTGGACTCACAAGCGACACTACCCTTTGAACACATAGGGTAAGAGCTGAGCTGTCATGCCAAAACCCTTAGTGCTTGCAGAGCAACAGACTCAAAAAAGGGGGTCTTTATATGATTCACTATTTTAGACACCACTTATACTGTAAGGAGAAAAGGGACAAAGTTGAAAAGGTACTAATGTTTAAGCTCAATATATCAGAAAACAAATCTATTCTTTTGCCAACCTAGTGGTCTAGGTAGGGGGCCATTACATGCCAGCTCCTCCAAGTTACACAAGGGCTAAA
The DNA here is from genome assembly GCF_965140235.1 of Caretta caretta. Taxonomy (NCBI): domain Eukaryota; kingdom Metazoa; phylum Chordata; order Testudines; family Cheloniidae; genus Caretta; species Caretta caretta. The sequence continues at coordinate 340,950,836 of NC_134206.1, read as the reverse complement.
ACAGGGGTTCTCAAACTGGGGGGAGAGTCATGAGCCCGGCCAGGTGCAGTGGCTGTCAGCCACAAGTGCCTGTTACATTAAATTAAATTCCTGCTTTCTTAATTTATAAGGGGGTCTCACTCAGAGGCTTGCTGTGTGGAAATGGCCACCGGTACAAAAAGTTTGAGAACCACTGGGCTAAAGGGACCCCTGCCAGAGCCAGAAAGAAATTGCAAAGGTAGTTTAAAGCCTCCTTCCACCTCTTCATTGCTCCTGCAGTCAGCACAGAACTGAAGGAACACAGAGTCCAGCACAATATGATTAAGTGATGTATGGTCACATTCACTTCCTTTAAAAAATGCTGGCATTTAAAATCCGGGGTCTACATTTGAGCTGAATATTGATGAAAAAGAATTACTTTATTATTAGAGCTTGCCCAGGGAAACACCCTCTACAGAATTCCCATGTTTAGGTCACATGGCTTCCAGCACACATACTGGAAACTAACGTGAAAATCCAGACAGTTAATCTTTTGAATAATATACCTACAGTAGAACAATTTGATCAATTAACTTGATAACATTTTAAAGGTATCTGAATGCCTTTCTGAAAAGAAACAGCAAGGTAACAACTTCTAACCTATTGAAAGGCAGCTTGACTATCACACGGCTGACTTGTTACTTTATGTGCACCATTATTCTATCATACAAGTTTTTCTTTATACAGTAAAAGCTGTTTTATCCAGCATACTGGGGGAATGGGGGGTGCCAGTAGGTGAAAAATTCCAATCAACTAAGAGGGAGGAAGTTTGGGTGTGGGAGGGGGCTCAGGGCAGCAGGTTGGGGCACGGGAGAGGATGCGGGGTGCTAGATCTCGGGGGTGCTCACCTCAGGTGACTCCCTGAAAGCAGCGACCTATCCCAGCTGCTCCGAGACGGAGGCCCAGCAGGCAGCTCAGTGCACTGCCTCCAACCACAGGCACCGCCCCCGCAGCTCCCATTGGCTGCAATTGGGAGCTGTGGAGCTGGTGCTCGGGGCGGGGACAGCATGGGGAGCTGCTTGCTGCACCTCTGCCTAGGAGCAGCTGGGACAGGTTGCCACTTGTGGGGAGCTACCAGAGGTGAGTGCCCCCCAGATACAGCACCCTGCCCTGTGCCCCAACCCGCTGCCCCGCACCCTGTCCTGCACCCAAACTCCCTCCCAGAGCCCACGCTCTGCACCCCTTCCCACAGCCCAACCCCCTGCCAGCCCCGCACCAACTGGACTATAAACTGGAATACCCATGAAGATAAGGAATGACATTTTATGGAGCTTTCTAGTGGTGAAGTGCTGGATAAAACAACTTTTACTGTATATCAATTAAACCATATTAAAGTAGCCCTCAATTATACTCAATATCACCTAAAATTAAACTACCTTGAATAAAATTTGTAATAAATAAATACAACTTCACTCAAAAAGAAGTGTTTTCAGGTCTTCAATCACCACCTTCATTTTCCCCAAGTGACAACTCTCAAGTGTCTTGTTCAGCTGCTGGCACCATCTGCCTGCACCCGGAGATCTGGCTTCATTTGTGTTGTATGAATATACAGTAGCTGCATTCCGCATGACCTTATGGATTACGCAAGCAACTAGTTCCAAACACACAAGAGATGCCTTTTCTCAATGCCAAGGCATATCAAAATCAGCAGCAAACAGGACAGTGTTCTAAAGTCTCCATATTTCTATGCATCTCATATAAGACACACAGCTATTAAACCAAGCTAGTCTGGTTTGGCAGCTTAACTTTTTAGTTGTGGTTTGTTTTGGACACTAGTTTACTATGTACTGCATGTGTTCTACACTGTCCTACCTCAGTCTAGCACACCGACTAACTCTAATTTTGGCTCCACCTATAGAAATACAGCAACTGACTTACAAGGGAACTGCAATATGTAAACTTTATACAGAACTGCAGTGCTTATCCACACAAAGGAAGACAGTCAGCTGGGTCTGCTGAGTAGACGCAAGAAGGCTCCTTTCTCTTGTGAGGTGTGTGTGTGTGTCTCTCTCTCTTCTCTTTACAATAGATTAGTTTAGATCAGAGGTCCCTCAACTGTGAGGCACGCCCTTAGAAGAGGTGGGGAGGAATGTCCGGCGGGGAGTGCAGCAGGCATGGGCCAACCCCCATAGGGGTCAGGGAGGGAGTGCCACCCAGCCCCTCCCTGCACCCAGCCCCACTCTGGTCCCAACCCCAGTCATGTCCCTGACTCCTGGCCCTGTCCCCAGCCTCAGCACAGCTCTGCTCCTGGCCCCATACCAGCCCCCAGCCTTTGCCACTGCTCTGTTCCCAGCCCGGGGCTGAGGCCGGGAGACGCACCTAGCCGTGGGCCCGGCTGCCGGTCTCCACTGCGGCCTGGCTGCGGCCCCGCTCCTGCCCCCAGCCGTGGCCCCAGCCTCGGCCGCCGGTCTCCACTGCAGCCCGGCTGCGGCCCTGCTCCTGCCCCCAGCCGTGGCCCCAGCCTCGGCCCCCTTAGCCTCGTCCGCTTTCCTCTCCTCCCTCCCGCTCCCCGGAGCCACGGCCCCGCTCCAGGCCGCAGCCTGGGGGAGGGAGGATGCAACCCTCAAAAGTTTGGGGACCGCTAGTTTAGATAAACTGATGAACAAATTAAAACTTAGTCCTTTAATGATGGGCTTGAACAATAATATACCTAGCACCTTGATAGCACATTAGAACATGGAAGCTCTGTACAAATACTAAAAAATCCTCATGACCACTCTCTGAGATATTATTCCCATTTGACAGATGGGAAACTGAAGTAGAGACATTGAATGACTTGCCTAAGGCTTCAAAGTGAATCAGTGGATTGGAACTCAGGACTTCATAGCCGCTGGTCCTACATTCAAGTCCACTACATCACACTGCCCATGCACATATACCAACACAAAAGTCTATCACTAAAGGGTTGGAGAAAGGCACACAGCTGATGAGCTCCCTCATCCCCTAGGATATTAAATAAAAATCAGTGAACTCCCCTTTTCTCAATATGTTTTGTAAGTAATGGGGCTAATAAACTTCAATATAAGAAGCCACTTGTTAGGATCAGAGATAAGGAAATAGTGGTCATAACTGAACCTAATTTTATTATTACCTTCTTTTTTGCATACCAATTTGTGGCTTTTTTGTCTTTCAAAGCTGCTTAAAGTTGTATTCTTCTATTTTTAGATCAGAGCACACTGTCCAGTAATAATGTGAATTTCTAAATTAAATATTATCCTCCATCTATTTTCTACCTTGTGAAAACAACTTTAAATAGTTAAAGTAATATGGATATGGGGAATATGGAGAGGGGGGGAAAGAGTATCAGGCTTTAATATAAACACCTTCAAGACATGCTACTTGATATTCAAAGAGGGAACCAGGGACAAAATCTTTAGCCATGACAAATTTAACACACATCTAGAATAAGGATTTAATAGCAGCAAAAGCTTAAGTCTTTTATTCTCTGTAAAAAGGATCCACCAAATTGCACTGTACAGCCAGCTTAAATGGGCAGAAATTAAAGGTCATTACACCTGGATATATTTTTTGTCCAAACATACATAAAGAGAAGGGCGTGGTGTACTGATCTAGGCATAAGACTGGGATCCAGGAACTCCAGAGCTCTAATCTTGGCTCTGACACAGACTTGCTCTGTAGCAATGGCCAAGTCACTTATTCCCATCTACAGAATTGGAATACTACCACCTCCCTGCCTCATAGAAACATTGAGGATTAGTTCATCTTTGCAGAGTGTGCACATGAAAAATACTATATCACACCAAAGAAACCATATTTATTTTTGAGCAATACAAAAGTTTTGCTGGCAAATGCATATTTCTATTAGGTTTGAAGTGATGAATGAAATTAGATCTTTCATAGAATCATAGAATATCAGGGTTGGAAGGGACCCCAGAAGGTCATCTAGTCCAACCCCCTGCTCGAAGCAGGACCAATTCCCAGTTAAATCATCCCAGCCAGGGCTTTGTCAAGCCTGACCTTAAAAACCTCTAAGGAAGGAGATTCTACCACCTCCCTAGGTAACGCATTCCAGTGTTTCACCACCCTCTTAGTGAAAAAGTTTTTCCTAATATCCAATCTAAACCTCCCCCACTGCAACTTGAGACCATTACTCCTCGTTCTGTCATCTGCTACCATTGAGAACAGTCTAGAGCCATCCTCTTTGGAACCCCCTTTCAGGTATTTGAAAGCAGCTATCAAATCCCCCCTCATTCTTCTCTTCTGCAGGCTAAACAATCCCAGCTCCCTCAGCCTCTCCTCATAAGTCATGTGTTCTAGACCCCTAATCATTTTTGTTGCCCTTCGCTGGACTCTCTCCAATTTATCCACATCCTTCTTGTAGTGTGGGGCCCAAAACTGGACACAGTACTCCAGATGAGGCCTCACCAATGTCGAATAGAGGGGAACGATCACGTCCCTCAATCTGCTCGCTATGCCCCTACTTATACATCCCAAAATGCCATTGGCCTTCTTGGCAACAAGGGCACACTGCTGACTCATATCCAGCTTCTCGTCCACTGTCACCCCTAGGTCCTTTTCTGCAGAACTGCTGCCTAGCCATTCGGTCCCTAGTCTGTAGCGGTGCATTGGATTCTTCCATCCTAAGTGCAGGACCCTGCACTTATCCTTATTGAACCTCATCAGATTTCTTTTGGCCCAATCCTCCAATTTGTCTAGGTCCTTTTGTATCCTATCCCTCCCCTCCAGCGTATCTACCACTCCTCCCAGTTTAGTATCATCCGCAAATTTGCTGAGAGTGCAATCCACACCATCCTCCAGATCATTTATGAAGATATTGAACAAAACCGGCCCCAGGACCGACCCTTGGGGCACTCCACTTGATACCGGCTGCCAACTAGACATGGAGCCATTGATCACTACCCGTTGAGCCCGACAATCTAGCCAGCTTTCTACCCACCTTATAGTGCATTCATCCAGCCCATACTTCCTTAACTTGCTGACAAGAATACTGTGGGAGACCGTGTCAAAAGTTTTGCTAAAGTCAAGAAACAATACATCCACTGCTTTCCCTTCATCCACAGAACCAGTAATCTCATCATAAAAGGCAATTAGATTAGTCAGGCATGACCTTCCCTTGGTGAATCCATGCTGGCTGTTTCGGATCACTTTCCTCTCATGTAAGTGCTTCAGGATTGATTCTTTGAGGACCTGCTCCATGATTTTTCCAGGGACTGAGGTGAGGCTGACTGGCCTGTAGTTCCCTGGATCATCCTCCTTCCCTTTTTTAAAGATTGGCACTACATTAGCCTTTTTCCAGTCATCCGGGACTTCCCCCATTCGCCACGAGTTTTCAAAGATAATGGCCAATGGCTCTGCAATCACAGCCGCCAATTCCTTCAGCACTCTCGGATGCAACTCATCCAGCACCATGGACTTGTGCACGTCCAGCTTTTCTAAATAGTCCCTAACCACCTCTATCTCCACAAAGGGCTGGCCATCTCTTCCCCATTTTGTGATGCCCAGCACAGCAGTCTGGGAGCTGACCTTGTTAGTGAAAACAGAGGCAAAAAAGAATTTCAATTTATTATGGCCTGTAAGGGGCTGGTGCAGGGTTTCATACATCTTTCAAAATACAGAGACTCTCACATTACTCATAAGTTGTCTAATATAAAATTGTTTGCATATTTTATAACACTTTACAACATTATAACCACAGATATATGTGTTTGGCCATTATTACAATAAGCTGCATATAGTAATTAGCAAGCTCCCGTGCCAGTGAAATAAGTCAAAAAAGCTGCTGTCTCAAAACAAAAGGAAAGAGTATGAATTCTTAGACTATAACTGAATACAACCTACTGCCTCTCTTTAGGGCAGTGACCCAACACTCTCACAAGTCTTGGGAGACAGGCCAGTCCTTGCCTACAGACAGCCCCGCAACCTGAAGCAAATACTCACCAACAACCACATACCACACAACAGAACCACTAACCCAGGAACTTATCCTTGCAACAAAGCCCGTTGCCAATTGTGCCCACATATCTATTCAGGGGACACCATCACAGGGCCTAATAACATCAGCCACACTATCAGAGGCTCGTTCACCTGCACATCTACCAATGTGATATATGCCATCATGTGCCAGCAATGCCCCTCTGCCATGTACATTGGTCAAACTGGACAGTCTCTACGTAAAAGAATAAATGGACACAAATCAGATGTCAAGAATTATAACATTCATAAACCAGTCGGAGAACACTTCAATCTCTCTGGTCACGCAATCACAGACATGAAGGTCGCTATCTTAAAACAAAAAAACTTCAAATCCAGACTCCAGCGAGAAACTGCTGAATTGGAATTCATTTGCAAATTGGATACTATTAATTTAGGCTTAAATAGAGACTGGGAGTGGCTAAGTCATTATGCAAGGTAGCCTGTTTCCTCTTGTTTTTTCCTACCCCCCCCCCCAGATGTTCTGGTTTAACTTGGATTTAAACTTGGAGAGTGGTCAGTTTAGATGAGCTATTACCAGCAGGAGAGTGAGTTTGTGTGTGTATGGGGGTGGGGGGGATGTGAGAAAACCTGGATTTATGCAGGAAATAGCCCGACTTGATTATGTAAAGAGTTGTCACTTTGGATGGGCCAGCACCAGCAGGAGAGTGAATTTGTGTGGGGGGGGTGGAGGGTGAGAAAACCTGGATTTGTGCTGGAAATGGCCCACCTGATGATCACTTTAGATAAGCTATTACCAGCAGGACAGTGGGGTGGGAGGAGGTATTGTTTCATATTCTCTGTGTATATATAAAGTCTGCTGCAGTTTCCACGGTATACATCTGATGAAGTGAGCTGTAGCTCACGAAAGCTCATGCTCAAATAAATTGGTTAGTCTCTAAGGTGCTACAAGTACTCCTTTTCTTTTTGCCTCTCTCTAGCAAACTCATATACAGCTCCACTGTTACAGTTTAAAGCACAATGTAAACAATATAATTGTATATATTTTTATTAATAAATAATAATCATAATAATACAGTAGACTTCACCCCATTCAGTCATCAGGTTTGTTTGATCTTCCAAATTCAAAGTTGTTTTTTTAACCCTAAAGGGCCAAATTCACCACTGGCACAGGCCAGTACACAATTTGGCTCAAGGTATTGTGACAGAGTTCCTCATCTGCCTTGGTGGGCCCTGTGCTTATTGGTGGATTTGCTTGCCTCAGAGATTCACGGCAGCTCACAGTTTGGCCACTTTTGCTAGTGGCTCAAACCTGCCGTTCACTCAGCTAACCTAATCACTGACCAGCATGGGGAAAAGGAAGGAGAACAATCCCAGTAGTCTCTGCTGATCCACCTAGTGTGTCGGGGGACAGGCCAGGGACCTTCCCCTCTGGTGGAACCCACAGTCCAGGTCAACTCCTCTGGTATCCAATGTGGGGGGACAGGAGGAACCCAGGCCCACCCTCTACTCTGGGTTCCAGTCCAGGGCCCTATGGATCACAGCTGTCTACCATGCTTCCTGTAACAGCTGTGTGACAGCTGCAACTCCCTGGGCTACTTCCCCCTGGCCTCCTTCCAACACCTTCTCTATCCTCACCACAGGACCTTCCTCCTGATGCCAGATAGCGTTTGTACTCCATAGTCCTCCAACAGCATGCCCTCTCAGTTCCCACTCCTTGAGTGCCCCTCACAGACTGAAGTGAAGTCCTTTTTAAACCAGCTAGGCTGGTGCCCTGATTACCCTGCTTGTCTTAATAGATTCTAGCAGCTTCTTAATTGGCTCCAGGTGTCCTAATTAGCCTGCCTGCCTTAATTGGTTCCAGCAAATTCCTGATTGTTCTGGAACCACCCCTGTTACTTTACCAAGGGAAAAGGGACCTGCTTAATCAGTGTAGCTGTTGCACCGTGTTTGCTGTATGAGTGCACTGCACCAAATCAATACTAAAGGAATTGGCTTTAAAAATGTAATGAACATTTTGAATACTCCAATTTAGGAATAAAATTGTAGTAATAATTGGATTTATATATCATCTTTCATTCTGAAGGATCCCAAAGCTCTTTATAAACTTCACTGATATATAGCATACTGAAATGCAGTCATGTCTGGGAGAGAGGGCTACAGCCAGGCCAAATAGCACACAGTGTGGAGGTAGGGGAACGCTGGCTGGGAACGCTGGCCAGGAACACCAGATCACATCTTTACTTGTACCTAAGTTGCTATAGGGTCTTCAGTGTCCATGCATGGTCGACAAGATCCTGGTTTTTTAGACTGTTTCTGAAAGACCTTCTGTGTATGGTACATAGTTTATCTGTTTTAGAAATATGAAGGACTGAATTTATTCTCTCAGGATTCAACTTGATGGTTCTAGGGAGTATAGGCATTTCAAAACTGATGTTTAGACCACTAACCATCCCTCCAGATTGAGATAGGGAATGCTTAAATAGGGAACGCTGAAAATCAAAGTTCTAAACTACAGAAAAGGAGGACATATCTATTTCCAAAAGACATACTGTGACAGGGTTGGGCCAGATGGCTACAGGAGAGTGATAGAAGGCCCCAATCCCACTCAGATCCTTCACACCAGGAAGGCTAGGCTCCAATGCAGAGGGAATGGAGGGTGGGTTGTGGGTTTGCATCATATCTCCAAGAACGACAGTTACAGTAAGTAACTGTTTCTTCTGCTTCGAGTTGATGGTCCCTCGACCAAATATTTGAATACCTCGGCACCTCAGGTAAGCGGCCACTGGCACTATGCACTTTGTGAACTCTTGCGGCTGATGAGAGACCAAATGGCAGCGCTGTGAATTGGAAAAGGCACTGGCCCAGCACAAAAAGGAGGAAGCACCTGTGCCCTGGGAAAATGGAAATATGCGTCCCTCAAGTTGAGGGTGGTGTACCACCTCCAGGATGGGAATAATGGAGGCCAGAGAGACCATGCAAAACTAACTTCTTGAGAGACTTGTTGAGGTGGCACAGGTCCAGAATGGGTCTGAGGCCCCCTTTTGCTTTTGGGATTAGGAAATAGTGGGAGTAGAAACCTTTCCCCTTCAAGTCTGGAGGGACCTCCCTTACCGCCCCCAGCCGTAGGAGGTTCTCGACCTCTTGAACAAGGAGTTGCTCGTGAGAAGAGTCCCTGAAGAGGGATGGGGAAAGGGGGTGGTAGGGAGGGGTGGCCACGAACTGCAGGGTACAGACCGAAGATTTTATGTCAAGCACCCAATGGTCTGAGGTCAGCCATGACCAGGCCGACCAAAAGGGGCGCAGGCTATTGAGGAAAGAGCAGGGGGGTGGATCCTGGGAAGTGACAGGGGCACATCCTCAAAATGCCAGCTTCTGGCTTTCTTGGCCTCTAGAAGAACCAGGCTGGGCAGAGGAATGAGAAGATGAAGGGTAATGCCATTTAAATCCTTTGTCTCTGTCCTTCTTCCTGTAGGAACTAGACCAGGAGACGCCCCAGGACCTCAATGGAGGTGGGGCATAGAACAACTTTCTAGCCTGCTGAGGGGTGCGTAGGTCCAACGAACGATGGGTGGCATGGTAGTATTAAGGCCGTGAAGCCGTGCATCAGTCAGCTCCGAAAAGAGCCCTGCTCCTTCAAACGGGAGGTCCTGAAGGCTAGTCTGCATCTCCTGGGACAGTCGGGAGGATTGTAACCAGGAGCTGTGCCTCGTGACCAACACAGAGGCGACTACCCTGACCGACGAGTCCGTAGCATCCCAGGCCATCTGGAGGGCGCCTCTCAGGTGTCCTGTGCCTTGTAGGTGGAAACCTTGGCATCAGGGACCTGTCTCTTCTAACCGGGGACCGAGGCTGCGGTGATGTGGTCCGGGGATCGGGGACACTCCACTGCTTTAGAGGGTGGTCCCATAACTGGCTTGCCCGTAGATGCAGGGGCCTTAGCCAGGTCCATCACATGGCTTGGCCTCTGCGGTGCCGGACAACCTACTTGGCTGCTGGGCCCGCTTTGAGCACAGATGACCCTGCTAAGGGCCGGGACCCCCCCGCCACTCTCAGGAGTCAGAGGTGAGTCCCTGGCTGGGAAGGGGAACAGTGCCAGGCGTGGAGTCCAATCAAGAGGGTTCCGAGGTAGGACGAAGCACAGCCTTCATGGAGGGCCCTCAAGCAGATATCCCGCTCCTTTTGAGTTCGAGGGTGAACGTTTTTGTAGATCCTGCACTTGTCCTTTCTGTGGAACTCCCCCAAATATTTTAAACAGCTCTCGTGGGGGTCACTAATGGGACTCTAACTACTAGTCTAACACTTAACTTAATGGTCCAAGTATCTATCAACCGAAAATAAAGGAGACAGAACAATGGACTGTAAGAACTGCTAACACTCTTGCAATGGAAGACAAGGCGCTCTGACTAACCGTCATGGGCAGTAAGAAGGAACTGAGAGGCCGTAGGGTCAGTGGTGCCTGGTATACTAAAGCATGAGCATGGCATTACAGCCGACCCTATAGATACTGCAAAGGCAAAAATCTCTGATGACTGTGCACGTGAGTGCACACACACCTACAATGGAATCGACATGACCAAGCACTCGAAGAACAACATTAACCTTTTGGACTGAAATTTTGAGGTCTGTGCAGAGACCTAGAGCAGAAGGTTCAATTCTGATCCTCACATTAACAAAAAGAATGACAAAGTGAGGGATTTCACAAGCAACCAATATGATCATGAAGTAAAATTTCAGAGAGCTAAATATGCACAGATTTGATAAGAGATTAGAAGCAGCAGCAATGTAAGTCTGCAAATATTTGATGGATGGAAAAACAAAGGTGGGAAATTGAGTTATTTAGTGTGGTATATGAGGGTAAAACTAGCATAAATATGATAAAAAAAATTAAATATATGAGGAAAAACATCCTTAGACTGAGCTATATATTGGGCTGTGGTATACCTAGCCAAAGAGAAAAAGCAGAATTTCCAATATTTAGGACTTTTACATCACGGCTGGACAAAATATTAGTAATTATACCTTAGGGAAAAATGCCTGCATCATCAGACATATTGACTAAGTTATCTAATAGAATCAAAAAGGTAAAAGAGAAAAAGATCTATGACACACAAAAGTCGTCAAAAGAGTGATACTTAGTATAAAAATACTATGATATTTAGCAGTAGGATATATTCTTGTTTTGTGTATGCAAACATGTCACCCTTTCCTAATAGCTTTCAAACCGATGTCCTATAATGTGAAATGAGCCAATAACAAAATATTCTAGAGCTGCTGATCTCCATTAAAGAATTAACTGACATTGTCATACATAAGGTAACTAAAACTACTAGTATAAATCAGAGTTTATCATATCAAATCTTACATGGGATGAGTTTTGATATTTATCACTGCATTAAATTATTGTAAACAGAATGTGTCAGAAAATAAAAACAGACCTTTAAAATGAACCAGAAGATACCAATTACTTTTACAAATAGGAATAAAACAATGCATTAATTTTACATTTGTTCAGCCCCATCTTTAAATTGTTCTACCCTTATATAGAGTACATCTAAATGTTAATTTTGTTTGTGTTTCTTTCCCACACACACACACCATTATTTTAAGTCCAGTGCTGAGCTCAGAACAAAAACCAAGATATCCTTTTGTATAACAAAACTAATTTGGAGGCGGGTAAGGAGGTAGCTTTGTGGATGTTTATGGAGAATGCCTCCCAAATAAGTAATGGGTAACATGGGTCAGTGCTGTGCATATCCACCTTTAAGTCCCTCCTCAAAACTCTTTGTTGCCATGACGCTACACAAAACTTGACAACAGTTAGACTGCTGGTGTGTATGACCAATGCTTATCAGCAATATGGCTTTGTACTATCCTGTCTGTATCCATCTGCTGTCTCAGACTTTATGTAATGAGTGAAGAAATGGTACACAAAGTTATTGAGGATACCATAAGAAGAAAACATAAGGAAAATCCATCCTGAGACACAGATTTTCCTTCTCACTTAAGGTAGGCAGATAACTAGGGCCCTACCAAATTCACGGCCATGAAAAACATGTCACAGACCATGGAATCTCGTCTCCCCACCCATGAAATTTGGTATTTTGTGTGCTTTTACCCTATACTATACAGGTTTCGTTGGGGAAGGGGGGGGGGGGGGACCAACATTTCTCAAATTAGGGGTCCTGACCAAAAAGGAAGTTGCAGGCGGGTCACAAGGTTATTTTAAGGGGTCACGGTATTGCCACCCTTACTTCTGTGCTGACTTGAGTGCTGGGCGGCATACCATACCATGCTACCCCTACTTTTGCACTGTTGCTGGCAGTGGCTCTGCCTTCAGAGCTGGGCTCCTGGCCAGAAGCCGTCACTCTCCAGCTGCTCAGCTCTGAAGGCAGTGCCGCCACCAGCAGCAGCGCAGAAGTAAGAGTAGCCGTACCGCAACCCCCCCTCCCAATAACATTGCGACCTCTCCCACAACTCCTTTTTGGGTCAGTACCCCTACAATTACAACACCAGGAAGTTTCAGATTTAAATAGCTGAAATCGTGAAATTTACCCCCTTTTAAAATCTGATGACCGTCAAATTGACCAAAATGGACTGTGAATTTGGTAGGCCCTACAGATAACAGTAGAAAGAGGTGGAACAATGTCCTGAATGCTATCCTTCTGATCCTGAAGGAACTGGACATAGAGATACTAGCTACCATCCACAAGACGGTTAGGAACAGACTCAAACTTGACAAAGAAGGTGCTTTTGGAGGGGCAATAGTGACCATTAAAGAATTTTCCAAAGTAGCCAGAACTAGAATTCACCTTGCAGCACCCATTTCTCACCACCTTTCAGTCTACAACAAAATGCTGATTTCAGAAATGGGTGCAATACTACTGCAAAGGAAAGATGTGTGCCATATGCATTCAGAATCTTCAAACACAGAAGCTTAAAACAATTGTTTATTAAAAGGAAAGGATGTGTGATGCAGCTGTCATTCTATAAGAATGTAGATGTACAGATCAAAGCTCATCCTCCATTTTGGAAAGCAGGGTCCTGTACTACAAGAGGCATGGCTGAAGTTTACAGCATGTGCACTATTGCTATGTTATGCAATATTTAAATAAAAATAATTGGTTGTTAAAATACAAAGTTATCCATATCCTAACACCATCATCACATCCAGAGGTTTGCACAATTTGAAAATGCCCTGAGTGACATTATTCTGCATACTCCAGAGTTCAGAATTCAGTCAGACTTGCTGCTTAATTTTAAAACAGGAATGATAATAATTAAGAAAAAATGATACAGATGGTTTCGTGACCTGAAGCTTGTACATCTTCAAGAGTATTTGTATATTATACTGTTAGTTATGTTTTGTAATCCTTCTAAAATATGCAATAAAAATATTTTTTTTAAAAACTGCTGAATGCCTTTGAAATCACCAAAAATATCTTTTCTTGTATTAGTAAAATGAATCTTGAAATTTATTTTGACTTTCCATTACTAACCTAAGAAAAAAACTTCCACTATGCTCATTTTAAAAAAAGCTTGACTGCACAATAGGTTATAAAGGCCAAAAGGTTAATTGGAGCTGAATTTGCTTTTTAACAGCACTTCCCCTACAATTTCACCAGTGCTGATTAGCAATGCATAATTTCAGAGAGTAGAATCAATCTAGGGAAATGCATCACATATTATAAGGCAGAATTCATGGTACACTATGTAAGGTTGTGTTACAACTTTGATAATAATTCCCTATTCTCAGGAGTAAAAAAAAAACTTCGTAAGAAAATAAAATCTCTGCCAGTCAAACTGCCATATACAAGGCCTCAAAGAGAATTTACAAAAATAAATTAAAAATTAAGTTTTGAACTCTAAATTTGTTTGAGGGTCTGCCTGAGGCGGAGATTACTCGGATCTCCCAAGAGAAGTGGGAGTCAAGTCACTATCTTGACTGACAGGCCTTGACCCTTCCTCACATGCAGATGAGAAGGAGGAAAACCCTGACAGAAAGCCTGGATGCGAGGCAGAAATACCAGTAATGTAACAAGATTTGAATTCATAATTAATCTTTGTAAAGAACAAACATTTCACTGATATTTTTTAATACACAGGCACAATTTGGTGCCACTTGAGTTCATTAATGCCTGGCTGGGCCCAGGAATTGAAGGATATTGGTTATGCCTCACCATAAACTATGGCTTTATCACATTTTCCAAAAACCTTACTTAATGTTAATACAGCTTTCCTAGTACACCAAGTTAATACAGCTTTGGTGTATGGGTTTTTCTATTTATTTCTACCTCCAAGATCAATTAAAGTTACAGTACTTCCATTTTTAATATTACTCAATGCAAAGCTGCAGCAGCCTGGTTTTCATCTTCAATTTATATTCTCCTGTAAATCTCTACTACTTTTATATGCCTCACTATAACACACAAAACATGTTTGACATCCAAATTCAAGTCAGTGAGACCAGCTGCATGAATAAGGGTTTGCAGGACCCAGATCCATGACTGCTTTTGGAAGCCATGGTGTTATTCTGAGCTATGTAGAAGTGATCTTGGGAATGTATAAATGATGGAGCGATGGTATTAAAAGGAACTAATGTTTTAGGGACTAAAGACAATATTCCAACAAGGCCAATGCATAAATAAACTGAAATGAAAAGAAGAAGAAAAAAACCAACATTATGCTTATCAAATGTTTCCTACTAACATTACATAGCTAGATTAAAAAAAAAATCAATGCCTTCATTTGGAGGCATTTAATGGAGTATCTAACAGTTCTTGATTGAAATCCATTTTTTTGCTTCATTATTTTCATTTTTGCCGCCTGCTGCAAAAATGCATTAGGCAACTAATAAAAATTCAACACACATAAAGAATACAGTTTGATGGGGAAAAAAATGGGTACACATCAGTCTCTTAGTGAGAGAAAAAGTACTGATCTCTGCTGCCTGATGTATGCCCCAGGCAAAGCAATAATCTCCAGCATTAGCAAACAATTCTGAAACATGTTCAGTATTTTAACAGACTCTTAGAATAAAGAGAATAAAACTATGAGCCAAAAGCTCAGCTGTTGTAAACTGGTGCAGCTCCACTGAAATCAATACTTGAACTAAATAAAGCTGCCTCAGTTTACAAAAGCTGAGAATCTGGTCCAAGGACCTAAATTTCAATGTTCCAATACCAAATGATAGACTTCTAATTTTAAAAAAAGTTTGTACAAATGTGCACTTTCCAGAATCAGCCCCAAACAATGCTTGACTCCAACACCTTGGTGCTACTTGCAGTCATGGGCGGCAGGTACTGAAGGCCAGGGTAGGCTAAGCCTCCCCTAACCCATGCTGTGGCCCTGCCCTCAGTCCCCCTCTCCCATGAAGCCAGCAACCTGGAGCTCAGGGCTCGGGCCAGCTTGGGCTGGGACTCCTCCGGCCATGGGGCACTCGGGGCTCTGGTCATGGCAAGAGGGGGGTTTGGGGCTCCAGCAGGTGGGGGCGGGGCCTTGGGCAGAAGGGGCAGGGCCAGGGGGTTAGCCTCCCCAAGGGGGGAGTTCACCCGCCACCCATGCTTGCAGAACAAATATAGTGGTCTCTGCCCTGCAGCGTTATACTCCAATTTCAGACACGACAATGGATGACAGCAACAAAGTGAGAGATGGGGTGAGGAAAAAAACAAGTTAAGGGACGCTTAAAGCAGGTAAGATTAAGTTTATTATTACTTGTCTTGATAGTTTTCTTTTTAAAAACTGTAAATTGATAGAGAAATCTTCATATTGTTACAGTATATTTTTGACCAACAGATTTTGAGAGTCAAGTCTTGACCAATATCTATCCCAGAATTCCAAGTAGTTGTTGCCTTTGGCAGCTCTCTTAAAAAAAAAAATACTACACATCCTTCACAGATGATAGAGCTACAGAAAGAGGAGACAA
Source organism: Caretta caretta (assembly GCF_965140235.1). Classification (NCBI taxonomy): domain Eukaryota; kingdom Metazoa; phylum Chordata; order Testudines; family Cheloniidae; genus Caretta; species Caretta caretta. The sequence goes on along the minus strand of NC_134206.1, from coordinate 340,934,980 downwards.
AGATATACACAATTCTGCAGTGGATAATATAGATCTCCGTAGCTGATTAAACAAAGGAAATACAGGTGTAGAATTTGAGACCTATTGCTTAATCATTGTATACCAGATGAGCAACTAAAGTAATTAGCTCTGACTGGTGCCAAATAAAGTATCCAAGCATACTTCAGATGACTGAGGCTGCTTAATCTTGCAAGGGGATGTCTTTCAGTGATTTGGTAGGTGAGCGAATATCTTTTATTGGACCAATTTGTGTGGGTGAGACACAAGATTTCAAGCTGACCCAGAGTTCTTCTTAAGGTCATATTTCAGTGACTCGGTGATTTCCATATGGAGGAGTGTGAAGGCTCTGGCTGCATGTTGCCAGAGACATGCCTGATTGGAGAAATAAGCAAGGAAGTGTGCTTTTTGCTGTCCTACAGCAAAAGCTTATCTACAGGCTATGCCCCTTCCACCCTAGGAAGCTGCTGAGGCTGCTGTATTCATATTAGTCTTTAGTTCTCCCCCGATGCTGAATAGCCTGAAGATTAGGAAGTGCAGGTGTCACCTTATGCAAAAGCCACTGATCTTCAGGGCCACCAAATGCTGCCTCTCCTACATCTGTCCTATGTTTTGGGAACATGCACTAGCTCTAGAAAGATGTAGTTGCACACGAGACATTCAAATATTGGACGTATAGGCTCCTTTGAAAATCCCAGCTTAAGGCACTGAAGGAAGGATACAAGCAGGAAAAATTGTACAAGGTGTTACACACACCTATCAGAGGATGCGGAAGAGGTAGTATAAACCTTAACGATAGGTATACCTGGCAGTCCACTATAATGATGCATTGTTTTGTGTGAGCAACAGTAGGGGCTCATGTAAAGACTATACTAAAATGTATTTGCACAAGGGGATAAAGTTGGGGTTGTGTGTTCCACTTTAATTTTGACATTTCTTGACTCTGAATGCTTAACTGTGCAACCTTAACATTGCCTTACTGTAGTTTTAAAATACAACTTGCAAACGGAACTCCAGCTAGCTAACAGGAAGATGATGTGTGAATTTGAACACAACAAAGATCTTAGTAAGAAAGAGTTAAGACAGAAGACGTTCTTCACTGGAGTTCTGCTAACATCAAAAATAAAATGTTTCCACTTCTGAACAAATATTTTACCTCTTAATAAAAACAAGCACGAAGGCCTGAAAAATGAACAATTAAGGAATTCAGCAAGTTCCAAATGGCATACAAATCAGTCATCAGACCTCTAAAATCAGGCATTCTTCAAACTGCTCCCACTACATGCATTGTAGGATGTAAAAATCATCAGGCTCCAATAGTGATCTTCATAGTACTTGCTAGTGCTCCACAAACAACAAGCTGGTCACATGGTTCTTGTTTCCAGCTGCTAAAATTCATTAACAAATCAACTAAAATAATAAAGGTAAAATCCTGGCTCCAAGGACATCAACAGAAGTTCTGCCATTGACTTCAAAGTAACCAGGATTTCACCTTAAATTCTTTTCTAAAATTACTTACCCATGCATTGTAAATGGGAGAGGAAGCATCAACAAGATAAACTCTCTATATTAAGGCAAAGTCCACGATATGAAAGTTTGAAAACACTTGCTGGTGGCTAGTTGATGAGACATGGTAGATTGATTTGAAGGCTGTCATCTCCTTGGGGGCCACCGTTTCTGGCCTCATAGCTCATATTACCTGTGTGTCTGCGTATATGGTGTGGACCGGAATCTTTGAGGGTTGTAATATCTGCCTTGTCGTCTTTTTGTCCTAGGAGATACACAGGGACTTCAGAGTCACCCTCAAGTCCTTGAGGGTGTACAGAGACTCATCCAATTTGGCCCCGAAAAGTTTGGGCTCTTCCCAAGGCAGATCCTCCACTGTTCCTTGTCCTCCTTGGGGAAGCCAGAGAGATGCAGCCAAGATGCCCTTCTCATTACGATCGCAGAGGCAGTAGATAGTGCTGCTGTATCTGCAGAACGTACAGAAGCTTGCAGTGCTGTCCTGGAGATCATAGGTGCCGACTCCGTGGGTGCTCCCGGGGCTGGAGCACCCAGAGGGAAAAATTAGTGGGTGCTCTACACCCACCAGCAGCCAAGCTTCCCGTCCCCCCTCACCTCCTCCTCCACCTCTGCCCCTGAGCATGCTGCGTCCCTGCTCCTCCGCCTACCTCCCAGCGCTTGCTGCCACCAAACAGCTCTAGCAAGCTCTGGGAGGGAAGGGGAGGAGCGGGAATGTGGCACACTCAGGGGAGGAGGAGGTGGGGCTGGGGCAGGGATTTGGGGAAGGAGTATAATAGGGGCAGGTAGGGGGCAGAGTTGGGGCGGGGGTCACCCGGCAGTATAACTGGCAGGCTGAAGTTTCACACAAACACTCAGGGTGTGGCTTGCATGCTGGAAGGAAGTTTGTGAGCAGCCCAGGTGGGAGCTATACAGCAAGGCATTGTAAGGCATCCAAGGTTGCAAGGCAGGGGTGACAGCCCCACCCTAGTCTGGATTCTGCTGCAGTATATCACACTCTCCTCATATGGTCCATGCCCTTCATAATTTGTTGCTCTTCTCTGTATCTTTGCCAATTCTAACTGAGCTAGGGCAACCAGAACTTATGCAGTATTCAGTATGAGGGACCATGGATTTATATACTGAGATAAGACAACAGAAAATATAATACATCCCTTTCCTAATGGTTCCTAGCATACTGTTAGCTTTTTTGACTGCCACTGCACATTGATTTTGTAACCTCTGTGATTTTTGCCACCTCACTATTTATCCTTTTTTCCAGATTATTTATTAATATGTTGCATAGTAAAGGTCCCAGTGCGGGCCCTTGAGAGACCCTGCTATTTACCTTTCTCCATGGTGAAAATTACCATTTATTCCTACTCTTTGTTTTCAATCTTGTAACCAGTTACTGATCCATGAGAGGACCTTGCCCCTGATCCCATGACTGCTTAAGTTTCCTTAAGAGCTTTTGGTGAAAGACCTTGTCAAAGACTTTCTGAAAGTTCAAGTACAATATATCCACTGGATCACCCTTGTCCACATGCTCGTTGACAAACTCAAAGAATTCTAATACTCTGGTGAGGCATGATTTCCCTTTAAAAAAGTCACATTGCTCTTGTCTTACATGTGTGATAATTCTGTTCTTTACTGTAGTTTCAACCCATTTACCTGGTGTTTAAGTTATGCTTACCATCCTGTAATTGCCAGGGTCACTTTTGGAACCTTTTTATTTAAAAAAAAAAAGTTACATTAGCTATCCTCCAGTCATCTGGTACCAAGGTCGACTTAAGCGATAGCTTACATTCCACAGTTAGTAGCTCTTCAATTTCATATTTGAGTTCCTTCAGAACTTTAGGGTGAATACCATCTGCTCTTGATGACTTCTTACTGTTTAATTTATCAATTTGTTCCAAAAACTCCTCTACTGGCACCTCAATCTGGAACAGTTCCTCAGATTTGTCTCCTAAAATGAATCGGTCTAGTGGGAGAATCTTCCTCACACTCTCTGCAATGAAAACCGATACAATACATTTAGCTTCTCCACAACAGCCTTGTTTTCTCTGAGTGCTCCTTTAGCACCATGATTGTACAGTGGCCCCACAGATTGTTTGGCTGCTGATAAACTTAAAAAAAATTGCTGTTAGTTTATATTTTTTGCTAGTTTCTCTTCAAATTCTTTTTTGGCCTGACTACTTATATTTTTACACTTGATTTGCCAGAGTTTATGCTCCTTTCTATTCTCTTCACTAGGATATGACTTCCAATTTTTAAAGGATGCCTTTTTGCTTTTAACTGCCTTTTACTCTGCTGTTTAGCCACGGTGGTTTGAGGGGGAGGGTCCTCTTTCTGTTTTGCTTTAGTTTTTTTTATTTTTATTTGGGGTATAAGTTTAGTTTGAGTCTCTATTACAGTGTTTTGAAACAGTTTCCATACAGCTTGAAGGCATTTCAATCTGTGACTATTTCTTTTACCACTTCCCCTGGAGTCTATTCTGCAACCTAGTATATCTGTCAGCAGGCTTTTCTGGATATTCAGCTTAAAAATTTCCCTTTATTAATATCATACTGTTAATCCTTATTACTGTACTGCCTTGTACTTTTCTGAGAACACTGCCCCATTTATGGCCCCTATTGCCTTAATTTACCAGCAATTTATTTTGACCATTCATTTTTAAAAAACATTTTAATAACTGAGCCACACCAATTTCTTTTCAATATCCAGCAATTTCAATAGTACATCCAAAATTCATCAAAAGAATTACAAAACAGAAAACAACATTAATGTGAATAATTTGAATAGTTTTCCTGAGGCAGTAATTATTAAAAATGGAATAGTATGCATTAGATGCAGGCAGTATTAGACACTGTAAACAACAAATTACCACTGTAATAATCATTGGAACTGACCAAAGTTTCACAATTCATATTTCACTGTGGTTTTAAATTTCAGTTAGTATCAAGGTTAGGAATTCACCTTGAAATGAAATCTCACTTTTGTACTATTTTTGTTGTCCTTGTAGAACACCGTATATGGAGGCTCCAATGTCAGGGCTTTAAGCTCTGACACTGGTCTCATGGATATTAACGCCACAAGGAATGCGACCTTCCATGACAGGTGGGAGAGGGAGCAGGAGCCCATCGGCTCAAAGGGTGGGCCCATGAGCCTAGAAAGAACCAAGTTAAGGTCCCACTGCACGACAGGAGCCCGGGCCAGTGGTAAGAGTCTCTCAAGCCCTCTCAGGAATCAGACCAACATGTTGTGTGAAAACACCATCTGAGCTTGGATTGGCAGATGAAAAGTGGAGATAGCCACCAAGGTCCATTCTGATGGAAGGAGGCCAGCCCCTGGTTCTTAAGATGGAGCAGGTAATCTTAGATAAATTGTAAAGAGGAGTGCATTGGAGAGACGCTATACTCAGATGTCCAGTGGGAGAACCTCATCCATTTGGCTAGGTACTGGAAGGCTCTCCTGGAAGGCTTCCTGCTTTCCAAGAGAACGTGCTGGACCTTGTTAGACCAGGCTGGTTCCTCCAAGTTCAACCATGCAGCATCCATGCCATGAGGTGGAGGGGGGTGAGGCTGGGGTGTAGGAGATGGCCTGTGATCCTGCGAAAGCAGATCCAGTCGGTCAGGAAGGGGCTGAGGCAACCAGTATGACTTGGGCCTTGTCTCCCTTGACAGGACTCTGTTGATGAGCGGAATTGGCAGGAACGCATACATCAGACCCCTTGACCATGACAAGAGGAAGGAGTCGGAGAGGGAGTCTTTGCCCAGACCTTGTAGGGAACCAAAGCAATGACATTTCCTGTTCTGTCTAGATGTGAACAGGTCCACTTGGGGAGTTCCCCACCTCTGGAAGAGGGTCCATGCTACCTCCGGATGGAGCGACCACCTGTGGTAAGAGGAAAATAATCTGCTGAGGCAATCTGATAGTGTATTCCTTACGCCGGGGAGGTGACAGGCCTCCAGCTGGATTGCGTGGTTGATGCAGAAATGCCACAGTCGGAGTGCCTCTTGCCAAAGGGCCAACGAGTGTGCTCCCCTCTTGCCTGTTGATGTAGAACATCCAGGCCGTATTGTCCATCCCCACTCTCACCACCTTGCCTGCCAGGTGCGGTAGAAAGACTCTGCAGGCCAAACGTACCGCTCTGATTTCCTTGACGTTTATGTGCAATGTCATCTCCTCTGGGAATCACATGCCCTGGGTCTGGAGATTGCTGAGATGCGCTCCCCAGCCTAGGTCTGAGGTGTCCCATATCAATCGATGGAGTGACGAAGGTCATCGAATGGAACTCCATTCCAGGACCACCCTGGGGTCGGGTCCACCATTGCAGCGAGGTAAGTGTCGTCGGTGGGATGGTAATGATCTTTTCCAGGTGATCTCTGGACTGGGAATAGACTGTCGCTAGCCACTGCTGTAAGAGCCACATCTGGAGCCTGGCATGGCCGACAACATATGTACATGCTGCCATGTGGCCCAGCAGGTGCAGGCAAACCCGGTCGTGGTCAGGGGAATGCAACCCAAGTCCACCAATGCTTGGAACCTCTCCTGCAGTAGAAATGTTCTGGTGCAGATGGAGTCGAGCACCGCCAAACTCAATCCTCTACACCAGAACGAACCGTCGACTTTTTGCCGTTTACCAGCTAGCCCAGGGATGGGCACATGGCCTGCAGCACCGCAACATTCCTCTGAACTTGGGACCTGGAGCGGCCTTTGACGAGCCAGTCGTCAAGGTACAGGCAGATCTAGATACCTCAATGTCTGAGTTAAGCAGCTACTACTGACATGCACGTGGTGAACACCCTCAGTGCTGTCGCAAGACCGAATGGGAAGACCGCGAACTGATAGTGGTTGGGTCCCACCATGAAACGTAGGAAGCGTCTGTGACCTTAAAAGATTGCTATGTGGAAATATGCGTCCTTCAAGTCGAGGGCAACATACCAGTCCCCGGATCCAGGGCGGGGATGATGGAGGCCAGGGAACTTCAGCTTCTTTAGGTATTAGTTGAGATCTTGCAGGTCCAGGCTGGGCCGTAGACCGCCCTTAGCTTTTGGGATTAAAAAGTACCGGGCATAGAACTCCTTGTTCCTGTACTCACGAGGAACCTTTTCAACTGCACCCAGCTGCAGCAACCCTTCTACTTCCTGCATAAGACGACTCTCGTGAGAGGGGTCCCTGAAGAGGGACTGGGAAAGGGGTTGCGGGGTAGAAAGAAACTGGAGGGTGTAACCCTGCACTACAGTATTGAGGACGCAGCAGTCCAAAGTTACAGTGGTCCATGTGCGGAGGAAAAAAGAAAGGCAGTCAGAAAACAGCAGGAAAGACGGATCCGGGGTATAGTCTGGTAGGTTGCCCTCGAGCGCACCCTCAAATCACTTGCTTGCCCTCCTGCTTATTGCAGGTTGGGCCCAAATGGGCAGGGGGTGGAGACGGGTGGCTCGGACAGCACTTGTAGCCTCTACTCTTCTTATGGGGCAGCTCCTGCTGGGGTTGGCTCCCTTGATCCTGAGATAGCTACAGTTTGAACCGCTTACGGGCTGGACTGGGGACATACAGCCCTAAAATTTTCAGGGTAGTGCTTGAGTCTTTCAGTCCATGCAGCTTACTGTCCATCTGTTCTGCAAACAGGGCCTGGCCCTCGAAGGCGAGTTTATGCATCGACTGCTTACCCTCAGTCGACAGACCCGAGAAGAGCAGCCAGGATGTCCTCAGTATCGAAATGGCCAAGGCCATGGTGCAAGCTGCAGAGTCTGCCATGCCCGAAGCTGCTGGGAAGGCTGCTCTGGCCACCCCCATGCCCTCTTCAAGGATCACCCAGAACTCTTTCCTGGACCCTTTGGGCAGCGAGACCTTTAATTTGGCCATGGTCTGTCACATGTTGTAGTCGTAGCAGCCAAGGAGGTCTTGGTGATTGGCCCCTCTCAACTGAAGGCTGGAAGACTAATAAATTTTTCACCCAAATAGATCAAGTCTCCGAGTCTTTATTCTTAAACTTTTCTGCCCATCAGCAGCCAGCTCAGTCGAAGGTGTACATCCACAGAGCCACCAAAGGATGATACAAACAGGATGCAGACTTCTAATGAGGAGGAGGAATGAAAAATACAAACTATGGATGATAATCAAGGCCCACTGAAGTCTGTTACTCGTGAGACCTAATCTTGTGATAAGTTCCCTACATTCTGCGCATTTCTCTGCATCAGACAGAAATTCTGCAGCAGTTTAAACTTTTAAGTTTTAAATAAAATGAAGATTAAATATACAATCACTACAGATTTCCCTATATTTTTTATTTTGATGTCTCGTTGAATTTTTACACTTCCCCACATTTCCAATTTTCTATATTCTACATTTTTTTTATTTCACAATTCAAGGACATTATAAATGCTGTCAGGAAAAGTCAGTCTTTAAACTGGGTAAGGAACAGTTGGGAAGACAAAAACCTTCAGATAAGCTTGTTCTCATAAAACTATCAACCAGTGAAATTGTTAATGCAGACTTTTGTTACCTTTAGATTTCAGAGTTAACGGCAAATTGAAAAGAATGGGGCAGTTCACATCTCTTGGGGCCATTGTTACAGGCTTTCTATAAACTGCATTATGACTACACTGTACATATTTTCAAGGTTATCTTTACAACCATAAAGCTAGAGTTATTTTTTTCCTTATATGAAAGCTTACAACCTGAATCACAATTCTTTGGCAAAGGGATAAATTCTGATGCTTCAGTACTGCAAAAGATACAAGACCGTGACCACAATTAAAAAGTGAACCCAGTGTAAATTGGCTTTCCCACAAAGGGAGTTTGACATTCCTGTTTTGAGTATATTCTTCTTCGGGCAGTATGGCACATCTCAGAATAACAAATGTCATCTAGAATGAGTTCTAGGTTCGAGAATCATGGAGCTGCAGGGATGGCACTCAAGTGAACTTTCATTCTCAAGGATTAATGCATAAGTAGACAGATACTAGGTCTCTTCACAAATTACACAGACCTAAGATCTTTGCTAATTTATACAGTCTTTGTGTATTATAAATCTTTCAATTTCCATCCCAGAGAGTTGAGTACACAGGGACTGGATTTTGTACAGTACTATGTACCAATGAATAGATCATATTTCCTCTCCAATATTGACATTAATGATTAAGATACAGGACTAGGGTCATGAGATCGGAGTTTCCAGAACACTGACTAGCTGAACAGAAAAAAGAATTATAGTAGAAGTGAGGGGTTGAGTGACCTTCAGAAGTTAGTCAAGAAAGAGAGGGTTATTCACGTAGCAAGCATTAACAATCAACTTAAAGGAGTAGTTCATAAGCGATGCCTAACTGTAGAATCTGTTTGTAAATTTCCAGCAGTTTGATTCAGCTCTTCTTAAAGTCAATGGGAAACTTTTTCCATGACCTCAGTGATCTTTGATCTAGGCCCTAGGAAAGCAACAAGAAATAATTTTTCTTTCGCGCCACCCATGTATGTGTGTTTCTCTTGTTTACCCCAAATACATGCAATGTAACAATAGTAGTTTATAAAGTACACCATCTTTCATCCCACTTGACTCAAAAACACCTTATAAACCAGATATGCAAGAATCAATTCACCCAACTCTGGAATAATGAAGTAATTCACCCACCACTAATGAAGCAAAACCACCCCCAAGGCAAAATTTGACAGCTAATTAACAGCTTGTAACAACATAGAACAGTATGGTCAGGAAGTGAGGAAGAATGCTATGAGAACATATTTATTAGGTCTTTTAAATAATGTCTTCACCAGCCAGCAAACCATCTAGACTTCCCAATTTCTGAACTATTTTTTTTTTTTTTTAAACACTGTTGGACAAATTTTCCATGAAACGCTAAGGCCTAGTCCATGCTATAAAGTTAGGTTGACGTAAGTCACCTACATGAACTTATTTGTGCATGTGTCTATGCTCAAATTTGTCTCCAGCTGACAAATACCCTGCTACAGCGACACAGTGAAACCACATCCTGAACAGCGTAGAGCTATGGTCAACCTATGCAGAACACTGAGGAGGAAGAGAAAGAAGAGGATTAGGGAGGACACATTCTGTGAGATCCCATAAACCAGTGCTGCGTCAGACCGCGAACAAAGGGCTTGGTGGGGCAATATGACTGACTGCATGGAGAACCAGTCAGTGCTTGTTTCTCAGTGAAGTGCCATGTACGGACTGGTTTGCAGCTGCTCCAGGAACACCACCAATAGCCTTGAATTGTTTGTCTCTATGTCCCTCAGCAAACTGGCCTAGAAGAAATCCTCACATCCCTCATTATTGCAGTACATTCTGCAGGTCTGCAAACACAGGAGAATCATGAATCCTGTATTTGCAATGTTCACGAGAATACTGCAAAGCTCTGTGGGCTCCATGCTTCTGTCAGAGATTGCAGAGACAGAAAAGTGCCATGTGGATTTGTGGGATTATTTTTTTAAAAGGCATGAAAATTATGGAATATGTATGGTATTCTGAGATGGAAAAAGCTGCATGCTTGGAACTTGACCCCTAGCTCCCAGAAATTCCTGGGCAAGTCATTTCTATCCCACAACACGTGGAAAAAATTTCCCAAAAAGCACTGTACCCAATGGTGGTATGTGGCACACTGGGACATTTACCCATGATGCACCACAGTTTGCATTGACACAAGCACCCCTGGTGAGTACACCAGCACCGACACAAGCAGCCAAGTATGCAAAAGCCCAAGCGATATAAAATCTTCAGTGGCTGTATGCCAACGTAACTTGCATCCACCACAGTTTGTAGTGTAGACATGGCCTAAAAATGCTGAAGAATCCTGACTGGCTAGTAGAAAGGTTAGCAAATCATTCAGTGCTGTTCAATATCTGTAAATTGGTCTTCTAATAATATACTCTTACATCCATCTAAAGGCACTAATGGAACACAGGCAGCTTTGGTAAAGACATTTCCAGGTCTTGAGGCGTATTTATGTCCTGATCCAGTCCTCTATGAAGTCAATGTTAACGGACAATGTTAACAGACTGTCATGACTGTGTTACTGTATACAGAAAAGTGAAGAAATACCAATCTTCCCTCTGCCTCCTTTTGTACATTTGTTATACTGGTCTTAACTTACAATATCACATACTACAATTTAATCCTGTATTTTAATTTATTTTTTTAATAAATAGTATGTGATCAAGTCTATATTGGAATGCACCAGGAGTGCACACAATCTGGATTCTGGCATTTCCTGATTTTGAGTGCTTAATTATGAAATTTTAGGCCCCATCCCTGCAAAGACTTATGCTCAAGCTTAACTTTACACAATATGAACAGTCCCAATAACTTTAATGGGACTAGTCAGTGAATAACCTGAACCACAGGCATATGTCTTTGCAGAGTCAGGATCTTCCTTTATTAGTGTAGAATTTTGTATGGAATTTCCTACACTTTTTAAAATGAAAAAGATGGAAAAATTAGTAAAAACATAAAAAGAAGCTTCCCTCTCTAGGGCTTCAAAACTTCTGATCTTCACTTTTCAAGTATTTTATATGTATATTACAATTTTAATTTTAGAGAGACAAACTAGGTGAAGTAATATCTTATCAGACCAACTTCCATTGGTGAGAGAAATTTTTGCACTTACACGGAGCTTTTTTCTTCAAGTCTCTAATATTCTTAGACTAACATGGCTACAATAACATTGCAAATTTTAATTGTAATTCAAAAAATACAAATAACTTATCAAATCTTAATTCAGATGCATTATAAGTATCCACTGTAACTAAATACAACATTCACACCCAAATAAAATAGTCCAAAACCTTTCTATTCCCAACAACAGATCAATTTCAATCATAGAATGAAAAAAGCTGGGAATACACAGAAAAACCACAATGCAAGACCATTTAAAATGTATACATTGAATGTAATTCTGTTCTCACAGCAGTTCTATTACAACTACGCAATCAATACTTTCACCAATTAGGCATACAACTTATTAGTATTTTTTGATGTAACAAACTTTTAATCTTATTTCCTTTTCAAACTAGCAACTTACTGTAGAAAACCAAATCTATCTGTGACTTTGTAAAGAAGGTAGTCTGCATCTTCCCAAGGTTCAATCTGGGCACCCTCTCGTCCCTAAAAAGAGAAAGGGAGGCAACAATGAAGGCTTATGACACCACATAGCAAGCTGATCTAAAACTTAAAAAGACAGGACATGAGTTCTGTAGTTAAAGGCATATTCTATATCTGTCCCCCAGACCACCACCACAGAACTCCCAACCTGACCTACAAAGGATGAGAAAGCTCCACAACCATCCCACCAACTTAACTCTTGTAAACAGTATTTCCACTGCAGAAGAGTTCATCAGGTTGTCTTTTTCATACAACCCTTAAGGTCACTGGTGGAGTTGGAGTGCAATGTGGTAAAAGAAGAACAGATGAGTAGTGAGGAACAATATTTTAAAAGGCTTTGAAGGACAAGATGTGTCTTTAACTTGATGTGGTGGACAAGGGAGAGCTAGTGGAGAGATTAAAAAGGGAGGGAATGATATGGACTGATCAACAGGGAAAGATTATTTTAGCAGCTGCATTTTGTAGAATGGGTGGGAGTAATATGTTTGTCACAGAGGTCTGAGGAAGTGGTGGAGGTGGCTGAAGTCGTGAAGATGGGAGATCATGCAGCATTTTAGCTGTATGGGCGGAAAGAAAATGATGAGTCTTAGACATATGTGAATGAAGAGCAGCCACAGTTAGATACTGTCTGCACATGAGGAGTGAGAGGGAGGCAACGAAGATTTCCCCAAGGTTACATACAAGCCTGAGTGATACAGAAGATGGCAATTTCTAATGATAAATCAAAGCTGATGAGAGTGTATGCACACACATCCTTGTTGTTCATGACAGGTGCCATTCTGACAGCCAGTATGCCTCAGCACTGACTTGCCCAGGCCTCCTCCATGGGTAAGGCCAGTCTTTGATGCCTATACATTCAATAACCCCTGTGATAAAGGTGCTGGAAACGGTCTCCATTAGCGCCAGCTGTGATGGCTATTTTATAAGAATTCCTGTCTCCCAGAATATTGAATGGACCATCAGAATCATGGTAGAGCTGGAAGTGCAGGGGTTTGGGGTGCACTCGCAGAGTTGTGGAGAGAATGGGGAGCTGGAATGCAGGGGTCTGATGTGGACTGGCAGGGTTGAGATGCAGGAAGCTTGAAGTCCACTGACGCTGTGGGGTGCAGGAGTTGTGGTACACTGGCAGAGTGTTTGGTGCAGGAAGATTAGGGTGCAGGAAGGTTGGGGTACACTGGAAGAGCTAGGGAGTGTGCCCCCACCCTCTCTTGCCTCCTACACCATCCCCATTTATCTCCCTCCTGATAGCCACCTCCCCTTGCTGGAACTCCAAATCCCTATTCCCCTAACCCCCCACTTCTTCATCCCCTAATGCCCCTCCCCTCCCAGGATGCATTACATATCCAAATTTCCCTTCCCACTGGAAGACTTCAATTACATTCCCCACAAAATAAAACTGCCACTCCTGACTCACAAATTGTAGCAACCTCCAGCTGCTCAGTTTAAAAAAAAAAACTGCTTTTGTCTTAGGTGGGGGCTTGTGATTAACTTATCCTTAATTATATTAATTGACGGGTAAGTTCACAGCCATCGTGATTCATCCAATCATTAACGTGTCTCAGTACAAGACAGCACTAGGAAACAATTTTTGAAAGTGCCTGCAATTCAGGAACTCCTTGGCTGAATGACTGCGAATTTGAATTCCTAATGCTGTCCTGTCCCATGCTCCCCATGAGGGGCACTAAATTTCAGTGTAATACAAGTAACTATTCAGATTTTAGAGTGCTTACAAGAATCAAGTTTTAAAGCTTATAAAATGGCAAGAACATTAACCTTCTAGCTGATTTTCTGTATTGATGCATGCATAATATTAAAAATTTATATTTTCTTAAATACTGTTTTCAGCATGGGTACCCAAAGATTTAGTGCACTACCTTGGGTAAAATGTGACAGATTAGAACCATTTTGACCTGCTGGGTTCCTTGTCATCATATCAACAGTTTGACCTCTAGCTCTGTACAATGAAAATAAAGTAAAATAAAATATATATTGAAAAAAAACAGACACACACACACACACCACCTAGCCATTTTTTTAAGTTTCTATTTTGTTCTGAGCTTACATATCTGGAACCCCTGGCTCAAATGACTCCAAGTTTAAGTCATTAATGCTAGCCTGCACACTTCAGAGGCACACCAACTTTCAAAGAAACCTGAAAAAGTTTGTCTATTCTAGATTACTTAGCAAGGTCAACCTTTAAACAGATGATGTGATGCAACCTCAACTATAGTGGCACTGCTGCACCACTATAACTAAACAGTCTTTCAGCCATGATTGCTACCAACTTTGTACTAAAGCTATTGCTACAAAACAAATGTCCATGAAAAGAAAATCCCTATGGCTCCCTTAAAATCATACATATTCCACATTATATAGATACAGCTTTACTTTATATAAAATTTTGCATGATGTTTCCTTACCTCCACAAATTACCGTCTAGCACAGTACATACTCACGGTATGTCTACACTACCCGTTGAATTGGTGTGAAACGATCGATCCAGTGGAGGTCAATTTATCATGTCTAATCTAGACACGATAAATCAACCCCCAAGCGCTCTCCTGTCGACTCCTGTACTCCACCGCTGCGAGAGGCGCAGGTAGATTTGACAGGGGAGTGGCAGCAGTCGACTCACCGTAGTGAAGACACTGCAGTGAGTAGGTCTAAGTATGTCGACTTCAGCTATGTTATTCACATAGCTGAAATTGCGTAACTTAGATCGACAACTACCCCCCTCCACCCCAGTGTAGACCAGGGCTTAGACTGAGGTTTGGGAGACACAAATGGCTCTTTAATGCGTCTCCTGCAGCTCTTTGCAACACATATTAAAACACTGTGTGATTTAATTATTAACCAGTCTAAGCTATTAACCAATAAGGATGCTTTTATTATGTTACTAACCAATTAAGTTATCAACCTGCACTAAGTTATTAACTTCTTTGCTGTGAGAATAATATATACTACTATTTTATAGATATAGATGTATTATAGATATAAATATGTGTGCATGTAACTAAGTATTTCCCCGTCATACCATTTAAATATGCATATATTACTATAGCCAGGTACTACTGTGGCTCTGCTGAGTAATGTTGATCACTAATTTGGCTCTTGAACCACTGAGGTCTGAGTATCACTGGTCTAGCATGTAGTATGGCTACCAATGATACTGTGATAAGACTATGCGAGTAAGATGTAGGCATGCATAATCCAGTTGTATTATATGACAGTCTTACTTGCTATATGGTTCAAAAACATCACAGGCTGAAATTATTTTCTTTACATAAAATAGGTTACAATAGCAAATCAATGTGGGTTTTTTTTCTTTTTGATTGCCATTACTGATTTAGCATTAAATTTATATTATCATGCATCAATAAAGAGTTAAAGTATGTGTATCCTCAAAAAAAAATAGTGTCTCTAGATCAATACCTTGGTTTGACTAAAAAGCATCAATCAGAATAAATAAAACCCTACTGGATGTAAGACACAGGCACCTCAATACAAGTGAAAGAAAAATGACAAAAATCTTAAAATAGCCCTGAAGCAACTTACATACATCTGAAACTTAAGATCATCAAACCATCACCAAAAACACGTAGAAAAAAAATAAAGCAAGCTCTCCTAATGTTAATGTGTACTGAACACGATGCAGAATATCACACAGAATATTTTAGAGAAGGCTATTCATTTTTGAACTTGCCAGAGGAAGACCACATTTCAATTTCTAATAGTCAATGACAAAATTACACTATTAACAGGAGCACTTACTTTGTCATACTTGGCAACTATCTCAGCTCGTTCTTGGGCAAGTTTGACAGCAGCATCCTGTTCGGCATCTGAATCTGTTCAGGATTAAAATAAAATGTAACTGAGGTTTACTCTCTCTGTAATCGAGAACTGTTGAAAAATAATTAGAGAATAAATCTTATCACACCGACATTAGGTCCCAGGAGTACCAAAATAAATACAGTGAAATGAAATATGGTGGTATAACCTGAAAAGTAACAATCTGAATATTGTTCAAGATCAATAAAATTGTGCACTGTTCCAACTGCTGAACAGATGTAACTTCAACTCTCAAACCTGCAATCTAACAACATATTTTATTTCTATACAATTATAAGAAACGGAAGAGCTAAAGCTTCTTGTGATAAGATGCATTAGGAACTTCTGAGATACCACTACTGAGTTTTTGTGATTCTTTCACAACTTTCACTAACCATAGTGAAATCATTCATTGATTTTCTCCTTTTTAAAATTACATCCATCATGATTTGAGATGTTACAATGCTATCTTATGTGGAAAAGGGTTGGCATGCCAATGCTGAAGTATTTTCTCCAACCTTTCCGAAAGATGGACGTTTAAATCTTGAAAAGAACTGGAAGACTGAAGGCCTCAGGGCTACAACTTCCACATGTGCCTTACCCTTAAGAACTCAGATATCGCAAGTAATGCTACAATGCACGTTATTACCACTTCTAAAAAAAATTTAAAATTAACAGTGTATGAGTAATTCCCAAGATTCATAAAGTTGCAGGATTAGAATACACCAGAACTATTAAAGTAGCAGCACTCGAATGAACTCTTAGGACACTGGCTATTCCCAAGGAAGCAGTGAAGGAAGAGACGGGTCATATCAGGAACTGAAGCTAGGGCAAGAAAGAGCTAGTGCAGCGGGAACAGCATGACACATCAGGATGATAGGTCTGACACATGCGAGGAGATGGGGCCTTCCAGCTAACTGAAGTAACATTTCACTGTAGCACTGGGGTCAGAGCATTAGCCCTGGTCTACCCTACGAGTTTAGGTCAAATTTAGCAGGGAAGTAGAGAGTCAAACAAGGGGGTGGGTTTTCATCAAGGAGAAACAAACAGAACTGTCACACCGTAGCCTGGCCAGTCATGAAACTGGTTTTCAAAGCTTCTCTGATGCACAGGGCGCCCAGGTGTGCTTTTCTAATCGCCCTGGTGTCCAGTTGTGCGTAACTGACCGCCAGGCAATTTGCTCAACCTCCCACCCCGCCATAAACATCTCCCCCTTACTCTCACAGATATTGTGGAGCACACAGCAAGCAGCAGCAACAACAATGGGAATATTGGTTTCGCTGAGGTCTAACCTAGTCAGTAAACTGTGCCAGAAAGCTTTTAAATGTCCAAATGCACATTCTACCACCATTCTGCACTTGCTCAGCCTATAGTTGAACTGCTCCTTACTACTGTCCAGGGTGTCCGTGTATGGCTTCATGAGCCATAGCATTAAGGGGTAGGCTAGGTCCCCAAGGATAACTATAGGCATTTCAACATCCCCAATGGTAATTTTCTGGTCTGGGAAGTAATTTCCTTTCTGTAGCTATTCAAACAGACCAGAGTTCCTGAAGATGTGAGTGTCATGCACCTTTCCTGGCCATCCCACGTTGGTGTTGTTGAAGCATCCCTTGTTATCCACCAGTGCTTGCAGCACCATTGAAAAGTACTCCTTGCTGTTTACGTACTGGCTGCCAAGGTGGTCAGGTCCCAAGATAGGGATATGCATTCCATCTATCACCCCACCACAGTTAGGGAACCCCATTGCAGCAAAGCCATCCACTATGACCTGCACATTTCCCAGAACCACTACCCTTGATAGCAGCAGCTCAGTGATTCCATTGGCTACTTGGATCACAGCAGCCCACACGGTAGATTTACCCACTCCAAATTGATTCCCAACTGACCAGTAGCTGTCTGGCATTGCAAGCTTCCAGAGGGCTATCGCCACTCACTTCTCAACTGTAAGGGCTGCTCTCATCTTGGTATCCTTGCGTTTCAGGGCAGGGGAAAGGAAGTCACAAAGTTTCATGAAAGTGCCCTTACGCATGCGAAAGTTTCGCAGCTACTGGGAATTATCCCAGACCTGCAACACTATGCGCTCCCACCAGTCTGTGCTTGTTTCCCGGGCCCAGAGTCAGCGTTCCACTCCATGAGTCTGTCCCTATTGCCACCATGATGTCCATATTGCCAGGGCCCGTGCTTTGAGAGAAGTCTGTGTCCATGTCCTCATCACTATCATGATCGCACTGTCGTCGCCTCCTCGCCTGCTTTTGCGGGTTCTGCACATACTGCAGGATAATGTGCGAGGTGTTTGCAATGCTCACAACAGCAGCGGTGAACTGAATGGGCTCCATGCTTGCCATAGTATAGCGTCTGCAGTAGAGCACAGTTGCAGCAGAAGCGGTGGATGACAACGGATGCCACGAGAATAAGGTATTTATACAGAACGACGAGAGGACCTGAGAGGTGGATTCATGGTACCAGGAAAGCAGGAGAGCAGAGTTGCAGCAGAAGCGGTGGATGATCATGACGGTTAGCAGTCCTACTGCACCGTCTGCTGACGGCAGTATGACATCTGTATGGAAAAAAGGCGCGAAACGATTGTCTGCTGTTGCTTTCACGGAGGGAGAGGCGACTGACAACGTGTACCCAAAACCACCCGCGACAATGTTTTTGCCCCATCAGACATTGGGAGCTCAACCCAGAATTCCAATGGGCAGGGGAGACGGCGGGAACTGTGGGATAGCTACCCACAGTGCAACGCTCCGAAAGTCAACGTTAGCCACGGTGGTGAGGACGCACTCCGCCGACTTAATGCACTTAGTATGGACATATACAATTGATTGTATAAAATCAATTTCTAAAAATCGACTTCTATAAGATCGACCTAATTTTGTAGTGTAGACATACCCTTAGAAAGGATCTTGTTGACTGAGAGAAGGGAGTAGAAAATAAAATGAGAGCATGAACAACTCGACTAGCTTATCTGGCTCCAATCACAAAGTAAAAAGTAAACTCAACCCTTAGTTTTCCAGTGGTAAAGGAGGCATGTAAGATGAAAGAAAGTTAAGATATCTTACCAACTAACATTTGACAACGATCAAGTAACGAATTCAAAAATGGTTATGGCATCAGAATTAATGAAGGAAACAATCTTCCACCAATGGAAGATTTTCATCTTTTTTTTTTTCAAATAGCAATAAACTTTGAAAAAAACAGCTGTCAAAAAACATTTGGTATTTAAAAAATACATTCATTTCAACACTCTATTTTCATTCACCATTTATTCCTTGAAGTGAGCATCTTTGTAGTGTATTATTTCTCTAGAAAGGGAACACTCCAAAAGTATATGCCATGAAAAATGGTAAATTTTAAGGGATTCTACATAAAAGCATCATATTCCAAGAAGAGACTTTTTATTGACATACTTTTCAATATTTGTTCCATCCTTATATTTCCTTATGCGATTTACTATGACTATTTTCCAGGACAATGGCTTTCCTAGATATTTCCACTAACCAGATTACAAATAAAGGCAGAACAGTCTTGAGAAGAACACATTTTCTTACTGATGCTTAACTCAATACAAGATTAACTGTAACAAATGGATTGTAATGAGCAATGAATGAGAGTTAAGTATCCCTTAATATGAAAGGAAAAAAAATAAAAGCTTTACTATGTTAACCAAGGAGCCAGTTAAAGGTAATTGCTGTTAGAAAATTCTTAACACATTAAGTTTTGCATTTGATGTGGTGGTTTTCTTTTTTTGTTCTTTTAAAACCACAGCTGATAGAATAAAACGTGCAGGTGTCCCATCTGCAATCAGGTTTCGGGCAACATACAGTACCTGTACAGTAACTTCTCGCTTAACGTTGTAGTTATGTTTCTGAAAAATGCTACTTTAAGTTTAAGTTTTTACAGCATCCCAGCCTTAGAAGACAAAATCTTTGTTTGGCAGACAACTGTAAAGATGTAGAACCCTGCTTTCACTCCTGAAACTCTAGAAATGTATTTCTAAACAGGATCAAGACATGAATTCTACATTTTGGGGAACTATGTCCCTATTCAAATGAACCTTCCCTTACTGAGGGCAGAAGTACCAAAAGTTCATGCTGCTGTGGGATGTTTTTCCACAGCCTCCCCACATCTTCCAAAACTATATTCCATTCCCTTTGTTATATCTCTCCTCCTTTCCTCACCATCGCTGCTGAAGTCATATTTCCTCATGTTATCGGGTGATTTATAGTGTAAATTCCTCAGGCCAGGGAGCTTGTCCTTTTCAATAAAAACAAGGAGGTGTCCTTGTGGCACCTTAATGACTAACAAATGTTTTTGGGCATAAGCTTTTGTGGGCTAAAACCCACTTCATCAGATGCATGGAGTGGAAAATACAGTAAGCAGGTATAAATACACAGCACATGAAAAGATGCGGGTTGTCTTACCAAGGGGGGGAGACGGGGAAGGTCAGTGCTAACGAGCCAATTCAATTAAGGTGGAAGTGGCCTATTCTCAACCTTCTATTAAGCTATACCAAACTAATTTAATTATATGTTAATTCATCCACACACAAAAATTGGAGAGCAGCTTGCAATGGGGACAACCGGTTATATTTTGGAAGATAAAGGACATAGCATGGTCTTCCTTACAGAAAGAGTGCTTAAATATTTCCAAGTTAGAAGTTACATAATGGCTCAGCATTGAGTCAAATCTAAAAACAGAAATCTGATAGAAAAGTTATTTTTGAAATATCTGCGCAATTCCAAAAAAAAAAAAATAATAATTTTACCACCTTTTATCACAATGAAAAGCAAAATTTACAAAATCACTTAGGCGTAGTACTGTATGGAATATCTACAACAAAAAATTATGATTAAAAACATTCTAAACTTTTCTGATTTAAAATTTGCATTATTCAAAAAAATCAATGATTTATTCAAAGGCCAACTGATAAGATTTCAAATGAGGTTGACAATGGGGAATTATCAATCCGAGTTGGTAAAGGGACATTATCAACTCATCAGGTTCCTTTGGGATCTGTTCTTATGATGCTATTCAATATTTTTATCAATGACCTGGACGAAAATATAAATTCATTCCTAAGCAAGGTTGCATATGACCAAGATTGGCAGTGAGTGAATAACAATGACGACAGGTCACTGACACAAAACAATCAGGGTCACTTGGATGGCTGGATGCAAAGAATCAAAACATATTTTACATAGCCTAACTCAAGAAAAGAATGCAGTCCATACTCACAGGATATGGGACTGTATTCTGGAAAACAGTGACTTCAAAAGGGACTACAAAGTCATTGTAAAAAGAAAAGGAGTACTTGTGGCACCTTAGAGACTAACCAATTTATTTGAGCATGAGCTTTCGTGAGCCACAGCTCACTTCATCAGATGTGTACCGTGGAAACTGCAGCAGACTTTATATACACACAGAGAATATGAAACAATACCTCCTCCCACCCCACTGTCCTGCTGGTAATAGCTTATCTAAAGTGATCAACAGGTGGGCCATTTCCAGCACAAATCCAGGTTTTCTCACCCTCCACCCCCCCACACAAATTCACTCTCCTGCTGGTGCTAGCCCATCCAAAGTGACAACTCTTTACATAATCAAGTCGGGCTATTTCCTGCATAGATCCAGTGAGAAAACCTGGATCTATGCAGGAAATAGCCCGACTTGATTATGTAAAGAGTTGTCACTTTGGATGGGCTAGCACCAGCAGGAGAGTGAATTTGTGTGGGGGGGTGGAGGGTGAGAAAACCTGGATTTGTGCTGGAAATGGCCCACCTGTTGATCACTTTAGATAAGCTATTACCAGCAGGACAGTGGGGTGGGAGGAGGTATTGTTTCATATTCTCTGTGTATATAAAGTCTGCTGCAGTTTCCACGGTACACATCTGATGAAGTGAGCTGTGGCTCACGAAAGCTCATGCTCAAATAAATTGGTTAGTCTCTAAGGTGCCACAAGTACTCCTTTTCTTTTTGCGAATACAGACTAACACGGCTGTTCCTCTGAAAGTCATTGTAGATAGCCACCAGAATATGAGCTCCTACTCCATGATGATGTCACAAAAAAGAACACACACAATACCTGGATGTATTAACCAAGGTAACACTGAGAAGGAGCAATATATTACCCCTGTGTACAGCACTGGTGAGATCACTAGTGAAATACTGTGTCCATGCTTTTAAAGGGGAATTGAAAAATTGGAGACAGTAAGGGAAAAAAGAAGAACTATAAGAATGATTTGTGAACATTAAGGAAAACTGGAAAACATTCCTCACAATGAGAGACTAAAGGAACTCAATCTATTTAACTAATCTTCTGAATCAAGGAGAAGATTAAGAAGTGACTTATCTTTCTACGACATATTTTAGTTCAACCACAAAGTTGGTGAGCTACACATAGGAATCCCCAAGTGACAGTAATGGTCTACATTATAGAGGCCATGACAGACATAACAGTTCCATGTCGCCTTAAAATATATGAATGATGATTAACAATAATGACATTTGTCATGGTCCATTGTGGTATTGATTGGATTTTGTTTCTTTAAAGATATTTTTTTAAAAATCCACAGGTAAAAACACATGAAAAACAAACTTCCTGGTTATTTAAAGGGCTCTAATCACAGCCAGTTTATAATCATTCATGAGCATATGTTTAATAGCTAAACACGGAATATGGAGGAGTGGTGGGGAGAGGAGAACGTTCCTTTTATATTAGCAGGGAAAACACTCAGAGAATGACACTTAGAAATAAAGCAGCTCATCTTGTACATTTGACTTTTCCACATTTGTGTGCTACTTTCAAATTAAAACCAAAGGTTAACCTTAAGTAATAAAGGTTGAAAAAAGATATGTTTATACTTCGCGTTACAGATATATACTGACAGGCTTCAAAGATTAAGTCCCCTATTTATCCACAGAACAGGAACAGTACTGATACCACCAGTGCAGGTTTCTAATGTACCAATGGGCCTCCAACCTGACCTGAAGAAACCCAAAACTTCCAAGCCCATTTAATACTTGACCTCTCTTCTGAGGCTGGCAACAAAGGTGCCAATTAGTGCTAGTATTTTTAGATGTGTTCACTTATCCAAAAAAACTGGATTCCTGCCAACTAACTTCATACAGAGCATTAGAAAGTAGCAGCTATCTTATTTGCGCCTCATCTTCTATTTTTAAATTAATCAAAGGGAAAGTAAGGCCTGCTGAACTGGGTAGGTGTGGACTGGCCTCAGAATTAGGGTTGCCAACTGTCTAATCATACAAAGCCAAACACTCCTGCCCCACCCACCCACCCTTCCCTGAGGCCCTGCCCCTTCTCCAAGGCCCCGCCTCCCTCCCTCCATCTCTCACTCTCCTCACTCACTTGCTGGGGCACTGGGATGGAGCGCAGGATGAGGTGGGGACTCTGGACTGGGGCCGAGGGTTCAAGTGCAGGAGGGGGTGAGGTGTGCAGGCTCTGGGAGGGAGTTTGGGTGCAGGAAGGGGCAGGGGGCTGGGGAGCAGGAGAGGTGAGGGCTCCACCGGCGGCACAGTGGGGTTTAGGCAGGCTCCCTGGCTGCTCTGGCCCCGCGCCACTCCAAGAAGCAGCCAGGAAGCCTGCCTTAGCCCCGCTGCAGGAGGCACAACCCCTGCAGCTCCCATTGGCTGCAGTTCCCAGCCAATGGGAGCTACCAAGTCACGTGCTGCCCCCAGTGCTGGAGACCTCTTGCTTCCCCCATACACTCCAGGGGCCATAGGAGCCTGCCTTAGCCCCGCTGCACTGCCGGACTTTTAGCACCTAAAATTTCCTGGTTTGGCTCCTGTAGCCTCTGGGAGATAGAGCCTGATTCCAGGAGACTCCCAGCAAAACCAGGAGGGTTGGCAACCCTAATCACAACAGGTATAATCAGCAGTATAACTGCTTCCTCCTCTGCTATCTGAGCAATATTTAGCACAGACAACTTATTTTGCTCCCTGTTCCCCCACTTGGGGGTGTAGGATTATCCTCTTGTTTCAGGAAGAGTTAGAATACCTTCTGAAAACAGGAAGTAGGATTGGACACCCTGATGAAACAAGCTGATGATGGAAGGCAAAACATTACATAGCCTTATTCAAGAGATGTAGGCAACACATTTTGAGGCCTAAATAGATCTTCTGTAAAAGGAAAGCAAATGAGTTTCGGATGTCAGCATTACTCACGAGTGACAAAGCCACAAGTGAGTTATGGCAGACATCCCAAATGAATATCAATAAAACTTCCATGACAACCAGGTTTGCTGCATGTGCCATATTTTAAAATGAAAACAATATTTTAGAAGAGGTTTTAAAAATATTTAGACTCTTGTATTTCTCCACCTGTTAGGGAGTCCAGCATATTGGTCTCAGAGGAAAACAAATCAAAAACTTCAAATTTAAGTTACTGTGACGTTGGACCTCATAATGCTTTATGGAAATATGCTTATGAATCTATATATGACATAACTGGAATATGTCTTGCGCTACATATGCCATGTAACATATCTCCGCAAAGCTTATGATCTACTGAACATATTCATCCTATTTGTATGCATGTATCATTTTTGTATTTGAAGTTATGAATATTGGCTGTGTACTTGTTTGATTTTAAGTTGCCTCAGTAAGGCATTTGGTCAGCTTCTTAATAAAGGAATTTGCAAGTTAAGTGCCCAATCAAGAAACACTTAATGGACAATGGAACCTTGGAAGACTCCAATCCATATAAGAAGTCTACCTGAGGACATTCAAGGTAGCATGTGAACAATGGCTGCCACCTGTAAAGTCCTGAGTCATGCATGGACACTTGATTTGCCCATGTGATTCCCAAAACTCCATCTTGTAGCTAGGTTTCTGCATAGGAAAGAGGAAGGGGTCTCCACCCACAAGAGAAATTCTATTTAAGCCACTGGGAGACCCCTCCATTTTGTCTTCAGCTGGCTCAAGAGATACCTCTCCACCCACAAAGGATACCTGAAAGAAACTGGAACAAAGGACAGTAACTCCAGAGTGTGAGTGATTGCTGGACCCAGACTAGGAGGGGACTAGTCTGTAAAAGAAGCTTACTGGAACATCTCTGAGGGTGAGATTTAATCTATAATCACTTTTACTGTCAGGTTTCAGAGGAACAGCCGTGTTAGTCTGTATTCGCAAAAAGAAAAGGAGTACTTGTGGCACCTTAGAGACTAACCAATTTATTTGAGCATGAGCTTTCGTGACCTACAGCTCACTTCACTGTATCAGGCTTAGACTTGCGTGTTTTATTTTATTTTGCCTGGTAATTAATTTTGTTCTGTCTGTCATTACTTTGATCCACTTAAATCCTATTTTTTGTATTTAATAAAATCACTTTTTACTTATTAATTAACACAGAATATGCATTAATACCTGGGGGGGGGGGGGAGAACAGCTGTGCATTTCTCTCTATCAATGTTATAGAGGGCGAAAAATTTATGAGTTTACCCTGTACAAACTTTATACAGGGTAAAATGGATTTGGGGTTTGGATCCCATTGGGAGCTGGGCATCTGAGTTGAAGACAGGAACACTTCTTAAGCTGTTTTCAGTTAAGCCTGCAGCTTGTGTGGGACGTGATTCAGACCTGGGTCTGTGTTTGTAGCAGGCTAGCATGTCTGGCACAACCAAGCAGGGTTCTGAAGTCCCAAGCTGCCAGGGAAAATGGGCTTAGAGGTAGTCCCAGCACATCAGTTGCAGTTCCCAAGGGGTTTTCTGTGATCCAACCCATCACAGATACCTCTAAAACTGACATAAAATAGATTTCCTATACATACGGGACAAGATTTTCTTTAAAAATATATTCAAAGCAAAGACTAGAGTAACCAGATATTCAGTTTTCGACCAGAACACACAGTCGAAAAGGGATCCTCACACTGCTGACCAGGCCGTTGACTGTCCGGGTGACAGCGCCACGCAGCAGTATTGGCAGGCTCCCTGCTAGCCTCTGCACCCCGCGGCTCCCGGGAAGCAGCCGGCATGTCCCCCCTCTGGCTTCTATGTGTAGGGGCAGCCAGGGGGCTCCGCACAGCCAATGGGAGCTGGGGGGGGAGGCGTCTGCAGTACGCAGAGTTGTCTGGCCGAGCCTCCGTATAGGAGCTGGAGGAGGACATGCCGCTGCTTCCAGAAGCTGCTTGAGATAAGCGCCTCCCAGAGCCTGCGCCCCTGAAGGCCCCCCCGGCACCCCAATCCCCTGCCCCAGCCCTGATCCCCCTCCTGCACCCCAACTCCCTCATCCCAGCCCCATATCAGAGCCCACACACACACACCGTGTACCCCAACACCTGCCCCACCCCAGAGCCCCCTCCTGCACCCCAAACCCCTCATACCAGGCCCCACCCCAGAGCCCACACCCCCCCCCGGAGCCCTCAACCCCACTCACATCTAGTCCCCCTGAGCCAGCCCAGTGAAAATGAGCACGAGTGAGGGTGCGGATAGCAAGCGACAGAAGGACAGGAGGATGGAGTGAGCGGGGATGGGGCCTTGGAGGAGGAGCAAGGCAAGGGTGTTTGGTTTTGTGAGAGTAGAAAATTGACAATTCTAGCTAAAACTCCTAAATCCATATTTAGACTCCTACACAAGTGATCTGATTCTTAAAGAACTGAGCACCAAGCAGTTCTCACTGAAATGCTTTTCAGAGAAAAAGGAGAGAGAGGACAGATAACTGAAGACAACTCTGGAAAAATAGATAATCCTGAAGTATTCTAGGAAAGTAAAAGAAAATTCCAGTGAACCTAGGAAGGGACAGAAGGTGCTAAACAAAAGCAAGTGAGATGTAGTAAAACAAATAAATATATAACTGAAAAGCATTTATCTCTGGAGTAGAACACAGCAGCAACTTAGCTACTGAAATGCATACAGCAACCATATTTATCAGTTAAGGAAACAGAGAAGAATAATGTAGTCAAATGAAAATAAAGAATAAACCACACTACTTTTAAAAAATAATCTGGAATAAGATTGCATGCGAACGTACTATAATGAAGGGTCCCCCCTCCCGCCCCCACCCCATTAAGGGTTTTTTCCTTTCAGGATAACCATTCAAAGAACAAGATCACTGAAGAAGAAATGGTACTTAAACAATTCAGCTCTCTGCAATGTAATTTACAAAGTCTAACCTTTAACACAACTAAAACAGAACATGTCAATCTCACAAGCCCTTCAGTGAACACACACACAGCTACCTCAGAAGAATACTGAAAGCTGAGACACAACACAACTGTGTAGATGGGACAATATATCAGCACAACATATTTTCTCAGGTTGTTTGATGATTATAAAACAGTTCTATGTATACATTTTTATTTAAGGACTGGATCCCTGTTCACATTAAGGGTACTTTTATAAGTAGTTCATAAAGAGTGAATAAATGATTAAAAGATGCTATAAACATGTTACAGATATGAGTGGTATGTGTTATAGAGGATTATAAATTATAGATGATTTTGAACCCTGGCTACAGGTAACCTATTGACATGTTGGAGTATATATATATATATAGCAACTGATTAACCATTTATTAAAGCAACTATTTATCATTTATTAATCCTTTATAATTTTATAAACTGGCCTTCAAGAAACTTAATACACCACAATGTTCTCTCCCTAGAGAGTAACACTAGTATCTCTCTTTCCCTATGGATAAAAGATACCTACCCCACTTTCTCTACCCATTGTCATTTATAGTTTCTCAGATTCGCCTCCCTCCAATCAATGTTCCACATTTCATTCTCTGCTACAAGTATCATAACTAGAATCCTACCAAATTCACGGCCATGAAAAACACATCATAGACCATGAAATCTGGTCTCCCACCATGAAATCTGGTCTTTTGTGTGCTTTTACCCTATACTATATAGATTTCAGGGGGGAGACCAGTGTTTCTAAAATTGGGTGTCCTGACCCCAAAAGGAGTTACTGGGTGCTCAGTATTGTCACCCTTACTTCTATGCTGCCTTCAGAGCCGGGCGGCTGGAGACCGGCAGCTGTTGGCCGGGCGCCCAGCTATGAAGGCAGTGCCCCGCCCGCAGCAGTGCAGAAGTAAGGGTGGTAATACCATACCAACCCATCCTTATTTCTGTGCTGCTGCTGGCGGTGACTCTGCCTTCAGAGCTGGGCTCCTGGACAGTACCTGCCACTCTCCAGCTGCACAGCTCTGAGGGCAGCGCGGCCGCCAGCAGCAGCACAGAAGTAAGGGCAGCAGTACTGCAACCCCCTCCTACAATAACCTTGTGACTCCTTTTTGGATCAGGACCTGTCATAAATATAAAGGGAAGGGTAAACCCCTTTGAAATCCCTCCTGGCCAGGGGAAAGCTCCTCTCACCTGTAAAGGGTTAAGAAGCTAAAGGTAACCTCGCTGGCACCTGACCAAAATGACCAATGAGGAGACAAGATACTTTCAAAAGCTGGGAGGAGGGAGAGGAACAAAGGGTCTGTCTGTGTGCTGCTCTTGCCAGAGACAGAACAGGAATGGAGTCTTAGAACTTTTAGTAAGTAATCTAGCTAGGTATGTGTTAGATTATGATTTCTTTAAATGGCTGAGAAAAGAATTGTGCTGAATAGAATAACTATTTCTGTCTGTGCATCTTTTTTGTAACTTAAGGTTTTGCCTAGAGGGGTTCTCTATGTTTTTGAATCTAATTACCCTGTAAGATATCTACCATCCTGATTTTACAGGGGGGATTTCTTTATTTCTATTTACTTCTATTTTTTATTAAAAGTCTTCTTGTAAAAACTGAATGCTTTTTCATTGTTCTCAGATCCAAGGGTTTGGGTCTGTGGTCACCTATGCAAATTGGTGAGGCTTTGTATCCAACATTTCCCAGGAAAGGGGGGGTGCAAGTGTTGGGAGGATTGTTCATTGTTCTTAAGATCCAAGGGTCTGGGTCTGTAGTCACCTAGGCAAATTGGTGAGGCTTTTTACCAAACCTTGTCCAGGAAGTGGGGTGCAAGGTTTTGGGAAGTATTTTGGGGGGAAAGACGCGTCCAAACAGCTCTTCCCCAGTAACCAGTATTAGTTTGGTGGTGGTAGCGGCCATTCCAAGGATAACGGGTGTAATATTTTGTACCTTGGGGAAGTTTTGACCTAAGCTGGTAAAGATAAGCTTAGGGGGTTTTTTCATGCAGGTCCCCACATCTGTACCCTAGAGTTCAGAGTGGGGGAGGAACCTTGACAGACCTGTACAATTACAACACTGAAATTTCAGATTTAAATAGCTGAAATCATGAAATTTACCGTTTTTAAAATCCTATGACCATGAAATTGACCAAAACGGACCGTGATTTTAGTAGGGCCATAATCGGAACACTAATCCAAATAAGCACAGAAGACCTAGTAACATGAGCAGCACAGGCTGCTGAAGCACGGCATTGAATTTTTTGCAATTAAAGTTATGAGAAAGTTACTGAATTTTAAGATGTCCAAAAACTGCCCTACCACCCTGCAAACAAAAGACTATCAGAGAGCACTGGTCTGGGAATTAAGTGAACTAGGTTATAATCTCAGCTCTGCCAGTGATTCACTATTACTTACTTCTCTGTGCCTCAGTTCCATCTGCTAGTTATAATTAGCTGCTGAAAGACTAAGTTAATTTAGTTCTGTAAACTTCAAGGTGCTCAGATGAAAGGTGCAATAAAAGTAAAAAGGATCATATTATTTCATATATATTGAAATGGAGTGCCCCACTATCTTGTCATTTTCCTCACCATGATTCATTTGCAGCTGCAGGGGTAAAAAGGAACCAAAGAGCCATGGAAGATGCAAAGTTATTTCCCATTACTTCACTCAAATTCTTGCTTGCTTGCACATTCCACAGCACAAACAGCCAGTTGCATTGGTATAAACTACTAACTGCAGGCACTATTAACAGCTGTTCTGCATCTGCAACACCACATTCAAAGCTCATCTCAGAATGATGTTTGGAGGGTTTGGGGTTTTTTTTTAAACTGTGTGGTCAAATCAGAGGGTTCTTTTAATGACAATAATATTCATTCTCCCTTCCTATTTTAAAATCACAGTACTTTACAGTGAGTAACTGATATAACTGGCCAATGCACTCTGACCGAAGAATATCAGGATTCCTGGAAACCATCCTCAAACCACTCACCACACAAAGCTTCCTCCAGGACACAACTGACTTCCTCCACAAACTCTGCAGCATTTAGAGCAGAGGTGGGCAAAGTATGGCCCCACAGGCCACATCCGGCCCCCGGGACTCTCCTGCCCGGCTGGCTAGCCCTCTCCCCTGCAGCCTCAGCTCACTGCGCCGCTGGTACAATGCTCTGGGCGGTGGGGCTGCGAGCTCTTGCCAGGCAGGGCAGCTGCAGATCCGTGGCCTAACCTGGTGCTCTGTGCTGCACAGTGAGTGGCTGGCTCCATCCAGGCAGCGCGGCTGCCTGGTGCAGCCATGCCGCCAGCCACCGGTGCTCCAGGCAGCGCAGTAAGGGGGCAGGGAGGGTTGGATAGAGGGCAGGGGAGTTTGGGGTGGTGGTCAGGAGGTGCAGGTGTGGATAGGGGTCCAGGCGGTCAGAGGGCAGGGAACATGGGGGCAAGGGTCCCAGGGGGGACAATCAAGAAGGAGAGGAGGGGTTGGATGGGGTGGCAGGGGGCAGTCAGGGGACAGGGAGAAGGGGTGGTTGCCACTTCCCTGTACACCAACAACATCCTTCACAATAACGGCATAGCTGGCTGCCTCAAATATTTACATGACAATCGCCAAACTCATCCATTTCATCCTCAACCACAATCATTTTACATTTAAAAAAAAAACTTTGTCCAAACCACGGGAACAGCCAAAGGTACTAGGATGGTTCCCCAATATGCCAACTGCCTCATGGGCCACCTTGAAGAAAAATTTCTGAACAAATACAACAAAACCAATGAAACACCTGAGATTCACCGATTACATTTTCATCCTTTGGACAGATGACAAACTCCTTCAGATTTCCACCACAACTTCAACAGCCACCATGCATCTATTAAACTCTCTCTGGAACACTCCCATTCCAACACTCCCAGTAAACGTCCTGGACACCACGATCAGCTTCAACCATGGAACCCTACAGACAACCATCTATAAGAAACCCCCCGGATCACTATACCTACCTTCACAGATCCAGTAACCACCTCAAACACACCAAGAAATCTGTTATCTACAGCCAGATATTCAGATACCACAGACTATGCTCCAAGGAGAAAATCCAAGGTGTACACCGTAACGCACTCAAAACCGCCTTCAACAAACAAGGACACTGCACCACAGAAGTAAATCACATCAATCAAAATACCCCGAGAAAATCTGATTCAATACAGAAATTAAACCCCCTCCAACCGCATACCTCTTGTTGTCACCTACCACCCACACTGGAACCCATATGGAGTATCATGAAATAATTACAGGTTTCAGAGTAGCAGCCGTGTTAATCTGTATTCGCAAAAAGAAAAGGAGTACTTGTGGCACCTTAGAGACTAACAAATTTATTTGAGCATAAGCTTTCGTGAGCTACAGCTCACTTCATCGGATGCTTTCAGTGGGAGTATCCAGTTTTGAGAGCTCATTCTTAATCTTTCCCTGTTTGCTGTAGAGGATGTTGATCAGGTGAAATAATTACAACTCCTCCTATGCAATGAGGACCCCATTCTGAAAGAAATCTTTCCTGGCCTTCAAAAATCCCCCAACCTCGCCAAGCTCATCATCAGAAGCAAGCTCCCCACAGAATAGGACACACCAACTCAAAATGGCACCAGACCCTGCCAGAACAACAGATACAAAGTCCCAAGACACATCACCACTGCCACAATGATCAACACCCTGCCCAACACACCCTTCAAGATCCATATGTCCTACACATGCCTATCATAACATGCTGTACCTTTTCCAGTGCATTAAATGACTCAATAGCAACTACGTGGGTGAAAACAGACAATCACTATGCTCTCAAATAAAGTCACACAGGAAAATGATATAAGACAAAAACACCGTATCACCGGTGGGTGAACATTTTTCACAAAGTGATCACTCTATATCTGACCTATCAGTCGTCATCCTCAAAGGAAACCTGCACAACATTTTCACAAGACAAGCCTGAGGGCTTAAATTCATTACTTTTCTAGACACTAAAAATCATGGACTAAATAGAGACACTGGATTTATGACTCATTTCAAACAATCTGTAACACACTAACCAACCCTCCTTTTTGTCCTATGACTCAAAGAGGTGCTAACAGGCCACTGTACCTTGAATGGTCCCTAGAATATGTGCTAACTATTTATGCTAAACAATTTGTTTGATCTTGTATTTAGCTGT
This sequence comes from Caretta caretta, assembly GCF_965140235.1. Classification (NCBI taxonomy): domain Eukaryota; kingdom Metazoa; phylum Chordata; order Testudines; family Cheloniidae; genus Caretta; species Caretta caretta. The sequence goes on along the minus strand of NC_134206.1, from coordinate 340,903,224 downwards.
GACAGTACCTTTACTGTCAGTACCTTTCCCAGACCTGAAGAAGAGCTCAGTGTAGCTCAAAAGCTTGTCTCTCTCACCAATAGACGTTGGTCCAATAAAAAAATATTTTTCCCACCTTGTCTCTCCATTATAAAAATAATAATTTATCATGGCAAATATCCTGTCCCCCCACACCACACACACACTAAACCTGTTCTAAACAGGTGTTGGAAAATATTAAACCCCTTTTACTGTATTTATTTCACACACACACAAACACACACACTTACTTCAAAGGCAGATTTTCTGAGCTGTGAAAACAAGTTAAAATTAGGTTGGAAAAAAGTTGAAATACCACTTAAATAATAAGATTTGTCAGAAAAGAAATGGTATTAAAATTTAAATTACATTTCTTCAAATTTCTATTGTTAAAGCCAGGGTGCTTTATTTTAGTACTATTAGATATCCATCGGCAAAGTAAAACAAAAATTAGATATGCTAGGATAGTAAACAACCTCTTCTAATTCTTAAGGAAGCTAAATAAGAATTATAGATTCTTAAATTAAAGCACTTAAATTAAAATATTTTACCATTCTTTAGATTTTGATTTCCTGTCTGGTCCTGGCAATTATACATTGTCTTAGTCTTCATGTCATAAATTCATTTATTTTTGGATCATATTACTGTATCAAGTAAATAGTAAGTGGCGTAAAACATGCTAAATTTCTCTTTCCTCTTTTCCAACTGCTTCAGATAGCCAAGTCGTTTTGTAGTCCACATAGCTATAATGGAATCACTGCAATTAGAAAAGGGGGAAGCACAATCATTCAAACAAAGATTGTGTTTGTTCAAAAGAAGCATCTTTCAGCCTACACACAAGTATTATCCATTGCAGCCTACAGCCAGCATTCCAACTAATAATAAACAAGTGAATTTGAACAAGCAGCTTCACTATACGTTGTTCCTGAAACACATCATCTTCACAGCCACACTCTTGGCTAAATTCTTTTTGGTGTTTACCACAAACTAAAGAGACCGTATTCAAAACTTTTGGAGAGGTATAGTTCCAGGTGTCCCATTTTGAACTTTGCTCATTTAGAAACAAGTTTAATTCTGAAAGCAGGAAACAATGTAAATTTGTAGAAATATAGTTCAGTTTTCCAATCTCTGCCTGAGCTGGAGACCCATCTGGAAGTCCCTGGTCAGCACTCCTTAAAAACGGACTGCAGGGTTTCCTTATTCTCTAAGTTATTGACAGAACCCTAACTCTCTCTTTAGGTCTAGGTATCTAAGTTTAGAATCTGAAATACCTAGCAAAAAAACACCACAGACTTTCAGGAGTTGATGGCAATCCTTTCCTAGACAAACTTGCTCAATATTCAGAAGTGACAGAATCCATCTTTTTCCTCCTCCTCAGAGTATGAGCAACATGCCTCAGGTAGAATGTGACCACGATTCGTCACCAAATTTGGTCCGCTGGTTGGATCATTAGTTTCCCTGACCCAGGCCGGATATGAGGGGGAGTGTGACGTGATGAAAGCTTGTAACTGTGAGTACAGTACCCTCAGAACTGGAAAGCAATCCCAAATTTCACATATTCATACATACAGATCAAGACATCCATCTAACCTTTAAGCATATGTAGCCTTTAAGCATATTTTCTTCAACAAAATGCTAGTAATTATCCAGGGGTTACATCTGGGGACTGGGACACAACAACAAACACTGTTGCAGATCCTGTAAGTGATTCCCTGCATAACTTGAACTTTGCGAACTCTAGATGCAAGACATATTTGGGTCTGATCCAACTCCTATGAAGTCAAAGAAAAGATTCCCATTGATTTCAGTGGGCCTTGGGTAGGGCCCTAAAAGTGCAAGGCATTATTACAGAAGTAATCAGTTTCATTTTTATTATTTATCCTATTCACTGGTGCCTCCCACTGATTCAAATGACTTTTCCAGTGGTTTTAACCCTCCTCCTTACACCCTTCATTGTGGTACTGAATCTGGAAATTATTTTTAGCTCCAATGTATTTAACATTAACTGCTAGCCTGTATCAGATACTCAACAGTAATAAGTTTAGATGGTTTATCTTCTCAACGTAGTATGTTAATAAAATGTACCAATACCAAATGCCCTTGTAATTATGGTGAGGATACATGATCAACACCAAAGAGTTCATTATAATTGAATGCAGACCTATTTGGTGTGCTCTCCACTACTCCGCATATTTGCTTCAGGTAGTGTGGTTCCTTGTGGGTAACAGTTTTTCTATATAATTTTTTAAAAGTATTTTACCAACTTTTCTTATGATAAATGACTGTAACAAGCCTGTTAAAATGAATTACATTTATTTTTCCTTATCTTACAAGCTATTCCCTTACTTTTCAATGTATAACTTTGGTGGGGGAAAGAGCGTGAAAGGGATTTGTACAAACTGACTAACTTGCTCATTACACAATAGCTTAGTATGTTTCAACATAGATCCCTCTGAATTATGTAAAAATAGATAACTGACATTTTAATGATCCTGAAATTCTTATACAAGGTTCAAGGATAGTGATTGTAAACAGGTGTGTTCTCCTACCTTTTTTTTCATTTTGTTTTTAATTGTTTTTTTTTTAAATCAAACTCACAAGAGGAATTACACAAAACATACCCAATAAAATGAAAGACTCACATGAAAGGGCTAGTTTTTGGCCTGAGAACTAGAGTTATTTTTCCAGAGGAGTAGTCAGACAAGAGGAAATACAGAGATTTAAAAAAAAAAAAAACCAGGAGTACTTGTGGCACCTTAGAGACTAACAAATTTATTTGAGCATAAGCTTTCGTGGGCTACAGCCCACTTTATCAGATGCATAGAATGGAACACATAGATAGATACATACATAGAACATGAAAAGGTGGAAGTTGCCATACCAACTCTAAGAGGCTAATTAATTAAGATGAGCTATTATTAGCAGGAGAAATAAAAAAACTTTTGTAGTGATAATCAAGATGGCCCATTTCAGACAGTTGACAAGAAGGTGTGAGGATACTTAACATGGAGAAATAGATTCAATTTGTGTAATGACCCAGCCACTTCCAGTCTCTATTCAAGCCCAAGTTAATGGTATCTAGTTTGCAAATTAATTCCAGTTCAGCAGTTTCTCGCTGGAGACTGTTTTGGAAGCTTTTCTGTTGCAAAATTGCCACCTTTAAGTCTGTTACTGAGTGACGAAAGAGGTTGAAGTGTTCTACCGGTTTCTGAATGTTATGATTCCTGATGTCAGATTTGTGTCCATTTACTCTTTTGCATAGAGACTGTCTGGTTTGGCCAGTGTACATGGCAAAGGGGCATTGCTAGCACATGATGGCATATATCACATTGGTAGATGTGCAGGTGAACGAGCCTCTGATAGTGTGGCTGAATCATAACATTCACAAACTGGTAGAAAACTTCAACCTCTTTGGTCACTCAGTAACAGACTTAAAGGTGGCAATTTTGCAACAGAAAAGCTTCCAAAACAGTCTCCAACGAGAAACTGCTGAACTGGAATTAATTTGCAAACTAGATACCATTAACTTGGGCTTGAATAGAGACTGGAAGTGGCTGGGTCATTACACAAATTGAATCTATTTCCCCATGTTAAGTATCCTCACACCTTCTTGTCAACTGTCTGAAATGGGCCATCTTGATTATCACTACAAAAGTTTTTTTATTTCTCCTGCTAATAGCAGCTCATCTTAATTAATTAGCTTCTTAGAGTTGGTATGGCAACTTCCACCTTTTCATGTTCTATGTATGTATCTATCTATGTGTTCCATTCTATGCATCTGATGAAGTGGGCTGTAGCCCACGAAAAGCTTATGCTCAAATAGATTTGTTAGTCTCTAAGGTGCCACAAGTACTCCTGTTCTTTTTGCGGATACAGACTAACATGGCTGCTACTCAGAAATCAGAGATTTTTAAATAATGTTCAAGTTTCCCTGTGTGGCTATTTTCTACATGAAAACACATTCCAAGTGCATTCAAACATGTGCCAAAAATAAGCTGAACACTATTAAGGTTTCTTCAATAGAATTGGCTGTAGTTATAGGCATGTGGGGGGTGAGGGGGAAGAGGGGAGAGATGGGGGTAGAGAATGTAACATATATAACACAGGAAAGCAAAAATTTAACTAGGCTGTAGGGAACTTGACTAAACACTCACCTTTACGAACGACCCAATTTCATTGCAACAGAAGACTGACAGTTCTGTAAGATTTCCTGTGAGATTCTGCATATTACACTGATGAAATAAGGATTCTTTGGAAACCAGGCTCCATGATAAATTATAAATAATAATACTACAGCAACTATCAACTTCAAAGCACTTTTACAAACAATCTTCAAAGGACTCCAATAAAGTAGGTATTATTCACTCTTTATAAATGAGGAGACTGAGGCAGAGGTGTTAAGCAATTTATCACAGAGTGTGTCAGAGACAAGATTAGAACTCAGGAGTTTGTCACACAGTTACAAAGAATTTAAAAATAAACTATCGCCACACCACACTTAAATAACAACTCATCTGAGCATCCAAAGAAGCTTTATAAACATTAACATCAATCCTCAACATCGTTATTAAGTAGGTACGAGTTTTTATAGTAGAGCTTTACTAATGTGTACTCCTTATTGCGAGAACACTGAAAATGACTGAATTTTACCAGCAAGTAAGTGAGCAAACAAAAAAGCACATCACAAAATATATTTTGGTAATTTGATGCGTTTGGTTTTAATTAGTAACACTTCACATTATAGTGTTTTATATAAATTACTAAGAAAATCTTAATATTTAGCCTTTACACTGCACTTTACTATAACTAATATTTTTATCCAATTTGGAAGCTGTAATCTGAAACTTCACTACAGCATCCTACTATTCACTCTTTGCTCAGTACACTTTTTAATCATGTGAATTATGGGGTAGAGAGATCATCAGTACACTGGGAATTAAATGCCCATTTTACAGCTGCACCCTATGTGCAAATGGATAAACACTTGTGGATGAGAGACAGGTTTTAATTTACTGAAGGTCAACACAGCAAATCTCTGCCAGAGCCCAGAGATATCAGGGTGGCTAGACCACTGCTCTAACTACCAGAATTCCCTACAAGCGATTTGACAATATTCCATTCAAGAAAAACAAACAGGATTCTGGAAATACAGTAAAAATGTTTAAGACAAATATTCTATGGCAGAAAAGTTAAATGAAAGACTTGGGCTGGGCACATTTTGAGCTTGGCAGGACAGTATCTATGGACCAGTTCTGCTTGTGCTACAACTAGCTAATTTTGTATGTTCTCAGATTAGGTCATCTTTAGCTCTCCTTCCTCCAATGGGTGTAGTCAGTATCAGTCCTTGTTTACAGTTAATTATTTTCTGTCTCTGGCTGGTATGAATGAATGGCACTTATGATAAGATCAAGTATCACTCACTTCATGTGTAAATCATCCTAGACGTAGAAATTAACCACTATTCTGTCTAGATTAATGACAACCCTGCAACCAGCTGTTGGGTGATCAAAGCATACTGTATTGCCACTGTTTAAGAAGACAGTGAAGCACTGTCTCCATAAATACTATAACCAGAAGCTATGAAACTGTAGAACAGTCTCTATAAAACACAATATACTTTCTAATATTCATTTTACAACCTTCCATGAAAAAATTAAATTGACAAAAAGAATTCATAAAACTCCTATTCTGGCTGTAATTCGCATACTTGTAATGTGCTTTTGGCTTTCCACATTTGTTTAAGTCATTGTCAGCCTTAAACATGAATTTCACAACTTTTCCCAATTTTTGCCATAAATAAGTAAATCCATTTATTCATGTCTGAATACCAATAACATTATAGCAGAATTTTCAGAAGCCCTCATGACCATCTCTAACTTAGAGCACTCAGCAGCTGACCTTCCAGGGATCGACTGCATACTATCCATCCATTTCCTCGCTGATTGTCCTATTACAATGACCCTCCATCATAATAACTTTGTCAAGGTTATCTGCATCTCCATACCTGTGACCAAAGTACATAAGCTTGCATCTATTGATTTCTGACACCAGGGTCTACTTCTCTCCAATAATTTGTGCCATAATCTTTATACTATTTTATATTTTAATAAAATACTAATACAGCAGTTAATCTACTAATGTTAAAGTGCATTGAGGTGTGTTACCACACAAGTGGCATTAACAAACATTGCCAAGAATTTTATCACCATCACCATCGTCCCTACAGTCTCTCAGAATAACATCCTTTAAATTACTGCTCCACAGATTTATTCTGAAAGCTGAACCACCAGGATGATAAAATCAATCAATCCCTTTAGTCATGTCATATTTTGTTTGAAATGTAGGCACAATTAGCTTTCACTTAAAACAGACTGTATAGTTCTTCAGGGTATGGTATTTCCTTTTTCTTACATATTTTGATAAGCAATGAAATAGTTAACAGTGATGTCATTTAAACTATTATCATTTGCACCTGATTTAACACCCACTGAAATGAATGGGATGGTTTACATATCAGAGCTGTTTGAGGCTCTTTCCAAACTCACTCAGACATTGCTGCACAGGTTACACTGAGGGCATGTTTTCAAGGCTCTCTTTGCAACCATAACAACTAGAAACTTGCATGAAAATGTAAAAGAAAAAGAGAAAAGGAAAAAAGGAAAAGAAGAGACTGTAAAGTAACTGAGTCTCCTGTCTACCCCATCTTTTGGCTAGTGTTTTACTTTCCTTAGGGAAACACTATTAAGTATAAAAAGTCACTTGGTTTTTCAGGTCATACATTAGTAAATGTAAACCTATTTTCACACACATTTTTACAAATAGTATGTATTTCATACATGCATATACTAAACACGAACAAGAAAACACATTGTGAAATCCAGGTAAAACAGACTGGATTCTTTTTTTTTTTTCACCCTTCCTAGCTCTCTCTATCAAATGAGCACTACTCAACCAGTCACCAAGGTCAACCTTAATTCCCTTTGTTTGATGACAATGTTCTTGTGGAATTCATCTTTATTTCCTACTACTTGCAGCTTCAAATTTGGCATAAATTTCCCCTTATGAAAATGGTGTGTGTTAACAATTGTTAATATTTTGTTTTTCCCTCTATCATTTATGTTCCTTTGGCTATGTGTAGGACCCTACCAAATTCACAGCCGTGAAAAATGCATCATGGACCTCAAAATCTAATCTCCCCCCTGAAATCCGGTCTCACTTGTGAAATCTGGCAAGTGTAGGGGAGAAGCAGGGCTGGGAGCTCTTTATCTTGTACTAGTCTCTAGATGCCAGTCTCAGCCGGGCTTGGACTTGCTCTTTCCCTGCAGGGGCCGCTCCTGGGGCTGGGTCAAACTCACCTCTGGGAATCTCCACTGGCTGCAGGTAGCTCCACGACTGTGGGTTGGGAGCCCAGCTCTGAACGTGGCAGCAGCAGCACAGAAGTAAGGGTGGCAATACTGCAACCCCCCTATAATAGCCTTCTGACCCCCACAGTTACAACACAATAAAATTTCAGATTTAAGTGTCTGAAACCGTGAAATTTATGATTTTTAAAATTCCATAGCCGTGAAATCAACCAAAATGGACCCTGAATTTGGTAGGGCACTAGTTATGTGTCATTAGCAGTGTGGTTGTGTTGATTTCTGGTATCTGTACTGCTTTGCATTATTTCTTATCCAGGAAACACATCAAGGTTGTAGCAAGGATTTTTTTCCCATTCAATTCACAGAGGACAAAGTTGGTGTGTCTGGATGTGACCTTCCTTGGTGACTATGACTGAGCAACACTGATTCACTAGGAAATTGATGGTGTATGTGTAGATGTCTGTGAGAGAAGCTTATGTAGGCAGATATAATTGTCTACGTCTAACAATATAAGCTTCTCTCAGACTTTCACACATTAAGTATAGTGTGCATAACTCTTCCATCCAAAATGTTCAGCATTCTGTATTGCTGTCTAAAACACTAGAATCCCTACTAGTGATCTGGTTTATATTAAGCAATGTTTAATGGCATTATAAAGTTCAGCAAGACAACTTCTAAATGTCCATTTAGTTTGTGGCAGATTGCAAATATGCTTTCAAGGTTTTCAAATTTAAGGGTTTAACTATCTTCCCTTTATTAAAAAAAGGGAACTTTTTTCAATACATTTACTTTTACATTTATTCTAACATTTTTAGTTACTTTATTATATTATCAGTAATAATGTGTCAATGTTTTACTAGCACTAAGATTTGCAGCATTATTATGTACAGCTCTAATCACATGGTTCCAATTTTAGACAAAAACAGAATTCTGAACATTTTATACAAACGAGTTATACACTTCACAGTAATAGACTTAGCTTTAAGTAAAGACACCATAATGTACTCATCATTTTGTGTCTTCTAATCAATCATTTTTTCTCAAAATTAGCCAAAATTAATTATACAAAAGATAAAGCTGTTTTAAAATTCATTGATACTAGTGAACTTTCTATTCCTGGCTTAGACTTTGCCCAAAAAAACCTCAGAAGAGCACAGTTGGTTTGGGACTCTTTAGTGAGGTTGTTTCTTTTTTTAAAAATGAACTTGTATCTGACCTCATCCCACGTACATGGTGGTCTTAGCAGTACAAGTTTGATCATGTGCTCATTACGTTCTACAGATTTTCCCAGCTTTCCCAGTCCCCCACCCATGCACCCTATGCACTACATACTGGCTAACAACAGAAATCCACTGTCAATAATTTACCCTCATTGAATGTTTTACTACTTTTTCACAAGTTACAGTAATTGCCTTCTTCTCCAAACATGTTCTAATAGCCCCTCTACCTTGTGGTCCAGGGAGTATCTCCATGAGAATTTTGTCTCCAGAGGAGGGTATGAGGGGGATCAGATTATTTAGAGTAGAATGCTACTACTTAGCCAATTTTGGGATCAGCAAGCCATGGATCATATAAAATTAATCTTGTCTGAGCATCTCCAGCCACCTGGGCAAGGTATTGGAGAAACGTGCTGCCCAATACCCTGATGCCGTCCTTTTGATATTACAAGAGTATGGGTGGCAAGGACTTATTCAGGGCTTTTCTACATGGGGACACTCAGGAAAATTAATGTAGTTAACTAAAGGTGTGAATTAAAAGTGGATTAGTTAAACTGCATTAAACAAACCCGTATGTGGGGGCACATTCAAAATTCAAGTGACCTTGTTTTGGCTCAGTTTAATTCATTTCAGTTCTCAGCTAAAGCAAGAACTTACTCCTCTCTGCACCGCCTCCCTGGTTCCGGGCCATACAGAGGACGGTAAAGTGGTCGGGTCCCCGTACCTGACTAGGGCCTCTTCAGGCTACCACATGTCTAATACGTATCCATTTCTAAAAGTTTATCCCATGGAACAGAAAGTGCTGGAGGAGGATACAGGATTCCCTATTTTCCTCCAGTGCATAGGGAGTTTCCTCTGAAGTCACTATGGCGTACAGAGAAGGAGGTTGGCAAAGTGGCTACCTAGGGTACATCTACTTTGGGAGACTGCATAATCCCCATGTAACTTTCTCCAATTTGAGGAGTTCTCTAGTGGGATATCAAAGATTTTGGCTTCTGCTACTCCCCACCCAGCTACTCTAAATAAAAAAATAAGATACTTGAACTCCAGAGACATGCTAAGTAGCTGAATATATTGGAAAATACTTGTTTAGATAAACAGGATTTTTAAGTTTGGCTCCAAAGACACAAGAAGGAAGAGTCAGACCTCAAAATAGTTTAAAAAGGAAGGAATATTCCAATTTAAAGTTTTTACATAAAAAGGATGTTAGATTTGAAGCTATATTTCCCTGTACTACAGTGACTAAAAAAGCAACCTAGATAAAAAGATGGACTATTTTTAATTACAAACATTTAACTTTTATACCATTTGATAACTGTACTACTAGTGTTTAGTAGCTTTATAAGGGTTTGACAAGTCACTAAATAATATTTAATTGTTATTCCACGAACAGACTGGAGGAATCAATAGCTCTTAGCAGGTATTTGCTGGGTGCTAGGTTGGTGCCGGACACATTTTCATGAGAAATATATTCCTTTATGCTTTTCCCAGAAGAGGGAAATTGAGTTTCCTGGACAATGTTCTTATTTTAGTTTGTATTTCAAATTGTACATGGTTTTATTAAAAAGGTATACCAGCAATTAAAAAAAATAATCTCTGGTCTGATTTCCCTGCCATTATTGTTGCAACAAAACACCTATGGTTACCATAAACTGAAAGATTAGAGACAAATCTCTCTGGTTTTCAGTATTTGTCCATATGACAACACCGTGAGCAGCTTTTCCCTAACAAATAGTCAATCAGTTTCCCTTGTTTGTGCTATTCTTCCACACCAAGATTTTAAAAATAGGACTATAAAACTACAAGTATAGGCAAGGGAGACTGGTTTAGTACCTGAAGTTATTTTAATTCAAGTTTTGGGGTTTGTTGTTGTTTTCTTAAAATTTGTACGGTTTCAATTTAAGGGTATCCCTTTAACTTAACAACTTTTTGAGTTCAAATTAATTAATTAGTTATGATTTAGAAATATGAAATATTTATCTTATATGAACTGAGCACGAATGAAAGTATCATTCAGGCTAGAAGATCTGGAGTGAAATTTTGGCCCTGCTAACAGCAAAACTCCCATGGACTTAAAATGGACCAGGATTTCTCCCTTGGAGATTGCCAGTCCCCTTTTTATTTAACAGTCCAAAAAACTCTGTGGATACTTAATGTATGCCCTACTACGGACAGCTAGATCCAAGAATTGGTAAGCTATCTTAAAGTTAATTCTTATTACACTGAGAAAACAACCCCACACACTATGAACTTTGATTAGTTTATGGTCTCTACCTCAGTCCTGAAGAATAAACTTGTATCATTTAAGTATGAAAAAAACTCATCTCAATGAAGTGTTAAACACTAGCTCTGCTTCAAGCAATCCACATATTCTGACATATCTGCTCTGAACTGTGCTCAGAGAATTGCTTCCCTCATTCAGCACAAAATACAATACAATACAAAAAATGGAAATACTGGTCATCTATCTAGAAGTAAGCAAGCAAGTAACCATGATATTTGTTCATAAACTCCAGTCCCTGCAGTTTATGTATTTAATATTTTGTGCTATTCCAATTCCAAACCTATTGTGTGGACTTGTCTAGGAAAACTAAAAATATTATGCAAATAGAAAAGAATTGTTTCGAACCCTTCAAGTAGTGAACAAGTTCTTCCAAATAATCAATACTATTGAGACAGAGAGAGAACGTGCAATTCCTAGAATTTTCAGAAACAATTTTGTACTTCAAAATGTGAAATTAAGACGTTCCTAAGCATTGCATTTAATAAACAGACTTCTGGGATATTGGCTTTGGAGTTACTAAAAGCAAGTAGCTTGATGGTCATGAATGGAAGAAGTTGAGAACTGAAAAAACTAGTATTTAATAGTTAACCAGAATTACAAACTTTTCCTGTATGCCACATTTTCAATTGTTCAGTAACAGAAAACTGTATTAGCTTTCTACTTATAAATCACTTGCTGGCTATCTCATGCTTCTCCACATTATGCTTTACAGTCCAACTCAACAGCTACACAACACACACTGGAACACCATCTCTAACTTCAAGATAGATACACTAACTCTGAATTACACTCAAGTCCCCTACAAATACAGCAGACCAGATTCTAAGGACCACTCATCCTCCTTTGCATTGCTTCTCCTGAATGACACAGCCATCTCTCTTCTGTTGAGTATTTCCAGTGTGGGCAAGTCACCAGAAGGCAGATAGCTGGTATAATTGGCTTCTACTTCACCCTCCCACCTCCCACAGTTCCCAGAATAGAAAACAGAAAGAGTCCTAGTCCAAGGACATTGCCCTCCAGTTATCATTGGCTGGTGGACAGCCTCCTTGTGAGCCATAGCCATCTGGTGTGGTTTAGGGCAGCCCCCCAGCTGCTCTAATGTAAAGTGAGAACAGCAGAGAACCAGCCCTATAATCAAGGAGCTACAACTAGATCCCTTGTGATCAGCCCCCCTCTGGGTGTGGCTCAGAACCTAGACCTGTTTCTCTAACCTACATCTCACTTTAAAAGCCTCATTGTTTGAAGCAGTATTCTCTCCACCAAATCACTGAGTAAACTAGTTTTAAATTACATGCTGCAGTTTTGTCAACTGCTTGCTGCAGGTTTAACCAGCTTTCTTCTGCTACAGTTCTGCTTTTGAAAGTTAACCAACTTAGAGCAGATAAGTACAAACATACTTATATATGACAGTACAAATGGAAAGCCTCCGGGAGAGATCTGTGAAAAGTATGAGTGGTGCTCGGAAGCTCCCCTGTGACAATCTACTCATTGCTTCAAGTTATATTTGAATAAAACTGCTGAACCACATTCGGGCAGTTCTAGATACCTGCCCACTTATACATTAGTCATATTTATGCAGCATTAAGTACACTAGTTTTAAAAATCTGAGTAAGCAAACACCTATGTTAAATCATGGTGCTCACATGGATTCTATTAAAAGATTAAAATAGGACTGGGGCAAAGAGGAGGAGAAAAGTCCCCCCTACAACATTTTAAGTGCACTTAATAGTCATGCACAATCAGCCTCATGATTTTTACATCTACAAGCTGGCTAGGGGATGAGTGGGAGGTGATGGAAAGAAGTTGGCTGGTAGAAAGGGCTGAAGAGGGTTACTAGAAAAGAGAAGTGGACCTGTAGGAGAAAATCTACAAACTCCATTTTGTTTAGGCACTTTGCCATCTTGTTTCTAAATAGTTGTTGTTGGTCCACCATTTTGGTGACCTTCTTCATGACATAATTGGCACCTTTTTCCCTCTAAGGCGGGAAAAGAGCAAGGGTCACATGGTACATATTCCACCTAGTAAAAAGAGAACATAAATGACTGCTGCACCTGAGAGAAGGGGCTGTCCTTCCTGGTGGCAGCACATTGTATTTCCTAGCCAAGACTCCTGTAATCTTCCGTAGATCTCTCGAAGAAGATCCAAACTCCTGTTCCAGCTACCTATTGCTCATCAGTTCCTGTCTTACCTGTGTTTGAGGATCTTGTTGTACCTGGTCCATTAAGTCCATTGTCGTGGGTCCATTCCTCTGAACTTAGTGTAGTATCTGTACCTTACCTGTAGTAAACTCACTTGTCTTGTGGGTTTGGGACTTTGACTTCATGTCCGTTTGTTAAGCCAACCTGTACCTGAATACCCTTTTGTGTATTGTTTTATTTGGGGGTCCTATCAGTTACTGTTTAAATCTTTGTTAAATAAATCAAATCTGTTTCACTAGTTAAGCCTGTCTGTAGTTTCTCGCCGATGATGGATGCAGGTTGGGGAAACGAATCTACTGGTTGGGGCTTTAAGGTGTGGAACCTAGGGCATATCCAGTTAACCGCTAACAAAATATAAGTAGAGCATATTGCTGGTTAACAGACCAGGTAGGGGTAAAAATGCAGCTTATGCTATTGCTTCTTACTTTCTCCAACCTTACCACCTGATAGGGAGGTCATGCTCAGCCAGCAAGTTTCCACTATTTCCAGTCCCACTGTTGGCAGAAGAGGGGAGAATAAATCAAGCCATACTGGGAGTTCCCCAGCCAGCACTGGAGTGCAGTTATCAGAGGGTATCTTGTACTCTTTGGGCCTAAAAAGACCACCCCAAGTTTATGGAACATGTCAGAATAACCAATGAGACCTAGGCTACATGCAGTTTTTGCACCAATTTAACAAAATTGGTGCAGACCCTTAGGGTAGACACTCATACCAGTTTAAAACTATTCCTCATCAGTTCCTGTCAATACAAACTAAACAAACAGATACAAACAATTTAAACCAGTACGAAGTGTCACATATCAGGACAAATGCACCTATATTCCCTGCGTCTATAGCTTAGCAAGTGCACCCACTCTAAGTTTCTGTTTGGCTGTCTTGGGTGGAGACACACGTCTCCCTCCCTTCAAACCAGGGTGTTTCCAGACTGCACAATCTCTGACTACATTGTGAAATCCCCAGCAAAAGAGAGGTTGCCTTTTGCCTTCTCTTCAGAGACAGTGAACATTGCAATTCCCACAGGTATAAATTTCTATACAGCTTTTTTTAAGCAAGCACATTTTATTCCTAAATTAAAAATATTACAGAGAAAACATATTAAAAACAATAAAAGAACCTACAGACTTGCTAATAAGCTTACCAGAGATTACCCTTCAACTTCAACCTGGGCTCTGGCAGGTGAGCAGTCTTTCAAAATGCCACACAAGGGTGTTCCTGTAGTTTCAGATTCATGACATCCTTTTGCCCATAACAAGAACTCCTATTATCAAGTTTGGGTCTTTGGAAAGACCGTGAATAGATAATCAGCCAGACAATAATTTGCTACTCAAGGAGTAACTTCAAAGGGAAATTCCTAGGAAAAACACTTCACACACATTGCCCCAAGCAGTTCTTCCTAGAGATTGCATTAGTCACATCTTCTAGAGAAGTTACATATAATTCCACAACAACAAAAAAATCGCATTTTTAATATAGTGGACCCCAAAGATATTAAACTTCATCCCATAAGGTTTGCCAAGGATATTGCAGGACAAGTCATATCTGCCACATAAAGTATCCCCACAAGTTAGTTAAATCAATACTAAAAATGGTGTTTAGACAAGCCCTGAAAATTAATTTTTGCTTATCCACTGACCAAATTCAGCACTGGCAGGACAGACTTTCCCATTCCACTTTGCCCAGGTGCCTGAAGTGTGACCTAGAAGGATCAGCTCATGCACTACGTTCTTCCTTTCTCATTGTTGGTCCAAGACCAAGGAAACATTTGCTTGCCCTCAAAGCTCTTCATAGGTCTGTCAGGGTTTTTGTAGTACAGATATTTGTGATAAAATGGATCAAATGCCATGTCATTCTAATCATCTTATTTGTTCCACCACCTTCAATATCACTTCAAATTTTAGTATGGTTTTAATAATTTATATTATTTATTTTGATTTTAAAATTCCCCTATGTATATTCTAGACGCATCTCGCCAACATGCATTTTGACAATCTATTAGAGACACCTGGTACAGTAAAGTTACGCTCACATCCTACATAGGTATGCTTTACTCTTGGGTCTCCACTGGAGCATAGAAAAAAAGCAGCAGAAAGCAAAGGGAAAAGAAAAAAAGAGGCACAAACTATATAAATGAATCAGAGCTCTGGACAAAAGGAACACACTCATGTTAAGTGTAGTTCTCATCCTCATATACCTACAAATAGTATTCTTGTATTCTACAATACATACTTATTCGGTTAATTCCTATGTTGTATTGAAAATATTTTATAAAATCTGGTTTAAATTTAAGAAATTTCTCAGTCATTTATTCAGTGATGTCCATGTTAATACATTCAGTGACAGGGATCAAAATATTTCATTGCATCTTTTCACTTGATCATTTATCATAAAATTATAAACAGTACTATATCTTAATGCTACCACTGCAACCTTGATAATGTCTGCAATTCTCTTCCCTCAGGAATGTTAATACTTGCAACTTTTATCAGCACTAAAATGAAGAGATAGCAAAATTCATTGCCAAGAATGTGGGAGATATCTGTATTTTTATGAATATTCTCTCTCTCTCGGTTTGCTTATTGTAGTGTGGCTGGTTCTATAGAACATCACGGCTTAATTTTCTGATCCGCACATGTATTCTGGAACAAGGCAATTGACAGTGCTCAAATGGATAGTACAGTAAATCCACAGTTGAAAGTCTACCTGCAACCACCTTGGAGAGGTGCATAAACCAGATTCAGGTGCCCCACAACAAACAAAAGGACTTTGAAAAAAATAAAACTAGGGCAGACACACTTACTGAGGATCAAACTAAGTGGCAGAAGTTCCAAGGGTACAGCCAATTTCACCCAGCCCCCCAGTATGGAGGGATGCCTGGAAAGAGGGGAGCTTATCTAAATATGCAAGAAAAGGCTAAGGTTTAGGTAATAGAATAATCATACAGGCCTTCTGTTGTTTTAACCCATTTCCTCTCTCTTTGTTATATTCTGAAGGATAAATAAATACAACTTCATTCTGAACTAGCAGTATTCTGTCACTCCCCTTTCCCACTGCTCCTAAGCTCCCAAAAGAAAGCCTATAGCAGGGGCCAAAACCCAGCTGGACCTGCTGAGGACAGGGTTAGTAAACAGGGTACTGTAATCTGGTGACTCAGACTGAGTGGGGATGAACTGCATGATTCCACCTTGAGAGAAATACAAGAGCAGGCCTGGCACTTGGAAGGGATGCTCATGAGGAGACAGAGAGAAAGGTCAAAAGACAAAGCTCACACTGAACCTTAAAAAGAAAAGGAGTACTTGTGGCACCTTAGAGACTAACAAATGTATTTGAGCATAAGCTTTCGTGAGCTACAGCTCACTTCATCAGATGCATTCAGTAGAAAATACAGTGGGGAGATTTTATATACACAGAGAACATGAGACAATGGGTGTTACCATATACACTGTAACAAGAGTGATTAGGTAAGGTGAGCTATTACCAGCAGGAGGGGTGGGGGGACAACAAAACAAAACGCTTCCGTAGTGATAATCAAGGTGGGCCATTTCCAGCAGTTCACAAGAACGTGTGAGGAACAGTAGGTGGTGGAAATAAACATGGGGAAATAGTTTTACTTTGTGTAATGACCCATCCACTCCCAGTCTTTATTCAAGCCTAAGTTAATGGTGTCCATAGAATCATAGAATTTTATGATTCTATGGACACCATTTTGCACCAGTCAAAGTCACCAGTTTGCAAATTAATTCCAATTCAGCAGTCTCTCGTTGGAGTCTGTTTCTGAAGTTTTTTTTGTTGAAGGATTGCCACTTTTAGGTCCGTAATGGAGTGACCAAAGACATTGAAGTGTTCTCCAACTGGTTTTTGGATGTTATAGTTCTTGACGTCTGATTTGTGTCCACTTATTCTTTTACATAGAGACTGTCAAGTCTGGCCAATGTACATGGCAGAAGGGCATTCCTGGTACATGATGGCATATATCACATTGGTAGATGTGCAGGTGAGCGAGCCTCCGATAGTGTGGCTGATGTGATTAGGTCCTATGATGGTGTCCCCTGAATAGATATGTGGACACAGTTGGCAACGGGCTTTGTTGCAAGGATAGGTTCCTGAGTTAGTGGTTTTGTTGTGTGGTGTGGGGTTACTGGTGAGTATTTGCTTCAGGTTGGGGGGTTGTCTGTAAGCAAGGACTGGCCTGTCTTCCAAGATCTGTGAGAGTGATGGGGCGTCCTTCAGGATAGGTTGTAGATCCTTGATGATGCGTTGGAGAGGTTTTAGTTGGGTGGGGCTGAAGGTGATGGCTAGTGGCGTTCTGTTATTTTCTTTGTTGGGCCTGTCCTGTAGTAGGCGACTTCTGGGTACTCTTCTGGCTCTGTCAATCTGGTTCTTCACTTCAGCAGCTGGGTATTGTAGTTGTAATAATGCTTGATAGAGATCTTGTAGGTATTTGTCTCTGTCTGAGGATTTGGAGCAAATGTGGTTGTATCGTAGAGCTTGGCTGTAGACAGTGGATCATGTGGTGTGGTCTGGATGAAAGCTGGAGGCATGTAGGTAGGAATAGCAGTCAGTAGGTTGCGGTATAGGGTGGTGTTTATGTGACCATCGCTTATTAGCACCGTAGTGTCCAGGAAGTGGATCTCTTGTGTGCATTGGTCCAGGCTGAGGTTGATGGTGGGATGGAAATTGTTGAAATCATGGTGGAATTCCTCAAGGGCTTCTTTTCCATGGGTCCACATGATGAAGATATCATCAGTGTAGCCCCTACTCTACTTGCGCATTAGGGGACAAGAGCTGAGGTAGCACTGTTCTAAGTCAGCCATAAAAATGTTGGCATACTGAGGGGCCATACAGGTACCCATAGCAGTGCTGCTGATTTGAAGGTATACATTGTCCCCAAATGTGAAATAGTTATGGGTGAGGACAAAGTCACAAAGTTCAGCCACCAGGTTTGCCGTGACATTAATCGGGGATACTGTTCCTGACGGCTTGTAGTCCATCTTTGTGTGGAAGGTTGGTGTAGAGGGCTTCTACATCCATAGTGGCTAGGATGGTGTTTTCAGGAAGATCACCGATGGATTGTAGTTTCCTCAGGAAGTCAGTGGTGTCTTGAAGATAGCTGGGAGTGCCGGTAGCGTAGGGACTGAGGAGGGAGTCTACATAGCCAGACAGTCCTGCTGTCAGGGTGCCAATGCCTGAGATGATGGGGCGTCCAGGATTTCCAGGTTTATGGATCTTACTTAGCAGATAGAATACCCCAGGTCAGGGTTCTAGGGGCGTGTCTGTGCGGATTTGTTCTTGTGCTTTTTCAGGGAGTTTCTTGAGCAGATAGTGTAGTGTCTTTTGATAACCCTCAGTGGGATCAGAGGGTAATGGCTTGTAGAATGTGGTGTTGCAGAGCTGCCTAGCAGCCTCTTGTTCATATTCTGATCTATTCATGATGACGACAGCACCTCCTTTGTCAGCCTTTTCGATTATGATGTCAGAGTTGTTTCTAGAAAAGGAGTACTTGTGGCACCTTAGAGACTAACCAATTTATTTGAGCATGAGCTTTCGTGAGCTACAGCTCACTTCATCGGATGCATACCGTGGAAACTGCAGCAGACTTTATATACACACAGAGAATATGAAAAAATACCTCCTCCCACCCCACTGTCCTGCTGGTAATAGCTTATCTAAAGTGAGCATCAGGTTGTTTCTGAGGCTGTGGATGGCATTGTGTTCTGCACGGCTGAGGTTATGGGGCTGCTTTTCCACAATTTCAGCCCATGCACGTCGGTGGAAGCACTCTATGTAGAAGGTAGAAGTCCAGTCTGTTGTTTCGACCTTCAGGAGGAGTCCACTCAGAATTCTTCTTTTTGTAGTGTTGGTAGGAACATCTTTGTGGGTTAGTATGTTGTTCAGAGGTGTGTTGGACATATTCCTTGAGTCAGAGACGTCGAAAATAGGATTCTAGGTTACCACAGAACTATATCATGTTCCTGGGGGTGGAGGGACAGAAGGAGAGGCCCCGAGATAGCCCAGCAGAAGACTCTGTTCTAAGAGCATAGCTGGATAGATTAACAATATTGCTGGGGAAAAGACTGAAGAGCAGAACTCATTCAACAGTCTTCACTAGCAGAAACTAAAACAACCACATAATTTGGGAGGCTGGGGGGGAGGGTGGGAGGGATTACAATATTTTTCACTTTGAAAAGAGTGTTCTCTTTGAACCTTACCACTGAATACATTCTCTTCAGTACACTAAAATCCCAGCTTAGCTGTCTTCCCTTTGACCTGAAATCCTTTTCAATGATATAGACAAGGTTTGTCTCTGAAGAAGGTAACTATAAAGCAGTAAGAGTGCTTCCCTCAACTTCATAAACACATATTAAATATACCTGGCTCCTGGAAAAGATACGATAAGGTTGAACACTCTAAACATTTCAATAATTATGGGATGTTGAAAGGCTACAAATTCAGTGATGATCTAATAAATTAATTTTTCGTCAAAGTTATTTGCTATCATTTTATTTACACAAGCAGAACAAAAATTTCAAAAACCAGGTACATGGCCTGCTAACACATGTGAAAACTACCAACATTTCATTTCATTTCAGAGCTACAGTTTGCCCCCTATCCATGAGGGATTTTAAAATGTGCTAGCTAGGAAATAAATATGCACTATAAATCGGGCCCTACCAAAATTTATGGACCTGAAAAACATATTGAGGACCGTGAAATCTGGCCTCCCCCGTGAAATCTGGCGATTGTAGTGGGGTCCCAGTATTGCCGCCCTTACTTGGGCAGTGCCTCCAGAACTGGGAGGCCAGAGATCGATAGCTGCTGGCCAAGCACCCAACTCTGAAGGCAGTGCCGCTGCCTGCAGCAGCACAGAAGTGAGGGTGACATGATATGGGCAGGGCTGGCCTTACAAGTGGGTGATGAGAGCGACCGCTCAGGGTGCCATGGTCAAGGGTGTGCTGTGGTCACCCAACACACACACAGGCAGCCCAAGGTCCCTTTAACCACCAAGTGCTGGGGAAGGCCAGGGTAGGGGGCACCCCAGCTGGGGGCTCTTACAGTGCACTAGGCTCTAGCTGCTAATCCCAGCTGGGCTGCAGAGGGACAGGACTTCCTCTTCTCCTGCATGGACTGGGTCAGACCCACCTCCGCCAGCAGCACAGAAGTAAGACTGGCAATATCATACCATGCCACCCTCACTTCTGTGCTGCTACTTCTGGTAGCACTGCCTTCCGAGCTGGGCTCCCAGCCAGCAGACACTGCTCTCCAGCCACCCAGTTCTGAAGGCAGCGCCACCCACCAGAAGCAGCACAGAAGTGACGGTGGCAATACTGTGACCCTCCTACAATAGCCTTGTGACACACACCCACAACTCTTTTGGGTCGGGACCTCACACAGTTACAACACCATGACATTTCAGATTTAAATATCTGAAACTATGAAATTTCAAATATTAAAAATCCTATGACCATGACATTTACCAGAATGGACCATGAATTTGGCCATTCTACATAACTATAACTATAAAAGTCAGTGACAAAAAGCTCTTAGTTCACAAACAAACACACAGCTGTGTGGGAGTGTGCTACCACTAGAAACTGCAGACAAATGGCAGGTTTACATAGCCCCAGCGGCTGACTTTATGACAACAGCACTGTCGAAGGTTCATTTACTATGGTGATGTGTGCTATAAATAACTGGTAATAAGAATAAAAACATCAGATACCTTATGTAACACTGAGTCCCTCTCCAAAACTGAATGCTGAGACGTTTCCATAAAAATATGATTCAATTCCTGGGCAATGTTGTTATACAGCCTTTATTAAAACAACTCCCAACATGTTATTCTGTCTGCAAGAGGAGATATTTTACTGAACCACTGGTTTTGTAAAGCAGCTAAACAAAGCTTTCTTTTCTTTTTTAAATAAACCATTTTTATTCATTTTGTTTTTGTTCTGTTAAAGTAAAAATATTAAAGAATAAAGACTTAAAGTACATGGATCTGCAATTAAGCTAATCAGATTCTAATAGATATCAGGCTATGATGAATGTGTAAAACAAGACTGTTCCTCTATCATAAAATTATCCAGATCTGTTGTGATGAGCTAGCTATGAACTACCACAACATAAATGTAGCCATACAAGTCAAAACTGCCTTTTAGAGGTATTCACTGTGCAGACCTCAGTGTTATAGTTCAGCTCCAATACTACAAAATGAACCCAGATGCACAAAATTTTGCAGGAGTAGATGACCTATATAATTACTTTGTCGTAAAATGGCAGCATTTTCTAAGCTCAGAAAAGCAGAAAACAGATTATTTAGAAGTTCTGTGTAAGTGGCCAAAAAATGCCACACATGAAAGAAACAGAGAAGATATGTGGGAAATGAGAAAAAAAAGCAGCAGCGTTAAAAATTATGGAAATAAAGCCTGAGCGGCTGAGGTACCGAAACAGCTTGATACAATAAGCTTTCAACTTAAAAAGTTAAATCATGTAGGGTGAAGAAAGAGAACTGTGACAAGACAATAAGGTACCAGAATAATTCAACACATTAGTTATATGTTGAAATATATATATAGTGGACAATAAGCAGACACCAAATTAGATGTTTAGGCCAGTGTATTATTGAATTGTTCTGGTATCCTACTGTCTTCTCATAGAACTAATTATATCAAATATTGGGCCTGATTCTCCACTGCCTTGCAACCATTAAGTCATTTACAGCCAAAAAGTTAGAATAGTAGTGTTTTATACCCAATCTGCACAGATGCAAAGCAATCGAGTGAAAAGTCAAAGCCTCGGGAAAGCTTCTTAGAGCAACTTCCTTCCTCTGAGTCCAGACACTGAGGAGAGATGAGTCTGCAGCTCCAAAACGTGCATCACCAGAGGGAGCTGTAAAGCCACAGCTTAATTTTTCCTGGGGCTTGCAGTGGCTCAGCCCCAGCATCTCTTTTCATACTATTTCTGTTATGGCATCTTACATGCATTATGAGTGTGAGGTCACGTTAGCGGGGGGGATGCATAATGGCGTCCTCCATGCAGGGCGCTCTGCTTAAGCCTTGGCACCTCTTTCCTTACAATTTAAGCACTGTGTAAAGCAGGTTGCTGTAGGGGAAGGAATAATATAAAAAGAATTTACTGCTGTCATGGAGACTTTAAAAAGATGGAAAACCCAGCCATTTCCTAAAAGCCATGAAAAGGGATTAGAGAGAGATGGATTGGAAGGGAGACCATTCTAGTTTGTGTTTATTAAAACTGATTTACTGGAATTAGTCATCTTAAGAAGATATAGATAGTTGCCGTATACACAAGCTGCTGTATTTATTCAACAGTGCATCCAATGAAGTGAGCTGTAGCTCACGAAAGCTTATGCTCTAACAAATTTGTTAGTCTCCTAGGTGCCACAAGTACTCCTTTTCTTTTTATGGATACAGACTAACACGGCCGCTACTCTGAAACCTATTCAACAGATGTGTCCTACCCCTATTTCACCATACTTTCACCAAGTATTTGGAGTGTTGATCTAAGATGACTGTAACTTAATGTAATTGTCTCTTCCAACTTCACCATCATGCTATATTCTAGACAGTGCAGACAACTAGACAGACAACTTCCATACAGCTATTACTAATCTGGGCTCACGCAGACAGAATCCTAGATTAAATGATGTACTGAACAGGTGCAGGCTCCTGTGCTGAAATCCAGAACTTAAGAACAAACCTAACCGGAATACTTTTCAACAGATTTGTCTCAAACAAAAAGGTACGCATTGGAAATAAACTCATCTGAGTTTTTTAATTGCGAAAAAGATATCATTAAGAAAACAAGAGGGAATTGAAATCCTTTGCTTGCTAAAGCAATTTTGTGACATCTTTTCATAAAAAGAAGTTCTTTTGAAGTCCGAAGTTGAAAAACATTTTTTACTTTATATTCAAAATCTGTTTTCATCCCAACAAATTAATAAACCAAACTGATGAAAGCCATGAAACACATAAAAGGAAGGAAAGAGGGGAAGAGGAAGCTTATACAGACTACTGCAGAGGGCTTGACTTAGAATTTCAAGGCATCAGAAATGCAAGACACAGCTGACAAATATCAAAGCTAAATTTCGCCACTAACAGTATATTAATAGCCATGAATATGTTCAAAATTTATATCAAATAGGCTCTGCCAAACAAATCACATCGAACAGTATTTCCCATCAATCTTAATCCAGTTCTCTCTTTTAAAAAGAGAGCTTCCTGAATCATGCAGTCTTTATTTCTCTTGCAACATTGCCACAATCTGTCAAATATTTTTCTAGGGCAGCAAGCACTTCAGTAGCTCTACCACTCACTAAGGGGAACTGCTACTGCACATTTTAAAAGAAGCTACATTCATACATTCTAAACTAAGTAGTATTGCAAACCTGAACTGTTTACATTTACATATGGATTCAGTAAGATTTAACAAAAACAAAACTTAAAAGCTAGTGCAAACTTTAAGTTACATTTGACATTAATACTAGTTCAACCTAATAGCAGTAAAATGAGAAAAAAATGAAACTTGACTTTTCCCCATGTCAATAAAAACTATCCTTTTAGAGGATACAACAAACATTCCATACTACGTTCTATGGATGTATGTTGTACCACCTCATCACTGAACAAAAAAAATGTGTTCACCTCTACAAAGAATGGTTCAGTATTCATGGAAAACTACTGCACAGGACAATCTGAATCTAACCACAATCATTCCATTCATTGGGAAGCAAAGAGAATTATTAAAACTGCCAGTTAAAGAAGATTTAGGAAACGGTCAAGTACAGCAAGTGAAGCAGGACAACAATTCATTCTAAGCATACACACCTCAAAAAATATAAGCAGATATTTAACAACAAAAATTTCTATTATAATCACTTCTTTATAAAATGACACCTAAGTGCTCTATATATTTGGACAACCACCTTTTCAGCTGGTTATATTTCTTCAGATGACAGCATACATAACAACTGAACATAACATTATATAAGAACACACAAATGGCCATACTGAGTCAGACCAATGGTCCATCTAGCCCAGTGTCCTGTATTTCAACAGTATTCTGTGCCAGAGGGAATGGACAGAAGAGGGCAATTCTGCATGATCCATCCTGTCATCCAGTCCTAGCTTCTGGAAGTTGGAGGTCTAGGACAGCGGCTCTCAACCTTTCCAGACTAGTGTACCCCTTTCAGAGTCTGATTTGTCATGTGTATCCATAAGTTTCACCTCACTTAAAAAATCCTTGCTTACAAAATCAGATATAAAAATACAAGTGTCACAATATTACTGAAAAATTGCTTACTTATTTTTACCATATAATTATGAAAAAATCAATTGGAATATAAATATTGTACTTACATTTCAGTGTATAATATACAGAGCAATATAAAAAAGTAATTGTATAAAATTTTAGTTCGTACTGACTTGGCTAGTGCTTTTTATGTAGCCTGTTGTAAAACTAGGCAAATATCTAGATGAGTTGATGTAACTCCTGGAAGACCTCTGCATTCCCCTGATCGAGAACCACTGGTCTAGGGACTCCCAAAGCATGGGGCTGAGTCATTGACTATTTTGGTAAATAGCTCTTGATGGACCTATCCTCCATGAACTTATGTAATTCTTTTTTTGAACCCAATTATACTTTTGGCCTTAACAATATCCCTTGGCAATGAGTTCACAGGTTGATTGTGTGTTGTGTGAAGAAGTACTTCCTTATGTCTGTTTTAAACCTGCTACCTATTAATTTTATCAGACGACCATTTTGTGTTATGTGAAGGGGTAAAAAACACTTCCCTATTCATTCTCGAAATCATTCATGATTTTATGTACCTATATCATATCCAACCCTAGTCACCTCTTTTCTAATCTGAACAGTCCTAGTTTTTTTACTCTCTCCTTATATGCCCTTTTCTGTACTTTTTCCAGATGGGGAGATCAGAACTGCATGCAGTATTCAAGGAATGGGCATACCATGGGTTTATATAATGGCATTGTGATATTTTCTGTTTTATTATCTATCCCTTTCCTAATGGTTTCTAACTTTGTTAGCTTTGTTGACTGCCACTTCACTCTGAGCAAATGCTAAAGAACTATCAGACTCAAAGATCTCTTTCATGATTGTTACAGCTAATTTAGACCCCCTCATTTTGTATGTGTAGTTGAGATTATTTTTTCTAGTGTGCACTTTGCACTTATTAACATTGAATTTCACCTGCCATTTTGCTGCCCATTCACCCAGTTCAGTGAGATCCCTTTGTAACTCCTCACAGTCATCTTTGGACTTAATTATCATAAGTAATTTTGTATCATCTACAAATTTTGCCATCTCACAATTCACCCCATTTTTCAGATCATTTATGAACACTTCGAAGAGAACTGGTTCCAGTACAGACCCCGGGGGGAACACCACTATTTACCTCTCTCCATTCTGAAAATTGACCATTAATTCCTATCCTCTGTTGCCCCCCACCCCTTTTTTTTTTAAACAGCTTACTGATCATTAGAGGACCTTCCCTCATGTCCCAAGATTGTTTAGTTTGCTTAAGACCTTTTGGTGTGAGACCTTATCAAAGGCTTTCTGAAAGTCCAAGTACCTTACATCAACTAGATCACTCTTGTCCACATGCTTGCTGACACCCCCAAAGAATTTTAATAGATTGATGAGGCACAAATTCCCCTTACAAAAGCTGCGTTTACTCTTCCCCAATATATCGGGTACATCTATTTGTCCGATAATTCTGTTCTTTAATGTAGTTTCAACCGATTTGCCTGAAGTTAGACTAACTGGCCTGCATTTGCCAGGAACACCTCTGAAACCTTTTTTAAAAAAATCGATGTTAAATCAGCCTCCATACTAGATGGCTGGATGTAAGTGATAGGTTACATACCACAGTTAGTAGCTCTACAATTTCATAGTTGAGTTCCTTCAGAACTCTTGAGTGAATACCATCTAGTCCTGGTGACTTAGTATTGTTGATCAATTTGTTCCAAAACCTCCTCTACTGAAACCTTAATCTGGGACAGTTCCTTAGACTTTCATCCAAAAACAATTTTTAAAGGATGCCTTTTTGCTGTTAACCATCTCTTTTACTCTGCTGTTTAGCCATGGTGGCATTTTTTTTTTCCCTTTTGGTCCTCACTGTTTTTTACTTGGGGTATACACATTTAGTTTGAGACTATTATGGTGTTTTTAAATAGTCTCTATGCACTTTACAGGTTTTCATCCTTTCATTTAACTAGCTTCCCCATTTTTTATTAGTTCCCTTTTTGAAGTTACAGATTCCACTCCAGGGGTGCATGCACATGAGATCAGATTCTTTTGAACAGCATCAGGTGTAGCTGTGTTCCATGGGAGCCCTGCCAGCTCCAGAGTACCTTGGTGTTCCCCAAAGCCAAAGGCAAAAAGAGTGAGGTGGCTGCAACCCAAACACAGTTCCTTTGTCAATAAGAATCCCAAAGAAGCAAGACTCTGATCAGCAGGAAAGGAGGGCAAGTCATGGAATCTGTGTGGACAACACATCTCAAAGTACCACATTCACTGTTAGGTAAAAAGAAAAGGAGTACTTGTGGCACCTTAGAGACTAACCAATTTATTTGAGCATAAGCTTTCGTGAGCTACAGCTCACTTCATCGGATGCAACTGTAGCTCACGAAAGCTTATGCTCAAATCAATTGGTTAGTCTCTAATGTGCCACAAGTACTCCTTTTCTTTTTGCGAATACAGACTAACACGGCTGTTACTCTGAAACTGTTAGGTAAGTAAGCATTCTTACCTCAAGTGATTGTCCATACAGATTCCACTCTTGATGACTAACAAGTGTTTGCTCAGGTGCTGGTAAGCAGAGGCTTATTTGCAGGGTGACTGTAGGACAGCCTTACCAAAACTATTATAAGATTTCAGAGTGGATACCAGAAAATAATAATAATGCCTAGTCCTTACATAAAAAGAAAAGGAGTACTTGTGGCACCTTAGAGTTCCACTCCATACGGCTAAATGCAGTGCCTTGCATAATGACAGGTTTCAGAGGAACAGCCGTGTTAGTCTGTATTCGCAAAAAGAAAAGGAGTACTTGTGGACTAAGGTGCCACAAGTACTCCTTTTCTTTTTGCGAATACAGACTAACACGGCTGTTCCTCTGAAACCAGTCCTTACATAGCAGATCTCGAAGCACTTTACAAAGAAGATTAGTATCATTTTCATGGAACTGAGAAATTTTCCTATCAACACAGAAAATTTCACTGACCTATCTAATATTTTTCTTACATTCGTTTTACACTGCCTGTCTTTGGGTTTTATACTGCCATCCACCACTATAATATCTGAGCACCAGGTCCCTAAAATATATAGAAAATAACCTTGCAGCTGGAGATAGAGAGGAAGACACAGCTACAGCTTAAAAGAAATAAGTATGGCAAGAAGCTATTGAGAGGCAGGTAATTTGAGTAAATACATGTAGACCAGGGGTTCTCAACCTGTGGGTCAGGACCCCTCAGGGGGTCACGATATTATTACATGGGGGGTTGTGAGCTGTCAGTCTCCACCCCAAACCCCGCTTTGCCTCCAGCATTTATAATGGTGTTAAATATATAAAAACATGTTTTTAATGTATGGGGGGGGTCGCACTCAGAGGCTTGCTATGTCAAAGGGGTCACCAGTACAAAAGTTTGAGAACCACTGATGTAGACATTACTGCATAATATCTATTAAGCACTGAGTTAACCATTTTTTATCTAAGAATGTACACA
Source organism: Caretta caretta (assembly GCF_965140235.1). Taxonomy (NCBI): domain Eukaryota; kingdom Metazoa; phylum Chordata; order Testudines; family Cheloniidae; genus Caretta; species Caretta caretta. The sequence goes on along the minus strand of NC_134206.1, from coordinate 340,875,390 downwards.
AAAGGTAATGAAAGGATTTCAGTTCCCATCTCCCTCACCTTTAGTGCAAATACAGCTTTGTTTTAGAGAAGTTTTACAGACTATTAGTCCATAGAGTGGAGAACCTTTGTCTATACTGGGTATGAAAGAAGCAATGGAGCTTAGATAAATTAGTACAGTAAAAGCTGTGTTATCCAGCCCTGTACCAACCAGATAACATAGAAAGTTATGTGTTCATAGAAAACAGAAAGTCTGATTTATACTCCGGTTGGCGTGGGGCTGGCAGGTTCCCTTCCTGGCTCTAAGTGGCTCCCCGGAAGCAGTGACATGTCCCTGCTGCTCCTAGGCAGAGGAACGGCCACAAGGGGTTCGGAGCGTAGGAGGGAATGCGGGGCTGGGGCACGGAAGGGGGCTCGGGATCTTGGAGCCGCTCACCTTGGGCAGCTCCCTGCCAGCAGCGACCTGTCCCTACTGCTCTTAGGTGGAAGTGTGGCAGGTGCCGCCACTGCAGCTCCCATTGACTGTGGCTCCCAGCCAATAGGAGCCATGGAGCCAGTGCTCAGGGCGTGGTGGGGGCAGAACGCAGAGCCGCTTGCCGTGCCTCCACGTAGGAGCAGCAGGGACAGGTCGGCGCCTGCAGGGAGACAACCAAGGTGAGCACCCCCCAGATCCGGCATCCTGAAACCCCTCCCATACCCCAAACCTCTATCCCGAGCCTCCTCCTGTGCCCCAACCCCCAGCCCAATCTCTTATTGTTAGTCCCTAAATGTGTTACCATGCACTTTACACTATTGCACTTCATTCCATTTCTATTACTCCAGATTTCAAGGTTGTCCAGATCTTCTTGTACAATATTCTGGTCGTCCTCTGTACTGGCAGTACCTCCCAACTTTGTGTCATCCACAAATTGTATTAGCACACTTCCACTTTTTGTACCAGGGTCATTAAATTTTTTTTAAATAAAATGGGTCCCAAGACTGATCCCTGGGGAACTCCACTAGTAACCTCCCTCCAGCCTGAGAGTTCATTTTTCAGTGTGACCCATTGTAGTTTCCCCTTTAACCAGTTCCTTATCAACCTTTCAATTCTCATGTTAATCCCCATTGTCTCCAATTTATCTAATACATTTCCCATGTGTAACTGTATCAAATGCCTTACTGAAATCCAGGTAGATTGGATCTACTGCATTCCCTTTGTCTAAAAAAAAAAAAAAAAATCAGTTATCCTCTCAAAGGAGGAGATCAGGTTGGTCTGGCATGATCTACCTTGTGTAAAACCACATTGTATTTTATGCCAATTACCACTCACCAATATGTCCTTTACTTTCTCTTTCAAAATTTATTCCAAGACCTTGCGTAAAACTGAAGTCAAACTAATAATAGGCCTGTAGTTTCCTGGATCACTTGCCCCTCCTCACTTTCTTAAAAATAGGTGCTATATTAGCAGTTCTCCCATCATAGGGTCTCTCTCTCACACACACACACACACACCCCGAGTAGGGTTGCCAGGCGTCCAGTTTTCGACAAGAACACCCGGACAAAAAGGGACCCTGGCGGCTCCGGTCTGCACTGCCAACTGGGCTGTTAAAAGTCCAGTTGGCAGCACAGCCAGGGCCCAGGGCTAAGGCAGGCTCCCTGCCTGCCCTAGCTCCGTGCTGCTTCCAGAAGCAGCCGCCAGGTCCCTACAGCTCCTAAACTCATGGGCGGCCAGAGACGCTCCACACACTGCTGCCACCCCAAGGGCTGGCTCCACAGTTCCCACTGGCCAGGAACCACAACCAATGGGAGCTGCTGGAGCAGTGCCTGTGGGTGTGGGAGCAGTGCACAAAGCTTCCTTGGTGACCCATGTGCCTGGGGGCTGCAAGGACCTGGCGGCCACTTCCTGGGAGCCACAGTAAGCGCCGCCAGAAGTCCGAACTCCCTCCCGCACCCCAGCCCAGAGGCTTATTTGCAAGGTGACTGTAGGAGCCCCCTCCTTCACCTCAAACCCCTCATTCCCAGCCCCACCCCAGAGCCCACACACACACCCCAACCCCTCAGCCCCAGCCCAGAACCCCCTCTTGCCCCCACAAATCCTCATCCCCAGCCCCATCACAGAGCCTGCAGGAGCCCTCACCACCCCACAATCCAGAGCCTTCTCCCACACCCTGAATCCCTCATTTCTGGCCCCACCCTAGAGTCCGCACCCCCAGCCAGAGTCCTCACCCCCCCCACACACACACACACCCCCCTCAACCACCTGCTCCAACCTAGTGAAAGTGAGCGAGGGTGGGGAAGAGCAAGCGATGGATGCAGGGGGGATGGAGCGAGCGGGGAAGGGGACGGGACAGGGTTGTTTGGTTTTGTGCAATTAGAAAGTTGGCAACCATAGCCCTGAGATTACAGATTTGTTAAAAAACCTTGCTATTGGGTCTGCAATTTCATGTGCCAGTTCCTTTAGTATTCTTGGAATGAAATGATCTAGGCCCCCCAATTTAGTCCCATTAAAATGCTTGAGTTTCACTTCCACCTCAAACGTGGTAATTTCTATTCCATATTCTCGTTCCCATTAGCCACCCTGCCACTGCCCCTATGCTCCTTATCACCCTTATTAAAAACTGAGGCTAAGTATTCATTTAGATGTTGGACCACACCTAGATTATGTTTAATATCCACCTCCCCTCTATGCTTAGTGGGCCTGCTTCATCTTTGTTTTCTTTTTATTTATATGGCTATAGATCCTTTTACTACTGATTTTAATTTCCTTTGTGAAGTCCAACTCTGCTCACTTTTTCCCTATACTTTCTGACCTCCGAGAAGTAGCTTTCCTTGCTGATCCATTCAGGGCTGGCCTTACCATGAGGCCTCAGGTGCCAGACTGTGGAGGGCGCCACTAGGACCCAGAGTATAGAAAATTGTGTCTTCTGCTGGTAAATATGTATTCTCTCTGCTCTAGATGCACAGAGATGGTGGAGTGCTGTGCTGGAGGAACGAGGGCACAAGAGAGATAACAGGCAGGCAGGAGAAAAGGTGAGAGGGAATAACAAAGCAGCAGGAGCTGCAGGGAGAGAGAGGAGGAGCCTCTTATGTACCTCTCTAGAACCCCCAGAAGCCTGGACTGATTAACACCAGTTTCTCAGGGAGCTTCCTGTTTCCTGCTGTTTCCCTGAACCCACTTGAGAAGAACAGGCAGTCAACTGAAGTAGTAGGAGCCAGTTAAGCCCTTAAGACGCTGATAGCTTCCCTCACTCAGGCTCTGCTACCAGCCTGCTTATTTGTCCCCTTCAACTGAGTGTTGAGAGCCACTACAGCTGGCACAGAACAGCAGTCATGAGTGAAAGAAGAAAACGCCCCTCTTGGGCAGCATTCAGAAAAAGAAAAAGCAAAGGAAGCTATTCTATCTAAGTAGGAAGGAGCTCTCCTGAGATACATAGACACAAAAGTTCACAGTTAGCCTTCCGGCCCCAGTGAGGATGAGAGTGGTAAGGAGATGCCTGATCTTCCAGTTAGTCAGAGTGCAGGTGACCTGGCACCTACTGCAGCATCCATATCTCCATCTCAAATGGATGTAACCAGGCACATTCCTGAAGAAAAGTGTAGATCAGAGAAGAGTGTGGTGGAGACGCAAGAAACAGCTGTTACTGAGTTTAGTTCCTTAAGTCTAGATGATCCAGGACTGTGGACCCACTTGAGCAGCAGCCTGAGGGACTCTCTCATACTGCCTGGGCCACAGCAAGTGAAAAACTTCATGTTCCCCAAAGACAATGAAAATAGAAGTTTCCATCCAACACCTTACTGTTGTGAAATCCCCAATGGTGACAAAGCGTAGAGGCCACGGCTTATGTACTCAAAAACCCAGAATGCTGCACACTGTTTTTGTTGCGAACTCTTCCAGTCTAATGTTCCAGCCACATTGGGTTCTACAGGAACAAAGGACTGGAAAAATCTGGCAGGCCATGAGAAGGCAGCAAATCACCAGAGAACATTCCACAGATGGAAAGAGCTTGAGATGAGACTAAGGTTAAAGGCCACCATAGACGATCAGCTACAAGAGAAGATTGCATCAGTCTCTCTTTACTGGCAAAATGTTCTGAAAAGGCTCATTGCCGTTGTGAGAATGCTTGCTACCCAAAACCTAGCACTGCATGGCACTTCAGATCAGTTGTATGTGCCAAACAATGGAAACTTCCTTAAAACTGTGGCGCTGATGGCCGAGTTTGATACTGTACTCCAGGAGCATCTAAGAAGAGTCACCACCTAAGAAATAGGAGTACTTGTGGCACCTTAGAGACTAACCAATTTATTTGAGCATGAGCTTTCGTGAAAGCTCATGCTCAAATAAATTGGTTAGTCTCTAAGGTGCCACAAGTACTCCTTTTCTTTTTGCGAATACAGACTAACACGGCTGTTCCTCTGACACCTAAGAAATGTACACACACCACTACCTTGGAAAAAATTCAAAATGAGATTATACAGTTACTGGCAACAAAAGTCAAACAGAAGATTGTGGCAGATCTGAAGTCAGCAAGATATTACTTTGTTATTCTGGACTGCACACCTGACATCAGCCATATGGAAAAAATAACAACTTTAATGGTGCATTTTGTAAAAACCACCGAACCTAGTGAAAATGTCCCTGCAATGGTGACTGTCAGAGACCATTTTCTAGAATTTATTGACACTGATGATACTACAGGAGCTGGTATGACAAATGTGCTTCTTAAAAAGCTGGAAGATATGGGAATTGCGGTAGCTGACATGAGACATCAGGGCTACGATAATGGTGCCAACACAAGAGGAAAGAACAAAGGAGTGCAGACACGGATCCGAGAGTTAAACCCTCGAGGTTTTTTTGTCCCATGCAGTTCTCATTCAGTGAACTTGGTGGTCAGTGATGTAGCATCAGCTTCGAGTGAGGTTGCTGAATTTTTTGATGTAATTCAAAGCATCTATGTATTTTTCTCTGCATCAGCTCATCAATGGCAAATTTTGAAGCAACATCCTCTCTGACACTGAAACCACTGAGTGCCACATGATGGGAAAGACAAGTGGAGGTGATAAAGCCTATCAAACACCAAACTGGGAAGACAGATGATGCCATAGTTGCCATTATGGAGGATAATGCTATGACAGGAACTGTTCATGGGAGAACAGTGGCAGAGGGAAATGGAATCACCAGAAACATACATAACTTCAAATTTCTGTGTGGCTTAGTGTTGTGGCATGACATACTGTTTGAAATAAATGTTGTAAGCAAGAGACTCCAAGGTCCTGACCTTGATATATCTGGAGCAATGGAACAACTGGACAAAGCATAGTCATACCTACAGTCTTATCGGTCAGATGAGGGATTTCAAAATGTTCTGAAGAGTGCACAAAAGTTGGCAGAGGAACTTCACACTGAAACTATTTTCCCCCCCATTCAGGAATACAAGAGTCACAGAAGACGACATTTTGATTACGAGGCACAGGATAATCCCATAAGAGACCCCAAACAATAATTCAAAGTTGAATTCTTTAATCGGGTGATAGATTGTGCAATAGTTAGTTAATCGTTTCGTGCAGCTCAAGGAACACAGAAGTATATTAGGGATGTTGTATGATATTCCAAAATTCCTCACTATACCTGAAGACCACCTACACCAGCAATGCAGGGCACTAGAGACAGTGTTGACACATGACGACATGTGTGACATTGATGCGAGTGAGTTAGGTGATTAACTGAAAGCCCTTTCAAGATACATTTCAGCAGGATCAACTCCAAAGGCCGTTCTGGAATATATGTGCACAAATAAGATGACCACCCTCTTTCTAAATGCTTTTGTTGCTCTGCACATACTTCTAACACTTCCTGTAACAGTTCCCAGTGGAGAACATAGCTTCTCCAACCTGAAGTTAATAAAAACACATCTGTGCTCCACAATGACACAGGAGAGGCTGGTCGGCCTTGCAACCATCTCAACAAAGCATAAACTTGCCCAGACTGTGGACCTTCAGGAAGCAGTTCAAATCTTTGCAACCAAGAAGGCACGGAAAGCACCACTTTGATTATTCAAACAGATACAAATGTCAGTGTTTACTATGCAGACAAGAAAAGTTACATTTGCTGTTCAGGGGTTTGAAAGTTGAGTGTTACTTAAAATTTTTGAACAGGGCATTTTAAGTTGTTAGTTCTCCTTTACTGGGGTAGGTAGCAGAGCAGTACCAAGAGGAGTAGAACAGGAAGAAGGTAGAATTGAGACCTTCCAAAGTTTTGGCCCAAGCGAGGAGGCATGGGGGCGTCATTTGAGCTCTCCAGCTCAGGTGCCAAAACGTTGTGGGCCGGCCCTGGATCCATCACATCATCTATTCCTTGTAGGCTCTCTTAATAACCTGTTTGAGATCTTTATTCATTCAGCTTGGTCTGGTGACTAACAGTATCAAAGGAATTTTAGCAAGATAAGTATGGATGAAGTTCCTATGTTTATAGACAGAAGGCTATTCACCACAGCTATGAGTGATGTCTGTGCACTTTCCCCCATAATGAAGCCTCAATAAGCTCAGAATACTGGTAACACAGGTGAAGTTAGAGACTGCTTTTTGCTGGCTTCTGATTAGCATGAGATTTGCACATTTGTTTACTTATTTTCCCATTCCCACCAAGAATTTAATTAACTGACATTAATTAGGTTTTCTGTTTGAACTTCAGATTCGGGTTGAATTAACATTTTTCCGGGTCCCTTAACTGCTAACATTGATTTGTAATTTTTGGGAGGGACAGATTCCTTGGGCTTCCAATGAGACTACTTACTGAAAGACACTTTTGTTGATCTATAATGGTTTTCTAATTCTTACAATGGAACTACTGTAGCCAGCTGGGAAGAGACAAATATCTTCTTCCAGTCGGAGAGAAGTATTTAGATTTGCTATGACATAACTGGTTAACAGTGGAAACTACTGCCTAGGACAGTGGTTCTCATACATATTTGAACACGCCTCCTTTCTTTGTGTCTGTAGTAGTTTACACCAATACAATAGCATGCCACCTCTGGGTACCCAGCTCTGACGGTGGCAGCTCTACCGTCAAAGCTGGGTACCCAGCCAGCTCTCTGGCTGCCCAGCTCTGAATGTGCACAGTAAGGTTGTCTTTTTCCCCTAAAGCTTCTCTCGCCTCCCCAGAATACATTCCATGTTCTCCCCACCCTCGAGTTTGAGAGCCTCTGGTCTAGTGGAGTGGAAGCTATTTTTCGGTTCAAGGCATCTGGATGCAAGATTGCCTATAAGCCATAAAGAGGTACAGGTACATGAAAGCATCTAAAGACAAGACACTTTGGAGAAGCCAGACAAACTATCCTGGAAGCTGTGTGAACTCAGGAAAGAGGCCAAGACATTATGAGCCAACAGACTAATATAATCATTTGTTGTTGTGGCTCTCTGGCTGAGACCGTCTCACTTTGAAGACTTACCAGGTTCTAATTCACCAAATAATCCACTTACTGGCATTTGATTCTGCACCATACTATTTTCCACACACCAGTTATTTTCTGTTTTTACTCTTTATTCTCACACACTGTATTTTTTAACACAAACACAAAACCTCATCCGCCACAGGAGTTAATGAATAAAAAATTCTGTGTACATGTCACAATTGCTAAACCCAGAGGCTAATATTCATATTTAACATATTAATTCCAAACTTCATAAGCATGAGAGTATAAAATTGCTCAAGGGTTACAATAAAAGCAATAATTTTAAAATTAGGTCAGCTCTAACTGCTTTATGCATATACATCATATTAACATTGCAAGTTTATCTTTAGGGAAAAGAGGGCCTTTTAATTATCTAATAAAAGATAGATATTATTGTATAATTTATTGTAAATGTAACACTGAGGATCCAAAAGAAAAAGCCTGTGTATGTGCCAAAATAATTTTTGCTATCATAAAAAGCTGCAGAATCCTCATCATATTCCCCAAATATAAGTATCAATGAAATGTTCACCTGAAAGTACATCTACATTAAGTTAGTAAAATGATTTGCTTTGCCACAAATTCTAAAATACTGGGTTAATATCCGATGACATGCAGTCAAATTTACAAGTCCCTTCCTAGACATTTCTTTATACCAAAAGTAGAGATGTACCTATGTTGCAAAATTCACATCAAGATATAATATCTCTAAAGACCAGAAACTACATGATGAGTCAACCCACAGCCTCTGGCTCAAAAAAAAATTGACAAAATTTAGCGTAAGCATTAGAAAAGTCACTAATTCCTCATGTACAAACTGTTTTTCCTCTTCTCTTTCAAGAATCTCCTTAAAAATCAGGGTACTTACAAAAACTACCTTGTTTTTGATTGGTCTTTGTAACTGACTGCCAGGTTCCCTCTGCTATGGCAGACTGAAGGAAAGGCTATTTAAGAGATATTGGTCTTGGCCAAACAAGCTCTCGGTTGGAGGCTAGCACTCCCAGCATTTTAGAAAATGTGGATAAAGATGGGTGGATGTGCAGACTATTTAGCGTCACTCTGTTAGTTAAAAGAAAAGGAGTACTTGTGGCACCTTAGAGACTAACCAATTTATTTGAGCATGAGCTTTCGTGAGCTACAGCTCACTTCATCGGATGCATACCGTGGAAACTGCAGCAGACTTTATATACACACAGAGAATATGAAACAATACCTCCTCCCAGCCCACTATCCTGCTGGTAATAGCTTATCTAAAGTGATCATCAGGTTGGGCCATTTCCAGCACAAATCCAGGTTCTCTCACCCGGGAGAGAACCTGGATTTGTGCAGGAAATGGCCCAACTTGATTATCATGCACATTGTGTAAAGAGTTGTCACTTTGGATGGGCTATCACCAGCAGGAGAGTGAATTTGTGTGGGGGGGTGGAGGGTGAGAAAACCTGGATTTGTGCTGGAAATGGCCCAACCTGATGCTCACTTTAGATAAGCTATTACCAGCAGGACAGTGGGCTGGGAGGAGGTATTGTTTCATATTCTCTGTGTGTATATAAAGTCTGCTGCAGTTTCCACGGTATGCATCCGATGAAGTGAGCTGTAGCTCACGAAAGCTCATGCTCAAATAAATTGGTTAGTCTCTAAGGTGCCACAAGTACTCCTTTTCTTTTTGCGAATACAGACTAACACGGCTGTTACTCTGAAATCTGTTAGTTAAAGAATCAGTCAATTCAATACCTGATATGGAAAGATTTTTAATAGGAATTTTCAATTTTGATAACTATTTTCTTTTCTAAGAAACAAAAAGATAAAAGAAGCCTATATATTTAAAAAAAAAAGTTTGCCTATTGCAGGGATCTAGCCAGCCAGCTGAGGTAGTAAAAGTACTGCAGTATTAATGACTAGTGCCAGCACCACAAAAGTAGACGAATTTCTGTTTCTCCAACAGATCAAATATGAAAAGGCAGGAAATATTGTGACTCCTGCACCACTTCTAGTGCCATAGGTAAATGTGCAGGGCATGCAGACAGGGAAGCAGATGTGACTCTACCGGTCTCCATGTATTTATTTCTGTTAATACCACAATATGCTAGGAGCTGTACAAACATAAGACATTCAAAAGCTTATATCTTAAAAAAGTATATAATTTGTTTAAAACCAAGAATGCACTCAGCACCATATAGTACAAAGAGTCCTTGATCTAAACATCTTACAATCTTAAACAAACAGAGAGATAGAAAGACACACGACACACATCTATCATCAGGCTGGAATTCAGAGTTCTCTCTGTTTAAAATGCCAACGAACAGGCAGCAGTCATGGCATCCAGAGTGCAATCCAGGACGAGTGATCATCACCTGACCTGTAGTCCTGAGTACCTCAAATGCTTTGCTGCTGTAACTCCCCACCTGAGACTATCATAGCCAGCATACCAACAAACAGGTAACACCCGAAGCCTCTGTGTAGTAGACAGCCCTGGTTCAGCAGCTCTGACCCCAGCCACCTATATACAACCCCACAACCTCACTCTGGCTTCCACCAGCCTTGTTTACAACCAGCAAGGTAACCCCCAACACACTGCTTTCCCAGATTTTCCCAAAACCATGTGCCCTGAAGTGTCCAGCCCTCACCGGGATCACTCAGAGAAATAATAAGGTTTGTTGCTCCTTTAAAAAGACAAAAGCACATTACAGCTTAACTTTACCGTGGTAAATATACCCTTCCCTTCAAACAGAACTGAGCTGGTTTATAGTAAAAATAAACCAATTTTATTAACAAAATATACATGGGATTTAGTGAGTTCAAGTATATGGAATGAAGACAGAGTTACAAGTAAAAACAGAACACATTTCTTAGTGACTAAGACTTGTAGTCTTTGTTCAAGGTAGCTATCTCACCAGTCTTTCTTCTTTCCAGCCATAGCTCACTCTCTCTCAGTCAGAATCTTCCACAAAGAACAAGCAGCTGGTTTCCCTGGTCTTCCTAGGTGAAAGATCTTTGCCTAAGCAGGTTTTTCCATCTATATTCACTTTCCAGAGACTTCAACTCCCCCTTGGTTGAAGGACCCACTTTGTCTGCTTGCAAGAGCTCTGTTCCTTTGTGTCCATCTACTAGTGGATACCAAAAATTCTGTCTTTGCTTATATCTTTCAAAGTTGAATTATCTTGTTTCAAGAGGGAGGATGACCTCATGCTGTTCTTTCCTTCCTCTGGTCTTCTCATCCCCCTGCTGATTTGAATGTAAAAGGGGCTTCCATTGTTTTTGGTCACACCTTCCTGAATTTTATTGGAGTCAAGTAGATACCTACCATTTTTGCCTTCGGGGAAAGCCTGTTTCTCCCTTTGTTAGGTCACAGGCTATAAAGCATAATAGCAGCGAGTATTCATAATTCCTCATAGAGTGTTAAAACATACATCATCCAATGAAGTGAGCTGTAGCTCACGAAAGCTCATGCTCAAATAAATTGGTTAGTCTCCAAGGTGCCACAAGTACTCCTTTTCTTATTTCAGGATGATATCACCAGTGTGTCATAAGCTTTCATAAAAAAGCTCCCTCAATATACTTTTATAATATAGTAATATTTGTATACAATCAGTTGATTCAATTGCTTATCACTTGAGATTCAACCTCACGTCTTTACAGACCAGCAAACCTTGCAATATATTCTTTAGAAAGTAAAACCCAGACCAGGCTTCATTCTCATCCTTTCATCATGCTGTCTCCTCCCCCACTTATAGTTTGATAGCTTTGTAAACAAAACTTCACTGTCTCTCCCTAATCCTGGGGCTGCTCAGAGAAGCAAACACATTCCTTTGTCTAGGATAGACCTGTCTACCAACTCCCCCAACATGCTTAAACACACTTTAGTCCTAATTCCCGCATATATCCATAACCCAATATATACCCTGTACATATATCAAGCAAGAATATTAATGATTTGTGAGTTAATGGCTTTCCAATGACGTTACAGGACACCTTTTAGATACAGATTGTCATAAATATAAAGGGAAGGGTAAAGCCCTTTGAAACCCCTCCTGGCCAGGGGAAAGCTCCTCTCACCTGTAAAGGGTTAAGAAGCTAAAGGTAACCTCGCTGGCACCTGACCAAAATGACCAATGAGGAGACAAGATACTTTCAAAAGCTGGGAGGAGGGAGAGAAACAAAGGGTCTGTGTCTGTCTGTATGCTGCTTTTGCCAGGGACAGAACAGGAATGGAGTCTTAGAACTTTTAGTAAGTAATCTAGCTAGGTATGTGTTAGATTATGATTTCTTTAAATGGCTGAGAAAAGAATTGTGCTGAATAGAATAACTATTTCTGTCTGTGTATCTTTTTTGTAACTTAAGGTTTTTGCCTAGAGGGGTTCTCTATGTTTTTGAATCTAATTACCCTGTAAGATATCTACCATCCTGATTTTACAGGGGGGATTTCTTTATTTCTATTTACTTCTATTTTTTATTAAAAGTCTTCTTGTAAAAAACTGAATGCTTTTTCATTGTTCTCAGATCCAAGGGTTTGGGTCTGTGGTCACCTATGCAAATTGGTGAGGCTTTTTATCCAACATTTCCCAGGAAAGGGGGGGTGCAAGTGTTGGGAGGATTGTTCATTGTTCTAAGATCCAAGGGTCTGGGTCTGTAGTCACCTAGGCAAATTGGTGAGGCTTTTTACCAAACCTTGTCCAGGAAGTGGGGTGCAAGGTTTTGGGAAGTATTTTGGGGGGAAGGACGCGTCCAAACAGCTCTTCCCCAGTAACCAGTATTAGTTTGGTGGTGGTAGCGGCCAGTCCAAGGACAACGGGGGTAATATTTTGTACCTTGGGGAAGTTTTGACCTAAGCTGGTAAAGATAAGCTTAGGAGGTTTTTCATGCAGGTCCCCACATCTGTACCCTAGAGTTCAGAGTGGGGGAGGAACCTTGACACAGATTATAACCCTAGTGAGTTGGGGTACACTGAACTGGGCAGGCCAGCTGAAACTCATTATTTGATACCAGTGAGCCCCTTGCCCTCTGGCACCGAGATGCTCTTAGGGTCACACCTCCACTCTCTTTTGCTGCAGGAAGGTTAGCCACTGGCTGACCAGAGACAGCAGGTCAGAGCCCTCTTTCCTGGACAGGGTGTCTGCCACAATACTTTCTTTCCCTTTTATATAGGGAAAAACCTGTTTTGTCTCCTTTGCCTGCTCACAGCCTCCAGGACTTAGAATCAGAGAGTATCCATCATTTCACCTACAGAGTTGTTACAAACATTTCAGTGACATAAATAACTCTTATCCATAACTCTTAATACAGACCCTGTAATGCAAGAATATTAATGACCAGGGAGATATTAGATTTTAAACTATATATTATGTGTCACCTTTTAAATAAATATCATGAAAAATGTATGAGGTGCAGTGAATATGTCAGGCCTGACTGGAGTTGCTGACACAGAGTAGTAAACCACAAATGGGCCTCTGTGTCACAGAGGGCTAACGGAAATCCATGCTACACAAAACACCAGTTTGGTTCAGTTTGCTCCTGCTAAATCTGCTTCAGTGACATAGTACCATGAAAATTCTTCTCCAATGACTGGACCAAAATCACATTCTCCAGTGTAAGAGCATATGATCACACACACACACTTTTCATCCCAAAAGGGTTGGCTGGTGCCTATCTTATGCCTCTCTCTCTACCAAAGATCACAGCAATTACAATACCAGAACTCTTTTATTCTTTAAATAGGGAGGAAGGGAACAAGATGATCTCAGAGACAGTGAGAAAAATTAAGATTTTACTGTGTTTGCAGAAGCAAGAATTTAAATTAAGTTCTCAAGTTAGTGTGTGTATTTAGATTTCAGAGAAACAGCCGTGTTAGTCTGTATTTGCAAAAAGAAAAGGAGTACTTGTGGCACCTTAGAGACTAACCACTTTATCTGAGCATAAGCTTTCGTGAGCTACAGCTCACTTCATCGGATGCATCCGATGAAGTGAGCTGTAGCTCACGAAAGCTCATGCTTAAATAAATTGGTTAGTCTCTAAGGTGCCACAAGTACTCCTTTTCTTTGTGTGTATTTAGACACTCATTTACATTTTTTACACATTTGAGTGCCAAGCTGTGATAGGAAGCCCAGAGAGCAACTTCATGTGCTATGCCTATCTCAAGCCAGTTTATTTGCTTTCTTTCATTGACCTCAAATTCACACACAAAACAGTTATTTCTTTTTCTCCGAATTTTTTTTGCTTTCATTGGTTAGATGTACATTTTAACGTAATGAAGTTGGCTGACCCAAGGGGCAAACAACGCAAAACAAACCAACCCTCTTTTTCAGACAATAACTGTTACTCCTGGGGGAATTCTGTGCCACCACGCATGTGCAGAATTCATGTCCCTGCAGATTCCCCCCACCCCTGTAGAAAATAGATTCTGCCAAAGAGGCACTGCAGTCACACCTTTTGCCCACCAAGGGCTGCTGTGGCACCAGAACAGAGAGCAGCCTGCTCACGGGCTGGAGTAGCCAGCCATGGTTAGGGAGGGGGCAATGGCTGCGTTCCTCACAGCACACAGACCCTGGGGCCAGGTGAGGCGGCACAGGATATGCAGGGGGGAACAGAGCTGGCCACAAAGGGCTGCTGGTGGGTCACAGACTGGGGCTCAGAAGGGCTGGTAGGGGGCATAGACTGGGGTGGGGGCACAGGAGTAGTGGGTTGACAGCACTGAGCCAGGGCTGGAGAGTGGGTGCAGGGACACATGAGGATGGGGGGTGGCTGAGTAGGGGCGAAGAGACGCATGGGGACAGGAGAGGAGGGTGCAGGGCCACAGAACAGAGGGTGGAGGACCACGTGGGGATGGGGGAGTGAAGGGACACATGGGGACAGGGGAGATGTGCCTGACTGAATGGAAGAGGCTGGGGATCAGCCAGGATCTGCATGGGAGAGGCTCCCCAATTCCCTAACAATCCCTCCTCCCTTGCCAAAAAAAACATGGCTCCATACTTCTCCCACCCATACCCAACAGCCTGCCAGGTTCACTACCAGGCTCCTTCCCAGCAATTACTTCCCTCTCCCTCAGCTTCGTTACCCCCGACTCCCCCAAGCCTTTGCACTGCTTCTAAGGGGTGTGGGAAATATGCTTCTGTATTGTAGCTTAAACGAATTATTACTCAAAGTTCTCTATTAATATGCCTAGTAAGGAATTTATTTGTCAAAGAGCTTTTCCTCAATCTTTTTTGTTGTTTGTACTCTTAAAGACATACCTACTGACAGGTATTTTGAAATAAAATTACCAAAATAATTGAACTGGCATGATTACATTGTGTTATTCTGACAAATAGCATAAGCAGAATTTTGCAGTTTTTAAATGTTGTGCACAGAACTTAATTTTTTGGCGCAGAATTCCCCCAGGAGTAAACTGTAGTTGACCAGCACTACTGCATACAAATTCACATTACCTCACTTCTCTAAAGTTTCATTAAAACCGAATCAAACTCAAAATATCTGAACTAATTTTGGTAAGCCACAGATAAATCCCTTGACATAACATCCAAGCATTTTGTTGATAATATAACCATACCTAATACTAAAAAACCAAAACAAACACATCTAGTCATTAATGACTAGATATTGCTAAGCAGTATTGAAACCTTTCCTAATCACTTCATCTGATGTCTAACAAGTGAGAAGGAAAGATATATGTATAAGCCATCCATTTTTAAAGGGCAATTAATTATTTGGATAAGGAATGCAGTAGGAATAGCACATTTACATTCTGTACAAGATAGCAGTATTGAAAGTCAGAGATACTGAATGGTAGCAAAAACTAACATTACTTGGCGTAAAACTGAACATGTTAGATAAAAGTCCCCTTAATAAGTTAGAACACTCATTATAAGTCATTTGTTCTCTAATAAGCATATTGTTTAATTATCCGAGAGATATCAGTGTGGGGTGAAACTCCCCACAACATCTTGAACCTACATATTAAGCTAAGGGCACATATACAGTACAAGTACAACCATATCAGAGGATCCAATTACAACATGATTCAATCTGTAGTACAGACAGGCAGCCACTTCTTGCATAAGTTTCCTTGGGAAGAGGGGAAAAAATTTAAGGCAACAGAGAAAATCCCTACCTTAACAGTGTCATAAAATCACTAGTATCAGTGCAGAGCAGACTGAACCTCAGGTTTCAAGGTCTCATCCAAATATAAGATAGCATAAAAATCGAAGACAACAACAAAAAGTTTTTTCTGAGAAGTGGGAGGGAATGGAGGAAAGTGACATTTTCTCAAGAAAAGCAGCAGTAAAAAAAGCAAGAGTAATATCAAGATATTTTTAAAATGACCCATTTCTTCAAAAGCCTATCTTAAGAGTTTCTTCCACTTTAACTATGAAGGGATTTCCTTATAAGAAGGGGAAGACTTAACACTGAAATCCCTGTTAAAGGCAAAACCCTCAGTAGCTTTTGTATCAAAGAGGCTAGGCTGAATAGAGAGATTGAAATGCTGTGAAGACTAGTTTCTGCAGTTTTTCTGGTTCCCATGAAGGACTATGATTATGATACTTTGCTGTACCATCACTCAAAGTAACAAGAGAACTCCTACAGCAAGTGCCCATGGCATTTTACAAGAGAAAAACAAAAATCAAGCCATTCTATATCCTCCAAAAGAAGATAAACCAAAAAATGCTGCCAGTTTCCTGCCTCATTGATCATCAAGGCCAACAATGAAGAGCACAGCCCAGGCCCTACACTATTTGTGCATAAATTCAGGCAGAAGCTTCAAAAGTTATCACCTATATTACTGACAAATCAAAAACAGGTTATCCTGCCCAACCGATATCCCATTGTTCTAGGTGCAAGCTTTTGGAAATCCCCTAACCTTAGAATGGAAGATATTTATGGGCTTTCCCATACACTACCATGAATTCATTGCCTTTGGTATAGTCCTCTGCCTACTGATACACAGTAGATTTTCATCTAAACAGCATTACCCTGAAGTTATGATCCAGTGCTGCTAAATGGACAGTGACCAAATCTATTGTTCCCCACTACAATCTATCAGAAGGCAGAAGCAATTTTCTCTTAGCTATTAAGGCATCTATTACCTTGGTATGTTAAGCACCTTTGTAATTCTAAGAGTCAAGGTTTTAATTACCTGTGATTTCTAATCTACCAAAGTATTTCAGTGTTTCATCCCAATATCCTTGCTATTCTAACACTAAGATGATATATCTGCCAAATGTACAATTTTGTATGGCTGTTCTGTGATAAGGAACAAAAGAGCTAAGACGATTTTTTTTATTTTGACATAAGTTGAACCTCTAACTCCAGGAGTGAAAGACGCATTCATGAACACACCAGCCAAACAAAAGATTCTTATCTAACAGCACCTGTTCATTATACCCAGACAACTAAACTACTAAATTCTGGGGAAAACAACTGTATGCTTATCAACAATAGGTATTGTCAAAGTTTGACTCAGACTCACAATTTATCAGACCACTCTGTTTTATTAGCAAAGCTGCTCTGCTAATACATTTAGAAGTGAGCCCCCCGAGTGGGGCTTGTGTCTTTTAATTTATACAGTTTTTTGGAGAACAAGTTACAGAGAAGTTACAGACAAAAGAAGAAAAAGATTTTAGTCACCACCCTTCGAGATCTCTGAGACCAGTCACGTATCTTCAATTACCTGCCACCCTTAACAATCTCCTTTAACAGCTTCCAGTTAACTTAACTAATTGCCCTTCACACCTTCCATTCTGATGCCTGCTTCTTAGACGTGCTGGCTCTATCTTAATTGCTTCTCCATTAAAAAGCTAACTGTCCCTACGTGTGCTCCCTCAGATACTTTGTAACATGTTTTGGCATGCCCTCTCATATACAATGTATCCAGCATGTCCCCTTAAACAACGTTATACTTATACAATGTTATACTTCCACAGTATTCTTATAGAATAGGTATACAACAATAGATATTGTAACAACACAGACCTCCTAAATGGCTGTATCTATGCCAGTGCTCCTAAGCCTAAGCCACAGCTCATCACATCCTGTAAATTCTAAGTAAGTTCTGCCCCAATCAAAGTTTCAGTACAAAAGCATTTGAAGCAGCAGCCACCGAGAAAATGAGTCCTGCAAGATTTTCAGTAAAACCCTGGGAAGAAAATCCAGAAATCAATTTCAGAAGGCCTAAACCACTAGTGAATATATTTTGAGAACAGGTAAATGCCAGGGGCCAGAGTCACTCTCCATTCAACATAGCTGGAATCATTGACAGAAATAAGCATAACACACCTTTTAGAATGGTGATTTAAGTGTTGAGGAATGTCTAGCTTTGAATTAGAATAATTCTTGAAAAAAGAAAGGTGCCACAAGTACTCCTTTTCTTTTTGCGAATACAGACTAACACGGCTGTTACTCTGAAACCAATAATTCTTGAGAGATTTTTGTCTAGGGTGTCTTAGCTTAAAGGCACTGACCCAGAGTCCATTAAAATCAATGGGAGCATATTAACTTCTATGTCTTCAGATCTGCCCTTTAATAATTAAAAGAATTTAAAGATTTCTGTAATAGATAAGAAAAAGCCCTAAGATTTTTTAAAAACTTAAAGTTTTTACAAATATCATTACCTTTAATATTTCTCTGAGTTTGAACAGTGAAAATTAACTAGCCTTTCACTTGTATTGTCTCATCCAGATACTGAGAATATTAATTGGCCTTCCATTAGCATAATGGTTTGGGGATGGCAGTAATGCAAAAGGAATAGTTCAATAACCTTTCCACTGGAATTTTTGAGAGTCATGAAAACACTTCTATTATATAAAATTTGTTTTTTTACAATACCTAGTTTGGCTTGGATTTAAACTGAGAGCAGCCCTTTAAAGCAAAAATCAAATCTAGAATTTTTTTTAAAATTTATAAAACAAATGAAAATTATTGGTCATTAACTGTCATTTTGTTTATCAGCATTACATTTTTGACAATCCACTGTACATACTGTTTTGACGAATAGCTAAATGGACAATGAACTCTATTATTCAGCAATAGTGAATATTAAATACAAAACACAGGTATGGTTCCAGCCCTGCAAAAAATTATGTATGGAAATATTTTTACTCATATGTGTAAGTGTTTGCTGGATTTGGAGCTATATTGGTTAGTCCATTTCTTCAGTCACATTATCATGAGATCTTCTAAACTAAATCCAATTTGATTGGTTCCCTGGGTCATCTTAGGGTGAAAACAAGCTCAAGACTCTTTTTGACATGCAGTTAGAATAGACTGCTTTGGCAAATTGTTCAACTAGGCTGTTAAATCCACAGTGCAACCAATAAAATTCTAAGTATGGGTGATAAAAGTTTTCTTTTAGCAAGCTTTCTGGAGTCCTCCAGGAAATAATACACAGATCTGTTATTGGCTTTACTATAAACTCCTGTTTTCAAGTCTTGAAGCTATAGCTGTAAAAATGTGCTCTTGGCTAACATTTGCCATTCCAGGTCTCAGCCTGGATATAAGCTTTTTTTTTTTTGGGGGGGGGGGGGGGGGAATTAGTTTTAAAAAATACTGATTTATAGGTCATTAGCTTGTACATTTCAATGGGAAAGTAATGAATTTTTTAAAAGAACTATATACAATATGTGAATTCATTAATATATGTATTATACCATTTTATAATACCTCTGCCCTCACTGGGCCTGAATTAAAGAATATTTAAATGATGCATATTTTCACCTGACATCTGGAGTGCCCTCACCTGGCAAAGACCACTCTGTCATTCTGAACATCAGTTCTCTCTCAGAGTTTCTCCCCTCGACTCAGCACAGTGTAGACACCACATTAAGTTGACCGCAGCTACATCGACTCCAGCTACGTTTTCCATGTAGCTGGAGTTGCAAACTTAGGTCGACTTAACCCCATAGTGTAGACCTGCTCTTAGTGTCAGATATGGGACTAGCAGAGTCGTGACAGGATTTAGTCTCAGATTTTGAGAAATGTGATCTTAAAATTAAAAAAAAAAGTAAGATTTTTTTGTAACAAATCATTTTGCTCATAACAAAACCAGCACTTTTTATTTATGGGAGAAGAGTATCCGTGAACCAGACTGACCTTTGCCATTTAACAGTGATTTGAAAACATCTATACAAGCTTCACATATCTATCATGCCTCACTAAATCCACCACACATTCTAATACACTGGGCTTCCAAGCAACTCTTCCTCTACAAAATTTATTTTTCGATTTACTGAATACACTAACAAGAATGACTCATTCTATAGAATGTAGTCCTTCACATACACAAACTGTCCAAGGCTGAATTCAATTACAGCTTCAAGTGATATAAAACTGAATATTTATTCACACTGCTGTGTATTTAGCTCCTAACATTTTCCCATTTTTGATGATTTCTTCAGAATATTAGAAACTAATATTAGAAACTCAACCTTAAATAGTGTTATACAAGTGTATAATGAAGTTAAAAAGTAACAGCTAGAACCTAGTCAGTCATTAGCAGCCTGTGAGCCTTGGCTATATGACCACCAAGATGTAGGAAGAACAAATTCACAGCCATTTAACAAGAGCTAGAAAAACAAAACTATGAAAATTAATTTGCATTCCCTCAGCTTTTTCCAGACATAGTCCAAAACAAATCTTGATTTCAATGCAAAGTGAAAATTTATATAATCACGTGTTTTTTGTTTTTTTGGGGGGGGGGTGGACTTCTGGGGGGATTAAACACAGTTAGTCCACTACTTCTGTAAATCAAACACTACTCCATAAATTGCCTGATCAACTAGCTATGCTCATATCAAACAATCCAGTCTATTTCCCCATCAGTGCATGTATATAAATTCCACTGTCATCAATGGAAGCTAAGCACAGAGATCAAAAGGGAGACTAGAATCTCTGCTCCTCAATCATTTTTTTAATTATAAATGGGTATTCATAAAATGATAAATCAAACTGACTGAAGAGTCCATCCAAGAAACTATTGTATAATATCATTGATCAGATTAAATTAGCCAAATTGCCACAAAATCAAATAAGATACGCAAATAATTTTAGGAAGTTCAGTTTTATTCAATACCTGCGCTCTTTGGGTAATGGGTGGCCCAATTCTGCGCTCACATTGGTTTTACAATGATGTAGTTCCACTGACTTCTCTGGAGTTACTTTGGATTAATACTGGTGGTATGAGTGATTTAAAATCAGGTCACTGGCCTCTCAGAGCCTACTTGAGAAGGAGGCACACAAAACATGCAGACAAATCAAACACAGATGTTTACATAGTGAATGCCTTAAGGCAAATTACACACACTATGAAAAATACTGCTGTAGTCTCAGGAAGTGAATTTCTATAAAAGGCTTTTTTAAAACCCAGTTTTCATTGTTAAGGGTCCTTTCAAACAACACATTTGTCATCAAACATTCTTCTAAAAATATTTAAATAAACTGAAATAAACTAAACTAAAAATGGGAAATTTAATTTAAAAACTCCAGCATTTTAACAAGTTTCTGATCAGGTGTAACGTAACACTTTCTGCAAAAAAATTTATCACTTTAACCAAGAAATGTAGCAAATATTTGACACACTGAACAGTTTAACAAAAGCAATTAATATCAATTAATTTTAAACAGTGACAAAATGTTTCAGGTAAAGTTTGGCAACATTTGTTTGCAAGAGCCATTTAGGATTTTAAAGTTAGAAATATTCCATATTTGTGTTGCTGTTTAGGGGTTTAAAATGGGTTACTCTCTCATTTCAATCAGTATTGATTAAGTCTTTTTTTATTCTTACTCCAATTTAAAATACTTAAATTCAAAAAAGCGATTCTGATCAGATTACACAGAACTTTTCACAGTCTCAGATATGTGCACAAGGCAAATATTTCTAGTACAGAAAGAGAAGGAAATGGTCCTTATGAAAAAGTAGTAGTTACAAATACCGAAATAAACTCCATTTTTAGCACAATAAATCTGATTAGGATTCTTTTTAGAACAGCTGCAGTTGCAAATAACAATGGGTTTAATGTAGTTCAAAGCCAACTACAATAAACGAATGTCAGAGTGCAACAATATACAACCTTTAATAAGGGTTGGCTATACATTTCAAATAATTATACGAGAACCAACCTGGGAGATAATCCTAATTGATAAACTGCTTAAAGGGCTAAGAATTAATATTTCAATGCTGCTCCTACCTTTCTTCACAGCATCTGTTCTACGTCTTGCTGGCAACACAAGCTCCTTCACAATCTGTAACACCTGAATCATTACTGGTTAGCAAGATCAAGGACACCAGCTGCTTCTCTAGATTTCCAACAGGTTTCATCACTGCAGATCATTACATATCTGTCTTCAGTGAGCTCAAACAAAACTGATGCAGGAGCAATTCTGTTACCTTTCAGAAAAAAAATTTCTGCATGACAACTATACAGTCTGAGGAGAGGGATTTAAAGTGGCTTCTACATATGGAGACAAAATCAGTCCCTCAAGGACCGCCGATTGTATTAGCATAAGGCATTTTAAATTAGTTACATATTAAAGGCTGTATGAACCTTTTCAATTAATAAAGTTTAAAGAAAATACTTCTCCAAAAAACTGAAGGGAAAAAAACAGCTAAAATTCCTTGAAATCAAAAGTTGACAGATGCAACATAATCCCTCAGGCACATCATCCAAAAAAGCATATTTCAGTGCATTTTTTTTTTAGCAAAACATTTAAAGAAAACTCTTGGTTCAAAGAAATCTGAAAATATAGTAATGAAGAAAAATGAAATCTGTTGTCAGATCTACTAATGAAACTAAAAATCTAGCTTACTAAACTCCAAGTTCCCAGCAATGCCAAAACCATCAAGCACATTCTCAAGCACCTGCTAAAAAGACCCCTTTGGTTCCTTTCCCTACCCTCCTTCACACACAACACACACACACACACCCCTCTCTGACATTATTATACAATATCACTATAATTCTTACACATTATGCTGCACACTAGAAATCCTAGGTGTATTTCAAACATTCTTTTCTTTCACCGCCAGAGGCACAGAGAACAGAGTTTCAACTAAAGTATTAAAATTACCTGACAGAAGCAATGATAACAGCTGAATTGCAACAAATGCACAATTAATTTTTAATACCGTTTTGCAAACTGTACACTGATCATTCAGAAATCTTTTCTGTCAAAGTAATCCACAAGCTAACACAAGGTGAAGGGAAAATCATTTTTATAAAAGGTGCATAAAATGATTGATAGCCAGCTCTTTCTACGTGAATGTTTTTAAAAACTGAAATCCTATGAAGAATCATGTGGCCTGGACTACACACAGAGAACAGTTCAGGAAGCCAACTACATATTCCAGGAAAACCATAACATTAAAACAAACCACAGGCTACAACCAAGGCACAGCAAGACCAGTGCTCTGGCCTTTAGACCTTTTGTTCCTGAACACACTGCATGGCTCAAGTTTTGGAGGAGGAGGTAGGTCAGCTCTTTCCACTTTCTAGCTGCAGAGTAAAAACGTCTGTGATTTTAACTATGCTGACACATTTCTGTGCATCTCTCTCTCTCTCTCACACACACACAATGCATGAGAAACTACATTTATCACATTAAACGCATCTACATTCTGCCCATTAATCCATCCCCACCATAAATTACAGCATTCCGAATCATACCTGGTTTAAACAAAGCACAATCAAGAATTTCAGTCAGACAACTTGTCAAAGAAATACTTTCTTCCCCTTACACCATAAATAATCAAGTGCTAGATCAATAGGAAGTTTAGAAACCACTACTGTGCAATTTATTCCTGTTCAAAAAATGTGCTTTATCCTATTAGAAGAACAGGAATCCCCCTTTCTAACCTTGGTACATCCCCTAAGACTTCTGGGTTTATAATAGTGACTTTACTGTGTAGAGAAAAGCCATTTTAGTTCTAATTAAAGGATTTTAAAATTTTGTTGTAATTTCTCTATCCCTGAGATGCCTGTACAGTTGGACACAGGATAGTAAGGCAGGAAATGAAAATGATAATTCCAAAGGGGAGCAAAAATACAACTCTAGACTAATTACTAAGAAAGTTAATTTAAATTAAGCAACCTATTGAATTCATGACTGTGTGGTACAGAGGCTTTTTTTTATTAGCACTTGTTTAGACTGACCTCACCTCACAAGGGGGCATTGTCTGGCTTGTTGGAAAAGGTGTGTGCCCCTTTAAGGGCTTGAGAGCCAGGGAGTTACTTTCGACTGCAACAGCAGACCAGAACAATGAGGGGACACTGACCCCAGGTGACTGAAAGCGGGGGAGGGGGAGATTATCTAGTAGTGTTGCCAACCCTTCAAGTTTCACCGGGAGTCTCCTGGAATCGGGCTCCATCTCCCAGAGGCTACTGAAGCCAATCAGAGATTTTAGGCCGCTAAAAGTCCGGTCGGCGGTGCAGCAGGGTTAAGGCAGGCTCCCTCCCTGTCTCCGTGCTGCTCCTGAAAGCAGCCGGCATGTCCAGCAGCGGCTCTTAGGAGGAGATGGGGGAGGGGGGGAAGGGTGTCTCTGTGCGTTGCCCCAACCCCGAGTGCCGACTCCACGGCTCCCGTTGGCCGGGAACAGGGAAAGCAAAGCCACAGTGAAAAGTTGATTTCCAAGTTTATTGTTCACAGAACAGAATGCTATAAATTATTCTTACACTGCCCAAAAGCTAAGGTCAAGACTCTTCATAGAAAAAGATAAAAGCATTTTCTCCAAAGAACTTACAACTTAAGTTTGAGGTGGGATAACAAGTAAGGATAAAGAAAAAGTAGGGAAGGAGTGAGGTAGAATCAGGGTTCCAATAAGACCACACTGTTACCCAGTTAAGCATGAGCATATCTTGAGGATTCTGTTAAAAGAATTTTTTAATTAAAGAGGACTATCTCACTTCCACAAAAGTGAGTTCTTGGAGTGTGTGAATAAGGAGAGTATGGTGGCCTTTGTAAAAGCAACTCACAGAATAGGTGAAGAAGAGGCTGCACTCCATGCTTAGAATAGCAACTGCTGTTGTACAAGAGGTAGTTTCATAGGAGTTATATTCTCCCTGTGCCAACGGGGGAAAAAGCTAGAGAATGTCCCCAAGCCCTTCCATGGCTCTGGGGTAACACCCAGGAAAGGGTTATAGAACTTTACTAAATGTAGGAGTGATGCTGTTTCCTCTTCCTGTTGGTAATAAGGCAGAGAAATGCAGAATGACCAAGCTCTTAGTTGTCTGGCAGTTTTGGTGGGGCTACAAAGGGAATGTAAAAAGATACACAAGAGGGGAGGGAGGGGGAGGGAAGCCTTTAGAAAGACTGCTCTCCAATTCCCATGTTCTTCAGTAAGCCCCTGCCTCAATGCTCCAGGTGGCAACGAGCCATGCCACGGAGTGAAACCAAAGATAGTTGCTGCATGCTCCCAGTGTTGAAGCAAGATGCACCAGAACTTCAGGATCAGGGAGAACGAGGTCACCTGCACTGATCTCCTTCGGCATTCAATAACCTGCATTGTGTTTCCCCTTCCTACTCTTAGTGAGGTTCTACTGTAGAAAGTAAAGAATTCTAAGTATTAAAGTGGCCTTGGGAATCTAAACAAGTTCATCTGAACATCCTGTTTGCCAAAAGCATAAAAAGAGTGACGAAACCAGCATGAGTCGGAAGCAAAGACAGATTGTTATTCATAATAAACAATGTAATGAATAATTTAGGAATACTCACTCACACATTGCAGTATTAGACACCAGTTTTACTGGCTGCTACTTTCCCTGTCAAAAAAAAAAAAAAAAAAAAAGTGTTGCACAAGGACTCCAGCTTCTAAAGAAACAGACAGGTTTCCCTGGGCTTCATGTCAGTCCTACTGATCTCTCCCCCCATCCCCCAAAATTAACGAGACAGTAGTCAGTCTCCTTTTTACTCTTGAATGGTTACAGAGCAATAGTTTAAGTTTGTTTTCTCATCTTCAAATCATCGGCCACTGATAGTTTTCTTAGAAATATGCATTCAATACAGATGTGGCTTTTCATGACATATAATCTTTAAAAAAAAAAAAAAGATTACCTACAGTGATTCACCTACAGCTGGCCACGAACAGCTTGCAGGAATTCTGAACATTATGGAAGACTGATTCAGTATTGACACACAAGGGAAATTAAGTGCACCTTATATAATTCCACTACACACAAATATTTAAAATCAAACAGATTCTGTTCAAAGAAACATGCTCAATTTTAAATTAGTGTTAATGCATTTAATAGAACTTGGTGTGGTAAGAAATCAGCACTAATACCTGTCAAGCTGACTATGGAATATACACCTGTTAAAGTAGACTATAGCAATTTATATGGAATAATGAAGAAGGCTTGAAGATTTAAGTGCAGGGTAGTAATGTTCTGAAACCAGTTGTTATATACAGAAAGTTAACTGATGTTGGATTTTATGGATCACTATGATCAGCTCTTAACAATCCTTCACCAAACAGAAAGAATGACCTCCATTCTGATTAGTCAGTTCTCATCACTCAAGATCAAAAATGCCTCCTTTAACATAATTACAATTAGCTGTTCTTTGAAAACAGCTTTTTATGAAATGTACTGCCAGGAGGCATTACATTTACAGCACAAAGGGAGCCAAGAAACTATTCTTCAAACCTATGGCTCAATAGAAATCTGTCAGAAATGCTTGCAAAGTCAGCTTCTTAAGTTTGAGGAAATCCCAGCAATGTTTTCTCCCTATCTTTCCTTCCAATATTTAGTCTGGAAAGTTTTTTAAATGCTCATGGCATTCTATCTAGGTTTTTAAAAAGCCATCAAGCATCAGCCAGCATTACAGCTACCCAAAAAAGCATGAGTTTGTTGTGCCCTCATTTAAAGAAAGGAAGATGTACATGCTACTAAAGAAAAAATGCTTAAGGGAATGCAAACAAGGAACAATAAAACTCCACGCATTTTCTAGATGTAATTTAATCATAGCCACTCTGTTTCCAATTTTAAATAAATCAAGCCTTCCTAGGAATTGAGCTGCATTCTGACTCTACTAGGCAGCTCAGTAATGAGCAACCATCTTAGTTTTCAGAGATTAAAAAAAACAAAATTCTCCAAGAATAAAAATCCATCTTTTTCCACGATTAAAATGAAATGCTGAACTTTAGTTTCCATAGCCACAAAATATATAGGTTTCAGTTGAACACATTTTACTGGTATTTTATAAAATTACATATATAATTTTTAAGCCGACAGCAGGAGCCCTGCCCATTCTCCTCATTATCTGATCTGGCCCCAGTCCTGATTGAACTGGATAATTGGGGTTCCACTGTATGTTTTTTTTTCCCCCACAAACTGTAAAAACTGAAGATTCTCTGTAAAAATGTGAATTCCATGTTCTTCTGTGGCAAACAAATTTCAGCACACAGATATATCTATGCAGACTTCTTCACCAACATTAGGGTAACCAAGACGTCCTGATTTTAAAGGGACAATCCTGATTTTGGGGGCTCTCTCTTACATAGGTACCTATTACCCCCCACCACTGTCCTGATTTTTTACACTTGCTATCTGGTCACCCTAACCAACATAATACAGATCTTAAAATGGGAATTGTATATGGCCTTGTTGCCACATACAAGAACTCAAAACGTGGTGTCCAAATATGTTCAAAATTAACCAGCCTTAGCATCCTGACAAAGCCAAAGATATAAAAAGAGCTACCAACCATAAAGGACAGGGAGACAGTTAAACACCACATACAGCAATACGGGGAATATACCTACTACAGGTTTCAGAGGAACAGCCGTGTTAGTCTGTATTCGCAAAAAGAAAAGGAGTACTTGTGGCACCTTAGAGACTAACCAATTTATTTGAGCATGAGCTTTCGTGAGCCACAGCTCACTTCATCAGATGTGTACCGTGGAAACTGCAGCAGACTTTATATACACACAGAGAATATGAAACAATACCTCCTCCCACCCCACTGTCCTGCTGGTAATAGCTTATCTAAAGTGATCAGCAGGTGGGCCATTTCCAGCACAAATCCAGGTTTTCTCACCCTCCACCCCCCCACACAAATTCACTCTCCTGCTGGTGCTAGCCCATCCAAAGTGACAACTCTTTACATAATCAAGTCGGGCTATTTCCTGCATAGATCCAGGTTTTCTCACTTCCCCCCCACCCCCATACACACACAAACTCACTCTCCTGCTGGTCTAAACTGACTAGAGCAGTGGCTCTCAACCTTTCCAGACTACTGTACCCCTTTTAGGAGTCCAATTTGTCTTGCGTACCCCCAAATTTCACCTCACTTAAAAACTACTTGCTTACACAATCAGGCATAAAAATGCAGAAGTATCAAAGTACACTACTACCGAAAAAGTGCTTACTTTCTCATTTTTATCATATAATTATAAAATATTGTACTTAAGTTCAGTGTACAGTATATAGAGCTGTATAAACAAGTCATTGTCTGTCATGAAATTTTAGCTTGTACTGACTTCACTAGACTGCTTTTTATGTAACCTGTTGTAAAACTAGGCAAACATCTAGATGAGTAGATGTACCCCTTGGAAAACCTCTGCTTACCCCCAGGTTCTCTGGTTGAGAACCACTGATCTAGCCGTCTAATCCTTGCCACCGAAATCAGTAACAGATGGATCAAGCCTGTGTCTTGTCATTACCACCTAAAGAAGCGGGTAAGTATGATCAGGGATAAAATGACACAGTAACAAAGAATATCTTTAAGGTCTGTACTACAGTATTTGGTTAGTTCTGCAATTGTTGGTGCCAAGACTTATGTTTATATATTTATCATAGAAGACTAGCCACTTGCATCTTTTTATTAGTAGCAGTTAGGGCTAGCTTCCTTCATGACTGAAATGAGCATTTGGTTCTAAAGGCTACAATTTATAAAATTACACATGACAGCATCTAGCCAATTCCACATGGATTCTAACCAGTCCCAGTAAGAAAATTTTTTGCTCAGAAATTGAAACAAAACTCTAACCAGAAATAACTATTCTTCCACTTGCAGGCAAATTTTCACCCATTGACATTTTGGGCTTTAAACATTTCTTAATTTATAGGCATAAGTAAAACATATGATTTTGGAACAGGCCCTGTGTAGATATGTGACTTACAAACAGTGAGATATTGATGAGGCATCTGCATAGTAATTTGGGAAGAAAGATTAAACTCCCTTCACCAAAAATAGTTGTTCAGTATACTGTATCAGTATCTGAATTTTGCCAAGTTAATAAAATACTAAAAACAAGTGAAGTATCGTGAGGGACTTTTGTTTCAGAATAGTCATCTCTGACTTCAGCTATCGGATTTATTCTTCAAAAGTCTCAAAACACATAGGCCCTAAAAGCACCTCTAAAATAGGCAATACATCATGACTTAAGTTAATATTAACAACATCTGTAAAATAGGTTATCTACCCTTTCTCACTAATATTTTGAATTAATTCTTTAGTCTCTGAACTAAAGTCTACACTTAAAATTTAATGAATGTAAATAGTCTACTATAGCTAGAATGTTATTAATATGGAACACTAGGATTCTGCCAAATACCTCCCATAAATCCCCAAAACCTAATGAGACTCAGACACTTATTGCAGCACTGTGCAAGTGAACTGTGTGGAGAAGAGGATCACGAGAGAGATGAAAGGGAAAAGAATCTACTTTCCTCAAGAGATCATAGCGGCAATTGTGGTACCATATGCTAGGAAACTGCTTGCATCTTGTGAAATGTTCCAGTTTAAAATCCAAGGCATAGATTGAAATACTTTAAAAGGGCTCAATTTCCAGAGACTAGGTTCTCAGCACTTTTTGCAAGTCAGGCCCCCTTTAAAAGTGCCTCAAGTTAGAAACTCAAAAACTGAGATTCTAAAAATCACTTAACACTTTTGAAAAATTAGGCTCAGAAGCAAAAGGGTTGGAAGTTTTATTTTATAAAGTTTATTAGGTTACAAAAATACAGAAGACCAAAAACGGGCTATGAATCAGTGTTTCAGTTCTTGGATAAAGTCTTTTTTCAGAAGATAGATACTTTTTTTCTTTTTGCTAGTTCTCACTTTAAAAGGAGACCTGCAAAGCAGAAAAAAAAAGTGTGCACCCCCTTTTTCTAATTTAGAATGTACAGGGGCATGAAAATTCTCTTTCAGAAAAGTCTGATTTTTTTTGTGTATTTTTTTAAATACACACTACAAATTCCAGACTTCTCTACTGGTTTTTCCTGGAAGACTCTGGCCATGTCTGCATTTCAGAACTGGAGGAAGTCATAAGGTGAAATCCTGACCCCACTAAGTCCATGGGAATTTTGCCACAGACTTCAGTGGGGCCAGCAGTCATCCATAATGTACACAAACTTCCAACCAGGAACGTAAGAATGACGGGGACGGGAAGAGAGCATACAAGAAGCCAGCTAATATGGATGGTTACATTAAGCAGTAGATGAATAATTTTTTTAAGCTTTGAAATAACTATCGAACTGTGCACATAGCTATCAAGTGGTATTATTGCCGTTACTCATGTATTCCTCCCTCACTTCCCTCCTAGGCCTTTTCTACATTAGCTATAACCCTTATTCTACGAGCCAGGCTAGACAAACTCCTGTGTCCCTGTAGAGACGCAATGAAGTCAATGGGGTTCTCCCAGATGGATCATCTTTCAAGATCAGGGCCTAAACTACTACCGGCTGATAATGGATGCCAGCTACTGGTGCAGTCGAACACAGTTTAGCTCCAAGCACAGCCAAGGACTGACTGTATTTGGCATAATTTCAGAAGCCAGGTTTAAACCACATATTAAAATATACATCAGAAAAAATGACAGATACAGCTTTTGAAAGCAATCTTGTAGGGTACTCTATCCTGCATTTTTTCTGACAGGGATCTGTTTTACACTAATCGTCCCTTCCACCAAAATGCATGAGTTGTGCAGTTTTTGGGTACAGTTTTATGGTAACTGAACCAGTCACATGCAAAACGTTTCATCAAATTTAAGCATGTAAATAAATGAGTTCAAGTACCTGCAACAATCTTAGGACTTGGCTACACTTGCGAATTACAGCGCATTAAAGGAGCCCCAGGTGCACTAGCTCACTACCCGTCCCTACTGGCAAGGCACGTAGAGTGCACTGACTCCGCGGCTGGTCCGCTCCTGGTACTCCACCTCGGCGAGTGGAATAATGTTTTGTTCACCCCAGAGGACAGTACAGCCGTGAAACAATCAGTCACGCTTGACCCTGTGCTTACCCACCATTTTCGGACTCCCATGGGTTATGTGCGCTCACTTTAGGACGGGCAAATTATGCTATTGCGTAGACTGTGCTTGCCCTTAAATACGGAAGAATCATTGCTCTGTCTGGTGTGAACAATGCTGCCTCTGTTAAGTGTTGCATTTTGGCTTTACAGATGCAACCTTGAGCTCGCAGCCGTCCGTGTTATCACCAGCTGAAAGACTCCAAAGAATCAGAAAGAGGCCATGTAGAAGCAAGGAAGACATGATGCATGAAGTAATGCAGCATTCAAGTAATGAAAATCGAAAAGTGCAGAAGTGGCGGGACAGTGAAAGGAGGATCCGCCAGCAGAATGAGGAGCGCCGACAGAAAAGCGCAGTGCTCTGGCAGCAAAGCATGGATCAGCTGATAAGCATAATGGAGTGCCAACCAGACTCGATCCAGGCACTCATAGCCATGCAGGCGGAGCACTGCCGTGCCCGACACCCCTTGCAGCCCTTCTCCCAAAACTCTTTCCCTTGTGCCCCCATGTCACCTCCAACCCACTTTCCCCAACATCCGGGTTCTTACCGCCACCAGCTGCCTCCAACACCTGTAGCTTCACCACCCAGCCCTGAAAACTACGACCCTTACCCACTGCACTCAATCCCCATCACCATGCAGTATAGCCATCCTGAAGTGCAGCACTCATTACACAGCACTCCAGACAGGAAGGCTGAGTATGATAACAGGACATACGCAAATCTGTGATTGTACCGTCCCCCACCCCTTTGCCCTTTCTGTTTCTTTTCAATACATGAATTTTTTTTTCAAATAAATGGATTTTTTGGCTTTGAAAACATTCTTTATTCTTGCATAAAGTAAAAGATACCTTAGCCCAGAAAAGAAACAGGCACTGCAAGTCAGTGTAACAAACACAGATTCCTACTAACATTGGAACCACTGAACTTCGCTCCTGTGCAGGGCACCAAACATAACTGGCGGCTTTCAGCCTCAAATTGCTCCCTCAAGGCATCCCTAATCCTCACAGCTCCGCGCTGGGCCCCTCTAATAGCCCTGCTGTTCAAATTCAGCCCCCAGGTGTTGAACCTCTGCGTTCCATGCCTGAGTGAATCTTTCACTCTTCCCTTCACAAATGTTACGGAGGGTACACCACGTGGATATAACCATGGGGATGCATCCGACGTATGCATCCAATGAAGTGAGCTGTAGCTCACGAAAGCTTATGCTCAAATCAATTGGTTAGTCTCTAAGGTGCCACAAGTACTCCTTTTCTTTTTGCGAATACAGACTAACACGGCTGTTACTCTGAAACATGGGGATGTTGTCATCGACCAGGTCCAGCTTCCAATACAGAGTGCCAGCGGCCCTTTAAAATGCCCAAAAGCACACTCCACAGTCATTCTGTACCAGGTCAGCCTGTTGTTGAACCGCTCCTTGCTCCTGTCAAGGCTCCCTCTGTAGGGTTTCATGAGCCACAGCATTAAAGGGTAAGCAGAGTCTCCATGGATCACAATGGGCATTTCAATTTCCCCTACAGTGATCTTCTGGTATGGGAAAAAAGTCCCAGCTTGCAGCTTCCTGAACGGGCCAGTGTTCCGAAAGATGCATGCATCGTTCATCTTTCCAGGGCAGCCTGCGTTAATGTCAGTGAAATGCCCACGGTCATCCACAAGTGCCTGGAGAACCACAGAGAAATATCCCTTCCGATTAACGTACTCAGAGGTTAGGTGGGCTGGTGCCAGAATTGGAATGTGTGTGCCATATCGCCCCTCTGCAGGTAGGGAAACCCATTTATGCAAAGCCATCCACAATGTCATGCACGTTACCCAGAGTCACAGTTCTTCTAAGCAGGATGCAATTAATGGCCCTGCAAACTTGCATCAACACAATTCCAGCGGTCAACTTCCCCACTCCAAACTGGTTAGCGACTGATCGGTAGCTGTCTGGAGTTGCCAGCTTCCAGATTGCAATAGCCACCCTCTTCTCCACCGTCAGGGCAGCTCTCAGTCTCGTGTCCTTTCTTCGCAGGGTGGGGGCGAGCTCCTCACACAGTCCCATGAAAGTGGCTTTTCTCATCCGAAAGTTATGCAGCCACTGCTCATCATCCCAGACTTGCATGACTATGTGATACCACCACTCAGTGCTGGTTTCTGAAGCCCAAAAGCATCGTTCCACGGTGGCGAGCATGTCCATGAATGTACAAGCAAACTCGTGTCATATGCGTTACTCGAGTGGATATCATCATCATCTGAGCCCTCACTGTCACTTTGGATCATAAGGAATAACTCGACTGTCAAACGTGACATGCTCGCGAGACTCTGTCAGCATACTCCTCAGCAGTTCGGGTTCCATTCCCGCAGACCAAAAGGAAAGACAGAGCGCGCAGTACAAAAAACATTGAAAGATGGAGCTAAATGTGGACGGAAGCACAGGGATTGCTGGGATGCAAACCAATACATCATGCGGCATTGGGACAGGACCTGGAATGCCCTGCACCCTCCACCCCCTTCCCACAAGCCACAGCACCAGAATGGGAAGAGGTGCTCTGTGGGATAGCTGCCCGTAATGCACCACTCCCAATGCCTCTGCAAATACCACAAATGTGGCCACGCCAGTGCGTTTGTTCCTGTCAGTGTGGACAGACTGCCGCGCTTTCCCTACTGCACTCTCCAAAGGTGGGTTTAACTCAAAGCACTCTACATCTGGAAGTCATGCCCTTAGTCCATTTGTACTGTACACTAATTGTGCAACAGTAGCTATCCAGAAATCTGAGAAATGTAGCCTGCCTTATTTTTCACAATTGTGTTGTTGAGAAACTTTGATAAAGAACTGTTTAGCTGTAACTCTAAACTCTGTAAGAATAGCAAAGGTACTGTAGCTAATAGGGCTGTTAAGCAATTAAACAAGTTAATTGTGATTAACACAATTAAACAATACCATTTAAATATGTTTTCTACATTTTCAAATATACTGATTTCAATTACAACACAGAATACAAAGTGTACAGTGCTCACTTTATATTTATTTTTGATTACAAATATTTGTGCTGTAAAAAAACAAATGAAATAGTATTTTTCAATTCACCTAATAGAAGTACTGTAATGCAGTCTTTTTATTATGAAAGTTGAACTTACAAATGTACCAAAAAAACTGCATTCAAAAATAAAACATTGTAAAACTTTAGAGCCTACAAGTCCACTCATTCCTACTTCTTGTTCAGCCAATCACTCAAACAGGTTTGTTTACATTTACAGGAGATAATGCAGCCCGCTTCTCGTTTACAATGTCACCTGAAAGTGAGAACATGCGTTCACATGGCACTGTTGTAGCCAGCGTTGCAAGATAACTATGTGCCAGATGCACTAAAGATTCATATGTCCCTTCACCTTCAACCACCATTCCATAGGACATGCATCCATGCTGATGATGGGTTCTGCTCAATAATGATCCAAAGCAGTGCGGACCAATGCATGTTCATTTTCATCATCTGGGTCAGATACCACAAGGAGGAGGTTGAATATCTTTTTTTCGTGATTTGGGTTCTGTAGTTTCCACATCAGAGTGTTGCTCTTTTAAGACTTCTGAAAGCATACTCCACACCTTGTCCCTCTCAGATTTTGGAAGCACTTCAGAGTCTTAAACCTTGGATCGAGTGCTGTGGCTATCTTTAGAAATCTCACATTGGTACCTTCTTTGTGTTTTGTCAAACCTGCAGTGAAAGTGTTCTTAAAACGAACATGTGCCAGGTGATCATCCGAGACTGCTATAATATGAAATGCATGGCAGAATGAGGGTAAAACAGAGCAGGAGACATACTATTCTCCCCCAAGGAGTTCAGTCAAAATTTAATTAAATGCATTAATTTTTTAACAAGCGTCATCAGTATGAAAGCATGTCCTCTGGAATGGTGGCCAAAGAATGAAGGGGCATATGAACATATAGCATATCTGACATGTAAATACCTTGCAACCCCAGCTACAGAAGTGCCATGTGAACAGCTGTTCTCACTTTCAGGTGACATTGTAAATAAGAAGCCAGCAGCATTATCTCCCGTAAATGTAAACAAACTTGCTTGTCTTAGCAATTGGCTGAATAAGATGTAGGACTGAGCGTACTTGTAGGCTCTGAAGTTTTACATTGTTTTGTTTTTGAGTGCAGGTATGTAACAAAACAAAAAAAAATTACATTTGTAAGTTGCACTTTCAGGACAAAGAGATCGCACTACAGTATTTGTATGAGGGGAATTAAAAGAGTATTTTTCATCATTTTTACAGTGCAAATATTTGTAATAAAAATAAAGTGAGCCCTGTACACTTTGCATTCTGTGTTGTAATTTAAATCAATATATTTGAAAATGTAGAAAAACATTCAAAATATTTAATACATTTCAATTGGTATTCTATTGTTTAACACTGCGATTAAAACTGCAATTAATCGTGATTAATTTTTAATCACAATTAATTTTATTTTAGTTAAATCGCATGAGTTAACTACGATTAATCGACAGCCCTAGTAGCTATTCTTAAGTCCTTTCAATACAGTCATGTCAGCCTAGATACCTGGATGTTATGAAAACAGTGAATACAGATTCTTAATGATTCTTCACCCCACTTCTTCCACAAAACATATTTCACAAGACACCAATCCACATTAACCAAGTCTACACTTTTTTAAAAAATAAAGCCAAATATGATACAACTATAAATACCGTTTTAACTGATCTATTTTTTAAAATGTTATATCCTAACAGTTCATTTGTAGATCAGATTTCATCTAATAAAACTTGACAGAGAAATGGAATCAATGGAAACCTTCATAGGAATCCAGGCACCAAATCTCATCTTAGTGTACATTTGTAGGGAAAAAATAAAAGTATACAATTTCTCATACACTATATATTACAGTTAGAGCCATAATACACTTTTTAATAAATTATGTACATTAACAATTGACAGATTACAAAGGAAAAATTTACATATTAGAAGATTAAAATAGAAATAATATTTTATGAAGTTGAGGTTGTTGCAATAAAACAGTTAGCCAAAAAAAGATATTCAAAGCAGAAATGTAAGTTACTAATATATCATGATAACAGGTACAGCAAGATGTTTCTTCAACCGTGTACAACCTGGCTTTTGTGTCACAACTTTAATGGTATTCACAACTGCATTTTAATACTCTATTGTGGTTTTAAGTGATTCTGTAAAATCTACATATTGTGCCAAAAGGAACTATATTAAAGACTAACAAGACTATAGATAATTCAAAGAGACAATGGAGAAAAAGAATATATTTTTGTCCTTAAACACAGTCTTTCTTCAATTTTCTGCTGAGAAAAATATTAACAAGATCATTTTACCCTCTTACACACCACCAAGGTAACTACACAATTCCATCTGTCTCTATTTGTTAGCAAGATCAAATTCTTCACTGAATGAAACATGCCTTTGTTGATATTTAATTCAAGAAATAATAGGATGCAGCTGCCCACCACCACTACAGAGAAGATACGATACCTTATTTAACCATTGCAAAATATGTGGATTCATTAGCTGCATAGAACAGACAGCAGTAATAAATACTGCTCACTAAAGTGTGAATTTTCCTTTACCCATAAGGCCAAGATATACAATGGGAAATAGAATCATAGAATATCAGGGCTGGAGGGGACCTCAGGAGGTCATCTAGTCCAACCCCCTGCTCAAAGCAGGACCAATCCCCAATTAAATCATTTAAAGCCTTCAGTTTAAATATATTTGATTAGACTTTGATTTTATTTATCTTTTCGTAATAATCTAGCTAACACCACCAGACAAGTGAAACTTTCTTTACTCAACTATTAATTTAAAATAAATAGTAAAAGGAGGCTAATACAGAGATTTTACCATTTAAAACATTTAAATTTGGAAAATTGATTTTAAGAGCCTGCAAATCCACAATGTTCCACCTTCCTTTTTAGGACATGTACTTGTTGCTGTGCATATTTTTTACCAGCACTATTAGTTTTACTCAGACAAAGCACTGTGTTTTAAAACATGTTGTTAACATATTTTAACTTGCAAGTTAAAATACAATACAATTTGGCACTCAGAGTAGACTGGGATAAGCAGCGTTTTAAAACATGTTGGCTAGATATGGTTAACTCTAGGATTACACCGCATCTACAAGTCACTGCACCTCTCTCTATCACAATTTCTCGATCTATAAAATAACATGGTAAAAACTTCTGTGTGCCTTTGTTACCACTAGTGGAATTGCACTGATGCTTGACAAAGGGCAGGAAAAGCACTTGTAGACAAGGCCTCTGTATGCAGCAATTCTCACTTAGAAGACAGTCAAATGGGTGTACAGGAGCAGCCAGGGCCTCCCTTTTCTGAAAGTAAAGATGATAAAACCAAAATGTAGGAGAATGGGGACCTGACCTAACAAAAACTTCCACAATCACCTGTTTTTCCAGGCAGCAGATTGCAGTACACTTGCTGTTCTCAGTGGTCTGGTCTGCAGCCTCAGTCTGACAGTGCCCAATGTTCCAACCAGGTTTAGGCAATTTTTTTTTTTTTTTTTTATAAACAACAAACTCACAAACCTCCATCCTACCTACACCCATTTGACCTGCATAGTCTGCAGGCATGGAGCCCCTCGGTGAACTGCTGTTCCCAGCCAATGGGAGCTGCGGGAAGTGGCTGAGAACAGCGAACTGTGGCCACTGGGAGCTGAGGGGCTCCGTGCCTGTGAACACTCCAGGTAAAACGTCCCGACCTGCCAGCAGCTTACCTTGACAGGCCAGGAGCCAAAGTTTGCCAACCCCTGAAATATAGGGTTGGCTTCTGAAAGGGTCATACAGTTTTTACTATTTTTAACCTATCCATCTTGGGGGGGGTGGGGTCAGCTTGTAAACAAACGGACTAATGAACAAGTATATACGGTACTTATTATGTTGAAGCATTTTGATGTCCCAGCCAGAAGGGTCATCCCCATAGTGCTAGGTACAGTGAACACATTCATGGATTCTAAAACCAGAAAGGACCACTGTTACCATCTAGCCCGACTTCTTGCACAACACTAGCCACAGAACTTCCCTGAAATAATTCCTGTTTGAAGTAGAACATTACTTTAAGAAACCATTCAATCTTGATTTAACAATGGTCAGTGATGGAGAATCTGCCACAACCCATGGTAAATTATTCCAATGGTTCATTACCCTCACTGTCAAAATGCTTCAGCTTATTTTCAATGTTAATTTGTCTAGCTTCCACCCATTGGATCTGATTAGCTTTGTCTGCTAGACTGAAGAGACCATTATCAAATATTTATTCCCCACACAGGTACTTGTAAAGTGTGATCAAGTCATCTCTTAACCTTCTCTTTGTTAAGATAATAGATTCAGCTCCTTGAGTCTATCACGATATGGCATGTCTTCCAATCTTTTATAATCATTCTCATGGCTCTTCTCTGAACCCTCTCCAATTTTTCAACATCCTTCTTGAATTGTTGACACCTGAACTAAACATAGTCGTTCAGTAGCAGTCGCACCAATGTCAAATACAGAGGTAAAATAACCACTCTGATCTTACTCAAGATACCTGTTTTTACACATTCAAGAACAACATTAGCCCTTTTCACCAAAGAGTCATATGGGGAGCTCATGTTCAGCTGATTAACCACCAAGTCTTTTTCAGAATCACTGTTCCAGATACTTACAGGATGGGGGACTCTATGGCCTACATTCTTTGTCCCTATACATATACATTTTCATCTTTGTGTTGTGTACAACAACTAACATAATTGGATTCTGGTCTATGACGAGGGCCTGTAGGCACTACAGTAATACAAATAAT
Source organism: Caretta caretta (assembly GCF_965140235.1). Taxonomy (NCBI): domain Eukaryota; kingdom Metazoa; phylum Chordata; order Testudines; family Cheloniidae; genus Caretta; species Caretta caretta. The sequence goes on along the minus strand of NC_134206.1, from coordinate 340,836,946 downwards.
AATAATTTGGCTGTATTAAAAAACACACATTGTTTCCTTGTACCCATCTTACCAAGTGGTCCAAATTGTTCTGTATTAGTTACCTGTCTTCATTATTTACCAGTCCCCCAATTTTTAGGTCACCTGGAAACTTAATCTGTGATGATTTTGCTTTCTTCCAGAACACTGAAAAAAGTGTTAAATAATATTGGGCCAAGAACCAATACATGTGGGGCCTCACTAGAAACACACCCACTTGATGACGATTCCTGTTTACAGTTACATTTTGGTACCAGTCAGCCACTTTTTAAATCTATTTAGTATGTATAAGGCTATGATTATGTCATGGAATCCGTGACTTCCATTGACCTCTGTGACATTTTCTGCCCCAGGGCTGGAGCTCCAAGCCAGCTCCGCCCACACAGCTCCCAGCCCCCCACCTTGTGGGGGGACCCCACAGCTGCCCAGCCACAGCAGGCAGCTAGCAGACCCTGTAGCTCCCAGCTGCCCCAGGGGCAAGGCGACCCCACAGCAGCCCAGCCCCATGGGCAGGGGGACTCCAGAGCTCCCATGCAGCACAGCGGTGGGGGACCTGGGAGCCCCAGAAGGAGTGGGTGCTGAACCCGCCTACCCCTTTTGTCAGGGATATTTTTAGTGAAGGTCAGGGACAGGTCATGGGCTTCAGTGAATTTGTTTATTGCCCATGACCTGTCCATGACTTTTACTAAAAATATCAGTGACAAAAACGTAGCCTTAATTATGTGCCATGTTAATTTTCTCATTATAGTTAGTTTTTTTTTTTAATTAAAACATCATGGAGTACCAAGTCAAATGTCTTACAGAAGTCTAAGTGTATTACATCAACATGTAAGAGAGAGAGCGCATCTCCCGTGTGCTAGGCACTCTACACACATGTAACAAGGCATTGGGGTATTTGTGAGACATATGGATGTGCATGCACGGCCGAGAAGGAGGCTGGAAACGTACAGACGTTCATTCAATTTGTTTTCTAGAAAGGACATGGAATTTTTAGACTGATTCAGGAAGTAGATTGTGCTTATTCCACGCCATCTAACCTCCTCAGATCTTGGTTTAGAAGAATCTGAGTTACGTTTTAGTATTAGTTTGAATAATTTCAGTACTGTTTGTACTTAATTCTATATAAAAATACAGCAAAAATAATAATCAAAAGATGTTTCTGTTCACAGATTGGTGGTAAGTTTCCCTCCCTCACCAAAAAAAACATTAATATTTAGCATCATTTTACATCTGTTTTACAACAGAATACTTTTAACTGACTACGACAAGCTGACCACATCTATAGTGGTCAACAAAATGATCAAGATCATGCAGCTATTTCCCCATGTACACACCAGGAGTCCTCAAGCTATTTCAGTGTGTGTTCACATCTCAAAAGACATCTCCAATCACATTTGTGCAGATTACATACACACCTGAACAATTGCACGTAAGTTTTTTGTAAGCTTACCAATCACCATAATATACAAACAGTGCATTGCGGCCTACCTACCCTACCATTTATTATTGAAAAATACTTTTTTTGTAACTACAGAAATCACTTACATTTCTATGTAACACCAGGAAAGTATTTGACGTATTTGTAGCTGCCTTTAAGGCAATTTAACAACTGAAAACCAAGAAAACATACAGCATCATGTAATCAGCCAGCTCTCTCCAGAGTACAAGGGTCCACAGCCACAGTTTGAGAACTGCTGGTTTTAACCTTACAGATTGGTCTTATATATTATGTAGACCAAGGGAGGAAGTTAAAAAAATAAAGGAACCACCAACATATTTTAACTACAGACTTTTTAATTCAAAATTTCCAAATTTATTCTGAGAAGTTAGGGTTCCAGCCAATGGGAGCTGTGGAGTGAGCGCATGGGGCACGAGAAGTGTGAGGAGCTGCCCGCCACGGCTCTGTGTAGGAGCAGCCGTGACAGGTTGCCACTTGTGGGGAGCCACCCAAGGTGAGCGCCCCCCGGATCCGACACCCCACACCCCCTCCCATGCCCCAAACCCCCTCCCGCACCCAAACTCACTCCCAGAGCCCGCGCTCCACACAGCCTCCCGCGCCGCAACCCCCTGCCAACCCCAAGCCAACCAGACTATAAACCAGAATTTCAATGAAGATCAGAAATGCCGGTTTATAGAGATTTCTGGTTGGTGAAGTACTGTATAAAACAGCTTCTACTGTATATACTTTCCTACTCACTTTAAAAATTTTGGCCAGCAGAGAAGGCACAGGCATGCAAACAGCCTTGCGGGGTGGGGACGGGGGGACAGGACAGATCCAGTCTAGCCATTCTTCTGTATAATTTTGAGGCAAGGATTTTAACTATAGTTTTTCCAATGAGAGATTAAACAACTTTTTCACCAGCTGCTAGATATAATAGCACCTCAACATAGCTACCTAATGCACAAAACTTCTGCAAACACCCTTTGAACAACAGTTAAGAGTCAGCAAGTTAGATGGTTTAAATGAAGAAAAGATCTTAAGTTTAAACAAAAACAGAACCAGTCGTGGAATCCTGCTGGGATTACTTGCATTACACCACATATGGTATCAGTCCCCAGCATCTTCCATCTGTACTACAAATCAAAGAGGTTGTATCCAATAAGAAAACATGTTAAGAACAGAGGAATGCCACAGAGTAGTGTAGCTTTTTGGTTAACCACAAATCAATCATTGTAGTTTAAAATAAGTGCATATCTTTAAAATCAGCAAATTGATATGCTGAATTAGAACATCTGAACAATAAGAAACAACCATTTAAAAAGCTGTTCCTTAATGTTTAGTGTTATCAACAATTCTATGCCACTGGTGGATGGTGGTTGCTCAGTCTTTCCAATGCAATGCTGTATATTGCTTGATCAACAGCACAGACAAAAGGAGAGGAACATCATGACGCACATTAGAAAGCTTTCTATTTGCTCAGGATCAGTTGCTTTTGGAAATCTCCCTTCAACGCATCTGAAGCCTCCCAACCCTTCACATATAGTGGGAAATGTTCTCCTATGAATGGATTTGAAGATAATTCACATCACCAAGAGAGTATTACTATTGCCTACTCCCAGGAATAGGAAGGCTTTGATGGTATACCTTTACTGGAATACATACTGGCATAGCATTCCTAGTGTGGACACAGCTGTCCAAGCATTACTGCACTTTGTACTGGTAAAGTAAAGCCATCCCCCAGGAGCAAAACAAGCCATACCAGTAAAAGCACAGCTTTGCCAGTATAGCTATGCCTACAGTTGGACTTCTGTCGGAAGAGGTACAGTGGTCAGGTATTGCACCTGTTCAAACCCCTGACCGATGTAGTTACGTCAGCTGAAGTCTCTAGTACAGACTCAGCTTAATACAAAAGATCTATCAGCAAATGCATGCCTTGATTCACTGAGACTTGCCATTCTCCAATTCCTCTTCAGAGGAATCATGCTGTCCTTGTGCCAGGGAGAGGCTGCAGAAGTTTACCTTTGATGCTGTATTGCTAAAGATACTATGGCTGTAGAAGCCTAGCTGCCCATAAATTCAAAAGGAAGGAGCTGCCATTTCACAGTGGCAGTTCTTCCTTCTTCATCCTCTGACAAGTGGGACAGGAAGACCTGACTATAGGGTCCTGAAGGACGTCACTGTATGTCAGGCACTAACGTCCATTCTTCCCAAGAAAAGACAACAACATGGCAATGTACTGAACTAAACAAAATGTCTTCAGTCTAAAGGAAGACCCATATAAGGGAAACAAAATAGCTTTCCACAAAGCTAGTGATTAACAAAAACAGGCACTTGCTGGGTGAAAAAAAACACCATGTTCAAAAAAACCTCCATTTGGCTCACTTCCTCAGAGGCATGAAGTATAATTGTCCTATGGAGTGAAAACTGGAGTTAGATTCTGCATATTACCAAAATGCTCATTTTCTATTGGGCCACTTGCTTGACAAGCAGCAAAGGGATTTTATCATCTGCAAGGGTAAAATCACGACACAAGAGAAGTTATTTCCTCAAATTTTTGCACTGTTTTTTTTCTTTAAATGTAGGGAAATATGTTGAAATATAGTCCATGTGGAATCACCTCATCCACCTGAACAAAATTCACACAGTCACATAATATGCTCTGGGACTCTTTACTTAAGAGGTTGTCATAAATATAAAGGGAAGGGTAAACCCCTTTGAAATCCCTCCTGGCCAGGGGAAAGCTCCTCTCACCTGTAAAGGGTTAAGAAGCTAAAGGTAACCTCGCTGGCACCTGACCAAAATGACCAATGAGGAGACAAGATACTTTCAAAAACTGGGAGGAGGGAGAGAAACAAAGGGTTTGTGGGTCTGTCTATATTCTGTCTTTGCCGGGGATAGACCAGGAATGGAGTCTTAGAACTTTTAGTAAGTAATCTAGCTAGGTACATATTAGATTATGATTTCTTTAAATGGCTGAGAAAAGAACTGTGCTGAATAGAATAACTATTTCTGTCTGTGCATCTTTTTTGTAACTTAAGGTTTTGCCTAGAGGGGTTCTCTATGTTTTTGAATCTAATTACCCTGTAAGGTATCTACCATCCTGATTTTACAGGGGGGATTTCTTTACTGCTATTTACTTCTATCTCTATTAAAAGTCTTCTTGTAAGAAAACTGAATGCTTTTTTCATTGTTCTCAGATCCAAGGGTTTGGGTCTGTGGTCACCTATGCAAATTGGTGAGGCTTTTTATCCAACATTTCCCAGGAAAGGGGGGGTGCAAGTGTTGGGAGGATTGTTCATTGTTCTTAAGATCCAAGGGTCTGGGTCTGTAGTCACCTAGGCAAATTGGTGAGGCTTTTTACCAAACCTTGTCCAGGAAGTGGGGTGCAAGGTTTTGGGAAGTATTTTGGGGGGAAGGACGCGTCCAAACAGCTCTTCCCCAGTAACCAGTATTAGTTTGGTGGTGGTAGCGGCCAATCCAAGGACAACGGGGGTAATATTTTGTACCTTGGGGAAGTTTTGACCTAAGCTGGTAAAGATAAGCTTAGGAGGTTTTTCATGCAGGTCCCCACATCTGTACCCTAGAGTTCAGAGTGGGGGAGGAACCTTGACAGAGGTATAGATCAGTGGACAGGGTCTTGTCTGTGGAGGCCACTTCCCTTTAGCAATTCATCATTGTGACATATTGTTATCACTGTTTTGCAGACACAAAATGCAGCCTCTAACTAGCTGTCTGACAGTTTGCTATAAAGTAGTAAGGACACTTAACACTTAGACAGTGCTTCACACTTTCAAGCACAGCACTGAAATTAAGTTACCAGACAGCACTAGACAAAGGCAGTATAATCCAGCTATGTGAGGTATCTAGTACTGACCTCAGTGAAGTTTATCCACAAGTATTATTAAAAAGTAAACTTATAGTTTATGATGTGCCAAAAACAGATTATGGGAGTAAAAGTGATAGTAACGTACATTTTTCTATATATCAGCTGACAGAAATTCCACTTTCAAGTGCTCTACACATTAAGCTACAGTATCTTAGTCCAATCTCTGATCTCTCCAGAACTTCCTAATTACAGCTCAGTCAAGGCCTTTTCTCAAAGGCAAGGAAGTTTCCATAACTTAGTAATTCTGACCTAAACACCAATTCTCCATTTAGGCCAGATACCTGCCTCTAGCATGGTGCTACTGCTGTAACCACTCTGTTCCCTCTAGTGCTGACTGCAATCTCTGAAGTGCAGAGAAGCCAGCCAGGTGATTAAAGTAAAAAACTGCAGACCGAAGGAAGAGAAGAGTAGACCAAAAGGCAAGATATGCCAAGAACAAAACAGCAAGAGAGGAAAGTATTAACCCCTGAAAGTAAAAGTGTTTAAGTGAAAAAGGTCACTAGAAGTACAGATTTAAGTTTTTAACTACTTACGCTGTCTTTCTACTATGCCCATGACTGGGCTTAACACGATTATCCTATTTTTTCTCCTTAAGGCCCGAGAGCCATGCCACACCAAGTTACTATTAAATTCCTCTGCTGTGTAGCTTCAGGAAGAGGCAGTTCACAGGTCTTTTCAACCAAGATATGTGTGACACTGCATCCCATATTCATTATAGTAATATGATTGTGATATGATTTTGGCATAATTATGATGCATTTTGTACAAGATGGGTCATGTGAGGTGTCATTGGAAAAGTTATGATTTGCTGAATCTGATCATCCTCTTTGTGTGCACGCATCATTTTTGTATCTGACATTATGAATATTGACTATATATCTGTATTTCAAATGTGCTTACTCTGGGTGACACCCACAACTAGCCTTTCAGGTACAACAACGAAGAAGCTAGACAATGCTAACGGCTCATCAACAAAGAAAATGGACTGCGGAAGAGCTTAGCTTTCCTGTGAACGTTTCACCCAGCCTATGGTAATGGTTGCTATGACTCAGCAAGGCATGCAAGGGAATGTGATCAGACCACCTGACACTGAACTCCATTTTGGAACCTGAATTTTTCCCACAAGCTGAACTGGGAAAGGAGTTTGGAACAAAGGGTTCCCACCATATGGAAAAACTATATAAGTTGGGAAGTGACATCATCTCTTGGCCCCACTCCCCACACAAGAGAACTCCTGGAAACACCTGAGGAACAAAGACTGAACTGGGGGAAGTGCTGGTCCAAGGCTAAAGGGATTTCTAGCCTGTGTATGGAAACTTGGTGAACTGCTTGTTTCAGGGTGAGAAACTGCTAATTCAAATATCATCTATCTAGCATATTAGATTTAGTTTGTGGCTTTTTATTTGTTATGTAATCTGCTTTGATCTGTTTGCTATCACTTATAATCACTTAAAATCTTTCTGTAGTTAATAAGCTTGTTTTAGGTTTTATCTTAACCAGTGTGTTTTGACTGAAGTGTCTGGGAAACTCTCAGCTCTGTAAATAAAGGCTGTGGCATATCTTTTCCATGCTGAGGGGGAAGCAAATATTAATGAGCTTGCATTGTACAGATCCCCATGCAGTGCAAGACTATATACTTCTGGGTTTATACTCCAGCAAGGGTGCAAGGCTGGGGAGCTGGGAAACTGGCTCTTTGTCTTTGAGTGGCTAAGGTAAAGCACTCAGGTAGCTCAGTTGGGTGTGTGGTGCCACATGCTGTCACGCTGGGTGATAACAGGGCCTGGAAAGGCTGGCTGAATCACCAGCAGAGCAATGTGAGAAGGGCCAACTCAGTTTTTGGTTAGGGGGCACAGCAGTTCCCACGGCACCCAGATTGCACCCCAGGGATGACAATCCATCACAATATGCAGTATATATTTCCCTTTGTAAATACCCTGCATTGAATGTTGTCAATCACACAAGTTTTAAGATGCAATAGTGCTTAGCAATTTACTAATCTTATATTTAACTGGTGAATTTTGGTTCATTCCCGTTACTTAAAAAACCCCAACAACCCAGAAATAACAGCGATCACTAAAATATTCCACTATTTCACTGTGAATACATCTTGAGTTTTTCAGTCTAAGCATTTGTGACTTTGTACGCACTACAGCTCTTTCGAATTCCGAGTTCATGGTTTCATAGATTCCAAGATCAAAAGAGACCACTGTGATCATCTAGTCTGACCTCCTGTACCACACAGGCCATAGATCTTCCCAAAAATAATTCCCAGAGCATTTTTTTAGAAAAAACATGCAATCCATTTAAAACAGCTACTCATGAAGAATCCACCACAACCTTTGGTAAATTGTTCCAGTGATTAATTACACGAACTGTTAAAAATTTACACCTTATTTCCAGTCTGAATTAGTCTAGCTTCAAACGGATTATGTTATACATTTCTCCATTACACTGAAGAGCACATTATTAATATTTGTTCTGCATGTAGATTCTTATAGACTATGATTAAGTCATCCCTTCAACTTTGTTAAAATAATAGATTGAGCTCCTCAAGTATCAGTATATAGCATGTTTTCTAATCCTTTAATCATTCTTTGTGGCAAATCTCTGAACCCTCTCCAATTTATCAAGACCCTTCTTGAATTCATTTGGGCATAAGCTTTCATGGGCTAGAACCCATTTCGTCAGATGCATGGAGTGGAAAATATAGTAGCAGGTATAAATACACAGCACATGAAAAGATGGGAGTTGCCTTACCAAGTGGGAGGTCAGTCTAACAAGACAATTCAATTAATAGTAGGATACCAAGGGAGGAAAAAAAATCACTTTTGTAGTGGTAGTCACCTACTACAAGCCAGGCTCAACAAAGAAAGTAACAGACCACCACCTACAGCCCCAACTAAAACCTCTCCAGTGCATCATCAAGGATCTACAACCTATCCTGAAGGATGACCCCTCATTCTCCCAGACCTTAGGAGACAGGCCAGTCCTCACTTACAGACAGCCCCCCAACCTGAAGCAAATACTCACCAGCAACTACACACCACACAATAAAAACACCAACCCAGGAACCAAACCCTGCATCAAACCCCGGCGCCAACTCTGTCCACATATCTATTTGAGGGACACCATCACAGGATCTAACCACATCAGCCACACCATCAGGGGCTCGTTCACCTGCATATCTACCAATGTGATATATGCCATCACGTGCCAGCAATGTCCCTCTGCCATGTACATTTGCATAGAGTGTGTCCGGTTTGGCCAAAGAATAAATGGACACAAATCTGACATCAGGAGTTCTAACATTCAAAAACCAGTACGAGAACACTTATATCTCCCTGGTCACTCAACAACAGACCTACAAGTGGCAATTCTTCAACAAAAAAAACTTCAAAAAAACTCCAACATGAAACTGGAGAACTGGAATTAATTTGCAAACTGGACACCATCAAATTAGGCCTGAATAAAGACTGGGAGTGGTTGGGTCATTACAAAACCTGATTTCCCCCATAGTAAATTTCCCCCTACTATTACTCACACCTTCTTGTCAAATGGGCCACTCATTACCACGACAAAAGTGATTTTTCCTCCGTTGGTATCCTACTGTTAATTGAATTGTCTCCTTAGACTGACCTCCCACTTGGTAAGGCAACTCCCATCTTTTCATGTGCTGTATATTTATACCTGCTACTGTATTTTCTACTCCATGCATCTGACAAAGTGGGTTCTAGCCCATAAAAGCTTATGCCCAAATAAATGTGTTAGTCTCTAAGGTGCCACAAGGACTCCTCATTGTTTTTGCTGATACAGACAAACACGGCGACCACTCTGAAACCTTCTTGAACTGGACACAGCATTCCAGAGTAAAATAACCTCTCTACTCAAGAGTCTCCTGTTTATACATCCAAGGATTGCATTAGCCCTTTTGGCCACAGGATCGTACTGGGAGTTCAGGATCAGCTGATTATCCACCAGGACCACTCAAGTCTTTTCAGAGTCACTCTTTCCCAGGATAGAATCCCCCATGGTTCTATCACCAAACTTTTGATATCTGACTAATGTTTTCAAATTGCAGGGATAAAGAGCCAGAAACAAAAACTTCATTTTTTCCATCTTCCTATTCTTTAGAAATATAATGACTGGAAGAACATATACTATCCTGTGAAGTTAGGACAACTTTTGGAAAAAAGTCACATTCATACAACATACATTTAGGCAGAATTTATAAAGCTGTGTGTTGTTAAAAATGATTGTATAAATAACAATACATCGCATATAAAAAGCAATAACTTAATCTTCTTTGGCAGCTTTTTATTACCCTTCATTATAAGTACATTTAAATTCACTTTTTCGTTTTCCAAGGGATGCAGTTTATTTTGTGGATGAGAGCCACTTGGTCTCTCTTCCTTTTTTGATGTTCTATTGCAACTCACTGGCAGCAGCTGTAACAAAGTATTTTTAAAAACCTTTTTAATCAATCAGTCTTCGAGTTACTTGAAAAACCTCTTTATATGGAATACACAAAACACATAGCCTCACACTTCATGATAGCACAGAGAACTGTGTGTCTGCCAGCATTTGTGTTACAGAACACCGTAACTTAGCCCTACAAGTTCACTCCAAACACAACCTGGCTTAGAAAAACTGAACATATAACCCAAAGTTCAGATCTTGTTTAACAGGATAAGATATGTGCAAATGCCAGGAAGCCCTACAAAAACAGAGGTCCAGGATATTCAGTTCTCAATTGCAACCATGTGAGAAAATGTGTACACGCAATGCTTTTCTCTATGATGCCTGTCTGCTCCATTCTCTTTGGGCCCTTTTCGGGGGGGAGCAGGGGTCATCTATGTATGAGTTTATTTCTCATGAAAAAGTGTCAGATTGACAGCTGAGTCCACTTTATCCACAGAACATGTTACCAGTGTCTGTAATGTACACTGGCCTAGAAGAAGTAAAAGGCTTCAGATCTCATCATTACTAGTCCCACCTTGTCTGTTCTTATCTGAAGGCATCAATATTTATTATTTAGATCGCAGTGGCATCCACTTTCCAAATAAAAAAAGACGTCAGAGTTCTTGCCCTATATATATAAAGCCCAATGTATCTATAAAGTAAGAAATGTTACTGATGCGTGCAAAACGGCAAGTTATTTTCCCAAACTTGTGCATTGTAAGATTTTTGGGGGGTGTGGGAAATTGATGTACGCATAGTCAAAGCAGAATCATTTTATACAAATAACTATGACAGCAGAATTTATTTGGAGGGATCTGGGGGGAGGGAGGAAAGAGCCTTAGCACTACATCCCATTGATTTAAAAAAACTGAAGCTGTTAGCAGCTTGTTGCAAGAATGTTAGTATTTAGTACAACAGTGTGTACTAACATTTAAATTTCATTGTTTCTAAATTCCAAGTTAATGTAGCAGCTCAAAGAATAAAATTCACTGCGTTGACCTTCTCTTTCTTCAATGGAGTAATCAAAACAAAAAAGAAGAAAAGAAAAAAATACTAAAAGCAGGGAGCCTGTAATCATAGGAAAATTGTAATGACAGCCTGTAAAAGTTTCCTGCAGCTAAATGTCACTAAGAAGAAAAAACTTTTACAAAAAGATTGAACAAACTCCTGCTTGTGGGATTTTAGCAAGATTAGGTACAGCCAGGATTTTTGCAATAAGTAATTTATCTTTAAATATGAAATAAATCCAGAATAGTTAACTACAACATAATACACATCTTTACCATGTCTTCAATGTATCATCTGGTTGCCACACTGTACAAATAATTTTACTATATGTGTGATTTGACAGCTGGATTTAATTGTCTTTCTGTAAACTCAGCAGACATTTATAAAAAGCACTAGATATCAACCCAGTGAAACAAATACTACAATAAAAGCCACTTACATTTGAACATGTCAGATAATCTATTAAAAAAAATTATCCATGGGCAATAGAATCCATCATACACAGAAGTTATCTTTCCATAGATATTCTTCGCTTAAACCTGTAAGTGTTTGCAGGATTGGGGCCTAACTTTCAGACCAGGAGTAGTCCCAATGAAGTCAATCGAAACTACTCACATGCTTAAAAGTTATTGATAAACATCTGCAGTACCAAGGCCTTACATGTTAGCTTTTATGTTCAATCACACTGTTCAGATGGTAGAACAGACAATATAATCTAAAATACTTCATAGCACATTAAAGAGATTGAAATTTTAATATTTTATATTACACATCAAATGTGCATTTGGAACTTCACTACCAGGTCTGAAAATTAGGAAAAACGAGAACTGCATACTTAAACTACTTTAAGGTATCTGACTGCAGATAAGGCCCTAGCTCTTCTCAATGCAAGGGTGAATAATGACATAATTTATACGTTGAGATAGATACAAGTAAATATCTTTTCCCTGACATGGGAAATACCTCTGAGTCTACAAGACATTTAGAAGAGCATAATCTAATATTACAGGGAACAGCTCTTACTGCAAGACATTTTTAAGGAAGCAAACTTTAACTAATGCTTCCCCCAGCCAGTATAGTTGTAATACTTTCTACAGCTAACATCTGTAAATAAACATTCTCCTCTAATCTCATTTAGAGGAAAAGGCATCTTTACAACTCTGTCCTTGAAATCCATGACTTATCATGGAAAGGAGCATCTGCACCTGACCGAGAGATATGCTGCTCCCCTGAATACAGGTGACTACATACTGAGTAACATTAATGCCAACAAACAAAAACTGCTCAATTTTCAGAAACAGACACTGATTACAGATGTCCAACTTGAGATGCTGGAGTTCTGATATTCAAAAGGTGCCGAGCTCATAGCTCCCACTCAACACTTCTGAAAAATCAGGTCTATAGTACCTCAGACTAGCACCCCAAATCTGTGGTCACGGTTGACAATGTTGGCCTTAGCAATGCTAGTGTTAACTTTTATCTGAACTGATTTTCAGAATGGACTTCTTATGCTTCCCAATATCAGGCCAAATCCTCCAGTCCATACTCAACCAAAACTCCACTGAAATCATTCATTGTTACAAAACCTGCAATGACTCTATATACAACAATCACAAGAATATTTTATGAACCAGACTGACATAGCAACTATGCTCTGAGAGGAAACTAAATTTATCAGACAAAACAAATATCCACACTTCACCAGGCACTGACAACATCCTTGATGCTGTATCAGATCAAGGAAGACTAAACTAGCAGCCTTTGACAAACTGGTATATTCGAGTTTATAGAATGCTTGGTATATTTAATAAGAATCATCAGTGAAGGGTGTTATTTATGCAATATTATAAATGTTTTAAACAGAACCAGATCCCATGCAAACTGCTGTGTGCAGGAAAAAACATTTTACTGATTTTACATAAAGAAACAGCATCCAACCACAGTGACAGCTAAATAATACCACTTACATTCAGTAAATTAACCTGATAGTTCTTTTTAGATAGCTGCAGTCTTTTTTTTTTTTTGGAGGGGGGGCAGATTGATTAATATTTACTCTATCAGTTTTGCCGTTTTCTAATTGACAAGAAAAAATGGTTTTCCCTTGTTTTGAATGGCGCTGAAATTAACATCTGTTTTTCCTCAAAGCAAGCTATTTAAGCAAGGGCCATGTTAAAAATGAATGGGACTTTTGCCAATGTCTTCAACAGGCAGGGGATCCAGGCCATAGGTTCTGTGCATGCCTATGTTGTTAATGAAGACTTCACTGTCATGGACATGGTTTTATTAGTTAGCTATTGCTAACACAGATAGAAAGAGGAATACCATCGTGGTTCTTTGTACTGGGAAGTGAAGTAATAGATTTAAAACAGGACATAAACCAGTGAACTCACAATTTAGAAGCAGATTAAGTCTTGAACTAAACTTGATATGGCCTTCTGACTACATAATACAGTACTTGTAATTGTGAAAGGGCTGTATTAAGATGTTTCACTGTAGTTTCTATGGAATGTAACTCCAGTTAGTGTTGCTGTCATGGATTTTACTCGGTCTTACCAGTGTGAAACTCCGTAACAAACAACTCACATTTTTTTTTTTTAAAAAAAAGATCAAACACCACCTCAATTTGCTAGAAAAGGAACAAAAGAGAAACCTCCACAATCAGATATGGTCTTAGACCCGATATTGGAGCTTTTGGCTTCCTTCCTTCTCTATTTTTTGCCAGACTCATCATCAGATTCCTAAACACAAGCCAAAGCACATTTGCTTTCACACCTCTTCACTGGAACTTGGTTAATATATTTCCCTGTTCCCTTAAATGAAATCCCTTCATTTTATGCTGGATTTGTACCAAATATTCTAATTTAGTGGACACCCACATATTTTGGAGTTCTTTAGTAACACAAAGAAGTTTTCTAGCTCAAAGCCTGTGGCATATTTGATTCAAATGAACAAGATCAACTTGTTTCAGAACTTTCCTCCCTAAATTATACCAAAATCTTGTCAGCACAGCAACTCTTATAAAAACATAAATAACCATATTTTTTTCTTGTTCATAAAATAAATTCTACTCAATAAATCAATTTTTCTATGGTTTAAGAATCACCTTGGCTTATTTTTTTTTTTTAATAAAAGAGGAACCTTTCCAGATGTCAATTCTACCTAAATATTTTTTGTGAAAGAGGAACTTTCAAAACCTAACACAGAAGCATAGGTTTCTTTTAAACTGTGAAACAAGTTTTACAAATCCTTATTTTGAACTCTATTATGAGGATATGGTAAAATAAAGGAATTTACTCACTCATGACTGGAAACTTCTTTGCATATAGCCCGAGACAGGTATAGAACCAAGGTATCTTCTTAGAAAAGGTTTCTCAGAGGTATACATGTCCTGAACAAAGAAAGAAAAGGGTATTATTCTCACAAACTTATACCCAAACAATTAAAAATGATTCTTTCAAAATAAATTACTTTCCTTAGTTTGTCATCCCCTTTCTAAAAAAAAAAAAAAAATTAAAGAAAGAAACCTCACACCAAAAAGTGTCTTTGTTAATTCTTGGATTTCATTGTTTTATGATATGAAACAACATTCTTGAAATTTAATCTTCTAAAATTCTCACTTTCTTGTAAAAGTCATTCTAGTAGGTCTTCAAAGACTAATTCATAAACATTAACTGCTCCCTTATGGGTAATAAATGTTCATAAGGCATGAAATACAAGATTGATCACATTTTTTCTAGTAGATGTAGCGTTATTATAAAAGTCATACTTCCTCCCAAGTACATTCAGTTAGCAGTAAGATGCAGTAAAAAGTACTCTATAACGAGATGACCATACACATAATTTAGTAAGTAAATATGCTGTTGGCACTAACTTCTATACTTTCCCCGCTCCTCCAAGAAACCAAGTCTTGAAAAGTGACAACTCCATCTAGTGTGAGTGTAAGCCATCATACCTGTCAAATATAAAAATCCAAACCGAAACAAGACACCTAAGTAGGACAGATGTTGATTTTTTTTTTTTTAAACAATACATGCTTGGCTTTATCCATAGCTAAACATGCAACATTAATTTGTAATAGTAAAAGCACAGCAAAGTACGCTTTAGAAGGTTTATTAAATAACCTCCATCCTGCTATGAGCAATTTTATACAGATGTATGAAAACAGTTAAAATTGAGATGACTCTCTCATAATTAACTTAAAACCAAAAACAAGAAACGCAAAATCCATTATATATTAGGCTATAAAGAGAGTTTTCTTTCAATACGTGCATAAGGATAGACTTTCTGTAAACTAAGGAATATTCTCTAATATGATCTATTTCTTCTTTCCAGAACCAAATATAACTTGCAGAGTCTGACCACCTGTGCTAGTCAAACCAGATAATTCCTTCTGCTGACTCAGATTTCAAGTCTCAACTCTCTTCATCTCATAAGGCTAAAGAGAATACACACAAGGAGAGACAATTATCAAACTTCTTTAAAAGTGTGACTGAGCATAACATTTACAGATTTGCAGCAAATGCCAAAAGAGTAAAGGGAAGAGCATAGTCATGTACTGTTGAGCCAGCTCCCACTCCTGGATCAATTGCTAAAATGGGCAAAAGGGACAGCTAGAAAGAAAAATGCAACAGTGCTGTGGCTTTATAAACACCAATGAACATTGCAACCAGCCCCTGTGCACTGGAGGGAATGTGAGAAGGACAGACTTAGGAGGGAGAAGAAAATGGAAGCACTGAGTAACCATATTTAAAAACAAAAGAACACAAAGTTGTGAGATGCTGCAATTGCTAAAGAAAAAATTTGACATTTCAAGTCCTGTTGATTCTCTCCATGAATGACTGCTAAATTGAACATCTAAGCACACACAGCTTAAACAAAAATAAAATGCCTAGTTAAAATATATCATTAGAACTGCAGTCCTGTCAGTTTTCTTTCGATTACTGATGTCAAAATTAGCAAATGTAATGTTCACTACATTTAATCACTTACTACACTAATTACAGTTATTATACTAGAGTATCCTTATGGCTGGAATTATACAGATTTGGGCCCCAATCTTGCAATTGGACTGCATGTGTGGAGTCAACTGGCGAATCAGAGCCCTGCACTCAAATGTGTTTTTAGGAGGATATTGTCTCACCTATGCTACAGGAAAAACAGCATACTAGCACAGCGCTCTGCTTTAGTAGGGATATCTGAATTACAATACTTTCTATTGCTGACGTGGACAGGAAAACACAGCTCTATAAACAAAAGCAAACCCTTAGTTTTGAAAAACAGTCAGTGTTGCTAAGTGACAACAACGTAGTTATCCACCACATCATTTACAAAATCCAAGCACCCTAAAAACTAAGGAAATTAGTAGTTAAGGTGATCATAAATTTTACACCGCCCGCATATTAAGTACAAAGTGTGTGTTTATTAAGTATGAAGAAATGCGTATTTCACTATATTGTAACCTGAACTCTAATCGGGGGGAGGGAGGAGGGTAAGAAGGGCGGTGATAAATGATTTCACTAACTAAATATTTTCTTTGAAGATATGTTGTTAAATGAGACATATCAGTAAATATTTTTATGCTGAAGTATACTTTCTGTTCCTCAAGAATAATGCTGCATATGTAGTTTAAAAAAGGTGTAACATTGTCAAATTTATAGTTAAAGTGTGGACATGGATTGCATTTGAGGCTGATCAATATGTACATGCAGTTCTTTTTTTTTTTTTTTTTCTTTTAAGATTGTGTGTTGTTAGTATTTTTAGATTACTGATGAAAGAATAATATGGGGGTAGGGGGTAGAGTGGAGGCTACTGTGTTGTGACCAAATATGCATTTTACAGTTGATAAGAAGAGCATATTTATTACTGTGTGGTAAAATTTGGGGCGGGGGGGAAGGAGGGGATGTTTAAAATGATGCAGTAAGTATCTATAGAATTGTCACTTAGCATCTTTTTTATTTTTTAACAAAGGTGTTTGGGGATTTTTTTTGCAAAAGTTACAGACTGTTTTCTTACATACCAACAACATTAAGAAGTATTGTAACACACATGCTCCTCAGTGAGACAGAAAACCGTTAATTGTTTTTTTTGTAGTGAAGATGCGTCCCTTAGAAAGGTTATCTTCATGTAAGATGTTGAATCAAGGTCTTTTCTGCCTTCCGGTAGCTAGCCAGGTAGAAAATAAATACCTTATG
Organism: Caretta caretta; assembly: GCF_965140235.1. Taxonomy (NCBI): domain Eukaryota; kingdom Metazoa; phylum Chordata; order Testudines; family Cheloniidae; genus Caretta; species Caretta caretta. Next base: position 340,819,944 of record NC_134206.1, on the reverse strand, counting down.
TCCTGTACTCTTTTCCGAAACAGTTAAGCCTGGCCAATATTGCCTCTATGAATAAAGCAGGTTCTAATATTCTTCCAGGGTACGCAAGTTATTACTGAGCTTTAAATGCTGACATGTTTGCCTACACAGTCACTGAGCTACCAATACCTCTTAGCTTTGAAAGGAGTATTTAGATACCTCAGGTACGGGAAGGAAACACCAAATTCACATCTACTTAAAAAAAAAATCGAAATACATCATATCCCACCTAACATTGTATCAGCATTGACTCTGAACTTTCCTCTTGTAAACTGTAATTTCTACGTAAACCATCATGAATGTAATCAGGGCTGTAACTAAATTACAGGGTATGATAGCCTTGTTCTATGCAGTTTACATCATCCATGCAATGCCAAAGTAGAATCTTACAATGCACAAGAGTATGAGATTCCTTTAAAATTATAATTAGAAATTCAGCTCTAATTACTGTTCTGTGCATACTCAATTTTAGTACCATTTTAACTTAGATGGACAGACGTTTCAAATAAGAAAGAATGTACATTTCCAGTCATCAGGAAGCAGAGAGACCATAGGATCTTTGTCCTGAAGATTTACCAAGTGTGTGTCATATACCCACAGAGTTTATATACATAAAATCATGATAAAGTGATCAAAACAGAGCGTAAATGCAAAGAAATTATTTTGGTGTAATTTACTTTCCCCAGAAGCCTAAACTGCTATTATCCTTCAAAAGGTAACAGATTCAGAGCTTTCACAAGGGTATATTTGAAATTCTGACAGGCAGCAAATGAACAAAATATAACATCTAAAATTATTAGTTTCCAAGACACATAATGAGAGAGCAAAGGGACTGCTGGTTTAAAGGCAATTTCAGTAATCTAAAAATATTTCACCCTGCACTCAGTTTGCATCTGAAGTAAGAAGTTATAATCAGTAACATTATATAAAAGATTTGTTAAAGTTTAAAAACAGGCAAGCACAGTCACCTAAGCGCAGTGCCACTAAAGCGAAACTTACAACAAATTAAGAACTTAATTTGATCTGGTGTTTAGTTATGCCCAAGTGAGAGAGAGAACATAAAATTCACAATAATGAAACTGTCGTATGGTTTAATGAGACAAGGTGGGTGAGGTAATATCTTTTATTGGCTCAACTTCTGTTGGTGAAAGAGACAAGCTTTCGAGTTTACACAGAGCTCTTCTTCTGCCCTGTTCCAATAAACGATATTACCTTACCCACTTTCTCGCTCTATATCCTGGGACCAACACAGTTACAACACTGCATACTACTGTTTAATAATCTAAACTGACTCACTGATTAACCACAAATGAGGAAGCATACAGTAGAAGCACAAATCAAATAAGCACAATGACACACCCTCTTCTTTGAGCACAGCTGGAGTACTTATACTACAAAAAAGTGTTCAGCAAATTGCTTTTGGCTCTCTGCAATGTTAATTGGTTCCTGGATTTAGTATATGTAAGCCTAACAAAATTTGAGTTTCTACTGTGCAATAGCAGCTTTAGAAGCTAATAGAATACTCAAATTTAGTGACACATTAAGTAATCATACAAAAGTTACTCTTTTGTGAAGATATTATACAACACTGGTCCCCCGTGAAAGCTACTTATTTGTTGTAGAGAAGGAATATACTTTCATTCCATCAAAATTCACCATTAGAGCTAAAGTCCAGTCAGCCCCTAGCAGTTGAGTTTCTGTGCCACTACTTATTCCAAACCGCAACTACACAAAGAAAGTTGTTCTTTAAGTGTGCACGAGCAACTGAATGGTTCGTGAGATGGTAGAAGGAGGCAGACCATTTCTGTCTTCATCTGAATCCAGCCCCAGTCAACAGTGAAATAACTTTGGTTTCATTCCAGTTCCCTGCAGACAGATGTCCACAAAAACCACAATATACTTTGACAACCAGCTCTTTTGTTGGCAGTCTCAGTAGATGCCAAGGACTGAGAACGCCATGGCGATTGAAGTATATCGGCAGCACGCTATGTGGGAACCCTGTTTAGTCAGGCTGTTCTATACTAAGCGTGCGCACTTCAGTCTCAAGGCTTGGCCAGCTGGCACCTTCAAGAAAATAACCCAGAGTTTTGATAGTGTCCATAGTTATTAGCGCCAGAAAGTTCCCATTGCTACTTCAAATATCCAGACCTCAATTATCCCAAACTCCGCCATTCTCCAACAGCAATGGCACCAAAGAGCCCCCAGCCATCTTGACACAGAGCCCCATCCCCAACAGCAATTACAACAGAGAGAGGTTATCATAGACCTGGTTATCTGGCAGAGTGACGTCTCTCTCTCACACACACACACCCAACAGCAACAACACCAGAGAGCCCACAAATTATCCAATACCCCCCCCCATCGCCCTGACGCAGAGCCCATCCTCGGCTCAAAAGGCAGTGACACCAAAGAGCCCCCAGTTTATCTGAGCTCCCCCATCTCCTCAACGGCGATGGCATCTGACTCCCCCTGGATCACCCAAACCCCCTCATCCCGCTGGCACCGCCCCCCAGGCTCCCCACAGCGATGATGCTTCCCCAGCCAGCCCCCGGAACTCCCCACCTCCTGACACTGTCCTCACCGGCCCCCTCCCGCCATGCTGAGGCCCGGCCCCCTCCCCAACAGGGCGGAGACACACACACAGGCGTAGCAGAGGGGCCTGCGCCCCTTCTCTGGTTTGAAGCTGACAGGGGTCCTGCCCCCTCCGTGAGTGGCGGGGTCCGGCTCCCCCCACCCGCAATGGAGAGCTCCGGCGCTCCACCCCTGTAGCACTCGGAATGGAGGGGTCCGCCTCCTCAACCCCTCGGAACAGAAAGGTCCGGCCCCCCCCTTACCCGCGAGTGGAGGGGCCCGGCTCGCCACCCCCCGCGGCTCGGAATGGAGGAGTCCGCCTCCCCTATGACCCACCGGCCGTGAGGACGGAGCGGGGCGGCCGCCGGTCCCAAGTCGGAGCGCAGTGGCCGGACGTCCCGTCCCGTCCCGTCCGGTCCGGTCCCTACCTTGCCTCGGCCTCCGTCCGCCTCCTCCCCGCAGGCGCTTCCCCGTACAGTGCCCCGGCCCCAGCGGCCTCCAACCAGGAAGCGCCCCGGTGTGTGACACCTACTCACTGCAGCTATGGAAACCCCACTCCCACCCCGCCTGCGGCCACAGCGCCGCCCCATAGGGCGAGCCCACGGCCGCCGCCATCTTGGGCTCACAACGAGGCTGAGGGGGACCGAGTGTCGCCACACGGGGCGAGCCCGCGGCCGCCGCCATCTTGGGCTCACAACGAGGCTGAGGGGCCCAGGTGCTGCCCTGTGCGGGAGCAGGTGGTTCTCCCTCTGTGCAAAGGGAAGGCTGGCCCTTGCTGGAGTCAGGTAACGCTGGATCCACGGGGCATGGCTCCCTGTGACAGCGGCTAGGCATGCATGGTGCTGTATAGGTATTAAATGTGGCAGGGGCCCTGGCCCAAGACGCTTGCAATCTCATGTGGACACAAGGCGAAGATAAGCTGGCCAGCACTGAGACTGGGATGGGATGGGAGGAGAATTAGTGGGGTAACAATACAAGTAGGCAGGGGAAAGGGAAGTTCAGCAGGGGGATCACTTTTCTTTTTGTATTACAGACACTTCTGGTTGTGTTCATTTGAGTTGTACAAGACTCCTGACCCCCTCGTCTCCTGAAAGCATCAATTGAGCCCCCAAAATCGGATCTTTTTAAAAAAAATGGTGACATTTAAAAAGAATTAATACCTTTGAAATGCTTTTTATTATTTTGTTTTTGAAGTGTAACGAGCACATGATTGAGCTTTTCTCCACCACCAGGAAGATTAGAAATGTACTTTAAAAAAAATGAAAGAAAACAGATTTTCCCATTATTTCTTTCAGAGCTAGGATCTTAAGCAAAACAGCAAATATCACAAGATCTAACAGCATTGCCATGGTGGTTGGGAGTTTGATTTTTTAATTTTTTTTTAATAGTGTATAGGGGGAGTGCAGTAGTTCGGGCAGCTGCTAAGAGCTGCAGAAATGAGTTGCTTATGTAGAGGCTGGCTTTAAGAAACAAGTTGTTAGGAGAGATTTGATTTGAAGAAGAGGAATGACAGATAAATGGAGACATTTTGGAAAAGAGATGCTCTGGGAATTAGTAGTTCTGGGTTCTGTTCTTGTCTTTAATCTCATAGCTTGTTAACATTCACTAACTAATCCTTCTTCACCACACCCTATACTTACTGTAATAGGTAAATATAATTTCCATTTTATAGATAGAGACTGAGGCACAGTGAGAATAAGACACAGATCCTCAAAGGTATTTAGAAGCCTAAATACCTTTGAGGATCTGGGCCTAAGTACATAACCTAGGTCACACACAAAACTACCAGCAAACAACCATACCCAGAAACAGAATCCAGTATTCTTAACTCCTCATCCTATCCCTAGATAACACTACCTTCCTAAATTACTTAAATGCCTTATTTAGGAACTGCTGAAGGCTCTGCATAGTGATCATCAAACATATGAGAGCTGATATGCAAGGTAGTGGCAGAACCTTACAGAGTGGAGAGTGGCATCAACCTTAAGTTTACTTGTCAGGGTAGGGACTTCTATGCCCCTGATCCTAGAACTACATATGCACACATGTAACTTCCCACATGTGAGCAGTCCTGTTAGTTGTGTACAAATAATATACACATACATGCCTGGTGCTTTAAAATGGGCCAGTTTACCAGAGTTGAAAATAATTAGGAACAAAATTGGGAAGGAAAAATAAACAGAAAAATATGAAAGGTAGCTGGAGCTGTTTGGAAACATTTCATTAGATGCCTAAAATCTCTCCGTTCCACAATCACCAAAGGCAGCTACTTTGATTTAGAAAAAAAAAAAAAATTGTAGTCAAGAGGGAAGCAAACAGTAACAATAAATTATATATATATAACACATTGAAAAAAGGAAGGTTGACAGCAATGAACATAAATTAGAAGTTAAGAAACTAGATAGGACATGATTAGGAAAAGAAGTATGAAGAATATACAGCTAGGAAGATAAGGACGGTATGATTTTTTTTTAAAACATATTAGGATTCCTTTTTTCCTGATAAGGATATAGATACATTACTAAACAGAAATAGTAATTGTGCAGAAAAAACAAATGTTAAATAAGAAGTTTTGTATTTTGAAAGATGCTGGATAATGTATTTATTTTATAATGATTAAATACTTTCTAGTTCAACAGTAACTAATGACAACGTTAAAAAGAATCTACTAAAGTTAAACATTTTAGAATCTGCAGCTCCAGATAACTTGCATCCATGAGCTGTGCTCTCTAGACCATTGATGTTGTTTTTAATAAATCTTAGAATACTGATGAAGTTCCAGAAGACTAAAAAAAATCTACTGTCGTGCTACTATTTAACCGTATGACCCAAGTAATTACAGACTGGCTAGCCTGACAACAAGCCCAGGCAAAATAATGGAATACCTCATATGGGATTCAATCAGTAAAGAATTAAATGATGATAATATAATTGAATGTCTATCAGCATAGCTTAATGGGAGATCTAGTCAAACAAGCTTTTTTTTTTTTAATAGATTTCAAATGTGGCTGATAAAGATAACCTCTTTTACTAACTGGTGTTAAGAATTTTCTGCCCAGTGCATATTATTGAGCAAGATCTCAGGTGCTTATCCTAAGTAGGAGGTAAGTACGAGCCCCCTCCCAATTTTACAGAAAGAATAACAGGTTGCATTGGGTTGCTTCTGGCAGAGCTGGAAGTAAAACCCAAGGTTTCTACTATGGCAGATCCCCCATCTCAGTGATACAGCCTCTCAGAAAAAGTCTGGCAAATCAGGGTGCTCAGATGTGAGAGTAGTAGCATTTCACACTGACTTTGTACAGCGATAAAATAACTCCAAGGTGCAGACAGTGGAGAATCAAATCTGTAGCGTCTATATGTCTCCTCTGTTCTCATCCTGTTCAGAGGAAAAGTCACAAATGGCAGTGATTTACCCTTTCAAATATTTTAGAAAGTAATTGTGATTGACTGGCATGTCAGCACCTCACAAAGCTGGAGAGACTTACAATGGCCTTTTCTTACTCCTTCCAATTTAAAGTCTTAATTGTCTTGTTCAAGATTTTAGAAGCTCTTCGAATACATAAACACATTTAGTTTTCTTCAAGCTGGGGATATTTTCCCTTCCTAAATGGCTAGTTACTTAAGATAAATGTCTTCCAAAGAGCGCGCTCTCCCTCACCTAACCCATCTGCCCTCCACTTACTACACATTCAAACTATATGTCATCATTTTCTGTTTCCTGCATGATCATTGGTTTCTGTTGTAATGTTACAACAGTGGTTGTGAAATTGTTTTAAAAGTGGAATTTTCAGAGTGGCTGACAGTGATATCATGCTTGTGTTAGCAATAACCCTACAATTCACAGGTAATGTCTCCACCAGCACTCCTTTTTTATTGCAGTGCTTAGACAGAAGAGCAACAATCAGTCTTATTTATACAGATCAAAAAATATATATGTGGTACTTTAGAAGCAAATAAGAGACACAGGGTCAGCTCATCAGTTGGTGTCTTTACTGAAGTCAATGGAGCTGTACTGATTTACATCAACGAAGAGTCTCGCCCATGATCCTAGTTTTTAAAAAGTTACAGTCTGTCAGGTCTTAGGCAGTCCTCATGGTCAGAGCAGGAGTCAGGCCTACTAGACAGAGTCCAAATGACAGAGTCCAAATGCGAGAGCCCAAGGTCAAGGCACAGTCAGAGCTGGGGACTGGAGCTGAAGGTCAGAACTAAAGTTAGAGTCTGAATGCCAGAACCAAAGATCAAGACAGAGAGTCAGAACCAGGGCCAAGGATCAGAGTCCGAATGCCTGAGCCCAGGGTCAAGACAGAGCCAGACCTAGGAATTAGTGCTGATGGTCAAAGAACTGATTATCTGGAGTCAGGGAACCAAGGAGCAGTTGCAAGGCAGAAGCAAGACTGGATGCAGGGCTTGGAGTGAGACAAGCACAGGGAGGCAGAGAATCCACAGGTATGTTCATTGAGCAGCCACTGATCTACTGAAGCCGCTTGGCTTAAGAGCAAGCCATCTGAATACCTTAGCCCAGTGGTCCCCAAACTGTGGGGCATGACCCTTGGGGGGGCACAGAGGAACATTATGGGGGGCATGGCCACCTAGCCCCACTCTGCCTCCAGCTGTGCCGCAGCCCCCAGCCCGGCCACAGCTCAACACTCAGCCATGGCCCCGGCCCCACCCCAAGCCTTGGACCCCAGTCGTGGCCCCATCCTTGGTCTCCAGCCCCAAACACAGCTCCAGGCCTGGCCCCAGACCCACCCCCAACCGTGGCCCTGGCCTCGGCCTCTGGTCCCCAGCCTGGATGCAACTCGGGCCCTGACTGCGGCCCCGCTCCCAGCCACAGCTCCTGACCATGGCTCCCAGAGGGGAAGAAGTGCAGATGGGGGGGTCGGCTAGATGTAAAAAGTTTGGGAACCACTGCCTTAGCCAATCAGGTGGTTTTGCTGTGGCCAAGCTGCACACATTGATTGACTGACTGGTCAGGCGCAGCTACAGGCCCTTATTGCTGACACAGTCCGAGATCTTACAGTGTTCTGGGCACACTGCATGCCAACTAAGTGAAGGCACTGAGCCCTCTGAAGGTCAGCACTTCATCTTTTTATGCCTTTATTTAGGACCCAGTACTGCAAGGGGCTGAATTCTGATATTACTGTGCTGTGATAATTAAAAACACACTATACTCAAAAGACCAACACATCAGGCTAAAGTCTCTCTATAATAAAGTAACCAGTTTAGGGTTACCAGGCACCTGGTTTTTTACCAGAATACCTGGTCAAAAAGGGCCCCTGGTGGCTCCACTCAGCACATCTGACCGGGCCGCTAAAAGTCCAGTTAGCCACAGTTGCCAGCTCCCGGAAGCAGCTGGCATGTCCTTCTGGCTCCTAGGCGGAGGGGAAGCCAGGGGGGCTCCGCACGCTTTCCCTACCGCAATGCAGGCACCACCCCGAGTGTCCACTCCAAATCTCCCATTGGCTGGGGACCACGGCCAATGGGATCTGCAGGGGCAGCGCCTGCGAGCAGTGCACAGAGCCCCCATGGTCGCGCCTGCACCTAGGAGCCAGAGAGACATGTTGCCGCTTCCCAGGAGCTGCCTGAGATCAGTGCTGCCTGGAGCGCACACCCCGAATCTCCTCCAGTGCCCCAACCCCCTGCTCCAGCTCAGAACCCCCTCCAGGAGTCTGCGTCCCTGCCCAGAGCCCCCTCCTGGACCCCAAACCTCTCATCCCCATCCCCACCCCAGAGCCCACACCCCCTCTCAACGCCCTGCCCCAGCCTGGAGCCCATCCCACACTCCAAACCCCTCATCCCTGGCCCCACCCCAGAGCCTTCACCCCCTAGCCGGAGTCCTCACCCCCTCTTTAAGAGTAACAAGAAGGGTTTCTTCAGGTATGTTGGCAACAAGAAGAAAGCCAAGGAAAGTGTGGGCCCCTTAATGAATGAGGGAGGCAACCTAGTGACAGAGGATGTGGAAAAAGCTAATGTACTCAATGCTTTTTTTGCCTCTGTCTTCCCGAACAAGGTCAGCTCCCAGACTGCTGTGCTGGGCATCACAACATGGGGAATAGATGGCCAGCCCTCTGTGGAGAAAGGGGTGGTTAGGGACTATTTAGAAAAGCTGGACGTGCACAAGTCCATGGGGCCGGATGAGTTGCATCTGAGAGTGCTAAAGGAACTGGCGGCTGTGATTGCAGAGCCATTGGCCATTATCTTTGAAAACCCGTGGCGAACGGGGGAAGTCCCAGATGACTGGAAAAAGGCTAATGTAGTGCCAATCTTTAAAAAAGGGAAGAAGGAGGATCCTGGGAACTACAGGCCAGTCAGCCTCACCTCAGTCCCTGGAAAAATCATGGAGCAGGTCCTCAAAGAATCAATCCTGAAGCACTTACATGAGAGGAAAGTGATCAGGAACAGTCAGCATGGATTCACCAAGGGAAGGTCATGCCTGACTAATCTAATTGCCTTCTATGGTGAGATTACTGGTTCTGTGGATGAAGGGAAAGCAGTGGATGTATTGTATCTTGACTTTAGCAAAGCTTTTGACACGGCCTCCCACAGTATTCTTGTCAGCAAGTTAAGGAAGTATGGGCTGGATGAATGCACTATAAGGTGGGTAGAAAGTTGGCTAGATTGTCGGGCTCAACGGGTAGTGATCAATGGCTCCATGTCTAGTTGGCAGCCGGTGTCAAGTGGAGTGCCCCAGGGGTCGGTCCTGGGGCCGGTTTTGTTTAGTATCTTCATAAATGATCTGGAGGATGGTGTGGATTGCACTCTCAGCAAATTTGCAGATGATACTAAACTGGGAGGAGTGGTAGATACGCTGGAGGGCAGGGATAGGATACAGAGGGACCTAGACAAATTGGAGGATTGGGCCAAAAGAAATCTGATGAGGTTCAATAAGGATAAGTGCAGGGTCCTGCACTTAGGATGGAAGAACCCAATGCACAGCTACAGACTAGGGACCGAATGACTAGGCAGCAGTTCTGCGGAAAAGGACCTAGGGGTGACAGTGGACGAGAAGCTGGATATGAGCCAGCAGTGTGCCCTTGTTGCCAAGAAGGCCAATGGCATTTTGGGATGTATAAGTAGGGGCATAGCGAGCAGATTGAGGGACGTGATCGTCCCCCTCTATTCGACATTGGTGAGGCCTCATCTGGAGTACTGTGTCCAGTTTTGGGCCCCACACTACAAGAAGGATGTGGATAAATTGGAGAGAGTCCAGCGAAGGGCAACAAAAATGATTAGGGGTCTGGAACACATGAGTTATGAGGAGAGGCTGAGGGAACTGGGATTGTTTAGTCTGCGGAAGAGAAGAATGAGGGGGGATTTGATAGCTGCTTTCAACTACCTGAGAGGTAGTTCCAGAGAGGATGGTTCTAGACTATTCTCAGTGGTGGAAGAGGACAGGACAAGGAGTAATGGTCTCAAGTTGCAGTGGGGGAGGTTTAGGTTGGATATTAGGAAAAACTTTTTCACTAGGAGGGTGGTGAAACCCTGGAATGGGTTGCCTAGGGAGGTGGTGGAATCTCCTTCCTTAGAAGTTTTTAAGGTCAGGCTTGACAAAGCCCTGGCTGGGATGATTTAATTGGGTATGGGTCCTGCTTTTGAGCAGGGGGTTGGACTAGATGACCTCCTGAGGTCCCTTCCAACCCTGATGTTCTATGATTCCTACACTCCCAACCCCCTGCCCAGCCCGGTGACAATGAACAAGTGAGCAAGGGTTGGGGAGAGTGAGCAACAGAGGGAGGGGGATGGAGTGAGCAGGGGGCAGGGTTAGGGTGTTCGGTTTTCTGCAATCAGAAAGTTGGTAACCCTAAATCTATTTCTTTCTACCAGATGCAAGACAAATGTCAAAGTTCATAATATAAGGACTGTATGATCTTCTAGGCAACTATTTCTCAGTATGATTTGCCCTTTATTTTTGTCCTTCCATGGAGTCTTTAAAACCTATCACTCTTTTCAGTAACACAGTATTTTTAAAACATTTGTGAAACCTTCAACATGTGTGCAGAACCATCCAACGGAACCATGACATCTTATTGTTGTAACCTTGACTAACAGCAAATTTTCTATAGAGCCTTTCACTGTAGTATCTACGATCTTCCCAGGTAAACTGGATTGATATTGTGGGGGCTTCACAGTGTCGTCTTCTCCCTTCCATAGTTATTAGAGGCTCTGCTTGGGGGTATAATTTGTGTGTCCCTGCTATTCTGTTTATGGTGGCATTAAATGGAGGGTCTTCCATTGTGTCTTGAGGATGATCAGACTTTGAATGAGCCTCATCTCCTTCACTAGCTCATTTCACAGGTGAACTCTTTGAACCAGGTACATCTTATTTCAAAGTCTTAGGCGTTGTATCCTGGGCTTTATCAGCTGTCTTTGTGGGTCACAGTATAAATGGAATCGCTGCGGTAGTTAGGTTCCACCCCACTAATGGCGTTGAAAATCGGGACCAAGTCTTCAAATTGGTAGCAATAGCAGACTGGAAGCCAAGCAGTAGTATCAGAGCATGGTAGTAATGTGCTTGTAGCAGCCTATCCCACTGAGCAAGTCCATTATGCTAGGCACTGTACAAACCCAGACAAAGACACGTTCCAGGCCCTGAAAAGCATAGCTGTGACATTACAGAATGATGCATTCTGGGGCTTCAAATGATAGCAGAGCCAGTAGGAATTTGTTGGACTTCAAACAAATTTTAAAAGGTTTTGGTTTGCTTTGGTTTTGTGCTGCATACTCATCTTAGCCTGGTTAGTGTGCGGAAATTCAGCACATTCTTGTGTAGCATGTGGGGTTTCCCTTTTTTCTTGCAGATCACTTTTAAGGTGTCTGATTTGGTGTTTTAGTCTGTGTCACTTGAAGTGTAAACTGATTATTGCATGGTCATGCAGCCCGAGAACCTGCAAGTATCTGAATAAATATAAGCTTTAGCCTTAAAATCAAAACTCACCGTTCAGTCTTGGAGGCTTGTCAATTTTAAAAACTACACTAACCATTGTAAAGGATATTTTTGAAATGTGATTTGATATGAAATCATTAAAGCAGTAGGAACAGTATGGGCCAGGCAGCTATTCCAGTGTCATGCAATAATGCATGTCAATATTATGTAAAGTTAAATGTACTCAACTTTAAAATAGTGCCTGTTATTGAAAATAATTAGTGGGGGCAGATTGCAGCAGAGCAAAAGTGTGTTGTGGGAAGGGATGGAACTAGGAATCTGAGTAGGAGTGTTTGCCCTTTACTCCATTCAGGCTTTAGTACTGAATTGCAGTCCTCTCATTTTTCTGGCTGCCTAAATCTTATTTTCTGTTCTCTTTGGTTCCCATTGTTCATTTGGCCTCATATAGTTCCATTGTCAGCTGACTTCTTTTGTTTTCTTAGGTTTAGCTCAGTTGATTGAGGCCTCCGCTCCTGCTGGCTGCTGTCTTCCTAATCGGTTTTGAATGTATGTAGTGCATCCTGTCACTGCCTGATCAAATGGGCTGTTTCTGTCAAGACAAATTTTCTGCATCTCTCTGCCTCCCTCTCTTCTCTCATATTTTCTGTCTCCTCTCCCATTTTCTTGCCTTTCTCCGTTAACCTCTTCCTGTCTCTGTCTCCCCTCTGTTATCTCTGTTTCATATCCTCTTTGTTTCTTTGTCCCTTTCTCTACTTATTTAATTTTGATTGAGCCCTCAGTACATTCGCAGGGTTGATAAAAAGTGTTTACACAGAAAAATTGAATAAATGGATACAACACAACACCACTTTTTAAAGAATTTCTGTTGTACCCCTTTGCCTTTCTGAGAAATTAAAAGCTACACAGATACTAAAAAATACATTACCTGTCAGCAAATGGAAACTGCAAGCACGGATGCTACACTAGAGCTTTCTCCATGACTCTATATAGAACAGGCAGCTATACCTGGATGTGTAGAAAAGGCCAAGAGCCTAATTCAGGAAAGCCCTTACGCATGTGTTTTATGATGTGCTGATGCTTAAGTGCTGTCCTGAATCAGGATGTTTTCCTGAATTGGGGTATCAGTTTAGAATTACCTGGCCTGATCCTGTTCCCAAAGCAAAATGAGCAGGGAGGCGATCATGGAGAGAAAAAGAGGACATAATCAGATGGTGTAATTTACACCATAAGGAGAAGGGGATGTGATAGAACAGGAAAGAAACCAATTAAGTTGTACTAAGATAAAGCAGAGGGTTATTGGTGATGATGCAGAACAAGGGAAGATGCCAGCTTAGAGTTTTGCATTCCCATGTGTGTTTTCAAGGCTTGCAATTGGAAAAGGTGTGTTTTTGTAAACTGTGCAGATCTGATAGGGAGCCATTATGAGACAATAAATCTGGAATATAAGGATGCCATTTTTATGGAGTCACTTTTCAGAACACAACTACACTTAAAGCTAAAGTTAATTTATGCCATTCATCCACTGCTCAAAAAATGACTGAAATTATTTTCCTCATATTTAGCAGAAAAATTCATCTCTGGGCTGACAGCAAGAATGGCAAGTTTCAATGCCAGGAAAGAATTTCCCATAAAGTTACAAACAAATGAAAACAGGAGACTATAATGGAAAATTGTAGGTACACGGAGCTATAGTGTTTGTTAATGCAAAAGCTGTAATTACATGTCTAATATAGTGCAAAAGTTAATCTTCAGTATCTTTTCCATTTGCTGCTGAGACAAGCAGACAGGCATATAGAGAAGTGTAATGGATTCTGATGGATAAGGAACATATTCAGTTCACTCAGGTAGAGCTCCTTGTGGGATATCAGAATACATTTGTTCAAGAGTATGATGTTCACAGTCTTTTCCCTGACTCTTCTGTTTGCATATTTCTAAATAAAATGTACACCAAAGCTACCTTTTTAAAAATTACCACAGAATAGTATTGGAAATTATTCAAGTCTTCTGTTCAAACATAAGTGATGCAAACAGAATTCACTATAAAATTGTAATTTATACATCTGCAGCCCTGATAGTCATGTTCAGCTGAGGCATGCTCAGCCAAAACACAGGGTGGAGGTACAAATGTGGCTTTAAAACACATCTTCCCCCTGTCATGGGACATTGTATATTAGACCAGTCCCCAGTGCAAGATAAAGCAGCCTTAAGGTTCCCTAACAGGCCATTACCTCAGCATAACTTGCCAGGGAAAATGGAAGACCTGACTATACCCCCTATGCTACAGGGTGGAACTGGAATCGTAGCCATTACAGTAGCAGTACACCACCAGAGGATTCCCCTACATCTGACCACAAAGGCAGCTTTGCAGCATTGGAGCATCACAAAGCTACCTTAGCAAAGGAGAGATACTGGCCTACCCACCTGTGGGATATAAACATTGTTTATCACCTCACAAAAGTCATTAAGCAAATCAGGAGTTTTGTGAAAGCCAAGACACCAAATAATAGAGTTTTCAGTCATCCTAGATTCCTATTTATCATAGTAATTTACTATTATCACTGCCATGCTCTTCCCCCCCCCCCCTTTCCCAAGCTGAAAATATATTCAGGGTTCAATCTGACTGCATTTCAGATCAATCAAGAACAGGAAGCATCGATTTTCTTAAATACCGGGGGGGGGGAAAGTGAATTTGTGCAAGGGCACACATACCTTGAGATATATGAGCCAATCGGCTTGAAATGTTGTTTTGCCCTGACCTGACAAGGCTGACTGTCTCAGGCAACACATAATCTCTTTTAATATACTACCAGGAATGTGATGGCTGTTTGAGAATGCTTCCAAAATGCAGTTTATCTTGAGAGTTGACACCTTAATAGAAACTATACCATCTCTTTGGGAACTCTGTTAGAAGCAAAAATTAATAAGGGTTATTGTTGATTCTGGGGAGAGACGGATGGTGAGAGAGACTGAATCAACTTGTCATAGGTTTTGAGCAGGACTTAAAAAAATTATGTGCCCAGCATATGAAGGCTGTCTCTAAACAGACCTGTATGACAAAGCCACTGGAATTGCCTGTTTAACCTGGGAAACTCACAGGGCTGTGTCCTTTGCATCAACAGCTTTTGTAACAGGGTCATTCTCTCATTCGTCAGCATGATTTAAAGTTGCGCACTTAAGACTCAAGTAAGCTTCTTTGCAAACACTGTCAAGTATGGGATCATAATGAGAAGAGATTACATGGAAGCTAATTATGTTATGTTGCATTTGAAATAATTCCATGTAAAAATTAAAAGAATACTGGGTTGAAAAAAGAATACACACCGTAGTTAATCATGAAATGATATGAGAATATATAAAAACAGTGCAGTATGCAGGGAAAGGCCACATATTGAGTACAGGACAGAGTTTTCTTTAAAGTGCCGATCCCTGAGGACTGTGATGGCTTGTGGGACTGAGAATAGATGAATTTGAATCTGACCCAGGTTTGTTTCCACCTGTCTGTGGACTATACGAAATGAGCTGGTGGTCACTAAACAAGTGCCTGCATCATAGAACATAAGCAGAGGTCTCTGAGCAATGTTGTGGATTGAATGGGCATCGAAACTAGACCGGTGCTTCCAGCTTTATGCTGGTGGGGCAGTTGGTGGAGGCTTGCACTGCCACTGCTGTGCTGTGCTTGCTTGCTTGATGGCTAGATGGTGGACTACCATCCCTAGTTGATGGATAACTTTACAAGCATAGCATTTACTTTTAGAAAAATTGGAGTCAAGGGCTATAGGGGAATCTAAACAATTAGAGATTATTTTGACTGATCCTTCATTTTCACTGTAATTTCTGTTGACCCAATGAGTCAAATTTAGCCTCACTGTAAGTGAGCATGACTGCAGTGGAATTGAACCTTCTTAAAGCCAGATTGAATTTGAGCCAGTGATACTAACCTACAGTTCTGCCAATCTCCGTGCCTGAAATTACAAATTAGGAAGCAGGCCAAGGATTGCATGTTCAGATTTAGAACAGGTCTGGGTTTAGGCTATAGATCAGAGTTTGCGACGGAGGCTAACCAGCCAGGTCTGACAGCATCAAAAGTTCTTGATCTGTTATTGTGAGGTTTCCCACCACCTTGAGTCACAAAAACCAGATCCAGAAAATAAGTCCCTTCTGGTTTTGGATTCAACCCACGAGCCAAAGAGGTGGTTTTCAAGTCCAATCAGTCCCTATAAAGTTCACTGAGGAGTAGTTAGTTGGATTTCAGATTCCAGTTCAGGGTTTTATCTAGTTTTAGAGTCTGGTTCAAGCTGCAAAAGGGTCAGATCTGGATTTTACAACCACCCACATGTCTGCAGCAGCTTGGATCTAACGTTTCACTTGGGCCCATTATAAAGGTACAGGCCATTTACAGAGACCATTTTTAACCCTCTCAAAAAGTGGGGGAATGTTTTGATCTGGGGTTGTGATCTGGACCTGTCTGATCAGAGGAACATTCTTTATAGTAGGTGCTCTATAATAAAGAACAAAATTGTCAGACACATAAATTAACATAATTTGTTGGGGAAGAGTCAACATAGTTTTTGTAAAGGGAAATAATGCCTCACCAATCGACTAGAATTCTATGAGGGGGCCAATAAGCATGTGGCCAAGGGGGATCCAGTGGATATAGTGTACTTAGATTTTCAGAACACCTTTGACAAGGTCCCTCACCAAAGGCTTTTAAGCGAAGTAAGCAGTCATGGGGTAAGATGGAAGGTCCTCTCATGGATTGGTAACTGGTTAAAAGATAGGCAACAAACAGTAGGAATAAATGGTCAGTTTTCAGAATGGAGAGAGGTAAATAGTGGTGTCCCCCAAGGGTCTGTACTGGGACCAGTCCCATTCAACATATTCATAAATTATCTGGAAAAAGGGGTAAACAGTGAGGTGGTAAAATTTGCAGATGATACAAAACTACTCAAGATAGTTAAGGCCCAGGCAGACTTAAGAGCTACAAAAGGATCTCACAAAAGTGGGTGACTGGGCAACAAAATGGCAGATGAAATTCCATGTTGATAAATGCAGAGTAATGCACATTGGAAAACATATGTATAGCTGGGATTATAAAGTGGAGTCTAAATTAGCTGTTAACACTCAAGAAAGATCTTGGGGTCATTGTGGATAGTTCTCTGAAAACATCCACTCGATATGCAGCTGCAAGCAGTCAAAAAAGGTAACAGAATGTTGGGAATCATTAAGAAAGGGATAGATAAGACAGAAAATATCATATTGCTGCTATATAAATCCATGGTATGCCCACATCTTGAGTACTACATACAGATGTGATCACCCCATCTCAAAAAAGATATATTGGAATCGGAAAAGGCTCAAAAAAGGGCAACAAAAATGATGAGGGGTATGGAACAGCTTCTGTATGAGGAGAGATTAATAAGACTGGGACTTTTCAGCTTGGAAAAGAGACAACTAAGGGGGGATATGATAGCAGTCTATAAAATCATGACTGATGTGGAGAAAGTAAATAAGGAAGTGTTATTTACTCCTTCTAAGAACAAGAACTAGGTGTCACCATGAAATTAATAGGCAGCAGGTTTAAAACAAAAAGAAGTATTTCTTCACAACGCAGAGTCAACCTGTGGAACTCTTTGCCACAGGATGTTCTGAAGGCCAAGACAAATAGGGTTCAAAAAAGAACTAGATAAATTCATGGAGGATAGGTCCATCAATGGACCTATTAACCAGGATGGGCAGAGATGATATTCCTAGCCTCTGTTTGCCAGACGCTGGGAATGGGTGACAGGGGATGGATCACTTGATGATTACCTGTTCTGTTCATTCCCTCTGGGGCACCTGGCACTGGCCACTGTCAGAAGATGGCTAGATGGACCTTGGGTCTGACCCAATATGGCTGTTTTTATGTTGTTCTTACGCCTTTTAACCAAAGAAACAAATACCTTTAAAACAAAATCTGTACCAGTTGCCAGCCAGATGGTAGTGAATTGTTAGATTCTATCAGCAAAACAGAGGAAGGAAATGTTTTAAAACAAGATTATGTTATTTTCCCTTGTTCTTATTATGAAACCTTTCTGAAATGAACTTTTAAAAACTTGGAACCTCTTCCTGGGGCATGAATGGAACCAGACAAACTGGAGGCTTACAAGGAAGCAATTAAAAACAAGGGAACGTATAGCAGCAAGCAACTGAAACAAAGTACCCATGGCTGAGTTTCCAGTTTGGGAGGACATATAGTGAAATACATTGAAGAATAAAAGGAAAAATAATTATTCCATTAAAATATATGGTGTTTGTTTCCCCTTTAATTGCCACAGATTGGATGGTAGCTGGGTTTCTCATTCTCAGAGGGAAATAAGACTGAAAGCTGGGAAAGGAGATAAGATAAGCAATTGTGTATCCACCTCACTGGGGTTATGAAGTTTAACTAGTATTTGTAAAGTACTCGGAGATCCTTGAATGAAAGGTACTGAATAAAGGCAGCATACTATTATCATCAAAGAATCTTAGAAAATTAGGGTTGGAAGAAACCTCAGGAGGTCATAGAGTCTAACCCCCTGCTCAAAGTAGGGCCAACTCCAACTAAATCATCCCAGCCAGAGCTTTCTCAAGCCAGGCCTTAATCTCTAAGGATGGAGATTCTACCACCATCCTCCTAGTGAAATAGTTTTTCCTAATATGCAACCCAAACCTCCCCCACTGCAAATTGAGACCATTGCTCCTTGTTCTGTCATCTGCCACCACTGAGAACAGCCGAGCTCCACCCTCTTTGGAACCCTCCTCAGGTAGTTGAAGGCTGCTATCAAATCCCCCCTCATTCTTCTCTTCTGCAGACTAAATAAGCCCAGTTCCCGCAGCCTCTGCTCATAAGTCTTGTGCCCCAGCCCCCTAATCATTTTCATTGCCCTCTGCTGGACTCTCTCCAATTTGTCCACATCCTTTCTGTAGTGGGGGGCCCCAAAACTGGACACAATACTCCAGATGTAGCCTCACCAGTGCCGAATAGGGGGAAATAATCACTTCTCCCAATCTGCTGGCAATGCTCCTACTAATGCAACCCAATATGCCGTTAGCCTTCTTGGCAACAAGGGCACACTGCTGCCTCATATCCAGCTTCTCGTCCACTGTAATCCCCACATCCTTTTCTGCAAAACTGCTGCTTATCCAGTCGGGCCCTAGTCTGTAGCAGTGCATGGATTCTTCCGTCCTAAATGCAGGACTCTGCACTTGTCCTTGCTGAACCTCAGATTTCTTTTGGCCCAATCCTCCAATTTTTCTAGGTCACTCTGGTCCCATCCCTACTTCCCCACAGCTTAGTGTCATCCGCGAACTTGCTGAGGGTGCAATCCATCCCATCATCCAGATCATTAATGAAGATATTGAACAAAACTGGCCCCAGGACCAATCCCCCAGGGCACTCTGCTTGATACTGGCTGCCATTTAGACATCAAGCCATTGACCACTACCCATTGAGCCCGACGATCTAGCCAGCTTTCTGTCCACCTTATAGTCCATTCATCCAGTCCAGACTTCTTTAACTTGCGGGCGTGAATACTGTGGGAGACCATATCAAAAGCTTTGCTAAAGTCAAGGAATATCACATCCACCACTTTCCCCATATCCACAGAGCCAGTTATCTCATCATAGAAGGCAATCAGGTTGGTCAGGCATGACTTGCCCTTGGTGAATCTATGTTGCCTGTTCCGATCACCTTCTTCTTCAAGTGCTTCAAAATGGATTCCTTGAGGATCTGCTCCATGATTTTTCGAGGGGCTGAGGTGAGGCTGACTGGTCTGTAGTTCCATCATTAAAGAAAAAGAATGGAATGGAACATCATGAGGAAAGTCATCTGATACGTAAATAGTCCAAAAATATTGATTTAAATGCCCTCCAATCCAACAAAATACTTAAATACTATTTTTGTATTCCTCTTATACAAGCCAAATTGAGTACAGAGGACCAGATCCTGGTCTGCACCCATTCATACCAGCTGAGGATTTCACCATAGTTCAAATTTAACGTATAACCAGATAAGGCAAATCACAAATGTGAGATATAAGACTGAAAAGATACAAACGAGGCATAGTGCTGCTGCCCTGCTCCTTCTTCTGTTTTGAAGTAGGGTGAAAATTGCATTTGGGAGAAAGCAGAGAACAGCAGGAGTGTTAGCTCATTATGTTGGCCCCCACCTAAAATTAATCCACTATCCCTTCATAGCACAAAGGGCTTAGAAATATACTCTGCCAGGACTAATATTTCCATTGTGCCAGATAATTAAATTACACAGCATGTGTCGCTTAAAATACATCATGGGTTTTCATACAACAGTGAAAATCTGTCTCACACCAGCTGTATCAGCCTTTCCTTGATGATTTTACTCTTGGACATCTGGGTTCCACTGTAATTTCACACATGCAAAGTCATGACCTTGCCAGCTATATCCCATCAACCACCACACCAATCATTCCTAAGGGGATATCACACAGGAGCAAGAACCGTCTTTTTATGCCTTCCTGTGCAGAAAAGGAGCTCAGTTCTCTCTGTGACACTGTCTCTCCACACCTAGTGGAGGGGCAGGGCAGATCAATACATACTCTTACCCCTCCAACTCCATGGAGATTCCCTGGTTTTTTCCTATAGCATCCCCTCCACAGTAAGAGGACCTTGGATGGTGATGACCCAACCAATAAGCAGCCCTGGTACTGCAGCCCCAATGAAGCCAAGCTGGTAGTAATAAGTGTGGGGAGGCCACCAGGGACACAGAGCTGCAACAGAGGCACAGGACTTACATACAGATGATCCCAGGTTTACAGTGCATCTGAAGGATTTCTGGGCAAGCTCCATGCAGGTGGGGATCACAAGGATACCCTAATTGAACATACTCCGATTACTTACCCAGATGTTGCTGGGTGAGATTCTTTTGGACTGTGAGGACAGGAGGTCAGACTAGATCATACTGGCTTTAAAAATCTAGAATCTTAATTGCTGTGATGGAATAAATGGAGAGAAGTGTTCTTTCAAGTAATTGGTTTTGGAAAGTATAATGAATGCCTTGAATTGCAGCGAGACCCAAACACGTAGCCTGTACAAATATCAAACAGGCGATTGCATTAGGTGGGAAAGTCTTTCCCCCACTTCCCAGTGGCCCAGCCTTATGCTGTTTCTTTGCTAAATATCCTAAAAACAGGATCTGCCTTTGCAGAACTAGATTAGATTGATTTGTTCTTTTCAGGCTTATGGGCATTTTATCTATCTGACTTTTGTGAAACACGCACTGTGACTGGCTGTTCTCAAAGAAAATGTTTACCTTTAATGGAAATGTGCTCAATGGATGACACATTCCATTAACAAGCGTATAATTCAGTCTTCTGACTGCAGACAAAAATTCACAATTTGTAGGTACTAATGTCCTCAGGTGGTGATAATACCTTGTATGTATGTAAAGTTTGGTACATTCACATATGCTTCAAAGTATTCATAGTGCAATCTGTTTTTGCCTGGGATGATGATGATGCATGTGTATATAACTCAGTGTCTTAAATGCTAATGAAGGCATTCAGATACTACTGTACAAATATCTTGTAAGCAGATGGCTCTGCCACTCTATTCCTCATATCACACCACTGGATATTGGCCACACTTACCACCTTCTCAGGGTTTCTCTTTAAACAACAAACAAATATAATCCTTCCTCTTAAACTAGTCTGTTCTGAGGGTTTCTCTTTGCAGGTCAGGGACTGCTTTATTTTATCTTTATGGTCAGGGACTATTTGTCTAAGAACTATGATAGAAACACAACATGGGCCACCAACAGAGGTTGAGAACAATGTGACTTGCATGTTGTCCTTAGGAAAACAACTCTCTGCCCACATAGGTAAATTGGGCTAACACTTTGGTACCAACGACAGAATCTAAAAATGATTTAAAGGGGAGAAGCAGGTTTGCATGTTAGGAGAAGAGGGTTATTCTTTGGCAAAAGCAGCTTTCTTTCTGCTAAGGACAGGAAACTCCCTTCTTATCCATAATCAGAGAATGTTCCTAAAAACAGAAAACTGTTGCTGAGCCACACTGAGCCATCTGGATGCAATGACACACATTACCAGTGCCAAGTTCTTCTCTTAGTTACATGGATGCAGCTCCTATTGCATAAATCAATGGAAATTGAAACCATGTAATTGAGAGCAGAATATGGCCCACAAGCTTTATTTCTTCACACAACAGAAAAGTTCACACTGGTGTAATCAATGATTGTCAGTGTAGCCATAAAGAAAAAAGGGATTCTGGGCACAGATTCTGGTCCCTGCTCTAGCAGTGCAAAGCAGACAGAAAGCCAGCTCAATCAGTTATCTCAGAATTCCCTCCATGTAGGAGGAATCCTGAGGTGACATGGAGCTGGTGTAAGGGATGGAAAAATAGGAGTGAGGCCAGAATGTCTCTGCTCTGGCTATTCCTGGTTGTCAGAATGGCTGCATGGGGCTATGGGCAGCTAGACACAACTTAAAACAGCCTTTGAGCTGCTCTAACTTACACTGTGGACAGAACTAGTGCTTAAATAAGCATTTAGATGCCTAACTTTAGGCCTCAAGGTCTGATGGTTTTGGCCAATATTCTTTAACAGGCTGCTGTTTCCTGTGTGGTTGTTATGTAGGCTGTGTTACATAACCTTCCCTGCATTTTTCTTTTTTTAAATGGGTTTAGAAAGAAAAAAAGTAAGGTAGGTAACAATAGAGCCTTGGCTAAAGGCCAGGTAATTACATTGTGTCTCCCTAGATGTGCAAACGTATCTAAGGGTGCATCTACACTGGAGTTGGAAGATGTAATTCCCAGCTCAAGACGACATACCCATGCTAGCTCTGATCAAGCTAATGCACTAAAAATAGAAGTGTGGCCACATTCACACTAACAAAGGGAGTGGTTAGCCAATCCAAGGATGTACCTGGAGTTTCAGATGGGCTCACACTTGGGGCGGCTAGCCCCACCTGCTGCTCACATGGCTGTAGCTACACTTCTATTTTCAGTACATTTGCGCTAGCTTGATCAGATTTAGTGTGGTTATGTCTACTTGAGCTGGAAATTACACTGTTTAGCTCTAGTGTAAATATATGCTAAGTATTTACATGGCTCTGTGCAGTTTGCTGAGTACATTGGGAACTTTTAATGAAAGATAATGTCTGAATATAATTTATCATTGTGATTCTTTGCTGTAGGAAGGGTAAGTAAGCTATGCTGAGTTTACTAGTGAGTGCATCATATCCATTATGGACAGATCCTGGATTTCTCATGAATCCCAAACTGGCTTCATTAGAAGTATTAAGTGTTCAAGGAATGCAAGATCAGGTCCATAAAGTCAGCAAGTGAAATCCTAACCCCAGTGAAGTCAATGAGATTTTTGCCATTGACTTCAATAAGAGCCAGGATTTCACCCAGAAGGCCTTCAAAAGTCAGACACCTTTATATTCTTAGCAATTAGGATTAAACCCTGTTGCCACAGTGAGATACTGAACTTGTTGTCATAAATATAAAGGGAAAGGTAACCACCTTTCTGTATACAGTGCTATAAAATCACTCCTGGCCAGAGGCAAAACCCTTTCACCTGTAAAGGGTTAAGAAGCTAAGGTAACCTCACTGGCATCTGACCCAAAACAACCAATGAGGGGACAAGATACTTTCAAATCTGGAGGGGGATGGGGGAAACAAAGGGTTTTGTCTGTCTGCGTGACGCTTTTGCCGGAAACAGATCAGGAATACAAGCCTTACAACTCCTGTAAAGTTAGTAAGTAATCTAGCTAGAAAATGTGTTAGATTTTCTTTTGTTTAATGGCTTGTAAAATAAGCTGTGCTGGAGGGAATGTATATTCCGTTTTTTGTGTCTTTTTGTAACTTAAGGTTTTGCCTAGAGGGATTCTCTATGTTTTGAATCTGATTACCCTGTAAAGTATTTACCATCCTGATTTTACAGAGGTGATTCTTTTACCTTTTCTTTAAATAAAATTCATAGATACTAAGGTCAGAAGGGACCATTATGATCATCTAGTCTGACCTCCTGCACAACGCAGGCCACAGAATCTCACCCACCCACTCCTGCAAAAAACCTCTCACCTGTGTCTGAGCTATTGAAGTCCTCAAATCGTGATTTAAACACTTAAAGGAGCAGAGAATCCTCCAGCAAGTGACCAGTGCCCCATGCTACAGAGGAAGGTGAAAAACCTCTAGGGCCTCTTCCAGTCGCCCTGGAGGAAAATTCCTTCCCGACCCCAAATATGGCAATCTGCTAAACCCTGAGCATACGGGCAAGATTCACCAGCCAGGTACTACAGAAAATTCTTTCCTGGGTAACTCAGATCCCACCCCATCTAACATCCCATCACAGGCCATTAGTCCTATTTACCATGAATATTGAAAGATCAATTAATTACCAAAAATCATGTTATCCCATCATACCATCTCCTCCATAAACTTATCGAGTTTAATCTTAAAGCCAGATAGACCCTTTTCCCCCACGGCTTCCCTTGGAAGGCTATTCCAAAACTTCATTCCTCTGATGGTTAGAAACCTTTGTCAAATTTCAAGTCTAAACTTCCCAGTGACTAGTTTATATCCATTTGTTCTTGTGTCCACATTGGTATTGAGCTTAAATAATTCCTCTCCTTCTCCGGTATTTATCCCTTGGATATATTTACAGAGAGCAATCATATCTCCCCTCAACCTTCTTTTAGTTAAGCTAAACAAGCCAAGCTCCTTGAGTCTCCTTTCATAAGATAGGTTTTCCATTCCTCGGATCATCCTAGTAGCTCTTCTCTGTACCTGTTGCAGTTTGAATTCATCCTTCTTAAACTTGGGAGACCAGAACTGCACACAGTATTCCAAATGAGGTCTCACCAGTGCCTTGTATAACGGTACTAACATCTCCTTATCTCTATTGGAAATACCTCTCCTGATGCATCCCAAGACTGCATTAGCTTTTTTCACGGCCATATCACATTGGTGGCTCATAGTCATCTTATGATCAACCAGTATTCCAAGTTCCTTCTCCTCTGTTACTTCTAATTGATGTTTCCCCAGCTTATAACTAAAATTCTTGTTATTAATCCCTAAATACATAACCTTACACTTCTCACTATTTAAGAACCTAATTGCTTTTTCATTGTTCTTAAGATCCAAGGGTTTGGGTCTGTGTTCACCTGTACCACTTGGTGAAGATATTATCATCAAGCCTTCCCCAGGAAAGGGGGTGTAGGGCTTGGGGGGGGGGATATTTTTGTGGAAGATGTCTCCAAGTCGGCTCTTTCCCTGTTCTTTGTTTAAAACGCTTGGTGGTGGCAGCGTACTGTTCAAGGACAAGGCAAAGTTTGTACCTTGGGGAAGTTTTTAACCTAAGCTGGTACAAATAAGCTTAGGGGGTCTTTCATGCTGGTCCCCACATCTGTACCCTAGAGTTCAGAGTGGGGAAGGAACCTTGACACTTGTGTTTACTTGAAAACCAGCAAGTCCCTGAAAAACTTCCCAGTCACATTTAATTTTTTGAAAATATTTGTTATCTCAGCTTTCCAAATATATGTAGCCATCTTCCTGAAGGATCGTGCTGAAAACAGTAATATCATCTGTGATGCTCACATTTCCAGAATGTACTAAGAGCAGAATTATTCATCCCACTATTCATGAAACCACAACAAAAAAAATATACAATTTGCATAAAATATTAGCCAGTAATGCCTTGGTTTTTCCTCTCCCCTATCTGGGTGTATAAAATATTGATGAAGGGGAAATGCAAGTAGCCATGGTAATCCAGATTTTCAAACAAACTGTATGTGATGTGCTAGACAATGTTATTTTAAAGAGACGATGCCCAGCCCTTCTCTTCTACATGCTTTACAGGTCACACGGGATGAATAATTTATCAAAAAATAAGTACATTAATGTCAGTGGGATTGAGCAGGTTGTAAATCAGGACAGAATTGTGCCCCATTTACTCCAGTGAGATTGAAGAGGTGTAAATCAATGAGCACACACATTTCCTTGCTATGTTGGAAGCCCAAACACAAGTACACTGCACAAGTTGAATGCAAAAGTAAAAATGAATATGAACAAGAAAAACTTAGCCTAATCTCTACTGCCTACGGTGAGCAGAGTCCTAAAAATTCACTAATATAACTTGTGATATAATATGTTAAATATGTAATATGTTAAAATTCTTCCAGTATTAATAATCTCAGCCCTTAATACAAATAGTGTTACATTATTCTACTGTAATGATCCGAACCACTACAGCTTATAATAGTGATTCTGCAGTGAGTGGGGCTAGAACACAGGTTTTTTTGGTGGGGGGGTTGTTAAAGAGGATGCAACACCAAGAATATTTTAAAATAAAATCCTATATCATAACAATGTCCCTTCTACTTTGTGTGTTAAAATTCTCCAAATACAGATTAGCTTTCTTTGCTCTGTCTGTTAATGCTTCCTCTGCCTGAAATCAGGAACTGCAGACACTTTGACGCATGGATTGAAAGGATGTTTCTCCACAATATCACACAGCTGTGTTGGATCAAGCCATCAGCCCTTCCTTGTACTGGTGCCAACACACTGTGCACTTAAAATGTAAAACCTAACAAAAGAAAAATAATGCAGTAATTCCACTCAACGAGCCAATTGCACAAAACATTGGGGCCCATGGAACAATGTAAGCACAGATCCTGTAGCCATTCTCTGCCCTCCCCCATAGCATCCTTCCACAACAGTCTGGAGCCAACACACAGGACCTTACAGAAATGTACAAATGGGGCCTGAACCAGAGCCCATTGAAATCAATGTAAAGACTCCCATTATTTCACTGTGTTTGGCTCAGGCCTATGATTTATAAGCACATATACTGGGTTGCTCTATCTGCAAGCTTCCTGCCACAACCATAATGCAGGGCGTAAGTGGGGGGACTTCACCTATTCAGACTCTCCGCACCAAGAGTGAATTTAATCAATTTTGTCTGATCTGAACCTTTGCCTTTTGTTGGGTCCACCATAGAAATTCTGAGCCACTGGGTATTTTTTCCTCCTGTATGACTCAACCTGTAATTTTTACGAGTCTGATCTCCTTATTGGTCAAAAACCTATTTCAATTAAAAAAAAAGAAAAAAGAATCAATCACCATTCTAATACAGTATCATCTCTGGTATAGTCTTGAAGATTGGAGGAAAGGAAAGATGGCACGCGCTGGACTGGGAACTGGCCAAAGGGCAGGAAACAGACTAACCGGAAGAGCACAGCAAATTGAACATATTCCACTGGAAAAAAGTTATTGGCCATGGGAAGTATCATGATGGGGATTAACTTTGCAGTTGAATTTATTGCCTGCAGGAGTGACTTTGAACATAGCACTGTAAGTGGATATTCCAAAATTTAGAATTTTAGACAAAATTCTGCTCATCCACACAGCAACTCCAATTCATCTCTCATTTATCAGCAGTTTTAAACTGTGTGGCTGGTCTCCTTAACATCTGTGAGGTTATTCCCGATATATAGAGACAGGAAAATCAGACACAGCAGATCTAGACCTGATATTCTGCTCTTTCTATAGGCCCTGAACGTCCACTGAAATTAAGAATCTGGTGTGCGTAAGAACAGTGGAGAGGATCAGTGAGCAGAATTTGGACCCTTTGCTTCTACAGATTATCATGTCTATCATCATTCATGGCACAAAAAACTGACAATGGAACAGTACATAAGAAAAATCTACTGTAACCTTTGGAATGCGAGTTTTAAAATTCGCACTCTAAGGCTGAGGAGATGGGGAAAGAGGATAAGAAAATAACCTGAAACAAGGTGGGTGAAGGTAGGAAGGGCTGCAGGCCAGGAGCTATGAGAACAGCAGCAAATAATGAGGGAACAGTGAAGACAGAGATCAGGTAACAAAAAGGCTTTGATCATTCAGCTGGTCTTGAAGCAGAGAATAAAAGTAGGCAGCATCTCTTCAATGGAGCAGTGCTGCCACACAGTGACAAGGAAAGAGATCTGAGTTGCAGAGGCAATTATGCTAGAAGCGTCATGCGGCCATGCCGAAAGGCTAGCTGCAGCAAAGAAGCTTGTTTGCTGAGGGAACACCAGGGGTAACCACAAAAGGCAGTGTTCTTAACAGGTAAGGAACTGGTTTGTTCTTGGCTAGAGTGCTTGCTGCTGTATTAGTTACCATGCTGAAGAATGTATTAAAAAGGTGTTAGTAGCAAGTGCAATTCCATCGTTAAGGCTGTATTGAAATCCTTTAGGTGTGCACAAAAGACAAACATTGATGAGAACCAAAAACTGGAGCTGGCCCTGCTCAGGTGAGGTAAATTTAAGCAAAATTCTGTGCCGAGGATAGATTATAAACAAAAATATTTTAAAAACCACCAAGACTGGAATTTTCACCAGTGCCTAAGGGATTTAGGTGCCCAAATCCCATTGACTTTCAGGAGGCAAGCACCTAGGGAGCCCTTAGGGGTTGTGGAATATCAGCCAAAGTTATTATTATTTAATGTTCCTATCTCCATCACAAGAGCTTACAGAGGAATTACCAGTCTGATGCCATTTAATAAAATTTTATACAAGAAAACTCCAGTCTGTACGTTTTAGATACAAATCCTTTGAACAAAGAGGAGTAAGTAGAGAGTGGTATGACAAAAAATATTAGCTAATAACTTTTAGGTGATCAATAGCATAGGTGCTGACTCCGGGGGTGCTCTGGGACTGGAGCACCCACAGGGAAAAATTGGTGGGTGCTCTGCACCCACCGGCAGTCAAGCGCCCCCCCCACCCCAGCTCACCTCAGCCTTCTCCCCTGAGCATGCCGCATCCCCGCTTCTCCTCCCAGTGCTTGCCGCCACAAAACAGCTGTTTCGTGGCATAACAAGCTGTGGGAGGGAGGGGGGATGAGTGGGACTGCAGCACGCTCATGAGAGGTGGCAGGGCAGGGATTTGGGGGAAGGAGTCCAATAGGGGCAGGGAGGGGGTGGAGTTGGGGCGGGGACTTTGGGGAAGGGGTTGGAATGGGGGCAGGGCAGGAGTGGAACACCCACTAGCACCAGGAGAAGTTGGTGCCTATGGTTCATAGTCTTATTCCAGTTCTTCATCTCAGAAAGCACCATACATTAATCTGCCCTTTTGTTGGCAGATCAAGCAGAAGGCAAAAGCATGGAAACTGAACTATTCCCACAACTAGGGTTAGGAGAGATGCTCTCTCTCTGCTCATGCTGCACTGGTTCAGTGGCTAAAGAGAGGATTTCTTCTGATTTTAAAAGGTGTTGAACACCTTTAGCTCCCAGTGGATTTGTGGGTGCTCAGCTATTTTGAAAATCAGGCCACAAGATCCCCCACGGTTGTCAGTTTGGTAGTTTTCACCAGCAATAAATTTTCCATGAGAATTAATGAGGTATATGGGGCCTCAAACTAGATTCTATACCTACATGCACTTCAATTCAGTAACAAACTGTATGTCTAAGCATTGGATAATATCCTGCAAAGTCTCTGTAACATCCTGACACTGATGGATTGTACCCTATTGTCCCTTATGATAATTTTATATGAAAAAATAATAAAAAACATTAAAAACGCCCTGTTGGAGCTTGCAGTCCTGGCTCCCACCCATCTCCTGTTGAAAATGCCAGCTCAGCCATAACTACAGTCCTGCTAAAGGAGTACTATGAAAAACGAAACTACCTGGAAATGAAATAGATAAGGTGGGTGAGGTAATATGTTTTCTTGGACCAACTTCTGTTGATGAGAGAGACAAGCTTTCAGGCTATACAGAGCTCTTCTTCAGGAAGCATTTCCCCGCAGAAGACAGCAGCAGGTCTCTTTAATGAGATGGGGAAACCATGGCCAAAAAAAAAGTCTGTAGTGGGCACAGTTAGGAAAGGAAATGTCAGGGTGATGACTGTCAATCAAAGAGAAAAAGAATAGAACTTCTAGAGAGCTGGAAACACTTTTGCCTCAAAAGGGATGGATTCAAGAGAAGACTAAAAACGTATTCCTTTGAAAATGGACAGAAAAGGAATTGGCAGAGATGGGCCCAGAAAACAATATCTTGTGTGAGAAAGATTAATTTCTTCACTGTAATGTAGAAAGGCAACTTCCAACTGGGGCTGATGGAAGGAGGTTACTAAGGAGATTTTGAATGCCTCACAAATTGAAATACAGGGTCCTCAGCCACATGAAGGAGAGACTTTGAAAGCCCAATTGCAACGAATTCAAAATAAGGGAGTCTTAGCTAGAGATCATCTATCACCTCTTGTTTTAAAAATCTGAAGTTTTAGAGCAGCTCAGACGGGGCTTAAGAAAAAAGGTCCATCAGAAAATGAAATGGGGATGGAGGGGGTGGGAAAGGCTCAGTGTCAGACTCTTCCTGGAATGTGGGAGGACTAGCCTATGGGAAATATGGGTATTCTTAGTCATTTGGTTACACTGAATATTTTTCAAATACACGTGAAAATAGGAATAATGATTAAATATTAATCATAACAATTTGTATTGTGGTTGCACCCAACTGTGGACTGGCAGGGTGCAACCCAGTATAAAAAACACAGAACAAGACGACAGCCCCTTCCCCAAAGTCTTACAATCCAAGTAAATAAATATATTATAAACCACTAGACTCAGATGGAAACAATAATGAACTAGGCCAGCATTTCTTGGGGCGTGATTTTCAAGAGTACTGAGCAACATCAGAACACTGGTATTGCACCCAGGCCCACCAGCAGCACCCTCAGCTGCTACACCACTGCAGTGCACTGAACTACTACCACGACCAACAGCCTTAGGACAATGCTACACTACAAAATTAAGTTGACCTAAATTACGTCGATGCACAGCCACCGCAGTAATTAAGTTGCTTTTGCACGTCCCCACTACGCTCCTTGTGTTGGCAGTGCACATCCTCACCAGGAGCACTTGCACCAATTTAATTGTCAGTGTGGGACACTCTGGGACAGCTTCTAAAAGGCAGCAACAGTCAATGTAAGCAATGCAGTGTCTACATTGACACTGCATCAACCTAACTACAACTGAAGCGCTACATCTCTCGTGGAAGTGGAGTTAAGTCAGTGTAGTGGGCAAGTTACATCGGTGGGAGCTACATTTTAGTGTAGACATGTACAGAGTTAGGTCGATGTAAGCTGCCTTATATCTTACTTGACTATGGCTCTGCAGTGCCCTCTAGCCTACATTGGCCACCAGGCATTACAGTTTGCTCAGACCACTTCAGTCTCCTCGTAGGCTCATCCAACCTGAAAAGGGTATGAAATCCACAGGCATAGCACCACAAAACAGTCACACTACCCCCTAAGGGGAATATGACTGCCCCATCAACTTGCAGGCTGGATCCAACATTCCGTGCAGCCAAATATATTCCCTCTCAGAACCCATATTAGCTACCCTTAAGAACTACATCCACGAGGATCTGGAGAAAGGTTTTACCAGCATTCCACATCCCCAGCAGGGCCCCTGTCCCTTTGTGAAAAAGAAAGATGGTTCTCTAAGACTCCATGTGGACTACTGTGCCCTAAATAAAAATCTCAGTGTAGAATCAATACCCTCTACCCCGACCCCAAAGCTCCTGGATCGGGTAAGAACTACTTGGGTACTCACCAAGTTACAGCTCAGAGGGGCATACAGTCTCGTCAGAATCTGATCAGGGGATGAATGCAAGACCACTTTTTCACACTCAGTATGGCTACTTCGAATATCTGGTGAAGTCTTTTGGACTTACTAATGTGCCCAGGACCTTTCAGCATCTTATTAATAATGGCTTACAGGATATGCTGGACTGCCATGTGGTTGCCTATTTAGATGACATCGTAACTTGCTCTGAAGACCAGCCTACGCTAAGCTGGAGAGATGTGTCTTCAATCAGCCCACAGTGGAATCCTTAGGCTACATTCTGCCTTGCAAGGGATTTCGCATGGATCCTTGGAAGACAGAAGCGATTCACGATTAGGCAATACTATAAAGTATTTAAGAAATTAGTGAAATTCATTGTGAATTTCAGTGAATACTTTATAAGGGGCTACTCCTGAATCCTGGTCCCTATAGCTTCTCTGCTGCAAAAAAACCCCACAAAGTTCATTTGGATGCCAGAAATCCAAGAAGCTTTCAATCAACTGAAGGCAGCATTCGTTTCCATGTCCATCCTCACACATCCTTTCCCAAGTCAGCTGTTCATGCTAGAAACTGATGCTTCCAATGTCACCAGCAGGGTGATGCTGTCCCAGAAACAAGGCCTTGACCAAGAAGTTCATCTCCATTTCTGCAAACTCACTCCTGCTGAGCACAGTTATGAAATTTCAGACTGGGAGCTATGTTCCCTCTAATTTTTTCCATCCATGTGCGGAATAAATTTTGTTATGTGCACCAAGGTATGTGCAGATGTGCGCCACCAGTAGAAACAAAAACCTAAATATAATTTTTTTTTTAAAGTTACCATAGGAATAATTACTCCAGCTAGGACAGGTTAGGCATTTTACAACTCAGTACTCACAAAGAATTAAATTTAAGTGTAAGAGAAATAAAAATTATGAAATGCACAGACCAGTCAAAACACTAAAATAACACACTTTGAAATAATAAAATGACAATATATGTGCATTGCAGGAAGTACCGAGTAGTAACAACAATAATACAAGTATGTATTGGGAAGGGAGTGTGAAAGACTGTGTGTGTGTGTGTGCTGGGGAAAGCCGTGTGCTGTCTTTTTAAGACACTGAGAGCTCTCCTGCTCTGTCCTGAGCCCTGTTGTCTCCCCTCACCTGCTCTAGGGAGATGAGGTACAGGGGCAGGGGGAGAGAGAGACTGAGATGGCTGCTGGGGAAATTTCAGAAACAGTACACTGTCTCTTTAAGAAAGGCATTCACTCAACATTCAGCCCTCAGACTGCAGCAGCTCGGAGTCCTCCTGAGCCAGGCTGTCCCCTCTGCCCTGCTCTGTGGAGATGGAGTACAGGGGGAGGGGGACACCCTGATATCTGCTCTCCTCTCCCCCCTCACCTCCCACCCCAACCCCACACAGCCAGCAGGAGGGTTCCAGGAGCAACTGCAGGATGGAGCAAAGTACGGGGAGGGACACCTGAACACATGCTGCCTGCTGTGAGCTCTGCTAATCAGCTGGGCAGCACTTGAGTCTCTCCTGCATGGCCACCCAAGCGTGCAGCTTACAGGGAACACAGAGCTACTTGCCATCAAAGCAGCTTAAAGACCTGGAGGCTTTATCTAGAAGGAGTCAGACACCCAATTCAGATGTTCACTGATCACAAAAATCTAGAATACCTGTGCTCTGGTAAAGCCCCAACCTGGGGTTCCCAAAATCTTGGTTTTGGCAGAAGGTGTTCCACCTCCTTGAGGTGCATCTCCATGCATGGAATGCCTGCCATCAACATACCAGTGGCCAATAAGAAATATTGAACCAGATATTGGAACAATATCTGCAATGCTTCACAAACTACCATTGAAATAACTGGGCCTCACTGCTTCTACACACAGAATTTGCATAAAACAATGCAGACCACGCCTCAACCAAGAGGAGCTTTTTTTTTTGGCACAAATTTTGGCTTCCCTGTTTTCACCCTGCACTACTCACAGCACCCACAGCTTCAGACCTGGTTCGTCAAATCCACCCAACACAGGAAGAGCTGAAACAAAACCTAGATGCATCCAAGACTGAGTACAAACCTCATGCTGACCATCACCCTCCAGAGGGCCCTACTTTTGCAGTAGGCTTAAAGATATGGCTATTAGCCATACAACTCAAGACCAGCAGACCTGTACATAAATTGGAGCTTCAGTACCCTATCAGATATGCAGGCAAATCAACCCAGTAACCTTCAAACTTCAACTTTCCTTAAGGTTCACGCTGTATTCCATGTTTCCCTCCTTAAACCCTTCTCCAGCATTCCCTTTCCCAAATGAAAACAGCCTGCCCCTCCATCACACCAAAGCTAAAGCAAGTGCCTTGTCCATGAGATCCTGACTCCCAGATATTGTACTTTGTTGACTAGGAAGCGTACAGGTCAGAGGAGCAGTCCTAGGAACCTGCCCACTATGAGCATGCTCCTGAAAAAGAGCCTTCCACAGAGCCCATCTGGACAAACCCAGTCTTTTGGCACCCCAAGAAAGAGGAGTGGTGTCTGGATGGTGGTATTAAACCCAAGTCCAGCAGGTCCTAAGGGGGCATTCTTAGGACTGCACCATAGCAATGCACTGAAGTACTTCCCCTGAACAACGTCTTAGTGTTAAAGGCCTGCAGACACACACACAAGCCACACCCCAGGCTCCTGATTGGATGACAGACAGCACTCTCAAGACTCCAATAGGAAGAGGACACTGTGTGAACAATAGACATTGCCTGCTAGTCACTGCTTAGACTGCCCTGCTGCCTCGCCACTTTGCCCGACCTTGCCTTCCTAACCTGCTGACCGGCTCCTTGGATGGAACCTTCTCCTTACTAACCCCAATGAGAACTCCAACCATTGTCCCAGACTGCCTCTGATACTGATCAACCTTCCAGCTACCTAACCACCAGGGCACTCTTAATTACTGCTCTGAACTGCCCCCCTAGTCCGCCACAGCCACAAGGCATTACAAGCCCCCACAATGAAAACTAAAGTATGGGAGCTCTGAGCATTCAGAGGTCCCTCTGAAAAATCAGGCCCTTATTCTAGATATCTGTAGGTACTTCACAACAGTGGTTCCCAACCAGAGGTACATGTACCCCTTGGGGGTATGCAGAGGTCTTCCAAGGTATATACAGTATCCACTCATCTAGATATTACTCTTGTTTTACAACAGGCTGCATAAAAAGCACCAGCAAAGTCAGTACAAACTAAAATTTCATACAGACAATAACTCGATTATACTGCTCTGTATACTATACACTGAAATGTAAGTACAATACTTATATTCCAAATTTATGTTATAATTATATGGTAAAAATGAGAAAGTAAACAGTTGTTCAGTAATAGTGTGCTGTGATGCTTGTATTTTTATGTCTGATTTGTAAGCAAGTAGTTTTTAAGTGAGGTGAAACATGGGGTATGCAAGACAAATCAGACTCCTGAAAGGGGTAGTGTCCAGAAAGGTTGAGAACCACTGCTTTACAAGATCGGAGCCAGACTAGCAAAAGTGGGGAGGATTTTTTCATCAGGCAATGGAATGGGAGCAAAAATTCACATCCTCAATGCACATATCTTGTTGATGTGTGTATCTTTATACATTATTTCTACTACACCAGTCACCGTGTTAAAGTATAGATGGAGACATGCTTGTGCGTAAAACATTTATACATGTCAGTTTTTTCTCTTACCATGTGGTGGGGGGTATGGGGTGAGCTGGTGTGATTGTGGATGAGGATGGAAATCTATGGGGGTGTAAGACCCTTGCTGAACAGCGAGTGGAATGCATAATGCCAATGTGCTCTGTGTACAATAGCATCTTTCCCAGCTGATCAGCTGCCCCTTGTTGGCTGCCTGCCTGTGGTTGTTTATGCACACCGTGTCCCCCTTTGAGTGGATTGTGGGTGTGGGGACACCACGGTTACACTCTACCAGACCATCCTGGGACTCAAGATATTACAGCTCAATGGCCAGAGTTAAAGCAGCAGTATAGGCACCGGGGTCCATATGGCAGCCCTCGAAAGCAGGGCTGTGTGGCCTAAGGGCCAGATCCAAGGGTTGCCACCAAAGTGAGACCCAGCCCAGGACCCTAACAGTGGTTGAGTGGTCTGCCACTGGGTCAGCGGGGAATCCAGCCACAACACACTGGCCTTACACAGGTGGGAGATACCACTCACTCCTCCACCCTGGGCCACTTCCTACCATACTTCACAAAGTTGTAGTCCCTATAACATTGGGGTCTCTGGGCTCCTCAGTGCAGAAAACTCCCTGGGACTCTGACTCCAGCCAATCAGCTGTAGGTGACAGGTCTTCAGTCTGGGTCTCAGGATCTCCAGCTCCTGAACCTCAAGTATCCTTCCTCCATGGTAGTCAGCCTCAAGTGAGCTGGGCTGCTCTCCTTTATGCTAGCACAGCAGTTGGATCATGCCCAGCAGGGTCTGAGGGGCAGGACTTCCTCTGCCCATAGTATGGGATTAACCCTTTCCTGCCTAGTGAGGGGTATGTACGCCCCGTCACACTACCTCACACAGCTACCTCCCAGCTCTGAGGAATAATAGAATCATAGGACTGGAAGGGACCTCGAGAGCATGGATGGTGCATGAGCCCCCACTTCAGGGAGGCTAGCCACACAGCCCCATCCCTACCACCTCCCATGTCCACCGGAGCCCTGAGCACCCCCACCCTGCAGCCGGAGAAGCCCTGGCTGAAACATCTGGGCCTCTGGCCACCCCCAGCACTGGGTTGCTAGCTGACCTCAGCATTGGCCCCAACACCAGGCTTCCCGCCAGCCCCAGGCCTCCAGCCGCCCTCAACACCGGCCCCAGTGCTGGGCCTCTGGTCACTTGCACCATTGGCCCCAGCCCCAAGTTGCCAGCCGCTCCCACCGTCGGCCCCAGCACCTGGCCGCTGGCCTCTGTCCAGAGCTAAACTCTGGCTTGGGGGAGAGGGCGGAGCATGGGTGGGTCCAGGCCTTGGCTTAAGGGAGGTTTAGCCTCCCCATGCCTATTATATCTGCCGCCCATGCTCGAGAGGTCTTCTAGTCCAGTCTCCCGCACTCAAGTCAGGACTAAGTATTAGCTAGACCATCCCTGACAGATGTTTGTCAAACCTGCTCTTAAAAATCTCCAATGTTGGAGATTCCACAACCTCCCTAGGCAATTTATTCCAGTGCTTTACCACCATGACAGTTAGGAAGTTTTTCCAGACAGCCTGTACTGCATGTAAACAAAGATAAGAGGTCACTTCTGTGAGTAGTGAGTGGAATAAAGAATGGGGAAGTGGTGGGATTTCAGTCAGGGCTGACTCCCTGCCTGGCAATGAGGCTAGAAGCTCCGGCCCTTTTTTCTAGAGAATTTCAGCCCTGCCTGGGGGGGCCCCTCCGCTGATGGGCTGCTTTCCTGCTCAGTGCCCAGCTTCTGGGTTAGAGCAGCCAATCAGAGCTGCTGGAGGAAGCAAGCTGAGCTGACACCATACTCACAGGAGGGGAGGGGGAAGGAGGGAGCAGAAAGTCCAGCAACTCAGGGCAGCTCCACTCCCACTTCCCCTTCTGTGGCCTGGGAAGGGGGGATGAAGAGCCCCTGGAGCTGTCCCCCCCATCCTGGAAGTGGGAGAGAGGACCCCACTGCAGCTTCCCAAGGCCTGGGAAGGGGATGAAGAACCCCGGGAGGAGCAGAAGGGAGGTTGTGAGAGCAAGGGACAGAACTGATGTTGGGGTATAATTGATCTGAGGCCTGGGGGGCTGAGCAGATGTGAGGGTGAGAGCTCCTGCAAATCACCTCACCCAATAAATATGGGAGGGTGGGCAGCACTGATTGTCATGCACACACTGGGGATGAGTAGGGAGAGCTCAACAATCTAAAGACAGGCCAAAAACCACAGTGTAATGTTTTTTAATCTCATGATTTTGTGGGGCCTGACTCATGATTTTTTAACCTTTGGGGTTGGCACTACTGTGTGCGTTCTGCTGAATTGGAAATGATGATTCTCTGCTTTTTGTGTCACCCTTCTAAGAAGGCAGCCTGATGAGCCAGAAGCCCACCAGCTCCAACACGCCTCCCCATGAAGTTTAGCAGGGAGTGATGTGGGTGAAGGCTATTGCAGCTCCCTAATCCATCACCCCCCAGCTCTGCCAGGGCATTTCAGAAGAGTACTTCAAACAGAGGACTCTGAGTCAGGAAATCTGCGTTTTACCTTTGGCTCTGTCACTGACTTGCTGGGTGATCTTAGGAAAGTTACTTAACTTCTGTCTCTGAAATCTGAATGTCCCCCCTCAATAAAATGGGGATGGTTAACATTTATTGAATCTACAGCTCACAGGAATGTTGTAACAATTAACGTCTTTGAGCTCTTTGGATGGAAGGAGCAATGATAAGTATTATAATGAATTGGCTAGTGTACACATTGTACCAATGCAACCCATTGGGTTTGATCTGCTCAACTCAATGGCATAGGAGCAGTGAGGTTATTTGGCCTTTCCACACTCCTTGAGTACCATCATTTTGCTCTTTCAAGTCTTACTCTTTTCATAAGTGACTCTTTATGGGATCCTGGTCTTTGGCTAGTGCATAGAAAACTGGGGGGCAGAACTTTTGATTTTCTTCTATTCCCTATTCTGCTATCAAATCATGTGATATTGAGAAAGCCATTGCATCTCTGTGCCTCAGTTTCCCACTCTGTACAAGGAGAATAAATAATCAGACTGCTGAGTAGCTGCCTCACAAGGTGGCTGTGAGTCTTAATTAAGATTTTTCAACTTCCTTCAGAACTTCAGCTAGATGGTGCTAGAGACAGACAATATATCACTCCAACCTGCAAATTAAGACAATTTTTTCAGAAATTAATATTTCTTCCCACTGTTTCAGGATGATTGGCATCAGCCCCCAAACCGATCGTTGCCCATTATCAAAAGGCCATTAAGACAATTTACTGACGCAGGCTTAGATCTAAATCCCCAGCTCCCATAAAATCAGAATGTCACAGATCCAGGCAGTTTTGCTGAGGGTATAAAGAACCACAGAACTCTATTCAAAAGAGGGAAGAGTAATTCATCCTGCATGAATGCTGCCCTCCTAGGAAGAGTGACCTGAACAACATCCTCCCAGATACGTTAAGCATCTGCAAACAAATGGTGCCAAATCCTGTACTGGGCATATTAAGAAGGTCACTGCTGCTTTGGGAGCCTGCATAACAGCACCACACCAGTGGCTGGGGCTGGAGACATTAGGTCCAGTTCACCATTGTCCTGCTGTAATGCATTGTCACGTACACCTGTGCAAAATGAGTGCTGCCAAGTGAGAATGGCAATGTCTTTGCACTGAGGGGCAGGCAGGCCAAGGCGGCATCAGGCTGTGTGTGTCTGGAGAGCAGAGGCGAGCACACTAGCGCCCAGCTCTCTGTGCAGGCAGAGGGAGCAGATTGCTGTGGGTGGCCGGGTGGAGGCAGAGGAGCATTTCCCCCGTTTCCCTGCAGAGCCCTGCCAGCCTAGGGGTCAGCAGAGAGCCAGAAAGGCTCCAGCAATTGCACAACACCTCCTCCCACTCCTTCCCCAAACAAGCAATGGCTGCGAGCCTGAGACTATGGAGGCTGAAGCCCTCCCGGATCCTCCGCGGCCGCGTTGCCTCTGGGTTCAGCAGCGGCGCCACCGCTGGATCGGGGCAGCAGCCACAGCTGGATAAACTCACCAGCACGCGGCAGCTGGATGGCATCAGGTGAGGCTACGCTGCGCCCGTGTGAGCGGCTGAGCAAAAGGTCACACAGAACCGACCAGCGCTGGGACTCAGAGTAGTCCCCACTCTCCCCAGTGCCCCGATGGGACGTGCCTGTTGTGGGATTTTGTATGTGACCCAGACCCCAAAACGAGGTGTGTGTAACGCACTAGACCCCACCCCCAACTCGCCCATAATAGCAAAGGGGGTTGAAATGCTGGTGGATTTCCCTGACACGCAGACAGAATTTTCTATGCAGTTAATCTTCATAACTCTGGGTTTCTGATGTCAGTGATTTAATGGGGCAATGTCAGCTTTTGTGGGGGACCTGCATAGATTGGCAATGAGTGAGTGTAACTGAAAGGTGGATGGGGTACAGTTCAAGGCCAGTATGGCAATCAAAATCCAGGGGGATCATTTTTAAAAAGTCCTTTAAAGAATAAGGACATAAAATCGTTTACAGGAGCAGGGACGGGGCCTTCCCATGTGTCTATTACTCTGTTCAGTCCCTAGCTCAGTGGGTGTGGCTTAATAATTTTGACAGCACATTTGCACTTCTAAATTTTCCTTGTGGTATATAAAATCCTTGTAGTATATAAAACTGCCCACGGTGAGAATGGTGCTGTCTGACCTATGAAGAGCCGGGAGCCTCTCTGCCACAGAGATTTACCAATCTAAATCAGTGTTTCTCAAATGAGGCCACCAGGGCCTTTTCTTGAGGCCACAACCTCCTGCGCTGTGATGCAGGGGGGAAGTGGCAAAGTAGTGGCCCCTCCCTGGTGCTTTTGGATGCACCTTTGTGTTGGTTGCTGGATCTTCCAGCAGGGGTTGGGCCCTGCCCCCCTCCAGAGATACCTGGAGGAGCAGCTGGTGAGTTCCTCACCTTCCCAGGTGTGGTGGGGCTCAGGCTTTGGGCTTCAGCCCTGGTGTGTTGGGGTGGCAGGCTCTGGCCACGGGGCTTGATGCTCCAGCCCCCTGCTGCCTCCCCTGGCCACCCACCCACCCACCTACCAGCCCCATCGCCCCAACCCCAGCTGCCTCCCCCAACCCCCATCCAGGGTTTAATTTTTCCCAGGCTTGCCAGGGCTGAGTAAGTCTGCTGTGAAAAGTGATACTTGTATGTTTGTTAATATCACTTTTCACAACAGACTTACGAACTAGCACCAAATATATTACAATAATTTGGACATGTGTATATGCATATTTATTTGTTTTTCCTAAAGCTGACCAAATATTATAGGAAAAAATATGAGAGCGGCCATCAGCAAGAGTTGGTGGCCGCACTCTGAGGCCACCAAAAAATTTGTCCTGAGAACCCCTAGGCTAGATCCTGCAGTTGCTTCTGTATAGATGAACCCCTGTGCCTGCTTGGAGCCACATTGCCCAAGGCTCCCACGCTCATTCCCATCAAATGTAGTCCTGTTGACCTAAATGGGATTATTCACAGTCACAAGTGTTATGCCTGGTCTTAAGTGTGTGCTGGATTGGGCCCTAAACAGCCACAGTGAGTTATAGGACATAACTGTGCCTTCTTAGTCCCACAAAGTGTGTGGCTTGGAATTTTTAAATTAAATTTTGTATTTATTTTGGGGGGGAGGGGCTCCTGCCTTCACTTTATGAAATTGTCATGCTCTTACCCTTTGCCACCATGGGAGAGAAGCGATAATAGAACAAACATGACTTCTGTCTGTTCCCAAGAGGTGGCCTCCCGAGGATCTAATGATGAACACATCTGGTATGTATAAGTAAGCTGTGTAGCCAGTCCATATCTGATACAGAGGAACACAGCAGCCTCCATCAGGGAACAAAGTTATCAAGAAATGCTTCCTGGTAGCAAGTTTAAAACCAGATTCAGCTGTAAATTCTTCAGTACAGGGACAGTCTTTTTGTTACATGATTGTACAGTGCCTAGCACAATGGGGTCTTGAGAACTGACGAGGTCTCTTGCCTCTACTGCAATACACATAAATTATATTAAATAAAATAACAAATTTCAAGTGCCCGTCCTTATTTGGACCAAAGCTTTGATTCCAGAAACAGTCACAGAGGTTCTATTTTGTTTGACTGGATCATGACCAGTTTGTTACTAAAATCTTTACAGACACATTATGTTGAATAACCCGAAGAAAAGAAATGCTCTGTCACTCTCTATGCTGAAGTGTCTCCGCGATGATATTCTGCATGATATCAAAAGCAAGGCTCTCAGAGTCATCATCATTTCAGGTATTTCCTTGATCTCAGAGGGGAAAAAAAGGTTGGAAAAAAAGATGGGTCAACTGCCATGTTCTACAATGCCATATACATAGTGGTGGTTTGGACAGTGTTAGAGATGGGCAAATAATGGATGTTTTGGTTCGCTGGAAGTTCCAAATTTGCAGAGTCAGGGCCATTGTTTACCCAGCTGTAAAATTGGAATAATAATAGTTACCCAAACTCTGTTAAGTGTTTTAGATGAATGTTGTTACAGATCTGAGGATCCTGCAAAGACTTACATATATGTAGGGTGTCTATTTTTCAGGGCTTATTAATTTCATTTTTAGGGGGCTATTTTTAGCTATTTTTAAACGTTAGGTAGCTGTAGATGGAACAGCCTTCCAGGGGAGCAGTGTGGGCAAAAAATCTAACTTGTTTCAAGACTGAGCTTGATAAGTTTATGAAGGGCCTGGTATGATGAGGGTAGATGGCCCATATCTCCAACGGCTGGTGATGGGACACTAGTTGGGGAGGGCTTTGAGTTACTACAGAGAATTCTTTCCCGGGTTTTTGACTAGTGGGTCTCACCCACGTGCTGAGGGTCTAACTGATCACCACATTTGGAGTCAGAAGGAATTTTTTCTCCAGGACAGATTGGCAGAGACCCCAGGGGGTTTTCACCTTCCTCTGCAGTGTGGGTCACAGGTCACGTACTGGTTTGAACAAGAGTAAATGGTGGATTGTCTGAAGTGAACTGTAGCTCACGAAAGCTTATGCTCAAATAAATTGGTTAGTCTCTAAGGTGCCACAAGTACTCCTTTTCTTTTTGATGGATTCTCTGTAACTTGTAGTTCTCAAATCTTGATTTGAAGACTTCAGTAACTCACCCAGAGGTTATTGGCTTATTACAGGAACAGGTGGGTGATATTCTGTGGCCTGGAGGTCAGACTACATGATCATGATGGTCCCTTCTGGCCTTAAAATCAATGAGTCCAAAAATCAGGGATGTTGGAGCTTTCTCTTTGTATACACTGTAATGAGCAATCTCTTCATAATGTTTCCTGGTGTACATCAACCTAGCACTGTTTCAAACAACACTATGCTAAAGCACACTAGGGAACCTTTCATGCCCACCAGCAGGGTCTGCACAGACCAGTTAATGCACAACTCATTAGTGTGCTTTAGAAATCACCCTCTCATACTCTGCATTACTGCTCTGTGCAGATGAGCCCTTAGATACAAGTAACCATTTCCAGAGTTTATTTGATAAACACTGGTTTTTTAAATTTTATTTATATCGTGTTTTATTGGTCAAGACCTAAAATCCGAAGTCCCACATATATGCTTAATTTTACACACTGTGAACAATACCTTCAGTGTGACCTGAGAGAGTACTACCCACGCTGTGTGAAGCTAAGCATATGCATAAGTCCATGCAGGGTCTGACCCTACTTTATAAGTGCAATAATAAGTACTGATGATAGTAATAACTAAACTTTTCTTCACTCAGTGAAAATACAAATCTACACAAGTGACAAACACTGCAGGAACCCTCTTGTGAGCTGCAGCGTTTTGGACCGTTACTGCAGTATATTTTTAAGGGTTCATAAGTTCAATTGTTACTTTTCTTTTCTTTTCAAAATCAATTTTATATATAGGGATTTTTTTTAACAGAATAAAACCTAGGTTACAATGACCATCGAGTTAAAGAAAATTCCTTTTTTTGTTTTAAGGGTTTACTGTTAAGAGGTGTTGAGCTCCCACAACTCCCATTGATTTCAGCGGCAATTCCACAGGCTCATGTGCTTAATGTTGAAGTTGTGATCAATGTCACAACATGTTGTGCAGAAGTTCAGTGGGTAGGACACAATATTGGGACTCAGGAGATGTGGATTCAATTCCCAGCTCTATTACTAGCTGCCTTTGTACTCTTCTGCAAGTCTCCAAACTTCACCGTCCCTCAGTTTCCCTATTTGTAAAAGGAAAGATGACAAGCATTGTAAAGATCAAAAGGTGACCAGCATTATAGAAGAGCCAAGTGTTATTATGTCCCTTCTTCCTTCTAGATACTCAGATAACCCCTATCACTATAGGTAACGTTGATGGGCATGGTATAAGAACTTGAATAAAACAGTAATATCTGAGAACTTCCAGAGTATATAAAATAGAAAAAACAATAAACAATCTTTTTTCTTTCCTGGCCTGTAGGAGAAATAGCTTGTTTCGTTTATAATTCTTTTTAATTTTGTGTGAATGAGAGTGAGAGTTGGATTATTTGTATATCTCTGTGGGTGAAGGGTTTATTGAGGGAAAGGTAGGTCAGAGAAATTAGTTTTCAGTTAGCTTTGAAAGTCCATGGTACTTTTTATCGCTTGCTGTAATGCTTTTCATCGTCTAGGTGCAGCCCCTATGAAAATTCTGGCTCCTGTGCACTCATGAGTTCCCCTGGGATGCTCCACAGAACAGAGGGTGAAACAAATGGGAAAAGTGACCATTTTTTTGAAATTTTGTACTAATTTTTCAAAAGTAAAAAAAAGTAAAAATTTTGTGAAATATTCAACATTTTTACTTTGGGGTTTTTTTTGTTTTGTTTTGTTTTGCTTTTTTTTAAATGAGAACTTTCAACCAGCT
This sequence comes from Caretta caretta, assembly GCF_965140235.1. Taxonomy (NCBI): domain Eukaryota; kingdom Metazoa; phylum Chordata; order Testudines; family Cheloniidae; genus Caretta; species Caretta caretta. Next base: position 340,776,324 of record NC_134206.1, on the reverse strand, counting down.
CTACTCCAGTTTCATTGTTCTAGTGGAATGCAGCTGATAAGGAGGAGGAAGTGATCTCGGGCAAGTTAAGGCCAAATCCTATGGGATGATTTTTCATGACCAAGCAGTAGAGTGGCACATGGGCTACTGTGTTTTGTATAAATTGGAGCTTTTTAAGGGCGTGCGTGCGGCTTTTTCCCCCAGACATAATTAGTTACAACAATCTGGCACAGAGGAAACTATTGCATGGCCAGGGCTGTGTCTTGTCTGCTGGGATGGAACACAGTCTTTGCAGTTGGACATGGGTGTTTTTTGGTGCCTGGCTACATAAGTATCCATTAGCAATAAGGAGCTCTAAAGAACCCCAAAACTGCCAACTAACTTATCCTTAGGGCAAATGCCCTTGATAGAGAGGATACTTCCTTCTTCCTACCACTATTACTTTGCTGTGGCCTGGATTCAGCATTCATCTAGGTTCAGATTTCTAGTAGGCATTGAGAGAGCTGGGGGATGGTACTGTTTGTGTTTGACATAAAGCAGACGTATAGCTGGGTGTATTCTGCATACTGCTGGCAATTCAGTCTGTGCTGTCACACCAGCCTTCCCGACAGCATCATATGGTTAAAGGATCAGGGGTAGAGAAGGGACAGAAGAGAGAGAGGACTTAGCCGTGTAGGATTCCACAGATGAGAGCTTTGGAGGTGGAGCAACCATTGCCCACAACAACCATCAGAGAGGAAAGACAGTTCTTGTCTGTTGCCCTCCTGAACAACCTGGCACCAAAATCCTGATCTTTATTTAGCGTGGGTGAAATATTAACCAGAGGCTGCTGAGTCCTGTATAAACAGGAGAGAACTGTGTCAATCAGCCGAAGAACAGAGCAACTCCCCACCATACTGGGTAGAAGCTGTTGTTTAAGTTGCACTGAATAACTATTTTATTGTGTTTTCTGAGAAGCTAGGCTGAGCCCCATAAAACCCCATCACTTCCTATTGACTGAGGTAGGAAACTCTGCTAAATACAGGGGATCAAATACTCCTCCCCCCTCTCACCCCCGGAAAAGCCAACAGGATGAAGGAAAGAATTTCAAAAATTATTTGGGTGTGACCTCACTTTATTTTTGAGGGGCTAGCAGCCCCCTGACTCCACAGAGCTTGAGGATCCTTGGAGATATATGGTACTATCCTCGCAGGTCACAGGGCATTCACGCAGAGAGCCAGCCCCGCTATGCTTTTCCTTTGCCTCCCGCCCTGCCCAGCCCCCCTCATTTGGTATACCACCTTCTCTCTGAGCTGAGGAGAGGGTGTCACTACTGCAAGGAGCAGCACTAACTCCCCTCTGGATTTCTCCTAGGAGACCTGAGTTGCTAGGGAGCATTTCACACAGCAGTAAGATTAATGAGGTGAACATGTGGCCTGTTGTGATTTGTCACGATGCAGGTACCTCCTGCCTTGAGCCAATCCATAGTTTCAGTAGCAGTTTAAGAGATCCCTTTTATGGCTTGTATATCAATTTAAGATTATAAGGTGCCTTAGATGACTTTGGGATGAAATATATTTGAGCTACGTGCATTCTTATGTGTAAATTCTTATTATGTCTGCCATTTTGTGCCTCTCCTAGATAACTAGTTGTCATGTCTTGCACTAAGTTACACAAGAGGTGTTCAGTAGCAAGTGATGTGAGATCACTGGTTGCATTTCACTGGGTACCTACAATGGAAGGCAAAGTAGAAGCTGAAAATGAAAGCTCAAGGGTTTCCTTCTACAGATGTGTCCTTACAATGCCTATTAGAGTCACTGGGGTTTATGTGACTAAATGCTGTACAGCAGTCTGTATCTTGATCTACAGCAGCTGAAATCTTGATCTAAAAAACAGAAGCCAACATTTTGTGATGTTTTTGCAAAGTACCCTCCTCCCCTATTTTGGGGTATCTCTACTTCTGCCATGTAGGACTTACTACATTCTGAATTGTCACCAGCCCAAGATGCTAGATTCATTCAGATCAGCAACATTAAAAGTTTTTTTCTTCATTTTATTGAATGCTTTGCAGCGGAAGGACCTGTATTTTCAGCTGGCCATGATTTAAAAGAATTGTCTAGTGAATGGGACATGAAGCACCATATCGAAGTATTTGATACCTGTGCTGAGGTAAGCCAGGGTACTGGTTTTGCATTAATGCCAATAATGCATTTCAGTGAATCCACTATTAAAGTGCAGAGCTGAATGGGACAATGAAACAAGTTTAAGAAGGGAAAGAATGTGGTGGTCCTGTGGTTAGAGCAGAGCTTGGCCCTCTGGACTCCTGACTCCAGTTCTTGACTCTGCCACTGATTTACTGTCTGATCTTGGACACGTTATTTTCTCTCATCATTTCTCCATATGCAAACAGAAGTGTAAGGATTATGCATGATTAAAGGCTTGTATCTGCAATATGCAAATGCTCGAAACTAGGTATAATTGTTGCATGTTCCTTTAAACCTTTTTAATATTTGATCCATGTAGCATCACTGCATGAGTCTTGCAGTCTGCACAAATATGGATCAATTCGTTATGTTTCATAGGCATAATACTCCTAACCTACCTTGCATCAATTAGGAGCCGTTGTCCTATTCCAAAACCTAGTTGGTCAACTGGAACCAATAGGGACACATGGTTAATTTACTGATATTTGTTAAAAGCTCTGAGAACCTCATGAGAAAGTTGCTATGTAAGTGCCAGGTACCATTAGACATATTGATGACACCCATGGATTTGCCTGTTTTCTTTATTTTAATATTAGTTTTATAGTATTAGTAAGATAAATGTTTAATTCAAAGTCGATTTTTTGCTCTTTTCAGTTGAAGACAGGGGTGGCTTTAGGGTGGGTTCATGGGTTGAGTTGCACCCACAGAAATCATTAAACCAAGGGTGTAAAACCAGGAAAACATGATGGAGAGGCAGCCAGGCCAAACCTGAGTGGCACTGTGATCCTGTGTGCAAGATTGCAACACCCAGAGTGGGAAGCCAGCCCAGGGCCGCAAGATAGGAGCTGCTGCTTCAGGGTGAGTGAGGGGATAGGCTCGTTCTCCAGCCCCTGCCTCTCAGAGCCTCCCCTCAGCACCAAGCTGGGATTAAAGTTGAAGTGCTAGGAACAAGGGGGCTGCTGCGGGTGGACAGTGCCCCCTCAGCAGTTTAATATAGTACACCCATTGAATCAGGGCTAGTTACATCTACCCCTGGTTGAAGATAGTCATGTGTTATTCACACAGGCTTATGCCTAACCCCATCTGAGCAATGTCCTGCCATGCTGACCACAGGCAATTGAGCAAAAAGCTGAAGAAACAAAACCTTTTCTACTGTCATATAGAGTGGAATCAAGAGTTTGCAAGTTTCTCTACTTTAACACTTTAAAAGAAAATTAGACTGTCCTGTAGGTATAATTAATACCGTGAATGTGTGCAGGATTTCAGTTATTGGCACTTCCCGCTGTAATCAGCGGGCAGATTGGAATAGAATAGCTCAGATATTTCATTCTTTGGGGTTCCTGATGTAGCAAACTAGGCTTTGAGTTAATAAAGAAAAATATAGGAGGATTAGCAGACTATTTGTAGTGTAAAAAGTTAAGTCAGTGTATAAGTCTTATACAGGATCAGGGCCTTAGCATATGACAAGTGTAATAATTTAGCCATGAGTATAAGGAACAAATAATGCACCATACTTCAAATAAATATTTCTGGAACCATGAAAATGATAAAGAAAGTTCAAGAGGAAATGAAATGCCAGGGACTAAACTAAATATATGATTTTTTTTCTAACAGGAATATCTTGCACTTCTATAGCCCCTTCTATCTGAGAATCTTAAAGAGATTTAAAAGCACTAATCAAACCTCACTTTACCCCTATGTGGCAGGGAAGTCTGACTGGTAAATAACCACATCTTACATGTGGAGAAACTAAGGAAGTTAAGTGACATACTCTATTCACTAGACCACACTGCATTGGGTGTTGGACTAGGGGCTCAGGAAACACTGCTTTTAGTCCTGGCTCTGCCAGTGGCCTGCTGCATGCCCTTGGGCAGATCACTTAATCTCTGCCTCAGTTTTTCCATCTGTAAAATGAGGATAATACTGACTTCCTTTGGAACACACTTTGAAATCTACTGATGAAAAGTACTGTTTAGAAGCTAGGTGGTATTATCCCACACAAAACAGATACATCTTGGAGTAGAAACTAGCTCTCCTGACTTGTTTAAACACAACAAAACAAATACAATAATTTTTTTGTAAAGGATGTTTTGAAGAAAGTAGTTGCAGATGTGAATACTGTACACAAACGGATTCCTTGCCTGGTTCCATTTCTCAAGAAGTGCTGAACACTAGTTTTTAAACAACAGCACAAGAACTGAGATAAAGGCAGAGCTCATGCAAAACTGAATTTGGAAATTTCAGCCAAGGAGTGTAAAATATGATTTAGCAGAAGTGATTTCCCCCCACAAGAAGAGAGTGAAGAAACCAGCTGAAATTTGTCATCTAGTCACCCTGTGCTGATGTGAGTTGTTTATCTAGGTAATCATGATAACACTTAGCAGGTAAATAGCACTTTTTATCTGCAGAGCTCAAACATGGGTAAGTATCATTATACAGACCGAAATGGAGGCACAGAGAAGTTAAGCAACTTGCCAGGTGATCAGTACCACAGAAGTGTCCTGGCCCCCAGCACTGTGTAATACTCTTTGGGGGTAGGGACTGTCTTTTATTGGGACACTGTGCTACCATATTACAGATAATCAATTAAGATTATTGTATCTGTAACAACATCTTCAAGTCATGGATTATGGGAACATGTTGCACCTACGCATCCGTGACCTGCTGACTACTTCCTTTTTGTATATACAGGTCATGACTCTGCTCCAAAAACTCCCCATACCAGTGATTGCCCAGGTAAATGGTTTGGCTACGGCAGCAGGCTGCCAGCTGGTGGCGAGCTGTGACATTGCAGTAGCGAGTGAGAAATCCCAGTTTGCTACACCCGGAGTCAACGTTGGGCTGTTCTGCTCCACACCAGCTGTGGCCGTGGGGAGAGCCCTTTCTAAAAAGGTAGGTGGTGTTCAAGAGAGACCTGTTCTCTCTGGGTTCCTGAAAGTAGACCCCGTATTTACGTGCTCTAGCTCTGATCCATGCACCTCCCTCACTCAGCACTTTGTCTTGCAAAACATTCCAAAAGCAACTTTAGAAAAAAAAAAAAAAACATTAGTCTGAGGGGGGGCTGGGAAGTCCAAGAATAGTGTAGACGTGACCTGTATTCCAGGACAGCAGCTCTGCTACCTCCCTGATCCCAAGCAGTGGGTCCTCACAGCAACAGCAGATCAGCACAGGAGTTCTACTCCCTTCCACCAGTAAATTCTTTCCTTTAGACAATGATGCTTTCCCCCCCGCTGAGAGACCCCTCCAAGTGCAGGATACCAGTCCTATTAGGTATCCATTCCTGCCAAGCACTGACATTTCAATGCCAGCATGATCTGCTTAGCTCTGTTTTAAATAGCATCTATGACCTTCCTTTATCTCCTCCTCATTTCTTTCCTACTGACTGAGTATGGGCCTCACTCACTGGATAAGGAATACAGTTCACTTCACAAAGCCTCGTTTGAGACGTGCAACCTCAGGTCCCAGTCCTCATACAGTACTGGATCCATCTGGGCAGAAGCTTTTGTCCTCGCTATGTCAGTGGGGCTCTGCCCAAGTGCAAGGGTCCTGCTGTGCAGGTCAGATTTCAGGAAAGGGACCTTAACTGTTAACTTCCTGGCTCTGATGCCATCTTGAAATCTGTTGAGTGAGTTAGAATGGTTTGATACTACAGCTGCTCCTGGATCATCCTTCCAATATTTCTGATTGTACAATTCTGTGTTTAAAAAAATATAATGCCACATATTTTAATCAAAGAATATCAGGGTTGGAAGGGACCTCAGGAGGTCACCTAGTCCACCTGCTCAAAGCAGGACCAATCCCCAATTTTTGCCCCAGAGCCCCTAAATGACCCCCTCAGGGGTTGAACTCACAACCCTGGGTTTAGCAGGCCAATGCTCAAACCCCTGAGCTATCCCTTCCCCCAAATGTACAAGTGCTCCCATATCAGATTAAAAAGCACCATTGTTGCTACTGTTAGGACTTATGGTTTTACATCTTATCAAATGAAATGTGTCCGAGATGCTTGTATTTGTAGCTCCTGCAGCAAAGACAACAACAAGGGTACTTAGACCTCATGATTCCGGATATCAGCTGATTGCCTCTAAGGTCAGCAAGGCATTTTTCTCCCCATATTTAGCCCTGTACAATTAGCCAAGTACATTATGGATTTTTTCCCCTCTCAAATAAAGCATCAGACACAGGTCACTGCAGGAAGCAGACTACAGAAATAGATGTAGCAGTGATCTAACTTGAGCGTCAGGGAGTCTAATTAAAAACCACACAGAAAACTAAAACTAAGGCCAACATTTTCAAAAACTACCCACTGATTTGGCATGCCTTCATTTTTATTCTATTTTATATTTAGTGTGCTCAATTTAAAGCACAAAGGTGGGCCTCTGTTTTAGAAAATGCTGAGCACCCACCCCTCTCCTTGGCTTCAGTTGGAATCATGGGGGTTCAGTACTTCTCGGTATCAGGATCATGTGACTCAGGTTGGCACCTAAAATCTGTGGGCACTTCTGAAAGTGTTGCCCCTGGACTCAACTGTCCTCCCATTGAAGCTCATGAGAATTTTGCTAGCGACTTCAGGGTGAACAAGATTGGGCCTTATGTCTCCATATTAATTGCTGACGTAAACCAAAGCAAGCTGAACTGGCTCAGTAGGATTTATTTTTTCTGTCCAGGTTGCATTAGAGATGCTGTTCACAGGAGAGCCTATTTCTGCCCACAATGCTTTGCTGCATGGACTTCTCAGCAGGGTGGTACCAGAAGACAAGCTGGAAGAGGAGACCATGAAAATTGCACGCAAGATATGTGAAGCCAGCCGGTCTGTTGTGGCACTGGGGAAAGCCACCTTTTACAGACAGATGGCACTGGACCTTGATGCTGCCTACAGAATGACCTCCCAAGTCATGGTGGACAATCTGACCCTGAAGGATGGGCATGAAGGAATAGAGGCCTTTATTCAGAAACGCAAGCCTACCTGGTCACATGACGTGAGCACAGCTTGCAAATGAGCACGCTCAGGCTTAGCTAACTCACACCAGTGTCTTCTCTGTGAAAGTCCCAGGGACTGTATTTTTGGTATTGCTGAAAACGATTTCACTTCTGTATGGTGTAGCTGATGGCCACTGGCAATGATAAGGAAGGAAGGAAGGAGGAAGATAATGGCTAATATTTCAGGTTGTTCTTCAAGGGATGCCAACAATCATATTACAAGGTTTCTGAGGACACAATAAAATGAAGTAAATCAAACCAACCTTGTCAGAAACTCAGACTTGTGTCAGAAGGGCTCAGTTCTATCTGGTGCTGTCGTCAATGTAACATATTCATGGCTACTTGGAACTTCAAGAAACTTTGGGGAAAGAACTTGGATCCTCCTCTTCTGAAAACATAGGCCCCCCTACTCCTTGAGCCAAGTGAGAATCTCCATTAGTTAAGAATCTATAACACAGCTACAGGATTTAGAGTCATCCTGGAGCAGGCAGTTGTATATATACATACACATTATAGTTAATTACAGCATGAATACTGTACAATTATGATAGAGACAGAAGCTTGCTAGAGTCCTTTCCCCTTATTAAAATGTGATTCTGAGCCATAGAAGTCATTAGTCTATTTCCTTCAGTTCATCTTCTAGTGCCTTGTCTGCTCTAGTTTTAAATAAATATCACAGTGATGCAAAGGACACCATTTGAGGTCATAAAATGATAATTTGCCCTAAAGTCCAGTGTCTGTGCAGCTTTTAAATGCAGGTCCAGCATTTTCACACGGCCAAAAAAAGGCCTGCTCTAGATTCATTTAAGTCAATGGGAATTTTGCCATTGATTTCCTTGAGGCCAGGATTGGGCCCAGGATGTTCAGTTTGGACTAAATTGATGTAAATTGGCATAGCACTGGTAAAAGTGACCGGAACTATATTGGTTTACACCAGCTAAGGATCTGGTCTTATGCCATTAAGAAGCAACAATATTGCCCAGCTATTGGACTATATGTCCTTGGTTCAGCATGGAGAGTGCAGCTGAGCAATATAGCAAGATGGCTGATGTTAGTCTGGTGGGTCCTGCACTTCTCTTGGCAGGGAGGCAACATGCCACCCTTTGCCCCTGCTCTTGGGTACCAAGGGCCTCACTAGTAGCCTGGGAAGGTGGTAGAGGAGGAAAGCAGGGGAGGGGTCTGGGTTTGCTCCTCACTTTGAGTCCCAGCCCCTCTCAACTCCTGCAGGTTTCTTACCCTCATCCCCCTTCAGTGGGCTTACCCTCAGTCCTTAGACGCTGTAGGGACAGGAGTCCCCATTACTTCAGTATTCAGGTCTTCCAAATCTCTCAACACCTCTCCAAACTCCAGGGGGTGGAGGTTTCCTTCTTCTGTCTGTCTGAAGCAAGGGATTTTATTAGGCTCCTAACAGGGCCTTGATTGACTGCAGGTGCTCCAATTAACCTGCAGCCTCCTTCCCTAGTCTACAGGGAACCACACCTTAATTAGCCTTGAGCTTATATATTTCCCCTCTAGCACTCTCCCATTTTTCCCTGGCCCTTCTGTATCACAGCAAAGATACTTTGTTCCCAACAGTGAAGTTCTATGCTACTTTGTTTGCTTCCCCAGGTTTTGCATAGTCAATTAATGCAGTTGCTAAATCTCATGGATTTCTTTCTTCCATATGTTGGGATGGAGAATGCTATCCCTTCTCTCCTTTTTTCCCCCCCATCTGTAAATATTTGGCAATGTTTGCCCCATTTATCACATACATTGATTTGCTAAATTTACTATATTTAGCTCTCCTGTTCCCCTTATAGTTCATTTGTATCAGGAGCATGATTTTCCACACATAATGCATTTTCCTATAGCTATATGTGGTCATTTCTTTTAGGTCTTTCTTTTCTCTTCATTCTTTTGTACACAGTTCAAGCCTGTTGACATGAGGCATTTTGGGGGTTCTTCTAACCTCCCCACCACCACCACCACGCTGTCCACTGAATTCCTAGCATTCTGCAAATATTTGTTCAGAGTTTTCATCTTCCCTGTTTCCTATAACTTTTGCCAAACGCTTAAGTTCAATACCTTCAATCTTAATGCTACAGGCACTTCACCAGCAGCTATCTGCGTTATACACAATAGTGTTGGGATGATGGCACCACATACAATGCATAATGTTAGAGCTTGGATTGCGTCTAGCTTCGTTAAGATTGTTTGTGATGCTGAACTAAATGCTTGGCATTGGTACTCAGTATTTAGTCTTATTAATGTTCTGTAATGCATTACCATTGCTTTCTTTTGTGCTTCTCGGGTGGGTCCAGAAATACTTTTAAATAAGTTGAGTTTACCTTTACATTTATCAACATTATTTTCAATGTGATGCTTCCATGTTAGTTTCCTATCAAATGTCACACTCAGGAATTTATAGCTTTTAACTATACCTATTTGCTGTCCATACGGAGACAATTAATCTTTTTAATTTTCTTTTTAAGTGAATATCATTCCTTTCATTTTCAGAATTTAAAATTGAAAGCCCCACATTTCCCCATTCGGCATTTTTCCTATGTGCTTCATTAATTTGTTTCTCACCTATTTCTTGATTTCAGTTTTTAGCTCGTATGGCATGATCATCTGAAAACCAGGATGTGCCTACTCCTGCGCTCATCCTTTTTGGGGAGATTGTTTATGGTTACATTGAGTACGATACAGCTGATAACACTCCTCTGCGGACTGCCATTTGTGACTCTGACCTGCATAGTTCTTTTACTTAAGAAATCCTTTATCCACCTACGTATTTTTTCTTTTGTGCCAATGGATGATATTGTATGCAATAAGCCCTCTCCATAACGTGTCATTTGCTTTTTCAATATCTAGGAAAGCTACTATCATTTACTCTTTTTCCTCAGACTTTCTTGTGCCTCCATCTCTACTCTTACTTTGTGATCAAATGGACTCCTCCCACTCCTGAACCCAGTTTGCACGTTGTCTATAAGTCCTTTTTTTCTAGATATGTTGTTAATTGTTCATTCGTTTTTGCCATGGCTTTATCCATACATGATGTAAGGGCAATTGGCCTGTACATACCAGGTCTTTTTCGCAGCTTTCCATGCTGGGACTGCAATCACATGTTTCATCTCCATTGGTAGCTCACCTGTTCCCCACACACTGTTGTATAGTTTTAGTGGTATTTTCAGACTTCCTTCATCCAGGTGTTTTAGCATTTCATTCCATATACCATCCTTGCCTTGTGCGGAGTTTTTGCTTTTACCGATAGCTTTTTGAAGTTCCCTCATACAGAAGTTTTTGTTTAATATTGTATTCTCGTCTTCCTCCACCTCTTCCCATTCTTGTGATTCTCTTTAATAATTTTTCCCCATCACACAGATTTCTATATCTGATTTTCATCATTACTAACATTGTGGAATATTTCTGCTAGGGCTTCTGCTTTTTTCTTCATTCGAGCTTTTTATCCCTTGGCCTTCTACAATGAGGCCTGGTACAGAATTGCCCTTACTCCAGATTCTATTTATTTTCCTAATCTTTATTTATTTTCCTGCCATACTCTCTCCAGCTTTCTTCCCCACCCCCTTTTTAATAGCCCTTTTCACAATTGCCTTTCTTTTATATTTCATTAAATCCTCACCATTCATTGTATTTTTTGCTTTCTTATATGCCTTGTTCCTTTCTTTAGTTGTTTTTTTACATTCCTTATTCCACCATGGTACATGGTTTCTACTTTTAGGGTGACTTAATAACTTAAGTATTGCTAACTTTGCTGCCATTATAATTCCCTTAGGTATATTGCTATTAAACTCTTCAGTGTTATCACTTATACATTGTTCATTAATATTTTTGTTACATTTGCTCTCACTTTGATTTTTTTCATATTCCAAATGGGGGCCTTCCTCCATCCTCAACATTGCCTTGATAAACTATAAATACTGGAAAGTGATCTCTTCCCATTCCCTCCTTTTTATCGACTTCCCGGATGCATTTGCTCGCTATACTACTTGACACAATTCCAAGGTCTAGACATGAGAGATTTCCATTGGCTGCATTAAACCTAGTGGTATCATTCAGTATTACTAAATTATTTTCATCAATGAATTGATCTAGACATTTACCATTCTTATCATTTTTTCCACTTCCTTGCCATCTGTTATGGCTGTTTAGGTCTCCACATATAATTATATGGGCCTGTGGCATCTTCAACTGTCTCTGTCAAATCCTTAAATCTCCAGTTTTCCACAGGGGTTGTATACATTATATAGTCTCAAAGATGCAGATTTATTCTGCTTTGGAATCTTGATAACATTATACTCTATATTAAGTTTCTTCAACTCAATTTCACAATAATTTAGGTTTCCTTAGTGAATGTACAAACTCCCCCTCCCCTCCCAACTTCTCTTTCTTGCCTATAGATGCCATAACCTAGTATTCTAAAATCTAGTTTTCCCTATGAACTGTGTTTCGTGTATACAAATTATATCAGATTTAGTATCTTTAAGAAGGATATTTTTCTTTAGTTCCTGTCCATGTGCTATTAGGTCAGTGGTTCTCAACTTATTACACATTGTGAGCCCGACCCCAGACCCTTGCTGCATGGGGCCAGCCAGCTGCCCGACCCCACTGCGCAGCTGCCCCAGACTCTGGAACTCACATGGCCAGCCGGCAGCCCTGGACCCTGCCACACTTAATGGGCTGGTTGTCCAGGCCCCGGACCCCCGCCATGCAGGACTGGCCAGCTGACCCAGACCCCCACCGCATGGCTGCCCCGGAGTTTGCGGTGCCGGGTGGCTGCCTTGGACCCCACCATGCGGGGTGGGCCAGCTGCCCTGGACCCCGGCCAGCTGCTCCGACACCAGCCCCCCGCCTCGGGACAGTCCTGATATTCGGGACTTTGTCTTACCTAGGTTCCTATTACTCCCCACCCTCTGTCCTGATTTTTCACACTTGCTATCTGGTCACCCTACCCCCGCCACACGGCTGCCCCTGACCTCACGGGGCCAGCCGGCAGCCCTGACCCCAGAGTCCCACCATGCAGGGCAGGCCGGCTGCCCTGACCCCGGCAGGCAGCCCTGACCTCTCTGCACCAGGCTTCCGGGAACCTGGCGACCCCGGTAGCTTGGCAGCCTTTACCACACAGCTGAGCTGGGCTGCAGCTGTGTGCTAATTGGACCGTGGGTTGAGAACCGCTTCTATTAGACAGTAAACAGTAAATACTTAGTACCATTCTATTTACACTTCAGTGTTTCCTTCACTGAAAGCATGGAGTTGTTCTACTGATAAGTTGCTAAAATGTAGGTACTTTCCTGCTGCTTTAACCATAATTTTCATTTTCTGTTTTTTTATCCCTGCCTGCGATGCGCAGTTTATTGCTTACATCATAAAAGGTATAAAACTCTTTGTCCATACACAGTATGTCTTCTCCTTTCCCCCTGTAGCACTCATTATACCCTTTGATTTATTATGTTGTGTACTTCTCTCTTTTTACTGGGTCTCCTTTCCTCTTCCCCTTTTGGTCTTCAATGTCTCCTAGTAGCTTCTGCATTGTTTCTGTACCTCTCTTGCTTGGCTGCTATACACTTCCCGTAGGTTGCACTGTGCTTTCCTCCATAGTTACTACGCGGGTCATATAAATGCTCCCCTCCACATTTACTGCATCTAAATTTCCCTCCCTGAGGCTCTGACTGCCGTGTGTTGTATTTTATAGATTGTTTGTGATTTTGAGTCTCGCACCTTTCCTGAATTCTTAAAGAATTGGCGAAGAGCCTTTTTTTTTTTTTTTTTTTAAACTGGGCCCTATTTTCCTTGTATTCTTGCTACATTTTGCAAGGAAAATTTTGTTATTTTAAGGCCTCTGAGTTTTCTATATAAACACCTCCTTTCACTGGTGCCGTCTTTACAGTCCCAAAGGTTATGCTCTATCGTTTCCTACACCTTCCGTGTTACACATAATCCATCTTTATGCACATTAATTAGAAATAAATTACTATTTAATCTGCAGTGCCCTGTTAGAATTCTAAACAGAGCCACTTTGAGCTTCCTCTCAGAGCCTTGGAGAATATCAACATTTTCAACTGTTGGGCATACTTCTCTGAGTCTTTTCCCCTTTGTTTTGTTCGCCTACAGCTCTTGCCATTCCTTCCTTATCTCATTTTTATTTAGGTGTTTAAATTCCAGTTTGCTTCAGGGGATTCCCAGGTCAGTGCATTCAGAATTAATTGTAGTTTTTGCCTGTTTGTCTGCCAATTCATTGCCTGCTGTCCCTACATGTGCCAGGATCCATGCGATTACTATGGTTACATCCAGTTGCATCAGTTTGGTTGTTACCAGTAATAGTTCAAAACGAAAATCATTTCTGCTGTCAGACTTGCCACTGTAAATTTCCTGCAGCTCTCATAAGGAGTCAGACAGGATGGCCATGGAGTTGGCACCCCCTTCCTGTTCTCTGCTGGCCCAGCCCACTCCCAGCTGGGATTCACTCTGTTAAGCCTGGCCCTCCTCTCAGGTGACCTAACTGATCTCAGGCCCTCATTAACCCTGGCAGGGCTAATGTGGAGTGCACAACCCATCAGTTACATCAGACTGCTCAGACAGATAAGGAGAGGGAAAGGGTTAAATATGGGGGTAACTAACCTTGACAATATCCTTTTCAATATAAGATGCTCTGCTTGGTACATCTTCCTACATGGCCAACTGAGAGCACTGAGGAGACAGTCAATTGTTTTTTGTAATGCTTATATTTGGTGGGTGTTATTCAGCCAAGCTCTGTTGGCTCTTCTGTTCCAGGCTTTTAGGAATAAGTACGGTATTGGATTTTTACAGACTTCCGCTCTCCCCAAATGGCTGTGGCACTTGAGTGGTTCACCTGGCCCATCCTAGACCACAAGTGATGGTTTTTCTGCGTGCGCTCTCTCTTTCACTAGATAATTATATCTTTAGAAATTGTCCTCATGTAATTAACTACAAGCTGCAAAGCTACCTTTTTAGATGGCTCTATTGACACTGTCTTGAGGGGTTGGTTTGGGTTTTTAAAGCAGATCCTGTTTCTGATTAAATAGTTACAAGTCAAACTTGTTTTACTTAAATAAGGATCTAAACCAACTGACCTTACTCCTGTGAATAGGTCTACTGCCTTTAAATGCTGTATCCTGCCTATCTTATTCACAGAAATAGGCCCATTAATGCCCCAGTCTTGCAAAGACTTATGGGCGTGCTTAACTTTATGAGATCTTAGCAGTGAAATTGAAATCAGTGGGACTATTCACCATATGTAAAGTTAAGCACATCCATACATACACCTTTGCAAGATCGAGGCTTAAGCGAGAGAGTGTTGGTTACTTATTAGATAGACCAGGGGAATAGGATGCAAGGCTCCTGAGTTCTCTTCCAAACTCTACCACTCACTCGCTATTTTGGGGTCTAAACTTCCAATGTCCCGGGTTTCGTCAACAACCTCAGTGGAAGTTGAGGATATTCAGCACCCTGAAGGATCAAGATCAAACCCTTCATAAAGCTGGCTCTTTAAGTCCAGTGTCTCTGTATCTGCTCAGAAGCACGTTATGAGGTATAACAAATTCGGTGCTATGTACTTTGAGATCTTCAAATGAAAAGCACGACTGAAGTATCACAATCACTTTTTTTAAGATGAAGATATTTCTTTGTACTATTTTTGCTCAATAAAGCAATTGTGTAATTAGCATAGGCCTAGTTTGACTTGGGAACGCATAATTAGTCATCAATCTGTCCCTCTAGCTCTGTGGAACAGCCTCCCCATGGGGATTGCTGCATTGCCTATTGCTGGAAATGTCTCTTACTGGATTGGGCAGAGCTGTGGAGGAATAGAACAAACCCGCAAAGGGACTGACAAGGTGACCTAAATTTCCAGCTCTAATTTTTGCACAATTTTTTTTTAATCCACAAATGTCTTTATCTAATTTAATGAGCACACAGAATATTACTTTTTTGAAGCAGAATGGTTGCAAATGTGTTAATTAAATTCTACAGCCCAAGATCAGCAAACCAGATGATAAACTGAAAGCCTGTGGTGGGGCAGTGCCCCCCCCCCCAGGCAAGATTGGGCGACAACAGGCCAGAGCAGCTGCGCGGAATGGCAGCCAATCAGAGAGGGCCTGTGGGGGAGCCAATCAGTGCCGAGCAGAGGGCAGCAAATCAGGGCCAGGCTAGGCCCTATAAAAAGGCTGCCCAGGAGAGAAGCAGGGGTTAGTCTCTCTCAGACCTTCAAAGGGGAAGGTCTGTCTCCTGAGTGAGGAGACTAGCACCTGGGATAGTGCAGTGCTGGGCAGGCTTGGGGGAGCAGAAGGGAACTTCAGCCTGGTACCTGCCAGGCTGCAGGCCCTGATAGAAGGGCCCACAAGGTGCAAAGGGTCCGAAGGGGAAGCAGCCCAGGGAGGAGAGGTGGACAAGGGGAGTGAAGGAGGGCAGGGAAGCTGCTGCCAGAGGGTCCCTGGGCTGGAACCTAGAGTAGAGGGTGGGCCTGGGTCCCCCCCCCTTATATTACACTAGACTGTTAGAGCGGCCATAGTGGACTGCACCCGACCCCTGATAGAAGGGGTTAGACTTCAGGGGTGTGATTGGCCGCTGGGGTGAAGCGGAAGGACTGCTGTTAACCCCCTGCCCTTCCTGGAAGGGGGTGAGTGTGGACTAGGGGGCACTGCCAGAGGGCAGTGTCCTGAAGAGGATGCTGCAAGCGGGGAGCAGTGGGGGTTGAGACGCCAAATGAGGGCAAGAGATGGACTGTACACCACTGGCAGAGTACGCTCCACATGAACTGAGCTAATTCCCAGAGTGACCAACAGGAGGCTCCACAGTGGTGAGTCCCAACCACATCACAAAGCCCTACTTCTGTGCCTAGCTGCTGCCTGAGGACAGAATTTGCTGAGTCTTTCCCACATTGCCCCACTCATTTCTATTAAAGAACCTGCTCTGGAGCAGTCAGCCTGCCAGGTAATTAGCCTACTTTCAAGTGACCCGAATCACAAGTGACATGTCTATGTGCTGGGCTTCTAGGAATGCAGCTTATCATTACAAGTGGCTCTGAGAGGAAGGGACAAGATTTCTGTTAACTTTACAATGTACGCGGCAGCAGCTGGAGTTGGATCTGGTAGAGAAAATGTAAGCTACAAATTGCCATCCCAGGTCAGCACACTGATCCAGCTGGTCAGGCATCTTGCCTCCGAGAGTGGCTAGGACTAGAAGCCTTAGAGCAGTGGTACCCAATCTGTGGGGTGTGCCCCCCTAGGAGGGCATGGAGGAAACTCTGTGGGTGCATGGCAGGGTGAGGCATGAGCCCCACTCTAGGCCCACCCCCACTCTTTGCCACCTGCCCCTGGCTGTGTCACCCTGCTCTCAAGCCATGGTCCCAGCTGGGGAGGGAGTGTGTGCAGACACATTCAATACTGTTAAGGGGGGGGCATGAGTGGGGAAAAGTTTGGGCACCACTTCCTTAGAGGAATGTGCGTGAGCCCCATAATAGACTGAAGTCTCAAGTAATACAATGAGCACAGATGATGTATAAACATATTCCTCTAATGAAGAATGTAAGCAAACAAGTCAGGGTGCAAAAATAGGTTTTAGCTTCATTGAAACTAATATAGTAATGACCTCTCTGGCTCCAAGAAGAACGTCCTGTGGCCCACACTGTATTAGCTAGGGCAAATATGCTGAAGGTGCCCTTAGACAGACACACTCAGGATACCAGGCACAAGACATTTGATGTTAAACATGCAAAAAGAGTAGGAATTCAGAATACATCCTAATTTTCCACATACTTGGGATTTTATCACAAGCGTCACAATATTTGGCATTTTTCTTAAATCTCTAGCTCCTGGAGTCAGTTGATTATATGAGAGTTTCAGCTTTCATTGTTTGTTTGTTTTGAAATAAGGCTCTAGCCCTTACGGTTGCAGAGGAAAGCTTGGAAACATGCACCATAATGGCTCAAAACCCAAAAGGCAAATAACCTGCAAAATTTAGTCATTTTAAATCCTGTTAGTTTTAAGTCAGTCTCATGATTTTGGGAGCTGACTCTTAATATTTGAAGATCTGGGGCTGGCGATACTGGGATTGGATTGTAACTGGTAGCTAGTAAGTAGTATTGTCCCCACTTTACAGATGGGGGAAATGCCAATTGTTTTGCCCAAGTTCACATGGTCGGTAAGTAGCAATATAGCTTCTTCACCAGCAAAGTTTTCAGTGAAATCATCAGAAATGTAGGGCAGAGGTATACTCTGAAAAGACTCTGCAAAAGCTTTTGGGAAGGAATTATGAGCTACTGCATCAAAGGCCCCGTGCTTGACATTTATTGGCTTTTTGATGAATGTTGAGAAATTGTTGACCGTAAAATTACCCCATTAGGAGCCTAGCAAAGTTCTTTTCTGACCATTATCTTGCTCAATATCGCATCATGTTGCTACAAAGAGCAGAGATTCTATGTAAAAAAAAAATCACTGTAGCTGCGAAATGGTCCAATAATTCTGCGTTTAAATAATTCCATGGAAATGTGGGCAGCCTGCCCTAAACAATAAGGAGAATTCAGACAAATGGCTACGTTTTCATGAAGAGCTAAAGCTTGCTGGACAATTCTGAGAATATGCAGCGGGATGCAATTCTGTTGGTTTCAGTGGCAATGCACCCAGTTTATACTTTTTTTTTAACCCACTGGTATACTGTACCCCTCAGAAATATGCCTTTTTTGTAAGGAGACATACAAAAGTATATAAAAACTTCAGGGCTGTGCCTTTTCCCCTTCTCTATGGTGTATAAAAATTGCCTCAATACATTTGTTTCCTACTTGTTTTTAACATTAGAAATGTAGGTCTTGTCTAGACTTGACGCCCTTCTGGAAAACTGAAGTATGACATCGCTAATCCCACTGATTAACTGAAAGGAGGAAGTGATTCTGCTGAAACTGTTTCAGTCTGAAACAATGTTGCCAACTCATGATTTTCGCATGTGACTTGTAATAGTTGGTATTTTTCTTAAGCCCCAGCTCCTGGAGTCAGGTGAGAATTTCAGTGTGATTCTGTATGTCCCCTCATGCTTCCTGTCTGTCATTCCCCTACACCCCACTTCCAGTCCTGCCCCAACACTTTCCCTGTGTCCCACATTCACTCTCCCTACCCATTGCCTTGCCCCCATATTCTCCCTAGCCTTTTATATCCTCTTCCCCCCCACATTTATCCACCCTGGGTTTCTTAGGTGTTACCACAATAAATAAGCAAGTCACAATTAAACAATAAAGCATTAATAAAGCATTTTCTAACACACAATTTAAATTTTCCCTGTTGCAACTTAAGCCAATTCCTTCTCTGTGACAGTCTGACAGTGCTTTCACCAGGGTGCATCGACCATAGGGAAATCTAGACCTTCATTCTTCACTAGCACAGCTGCACTGATGGAGGCTGTACTAGAGACAGTACACAGGTATTTTGACCACTCCATGGTCTAATACCAGGTCGGAATAATAACCCTGTATTCTCTCTGATGGTCTTCACAACTGCATTTGTTTGCTCTCCATGATCATTCCTAGGAGCAAATTCTTTGTACACAGGAATGTTTGCAGAAAGAAAGAAAGGGCCTCATGAATACATGTGTAAATATTTATTCAGGTGAAAAGCTTTTTGTGGGATCAGGGAGCGGAATCAAGTCCAAGAGATTTAGGTAGCCATTCTAACTACATGACTAGTGAAATACAAATAGCAAATGTCTAAGCAACATGGTGCTTATGGTGCAAACTCATGGTTTGCAGAAATTCTTAGACTAACAGATCTACATCTAATCTTAGGCATTTTTATGACACTCATTACCATAGCATCTAAATAGGTTTCCATAAATCATGAGTTGCATAATTCTGAATGATTAACAAGAGAAGATAGTCATGTAGTAAAGCCCTGGATTGGGACCAAGGCTATCTGGATTCACTTCCTGGCTCTGTCAGAGTCCCTGTGTGATCTTGGACAAGTCAGATTTGTGGTGTTTAAGGCCTAGTCTTACCTCCTTTATAGCACAGTCCATTAAATTTCCCCCAATAAATTGTGTTTGCCTAAAGCATATCTTGATTTGAAGACATCTAGAGATGGAAGAATCCACCACTGCCCTGGGTAGTTTGTTCCAATGGCTAATTACCTCCCTGTTAAAAATTTGTGCCTTACTTTGAATTTGTCTTCTGCTTCTAGCCAGTCCAACAGAGCTGTTTGCACTGCAAGCTCCACTTAGTCTGTGTCTCACCCCTCATCTGGAGGCGGGGGTACAATTAATACTACTTTTCTGACTTTTTTTGTCTGTCTTGTTGTATTTAGACTTAAGCTATTCAGGGCCATGACTGTCTTACTATATGTATAAAGAAAAGGAGTACTTGTGGCACCTTAGAGACTAACCAATTTATTTGAGCATGAGCTTTCATGAGCCACAGCTCACTTCAGTGAGCTGTGGCTCATGAAAGCTCATGCTCAAATAAATTGGTTAGTCTCTAAGGTGCCACAAGTACTCCTTTTCTTTTTGCGAATACAGACTAACACGGCTGTTCCTCTGAAACCTGTCATTACTATATGTATGTTCAGTGAAATACTTTGAGCTCAGTGGTGTCACTATAATACAGATGAGAATAATAATAAATATGTTCATAGCAACCAGAGACTGTTTGTGGATAATATGCAACCAGACAGAGACTAAAGTCAGAAAGTATAACAAACTGGGTGAATTATTTGATCACACATTCTCAGAATTCCAACTTTGAGCTGCAATGGTAGGAAACATTTTTAAGAGTGACTGAGCTATAGAGCAAACCACCAGAAGAGGGTAGCAATAGCTTGTGTTTTGAAGCAACTGCAGGCTGCTAGCCTAGTATCTTTCATGTGTTTTCTTTTACCAGAGTGTGTACATGGAACAAGCTGCTGATTTAAGCACAGCAAGGTTGAGAAAATATCCTTGTAATCAAGAGCATAGATGGACTCAATTTCTTCTTTCTGACCAAGGCTTCTGGTTCCCATTAGTTTACTGAGGCTAGGGTGACCAGACAGCAAGTGTGAAAAAATTGGGACAGTGGGTGGGGAGGGGGGGTAATAGGAGCCTACATAAGAAAAAGACCCAAAAATCCAAACTGTCCCTATAAAATCAGGACATCTGGTCACTCTAACTGTGGCCCTTTTCATCCAACCTCAAAGCCTGGATTTGTTGTAAAAATAGCTCCCGGGTGGCCACTTCCCTCTATAGTAGGGAGAAGCTACTACCTGCCAAATCCAGAGAGCATTTTAGGAGTGGTTGGAACCCTTCAAACACCCACTCCACCAGGATATACCAGTCCACCCACCACCCACTCCTACCAGTCAGTTGTGTCTCTTTGGCTGAATCTTTCCTTCCAGCACAACTAGTTTGTCTACACAGAAGTTAGACACCCACAGCTGGCCCGTGTCACCTGACTCAGGCTTGCAGGGCTCAGTCTAAGGGTATGTCTACACTACGGAATAAGGTCAAATTTATAGAAGTCGGTTTTTTAGAAATTGGTTTTATATATTCGAGTGTGTGTGTCCCCACAGAAAATGCTCTAAGTGCATTAACTCGGCGGAGTGCTTCCACAGTACCGAGGCTAGAGTCGACTTCCGGAGCGTTGCACTGTGGGTAGCTATCCCACAGTTCCTGCAGTCTCTGCTGCCCGTTGAGATCCCAATGCCTGATGGGGCTAAAACATTGTCGTGGGTGGTTCTGGATACATATCGTCAGGCCCCCCTTCCCTCCCTCCCTCCATGAAAGTAAGAGCAGACAATCGTTTTGCACTTTTTTTTCCTGAGTTACCTGCGCAGACGCCATACCACGGCAAGCATGGAGCCCGCTCAGGTAACTGTCACCCTATGTCTCCTGGGTGCTGGCAGACGCGGTACGGCATTGCTACACAGTAGCAGCAACCCATTGCCTTCTGGCAGCAGATGGTGCAGTACGACTGGTAGCCGTCCTCGTTGTGTCCGAGGTGCTCCTGGCCACATCGGCTGGGAGCGCCTGGGCAGACATGGGCGCAGGGCCTAAATTTGGAGTGACTTGACCAGGTCATTCTCTTTAGTCCTGCAGTCAGTCCTATTGAACTGTCTTATGGTGAGCAGGCAGGCGATACGGATTGCTAGCAGTCCTATTGCATCATCTTCTGCCGGGCAGGCAAGAGATGAGGATGGCTAGCAATCCTACTGCAGCATCTTCTGCTGAGCAGCCATGAGATGTGGATGGCATGCAGTCCTTCTGCACTGTCTGCTGCCAGCCAAAGATGTAAAAGATAGATGGAGTGGATCAAAACAAGAAATAGACCAGATTTGTTTTGTACTCATTTGCCTCCTCCCCTGTCTAGGGGACTTATTCCTCTAGGTCACACTGCAGTCACTCACAGAGAAGGTGCAGCGAGGTAAATCTAGCCATGTATCAATCAGAGGCCAGGCTAACCTTCTTGTTCTAATAAGAACAATAACTTAGGTGCACCATTTCTTATTGGAACCCTCTGTGAAGTCCTACCTGAAATACTCCTTGATGTAAAGCCACCCCTTTTGTTGATTTTAGCTCCCTGAAGCCAACCCCGTAAGCCGTGTCATCAGTCGCCCCTCCCTCTGTCAGAGCAATGGCAGACAATCGTTCCGTGCCTTTTTTCTGTGCGTACGCCATACCAAGGCAAGCATGGAGGCCGCTCAGCTCACTTTGGCAATTAGGAGCACATTAAACACCACACACATTATCCAGCAGTATATGCGGCACCAGAACCTGGCAAAGCAATACCGGGTGAGGAGGTGATGTCAGTGCAGTCACGTGAGTGATCAGGACATGGACACGGATTTCTCTGAAAGCATGGGCCCTGCCAATGCATGCATCATGGTGCTAATGGGGCAGGTTCATGCGGTGGAATGCCAATTCTAGGCTCGGGAAACAAGCACAGACTGGTGGGACCGCACAGTGTTGCGGGTCTGGGACGATTCCCAGTGGCTGCGAAACTTTCACATGCATAAGGGCACTTTCATGGAACTTTGTGACTTGCTTTCCCCTGCCCTGAGGCTCATGAATACCAAGATGAGAGCAGCCCTCACAGTTGAGAAGCAAGTGGCAAAAGCCCTGTGGAAGCTTGCAATGCCAGACAGCTACCGCTCAGTTGGGAATCAATTTGGCGTGGGCAAATCTACTGTTGGGGCTGCTCTGATGCAAGTAGCCCACGCAATCAAAGATCTGCTGATATCAAGGGTAGTGACCCTGGGAAATGTGCAGGTCATAGTGGACGGCTTTGCTGCAATGGGATTCCCTAACTGTGGTGGGGCTATAGACGGAACCCATATCCCTATTTTGGCACCGGAGCACCAAGCTGCCGAGTACCCGCAAGGGGTACTTTTCAATAGTGCTGCAAGCTCTGGTGGATCGCAAGGGACATTTCACCAACATCAACATGGGATGGCCAGGAAAGGTACATGATGCTCGCATCTTTAGGAACTCTGGTCTGTTTCAAAAGCTGCAGGAAGGGACTTTATTCCCAGACGAGAAAATAACTGTTGGGGATGTTGAAATGCCTATATGTATCCTTGGGGACCCAGACTACCCCTTAATGCCATGGCTCATGAAGCCGTACACAGGCAGCCTGGACAGTGGTCAGGAGCTGTTCAACTACAGGCTGAGCAAGTGCAGAATGGTGGTAGAATGTGCATTTGGACGTTTAAAGGTGCGCTGGTGCAGTTTACTGACTTACTTAGACCTCAGCGAAACTAATATTCCCCCTGTTATTACTGCTTGCTGTGTGCACCACACTATCTGTGAGAGTAAGGGGGAGACATTTATGGTGGGGTGGGAGGTTGAGGCAAATCGCCTGGCTGCTGGTTATGCGCAGCCAGACAGCAGGGCGGTTAGAAGAGCACACGGTACACATCAAAGAAGCTTTGAAAACCAGTTTCATGACTGGCCAGGCTATGGTGTGAAAGTTCTGTTTGTTTCTCCTTGATGAAACCCCCCGCCCCTTGGTTCATTCTACTTCCCTGTAAGCTAACCACCCTCCTCTCCTCCCTTCGATCACCGATTGCAGAGGCAATAAAGTCATTGTTGCTTCACATTTATGCATTCTTTATTCATCACACAAATAGGGGGATGACTACCAAGGTAGCCCAGGAGGGGTGGTGGAGGAGGGAAGGAAAATGCCACACAGCACATTAAAAGTTTACAACTTTAAAATTTATTGAATGCCAGCCTTCTTTTTTTTGGGCAATCCTCTGTGGCGGAGTGGCTGGTGGCCCCCCCACAACGCGTTCTTGGGCGTCTGGGTGTGGAGGCTATGGAACTTGGAGGAGGGCAGTTGGTTACAGAGGGGCTGCAGTGGCAGTCTGTGCTCCAGCTGCCTTTGCTGCAGCTCAACCATACACTGGAGCATACTGGTTTGGTCCTGCAGCAGCCTCAGCATTGAATCCTGCCTCCTCTCATCACGCTGCCGCCACATTTGAGCTTCAGCCCTCTCTTCAGCCCGCCACCTCGCCTCCCAGTCATTTTGTGCGTTCCTGCACTCTGACATTATTTGCCTCCACGCCTTCGTCTGTGCTCTGTCAGCGTGGGACGACAGCATGAGTTTGGAGAACATTCCATCTCGAGTGTGGTTTTTTTTTTCTTTCTAAGCTTCACTAGCCTCTGGGAAGGAGACGATCCTGTGATCATTGAAACACATGCAGCTGGTGGAGAAAAAAAAGGGACAGCGGTATTTAAAAAGACACATTTTATAAAACAGTGGCTACACTCTTTTAGGGTAAATCTTGCTGTTAGCATTACATACATAGCACATGTGCTTTCGTTACAAGGTTGCATTTTGCCTCCCCCCCACCACGTAGCTACCCCCTCAACCCTCTCTGTGGCTAACAGCGGGGAACATTTCTGTTTAGCCACAGGCAAACAGCCCAGCAGGAATGGGCTCCTCTGAGTGTCCCCTGAAGAAAAGCACTCTATTTCAACCAGGTGACCATGAATTGTATCTCACTCTCCTGAGGATAACACAGAGAGATAAAGAACGGATGTTGTTTGAACACCAGCAAACATACACTGCAATGCTTTGTTGTACAATGATTCCTGAGTACGTGTTACTGGCCTGGAGTGGTAAAGTGTCCTACCATGAAGGACGCAATAAGGCTGCCCTCCCCAGAAACCTTTTGCAAAGGCTTTGGGAGTACATCTAGGAGAACCGCGAATGCCAGGGCAAAGTAATCCTTTCACATGCTTGCTTTTAAACCATGTATAGTATTTTAAAATGTACACTCACCGGAGGTCCCTTCTCTGCCTGCTGGGTCCAGGAGGCAGCCTTGGGTGGGTTCGGGGGGTACTGGCTCCAGGTCCAGGGTGAGAAACAGTTCCTGGCTGTCGGGAAAACCGGTTTCTCAGCTCACAGCAAGCAAGCCATCTTCCTCGTCCCCAAAACCTGCTTCCGTATTGCCTCCATCTCCATTGAAGGAGTCAAACAACACGGCTGGGGTAGTGATGGCTGAACCCCCTAAAATGGCATGCTGCTCATCATAGAAGCGGCATGTTTGGGGCTCTGACCCGGAGCGGCTGTTCGCCTCTCTGGTTTTCTGGTAGGCTTGCCTCAGCTCCTTCAGTTTCACACGGCACTGCTTTGGGTCCCTGCTATGGCCTCTGTCCTTCATGCCCTGGGAGATTGACAAAGGTTTTGTCATTTCGAAAACTGGAACGGAGTTCTGATAGCACAGATTCCTCTCCCCATACAGCGATCAGATCCCGTACCTCCCGTTCAGTCCATGCTGGAGCTCTTTTGCTATTCTGGGACTCCATCATGGTCACCTCTGCTGATGAGCTCTGCATGGTCACCTGCAGCTTGCCACTCTGGCCAAACAGGAAATGAGATTCAAAAGTTCGCGGTTCTTTTCCTGTCTACCTGGCCAGTGCATCTGAGTTGAGAGTGCTGTCCAGAGCGGTCACAATGGAGCACTCTGGGATAGCTCCCGGAGGCCAATACCGTCTAATTGTGTCCACAGTACCCCAAATTCAAGCCGGCAAGGCCGATTTAAGCGCTAATCCACTTGTCAGGGGTGGAGTAAGGAAATCGATTTTAAGAGCCCTTTAAGTCGAAATAAAGGGCCTCATTGTGTGGACGGGTGCAGGTATACATCGATTTAATGCTGCTAAATTCGACCTAAAGTCCTAGTGTAGACCAGGGCTAAGAGACTGTTCAATTACAGGGTAGACATTCTAGCTCGGAATAGAGCCCAGGCTCTAGGGCGCTGCAGGGGTCCCAGAGGTCTCAGGCTGAAGCCTAAGTCTGAACATCTACACTGCAATTAAACAGCCCTTTAGCCTGAGCCCTGCAAGCCAGAGTCAGCTGACACAGGCTAGCTGTGGGTTTTTAACTGCAGTGTAGCCAGACCCTTAAAGACCAGTGATCTGGTGCAGCAGTGAGGCTGGTTAGTATATAGATGGCAAATGGAAAGGAAGTTGCAGGACACTGAGCCACCCAAAATTAGTAAGACACTGGAAAATTTTGCCCTAAAAACCAATAGGTGTCTCAGTTACCCATCTGTAAAATGAAGAAGATTCATTAGTGTTTGTAAAGAGTTAAGCCCTCCACCTTAAGGGAGGCAGTGTAGCCTAACAGATAAAGCACTAGTTGTAGACTTGGACGACCTGGATTTTAGTCCTGGCTCTTTAACTGGCCTGCTGTGTGATCTTTTGCAAGTCACTTTACAGCTCTGCGCCTCAGTTTCCCCATTGGTAAATTGGGGATAATCCTTACCATCTTTGTAAAGAACTTTGGGATCTGTGGGTGATAAAAACCAGCTAAAAAACCTACAACGTAGTGTTACTACTGTTTGTCGGTGGTAGTTACTGGTCAGTTATTAACTAACATGCTTGTCACACTTGTCTGGAGTCTAAGGCTGTGTCTACATTACAGCCTATGTCAGCATAATTTATGTTGCTCAAGGGGCTGAATAAACCACTCCCTGAAAGACAAGCTACACCGACATAAGTGCTCCTGTGCGCAAGGCTATCGGCGGGAGAGCGTCTCCTGCCAACATAGCTTCTGCTGCTCAGAGGTGGTCTTATTACACCTCTGAGAGAGCGCTCTCCCATTAGCGTAGAGCGTCTACACCAGACGCACTGCAGTGGCACAGCTGTGTTTGGTGCATCTGATATGTGCAGCACTGCACATACAGACATGGCCTACAAGGTACAGGTGAAAGGTATTTAGGGCAACAACATGGGTGAGCTAATAGCTTTGATTGGACCAACTTCTGCTGGTGAGAGACAAAAACTTTCAAGCTATGCAGAGCTCTTCTCCAGGTCTAGGAAACTTACTCCGTGTCAGAGCTAAATACAAGGTGGGAAAGATTAAGTAGTTCATACGTATTTCAAGGGACCATTCAACGTGAAGTGAGGGGAGGGATAGCTCAGTGGTTTGAGCGTTGGCCTGCTAAACCCAGGGTTGTGAGTTCAATCCTTGAGGGGGCCATTTAGGGATCTTGGGCAAAAATGGGGATTGGTCCTGCTTTGAGCAGGGGGTTGGACTAGATGACCTCCTGAGGTCCCTTCCAATCCTGATGATTTATGATTAACACCCCTCCAGTCATAACAGGAGGGCAAGGTAGAAGGCAGCTGGGTGGGGTGTTGGTAGTGGGTTATAGATTGTTGTAGTAAGCCATAAATCCAGTGTCTCTATTCAATCCATGATTTCTAGTGTCTAGCAAAGCTATGAATTTAAACTTCCTAACTTTGCTGAACATTAAAAATCATGGATTGTTGTAATAAGCCATAAATCCAGTCTCTCTATTCAATCTATAAAGCACTAACAACCCCTTGCCTCATCTGTCTTCCCCTTCCCTCCCCTATGACTGGAGGGGTGTTAACCATCCACTTCACCTTGAATGGTCCCTTGAAATGGGTTAACTACTTATGCTAAACAATCTGTTCCACCTTGTATTTAGCTGTGACACTCAGAATAGTTTCCCAGACCTGAAGAAGAGCTCCGTGTAAGCTCATCTCTGCCCCCAACAGAAGTGGGTCCAATAAAAGAGTACCTCCCCCACCTGATCTCTAATCTCCTGGGACCAGCATGGCTACAGCAACACTGCATACAGGTATTTAAGGTGTTACTCCAAATAGGCAGCAAATGCCATGGCACAGCAGGAACTACTGAAAAATAAAAAAAAAATCTGTAGAGTCCCATCCCAGCAGGAACAATGTTCTATTTGTGACACAGCTTTCCTGCAGAGTCATTCTGATCCCTTGGGGCAGGTGGGCACTTTGTAATAGTCTGTTTCTGTAATCATTAGACTATTGTAAATATTAAAGTATCCCAGTGCCAGGTGTTTCTTCATCTGGGCTTGAATTTTTATGCCCAGCCTCAATGACAAATACAACAATGAAGTATTCAGTACAAAGTCGTGATAGAATAAATACTACTTGGAACTTTTGTTGCTTTACAAAAAAAACTACTAATAAACCTCACAACACTCTGATGTAGGGTTCACCTAACTCCCAGGATGAACTCCAAAGCAGCTTAATGTACGGAAACAGCAGCTAGAACAAGAAGGGAAGAAAAATACTGGATCCAATTCAAACTGTAGAGGAATTTAGGTAAACATTCAGTAACCCCTCTCCACTTTGGAATGTGGCAAACACACCTGGATCAATGAACTCTCTAACCAGCATGGAAGGTAGAGCAGCAAGGTGGGGGGAGGTCATATTTTTCACTGGACCAACTTCTGTGGGTTGGAGACAAGCTTTCGAGCTTATGGAGAGCTCTTCTACAGGTCAAGGCTTCAACTGCATACAAGTATGGAAGGTGACATATGGGGTCTGATGCTGTACCAGACCTCCAGGAGCCATGAGGAAACAGGGGCAGAGATGGTTTTATGCCACCTTGCAGGTCCTGGGCTGCTCCAGAGGCTGCGTAGTGTGGCCCCACTAACGACATATGGTGGAAGCTGCACAGTGGAAAAGGTGGTGACATTTGTTCTGTGCGTGTCGGACACTGGGTCAGTGATGAAACCATTGGCATTCCCCCCCCCCGCCCCCGATGCAACCTCTGTTTAGACTTTGTTCTTCAGATGCATCCTATCCACCCTTCAAAGAGATGCTCTGAAACCAGCATCACCTATAACAAGAGAGGAAGCATGGTCTAGTGGTGAGGCCATTAGCTTGGTATTTAGTAGTTCCGGGTTCAGCGCCCAGTTCTGCAACAGACTTTCCATGTGACTTTAGGCAAGTTACTTAGACCCAGATCCTCAATGATATTTAGGCTTCTAGCTTCCATGGATCTCCTGGAAGCTAGGTGCCTAAATACCTTTGCAGATCTGAGTCTTAATCTAAAAGTGCCTCCTTTCCCCATCTGTAAAATGGGGATAATAGTATTTGCCTACTGCACAGGAGTGCTAGGAAGATTCATTCAAGATTGTGAAGCACTCTGGTAATGGAGGCCATATAAATAGCAGTGATAGAACATCTATTTATATGGTCTCTCTTATGCCAGGGCACTTTGCAAAGGCAATGGTAAAGTTTATCCAAATACATTTTGACTAAAAGCAGCAAGCAAATGCACATTTTGTTCAGCTTGAAATGCCAGCATTAGTGCACAGTTCAGAACGGAGTCAGAAGTGACATCCGCAGCTGCAGAGCCATTAAAACGCTGTTCCCTAAAGCAGGTGTTCAGACAAAGAAAGCTTCCATTTCAGATTCCACGATATGAAGAGGACCAAGAGACCTCTCTGAAATATTGTGACACAACCAAAGAGTTATTTAAAAGCAAGCAGTAAAAACCTTGAAACAGACAGAATTTAATAGGGAAAGATTAACCATTTCAAATAGCAGGGCACCTGTAACAACTGGAGCTGGCTGGGAAACTATTTTTCCCCCCACCAAAAATGTCAATAATAAACATTTTTGTAGCTTCTTCAAAACTTGAGTTTCCATTCGTCGTAAATATAAAGGGAAGGGTAAACACCTTTAAAATCCCTCCTGACCAGAGGAAAAACCTTTTCACCTGTAAAGGGTTAAGAAGCTAAGATAACCTCGCTGGCACCTGACCAAAATGACCAATGAGGAGACAAGATACTTTCAAAGCGGAGGGGGGGGGAGGGGGAAGGAAAAGAGAAACAAAGGGTCTGGGTCTGTCTCTGTGATGCTTTTGCTGGGGACAGAACAGAAATGGAGTCTTAGAACTTAGTAAGTAATCTAGCTAGAGATGCATTAGATTCTGTTTGTTTAAATGGCTGAGAAAATAAGCTGTGCTGAATGGAGTGGATATTCCTCTCTGTGTCTTTTTGTAACTTAAGGTTTTGCCTAGAGGGATTCTCTATGTTTTGAATCTAATTACCCTGTAAGGTATTTACCATCCTGATTTTACAGAGGAGATTCTTTACTTTTTCTTCTATTAAAATTCTTGTGAGAAACTGCATGCTTTTTCATTGTTCTTAAGATCCAAGGGTTTGGGTCTGTGGTCACCTATGCAAATTGGTGAGGATTTTTATCAAACCTTCCCCAGGCAGGTTTTGGTGAGGATTTGGGGGGGGGGGGGGGAGAAGACGTTTCCAAACTAACTTTCCCAATAAAATCCCGATTAGACATTTGGTGGCAGCGAAAGTCCAAGGGCAAAAGGTAAAATAGTTTGTACCTTGGGGAATTTTTAACCTAAGCTGGTAAAAGTAAGCTTAGGTGGTTTTCATGCAGGTCCCCACATCTGTACCCTAGAGTTCTGAGTGGGGAAGGAACCTTGACACCACTAAAAAAAACCACACACCTGAAAACCAAATCTTGCTTTTTTGGGGGCAAAGAGATACCAAACATTTCAGTTTTTGGCAACCAAAAAACTGATTTTACTTAATTTAAAAACTGAATTTTTTTAAAATGAAAATCAAAAATATTTTTGCACAAGTTTCCATTTAGTTTCATAGATGCCAAAGCCAGAAGGGAACATTGCAATCATCTTGTCTGACCGCCTGTGTAACACAGGCCATAGAACTTCCCCAGAATAATTCCTAGACAGATTTTAGAAAAATAGCCAATCTTGATTTAAAAATTGTCAGCATTGGAGAATCCAGCATGCTCCTTGATAAATTGTTCCAATGGTTAATTACCGTCATGGTCAACATTTTATACCTTATTTCCAGTCTGAATTTATCTTCAACTTCCACCCATTGGAATGTGTTCTACCTTTCTCTACTAGATGGAAGAGCCCATTATTAAATATTTGTTCCCCACAAAGGTACTTACAGATGATAATCAAATCACCCCTTAAACTTCTCTGTTAAGATAAATAGATTGAACTCCTTGAGACTGTTACTGAAAGGCAGGTTTTTAATCCTTTGATTGTTCTCATGGCTCTTCTGTGAATCCTCTCCAATTTATCATCAACATCCTTCTTGAATTGTGGCACCAGAACTGGGAACAATATTCAAGCTGCGGATGCACCAGAGCTAAATACAGAGGTAAAAGAACCTCTCCATTCCTCCTTGAGATGTCCCTGTTTATGCATCCTAGGATCACATGAGCTCCCCGTGTAATGCTGTGGCCAAAAGAGCTAATGTTCAGCTGATTATCCACCATGACCCCCAAATCTGGGGGTTTCAGAGTCACTGCTTCCCAGAATATGGTGCCTCATTCCATAAATATGGCCTATACTCTTTATTCTTAGATGCACACATTTCTATATTAAAAATGCATATTGTTTGCTTGAACTCAGTTTGCAAGGGAATCCAAAACTATTATAACGTTCAGATATTCCTAGCCATATATTAAAGGATCTTATGGAAAACACACCTTTGGTGCATCTCTGAGAAGGAAGCTCTTTAGTCAATCCATATCAGATAGAGAAGCCCGACTTGCTAAGTAGCAGTCCTGCAACCTACTGTGTACAAGGTGTACATGACATGGTGTCAGAAGTAAACTAGCCCCAGAGGAGAACCAAAACAGAAGGGAAGCAATAATAAAGGTTGTAAACAGAAGGAACAAAGGATGCAGGGCGGATCTCATCAACATGCCACTCTTCAGTGCTCCAGAGAACTTCAGTTTTGATAGACCTACAAAATGAATGAATTGGAAACAATATTTTGCAAACTAACCCAAGGAAATTGGAGACATTCAGGTGTGCTCTTTAACTTATTCTATGGGAAACAGGCAGATCATACCTTTTTAAATACTTTGACTGTACTGAAGACAGTCACAAAGATAACTATACAAGGGTTTTGGCTGTTTGAGGCATCCTTTTAACCTCAGATAAATGTGGTCTATGAAAGAGCATGTTTTCATCAGAGAATTGAGGAACTAAGAGAAAATGCTGAATCTTGTATAAGCATGTGATGTCCTGCACAAGTACCCAAAACTGTGAGCCCTGTGTGACCTCTCTCAGCCTCAACAAGTGAGAATTTTGCTACAATTAAACTGCGTAACAACTCCCTGACAAACCAGCCTGTCTGCCTTGCCAGAAAACTCTTCAGGACTCTGCCAGTCCAAACCTTACCTAGCAGATATCAGTGAACCACTGCTCCTGAGTTCCCCAGAGACATTTCTCTGCTGTGTCCAGTCCTTCTCACTGGCCACTCACACAAGTTACTAAGGGCAGGTGTTCACTTAAAGCTGCCGTAGTCCAGCTGCGTTGCTATAGCACTTTAGTGAAGATATTACTATACTGACAGGCGAGCTTCTGCTGTCAGTGCAGTTAATCCACCTCTGCCAGAGATGGTGGCTATGTCAGCAGGAGAAGCTCTCCTAGTGGCATAGTACTGTCTATACCAGGGGTTAGGTCAGTATAACTGTGTTGCTCAGGGTGGGTGTGGATTTTTTTGAATGGGTACTGTAAACCTGGCCTAGAGACAGAGCACACAGCAGCCTGTTAGTTTAGCTGAAGATTTCCACTTCAATACACAGCATTGAGCTGGTTTTGCAAAAAAACAAGAATAAGTTTAACAACAAAGAATAGAGATTTAAGTGGTTGTAACAGGGCTCACTTACCACTAGGGCACCTCCTCCTAGATGCTCTGGGGATTAGCACCTTCCAGGGCTGACACCCCCTTCCATTACTCATTTGCACACCCTATAGCCTCTCTCGGTCGCTTGGGGTGCTCCCTCTTTTGTAGCTTGGCCCCCCAGCCAGGTCACTACAGGTTTTCCCCTTCTGGGGTATCAAAATTTCTCCATACAAACTGTCTCAGGCAGTCTTTCCATTTACTGCCCAGACTGTGCCACTTCCCCAGTTGCTGGTAGGGGAATCTGGGCCCACCCTCTGGAGGGTCACTGAACTGGAACCCAGAGTAATCAGTAGCCAAGGTCTATACCATCTTAAACCTTGCTGCCGTATCCCTGAGCCTTTTCCTACACCCTCTACTCTCACTTTCCTTCCTTTTCTAATATCCCTTACTGCAGCCTTCTTCCACTACTAGCTTTATAATAGCACCACCTGTTCCTTTTCAGCTGGGCTGCATCATTGATCTGGACTTACTTAGGCCACCTAGTTCCCCTCAGCTGTGGCCTATCCAGTTAACTGGCCCCTTCTCAGACTCTTTAACCATTTCTAGGTTAATCTGGGGTGATCACCCATCACAGTGATAATAAGTAAAAGTAAAATAAACAGCTGTGGTTACAAATAAAACAAAACAAAACACACATTCTAGTGACTAAAACTTAATGTCAGCAAGTTTGCCATCTTTGTATAAGCATGTTTCTCACCTACAGTCAGTTTCCAGCTACCTTTGCTTTCCAGACCATGAGGATCCAGCTTTTGTAGGCTCAGAGGGCACTTAACTTTAAGTCCCCTTGGTGATAGATACCTAAAATGTCACCTCCCCCACTCCCCCTTATATTGCCCAAAGTCTGTTGTCTCTCTTTCAAGAGCCAGGAAGGCTTTCAAGGGTGCAGATTCTGTCCCTCGAGGTGATTGATAAATGGTCTTCTCCTCCACTCGTTTAGTTTTATGGCTTTGTTTACCTTATATGGAAATGAACATCTATTGTAGACAAGCTGGCAAGACAGGTAAATACACACTCCTTTGTCTAAGACATCTGGGTCCATGTCCTTTGTCTGGGTTCATGCTCTGCCTTCCAAACATACATCTGCCTTTTAGCATACATATATAACTCATTGTGAACAACACATACATACATCACACAGTGTCACCAGTTTAAACATGATGCCTTACATGACACCTTTGGGATATGTATTATGACAATAGAGTGTTGGGGCAGTATGGAGGGCCCTCTTCTAGCTGGCACGGAGGCAGTTCCAGGGTCACAAAGAGCTTTGCATGCTTTGTCTGAAAACTGATTTTGGGACTGCAAAACATGAAAATATCAGAAACAGGCTGGATATTTGGCCAACAGACAATAACCTTTCACAGCAGCTTCAATTCAAAACAGATTTAACCCTACACACAGCTATTCAAATAGCAAATCAGTCTGAGCTAGTCAAACGGCAGAACCTAGAGCAATTTGCCAAACTTGAAAACCTAAATCTAGTTTAGTAAACAGACACATGAGTGCTAAAAGTCATTACCATAAAAGCTCTGAGGCTATTAAGAAATTCCTGGCGCATACCAAAGCCTTTCAGACTAAATGCACAAGATGTGGAAAAATTAATATCCCAAGAGATGGTGCATGTCCAGCCAAAGGTTCATGGTATAATAAATGCACAAAATATGAACATTTTTCCACCTGTTCACTGTACCGAGGCAGTCAGGGAGTTGACTAATATTACAATCAAGAGCCATTCTTTCTGAGATCTATCACATGTGATGAGCCTGCCTGGAGAGTGAAACTGAATGTTCATAGATAGACTTTTGACTTTGAAAATTGACTCAAAAGCAGCCATCACAACCATCTCAGAAGGGACTTACAATCACCTTCAACCCCTCCCACAGCTGAAGTCACCTAACACAGCTCTGACTAGCTCTGCAGGTATTCTAAACTGCACAGCCCAGTTCACCACAGAAATAACTTACAAAGACAAAAGCTTTGCATTCAGAGTGCATGTGATCAAAGACAAAAGAACCTTCTCTGCTGCCGCATGGCAACCATGATGGGCTTAGTGAGAAAGGTGGAAGAACTCTATGGAGGATTTGATGATATTGGACTTTTGAAAAGAGATCCTATAAAAATAACCTTAAGAGACTATGCAGAATCACACAGAACAACGTCTCTACCAGACAGACCTTGAAAGAGACTAGCCGCAGATTTATGCACATTCAGGGGATATCATTACCTGGTGGTTGTGGACTATTTTTCTAGATATATAAATAATATACTT
Source organism: Caretta caretta (assembly GCF_965140235.1). Classification (NCBI taxonomy): domain Eukaryota; kingdom Metazoa; phylum Chordata; order Testudines; family Cheloniidae; genus Caretta; species Caretta caretta. Next base: position 340,741,951 of record NC_134206.1, on the reverse strand, counting down.
GAAAGACATACCATATTGCAGTATTATCGAGAAATTGAAGTGCACTTTTGCTCACTTCAGTATTCCAGAACAACTAGTGACAGATAATGGACCACAATTCCCAGAAGCAGAATTTAAGTCATTGCAAATGGAATAGGATATTGATCATATTATTAGCAGCCCACATTACCCACAACGAATAGAGAAGCTGAGAGAGCTGTACATACAGCCAAGAAAAATCCTACAGCAAGAAGATCCATTCCTTGTTCCAACTTTGGAAAAGAATCTATCTTCAAAATGGCCAGACATGAAGATAAGTAGCCACATTGGATAAAAAAGCAAAAACAAAAATAAAGCCTATAAACAGTTTTACAACAGACATCACTCAGAGAACTGCCAGGTCTAGAATTTGGTGACCACGTTTGTATGTCAGACTCGATGGAGAAAAAGGATGGAGAACTTCAGCTGTTGTAAAGAAAAAGAATTCAGTACCCAGATCAGATGTGATTGAGAGTGACAGTGAAGAGTACAACAGAAACCATCAACATCTACATTTTGTTCCTCAGAGAACAATCAACATAGCAAATTCTACCGATGGTAGATGCAGAACAAGAATTCTCAGAGATTCCAAACTGACCACAGCCAGTCACTGCAACTAACAGTCAGCAAGAAGGACCAAGTTGTTACGCATTTGAGTCATGTAATTAGAAAACAAATAAGATTCAGAGACATTTAACAGACTGATCTGTATTGAACGTCAAAGGTCGCATGATAGTGTAAATTTTGTAAATGGTAGGAATGTCGAATATAAAGGGAGAGAGACATAATGGAATGATATGCTATTCAGCCCCTAGGTGGCAACATGTCACATATTTAACTTAAGCTCACTATAGCTCTTCCTGGCAGAACACGAAAGCAGTGGTTTTCAAACTTATTTGATTGCCCCCTCCCCGCCCTTTGTGTCTGTAGTTGTTTGATACACACACACACCACACACAAATACATATACCGCCACCCGGTTCTAAGGCAGAACGGAGAGCAGTGGCTGCTGGCTGGGTGCCCAGCTCCAAAGGCAGGGCCATGCCAGCAGCAGCACAGAAGGAAGGGTGGCAATGTGAAAAGCGATATTTGTCAATATCACCTTTCACTGTAGACTTAGTGCCCCATTGCCATCTTTACTTCAGCGCTGCTGCTGTCACCCCAGGGCTGGCCGCCAGAGCCCCGCTGCCTCCAGGTGAGGGATTTGGGTGGGGGATGCTGGAAGGAGAGCCTCAGACTGGGCTGCCTCCTGGTGAGGGATTGGTCTGGGGGGGGCAAAGGTGAGCCCAAGCCTTGGTGGCAGAGCTCCAGCTGTCCCCTTTATCCCCATCTCCTGGGTATGCAAGGCCCTTCTGCGTGAGCCCTGGCCACCTGGGGATGACAGCCAGAGCGCTTCAAAAAATAAATAAATAAAATACAATAAAGCACACAGCTCACACCTCCCTTGGGAGGTCCACCCCACAGTTTAAGAACCAGTGCACTAAAGGATCGCATGGAAGACATCTTTGGTGTATCTCTCTGAAAAGGAAATTCCTGTAGTCAGTCCATATCTGATACAGTCCATATCTCAGTGTTTTTCAAACCGTGGGTCACGACCCACTATTGGGTCGCAGCATGTAAGGCGCTGGGTCGTCTTGCTCTGGTTGGCACCACCAACCGGGATGTTGAAAGTCCCGTTGGCGGTGCTGCCCAGCCTGTCTGAACTAGCCTGTTTGCTGTCACTTATAATCACTTTAAATCTACACTTTTGTAATTAATAAACTTATTTTATGTTTTAATTCAAACCAGTGTGTGTTTCACTAAGGTGTCTGGGGAAAACCTCAGCTTGGTTACCACAAGTGTGCATGGTCCTCTTCACATTGAGGGAGAGGCGGGCCGGATATTAAACCCATATACGAGCCAGATTTGACCAGGGCAGCCTGGTACTGCTCTGGGGTTCTAGGCTGAGAAGCTGGGTGCGTCCCTACCTGTGTGAATGCTGCTGAAAGTGCAAGCTTGGAGGGCTTTGCAACTTTGGAGGGTTGTAGCAGCACAGGGTGAGAGGATGCCCATGCTGGTGGGTCAGAGGTGGCACCATGGGGGGAACCCGTCACACCTAGTAAAGTGTTCTTAAATGATTCCCAATTGTAATTCACAGTTGAAACTCTATTTTTGTGTGGATTGAACATTTTCAAGCAGCCCTAGTAAGGACACAGAGAGCTTTGTTGGGTAGGAGTGGCTCCATTCTGGACATGGTTTAATTGGGAACTCCTGTAAGTCAATAGTTTGAATAACAAAGGCCTGGATCAATAATTCCACATCATTCTCAAGATCTCAGCAGAGTGGAATTTCACATGCAATATAAACATGGCTGGTAACATAATAAGAGAGAAATCCACAGATATGGCAGCCGCTTGGCAGCTTCATGCTGGGTGGATAGCTGGCTCTGTGCCATCCTCTGCAGAAACCTCCAGTGCAGGTGGCATGCTAGGGGCATTCTTGCAGGTTAAAGTGGCATGGCTAGAGGTTTCTTATGCCCCAGCTAATCCCAGCTACCAGAATGGCACATACGGGCTGTTGGCAATTAGGCATAAGATAAGCAATCCCTTGAAGTTGTTCTAAACTTTGCACAAGTACGACCCGACCAGCACAGGGAAGGTACAAAGGTGGTGGGCAGCCAGTTTTTCCCTGCTCAGCCCCTATACTGAGCTCAGCTCTTGCACGTGCAGGTGAAACTGACCTTTCAGCCCAGATCCTTAAAGGTATTTAGGACCCAAACTCCCATTGATATCTAAAGGAGTAAGATGCCAAAAAACTTTTAAGGATCTGGGCCTTCCCTCCTAGAGGTGAAAGTCTCCACAGCTTGAGTTAACTTCTGCCCTCCGTGACCCTACATAATCTCATTGACTGAAATCCTGTGAAATCCGGCAAAAGCCTGGAACAGCTCATTAAACAATGTTGAAAATGTTACCGCTAGCAGAAGCAACGCAGTAAGCAACATTACAAGGAGGGCGTGTACATTGCAGTTCCTTTAAAAAAAGAATAACATGTTACTAGAAGTAATAAATTGCTCACCATATACTCTTCATGCCAGGTATGAACATAGGCCACTATGTTTTATTGTTTGTTTGACTGTTGATGCTGCACATACGCTTGCACAGCCCCTTCTTCATCACCAGTGCGGTCAGGGGCGTTGCCTGGGTGTACAGTAATGGATCTGGCAGAATCTGAATGGAGAGCAATCCTTGAATCATCCACTGCTCACTTCCCCCCTTACCAGCTTCCTTTAAAAATATGGCATCAGTGAAGCAGCTGCCTAAGGACTTTTGTGATGGGCCAGAGTCTAATACCCTTATTCGTGGTCTGTAATACTTTAGTATGGACTCCATGAAGTCAATAGAACTACTTAGGGAGGCAGTATTGCCTAGTGGATAATGCATTAGATTGTGACTAGGGAGACTCTTCCCTTAAGGCTGCTAGGAGAGCAAATCACAGCGCCTCTCCGTGCCTCAGTTTCTCAATCTGTAAAATGGAGCTAATGATACTGACCTCCTTTATAAAGGGCTTTGAGAAGTACCAATGAAAAGCGCTATATAGGTGCTAGGTCTTATTATTATTATTACTTCTACTACTTATGGAGTATAATGCTAGGTTATGAGCATAGCAGACTTTTACTCTGTATACGTTAAAACTCAAAACACTCTTCAAAATCTCTTAGATTCATAGATATTTAGGTCAGAAGGGACCATTATGATCATCTAGTCTGATCTCCTGCACAACGCAGGCCACAGAATTTCACCCACCCACTCCTGCGGAAAACCTTTCACCTATGTCTGAGCTATTGAAGTCCTCAAATCATGGTTTAAAGACTTCAAGGAGCAGAGAATCCTCCAGCAAGTGACCCGTGCCCCATGCTACAGAGGAAGGCGAAAACCCCCCAGGGCCTCTTCCAATCTGCCCTGGAGGAAAATTCCTTCCCGACCCCAAATATGGTGATCAGCTAAACCCTGACCATGTGGGCAAGATTCACCAGCCAGATACTACAGAAAATTATTTCCTGGGTAACTCAGATCCCATCCCATCTAATATCCCATCACAGGCCACTGGGCCTATAATGGGCCTCTTCCCTTACCCCTGCCTACTCTCGTGATTGTATTGCAAGGTTTGTGATACTTGATATTTTTCTTTAAGCCCTAGCTGCTGGAGTCATGTGCATACACCACCAGAATCTCAGCTTCTCCTCCAGCACCCCCAAAAGTAAATTCCAATCCCTCATAGTTATGGAAAAATGCTGGAAAATGTGACCCATAAAGGTGCAAAAGCCAGAAGGCAACAGAAAACTCCAAACCTACTGTTTGGTTGGTTTTCATTTTTAATTTCCATGATTTTTAAGCCAATCGTGACTTTTGGGGGCCTGACCATTGATTTTTGAATGCTGGGGGTTGGCAATAATGCATTCCTGCCCTGGTCTTTCATTATTTTATTGCCCAATTGTATTTGCAAACTAGGTTCTTCAGAGAATGGACTTATTGACAAGTCTGGAGCATTATCTTTCAGTAGTTTATTATGTATATATTTTGTTCATCTATGTCTAATAGACAAGAATTGTATTTTGTTCATGCCCTTGTAACACAGAGGGGCACATGGGTAGATCCAGATCCAGAATTTTCATTACAATGATTGCATTATGTTAAAAACTTTTCACTCTTTGGAGTGCCTCCTGCTTGGGGCTTTCTTATCTAAAGATCAACAGCTTTTTAAATAAACTGGGTTGTTTGAGCCTTTTAGCTTCTGTCTGATATATAACGAGTTGTTTGGTTTTTATCCTGCTTGTTTGTTTATTTGTTTTTGTTTTTTTGCCATTAGAAATATGAGCCATGTGGTCTGGGTTTGCTGGCACCTCTTGGATATCTCACAGGAGGGCTAATGCTGGGTCTCTTACCTTCGCTGGAGGGGTGAAGGAGCTGAGTCTTTAGCAAAGACTTTGTCTCCAAAACGTTAGGCACTGAAGTTCAGGCTGTCTTTTTACAGCATTAAAAATAAAATAAAATAACATCAAAGGGGGTAGGAGGTTGCAAGCTATTTTCCCCTACCTTAATGCATTGGAGATAGCCCTAGATTTAATTACTAGTGGAAGTGGATGTTTATTTTAATAGTGTCTTATTTTAGCATGAAAACATGTAAAATCCTTCTGCCTAAAAGGCAGCTCTGGGTTTATTGCCACAGCAGCTACAAAATTACAGTGCACCCACTTAGACCATGTGCATACCTCATTAAACAATAAGGCACAACAAAGACTGCTGTTTCCATGGTTTAGTCTGTAATTGTAGGCTAGAGAATTAGGAGAGAGGAGGTTCAAGCACAGTGCTATAGATTCCTAGGCTGGGATTAGCCTCTAAGAGTCTTGGCCGCTGGCAATAAAGTATTGCTGGCATGGTATTGTCTCCTGTTTTATTTGTTAATAAACAAAACAAAGCAAAAATCCCAGAAGTTGTGAGTGGGACATTTGAATGGATTCATAAAAATAAAATGGAAAGTGATATCCTGCCCGCACTGACGGGAATGGCAAATCAACCATGGATTTCAGTGGGGCCAGGATTTCACCCTTGATTTCTTTAGGTTTATTAATTTAGGGCCTGATCCAGCTTCCACTGACATCAATAGGATTCTTCCAGTTGACTTTCAGTGGGAGTAGAAATGGACCTTTGGTGTCATTTTGACACGTCTGGAGACTGCGGCCCTCTGTTTGTCCACAGAACTGCTATAGAATGGCCTGGGTTGCAACCGGGCAAGCTTTCCTCAAACCGCACCTAAAAGGATTCCATCTACGTGCACCTCAGCCTCCACAGCCCATCCACATCTTCCGAGATTGCCAATGAGAGTGCAAATCACTGCCAGTTGTGATTTTTGTGACAGAGATTCCTGTCCATTGGATTCAGGATTGAGTCTCCCAAATCCGTTTCACACAGGCCACCAAACAGCCATCAGATGGCAACGACTTTCAGCCCCTACTGATCAGAGCAGGAGTTGAACCAGGAGCCTAGGAATAAAAAGAGACAAGCTTGTTTATGGGTGTATTTATTTTACTTCATCTAGTAGAAAACACCATAGGTCATTTATTGTTCTTTCATTCCTTCCCTTGTGGGACTAATATGATTAACACTTACTTGAATACAGTGATTATCTGTGAAATTCTTATAGGGAAGAAAGCCACATACATTTAAAAAGTGCTGAGGTAAATCATAGGATTGTGAGCTTCTCGGGGCAGGGACAGGGATGCCGGAACAATTTGTATAGTAGAGGTGCTGACAGCCATTGGACCAAACTGTAACCCTGTAATATAATGGAAACCACTTCAAGCAGGGGTGTGGCAGCACCCCCAGCACTCGTAGTTACAGGACCTATAGGCAGCGACTGTCTTTTTGTTCTGTGTTTGTACCGCACCTGGCACAAAGAGGTCCTGGTCCATGACTCAGGTTCCTAGGAGCTAAAGTAACACAAATAAATAATAATAATGAGAAAGACAGAGAGAGAAAATGATAATACAAACCTCAGAAAACATAGCTATTGAATGTTAAAAGCCAGGGAACAACTAACTCTGTATTTGAATGAAATTTAGTGCCTTGAGGCACCAACTAAGACTGGGGCACCATTATGCCAGATGCTGTACAGTTAATAAGCGCCATTCCCTTTCCAAAAAGAAAAGGAGTACTTGTGGCACCTTAGAGACTAACCAATTTATTTGAGCATAAGCTTTCGTGAGCTACAGCTCACTTCATCGGATGCATACTGTGGAAACTGCAGAAGACATTATATACACAGAGACCATGAAACAATACCCCCTCCCACCCCACTGTCCTGCTGGTAATAGCTTATCTAAAGTGATCACTCTCCTTACAATGTGTATGAAAATCAAGGTGGGCCATTTCCAGCACAAATCCAGGTTTTCTCACCCCCTCCCCTCCCACACACAAACTCACTCTCCTGCTGGTAATAGCTCATCCAAACTGACCACTCTCCTTACAATGTGTATGATAATCAAGGTGGGCAAATTTCCAGCACAAATCCAGGTTTTCTCACCCCCCGCTTTCCAAAACCCACACACACAAACTCACTCTCCTGCTGGTAATAGCTTATCCAAAGTGACCACTCTCCTTACAATGTGTATGAAAATCAAGGTGGGCCATTTCCAGCACAAATCCAGGTTTTCTCACCCCCCCCCCAAACACACACACACAAACTCACTCTCCTGCTGGTAACAGCCCATCCAAAGCGATCACTCTCCCCACAAACTCTCCCCACAATGTGCACGATAATCAAGGTGGGCCATTTCCAGCACAAATCCAGGTCTTCTCACCCCCTCCCCCCCCACACACAAACTCACTCTCCTGCTGGTAATAGCTCATCCAAACTGACCACTCTCCTTACAATGTGTATGATAATCAAGGTGGGCCATTTCCAGCATAAATCCAAGTTTAACCAGAATGTCTGGGGGGGGGGGGTAGGAAAAAACAAGGGGAAATAGGCTACCTTGCAGAATGACTTAGCCACTCCCAGTCTCTATTTAAGCCTAAATTAATAGTATCCAATTTGCAAATGAATTCCAATTCAGCAGTTTCTCGCTGGAGTCTGCATTTGAAGTTTTTTTGTTGTAAGATAGCGACCTTCATGTCTGTAACTGCGTGACCAGAGAGATTGAAGTGTTCTCCGACTGGTTTATGAATGTTATAATTCTTGACATCTGATTTGTGTCCATTTATTCTTTTACGTAGAGACCGTCCAGTTTGACCAATGTACATGGCAGAGGGGCATTGCTGGCACATGATGGCATATATCACATTGGTAGATGTGCAGGTGAAAAAGCCTCTGATTGTGTGGCTGATATGATTAGGCCCTATGATGGTGTCCCCTGAATAGATATGTGGACACAGTTGGCAACGGGCTTTGTTGCAAGGATAGGTTCCTGGGTTAGTGGTTCTGTTGTGTGGTATGTGGTTGTTGGTGAGTATTTGCTTCAGGCTGGGGGGCTGTCTGTAGGCAAAGAATGGCCTGTCTCCCAAGATTTGTGAGAGTGTTGGGTCATCCTTCAGGATAGGTTGTAGATCCTTAATAATGCGTTGGAGGGGTTTTAGTTGGGGGCTGAAGGTGACCGCTAGTGGCGTTCTGTTATTTTCTTTGTTAGGCCTGTCCTGTAGTAGGTGACTTCTGGGAACTCTTCTGGCTCTATCAATCTGTTTCTTCACTTCCGCAGGTGGGTATTGTAGTTGTAAGAATGCTTGATAGAGATCTTGTAGGTGTTTGTCTCTGTCTGAGAGGTTGGAGCAAATGCGGTTGTATCGCAGAGCTTGGCTGCAGACGATGGATCGTGTGGTGTGGTCAGGGTGAAAGCTGGAGGCATGTAGGTAGGAATAGCGGTCAGTAGGTTTCCGGTATAGGGTGGTGTTTATGTGACCATTGTTTATTAGCACTGTAGTGTCCAGGAAGTGGATCTCTTGTGTGGACTGGACCAGGCTGAGGTTGATGGTGGGATGGAAATTGTTGAAATCATGGTGGAATTCCTCAAGGGCTTCTTTTCCATGGGTCCAGATAATGAAGATGTCATCAATATAGCGCAAGTAGAGTAGGGGCATTAGGGTTGATGTCTAATGTATAATGTCTTCTGCAGTTTCCACAGTATGCATCCGATGAAGTGAGCTGTAGCTCACGAAAGCTTATGCTCAAATAAATTGGTTAGTCTCTAAGGTGCCACAAGTCCTCCTTTTCTTTTTGCAAATACAGACTAACATGGCTATTACTCTGATCCCTTTCCAAAGAGATTACAATCTAACTAGACAAACCATGGGGAAAGGAAGCATTATGCCCATTTTACAGCTGGAGAACTGATGCACAGAGAGGCTAAATCCAGATCCTCAAAGGCATTCAGGCACCTAACTCCCACTGAAATCAGCTGGATTCAGGCACCTAAATACCTTTAAGTATCTGGCCCTAAGTGACTAGCCCAAGGTCACCCAGGCAGTCTGTGGCAGAGTTGGACACTGAATCCAGATCTTCTGAGCATCAGTCCACTGCCTTAGCCACAAGACCACCCTTCCTCTCTAAATAATTAATAGATGGATATTTCTTTGGCTTCTCCCCTCCACAAAGTATCTCTTTGCACTTCCATGGGCAACTGTAATCAGAGATTGTTTAATCAGTCCACATGTGCAGTTACATTGTCATGAAACGTTGAGCAGCTCCATCATACTTCTTGTGTATTACACCTCATGATTACACACAGCAGCAAAAGTGACTGTCTTAATACGCTGTGTTGGTACAGTGTTAAGCACAGTGGGGCCCCAGTCTTATCTGGACCATCTAAGTGCTACTGTCATATAAATGATAAATCAGAGTAATAGTCACAGTAATCTTAACAATAAGTCAATAGTAATAGTAATAAAATGTAACTCAGGCTTTTCTGCTGCTAAATCTGTCCATGTTATAATTGTTTCATCCTCTCACAGCATCTGCCCTATCTGTCTGTTCTTCCCATCTGTTGCATCCTGCCTGACATGTAGACTGTGAGCTCTCTGGGGTAGGGGGACAGTCTTTGTTATTTGTTTGAACAGCGCCTAGTACAATGGGGATCCGGTCTTTGATCAGGCTTCCTAGAGGCTACTACAATAAAAGTGAGTAATAATAAATTATAACTACCCTTCATTTTATTAGTTCTTTCCAATTGCTCAATACCACCCACTCAATCAGATCAGACCAGACCAGCCCAAATATGGAGAAAAAGACCCAAAAATGAAAGCTAGTAGTTCAGGAAGTTTAAAATAGTGTGGGATGGAATGTTGGAGAACAAATTAGGTTCTCTTTGACCCTAAATTTCCCAATTCACTACTTGTAGACTCAGGCATTTGTAACAGTAAAAGCAGACTAACAACACTGCGTGGGATGGAGGTGGATTTTTGGTCTGTCCGATACATGACCTCCCTCCCAATATGAGCTCACAGATATAAGCCCAACCCTGCAGCCCTGGTGCAGGCAAAACTCATAGAGGAAATGCAGGATTGGGCTCCAAGTCGATATGATTGTTCTGACGCTATCATCAGGTATGTTTTGTTGTTGTTATGCTTCTTATTGGACAGAAATCAAGCGAGCATAAGCACACATGAAATCCTGTAATGGCTTATTGAGCAATGACCAGAAATGTCAATACCACGTGCTTATCAGTAAGCGGTGGCACAGGAAAAAGATGCATGCTTCACATTTCTTTTCAAACAGGTGTAACAAGTTAGTGGAGTGCTGTGTGAAGGAGCTCTCTACCCCATATAACGTATGGGTGATAGGCTGGAACTATACACCATGAACTTCACCACCTTCAGTATTGAATATAGAACACATCCCCTTGCAAGTGCTTTCCCCGAAAACCATCCGCCCCTTGGATATAGCAATTAAGCTAACAGATTGTGTAGAAAATGAGGAAAGAAGAAAAAAGTGAAAGATAAAGTAAAAATAATTTGAAAACATCCTTCCAGATGACCTATGGTGGGAGAGAGAACGCATAGAGAGAACCAGTTTTTCTGTATGCCTTCCTAGGTTTTGTTGTAGAAGGCATCAACACCATCAAGTGCATGGTATAAATCATTCAATACAAAGACTCTGTATACACCTACGGGACTGACAAAGGTCTGGAAAGCAGCTGGTTTCCCTCACTGTGATCACCCACTGAAAGGGAAAAGCTAGGAATAAGATCCCGTGGCTGCTGCATGACACATGCAGTTAATATTTGCTAGTAAGCAGTAGTCATGATACTTTACAGTTTTCTAATGTCTTTCATCTGTGGATCTCAAAACATTTTACAAATACCGTATTATGGCCCTGATTCAGGAAAGCATTTAAGCACAGGCTAAATCATAAGTGCTTTCCTGAATCAGGGCCTAAAAGCACCCTGTGAGGTGGGCATCTTTCCCATTTTATATAGCAAGAGACGGCGGCATCTCTGTCCTGTAATGACGAATAATTCATTAGTAATCATTGAAATAATGGAATAATGATTTCATATTTAATCATAATTGTTTAATAATTGGCATGTGGGATTGACACTGGCCTATGACCTTGTACAGTCGTAAATTGTTGGCAGCCAGAGCTAGAAATAGAGTGTAGGAGTCCAGAATCCCAATGCCTGGCTTGCTCTTCCCACTAAAACTGCTCCTGCTCCTATATAAAATTCTAAACATGTGATGGGGTGAGGTGCTATAGACATTTTTATAGCCAGAAATGTGGGTGATCATTTTACTCAGCAGTGGCCAAAGCTCACATGACTCTCCAAACATTGGTGATTAGGTATCCCATTTATTTGATAAAAAGAAAAGGAGTACTAGTGGCACCTTAGAGACTAACCATGATTAGCCCATTTTCCCCAAGTCTCTTTCTGCTTCTTTGTGAAGCACCGCAGATCAAAACTGTGTCATGGGTATGGGTGGAGAGTACTAATTTCCATAAGCACAGTATAAAGTCCAGTTTAGATAATGGTTTGAAATCTCTGTAATGGTTTGGAAAATAAGAGCATTAATGTGATGACTGGCAGGACCACAAATGTGCTTAGGGTGACCAGAGGTCCCGATTTCATAAGGACAGTCGCAATGGTTGGGGAGTTTTCTTATATAAGTGCCTATTACCCCCCACACTCTGTCCCAATTTTTCATACTTGCATCTGGTCACCCTAAATGTGGTATAAATAAATACTTCCGATATAGTTGGATTATCACAATACTTTTGTTCGTTTTATATGGGTGGGGTTGCCAATTTTGGTTGGATGTGTTCCTGGAGGTTTCGTCACATGACAGAATCTTTAATGAAAGATTAATCTTTAATTCCTGGAGACTCCAGGACAATCCTGGAGGCTTGGCAACCCCTATATATGGGGCTTCATAATAGATCCTGCTTCTGTTCTACCCAGTTTATGATCTCATATCACCCCCATCATGATGATATTTGAACAAAAGTGCCATTGCTACTTTTGAAATGCTTGTTACACTGTGTATATGCACGGTGATGGGAGGTGGAGCAGTAACATGCATGCACATGCGTGCGCACACGGACACAAGCTGCTTGGATAAATCACAGTTAAGGCCCCAATCCTGCAAGCTGCTCCATGTGAGCAGATCCCTGCATCCACCCAGAGTCGGAAGCGCTGGAACAATTTTTATAGTGGGGGTGCTGAGAGCCATTTAACCCACCTGTAAACCTTGTATATAAGGGAAACCACTTCAAGCCAGGGGTTGGTGCTGCAGCACCCCCGCACCCCAAGTTCCAGCACCTACACCCAGAGTCCCACTGAAGTTTGTAAGAGGCCTCTGATTATAAACTCTTACGGAGGTTGCACGTACTTACTACACGTACGTGCAGTGCCTAGCACAATAGAGTTCCAGTTAGAGCTGTGTGAATAACTCTTTACTGACCAAACTGAGGGTGGGGGGGGGGGGAGAATGTTTTGGGTTGACCCAAGCAAAAAATTTTCTACCCACTTAAAAAGTTGCATAAAATGAGTTTTGGTCAATCAGAAACATTTCACTTTGTCTGAGTTATTTTAACCTTTTTTTAAAAACAAAGCTGAGGTAAAATTCGAACTGAAAAGTTGTTTTGAATAAAAAAACATATTTATGTTTTGAAAATATGTTTTTAAAAAGTTTAGATTTTTTTTTGTTCTTTGTTTTTGCCCCCAATGGACTCAACTCTACAAATTCCGACACAAATTCACAACATGTTTTGGTTGACCCAAATCTGCATTTTTTGGCAGAAAAAAGTTTCAACCTGAAAATTACATTGAGTTCTAGTCCTGATCTCTAAGTGCTAAAATAATACGTCGTAAATAATAACAACTCCACTTGCTGTACTAGAAATCAGGGGTAAGTTAAGAACTGCAGCAAACCATTTCAAAAAGGCAAGACGGGGCAAACACCAGCATTTAACATTGAAAAAAACTCTCAGCTATGTTTCAGTAACATTATCTTCAAACAGATAATTGTATTTGTCATTGAGATGGAGGCGCTGTTTAATAAAACACACAATGGAGATAAAGTGTGGGAGACAGAACAGCTTTCTTTTCCTCATTCAGGCATAAGCCCTAGAAGAGAAAGACCTGGAAAAAAAAGTCAAGACTCCCAGCTCTGACACTAGTTTTCCTAGCTCTGACATTGTGGTGGTGTTTTTTTCCTTAAAATTTCCCACCAGTGCAGTTCTACAGGAGGTAGAAAAACAGCAGGACCTCTAGAGTAGGCTGTAGCAGTGTTGACACCTCTTGTGATTTGATTATGAGTCTCTTGCTAGTTGGTGTCTTTAAGGCCCCAGGTCCTGGAGTCATGTGATTATGTGAGACTCTCACCTCTCATTAAAAAAAGAAGTTTCTAGCCCTGCTGATTGCAGACAAAAGCTTGAAGAAGTGATCTCTATGGGTTTAAAAACCAAGAGAATAAAAAGAACTATTTTTTGTTTTAATTGTTTTAACACTATCAAGAGTTTTAACCCAATTTCATGATTTTTTGAGGCCTGACTCATGATTTTGGTTGGCAATATTGCCAATGTGCTGGCTTTTTAACTAGAGTGTCATCTAGACCTAGGGAGGTAGGCACCTAACTACCTTTGAGGATCTGGGCTTGAGCATCTCTGGGCTCACATTTCCCCATCTATATAATAAAGATACTTACCTCCTTTGGTCACAGAGTTGTTGTAAGGGTTCATGGATTTTTTACATCAGTGGGGCTGAGTAAAATTAGGCACACGCTTTAAGCATTTGCTGGTTTGTGCCCTTGGTTTGTAAAGTGCTTTGAGTCCCTGGGTTGGAAGGTGCCATGCAACGTTTTTGATCTGCACATGATCGTTGCTTTAAAAACTTAAACCAATAAGTTCAAGATGAGCCATGAGAGTTGGCGAACTCTCACTGTGATGCACGGCAAGCTATTACGCACATCCCTTCCTCCCCACACCCGTTTATGTATTTGTTTGGGATGTTTTAACCGGTTTACAAATCCCTGCCAGGTCAGTATCAGAAACAAAACCAGCTGTGCAACAGAGCGCTTGTGTTTAAAGAGACATTACGTCACAAGCCAGTCATTGGGGCTCTCTGCTTACCAGGGTGTTACTGTATTGCAGAGTGAGCATTGCTGCAATACTGATCCTATTCTTCACCTCAGAGGGTTCTCAACCTGGGGGTACTCAGAGGTCTGCCAGGGAGTACATCAACTCATCCAGTGATTTGCCTACTTTTACAACAGGCTACAAAAAACCCACTAGAGAAGTCAGTACAAACTAAAATTTCATACAGACGACTGGTTTATCCTGCTCTATATACTGTACACTGAAATGTAAGTACAATATTTATATTGCAATTGATTTATATTATAATGATATGGTTAAAATGAGAAAGTCAGCAATTGTCCAGTGCTGTGACACTTTTGTATTTGTATTGTCAGCTTGTGTAAGCAAGTAGTTTTTAAGTGAGGTGAAATGTGGGGGTGGGGTAGGCAAGACAAATCATAGAATCATAGAATATCAGGGTTGGAAGGGACCTCAGGAGGTCATCTAGTCCAACCCCCTGCTCGAAGCAGAACCGATCCCCAACTACATCATCCCAGCCAGGGCTTTGTCAAGCCTGACCTTAAAAACCTCTAAGGAAGGAGATTCCATGGCCTCCGTAGGTGACCCACTGCAGTGCTTCACCACCCTCCTAGTGAAAAAGTTCTTCTGAACATCCAACCTAAACCTCCCCCACTGCAACTTGAGACCATTACTCCTTGTTGGCTCATCTGCTACCACTGAGAACAGTCTAACTCCCTCCTCTTTGGCGACCCCCTTTCAGGTAGTTGAAAGCAGCTATCAAATCCCCCCTCATTCTTCTCTTCCGCAGACTAAACAATCCCAGTTCCCTCAGCCTCTCCTCCTAAATCATGTGTTCCAGTCCCCTAATCAGTTTTGTTGCCCTTCGCTGGACTCTCTCCAATTTTTCAGAGGACTCAAAGGGGTAAACTAGCCTGGAAAGGTGGAGAGCCGCTGCCCAGCGCGCTTGGGAAAGGCTGGGAGGCTGGAACACCCGGGGGCGAGGGGGCAGGGAGAGGACTCCACCCCAGAGCCGGGCGGGCGGAGGACTGTCCCTTTAAACGCCGGCTGGGGCGTGGGCCGGGCGCAGTGCGCATGAGTTCAGTGCCTGGCTGCTGGGCTGGGTGTCCCTGCCCGAGCGGGAGTCACGGCACCCGGGAGGGCTCCCCAACCAGTGCGGGGAGCCTGCACCTGCTCGGCTGGCGGACGGAGCGGGCTGGGCGGGCCAGGTGAGTGCGGGCGCGGGCCGGGCTGCGGGCCGGGGCGGGCTCCCTAGTGTCGGAGCGGGACGGAGCGGCCGGCCGGCGCTGGCAGGTCCCAGCTGGGTGCTCGGCGCTGTCTGGAGCTAGCAAGACGGGCTGGCGAGCGGCTCTGCTCTGGGGTTCCCGCAGGGCTGTGCGGGTAAGGGTCCCCGTGTGTCCATTAGCCTCCCTGTGTCCCTGCCTCGTCGCCCCTCCGATCTCATCCCGGATCTCCGCTGAAAACCGCCTTCCCCTGGATCTTCTCTTCCGCCCCCGCCGCCTCGGTCGGTGTCGCTGACCCGGGTGCTTTGGGAGCCCGTGGAGGAAAGAGGTGGCACCAAGGGGCTTCCTTGCCCCCAGCGCTGACTGACGCGCCGGCCAGCGGGCGATCTGCCTCCCCCCGCGCGTCAAACCGCAGGGACGAGACGACGGCTGCTGCGACTGACCCACTGACCCATATCCGAGGGGGCGAGAGCTGCCGGAGGTCTCCCCTGCCTTGGACTTGCCGCGCCGAGGGCTTTGCCTTTGCTCAGCCCCAAGCAGGTTTCGTAGGAAACTAGCCCACGTTTCTTTAAGCACCGCCTGGGAGGCTG
This sequence comes from Caretta caretta, assembly GCF_965140235.1. NCBI lineage: Eukaryota > Metazoa > Chordata > Testudines > Cheloniidae > Caretta > Caretta caretta. The sequence continues at coordinate 340,726,044 of NC_134206.1, read as the reverse complement.
CGGCTCTCCAAAGCCAAGCTCCTGGCTACCCTTTGCAAAGAGGGTTTTTTTTTTTCTTTCTTTCTCCTGTTCAGTAGGCGGCTCCGTTGATGATGCGGTTGGTTTGTTTATCCCTAATGAGCTGGGGTGGGGAAATTAAGAAATGTGGGTGGGGGAATTAAGAAATGTAGCTATTGAGGTGCAGCTAACCAGAGCCAGGAAGACAAGCTCGTGTGCTCTGTATTTCTGCTTGCGTAATGATGTTTATAAGTGAGCTGTAGCTCAGGAAAGCTCATGCTCAAATAAATTGGTTAGTCTCCAAGGTGCCACAAGTCCTCCTTTTCTTTTTGTATATAGCCCTTGTGTATCCAAAGATCCTCCGGGTGCTTCCCCAATCTCTCAAGGGGGCTGTGTCTAACAGTTTGCATGCCCTCCCCCCTTTTTTGGGGGGGGGGTATTGAAAATTTTCCCACCCATCGCTGCAAGTGGTTAGTATAGACAAGGCTGCAAGAAGTGGCTGTTGGGGTTTTAAACGCCCTGTCTTCTGAACTTGCTCAAAACAGGTCGACGTGATTCAGTGCAAGAGCGTTAGCCATGGGGGTGGAGGGATGAGCGAGCCTCATGCAACAGGGCACAAATACAAGTGAAGTAAGTGCTTGCGTGCACGGAGAAAACGATGCAGGAAAGCTAAGTGGTATTCATGTATTCATCCCAGTATGCTAAAGCTTGGTCTTAAGAACAGTTTTTCCTTTTTTTGTCCAGATGTGAGGAAAACTTAACTGAGCCCTGGTCTACATGACAAACTTCTGTCAGTATAATTACGTCATTCAGGGGTATGGAAAACCCACATCCCTGAGCCATGCAGTTATATTGACCTAACGCCTGGTGTAGACAGGGCTGCATCGACGGGAGGGCTTCTCCTGCGGACGTGGCTACTGCCTTTCGGGGAGGTGGAGTACCCATGTTGAAGAGAGAATTGCTCTCATCGGCATAGGTAGTGTCTTCCCTAAGCAGCACCGTGAGTGTAGACAAGCCCTGATGTCCTGCCAGAAGCAACGCATGGCAGCGTTTTTAAAAAAATGGTTAAATGACACTACGTGCCAGTGAAATGAATTTTTGGATGGGCAGGATTATAGTCTAATCCAGTGGGTGTTGGGGAGAGGCTGACATCATCTCCTCATTTCCCCCCCCCACACACACACACACTTTTTTTTTTAGCCATTGAATCAGTGGAAAAATCTCAATTGACTTTAAAGGGAGCAGAATCAGGCCCTGATGTGCCAAGTACCCTTTGACTTTAGTGGGAGTCAGGATGGTTTGAGGGGAGGAGTATCTTTATATCAGCAAGCTGAAAAGCCATTTACTTGTGGTTGGGTTTATGTTGTAGAAAGCACAACTGCTGGTTTCTAACAAATATTTTAAAAGTCCATGGCAAACATGGAATTCTCTTTATAGTATTTATCATTTGTATTGCACCTAGAGGCCAGAACTAAGATCAGTGCCCCATTGTGCTAGGTGCTGTACATGTACTAACAGTTTACAGTCTAATTAGATGAGACAGCTGAAAAGGGAAACTGAGGCGGAGAAAGGTGAAGTGACTTGCCCAAGATCAAATTCTTCACTTAGGGTTTTTTTGGTGTCCACCCCCCCACCCCCCACACACACACACACAATTGCAAAGCAATAGCAGTTAGGTACCAAAAATGCATAGCAGCTTTTTTGTGCAAGGAAGGGAAAGTGAGGGAAAGATTTTATTTTTTCTTTTCCCTCAAACCGGCTTAAGAGAGAATAAGTCTTGGTCTTAAAAGCTTGTGTATTTTCTGACTTAGGCTATTAAACAGCATTATTTTAAGACTCTTGTACAGATCCCTGGCTAATGCAGGACTGCAGATGGGTGCTACTGTAGAAATGCAGCAATTTCTATGTAGAATAATCACTTCGCAAATCTTGTTATGTAAAATGGAACTACGTTAGTAGTCAAACGCTTGTGAAAATGTCTTATTATTACGCACGGATGAATCTGAAACCAATACTAGGTTCAGATCACTGGTCAGTAATAGACAAAATAGATATAGTACTGACTAGCGTTACAAGTAACATTTGAGTGGGGAGGGGGGGATTCTTCCTTTGTATCTCTGAATAGTCAGTTTCACTGTTCTCCCTGTATAGTCCGTGTGTTTTCCCTTCTTGCTTGTGTGGGCGCTGCGGAGAAAAATATTAACCAGGAATGCAGGCAGTGTAGTGAGCTGAGTGGGTATAGTTATCTGAAACCTTTTTTAAATGGACTATTTGAAGCTGACAGCGTCCCTCTAAGGACGGGAGCATGTGAATAAATGTTAATAGGAGGGAGCCTTAAGAAGCCAGCTGCAGTATCACATTCTACCAAAACTATTCACAAAAAGAAAAGGAGGATTTGTGGCACCTTAGAGACTAACCAATTTATTTAGTCTCCAAGGTGCCACAAGTCCTCCTTTTCTTTTTGCAGATACAGACTAACACGGCTGCTACTCTGAAACCTGTCAAAACTATTCTGTTATCAGAATGTATTTGACAATTTGGAATTCTTGTTTACGACTGGCTTCAGCTCCCAGCTAGGTTGTATTTTGCTTAAATAATCACTAAGGTTAAGATTTTTGTCATGACTATTTTTAGTAAAATTCACGGACAGGTCACAGGCAATAGACAAAAATTCACTGAAGCCCACAACCTGTCTGTGACTTTCTAGTAAAAATAACAGTGGTGGGAGGGACTGATAGGGGATAACTGAAGCCTGGAGGGATTGAGAGCCTGAGCCCTGCTCTCAATGGAAGGAGGGGAAGCCAGCACCCGCTGCCCTCAGGGGGCTTAGGGCTCTGGGGTCCCCCCGCCTCTTCTGGGGGCTCGGAGCTGCGAGGGTCCCCTGACACCCGTAGTGGCAGAGAGCTCCTGCACTGCCACCCCGGGGATGAAGCAGAAAATGTCACTGAGGTCTCTAAGTCATGGAATCCGTAACTTCTGTGATCTCTGTGACATCTTCTCCTTAATAATCACTGTTGATCCTTATGGCAGAAAAGCTCACAAAACAGGAACAAATCCTTAACACAGCCTGTTGCCTCCGGCAGATGATCCTTTGCATGTCTCCTGCCATTTGCCATAGCTCTTTCTGAGGCAAAGCAGCACTCTGACTTCTTTGCACTGCACATCTCTTCCTACACCCTCCCTACTAAGTTGCAACATTCACAGGAGATCGCAAACTCCGTTGTTAGACTGTGACGTAGCAATGCTGTAGTGGGCTTCATGGGTGTTGGGGACAAAAATTCTCATGCCTTCCTAAGTATGGTAGAAAGCTATTCACCTATGATCTGTACAGCAGTGGGATCAAAGTTATGGGACCCTGAACCCCAATGATGTTACACTTGTGACAAGACAGAAGCCGACTAATTAAAGAAAACCTGTACCTTGAATTGTTTGTATTCTGTGTGGTTCCAAAGCATAAGTGACTCTACTAAGCACCAAGTTATCAAGAGGAGAAATGCAAACTAATTAACTTTTAAAGTCCTTTAAAATTCCCCTCCTGGCAATTTGCATAAGAATGTTTAAAGTCTTGGGAGACTTTAGTCCTATGGCGTATTTAATACCTAATATAAAATAGGTCTAGACAGCCATTGGTGTTGTATCTAGTTCTTCCTTAAGTAGTCACAGGCCATCAAATCTCAACCATAGCTGAGCAGTGAGAGCCTTATCCTTATCCTCCTGTAAGAAGTTAATCTAAAGAAAAGTAACTGCTTGCCACTGGCTGAGGTTTTATTTTTAGGCGTGGTAGGGAGGGATTTTATTTCTGCAAACTCATGGGAACTAACAGCACTATTTAGAGATCTTTCTCTGGTTGTTTAACCTGGTATGTTGCATCTAGGCCTTTCCCAGTTGTTTTGTTTGTCTTAGGGTAGATAAAGGTGCTTTCATATGGCATGATGTGGCTAAAACATATTGATTCTGTAAGTTACAGCTGCAGTTATTCACAACTAGTAAGGCAAAGACTCAAACCAACTCGCTTCTCAACGTTGTTCTTATCAATTCTCTTGAACCTGTGCCTAATCTAGAAGGTGCTGAGCACCCCTGACTCCTGCTGAAGTGAGGATTAAGTCTGTAACCAGGATTTTACTGCATTCTGAACACCTGAGGGTCTTGGGGCGCTATTACCTGAGGGTCTTGGGGTGATATTTCCAAAACAGTAATGGCATGGAATGCAGTAAAGGTTTCTCATCTTGGGGGTGGTTTGGTTACCTTGCCTTAGAACTAGGTGGTTTAACAGTCTCCTATTGTTTGGCAAATATTTTCAAAAGTTTTCTTTCAACAACCACAAAAATAGCCTGCTCTTGAAAATCCAGAAAGACCAGTTAAGAAATAAAGACAACATCGAGCTGGCATCCTCAGACTGAGAGATTAATTTGGTCAAAGATGTAATCTTAACCATCGATATTAAACAAAGCAAGATGACAAAGTACTGTACATGCTGAAGTTAACTATTGTTTGGAGAGGTATGTTAGAGGCAATCACAAATTAACAGTTGCTTTTTTTTTTTTAATTAGGCTCCTTTCTCCATTTAATTTAGGCTCTGATTTTAGCACTAGGACACATACTTGAAATCCCTGTGAAGTCAATTGGATTCAAGCACATGTATTAAGTGCTTTGCTGAATTGGTGCTTCACTTGCCCGGCTGTTTTAGGGCCTTATGTACACAGGATTAATTATTATAGTGTTGTCAACTCCTGTGGATTTTTTTAATCACAAATCTCAGGATGCTTGGTGTTTCTGAAGCCCAGCATGGAGATTAATGTGGTTCTATGAGAATCTCAGCTTTCATTTACAAAAACAAGAAGTTTCCAGCACTCAATTGCAAAGAAAAGCTTAAATGTGACCTGAATGCATCTTAATGGCTCAGAAACCAAAAACTTAATACAAAGAACCCATATTGCATTTTTTAAAAAATGTCATTAATTTGGGGGGGCTGGTTCTTGATATTGGATTATTCAGGGTTGGCACTGCTGTTATGTACATTAAGGTAGCGCCCAGAGTTCCCAGTCAGGATCAGAAGAGCCCCATTATTCTAGGTTCTTGTATGAAGGGGTGTTGTACTTAAAGTACTACACAGGATCTTTTCAGGGGTGATAAGGCAAAGCATCACATTTATTGGTAATACATGTATCAATCAACACTGCATCATGGGCATATGATATAGATTACACTCAGGCACTCGCAGACACGCACAAACACACTCGGTCTTGTTATTGGTTTCAGAGTGGCAGCTGGGTTAGTCTGTATTCGCAAAAAAACCAGGAGGACTTGTGGCACCTTAGAGACTAACCAATTTATTTGTTATTGTTACCGACTAGTTGCTCCCCTTAATTTCACTGGCCAGGTGAGCTAGATGGGGGAGGGGTGGAGCCGGGCTTCTGTCAGTCAACATCGGAGCATCAATCCGGACAAGATGAGACCCAGGGTCCCCTGTAAGACACCTCACATTTTTAGCAGTTCCCTCTCATGCAAATCTGTACCAGATTCAAAATCTGTGTCTGTTTCAGTTAGTCACCTGTGCTGCTTCCTTCTGGGTGTTGTCTTAATGCTACCACACTTATTTTCAAAGAGGGTATTTTTAAAAGAAGGTGCTCGCTTCTAACTCCCAAGGCCATCAATATGTCTGATCTTCTTCAATAGGCCCACTTTTTATTGTTCTTGAGTTTGGCTTCCATCCCGTCTCCAAAGGTTGCAGCTGTCTGGAGGTGCTTGCCTTGCACACTGCTCATTCTCACCTCATTCGTTCAACAGGGCAAGTGATTAAAAGGTGGGAGATCTTATTCTACTCCTAGCAAAAAGACACTTTTCTTCTACTTTAACTATCCTTAGGGGCTATAACATTATACCAAGGCTCAATACAAAGTTTCTGTATAAGGACTTGATACAAAGTTCCCATATACCAAAGGACTTGACACAAAGTTGCATGAAAACAGAGGTCACATGTGGATAGACTCAATACAAGGTTATATGAAGAGGTATAATACAAAGTCATATGAAAGTTTTATGCGAAGATGCTTAATGCAGAGATTTATCTACAGGGGTCACATGCTTTGTTGCTTCTGTACGCCAAGCTCATTGCACACACCAAAGGGTCCTTGCATCTCTTCCCCCAAACTCCCCCTGCCAGATACTGTGTGGGATTTCCCCCCACTTCGGGTCCCTCAATCTCCCCCTGCCCGAGGTTCTCTGTGCACCCCATTCCTCCTTACCCCCTTGCCCTCCATGCCGGGGGGCTCTGTCTGTCTCCCTTTCTCCACTTTCCTCCACATCAGGTGCTGTGTGCATACCCCCTTCCGGTTCCATCCATTCTTCCTTCAGCCCCCCATCATTATTTCTCTTGTCTGTCTGGGAGAGAAACCATTCAAGAGGTCAACATGTTAAACTCTACTGGGAGATTTCAGAGTAACAGCCGTGTTAGTCTGTATTCACAAAAAGAAAAGAAGGATTTGTGACACCTTAGAGACAAACAAATTTATTTGAGCATAAGCTTTCGTGAGCTACAGCGCATTTGTTTGTCTCTAAGGTGCCACAAATACTCCTCCTCTATTGGGAGAATGAACATAGATGAGGTAAAGGTATTATGCTGGAAGGCATTAATGGATGCCATCAACCAGTTGTTTGATCTATAGACAATTGAAGGGATGCTTGAAGCTGTGGTTGTGCTAATTGGATGACAAGGGCTTTCTGTCTCCCATTTCCCCTTGGTTTTTTTTATTTGATTTTTTTGTGGGGGGGAATCAGTAATGTTCTGGTCATTGATGCCTAGAATATTCCCTGTGACTTTTTTTTTTTTTTAATGGATCGGGTGCAGTGTTCAAAAGTTACCGTGCTAAAGGCTGACAAACGTCATTGAGTTAAGTGAAAGGCCTGGCCTACACTAAAAGGTTAGGTTGACCCAACTATATGTTGCTCAGAGGTCTGAAAAATCCATGCCTCCGAATAGTGTCGTTAAGCTGACCTAATCTCTCGTATAGACAGCGCTAGGTCAATACCTACCTTCCTACCTAGCGCTTCTTGGGTAGGTGGATTATCTACGCTGATGGGAGAACTCCTCCCGTCGGCATATGTAGTGTCTTTCAACCCTGGGCCAACGAAATCCTGGTTTCTCCCGTGGGAGATCTTGCAGTCTAAAGCTGTCTATGCCACAGAGCCTATACCAGCAGAGCCGCCTAATGTAGATGCAACGTGTGCCAATAGAAGGATTTTTTTCTGCCAGTGCATGAACACCACATCCCAAATGTTAGCTACACTGACAGAAACACTTCTGTCTGCACAGCTGCATCTGTGCTGGGGGTTTGTTAGCATAGCTGTGTCATTAGGGGGTGTGGATTCTTTTCATACCCCTGACACAGCTAGGCTGATATTAGTTTTCACTGTATACCGACCGTAAGCTTACGGCGCCTAACAGCTGTGTTTTTAGAACAGCTAAAACAGTTTTTTTGGCTAAATACTCTACTCACCTGGTTTGTGTGGGTGGGATCATGCCGTGATAGAAGAGCATTTTTAATAAAAAGCTATGCACTAACACTTCTGTCTGTCTTTGAGTATTTAGGAAGCAGCATTCACCATAGTATGTAGGTTAGAGCATTTCTTGGTTACTTGGTCATAATCTGATTTGACCCTGTCTGAGGGGCTGACCAAAATTAGGTTAAGCCCACTTTCCCAGTGCAGATGAAAAATGTATTGTAAACGAGCCCTAACAATGAGATTGTGGCAAACTGGGGTGTGAATCTACCTCGCCCTAGCCGGTTACAGTCTGTCCACTTGGACCCTGCTGAAATGCATTAACAGTTAGTCCCACTTCAAAGAGGACTAGATCAAAGTGCTCTAATTTGAGCAGCAGACTAGTGCGGTGTAGACCCACATCCCAGTTTGCCACAGTCTAATTGTTCACATAGACAAGCCCTTTGATATTTGCATTAACGCACTTTTAACTAGCATGAAGTTCACCACTATTTTGCACGTAGTGTGCCCCTAGTCATGCTTTTAAAACATTACCTGGTTCAGGTAACCCGTGTTTAAATACAACCTATCCCTGTCTCCACTTGGTGCCAAGTTGTATAAAACATATTACTTGAACGGAGTTAGCTTTTTCTTAGTGTAGACATACCCTACCATGTTTAAAAAACACGCCTAACACAGTTTAAAATCCTAGCATGGGTAGGGCAAGATTTAGTTTTCCATTGGTTTAGCTGGTCATGGTGAACCCTGGGGAAGAGGGGGCAGCTAAATTGAGGTGCTTCTAGAACTTGCCCTTTCTCTGCTAGGATTAAAACACGTCAATTAGTGCATGGTGTTAGCTTAGGTGCTGGAACTAGGGGTGCAGCTGCCCCCCCCCATCTTGAAGTGGATTCCATCATGTCCAGGATTTACAGTTTGGTTCAGTGGCTCTCGGGACCCCCATTATAAAAATTGTTTCAGCACCCCAGTGGGTGTTAGACCTTTTTCCTAATATAGAGAAGGTCTAAATTAACACTCTTATCATACATGTCCCCAGTGTAGACATAGCCATAACTTTTTCATTCTGTCCAGATACCATTGCTGTTTTCTCTTTACCTTTATCTGGGATGCCTCTGTCTCCTTATTCATTTTATCACCAGAGTAGGAGAGTGTGGTGTTCTTCTAAAATTCAAGGATTTAATCTCTTGTGTGGACACCAGAGGAGTTAAGGAAGGCAACCACAGTCAGTATGCATCTTCCATCCCTGTGCATAGAGCCATCCACATCATCAAAGCAAACATGCACTCTTCTGATTTAAACATGGCTGTGACTGAAACAGGTCATAAAATGATTTGGTTTTGTCATGCTGCCTGTTCAAATCTTGTTTAGACTTTTGAGATTAGATTTGTTTTGGTAGCCTTCAACCCCAGCCTACCCTAAGGGGCTGATCCAAAGCCCATTGAAGGAAATGGGAGTCTTTTCATTAATTTCACTGAGCTGCAGATCAGGCCATAACCTTGCACACGCTTATTCATGTAGATATAGAAGAAGTGCCATTGAGCTAAATGGTGTGTGCGTGTGTGGACACATGCAGGTCAGGGACTTGGCTGTCATTCTTCACCAAAATAGTTTTACTGGAAATATATTGTGGGGTTTTGGGGGTATTCCAATTGTACTCTTAAAATGATTTGTATATGGTGCTCTTTTCCTTAAAGAATAGGAACAGAATTTGGGCTTAGAACTCTGCAGGGGTCTAGAATACTATCCTGACTTGGTGGGAAATTTAATTTCTTTGTTTATCTCCAAAACATTATATTTATATATAGTACAAGGAGGGGGACAGTTCAGCAACATCTTGTTTTTTAAAATTTTAATAACTTTCCGAGAATCATGACCATATTTCCTTCAATATATCTTGCTGGTCCAGTAAGTGGAATGGTGCTCTCTGCATTTGGATGCTTTCCATTTTGGAAGGATCAATCTTGCCTATTAAGCTCTCAAACGAAATTGCTTTTGTGGTTTGCTACCAAGTACATCACTTAGCTCCCCTAGTATAAAAATTCTGTATCTTCTTGTTGCTAAATTGGAAACAAGGTAGAGGAATAATCTGAGTCCACAGGCTCTAAAAATTTGGCTTCCTGGAATGAAAGACCACTCCTTAATCTACAGCAATTTTCTGTAGTCTGTCTGCTGAGTCTTTGAATCTTGGGAAGATTAAAACTGAACTCAGATTAAAATTATCAGTGCCAGTTACAAAATATTATTAATGAAATCCCCTCCACTGACTGAACATGGTTAGTTGCAGTTAAATGTAAGAATTGTGAGGCTTTCAAATAACCCTAAAGTAAAAATTAGAACACTGTTATTGGGGACTTGGAATTTGCTCTTAGGAAAACTGTCAGTGCTGTCAGATGTACTTTTTTGCTGCCTGGCCTGAAGTGCAATATTTGGGCCACTGATGAGTGATGGGGACAGTCTACCACAATTGATTCTAGTAAGGGCATTGCATTTAAACACCTGCAATGTGTCCATGAGTGTGTTGTGTAGACAAGAAATAAATCCTGTTGTGAACAGCTTCCATTTTTAATGCATTTTGAAGGTCAAGAAGAGCAGCTTCCTACTAACCTGCTGTTTCATCTCTCTGAGGATTTATTTTATTTTGAGCCTGTCTGGTTACCTTGACAATCCTGTTGGACCATACCATGGGGGGGGGGGGCGGTTGGGTTGGGCTGGGTTGTTTTGAAGCTCATTAGGAGGTTAGAATAGAGATGGCTACAGTCATAAAATCTCTATCTCTTGCTAGTGATGGGGGCATACAAAGACATGGGGAGACTTCTGCATTATTAAAGTCCAAGAAGGGAATTTGTCTGTAAATTATACTAGTATTATAGTAATGTTTGGAGGCCTCAGTCGAGATCAGGCTCCAGGGTGCTAGGCACTGTACAAACACATAGCAGGAGACAATCCCTGCCCTGACAAGCATAAAGTCTAAATAGACAGACACACACAGTGGAGGCCAGGTGGGGAGAAAGGCAGTGTTATCCTTCTTTTATAGATGTGGATATGAGGCCCAGAGAGACTAAATGACTTGTCCAAGATCACACACAGTCTGTGGTAGAGCTGAGTGTTGAACCCAGATCTCCTGAGTCCCAGTCTAGTGCCTCTACAATACCCACTTGCACTGCCCTCTAGCCTAGGCCAAAGCTGTGTAGCACCAAATTTATCAATAAATTGCCATTTTGGATTATCGCTTTGCTAAAGATCTCTGTCTGAATTACATTTCCTACTCAGTTAGGAATCTCTTCTAAATCCCTGGTTAGGTGCCATAATTGGGCCATAATTCTGTTAAACATGACCTAAAAGATCAAATCTAAGACCATTTAAAAAAAATACCCTTCTGCCCTGCCCACATCAGCAGCTGAACATACTAACTGATAAACCTGGCTCACAAACTTTCCTCGCATGAGCAAAATCTATAGGGTAGCCAGGGCCTACAAGAGAGAGGAATAATGGCTACCATAACACATGCTGCCAGTTGTTGGGTTCAAGAGGGTGAAGATTTCTTCTTCTCCATAGTTTAATCATTCCTTGGAGCTTGATGAAGCCCTTTTGAGCCTGGAATGCAGTATGAATTATAACATGGAGTTGTTGGAAGTGAAGCTGCTCACTACTGTTGTTACACAGAGTTCTTATTAGCATTGGATCTGAGTGTTCTTTTTCAGGTGCAAAGAATACCCCACTGAGGGCTCAGTCCTGGACCCCCTTGCAGTTTTGCAGTTGACTTCAGTGGGAGCAGGACAGGACTCTTGGGTCAAATAGTTCTCCCTCCTCCACCTGGTTAGGTTAGGTTTGTTTAAACTTGTGGAGGCGATCTTTGGTAAGATGCCCTGGTAATGTGAGCCACGAAAATTCTTAGACAATGAACTTGGTGACCTGTTGTCACCAAATGGGGCACCATTGTGAAAATTGGGGGTATATGTGTGAAAAGTTCAGCAAGAAGCTTTAGGGTTAGGACACCAAACCTTAAAAAAAACCTGGGGCTCACTGAAAGACACTAGGGAACAAATGTGGTGTTTCAGTACATTCAACCCAAGATTCCTACATGAGCGTTACAAGGAGATGTTGAAAGGCACAAATGGGAGGTAAGCATTCCGCTTTCATGGAGTTGTGGTAAGAGTTGGGCATTTGTGCCTTTGACAACCTCCCTTACTTGTAAGCAGTGTCTTTAAAGACCGTGGATTAAATCCTTGCCCTGTTGAAGTCAATGAGAGTTCCCCAATGAACTTCAGCAGAGCCAAGCTTTTAACCCATAGTGGTGTTACCTTTCACCAAATGCTGCTGCCATGTGAACAGTCTAGTGCTGTGTCCCAGTGCTTACTCTGAAGATAAAGCTGAGGAATCCAGGTAATAACACAGGATGCAGTCTTCCTTCATGCTGCTTGTTTGAATTTGACATCCTTCTGCCATTGCATATCTCTAGTGCCTGCAGAAGCAGAAATGAGAACACTGGCAGCTGCAGCAGTATTACAAACGTGCCTGCCTCGTAACCTTCGTCATAGTTTTCATAGTATACATGTATGAAACAGTAATTCTGGGCATGTACTTACATAGGTGTTACTATACTTACTTACTCTTGCAAATTACAGCAAGAGGTGGGCACAAGAAGAGGGCCAAGTAGGTAGTGTTCATTCCAATGGATAGGTGGCTTTTATTAAAGTTTCCAAAGGAAATCATAACTGTTAGATTTATTGTTGCTTGCAAGAGCAGCTCTTTCCTATTTTAGCATGGTTCAGTGGGGTGGAAATCCACGGCTCAGTTTACTTTGGATTGTATTCCTAGAATTTGCTGGATTGCAGCCTAGCTACGTTGTATGGGAGTCTTCCCAGAAGACAAATATTGGAGTGATGGCACAGCTAAGACGACATTCATACATACCTTTTTAGTATATCATAGCATTCTGCCAGGATGAAGTGACCAGGAGAATGGAATTGTTACAGAGTATCGATAGATGCTGTTGTACTGATGTGACATGCCAATCAGCTGATTTAAGAAGCAAAAATAGTCAGTGGTTTCTGAGAGGTGGGGTGGAGGTGGGGTGAGACAGGAGAAATAATCCAGTTGAACTGGAAATGCAAATAGGGAACCCCACCTCCCACTTGTGTTGCCCCTAAGGAGTCAAATTATGAGACTGTAAGTTCTTCGGGTCAGGGACTCTCATTTTTTGTTTGTACTGAGCCCGGCACAGTAGGACCCCATTCTCAATGGTCCCCTGGGCTCTAATGTAGCAAATGTGATAGTTGGTGGCACTAAACACTAGCCCATGACCCCAGTGTACTGAGGAATTGCTACCACTCTACAGCAGTGTTTCCCAAACTTGGGACCACTTGTGCAGGGAAAGCCCCTGGCGGGCCGCTCCGGTTTGTTTCCCTGCCGCGGTCTGCAGGTTTGGCCGATCGCGGCTCCCACTGGCCGCGGTTCCCTGCTCCAAGCCAATGGGGGCTCCGGGAAGTGGCGTGGGCTGAGGGACTTACTGGCTGCTGCTTCCTGCAGCCCCCGTGGGCCACGAACCGCAGCCAGTGGGAGCGGCGATCGGCCGAACCCGCAGACGTGGCAGGTAAACAAACCGGCCCGCCAGGGGCTTTTCCCGCACCAGCGGCGTCCCACGTTTGGGAAACACTGCTCTCCCGACTATTTAAATATTGCCTGTGACTGGGAAACGTGTAGTGGAAAAAGACAGTGCATCAGAAAAGTGCGTGGTGTTACTTCTCAGTCGATGCCTCTGGATGTTTGAGAGGAGATGGGCAGGTAGGGTGGGGAAGTGTCTCATGCTGTTAGTGAGCACCGTCTCGAGAGGATGCTCTTATCTTCACGTTAATGTCTGGGACTGAAGAAAACACTGGGGCAGAGGGGTTCGCTTCCTTCAAAACATTACAACTAGTTCTAATGCTTATCAGCCAGATACTGCGGAACTGAAACCTGTGATCGTTTGAAAGCTCTTATGCATCAGTAAATACTTGTTTATGGGGTTTTTATTCCAATAAGCCTGGTTTCTCCAAAGGAATAAACATCTTTCTGCATGACAGTGAATGAAATTGAGTTAGAGCCAGAGGCGCTTTAAAGTTTAAAGTGCAATTTCACTCTGAAATGTGACTATAAAAATGGTACCTGCTTATTCCACAGATGGGTTCCTTGAATGTAATCGAGATTGGATCTGTTCACATGAGTGACAAATGAGTCAACCCTGCAGAGCTAAGAGATGGAACTGGATTTCATTCCTCTTATGCATCTTAATAAAAAATAATTGTTCCCATCAAGCCCATTGGCGGTAATGGGGTTGACCAGAGGTCACTGAAGGCTTAATAATTTGGCATGCAGAATCTCATTACCAGTAGTAGTGATGTGTGATAATACTAATAACAGAAAACCCAGCCTGATTGTCAGATCCCAGACCGAGTTATGTATGGTAGTTATGTAACGTCCACACTGATAAACAGAGCCCATCTGATCTGGAAGTCACTGAGATGGACATGTAGCCCCTCTATTCCATGTGTTTTAAAGTCCACTTTTAGATTAGAACTGCACTTTCAGATGTAGTTGGTTGATGGAAATACCCTGGTCTCCTGCAAAGTGATTAAAAGATTTTTCCTGATTACAGACTTCGAGATCTTCAGTTTACCCTCCTTGCCATTTAAATAGATTAAAAATCAAACCTAAACTAACAACACAATTCTCTTCATCTTTCAGAGATGAACGTGGTGAGCAGCTGCACATAAGGCATTGACCACTTTCTACACTGCCTAACAAACTTGCTTTGGAACGATCTTTCTTTTGGGTGGGATGCCTAGAAATTTGATGTTGGACTTTTCAGAAATGGCATCTGAAATCTCACCAAAGTGCAGACTCGAGAGCTTTGAAAGCAGTGGGAGCTTGGAGAGTCGAAGCAGCAACTCTAGGTGCAGAAATTTTACCTTGGTAAGTGCTCAGTCTAGCTAAATGACCTAACCTACCTTAGCTTTCTTTGCATCGTGTAGTGTTTTTTTTTTTTTAAATGTTAAGCTCAACTGACTTGAGTCCTGTATTATTGATTTTGATTATAGCGCTACATAAATGTTAAGGCCGAAAGTAACCATTTTGCTCCTTTAGTATGACTTTCTGCCTATGACGCAGGCCATAGTTTGTGGAATGCCTTATTTTATTTCCTTCACAAAGCTGGAATAACCAAGACTACATTGCTAGATCAAATCACGTTGTAAACTTCCCTATTCTGTTCGCATGCATTTTACCACCACGGATTTGGAATCACCATTGACTCGTTCCAGACACAGACATTTCCTTTGACAAAAAGAAATTGGAGATGTTTACCCTCTTCCCAAAGCAGGGCAGCTTTGAGAATAACCATTAGTAAGGTAGTGCTTAGTGTTTGATTGTAGACATCTCTTGTGTTCGGTTTCCTATTAGATTAGGCCTTTAGTTGTCACTAGCTGCATAAAGGCTCTGCCGCTCACTCAGCCGTAATATAATTTGGTGTGTAATGAATACATCACCATAAACACAGTTGTCTTCATATAAATGCATGTGTGTGGCCATTAAAATGGCACATGAGTAATCGCTGAGTGTGAGAGGCATGAGCCTTGCATCCTCCAATTAGAATGACTCAGACTGTTCACTTCACTATTCAAGCATTGTTGCTGGAGGGGCCAGGGAAGCGATGGGGTCCTTTCACACTTGAGTCAATGATTCATTCATGGGTGGTGGGTATAACAGGACCGGGGAGGCTAAACCTTCCCAAAGACAAGCCCTGGCCCCGCCCATACTGCATCCTCTTCCCCCATGCTGGTGCCCAAGTCTGCAGGAGCTCAGTTCTGCCGCCACCCGGCTGGCGGCCTGGCGCTGGGGTGTGAGGGCGGCCTGGCGCTGGGGGGTGGCCAGGAGGGGAGGCATGGTGGGCACTTGGGGCTCCAGTGGATGGGGGGCAGGAACAGGGCCTTAGGTGCAAAGAGTGGGGCCACGTGGTTAGTTCCCCTGAAGCGGGGGGAGAGGTCTCACACGCTAGCCATGCAGTCATTGCCACTGAGAAGGCAATGACACGGGCAATGTCTGTCTCTCAAAAGCACTGAACATCTACAGCGGCAGGTGTCAGGCTGGGCCCCCAAAGTCAGTGGCAGGTTTTGGGAAATGAAACACAACAGGTGTTCACATAATCACCTGTCTACTCCTCAGCATCAAGAAGTGACATGGGCCACCTCTTGAACGACCTTCATCTAAGTGAGCATCAGCATGCCATATGCCTACATGATAGGGTTGGAATCCTCTGCTGTTGAGGTGTTTCCCTTATGTAACGAGGAGGGGGTTTTTTTGTACCCAACCCAGCAGGGATAACAAGCTGGCTATTGATGGAGGACTTCCACCAGTGTCATGCATCTCTCAGCTGACCAAGCTCAGGAAGACATTCATGCCTTTTCAGTAGGCCATGCTGTGTAGTTTGTGTGGCTTTTTTATCCATATGCAGTAGGAAAGATTAATTCTAGTGTGACAAGTCTCTTAAATGACATCAATATTAAATAGATGTTGTTAAATGGTTGGCATAGCAGATAAAGCAGCTAACAACTAAGGACAAGTTGCAGCTCCCATTGTCCAGGAACGGCAAACCATGGCCACTGGGAGCTGCGGGTGGCTGTGCAAATGTAAATGAACTGTCTGGCGGCCTGCCAGCAGATTACCCTGATGGGCCACAGGTTGCCCACCATTGCCTTCAGCAATGCTCTTCCTCCCAGGCAACGCCAATTCCTTTTGTGTCCTTTAAGCCAGTCACTTAAACTTCTTGTCTTTGCTTCCTCATTTACAAAGCGAGGATAAATAGTACTGACCTTACAGGTGCTGTTTGTAAAGGTGTGGAGTTTTTTGGGGAGGGGTGGGCAGGGGGAGAGAGAGAAGCATTGACAGCATGTTAGACTTCCCTTACGGTCTATGCTGTCAAAACATTTCATCACTACATCTTAACATCTCTCAGCAAATATAAGTCACCCCTAGCTGCTTTTCAGCTGGCATCACACTCTTTAGCCACTACAAGGTAGACCGATCATTCAGTTTAAAGGTTTCTAAGAACTTACCTTCATCTGCATTAATGAGTTTCTGTTTATCCAGATACATAACACAGGGAGTCAGCGTCACTTTTGCTTTGCAGGTCTTCAGAGGATTCAAAGCGAAAGTATTGCTTGAGATTATTATTTTTTTTTCCCCCAGCTGGTTACAAGGAAAGGGCCCTCCATATCTCTAGGTGTCTAAACTCCATCCAGTTACCAGGTGCAACCTTTGGATGAGAGATCTCTATGGACTTCAGACAAACACAGGAAAACAATAGCATGTGCAAACAGTTGAACTAACTCTAGCATATGCTCGCTGCTCAGAGCCAGTCTGGCTGACGTGGTCGCTTAAACACAACTGCAAACTGTCTACCCCCGTGCTGCAACTGTGAAACTGTACCGCTGCTCGCGTTTGGGGGAGAGGCTTAAATTCTCAATGTACACAAGGCCCCTGTGTAAGAACTAATTCTTGCCAGCAGCCTATTGTCACTTTAGCATATTATGTAGAGGAAGGCTTGGAAATGTGATGCAGCTGTCTGCATTTTAATGCTTTGATCTAATCCATTTAGATACAGTGCATTCTTTAAAGCACAGCATACTCTTATGTTGACTAGAGAAAGCTATTTTTAACGGTACCTGTATCCATGCTGTGTGTTTGGAGTGGAATTTGCCTAACCACTTAATAACAGACACTTAAGGGTTAGCATCACAAACCAAAATGTAAGTTTCATTTAAAAGTGATCTAGCCCATGTCCATTTATTTTAGAACTGTACAAGGTCACATTATTCAAGGAAGTAAGTTTGCCCACAGATCTGTGAGCATGAAAAGTGACATTCTGCCAATATCTAAACATATCTCTTTGTCTGAGCAAAAGTTGAATATTCAGATCAGAATCTCCTTCCTTTGAGGTTTTTAAGGTCAGGCTTGACAAAGCCCTGGCTGGGATGATTTAATTGGGGATTGGTCCTGCTTTGAGCAGGGGGTTGGACTAGATGACCTCCTGAGGTCCCTTCCAAGCCTGATATTCTATGATCAGCTAAAACATTCTCAGCGGAGTGGAAGATGACTGCGCCTTCCCCATGCATGGAATCACTTGCATGGCTCTAAAAGGGTGGGTAAACTGAAATACTCCATTCTTCTCAAGAATCTCCATTCCTCATCCCATGCTTTAAATTTAGAGCATGCTCCATTTCATTTGGGGCAAGGGCTCCTGTTCTTGGTCATCTTTTTTACACAGCTGATGAAACAAGTGCAGTTGAATCCAGGCTGAGCAGTTTAAGACTGTATATTTGAATCTCGCTGGGGATAAAATGAGGCCCTGGACTTTTTCAAGCGTCCGTTTACGCATCAGCAGTTTAAGACCAAAAATAAAGGTTTGTGGGCTGAAGCAGCAAGGCTTCCTTTTTCAGTGCTTTAATTCTGTAATTGTAGTCATAGGTGACAGGTGGAGCCCCCACTTTAGGGAGGCTAGCCCCTTTTGTCTGCCCCCCTCCATGGCTGGAGCCTCAAGACACACCCCCGCCCAGAGGAGCCCTGAGCGCTCCCCACGTTGGCCAAAGGAGCCCTGGACTGGCCAAAGCCCCGAGCCCTCCCCGCATCCTGCTCAGAGGAGTCCCAGGCCGCCGGCCTCGGCCCTGCCGTGCCTCCCCAGACCCCAAGCTGCCCTGGGTAAAAACCTCTCGTCCCGAAGACACTTTTGATATGCCCCACGCAGGTTCTGAGGTGGCTGAGGAGGTGGTATTTGTTACTCAGCTTCCTGGGTTCAGGAGTCCAGGGAGATTACTGATGAACCTGGTAAACTGCTTAGCACCTACTGCCGCCTCAGCCACCCTGGAACCTGCATGGGGCATAATAAAGCCCAAACTTCCCCCTCACGAAACCCCACAATGGGGTCCGTCGGAAGTGGCAGCACCAGGGTGGGCAGAGCCGTCTCTGGCCTGTTATACCCGCTGCCCAAGATTGTGCTGTTTCTAAATCCAGCCGTGAGTAACTGAAGTCATTTCTAGGTGGGAATAGCATATCCGTGCAATAGTGTCATTTCCTGAAACCATACAGCGCGCTCGAGCATGTCTCAGGTGAGTTGTGCTGGCAGTGAATTATGGCATTGAGATTGTACTAGTAACAGCTACTGAGAGGACCTCCTTCCTGTGCTGATTACCCTGTGTGCTGTTAAATACTTACTGCTCTTGGGCATGGTGTGTAGCCTTCATACATAAACAAATGCAATGGACCCTATTGTGTCCTGCTAGTTTGGTTCTAGGTTGGGTTAGATTCTTCCAGTTATGCCCGTGTTAGCTGCTATTTTTGGAAATAGGTTTTAACCAAATGCTCACGCTGCCTGGCACTCGGGGGCTGGGGTCCGCGCTGGCCGGTGCTCCGGTGCTGGGCACCATGCTGCCTGCCCCCTCGTGTTGGGGCTGGGGGCCGTGCTCAGCTGCCCGCATGCCTGGCGCTCTAGGCCTGGGGTGGGGCGCCACGCTGCCTGCCCGCCCACCCACCTGCCGTTCTGGGTCTCGGACTGGGGACCATGCTGCCCAGCACTCCAGGGCTGGAGGGGGGGGAACTCTGGCGGCCTGGCAGGCCCCTCTGGGCTCCATGAGGGGCGGGCCGGCCAGGGGCTATCCTCCCCAAGCTCATGGTTCACCCACCGCCAATGGCAGACGTGCTACCTAAACAATGACCGGTGCACTATGGCAGCAGGACAAGGACAATTTGCACAGTTGCGCTGTTCCCCCTGTGGTAGCTGTTGGCCCTGCCATCACGCAGACGCGTGTGGTGGAGGCCTCCTTGCTCAGAACAAGCCAACTGGAATCAGGAATGCACAGCTGCATCAGGCACTGGGTAGTGAGCAGCTGCATTCCTCCCCATTCCTATTCTTGCATTGTAACATCAGATTGTGTGAAGCAATTCCATACATGCCAATCTCAGGCCTTCCCTTTGCACAAGTACCCACTTAACCTTAGTTGCACCCAGGCTCCTCCAACTTCTCCATTAAACCCAGGAGGTTGCACGGCAGTAAGGTTTTAGAAGATAAGGGTGTTAGTCAGGAATTGCAGACTTGATTCTACTACAACTATTCCCTTGTTAATGTGAATTTACAGTGGACTGATCACAATAATACCCCATGACTCTTGACTCCACCATGCTGAATGTAGGTAGTAAGTTAGATAAGATTAAGCGGTCCTATAATGACACTATTTCTAGTCTATTGAGATGATCCTCAATCACTGAATTTTCCAGTGTTTCTGTTCTTTGTAAAATACCTCTTTATGGTCTATAGTCCTAAATGTATATGTAGAATTAGAATCTCTTCACGCAATCATACATGGAAATGACTAACCCTTCTTGTTCTGAAGCACCTCTTTAATTCTACTAAGAGTTAATGCTAAGCAATAAAAATGAAAATAAATCCCTTATATTAAAGGGCCAGTAGATCAGACCTTACTACCCAATTTAAAAGACAAGGGTTGCACAAGTCATTGTGGGCCTTAGTTACTGACACAAAAAAAGACCAACCAGAGAACTTTACAGATCCAATGCTGTGATTGTAGGGATGGCTTTCAACACTGTTACTTAAGTGTACTTAAAATTTGAACAGAAATCAAGCACCGTAAACACAGAATTTTACCCTCACCCCCAATCCATTTATAGAGCTTAACTTCACTTAAACTTACAATGTAGCAAAATTTTCAGATTTAATAAAATCATGGGATATGCAATACTGGGTCCATGGCTGTAATATATTTGCCAGTCCTTAATATTAAAGTAACTTTTCTGGACAGGGTAGAAGAGAATTTGCTCACTGGAACACAAACTTTCCTTTACAAAAAATATTCCAGTTGCGTGCATACTGCTCATGCCAGACGGGGCAAATGTGCATTAAGTTCTAATATATTAGATGCCAACTGAACATACCCATCTTTTTTTGCTTATAATCCAAATTTCTTCCCCATAGGCAACAGCTTTAAAACTCTAAATATTTCAGTTTTCAAACTTCAGCTGTCCTTTGACAGTAGCTTTTTCTTAGAGCAAGAAAATCCACTTCCCTCCCTGCCCTTTCTGCTTTCCAGCATCAAAAGGAGTTGCAGGGGTTCTGCTTAAACTTTCCAAAAACAAATTATTTTTTGGGCAGCAAGAGAGAGTGGGGAAATAAGCCCCAAAAGAGGTGAATGTTTTGACTATGTGGAAAATAGGGCTATAATGGGAACAGGTTTTGTAACCTTAGTTATAGTTGGCACGACCAGCACTTTCTGTAATAAAATTCCTCCCCTTTTTCTGAAGCTTTCAGTATAATTTGAGGAATGCAGAAGAGCATTTGGTAAGACAGCAGTGCTCTTAGAGCAGTGATAGCTTGTAATTCCTCAAATTACACCATGGAAGTACAGAGACAGATAATGTAAGCAATAGCCATTCACAAGCTCTCAGAGCAGTATTGTCCCACAGTATTGACAAATGCATATTATCCCCATAGTATCTGAGCAGCTTGAACACCAATGGATTTATTCTCATGACACCTCTGTGGCAGGGAAATATCCCCATTTTATAGATGGCAAAACTTGAGGATAGATGGCATAAACCTGTGGCAGGGCTGGAATCTGGACTTTAGGGGTCTCCTGACCCCCATCTCAGTGCCCGAACCAAAAGACCATTGTTCCGCTGCAGCTGCTTTCTTGCCACTCCCATGAGAAACTGACTACTTGGGTGACAGTTGCAGAGAGAAACTTTTGGCTGAGGAAAGGAAAAAAATGGCTGTGAACATAGACTTGTGCCTGATGATACTGGGGGGGCACAATGAGAAGGGAGGGCCATGTGACTGCCCCACCTGTTGCTTCTGGGAGGAACCTTCCAGCCCCACCTCCCTGGGCCAGGGCATCCAATCCTGCTGGGGGCTGGGGCCACAGGACTGGGAGCACGTGCCGCTGGGCTGGGCTGGCTGGCCTCAGCCCAACTCACAGCATCAGTGTCTCTCTGGAGTTCCCACACGCTCGTGGACATCGCAACAGGGGGAGGGGCATGGGCAAGGCTCCTGCCTCCAGCTGAGCAGAAGGACCTTGCTCCCAGCCCCTTCCCCAGTGACCTTCCCGCCCTGGGCCTGGCCCAGGACTGCTGCATGGGCCCCTGTGTACTTCTCCTGCTGCGCCTTTCTTCCCATCCCCCAGCACTTGAAGCTCTCTGGGCCCTGGTAGCCAGGCCTGGGCGGGGCTGAGCCACTTCTCACGCTGGCTGACTGTGCTCAGTACCACTTGCTGAGAGAGGCGGTAGCTAGGTTGACAGAGAACTCTGTCTACAGTGGGGATTAGGTCACTTTAACCATGTCACTCAGGGTGGATTTTTCACACCCCTGAGCGATGTAGCTGAGTTGTCTCTACATTTTAGTGTAGACCTGGCCTCTGTCAAAAGCAAACCAATGTTCATATGCTAAGGCCTTAACCCTGCAATGCAGGGTTAACATATTGCACAGTGAGGGCTATTTCCCTGTTCACCCCCTTCCTCACCCGCCAGCCAGGTATTTCAACTCAATGGATGGGGGCTTTTTGCAGGGGGAAGGGGAGGGCACAGTAGTGTTTGTTTTTTTTTGTTGGTTTGTTGGGTTTTTGGGTTTTTTGTTGGTGTGTGTGTGGGGGGGTGGATTTTGTTTTTAAATGGGAGACTTTTTTTCTTTTTCTTTTTTTTTAAACTGTAGTTGAAAAATTTTGCTCAGACTTAAAACCCAATCCTGCCATAAGGCAGAAACCACCCTTTGAAAACATCAGCCCAAGAAATCGGTTCTTTAGACAAGCAACTAAAAATGGGGCTAGAATGGAAATACTTAACTACAGTGTAATGCAGGTGCCAGCTCTTGCCAAGGCTGCAGGCATTCGCTAAGAACTGACAAACTCATAGCTGGAGACCAGATCAGTTCACTTGTGTTAGTTGCTCAATAGATATTAGTCTTAAGAATGTATTTAGTGTTTAGACTCTAATTCATGCAGCAACTTACAAACATTCTACAATCTTATTCATAATATCTATAGTCCATGCTATAAAGAAATATGTAAGTTTTGCTTTATAACTTTGAAAAGGTCTGCTCTGAACTTATGAACTCAGATGGGAAGCGTATGGGGTTGGGTTTTTTCCACTGCCCATCCAGAAGAAATAGCAAAATCAGATAGGCCATAAAGGAACATTGCAGTACAAAGGATTGGTTAATGGCCCTGTCACACCCTGGCAATGCTGTGTGCAAGGAAGCTCATTCTGTATGGATTGGGAAGCTGAATGAAGGCAATAAGACAAAGGAAAATTGTCCTTCTTTTTGCTGCTTGAACTGTCACCGGGCCAGAGACCCCAAACTAAAGCCAGAGATCCCCAGGGGTCACCTCCTGGGTCTGCCCTGAAAGACACTTTGAATTGACAGATCACTACAACTCATGCTCAGATAAATTGGTTAGTCTCTAAGGTGCCACAAGTACTCCTTTTCTTTTTGTGAATATGGTTTGAATTTTCTGGTGACCATTTATCACTAAGTCCAGCTTGCCTGGGTGCCAAGATAGGAGAGTCTAAGGGGACTGTCTGTCACACCCTGGTAAGACTGTTATAGTGATCGAGGAGTTCCAGTTTGTTACTGGCTTGGTGAAATCTAATTATAGAACTTACCACCAGTTTGGGGTGCCTGCTCTTTTTGAGGTAGGTAGTCACGGTTGTGAGCCACTCCATACAGTGTGACACACAGTAGTTGCTGTCACCAGATCATTTCACCCAGTCTGCCGGGGTACGCTTCAGGTTACACAATTAATGCGTGGCGTATGGGTGCCAGAGCCACAGTGCTTTGCTCGTACCCGTCTGGCAACATTTACTCTGCCAGCAATACAGCTGGCTCTCAGGGAATGCATCAACATCGCAAACTTCTTGTGTTAGAAAAAACAACCCAAGACTTCTCTCGTATTTATTAGAAAGCTTGCACTGATTGGAGCTCAACCAGTACTGACCGGGCTAGTTTACAAGTAGGTTTTTTGCTCTGAAGACCCAAAGGTTGCTTCGAAGCTGAAATGTAAACCAGTGGGGGGGGGGGAATTCCATTGGCTGCTTGGGATTATAAAGCTAATTGTGAGCCCTAAAGTATTTACCTTCACACCCACATGGTGGTTATTTAAATTGCAGACCCATCCACACCACTGAGTGCTTTAAGGCTTATTGCCAGTCACCTTGTGCTTTTCATCTATAGATGATAGTGTTCTGCGAAGGTAGGTCAGCAGCACTGTCCCCATTTTAATGACTGGAGCACAGAGGCAAAGACTTTGCCTGCACCAGGATTTTAGCCACTGGTGTATCTGCACCAGTGCACACTTTTGTCAAACCCTTCTTTACCCCAGCACAGCTTGATCAGCACAGCTTACTCTGGTTTGGCACAGGTTACATTGCCTTGGTGTAAACTGCGTTTCCTCTTGGGTTTTGCACTGGTAGAGCTACACATGTCTGGCTTGTCAGGCCATGCAACAAGCTAAAAGCAGAGATGGAAATGGAACTTGTATCTTGATTCCCTGCCTGGTTCCCCGTTTGCAGGCAGCAGCTGCTAGCCATTCTTGCGTTAACACACTGGATGAGAGAAGTGTAATCTAGAAAAAGAAGCAAACCTACGCTTGCCTCTCATTGCTACTAGATCAGGGTGCTTGCATACACTGTCTGCAAAGCTGTTGGGAAATGTCTTTCCCACACCCATTGTCTCATAACAAAACTCCTTACTAGTCACTATTTGTCATCCTTCTACTTGTGGAAAAGAGGGTGCTTCCCATGAGGTAGGAGTGTGAGAAGAGTTCATGCATTGCTACTCGTTCCCGTGTTATCAGGATCAGGTTAGTCGAGAGCGGTGAATCAGGGAAGACTAAGTGACTTCATGGATCATCCAGTCTATTTCCCCACTCATGCAGGATTATTCCCTTCTGGACAAAACCTGCCTAGCTGGCCCCTCTGCTGTCAGGATACTGTCAGGAAGCATTTCCTGATATTTATTCTAAATTTCCCTATTTCTTTGATTTTTTTTTTTTTTTTTAAATTCTCAAATTCTCCTTCATCCTTGGTATTTACAATTTGTAAATAGTTGGTTTATCATGGATATCTGTCTCTGCACATTGCTGTACCCCAATCTTCTTGTTTCCCCCAACTTGATAGTGACCAAAACGACTATTTTGGAAGCCCAATATGACACAAGAAAGGGTCAGGTACTTAGCTCTTCTGAAAATCAGACACTTTAGTCTGTCTTGCATCGGACGCTCAAATACTGAACGTTTGTGAAAACATAAACCTATACTCTGTAGTATCCATTCTCAACCAGAGCAAGTGAAATTTATTTTGTTTAATACACTCTGCTAAAATAGGGTATCACAGCAGTGGCTATTTCATCCTTTGTTTCTAATAGTTTTGTAGTTCTACCAAAAAATCAAACTTTCCAGTCAAGACTTAGGCTCTATCAAGCCGTACTGCCTAAATCATGGTGTTGTAGCTATTTAAGCTTTTTTCCTCCCCTTAGTATTTAATAGTTTATTAAGGTTGGAAGTTTCTGATAAGATAGGTTTCAGAGTAACAGCTGTGTTAGTCTGTATTTGCAAAAAGAAAAGGAGTACTTGTAGCACCTTAGAGACTAACCAATTTATTTGAGCATAAGCTTTCGTGAGCTACAGCTCACTTCATCGTATGAAGTGAACTGTAGCTCATGAAAGCTTATGCTCAGATAAATTGGTTTGCTCAAATAAATTGGTTAGTCTCTCTAAGGTGCCACAAGTACTCCTTTTCTTTCTGATAGTAATTCTTAGGATCATGCTTTTTTCTTTAAAACAGGTGCTGCATTTGTGTTCTATTTTCAGTTAGCCAGTCTTTGCAAAAACCTAGACAACTAGCATTTGTTGTTGTTTTCACTTTAAGACTCTCTTTTCTCTAACTGTAGGATGATGAGAGTCTCCAATACCTGACCCATGAGGAGAAGGATGTTCTCCGGTTTTTTGAAGAAACGATTGATTCTTTAGATGATGACTTGGAAGAACAGGTCCTACATGATAGCGGTATCCACTGTCACTCCCCAAGATCATCGGACAAAAATGTTTCCAGCCATTCAGAATCTGAAGATATCATTGATTTGGTGCAATCAACCCTTGAGAGCAGTGATCACAAGTGTACTCTGAACAGAGAAGTAACACCAGGTAAAATGTGACTGCTTCTAGTATATGTACATTGAAGCAAATCTGTTATTACTCAGGATACAGAAGTTCTAAGTCTTTTCAGTACCAACATACCTCTTGTTCTGAATTTGTTGAATCGTACTTCTTAAAAAGCAGATTTTTCGCCATGTCCCTCCCTGTTGTAGGGGAAGTTTGTGTGCCAGTACCACCAGAGGTGACGCATGGAGTGGGACATGCAGGGTCACCCCCCCAAAGGTTGCTCGGTAACATGGTGCAGCCTGGCGCCCCTTCCTGAGAGGCAGCTGAGCCAGCGGGAGAGACAGAGGCAGGAGAATCAGCTGCAAGCTGCAGGGAGGGGCCTCTGCTTTCCAGGAGGAGGGAGGGGGTGCACTACATTCCGAGGGGGGGGACTCCTTGAGGGGGCGTGACTCAAGCTGTTCCGGGGTTGCTCCCGCCTTCCTCCCCCCAGCAGGCACAGGTTGTCTGAGTACCACCCACGTGGCTTAGTAGCTCAACATTATTAATTTCTGCCCCCCTGCCCCAAAACACCAGAGCACTAACAAAATAAAAGTATCATGAAGTTGTTCCAATGAGCAATAGGAGTGAAATGCACGACCACGACTGTAACAAGTTTACTTGTTCATGCACCCGTTCCTTTACCCACCTCTAGCCCACTCTTCTGTGGACAGTCCTCTTGTGCATTGATGGTAGTGGAGCCACCATGAGGGCTTAGAGGAATGTGGCTTCACTGACCAAACCCCACCACATGGGTAGGTGGCACCCATGGAGCGTGGCCTCCTGATGCCTACACACAGCCAGGTTCCTCAGACTCTCTGCAGAAGAGGAGGACTTGCCCATTAGCAAATGAGCTACTTGGGTCTTAAACATGTTTCTTTCCCCTCTGGTCACAGTAACCAAGAAAGGGCCCAAATACCAGAAATAGAGGAAAAGGAGAAGGCTGTTGAAACACTGCACATACATCTAGCAGGTATGGGAATAATGGATTAGCAGAAGGAAGGATTGTATCAAACCCATCACAGACAGTGTCTAAGTGGAGGTGTTAGTTTGATGCCAGAGGAGACATTAAGCTACTCAAGTTCCAACTTTTTATTCAAGTGAAAAATTGGGGGACTAGGGGGAGCTGTGGGGGGAGAGGCCAATACTCGTGAAAGGAAGCCTTGTGTTCTACTCTCTGCAAGGACCTAATGAGATTCCATTTGTTTTAAGTGTCAGAAGCTGCCAGGAGAACAGATGGCCCTAAATCAGAGGGCAGTGAGCTGCCTGAGAAGATTCCACCTCCCGATGCTCCCCCAAGCCACCCTTCAGCTCCTCCATTGATGAGCGATGAGAGAGTTCTTGCTACATGCCCAGTGCAGCACCCCAAGCTTCATCATGCCATCCCCACTCCACTTATCTTGGCTCAGAAAATGTCCGAGAAGCAAGATGAGACCAAGACAAGCTCTCCCACTTCCCCCAAGGAGGAGAAGCCTGTGGAGACAAGGAAAGCCCCAGTGCAGAATGGAGACTGTTTCCCAGCCCCTAAGCACCCTCCACTGCCTGGACCCAAATCCTACCGGTTTCCAAGTAATATCAACATAACCAATGCAGGTGGGAAAGAATTCAACCAAACTATCTCTAAGGCAGCAGTCAATGTGCAGGTGCGCAAGGCCCAGGTGCTGGCCAACATGAACGGAGCAGCCTTTGGGACAGCTGAAATAGAAGAGAGGTGGCAGAAGAATGAGCTCTTGGTTCGCAACAGAAGCTCCTCCTTAAGAGATCTAACTTCTGAGCAAATACGATATGACGCTCTGACTAAACTAGGCCTGGTGAAAGGAAGGCCAAGTCTGGTCCAACAATATCATGCCCCAAACACACAGAAGATACAGGACTTGCAGGAAGAACGGGGAGAGACTGTTCCTAATGGGTATCAAAATATCCACACAACCTTAAAATGCGATCCCAGCCCTCTCCTTCCTATGGGCAAGACCATGAAGATCAAACCAGACACAACTCTCACCAGTGACAAGGTTGCTCGACAGAATGTTGCCAAAAGCTTTTTTGACCATGGGCAGTCCGACTTAAATCTGGATATGAGAAAGAGATCAGGCTCACTGCCTAGACCTTCAGGATTTCGACCCCAGGGCATAACAGTACAGTTTTCTGGCCGAGGCTCAACAGAAGAAGCCAGGAAAGAGGCTCTTCGGAAACTGGGGCTGCTGAAAGAGACTATGTGAAAATCTGAGGGGACAATCCTGACACCTGGGGGCAAGCGAATGGATTGGCTTTGTGTTGGAGTAGTCAAACAGAATCAGGCTTAAAAGGAAACTGGGAGAACAAAGGGCAGTTCTCTGCTCCTGCAACCCAAGGAGGAACTAAACACTGTGAAATCGCAGGGACTCACTATCTTCACACCAAGAGTGGCACCCCAGAGAGTCAGCAGTGGGTTCAACACTACATCCTACCAAGTTACCTGTCTGATGTTCAGTGACTCGTGAAGACTTTAGAAAGAAAAAGTCCTGGCTGTAGCAGAGGGCATTGCGTTAATGAAGTGTTGTGTGCAGTATTTTTTTTTTATTGTATGTAGATGACAAATCAAATGGAGGATTTTCCTTATGCTGTACCATTCTGAAGCCAAAAAACAGATAGGGGTGTGTGTGTGTGTGTATGATATAACTGAAGTCTTCAACCTATGTGACACAATTCTATGACTTCTTTCTTTCTTTCCTATCATATTTTATTACCCAGCTCTGCCCACATCGATACATAACAGGTGTTGGAATCTTCCTAATCCTCACTCTGCCCAAAATGTCAGCTCAAGCACGTCTCTGACTTGTGCCTCTGCACAGAGGGTGGTTTCCTGTTTGGCCTTCTCTTGGACATAGAGGCCCAGGCTTGCAGTGGGTAACGGCATTGTTCTGCCACTCTATTTGAACGTCACCTCTCCTCCTAAGCAGGTGCTTCCTGAGCATCTAGCGACCTACTGGGTGTACAGTAAAAGGCACCTGCTAGCTCTCAAGGATACGTGCAATGTGTTCATCGTGTTCCCCTGACAACCAAAGAGTAACTTGACAATCGTATAAAGGTTTAGTTTCCTACCAGAAATGATGACCAGAGAAGCCATAGGAACAAGTTAACTTTGTACCCAGAATGAGAGCCTTGTGTTTAATGTCTGTCTTTAAACAAGAGTTCAGCAGAGGAAACCTCATTGCTCTGAAACCATAGTTCTACTCCACTGAGCAGCTGTGGCTCAGTACTTTTGTTACTTTTATTAACTGACAACTGTTTTTTCTAAGTCTTTCCTATGCTCATCCCTATAGTGTGAGAGCCCTAATAATTCCCAATTCAGAAATGTACGTTTCTTTGCAAACATCAGCTTATCCTGCTAACACACCACCAAAGTTATAACCAAAATCCCTGTACATTAAACAGAATTAAAGGCACTTGTATTTTCCAACACATGAAGACTTCCAAAACTCTGTCCAGTTGCCACTTTCCTGTGCCCAGCAGACAGAGTTTAAAAGTGGTGTGAAAATACTTATTTTTTAAATTTTAGAAGGGATTTATCTCCCATATGGCACAGTTACTCTTCCTAAACAAAATAACTCATTTTCTCCTTCCAGAAGTATCCCAAAATACTTTAAGAATAGAAGCTAGTTTGGAATCTAATGGCAAAGTATCTGAATCTATTTACTCATCTTTATTTTTGTACATTTGTAAGAGGCCCAAAACTTTTAATTTCTCCTAAAGGGAAAGATAAACCCAGTCTCCCTCTCTCTCACACTTTTTTTATGTAGCCTGTAGCATTTTTTTCCCTTTCCTTTTTTAAATGGTTGAGTTATAAATCTTGGAAAATAAGAGGAGTGGTTACAATAGAGACTAACACACCCTGTATTATAAAGTTCTGACAACTGTGATAAATATATTTCTGTATTTCCTTGATAGAAAGTTTTAAGCAACACTTTCTGAGTAGAATTTATAAATGAAGCTTTTGTGAAGGAAAATCTTTTCATAATCGTTTACCTGCCTCATAAGTTATAAACATTTTTTTTAAAAAATAGTATTTAATCAGTTTTTATAATTGATTGCATATGTTATGGAATCTGGCTGGTTTTATTATTTAAATGAGGGATTATTTCTTCAGGCTTTTAATGCTTTGATTTGAAATCATGTTCCCTGTTGTAGCAGATGTTGTAAGTAATTTTGAAATAGACTGACTATTCTTCAAGCAAGCAAAGCACTTAAGCATGTGTTTAGTTCAATACATGACTAGATCCACTGAAGCAAATAAGACTACTTGCATGCTGAACTTTCAGCATGTATTTAAGTGCTTTGCTGGACCTGAGAATCTGGTCCCAATTCAGGACTGTATTTAAGCATGTGCTTGGGACTTAGGCTCATGTTCAGGACAGCAGTTAAGTGAGGGTAATGCATTGCTAATGCATTAAACGTATCATCTTAACCATTTTTTATTTCAAATTCTACTTTTTCTACAAGCAAATCAAATTGAAGTGTTTCACAGCTTTTATGCATCAAACTTTTTTGAATCCTAGTAAAGAAACACTACAAATGCCAAACCTGTATAAACCATCTTTACATTTTATCACATTTCTCTCAACAGTAACAAGTATTGATCTTGTGCTTCAATTTTTTTTTCTACAGGTGAGATCACCCTCTTAACAATTAAAAAAAAAACAACAACCTTTTGTTTTACCCAAATATTTCTTTGAGTGAAGCTGAATTTCATATATTAGTAAAATCATAACATTTAAAAGTTGATAAGGTTTTTCTTATCTAGAAGGTATACAAGAGATCGCAAAATCTTCAGTGTTACCTTGTCCTTTCATTCTTCAATTAGGGTTGAATCCTCAGCTGGTGTGAACTGGCATAATTCTAAAAATACAGCAACTGAGGGTGTGTGGGCCAGTGTATTTATTTGGGTATGCTAACATACCCATTACCCCATTGATAAAACCTTTCCAGTGTGCCTAAAACTGTAGAAAGTAAAGCCATGTTCTATATGTGAAATTATTATAGCTGCTAATGAAATAACTTGTATATTAATACAAACTATGTTGTATATCATGTCACTGTGTATGTAAATGTTGGAGGTTTTATTTTAAGGTGGTAATTTGTCTTACATAAATGTGCTCTGAAAACCATAATGAATCAGCTGATTAAACTAACTAGGATAAAACTCAATGACCAGTAGTGGATGAAAAGTGGAGTTATTGTTTTTGCCTTGCAAATGCTTCTTTTATCATCCAGCAGCACGTGACTCCTTTCTTTCTAAGATGAAATAACTGAGGCCATGCCTATCCTACAGGGGCTACAATGGCACAGCTTCAGCTCTGTTACCTGTGCTGGAGATGCAGCCTAAAGCAATGGAAGGGGTTTCTCTGTCACTGAAGTTAATCCACCTCTCCATGTGGTGGTAGTTAGGTTGACAGAGGAATTCTTCTGTTGAGTTAGCTATAACTACCACAGGGCTAAGGAGCTAGGTTGATCTAAACTTTAAGTGCGGTGGGGGATGCGTGGAGGGGCCTCCAGGGTCATGTGCCCCCCTTCCCCGATTTTGCTGCTTGGCTGGTACTGAGCATGCTCACACATATTGACCCTGGGGCTGAAGCCAGCTGCCTTCACTCCCACTTCACTCTTATATACCTTCACTGCCGCACAATTGGCAGGCATGGGTTGTTTCCTTAAACTGCTGACATGAATTAAGCCTTCCCTGTCTCATCCCGGTTCTAGTACTCGGAGATGCACAAATGTAAAGAAAACAGTGTTGTGCATTCAAAATGTAGCACTCATTTCATAAGGCGATATTTGCATCCTTGCCTTTGGGGTAATATCCTTTGGGCCAGACCAGCACCCTTTGTGTACTGTAGTGAGCAAGCAGAAATCATCACCTTTCCCTACCACTTTGCTATTGTAAAAACGTCCTAAAGAGGGGGGGGTGGTGTTTCCTGTATAAACTCCTCACAACATCTCCATGTCTGCAGGGATGTGCTGCCTGCATTGTAGGAAGCAAGCATAACCCTGGAGGAGTATACCTAGAAGAGGGTGTCTTCGTTTTTCTCCTCATGCAGCACAGAGTTCCTGTAAGGAAGATTTGTACAGTAATATGCTCAGTGCTCTTCCTAATTGCTTTTTATTTTTTTTACTGTTTCTCTTCCCTTTCCCTGGGATACTTGTATATCAATAAATGCAGGAATGACAATTTTCTGAGGAAACTTTAAAGTTGCATCTCCACGCCAGGTTAGCGTCTCTGTGGTTGAATAAAAGGGTTAAAGTCAACTTCTTTAAAAAGTGAGGTTCTATTTGTATTATAGCTTAAAGCTGAAGCTTTCATTTGAAATCGCTTTTCAGATTGATGCCGTAGCTAAGAATGTCAAATATGCATGCCTAAAGTGAGGCCCCCATCTCTGTGTTGAGATGCCTAAACCAGTTGTCTCATTTACACAGGTGCCATGCATCTGCCGCTCACACAGGGTGACCAGACAGCAAGTGTGAAAAATCGGGACAGGAGGTGGGGGATAATAGAAACCTATATAAGAAAAAGCCCCAAATATCCAGACTGTCCCTATAAAATCGGGACATCTGGTCACCGTAGGCTCACATCAAAGCTTGTGGGAACTGCTGGTTTATAGCACGACTGAAAATCAGGTCACTTATTTGTGTGATTCAGTCTATGCAGAGTGGCTGGTACATTTATTTTGGCCTTGACATTTTAATTGTATGGTTATAGGGGCTTATTGAAAACCCAGGCTATGCACCAAGTGTCTGTGTTAAAGGGGCTAATCCTTCGGGTGTGTTCATGCTAGAAACGCTGCAGCTGTGCGCCTGTACTGTAGGCCCTCACTACAGCGATGGAAGGAGGTCTTCTGGTACTGCAGTAAATCCACCTCTCCAAGAGGCAGTAGCTAGGTGGACAGAAGAGTTCTTCCGTCAACCCAGCAGTCTCTACAGTGGGGCTTAGTTGGCTTAGCTGGGGGTCTCAGGCTGTGAATTTTTCAAACCCTGAGCAAGGGAGCTCGGTCAACTTAAGTTTTAGATGTAAACCAAGCCTCACTTATGCTTTAAGGCAGTGGTTCTCAAACTTTTGTGCTGGTGACCCCTTTCACATAGCAAACCTCTGAGTGTGCCCCCCTCCCCTTATAAATTAAAAATAGGTTTTTTTATATATTTAACACCATTGTAAATACTGGATGCAAAGTGGGCTTTAGGGTGGAGGCTGACAGCTCGCAAACCCCTGCTCTAAGGCCTGGCCTGCACACAGATTTTGTATAGGTATAACTATTTTTGTCAAGGGTGTGTTTTTTTTCTTTAAAGTTACACTGGTACAACCCCTGGAGTGCATGCAATTATACTAGTATAAAAATGGTTACAGCGGAATAGCTTATTCCTCTTCCTGTGTGGGAATAGCTCTACTGCTATAAGCTTCATTACAGTGATACAAAAGTTGTATGTTGACAAGGCCTAACTCCCCCTTTATGCTCCAACAGCATCATGGGGCTTTATAACTAGCATCAGTTTAACTCAGGCTATGTCGAGTTAATTGAGGGACGTGATCGTTCCCCTCTATTTGACATTGGTGAGGCCTCATCTGGAGTACTGTGTCCAGTTTTGGGCCCCACACTACAAGAAGGATGTGGAAAAATTGGAAAGAGTCCAGCGGAGGGCAACAAAAATGATTAGGGGACTGGAACACATGACTTATGAGGAGAGGCTGAGGGAACTGGGATTGTTTAGTCTGCAGAAGAGAAGAATGGGGGGGGATTTGATAGCTGCTTTCAACTACCTGAAAGGAGGTCTCCAAAGAGGATGGATCTAGACTGTTCTCGGTGGTAGCAGATGAGCGAACAAGGAGTAATGGGCTCCAGTTGCAATGTGGGAGGTTTAGATTGGATGTTAGGAAAAACATTTTCACTAGGAGGGTGGTGAAGCACTGGAATGGGTTACCTACGGAGGCCATGGAATCTCCTTCCTTAGAGGTTTTTAAGGTCAGGCTTGACAAAGCCCTGGCTGGGATGATTTAGTTAGGGTTGGCCCTGCTTTAGCAGGGGGTTGGATTAGATGACCTCTTGAGATCCCTTCCAACCTGGCTATTCTATGTCTACGCTAGAAACACTACAGTGGCATGGATGCAGCTGTGAGACCATATTTAACGACCGTGTTTGGGATCTAGTGGCTGATGAAGCATGAATGAAGACATCATTTTTCCACAGTCTACTGTCACTTTATGACCCGTTTAAATACACTTTTTTTTGCCCAAATCATTGACATTTTTTCTTGAACCATTTTAAATCAGAGCTTAGTTTTAAAATGTTGAGTACTAGCCCATCTCAGTGTTAATTCTCTTTACCTCACCTCCCTTTCCCAGCACCGTTGTATCTAATTCACTAGGGGCACTGGGCTGTTGTCAACAGCAGCAGCTCAGAGTTCTGTGGGCACTGAAAGTTGATAAAGATTCCTACCTTAATTTTCAGCTGAGAGTGGCATTATAGCCTGATCTTTCTGGTGCACAGATGAAATTTACTGTTATGAGCTGGATGAAATCTTGTTGGGGTTGAGTTAAAACGTTGCTCAAATTGAGAGGTGAACATGCCCTTCATTTAAGATAGTTAAATGGATGCACCCGTGTGTGCATGTAC
Organism: Caretta caretta; assembly: GCF_965140235.1. Lineage (NCBI taxonomy): Eukaryota > Metazoa > Chordata > Testudines > Cheloniidae > Caretta > Caretta caretta. Next base: position 340,691,687 of record NC_134206.1, on the reverse strand, counting down.
ACACACAGAGTCTAGTCTGCCCAGAAACTAGGACCAAGGGGGTGGGGGCTTCCCATGGGTACTGTGACCAAGAGTGGGGTGTTATGAGAAAGAGAGCAAACACACCCAGAGAAAGTGACAGAGGCAAAAAAGCCAAGCACTAGCCTTTGAACACAGCGTGACCCTGGCAAAGCTAGCGAGAGAGAGCTTTTGGATCTGTTTGCTAATGAGCCCTGGGGCTGTTATTATGTTTAAATGGCTTATTTTGTTCTTGGTTCCTTGTGTGCTCAGATGAGCAAGACTTTACAAGGTTGCCACTGCTCCAGGATTGTCTTGGAGTCTTCAGGAATTAAAGATTACTCTTTAATTAAAAATTGTCATGTGATGAAACCTCCAGGAATACCTCTAACCAAAATTCGTGATCCTACTTCATAAGGAACTTACAACCAACAAGCTGGCATCCAAGTTATGCTGCATACCAGCTTCCATCTATGTCTACTTCCAGCTGAAATATCCCTCAGGCCCTGAAATTTGCATAGGTGTTTGGGTCAAAAAGGGCAACAACAATGAATATCTGCCATAAAGAAAATCATGCTCTCCCATGTCAACTCTTCCCTCCCACACCTTCCCAAAAGAGAGCGCTTAGAAATCAATTAATCACGTTTGCTTCTTCCTAGCGAAGCAGTTGTCAGCCCATGGGGAAAAAGTGACTTTTCATTTAAAGTAGAAAAATTCAATGGCAGGATAGATACTGAGAAAAACAAACAGCAACAATCGGTGGAACTAGCTTCCTCCTTCCCTCATCCCTAGCAGACAAATATCAAGGAAATTATGAGCTGGGCATTCAGCTGTTGCAACTACCAGAGCCCCACTGAACTCGAGGGCACTTATGCTGCTTTATAACAACTGCCGAGGGTAATTTTGAGCTCTACGCTCTTTATATCAGTATGATCCAAATGATCTTCCTCACTAGACTGAGTCCTCCATGGCTGACTTCCACCCCAGTTGTCATTTCAAACATAGTAAAGAAATGCAGAGAGAAAGCAGCGCATTATAGCCATAATAAGGATTTCAGCAGTGACATGTACTTGCGCTCCTACCCTGTCCCACTTTGCTTATGTTGACTTCACAGCGAAAGCAACTCCAGACAAGGGCCTGCATTTTTGTGGGGGGAGGGGGAGGGGGCGGGGGCCCATGAAGAGTCATGCACAGTGCTGCTATGGTGTAATGGCTCTAGCCTGAACCCCTATGGCCAATGGGAATTAAAGTATTGCCTTCAAGTATTGCCTTAGACCCTCAATTAACGGAGGCAGTGAAGGATGGGAACAACACAGGTGGTTATCAGACCCATTTTACCAACCAAGCAAGGGGCGGCAAGTTATATGAGCCCATGGTGCCCGTGCTCCAGCAATAGTCAGGGTCCGGAGGCCCGGCTCCACCAATGTTTGGGGCTGGGTCTCTCCCCCGGCCCGCTTGCTGCCCCGTGCACCTCCCCCAAGTGTCTCGGCTTGGGCCTGGGGCAGTGGGCGACAGCCCTGCCTCGCCGTGCTGGGCTCCCTCGCCAGCCGCTGCTGAGGGGTTTGGGTGGAGGGTCAGAGGAGTGAGTGAGTGACTGCAGCAGCTCAGGGAGCCCCTGGTTGGCTGCTCAGCTTGCTTTGGGCTTTTTCCTTCCCTTCCTTGCTTCCGCTTTTCTTTTGCTAGTTTCCCTTCTTTGTGGCTGTAGCCAGGGCACGCCAATTGCCCCCAACGCTTCCTCCTCCCCATCTACACTTGGGTAGAAAAGCGGGCTGTTTTGGTGTGCTGCAAACAACAACGCTGCATCGCGCCCCCCCCACCCCCACCCCCAAATTGAGCCAGCTTCTTTCCTCTCTGTCTCCCTGGGTGAAGTCGCTCTCCCCCATTCCCCGTAATCTCTCTGCGGAGTTGAGGGTGGGGAAAAGTTTCTTGATTGTCAGTTTTCCCTCTGAACTCTTGTCTTTCTTGTTTTTTGAATGAGGATTTCTTGCTCTGGGGAAGTGTAACCCCCTGGACCTAAGAGGGGCCCTAGGAGCACGTGCAGTGACAGTGGTGCGGGGTGAGTGTGCTACCGGGGGGTCCTCCTCTCTGGCCCCACACCTGCCTGCACCCCAAAGGCCTCATCCTCAGCCCCATCCCAGAGCCCACACCCCCAGCCAGAGCCCTCACACACACACACACCCCGCATCCCAAACCTCTGCCCCAGCCCTGCGCACCATCCTGAACCCCTCATCCCCAGCCCCACCCCACAGCCCCCGCCCCATCCCACCACCCACATTGTGGAGTATAGGGAAACTGTTAAACGCTTACTGTTTCAAGTCCATTTTTACGTTATTAATATATATATATATATATCTTACAAGTCAGGGGTGGGGGGGGGCGGCTTACAAGGCAGGGGTTGGGGGGCCTTGGACCCATTCTGGGCATCACCAAAAATTATACAAACCTGCCACCCCGGCCTAGTCCTGCACTCTTTTCAGTAGCGTATGCAGCGGCAGATTACGATTTATTGGGGTCCTGGGCCCAAAGAACATTTGGGCCCCCACAAACACCTCTTACTGTGGGGCCCTGCCCCCTTCTCCTTCCCTTCCCCCAGGCCCTGCCCCAGCCAGACCAGAAGTTGGGCCAGGGTAAGAGCCACCCAGGGAGCCTGGGCCATTGTGGGTAGCCCCAGACCCGTAGGTGTAGTTTCACTGCTATATTTGGCTGGGGGCGGGGGCGCATGGTGAGGCAGGCCTGTGCACACACAGATGCATGTTCTGAAGCTGGTTCCCCTGGCTCATTGGCTCGCTCCCCCTGCCTGGAGTGGTACCTGAGCTGCTGGTGATGTGAGGAGGTGATGAGCGGGCTCAACAGGGGAGCCCAAGCCCTTCAGTTACCCCTCTGCCCAAGCGTGGCCACCGTGACCCGCTGGAGTGGGATGTGCCCTGAGTTGGCCCATAGCAAGGCTCCCCGCAGTGCAGGCTCTGCTGGACAGTGCCCCAGCTCCCACTGCCCACAACCGGCCAGCACCTACGCTACCCACCTGGGGTGGCTCTGCATGAGCCCTGGGGCCTTATCCAGGCAAAGGGGCCAGGGCCGGGCGCAGACATGGTGTGGGGGTTGGTGACACCAGGGAGACCAGCCCCACTCCTCCACCCAGGACCCCGCCACTGCCAGACCTGCCCTGCGGCCACTTGAAAAAGAGCAATGCCCCCGCCCCCCAAATCTACACCTATGCACGGACCAGCTCTGGGCACAGCACCCCAGGGGTGGGGGAGGGAACACATGCCAGGGGCTGATCTCAGGCATCCCAGCTCTCTCACCTAGGGCAGGTGGTGGGTCTGGGGCTCCCCACAGTGGCCCAGGCTCTCTGAGCGGCTTTTACCACAGCCCAGCTCCAGCTTCCCACCTGGCCTGGAGCACAGGGCTACATTTCCGGCACTGGTGGCCCCCCCACTTCTATACAGGCTCCAGTGCTCCTGTGGGGGAACCCCAAATTGGCCAGGGCCCCATGGGCCTGTGCGTTAATCTGCCACTGAATATATGCAGATTAGTTTTTAATGTCTCAAGCAAGGGAGTTCACATTCATGTTATGCAATTAATGTAGAACGTATATGGAACAAAACCTTTGAACAGTGCGACCATGACACTCCTTTGCAGACTGCATTGTATAATGTACTGACAAAGAGTATGACTCAATTTCACACACACTGTGTATTGTTTGACCACACTGAGGCTTAATCAGCATCCTTTGAAACATTTTATTCCCACCATACCCTATAAATAGTATCAAGATGGTAGATTTGATTATGAGCAAGAGAGCAGCCAAGTACAGAAATCATGTATACCATGAAAGAACGTGGCAGGCAGGAGATTGCTCTGTCACTAATTTTATTCTCTCTCATTCTGCGCTTGCAATGAGTTCTCTGCAGGGTGCATCTCCAACTGAGCCCCATTAATTTTAATGGACTCTGCACCTCAGGGTGTCGACCTGCACAGAACTCATTACAGGATCAGGGGCTCTAAACACCATGCATGTTTATAGTGCTGTACACAAATGGCCTTAGATATGGTCCCAGCCTCAGGTGAGCCTGGTAAAACAGAGCAGGAATAAGTTTAAATGTCCTTAACTGCCTATATGATTGTTGTACACGCATGAAGTCCCTCAGTACTGGCGACAGAGAAAGCCACATACACTGGGGTCTTCCTATCTCAACAACACACAACTTCTTTCTACACTGAGAATTTCCCTCACTCGCCCTCTAGGAGGAATGAAATGCAGAAGATATTTTCAACACAGCAACTCTGTCTGATGCTCTCTGATGCTAGAAGCACAAACAGCATGACTGTAATTTGCACCGCTCCTAGATGAACTGGAAATGTTTCATAACTGAATTCGCCCAGGTAGAAATTGCAAAACACATTCCTTGGCTGGCTCATTAAAGTCATCATTATTGTTGGCAGAAAAAGAACAAGGCTATCATGGAAAGTACACTACCCCGGATCAAACAGAGTAGCAAGTGTCAGAAGCACTAAAGAACTGCTTTGAGTCATTGCTTATGCCCTGCCCTGGCGACATCTACAAAAAAAGCTTTTAGTTTTGGAATCCTCAAGTATATTTCATGCTGCAGCACCATCCCCGGCTTGCTAACACCTTGTGTTTTTCGTGACTTATAGCCTAACCCCATACGTGTGGTTTGGTGCTGAACGTAATGGCTTATAAAAGAAGGGATAGGTTGGTAGGGGATGTGAAATTGTGGGACAAGTTCAGCAAAGCGTCTAGATTGAGGTAATTTAACGCTTTCTGCCAGACCAAATGTGTATGTTACAATACCTTAGACTCACTCCCTCTTACCAATGCGCATCTTACAGCCTCACCTTACCCATTAACTCTGAATTTGGTCCACATTTTCTGTGTTGGGATTCTAGTCCTGGCTGCAGCTGCATTAGTGCCAACCATTAGCACAGGCGCTGTTTACACTGGTACAGCACTATTGGCACCAGTCCAGCTTACCCTGTTTAGAACCGCATAGATCATGATGCACAGATGTAAATCTTGTCTGTGCTAGGAGGTTGCAATGGTGCAACTACACTGAGACTAAACATCCAGTGTAGACAAGGCCTTATAAGGGTAAGAGTCAAAGGCTATGTCTACACTACAGAGCCTATGGTGGCATAGTCCCTTAATGTAGACGCAGCATACGCCAATGAAAGAAGGTGGTATTCTGCCAGTGAAGTAAAAACCCCCTTTCCATGTGATGTTAGCTATGCCAGAAGAAGCTCTCTTTCTACAGCTGGGGGTTTGTTGGCATAGCTATGTCACTAGGAAGTGTGGGTTTCTTCACACCGCTGACTGACATAGCAATTAGTTCTAAGTGTAGCCCAGGCCTAAGTTGATGAGCCTCGGACAGGAGAAAGGAGTACAGCAAGGAAGTGTGCATTAAAGTGTGCCACAATGTCCACCTTCTTAGTATTTAACTTACACCTGTTTAAACTTTAGACAGACCAACTTACTCAGGGCTTGTCAAGCTAGTGTTTGTATAATTTCACACTGGCATAGCTTATTCCTCCACTCTCCAGGTTGTGCTAATTTAACTATTTTGGTTAAAAAAAGTCTGAGTGCAAGAGTGTCTAATTTACATTTCCTCACACATCCCCTGTGAATTTGGCCCTTTGTTTAATGCTCTTGACAAAGCCTCATTTTTAAAGCATTTCCTACACTATGATTAGTCATAGGTGCTAGTGTGTTTTCATCACAGAACTGGCTCCCAATAGGAATAGTTTCTCCTTCTTTCCCCTGGTGTAAGGCGGGTCTCTCTTCACATTGAGGGTTTCAGACCCAGGGCCTGCCAAACAGAACACCACCTCATCTTTCATGTGCGTGCCCTCTTGGAATTCGTCAAGCATTTCTCAGAACTGGGCTCTCCCATCCGTGCTCAGGGTGACCCCTCCCGAAATAGGAAGTGACTTCCCTAGGCAGCAGCTGGCATGCCCCAGGGGAACACTCACTGAATTGTCAGATGTGTGCTTACCTCTAGGGAACTGGAAGGAAAGGTTATTTTTGGTAATAGGACCAGCAGTTCCGCCCCAGTCTTCAGACTTTCCATCAGATCACAGCTACCTCCTCCTACTTACTACCTATAAAATAAAGAGCAGCAGAAAGGAGCCTGTGGTGGCTGAGGATTAAACAGATGCTGTGAGTAGTAAGAGCCTGGTTGGTGGCCTAGACAGAGCAGCCAGCTTCACTTTCCTATCCCTGGTATGTGCTATACCAAGGTTAACCATAGGTTTTGAAATAGCCACAACACAGCCTCGCTCCCCCTCCCTTCTGAAACCAGTGGGCGCTCTGCTCCATCTGGCGGCCAGGGGCTGCCCAGGGCGGCTCGGTGCTGGTGCTTGGGCCAGCCGGCGCGCAGCTGCAGTGAGGCAGCTGATGCGGGTGGGCCAGGGCTCCCCGGCCGCGGGGCTGTGGGGGTCTTGGACAGAAGCAGCTGGGCCAGGCCTGGGGCTAGCCTCCCTGGAGGGGCGGTTCACCTGCCACCCATGAGTATGTGAAGGGAGCACTTACCATGGCCCACGGGTTTTGTTTCTGTCCTTGCTGTGATGAAGGTCAAGTGGTGCTCATACCTTAACTTTTTGAGGTAACAGAACAGGCTCACACAGACACAACAGCACTGGTCTACTGAGGACCTACAATTAGCGTCCGACCAATGTATGTTTGCGGTGTGGTTGTAGCTATGGTGGCCCCAGGATATTAGAGAGAAAAGGTGGGTGAGGTAATATCTTTTAGTGGACCCACTTCTGTTGGTGCCAGAGACAAGCTTTACAAGCTTACCCAGAGCTTTTCGCCAACTCTGTGTAAGCTTGAAAGCTTGTCTCTTTTACCAGCAGAAGTGGGTCCAATAAAATATATTACCTCACCCACCTAGTCTTGCTAGGCTCAATATATGTTACAAAGGGTATTTTTTTAGTGGGGGTAAGTCCCATTTGAAAGTAAATTCTGAATCCATCTAGTACTGGGTACGTGCATGGCCCACATCAGAAGAATATAAGATCCCCACTAAAAGCATGTCTGTATTTGATTTGTGAAGATTGGCCTCTGTGGATTTGATCAATCAGTGAGTGCCAGTTTCTACCCATGCAGGCAGCAAGCAACACCAAGACACCACATGCTGTTATCGAACATCTCAATTTAGCTGGAATATTGACAAGCAAGAAGCTTGTTAGGCCACAGTTCATTTCAGTGGTACCCTCCCCACCGATTCCTTACAGGCTCTTACCTTCTGATTCCCACACGTAATACAGTGCTCCCATTGTTCCTAAGGAGGCCTCAGTTTAGCAACTCCGCCACCACACAATTTGTGGGTCCCACAAGCACTTGTGTTTGCCCTCCAGGGGACTAACATGCTCTGCTGACCTTCAAATGGCATGACCCACCCCGGAATGAATGACACTGAAGTACACATCAACAGCATAGGAGGCATGAAATAAGAGGGCATTATTTTTCTTAGTTTGTCTCATCCTCTCATTTTAGAGACATCAACTTCTTGCAAGAAGCCAATGGGGCTATAACAGCAGGTCAGGGCATCAAATCTAACTGAATGATGGTTTTCCCTAAGTACAGTGACAGCATGGGCTAATACAGTCCTAGCCCTGCTCTCAGCTCTGCCACTGATTTCCTGTGCAACTTTGGGCAAGTCACTTAACCACTCCATGCCTCAGTTTCCCCATCTGTAAAATGGAGATACTTTGTTTCCTACCTAAGGCTTTGGGTGGCTGAAGTTATGTTCTAAAGTACTTTGAGAACCTCAGAAAGTAGACGCTTTTGTAAGTTTTATTTAACTAAGATGCTTATATGGCTCCCTATTACTTAGTATCTGAGCACCTCACAATCCTTAATGCATTTATATGCAACAACCCTGGTAGGCCAGGCAGTGCTGTTAGCCCCATTTTACAGATGGAAAATTGAGGCCTATGGGGACCTAAGGTAGAAAGTGACTTGCCGAAGGACCCATAGGAAGTCTGTGGAACAGAGCTGAACCGTGGTCTCCCAAGTCCCTTAACACTGGACTATCCTTTCTCTCTAATATTTAACTCTCTCTAACCTTTATTATTTACTGCCTGCTTAGGAGGAAACAGCAACCTGAAAATTTGGGCTCCCATGTGACCAGGCTATCAAAGGAGTGAGTTGTTTATCCTGATTGGGCAATGCAGATAAACCACCTGATGTTTCTGAAGTGGAATGAGACAGAAAGGAACAGGAGTATTTCATAGAAGCTGTCACAGCAAGAGGGAAATTATTAGGAAATAGTTGTCAGCACATTTCTATTTCCAATACACAAGTTGCTGCCAGGGCAGGGAGGAAGAAAACTGGATCATCAGCATGGTCCTTAGGCTTTCTGACAAATTTAATTATATCTGGATATTTCCTGTCTTCCTAAATGGGTTTAAACCTGATTAGGTTTAATTTGCCATTTATGATAGGAGAGATTTTCTAGTGAGACTGAGCTTGGAATATGTTCTGTGGAGTGAAGAGTACGTGTTGATACTGTATACCCTAGGAATAAATTCATGGGCTTTGCTTCAGACATCATGAGAGAGAGAGGAGAAAATTCCCCTTGTTGTAAGTATCACATTACAGGTGATATGGGTAACTCACTCCACTATTTTTTTATATGTCAGTTATGCACAAGAGGCGTTTTTGTTTTTAATTCAGTTAAAACCAAATGCTAATGATTATCACTAATAGGCCAAGGCATGTGTCACCCACCTGGCCCCTGTAGCATGGGAGAGTTTGTGGTCACAAAAGCCAAGTCATAGATTCACGTGCATAATCTTTCTGACGGAGAAAAGAAACTGCTGCAGGAGATACTAGAAACTAAAAAATATTCTTGGAACACCCTGACTGAATTTCCAAAGGTGATTTAAATAACCCAGTCTGACCAATTTAGCTGCAAGTCATTCCTTTTGGAAAAAGCTTTCCCACCAGAATGGTACAGAAGGGCGGGGGGAATCTATCCCTCTCCTCCCACAAAGCAGAGTTTCCTATAGCAGAGAAAAGCTGAAAACTCCATAAAGTGCACGTTGGCCAACCTGATTAACCAGGGGTTCTGTTCCATCAGTTCTCTCTAGGATTCAGTTCAGATCAATAACCATTTAGAGGCTACCGTGATACAAGCTGTATATAATTATGACAGACAGATTAAGTTAATAGTAGAGCCAAACACATTGTCTGAAGGACGCTGGACAAATGCTTTATTAGTTGATGTATGAAGTTTTTTCCACAGATTACTTTCTGCCCTTTATCCAACCTTTATTAACCTGTATTCTATTAAATGTGAGATGATATATTACAACAACGTACTTAAGAAGCTTTGGGACATGGACACATGAGAGATACAACTGCTTTGCATTCAAAACAGTTGCCATCTTCCACATCAGAAGTGGCTGCATTTCATGGTGGGTAATGTGATTCTTTCTGATCCTTTACGTACCTCCCAAGTATGTTACGAAGCTGCATAAGTATTGCCTATAAAGTGCTCCTAGGATAAAATGGTGGCATATAGTGATCACCTTATATCATGGGTGAAATCATGGCCCATTGAAGTCAATAATAGTTTTCGGATTGACTTCACTGGGGTCACGATTTCAGCCTAGAAAGAAAAAGAATGATCAGTCTATCTAAATCATTTCCATGCATATGCAGGAAAGAATGCAAAACAGTATAAAGACACTTCCATTTTTTTTCTACATTGGTTCTTACAAAAGATGAGTGTGGTTTTGCAGCTCAATACCAATGATCCACCCAGCGCTTCATGAGCTGCAACAAGACATTAGCGCGAGTATAGGAAATGGATTTTGTTCCTCAAAGATTTGCAAGGCCCAGTGGAATATTCCTGCGTCATTTTACACATTGCCGTTCAGATGGGGTAGTTTAGTTACAAGTTCACAATCCCTTTTCCACGAGAGAGCATAAAACGCAATGAATGTAGCCACAAACACATTTTTCATTCACAGATGTCACCAACTAAGCCATTTGGCTGCCTGCCCCCTGCTGAACTTTTTCAGGGAGGTCGAGGTAGAATACACCTGCCGTATTGCTGAACGTACTAGGTACCCGGTATGTCCTGAGACGTCAATGGAATGTTACTGGAAGTCCAGCAGGAGAGGGTGGGGTTGGGGGTGGGAACCAGCAGTGCTGAATTTCAAACAATGGGAGCTCAGGAATGAAGAGCCCTGCTGGTAGACCAAGCCTGCCGAGTTATTTTCTCCAGGCTTTGTTGTTGAGTCATAGTCAGACACTGGTGCAATTATGTGATAACTCGCGTGGCCACATTTTTGTTGCTCTTTTTTTTTTTCTTGGAGATGAAACAAGGCCAACTCACACTGACGAGAATGAATGCTTTACGTGACTAATCGGTGATTACATAACCCGAAGGGGAGGCCCATGTGAACAGTGCAGAATGCCAGCCCGGAATGTGAGTCTATGGAGAGTGCTGGGAAACCAAAGTTAGTTGTCAATTCATATTGACTTTCCCTTTTGCCTGGTGGAGTTTGGGGGGGACGGGACGGTGCTAAGACAATGCAAAATCAGAAGTGATTAAAGCAGATGTTTTGGTTACTTTTTACCTGTGATGAAGTGAAATCAAAGGGCGATGCAAGTGCTTAGCACCTCTGAAAGTTAGGTCTGAGGTGTCCAAAGTTGGGCACCCAAAACTGAAGCATCTGCTACTAGGCCAATCTGTAACATCGGGCTGACTGCTCCATCCACACAGAGCCTCACAGATGTCAATGGGACTCTGCGTGGGCACAACAATCTGCCTACTCTACACATTACGGAATTGAGGCCTGGGTGAACCCTTGAAAATTTTGGTCTCAGGCAGGGGTGAAAGTAAGTCTAGGGACTTACCGGTACGGGGCTGGGCTGGGGCCGGCTCTGGCCCCTGGAAGGGGCGGGGCTGGGGAGGTCAGAGCCAGCCCCGGCCCACCCAGTACCGGCAAGTGCCTCCTTCCCCCGCCCCAGGGTAACAGTGGCAGCCGGGGCCTCTGGTAGTGGTTTAAAGGGCCCTGGGTGGTAGTGGCGGCCGGAGCCCTGGGCCCTTTAAATCGTCCCCAGAGGCCCACCACCGCTTCCCCAGGGCTCCGGCAGCAGGGCTCCGGCCGCCACTACTGCCCCGGGCTCTTTAAATCGTCCCTGAAGCCTGCTGGAGCCCTGGGGAAGTGGTGGCGGGGCTCCAGGGACAATTTTAACAGCCCAGGGCTCGGCCGCTCCTACTGCCCCGGGCCCTTTAAATCACCGCCCCAGCCCCACCGCCGCTACCCCAGGGCTCCGGCAGCGGGGCTCTGGCAGCAATTTAAAGGGCCGGGAGCTCCAGCCGCTGCTGGGAGCCACAGGCCCTTTAAATTGTGCCTTGGGGAAGCCGATCCACCCCGCTACAGCACACCGGCTCTTGCCGGAACACCATACCAGGGCGTACCGGCTTACTTTCACCTCTGGTCTCAGGGCTTCTTTACACAGAAAAATCTACTGGCATAATTATACCAGTGTAATTATACTGGTATAATTATGCCAATAATTTCCCCTGTGTAGATGAGTCCTTAGGCCCTGTCCACATTAGGGAAATCCACTCCAGAGATAAGGCGGAAGGCTATATAGAAATAGGCCTTCGTAATACACTTGGAATGCTGCTTGACAGGTAAGTGACAAAAGCTGCATTCCAAAGCAATTAGCACATTGGACCTTGATTAGAAAGAATGAAACTTCAAGATAAAGAGGAGTGAAAGTCCATTAACAAGCTGAAGAAATTCTGGATTGTCACTTGCCTATATATCCAGAGGGATCCAGATTACCTAGGATTAGATTGTGTAGTATTCTGTGTGTAATGCATAATATGGACAGGAACTGACTGGGTCATGTAAATCTTGGACAAAGTCTACTAAAGCCAAGACTACATTAGGGCCCAGTCTACACTACAAAGCTTTGCCAGTATGGCTATATTGGCTTGGAGTGTGAAAAAAATCAACTCCTCCTCCCCTGCCAGACATGGATCTGTAGTATGGACAAGCTTTTGGGATAAAGGGATAAAGCTTTCCCTGACTGAAATGAGCAATACCAGCAAAAGCATTGGGCTTTTGCTGATATAAAAATGTTGCAAAAATGCAATCATATCCCTAAGTACCATTACTAGACCAGCAAACGTTTCTCATATAGAGCTGGCCTAAATCTCAAGAAAGCTATTTTCAGCATTGTTACAGAAAGTTTTCATCCACTATCATCAGAAATCATCAGCAACAGGGCCCCTCAGTTTCTCCATGTGTAAAACTGAAAATAACACTCTCCTCACAGGAAAGTTGGTAATGAATATGTAGAAAGTTCCTCAGATATAAAGTACAAAGCAATATTTTAAAGAAAAGTTTGTGGTTTGAGTAAAGATTCCACAAGTAAGTGGGAAGGGCAGGTTATATTTGACTGCCCCCACCCTTAGGGTATGTCTACACTGCAAAGTAAGCCCATGCTTGAGCCCAGGCTCAAGGTTAACCCCCTCTCTTGCATCTACATTGCAGTTGCATTAACTCAGGGTCCCAGGACCCTGCAGGGCTGGAGGTTCTGAGCTTGAGTCAAGCTGGGACCCAGGGTCTGAGCCCTATTGCTTTGCAGCGTGGCCACAGCCCAGCTTGACTCAGGTCCCGGGAGTCATTAGGAAGTATCCCACAATTCCACGGGACAACTTCCTTCATCCTCTCTATCCCAACAATCTACAATCCACTCTATTGAAAACAGAAGCCCCCCATCCCACCCCAGCAAACAGCAGCAGCTCAGGTCAGCGTTAACCCATTCTTTTCTGATCACCGCTCTGCAAGCACATCATCAGAGAGCCTCCTGGGTTTGCAATGGAGAGCAAACCTGGAATGTGCAGGGCAGGCAGTAAATTTCCCCCACATTGCACCGTGGTCCTAGGGCTAGAGCAACCACATTTCAGTAGTAGTGGTGGCGAAGCTAGGGACTCCGGGATAATTGAGCATTGGCCTACTAAACCCAGGGTTGAGAGTTCAATCCTTGAGGGGGCCATTTAGGGATCTGGGGCAAAAATTGGGGTTTGGTCCTGCTTTGAGCAGGGGGTTGGACTAGATGACCTCCTGAGGTCCCTTCCAACCCTATGATTCTATGATTCTATATGGTTACTTGGACTCAAGTCTGCGCACCGCAGTGTGGATGCCAGAGCCCTAAGTTCGAGCACAGGTTAGAAAAATCTTAATGTCATAGGGTTTAAATACAGTATAGACATGCAAGTCCTGGGATCCGTAACACAGGTCAGCTGTCTGACTCCTGTCCCACTAACCCATGGTTGCAGCGCAGTGCAGACATATCTTTAGGAAGGTAACACTGGAACGCGTTCTTCCAGCTTGTCACTTGAGAAGGGGTCTAAGGGTTAGTCTACACTAGAAAAGGTTTGCCAGTTTCATGTAGATGCAGCTTCTCCCAGCAAAAATATGCTTTCTTATGTCAGTACCCCAAGCAAAATAAGCTAGCAAAAGCACTTTTGCCTGTATAACTGTGTCTACACTATGACTTTTGCTGGTATAAAAATGTCATAAAAATTCACACCCCCTAACCCACATTATTATACTGGCAAAAGTTTATAGTGTAGACTTGGCTTACGTGAAACTTAAAAAGCTACTTTTATACCAGAATAAGAGGCAGGGGGAGGTAGGAAGGTGTGTCAGTGGTTATACTGGTATAACTAGTAAAACTTTCTCCTGTAGACAAGCTCTAAATAAATGTTTCTCCTAAAACAATGACAATTAACAAAATTGTATGCAGTGAGTTATAGCCGTGCTGGTCCTAGGCTATTAGGCCAGGTCTACACTACAGACCTATAGACCTTTAACTATGATGCTCAGAGGTGTGAAAAATCCACACCCCTAAGCGACGTAGTTACACTGACCTAACCTCTGGTGTAGACAGCGCTTTGTTGACAGGAGAGCTTCTCCCGCCGACATAGCGGCCGCCTCTCGGGGAGGTGGATTAACTACACCAAGAGGAGAAGCTGTGCCACTCTAGAGCTGTACGTGAAGATAAGCCCTTCGAGAGACAAAGTGGGTGTGGTAAAATAAAAAGTTATTACCTCCCCCACTTTTTCTCTCTAATTAACAGCGACACTTCAATTGTCATTAGACTTTAATGGCCCCAGTGAGATGGATGGAAACAGTTAACCCTTCTAAGGCTATGTCTACACTGGCAATTGAGCTACAAAACGTTTGTCTTTCAGAGGTGTTAACCCCCCGCCACCCCCGAAAGACAAAAGTTTCGCCGATAACAAGCGCCAGCATGAACAGCACTTTGCCGGCAGCACGTTGTCTCCCGCTGACAACGCAGACGCTGCTCGTTGGGGGTGGAAGTTTTTTGTTGGCAGGAGAGCCAACAACCAGCAGCTACACGGTGCGACTTTTAGCAGCAGTGCTATGGTGACACAGCAAGCTGTGTAGTGTAGACAGAGCCTAAAAGATTGTTGAAGGCTGTCATGGAGATAGCACTACATTCATTTGCACTCAGACTATTACCATCACAATTATAAGGGCTAGATATATAGTTGTTGAAAACAACATCTTAAATTTTGCGGCAATTGAGACGGCCACATGAAAAACGCTGTGATTGTTATAACCAGGTCAGTCAGACAGCTGCTGCGGATGGTTGATTGCACAACGATAGACAACATCTGAGCCACGCTGACTCTACAGCTTCCACTGGTGGTGAATTAGGGCTACAAAATCTGTTAGTGATGTAAATGCAGCATTGAGGTGACCCTATGAGGCTAATGTCGAGACATTAGGAGAAATTATGTGGAAAGACGTATTACGTTTGCCAAATGTTTTGACCCATTCTGTAGAGGGAAGATTTCAAGCTGAAGGGCAGGCAACCCATTACTTTTCTCCAGTACTAAAAAATAAAGACAACTCAGGGACATGACAGACATACCTTTCCTACAAGTAATGTAACAGAACAAAGTATTTCATGAACAGTAACACCTTCCATTCTTCTTTGTCGTACAAGGTTTTTTTCCCCATTCATTGCTCCTTGACTCACTTAAGGGAGGGAAAAGCAAGGTTGGTTTTGAATTAAAAAATACTCTTCAATCACAGCTGAATAATAAATGTCTTTTTTAAGTCACCACATTTTCCCCTATAGTATGAGCTCGGTATCTTTAAAGTTCATAATTCAAACAATATGACTAAATGTTTTGACATAAATGCCCAGTTTTTTGATATCTTCGCAAATAGCTTCCTATTTATAGGTTCAGAACTACACAATGTGGTTAGAAATGTATATTTAGCGCCAACTGCTGGGAGACGACAGTGAAGTGTCATCTCAGATGAGTGTTTCTTGAAGGGTGGAAGAAATATCTGTGAACAATTTAAGGATGCCAGTTGTTCAAAGGAAAATACAAGATATGTAGAGAATATTCCTCATCAAGGAGAAGTTTTGGTTTCACATTGTTTTCATTATTCATTCACTTACTCAGTGTACACTTTCAGTGTTTCAAAGGGTGTGGTGGGGAATCTTAAGAAAGTGGTGTCACTTGCTATGGACAGTATGTAGTAAGTATATCCATCAACCAAGCTTTTTATTTAGCTCTATCTTCAAAACTGATGGAAGTACAGTGACTGTGTAAGCAATTACCAGACATAGGTGATGACTGTTCAGTGACCCATCTATAAGGAATTTTGCGGTCCCAGGGGTCTTCATCACTAATACCATTACAGGTACAAGTAATGTTCACTCCTTGTTGGCAACTTCAGAGGTGCTCCGAATTGAATGGGTGTGGAGGATTAATCACTCACCCTTGGAAATGATGCCTCCCCTCCAGCTCACAGCTGAGGTCCTTGGATGGGGCAGCCTGGAGAAGTTGTGTATCACTGCCCTACAGTGGAAATAAACCAGACTTCATTCCCCAGGGCTGTCAGTTCAGCACCTTTCAGCAGCACTAACTTTACTTACGAAGCCAAGCACTTTCCCATTTTAATTAAACAGAACATTGCAGCAATGAACCAGTGGAGCCTGAAATGGCAGCTCCTCACTAACTGCTGACCGTGTTGCTATGAGAGTGAAGTTATCGCTGTTTTAAAGGGAAATTATATTACAGGTTAAGCTGCAAAAAGGGGTGGGGGCTGCGCCTTTGCGATGCATTAAAAACATCATTAAAACTTTTTTCCTTGACTATATTAGAAGTAGCAGATTTGGATTTCTTCCTGCTGAAGGATCAGAGAGCTAATGAAATGATGACATGGCAAGACTGAACCTCAGCACCCTAGAGGGATGTGTACTCAAGTGAGAAATGTGACAGAAATACACTGTTCCAGCATAAGAGCATTTACCTATCAGTAACTGTAGCTCAAAGTGTTTCCTTGCTTCTGTATAGGCACACTACTGGGTACCGCCAGCTTCTGGAAAGCCTGACCTATGGGCAACGTGCTCCAGCTGCCTCAGCTAAAAGTGCTAGATGCCCTGCTTGAAGTTCAAGCAAGTTTTGTAGGTGAGCTGTATTTCACAAAATCATAGAAAGGCAGGTCTGGAAGAGACCTGAAGTAGTCAACTTGTCCATCCTCCCATGCTGCGGCAGGACCAAGTAACCCTAGACCATCCCAGGTGTTTAACCTGTTCTTAAAAACCTCCAATGATGGCAATTCCACAACATTCCTTGGAAGCCTTTTCCAGAGCTTAACCACCCTTATAGGTAGATTGGTTTTCCTAATATTTAACCTAAATCTCTTTTGCTGCAAACTAAGTCACTTCCTGAGTTACCACCTTTAAAAATGGCTCTTTACCACTGGACATACATTTGCAATATGGCTTGTTACAAAATTTCCAGTTTCGTAGTGATCAAGCAAAAATCCGTTACTCAAATTGTGTTATAACTGTAACTTACCGTCAAGTGGCACGGTCAAAGCTGGAAGTTATACAACTCTATTGCCCACGGAGATCCTTAGCGAGGATGTTTGGTAATTGTTCAAGATTCTCCCAATCATTAAAGACTATTATAATGTATGTGCACAGTGGGTGTGAATTTAAATTCCAAAGGGAACCTTTTGCACGCTTGACTTTGCAACCTTAGAGTTCTTTTAACGTATGTTTTTAAAAAACAAACAAACAAGTCATGTTGAACCCTACTGTGTACTGCCCCTCCATGAGTCATGAGCAGGTTTACATAAGAACGGCTATACTGGGTCAGACTAGTGGTCCATCTAGCCCACTATCCTGTTTTTCGACAGTGGCCACTGCCAGGTGCTTCAGAGGGAATGTACAGAACGGGGAATCATCAACTGATCCATCCCCTGGCAAACAGAGGCTAGGGACACCATCCCTGCCCATCCTGGCTAACAGCCATTAACAGACCTATCCTCCATGAACTTATCTAGTTCTTTTTTGAACCCTGTTATAGGCTTGGCCTTCACAACATCCTTTGTGTGTTGTGTGAAAGAATAGTTTGTTTTAAACCTGCTCCCTATTAATTTCATTTCATGACTGCTAGTTCTTGTGTTATGAACAAATAACACTGATTTACTTTTGCCACACCAGTCATGATTTTGTAGACCTCTGTCATATCCCCCCTTAGTCATCTCTTTTTCAAGCTGAAGAGTCCCAGTCTCATTAATCTCTCCTCATATGGAAGTTGTTCTATAACCCTTAACATTTTTGTTGCTCTTTTCTGTATCTTTTCCAATTCCAATATATCTTTTTTTGAGATGAGGCAATCACGTCTGCATGCCATATTCAAGATGTGGGAGCACCACAGATTTATATAAAAGCAATGTTATTGTCTGTCTTCTCTATCCCTTTCCTAATGATTTCCAACACTGTTAGCTTTTTTGACTGCTGCTGCACACTGAGTGGATGTTTTCAGAGAACTATCCATGACTCCAAGATCTCTTTCTTGAGTGGTAACAGCTAATTGAGACCCCATCATTTCATATGTATAGTTGGGATTATGTTTTCCAACGTGCATTACTTTGCATTTATCCACACTGAATTTCATCTGCCATTTTGCTGCCCAGTCGCCCAGTTTTGTGAGATCCCTTTGTAACTCTTCACAGTCTGCTTTGGACTTAAACTATCGTGAGTAGTTTTGTATCATCTGCAAATTTTGCCACCTCACTGTTTACTCCTTTTTCTAGATCATTTATGAATAGGGCCCTACAAAATTCACGTCTGTGAAAAACACAGGGTGGACTGTGAAATCTGGTCTTTGGTGTACTTTTACCCTATACTATACAGATTCCATGGGGGAGACCAGTGTTTCTCAAACTGGGGGTCCTGACCCACATCCTTACTTCTGTGTTACCTTCAGAGCTGGGTGACCGGGGAGCAGCGGCTACTGGCCAGGCGGCCAGCTCTGAAAGCAGTGTCCCACCAGCAGCAACGCAGAAGTAAGGGTGGCTGTACTACGACCCCCCTTATAATAACCTTGTGACCCCCACAACTCCTTTTTGGGGTCAGGACTGCTGCAGTTACCACTGTGAAATTTTAGATTAAAATATCTGAAATGACATTCATGATTTTTAAAATCCTATGACTGTGAAATTGAGCAAAATGGCCCGTGAATTTGGTAGGGCCCTATTTATGAATATGTTGAACAATATTGGTCCCAGCACAGATCCCTGGGGAACACCACTATTTGCCTCCCTCCATTCTGAAAGCTGACCATTTACTCCTAACCTTTGTTTCCTATCTTTTAAGCAGTTACTGATCCATGACAGGACCGTCCCTCTTATCCCATGACAGTTTACACAGAGCAGAGAGTCTGTGTTGCCAGTCATTGGGGTCTGTGTTGCCAGACAGGGCTCCCTCCTGCTGTAAGCAGGAGATAGTAATTCGCTCTGGACACCTCGAGTAACCCCAAAAAGTGTCACATTTCCCTACAGAACCTGGGATTACTCTAGTTTTTACAGACCCTTCTGCCTCTGTTCACCACAGCCTGTCCCTATCTCCTGCTCTCATCCTCCCTCTCCTGCTCTTGCCCATATTCATCCCCGCCTGGCCCACTAGCCTGCATGACTTCTGCCCATCCCATCAGCTTTTACCCTTCCTCAGTTCCTGGTTCTGCTTCCACCCCTCCTTTGCCTTTAACAGCCCCTCTCCCCCAACCTAATTCCTCCCCCTGCCCATCCTTGGCTTCTATCCATATTTCCTCCACTCTGCTTCTATCTATCCCTCCCCCCAGCACCTGCCTCTCTTCCCTTCTTCCAATGCTGTCTTCTACCCCTGCCCATACCCCCTCCCCACTACTTATAAAAAAACCCTTTCCCTCAAGTCCTTTACTTCTCACCATGAATCTTTCTCTCCCTCCACATGCATTACTGCTCTGGATTTGAATCAGGCTGCCTCATTGTTGCCTGGGCACTAGTATGGGGAGCACTGAGAGCAAAGAAGAGACAGTGCAGCAGTCCCAGACAGCTGGATGGAGCAATTGCATAGAAAGTCCTGCTCCATTACTGCCGTACTGAGATGGTGCATGCTCAGAACAGATGCAATTTTCAAAATTTAGCTGCCAAACTCTAACAAGACTCTACCGAACACATGCCAACTGAGATGTTTCAAAGGTTTATAACCTGGCCAGAGTCGGATGATTTTTTTTTCAGGGAAATAGCAAAAGGCACGTCCCTGGTACTTGAGCAACTCCCAATTTAAAATCCTTGTTTCAAAGCTTGAGGGTACTACAGCGTCTCCCAGATGTTTTGCCCATGTTAAGAAATTTCTTACCAAGTATTTTCCCGAACCTTATTCTCAGAAATGTCTGAACTATTTTTTCTGTAACTTCCCAACAATATTCAGCCTGAGGCAGATATCTGAAATGGAAAATTCCAGCCTGCATGATGAAAGTTTCACAAAATTATAAGCAACTGAAAACAAGGGTCTCATCATGGGAAGTGACAGGCAAGTTTAGCACCTGCACCACCTGTAATATCTTCATTTTAGCCTTTCTTCATATCTTAACACTACGAAGTCTAACTTTCTTGCCCTTCCCCTGACTAATTTTTCCAGTACCTTTTGGAAAGTAAGATGTTAATATTTTACCAACTTGATATATAACGGTAATCAATACTCTGGGGACAGCATTCAGTCAATATAAGAATCTGAAAAATTATTAATCTGTCCACATAAAGAAATTGTGAAAAATTTGAAATACATCTACCTCTCTCTAATACAAATAGATTAGGAGTGAGGAGAGAACCTAGACAGCAGCCAGGGGGAACTCAGGCTGTCTCAATGAAGACTGTACAGTACTATCTGTGTCTGATCTAGTTTGTCAGCTTGTTGGGGCAGGGACCGTCTCATGTTTGTACACTGTCATATACTCCTTATGACACTCAAATAAGTGAAATGCTGGCCAGAAATATCCTCCAGGGCATTTAGTACATAATGTATTAATATTATTTCAGATCATCATTTACTTCAAAATGAACTTAAAGAGAGACAGACACTAATTCTAAATTACAACACTTTATTGCAGCATCGGCAAAGGTCAGATTTCTGAAGCTGGTGAAGATCGGGCGGCATTTCTGTGTGAAATGTTACAATTTTACAAGTCTTTTTATTCTACATGCAAAAACCAAACCAGTGGTAGAAAGAATTTTAAAAGAGCTAGAAAAAAAGATTTAATCAAGTAGTAGCATACAGATGTGCTCTTTAACTGAATGTACTACACCTACCTGAAAGCGAACAAAAAAACACAACTATACTAATAAATAACAGATTGTCAGAAACGGACCAAGAAACCTCATTTCTACCTAGAAAAAAAATAAAATAAAAATTCTATTTATTTCCAGACTTTTTTTTTCCCCTTCTTTTTTTTAAGACACAAAGGCTTGTCAACCCATGAAGGTCAACGAAACATTTGGATCCGCTCCTTGATGTTCTTCTGTCATGCTGACTGGCACATTTTGGTTTTCAATGATACTTACAATGGGCTCAACTATATCCCTGTTCTTAGGCTGGTGTCAGGCTGTTCTATGCAATTTGGGTAAACACTGTGTCAATAAACTTCACATTTTGTCTTTAACCTTAACAGACAATTTTATCTCCTTGGCTCTCTTTGATTTTCCCCCTCCCGCCTATTCCTTTTAGAAAAAGGTTACTGTTAAAACAAAAGCCTTCCCTCTGTGGAGTATCTGATGTTTGGTAATTGATCATAATTTTGTCATCCTACATGTCAGGGTTGCGATAAGATTTTACTGCTTGCTCTACACTTTTCTACTGTAGACTTGAAGCCCCCAAAAGAATATTCTTCTGCCACAGAATGCTCGATTCAGAGATAATGTAACTCCCACTGGGTTTAGAACTCTCTTTGTTTTTCCTCACATCGAGCCATCAAAACCCTTTCCGTTCCAGTGTAATCCATCTTATTTTTAATTGCTCTTTGTTGTAACTGAACTGCTCACTGGTCAAGTTAACCATCTCATTTATTTACTTCCATTCTCATGAGAAGATTAACCCTCACACGGTTCCTGTAACAAAATGCTTTTTTTGTAGGCCATGACTTGGAAGCTTCCACTTGTTCTGTTTTTAGTGGAGGCTGGTGTTTCTTCCCCACGGCTCCAGCCTGTCCCAGGTTTCGATTCTGAACTCTCTAGACTGACATGCTGAGATGTGTCCACGGCTCTCATTTAATTGCTGGAGGACTCCACTATCCACAACATCAGAGATACAGGACCTAATGAAATGACACTTGCTGCTGGATCAACGTCTCCTAAAAGGGGGGGGGGGGAAGAAAGGAAATACATTATCCTTAAAGGACCAAAACCATGCAGTTGTACAGGACCTAAAGTTGGCTGTTGAGTTCGCCATGTCTGGATCTGTTTTATGGCCATTCCTACCCCTTGTAGCTTATATCCTTTAAATTCCATCTTTTCACTTTATAAATACTTTTACAAAAATTGTGTGTGCCAAAGGAAGGCAAATATACCACCATGCAAACAACCCCAGGAGACTGATCAGAGAAATTCTCCTTCCTGACCCATCTCCTCCAAAAATGGGGAAGCTAAGCTTCGCTTCAAGCACAAAAACAGACTACTGTGAGACAAGGCTACTGAGTAAGCATGCACCATTTGTCGAAAGGTAAGTAGATTTTTACTTCGCTTAAAATAGACTTTGCTTTCATGCATAATTTATTTCTTGCTGTACAAGATGTAACAGATGTGGGCAAAGTTTAAAGAAAAACTAGAGCTGGGCTTTCTAGAGTCAAATACTGAAATATTCTGAAAAACTTGTAATGACACATTAAAATCTTAGGTTATACCTAAAATGTGAAGCAATTCTATCTGGGTAAAAGAATGTAAATTAAAGAGATTATATCAGTATGGTTAGATGTGATATAAAGGAAACAAGGTTACATATAGTATGTTTATATATTTCTGTTTATGCTGTTAAATGTATACGATAAAATATACAGGATATGCAATGGGGCTAAGTTCACACTACCACTGGAATCTTTACTGTTGTATTTTACTGTTATTTCAACTGTGTGACTTTAGTATTACATTAATATAGATTTCTGTAGTGCTTTTTGCAAAACAAGTAGCACAGGAAGAAGCTTGAATTTTCATATCTTTAATTAAATGGAACAACTATAGAATGCCACAGAATTTTGCAAAAACAGTTCGATCTGCATTTTTTTTTTTAAAACACAATTTCTTCCTGTCTACTGTTAATGCAATTTTTGGGTTTGGCTGCATGTGTTCTGATGTAGTAACAATCTTCCTCATGCAAATTCTCCCACTAACAGCTGCCCCTATATTTGTGATAGAAAAAGCAGAGAATACACAGTTCTCCCTATATTTTGTATGACATGTCACAAAGCGGAGGGGCAAGAGTAGACTGCTAAAAATCTTAGCAGTAGCATACTGAGCATGTTCAAAAACAATATTTCAGTTACTTATAAAACTTTTCTATTACTAAATTTGTTCCTTCCAAACCTTGTAAAGCTGATAAATTCCCTTTATTAAGAAATATTTTCATGAAAAGTTTCCAATTAGAGCCTTTTGTGTTATAGGCACGACTAAAAAAATTAGAATTCCTTAAAATGGGGAAAGACTATCCATCTACCTTAGCCCTTGGCCAAAACATAAAAAACAGACCAACATTACCTTTTGACGAGATCAAATATGGAAAGGTTTTTAGACAAATTGTGAGCTACTGAAAATAGGATACTAAAATTGAATCCATTCTGGGTTGTTGTTTTTTTTGGTGTTACCTGCAAAACTTACTTTGCATTTCTAAAGCACTTTACAAATATGAATGTTGACTACAGCCCACAAGATAGATAAGGAATATACAGGGCTCACTTCACGCACCGCTGTAATGCAGCCATGTCTGAAGTAGACATTGCACTATTTTAAAAGTGCAAAGTACACTACAGTTTAGGTTAGGAAGTGAAGAACCCCATACACATTTGAAACAGGGAGATTTAGATAGGAACACAGAATGTAATGATCCAAATTGGAACATGGGCAGGATTCCCAGGATAATACACCCACTCTCATGAAAAACACAGTCTTGTTGAATAAGTAGTAATCCTTGAGTGTAATTCCATCAAGGGGATCTGCTGATATCAAACCATAAGAGCAAAACTCTTATGATTGGTTAATGCACGAGATCCTCAAGTTACAGATTTCCGCTCAATCCCTTTGTCTCCTCCACCAACCCAAAACTCCATGCCCTTTTCATTCCTGAAGTAACCTCTTTCTTCCTGCGTGCCAAGTGCCCCCTTTCGGCCTCCTCCAAATACCTCCTCTCAAAACTCACTTTTCGGTGTGCTTTCCATGACTAATCTCAGCTTCGGCGCTGTCTGTTCCCTCTCTCTCGCCTGACCACGTTAAACAAAGAAACAGGAATGACACGAAATAGACACACAATGAGCATCTGATTTCTTTTTAAACATTACTGTTTCATTAGCAGATTTCCTTCTTACATCTTATGTTGCTCATAGTGGTGTTTTCTTGCTTTACCACCACCTCAGTTTGGATTGTATGATCTTCAGGGCAGGGACCTTGACCTTAAAGAACCATGCACACCAATGACAAGTAATATGTATATGCATGTGAACACAGACAGAGGTTGGAGTACTAGCTTAGGAATTTCAAGGCCTGGATTCAAGTCCCTGCTTTGGCACAGACTTCCTGTGTGACCTTGGAAAAATCACTTAATGTCTCTGTGCCTTAGCTCACCATCTGTAAAACGGAAATAACAACACTTCCTTACCTCACAGGGGTGCTGAGGATAAATACATTAAAGCTTGTGAGGCCTTTGGATATTACAGTAGTGTGTTGCCATGCAAGTACCTCAGATAGATTTTTATTCACAGGACTAATAGTTGATTATACATGGGATGGAGGAAATCTCAATGATTAATGCTTGCAGTCAATCTAAACATGTTAACAGGTGTGAAGTTGCTGAAAGGCAATATTTCTCAAACACACCTTTTCTTCAAATTACATACTTTGTTTTAGTCTATCCCTTTTGATACCAGAAAAGGATAACACTAGACAAGAAACAAGTGTTATCAAGCTCCATGTACAGTCAGTCTGTTCCTTTAGCAAAGTTTCAAAGTGCACATTATAGGTCTAGTATAGGGTGGAGACTGCTCAGATCAGTTTTTGTAGGATGAACAGACTTAAATGAATACATCACGCAAGCTTTATTCATTAAAAAAAGTATTGTTTTCACCTTCACACAGCCCTAGACTCTCCTGACTTGCAGCGTCCCAATATAAATAGCTAAAAGCAAGAGTTGAAGCTATTTTAATAAACTATTTTACATGCTCATGCTTCCAAACAATAAGATACCCTGAAGCCAAACACAAAGCCAGCTATTAACCACTGTATTTAAACTGGTAATATAAGGAAAGTATCCTAAAGTGTAGTACTTTCCAGACTGCCATGAAACTGCAATGCTCTGAGCAGGTAGTTGCAGATCAAAATTTAACATCCTTTATTTAAAAATACTTGAAAAGACAAACAGGTAAAGCATGTCAATACAAATTTGCTTTTTATTCCCCTTAGCACTAACTGTAACCCTGCCTACACACCTGCATTATGTGAATGAGAACCACACATCTCCCCAACCTCTGGGAACCCAGTGAGCACTCACATGCTGGTATGAAGAGGTAGGAGATATATAGGAATGGGCCCTAGAGCTCTACATCTGCTTCTAACCATCCTGATCTTGCTCAATTCCTGTGCAGCCTGCTGAACACAGAAAAACCTGCAGGATCCCAGAGACTGGATTTTCTCATCCCTTGAAGGTGGCACTTACAGTATATTTACACAGCAAAGGAAAACCCACGGATGGCCCATGCCAGCCAACTCGGGCTTGCCGACTTGGGCTGTGGGGCTCTTTCATTACCGCGTAGACTTCTGGTCTCAGGCTGGAGCCCAAGCTCTAGGACACGTGTGCACACATCCACACACATTTCTCTGTGAGGCAGGAGGGTCCCAGAACCTGGAAGTCCACACAGCAATGAAACAACCACACACAGCCTGGAGCCCTGCAAGCCTGAGTCGGCTGGCACGTGTCAGCCACGGTTGTCTACTTGCTTTGCACACATACTCTTAGGAGCAGGGTGAACATTACACTGCTCTGCTGGACTTCCCCACTACTGCAGAAATTTGAGAGAGGAAGGGGGAAACATGTATGGGTATGCATGCAGGCAGATGCATGTTGCACAGCAAGAGGAAAGAATCAAAGAGGGGACTGAGAAGAGGCCAAGATTGGAGGGACTGGGTGAAGATGGCTGAGGATTGTGGTGGAAAGCAGAGTTATTTCAGAGTTTTGAAAACCAAGACAGCAGTGTTTGAATCTGAAGTGGTTAGGATGCCTAGGAAAACAGAGGATGGGAGCAACAGATCCCATGTCCCGTGTAATGTTGCTACAGCCTCTCCACTCCCCCTTTTAAAAGAGTAGGGACTGAGAACGCTAATATGGGAGTCAAATAAGGATTTCAGAAGAGGCAGAATCAAAATAAGGATGAAGTCTGGCAAAGATCTGGGAACTGTGACATACCAACATATAGAGCTTCTCTAGTCTTGGAAAATTACTAGTCCTAGCACTTAGTGTAGACAAAGAAAGATATGTTAAGCCGAATGTAGTCAACTTTAAAGTGGAGCTGTGAGAAGAGAAGTTGGGATCCAAGATGACCAAGATTTCTGGCCTTTAGAGTAAAGCTGAAAGAAGAGAGAAATGCAAGAAGATGGGTCAAAAGGACAGCTGTATGGAGAGTTATACAAGCAGTACCCTTGCTCAACAGCGGAAACAGGAAATTATCATGTTAGCAGATCTAAATTTTCCCTTGTTAAGCTTGCCTTTATTTCTCAGCATTAATAAAACAGGCTTTATTATGGGATTTTAATGAATATTTGGGTAATAAAATCCCAACATCCTGTTATTGTCTTTATGCTTCATTTCTCATTTAAATTGGTCATAGAAAAAAATCAGACAGATGTAAAATAAGTGATCCCAAAACTGTCATGACAAATGGTTTCACTGAAATCCAATTTGATTAGGTTTGTCAACCAGTAGACAATCACAAGAAGTGTCTTCTTACAGAGCATACAACCCCACAGGTGAAGGAGTTTATACTACTGAGACTAATTGGTGAGGTTTACTCTTCTCCCAAACAAACCACTCCTTAGAAGCACGCTCTTTGATGCAGATCAGATAATTAGTTCCTCTTTCCATGAAAAACTTCTGAAAAAGCAATTAGTCTTTAAGCTACTGCTATTAAAAGGAGAGGTTTTTAAAAGCAAACTAGAGGTTAAAAATGGCATGAAAATCACTATTTCTATGCTCAAATTTCTTCTTTGCAATCTCTGGTGCATTTATTAATAGATGATTTATATCTTTAAAACACGGGCCCAAATTTCATAATATGTTGCTTATGTATACTTCCCAGACCTGACAGAGCTCTGTGTAAGTTCAAAAGCTTGTCTCTCTCACCAACAGAAGACAGTCCAACAAAAGGTATTATCTCACCCTCCTGTCTCTCTAATATTCTGGGACCAAAACGGCTACAACAATGCTGCATAATATATAAACAAATCAGTTAAGCAACCTGAATATAGTTTAAACCATTCTGGCTTTCTGGCCTGCTGAGATATATTTCCCAAAAGTATTAAACACATTTTTAAAAGGAATTTATTTGAAACAAGAATCTACACCTGAGATTTATAGTAGAATAGTTTAGTAGTGGGGCTATCCTTCCTGAACAAAGACTAAACAATTATGATGTCTTCTGTGAAAGTATCAGATTGACAATTTTAAGGACTGAAGTCCTAGCATTATGCACAGAACCAGTGCAGAACAGGAAGTGGTAGTGCAAACTTTCCCCACTCTAGTCCACCAATGTACCTTGACCTTGATCTGGAAGGACAATATCCTGAGGGAGCTGATGGTAGATTATCTTGGAATTCTTGTTGAGTCTCAGTGGAAACCCAAGACTTACTGGGCATAAAGACAGAGTAAGACCAGCAGGTCCTTAGACCTGACACTAAGCAAGCAGAAAATCTAACAACAACAACAACAAAATTCCTTTGGTTTATGGTCCAAGAGTTTGCAAGAATCTAATGACTAAAAGTATGAGGTCAGCAAACTTCTTTGTATTCCTAGTTCACCACAGAAACAGGAGACTCGGAGGAGTGGCAAGGAACAGAGGGCTTTTATTATATTTAATTCTACAATTTATGGTGCCCCCAACACAGCAATAAGTATAGCATGTATATCTAGACAAACACACAGCATGCAAAATTAACTAGAGACAAGGTAATGATTGCTTGAGATCTCAGACGTCATAGTAATATTGCTTAAGAATGACTGAACTACTGACATGACTGACTAGATCAGGGATGGGCAAACTACGGCCCCCTGAAAAGGAATTTTGTCAAATTTACAAACTAAAATCTTTAAACAAACTGGTTAACCAAAGGGATTAAGTCCTGTTTTTAAGGGTCTCAACACAACCAGGCCTTGAACTGGAACAGTGGGTACCTAGGCACCAGCTGCCATCTTTTCCTACATCTCTCCTGACATGGATGCCACTGATCAAACACAGCAAGAAGTGCTAACAATTAAAACTGCAGCTTCTGAGTTAGGGCTGTATCAGGTAGCTGAAGTATTTGGCTTGCTAGGGGATTCCGAACTGGAAGAGAATAAAGCCAGCCAGCTCCTGTAGATGCGGCTTCTGCCACAAAGACCCTTGTTGCTCCTGCTCCTCTTGGTCAAGGAGGGGTTCCCCATTCTACTAGCTCTTGCTTCCTTATGGCCAGTGGCAATTCTGGGGCTTCTTCTCCCTCCTTTTCCATTTTCATCAAGAAATGGTAGAGAGGGCAACAGGATGATGGGATGAATGGCTAGGAAGGAAGACATGCAAATATGACCGCAAGGGGTCACAAGTGGGAGCTGTGGGCAGAGCCTGGGTTAGTACCATGCAGGGTCGACTTTAGCAGGGTTTCATGGGTTCAACTACACCCACAGAAATCATGAAACCCAGGATGCAAAAACACAGTGTATGTGTGTGTGTATTTGGGTTCACTCCTTCGCACGAGAAACTGTGAGCAGCTCCATAGTCTGTGCCCTGCATCATGGTGATGCTGCTCCTGGCCACGTCACTTTGTGATGATGTTAGAGTTGTGTGCTGCTAGGCAGGCCCGAAGGGCAAAATCTACCAGAGGGAACACTGGTGGGTGGCAGGGTGATGCCTCCTTGTGTCCCGATCTCCTGAGCTCATGCTGGGGCCTCTGAGCAGCTGGGTCTGGATGCTGAACAGAGCCACCTCCCGCACTGTGTCCAGGGAAGGGTTTCTCTCATTGCCACAAGTAACTGGGATTGGCCCCAGGACAGCCACACAGAGAGGAGCAGCCTTACTGGATCATCACTCCTCCTTCCCCCACCTTCGGCCCTCTCATTGTATCATGCTCTCTTTGTATTTATTTTTCATTTTGTTTCAGACTGCGATTACACTCCACTTTATTACACTGCAACCACTGAATTAGGAGGCTGTGCCTGTCCCTGCTACCAGGCTACATTCCCACTCCAGTTTGACCCTTGAACACAATCTTAAACATGAATGTGCTAGCGGTGCCCACACAATAGTGATAACCAGCAATTAAGACCACAATAAATGGAAGACTAGTCTGGCATGTGTGGAGGGGCTGTCTAATCTGTGTCTTTAGCCTGATTAAAATTTCACATCAACAACATTCAGTTAGACAAAGGATCCTTGTAGAACCCATCCCTCGAAGTTACAGATGCCACAGTTAACATTTTTTAAATGTTTCAGCAGGATGGCTCGATCTGTCAGTAGCTTTTCAGCACAATACAAATGTTGAGGTTCATGTCATAGCTAATAAAAAAAAAGTACGGGTGAAACACCATGCCAATTTCTCCACCACTTGCAGACTGTTTAAAATCCTCAAACAAATATTTATTTAAAAGCAATCTCTGACAATCTCCAACATAACACACCCAGAACTGTTACCCGCATGAATCCAACCAGGAAGTTCTAGAACCAACAACAAAAACCTGCCTTCCATAAAGCAAACATGCTGCTATTTTAGTAAATATTATGGTCACTGAGCCCTGACTCATTACTGTGTGAAACGAGCCCCACAGTGTGTCAGTCTGATCAGTAATAGGCACACACGGAAAATGAAGAAGAAAGGAGAGAGCACCCATCACATAAATGGGAAAACAAATATGTTGCTTTACTAACTCACTCTCACATTAGAAAAGTCGTGCTTCTTGAAACAGGAAATCCCTAACCTACAGGCCAGATTGCAATACCCTTGCTCACAATGCATAGTACTTTACACCACAAATCTCTCTGAAGTCATTGGGAGTAAGGTGTGAGTAAAGGGTATCGCAAAGGGGCGTTAAGCATTAAGGCATTCTTCAAGATTGTGTTCACTATTCTGTTGCCCCTTATTTACTGTGCTGAGAGAGAGAGAGAGAGACAGACAAAACTAGGTACAAAAAATTTTAAGTTTGAGGGGAGAGTTGCATAGGGGGGTGCAGAACTTCTACAAGACCTGCTGCATAATACAGCACCTGGGAGTCCACTCCACTCCCCCCATGGCAGGCACTGCCCACTTGTCAGTGATGCACAAGGGCCTGTGTCCCTTGGGGAGCACAGGGGAGCCAGAGGCTAGGAGCTGCAGAAGCAGCAGCCCCAGAATGGGTTCCCAGGACTCACTCCCATCCCCAGTGACTGTCAGAGCATTTTCATCAGTGAGACCCTCCAACTTCATTGAATGTCACTTCATTCCCAGCCCTGTATCCCCAGACACACCCCAACCCATTGAATGTCACTGCACCCCTCAGCCTGCTATTACCAGAGATCCCCCAACCCTAATCTCAGTGAAACCCCCAATCCATCCTGCCAAACTTCAGTATGTATTTTGTTTTAATAATTTGTATGAGGCTTGTTGCCTCATTAAAAAAAACCTAGCAAGTATAAATAGCTTAATAAGCTGAAAATGGCATGGAATTATGGAATATATACACACACACACACTCCGGCCGGGGTGCTGGGTCGGGGGCCGGACCATGTGGCTTGGCCCCGCTCCAGCCGGGGCTCTGGGTCAGGGCCACACCTTGCGGCTCGGCCCTGCTCTGGCCAGGGCACAGGGTCAGGGCTGCACCATGTGGCTCGGCCCCACTCCGGTGCTCCAGCAAGGGTGCAGGGTTGGGGGCTGCACCACACGGCTCCCAGAAGCCGCGGCATGACCCCCCTCCAGCTCCTACGCACTCTAATGGGAGCTGCAGGGGCAGACAGGGCAGTGTGCAGAATGGCCTGGCCGCGCCTCCGTGTAGGAGCTGCAGAAAGGACATGCCTCTGCTTCCAGGAGCCACTTGAGGTAAGCGCCGCTCGGAGCCTGCACCCTGAGCCTCTCCCCCTTCCCCAGCCCTGATCCTCCTCCTGCTCTCCAAACCCCTCGATCCCAGCCCAGAGCACCCTCCTGCACCCCAAATGTCTCATCCCCAGCCCCACCCCAGAGCTCGCACCCCCTCCTGCATCCCAACCCCAATTTTGTGAGCATTCATGGCCCACCATACAATTTCTATTCCCCGATGTGGCCCTCAGGCCAAAAAGTTTGCCCACCCCGTTTTAGATGATTTTAAAACAGAAGTATTTCAGAATGGTATCTAGAAATAGCTATTAATCTGCAAAAAACTCAGACTTCTAATAGGCTTAAATTGTGGTGTCTGCTGGTCTGGCAGCTGCTTTTAAAGGAAAACTGTACTGCTTTTCTAATACGTGTTGTTGAGATAGATTTTGTAAGAGATTACTATAGAAATACTTATTAAAGAAAGGCTTGCAGAGGTTACAATCATTCAGTGGATGCGAGTGGTTCAGAAGCCTTGTCTACACTCCATAGCCAGTATAGCTATGTTGGTAGAACCCCCTAGTGGAGATGCAATATAAACCAGCAGATGGATTGGTTCTGCCAGCACAGCTACACCGCCTCCCCAAATGACGTTACCTATGCCAACAGAAACACCCTATGCAGTTGCATCTACACTGGTGGTTCTGCTAGCGCAGCTATGTTGGTTAGGGGGTGTGATTTTTTTCTTCACACTGTCAGCTGACAGAGCTATGCCAGCAAAAATCTGTAATGTAGTACAGGCCTGAGCTTGCATGCACCTCAGGCTCAGCTGAGTTCCTGTAGGAAAGTTGTACTGAGAAGGGAAGTTTTTCCCATTGACCACAGGTCCGGTCTACTCTACAAACTTAGGTTGACGGAAGCCGCCTTATGTTGACATAATAATGTATGCAGCTACATTACCAGGTCCCTTTCGCTGACCTAACTCACCTGTTACATTGACTTAATTACTCCACTTCGGCGAGAGGTGTAGCGCTTAATTTGATGTTGATGGGTCAATAGAGAGCAGCGTAGATGCAGCATTGTGTAAGTCCACTGAATTGACCTCCAGAAGATGCCCCACAATGCCCTGCTGTCAGGGCCGGATGTAGGGGCAGGAGAGCTGGGCGACCACCTGCGGTGCCAGGCTTGTGGGGCGCTGGGGCTGGTGTGCTGTTTTTGTTGTTAGCGACAAAAGGGAAAATAGAATAGAAAAACAAATTAATTGACCTTATGGCAAGGAAGGTGCTTGATAGCACTGATGCAGCTTGGTAAAGTGAAGTAATAGTGGACTGCACTCCTGACATTAATCAGTGAAAAGATGTCATTTACAGTAAGATTTGTTGATGACGAGGATGGCTGTGTTAAAGTAAAGGAACACTTCATCTGTGTTCGGTCTGAGGACGATTCTACTGGAAAGGCCTAACAGAACTGTTTAAGAATGTCTGATTGAGAATAAAATAAAGCTTCAGGACTGCAGCGGCCAAGGCTACGACAACAGCATGAACACGAAGGGAAGAAACAGTGCTGTCCAGGCAAAGATCCCTGCACTGAATCCAAGAGCTTTCTTCATGCTTTGTAGCAGCCATTCTCCACCTGGTTATGTCAGATGCAGCCTCATCTTCTTTAGATTCAGTGTGTCTCTTTGGAGTACTGCAAAGGATAGACATCCTGTTTTCAGCATCAGCTATCAGGTGGAAGATCCTCATGGACAAGGATACAAATCTGACTGTGAAGCCACTAAGTGACACACACTGGGAGAGCCTCATTGACAACATAAGGCCAGTGAGGTACCAAGTGACCGAGATGGATGACGCCCTGATGGAACTGGCACAGTCGAGTAAAGCCGAAGCCAGAATCTGACACAAGGCGGAAAGCCTGGCAAACTAGATCACTGACTTCAAATTTCTGGTCTCAATTGGGGTTTGGCACAATATCCTGTTCCAAGTAAATGTTGTAAGCAAGGCATTACGAACTCAGTCGATGGACATCCCGACTGCTACTACTTTGATGAGAAGCTGCCTTGATTTCGTTGTGGGCTACGAAGAAAATGGATTTGAAGATGCCATCACTGGTACCAAAGGAATGGTGGAAAACTTAGGAGTGGAGCCTGTCTTCAAGGAAACTTGTATTCATTGGAAGAAGAGACAGTTTGGTTACAAGAGCACAGATGAGGTGATGGGAAGCTCGGAAGAAAAATCTCAGATGACTTTTTTTGCTTGCTCATTGACACTGTTTGAGTGTCCATTGAAGAAAGGTTTGGACAAATGAAGCATCACAAAAAGATGTGGGGTTTTTTGAATGACCTTACTAAGCTGCCAGTGTACAGGAAAATGCTTGAACAATTCTACGGACCGTCACCAGATGCTGATACATGGGGAATGTTCTTACGTCAATGATAAAGACCTCTATGTCGACTGGACAACATCTGTCACAGTTTGCAACATGGGAAGCAATCTCCACTCCAAGTTCTCGAATTCATTCATGAAGCAGAACTGAAAGATACTTTTCCAAATGTGTCGATAACTTTGAGGATTCTGCTCACACTGCTGGGCTGGTCACAGTTGAGAATGGTGAGTGCAGCTTTTTGAAGCTCAGGCTCATTAAAACAAATCTTCAATCAACCATGGCTGACGAGGCTGACATTGCTTGCTATTTTATTGCTTGAAAATGCCATTGGCCAGTCTTTGGATCTCTCTGACACTGTACTTCAGTTTGTGAACGCAAAGGTGAGAAAAGCGACCTTTTGAATAAAAGAACTAAGATTAATTTTCTAACGGGGTCACCCATTGTAACACTATTTAATACTGGTCCACCTAATGTTGGTGCACAATTCAATTTCTTTATGTTAGTACATTTCAGTTATTCTTAAAATTAAAAAGTTTCTATAAACTTAGAGAAAATAAATGTCTTTTAGTTTGCTTATATATGGCATGAATAAAAAGAGAGACTTACAGATTGTAGCATGCACATTTATTGTCTTATATGACAGGGATAAATCATAAATGCAAATTGTGCAAAGTTGTGAAATGGGCTACAAATACAATAAAAAATAAGGTATTCAAAAGTTTAACAAATGAAAGGGAGTCGTCAAAGATGCTCCTCACCTGGGGTGCCATGTGGCCTAGGGCCAGCCCTGTCCACTGTGACCACTCTGGAGATCGTTTTCAACTCTGCTGCACAGCAGCCAGGTACACAGGAAGCAGCCTCTCCCCTCCTGAAGCCCCAGGAACTTTGGAATTCCCATTTCCAGTTTGATCAGCATGGACAGCTTGGCAGCCCAGCTGACCATGGCAATTCAATGCCGCAAACGTTCTCCAGCACTGGAGTACACAGGAGGTGGTGGGACCTTATTCGTTTGTGGGTAGAAAAGTCTGTGCAGGCACAGCTCCAATTCAGCTGTAGAAATGTTGACATCTACGAAAAGATCGTGTGGGGTAGGGTGAAGAAGCGATGCACCAGGGACATGCGTAAGTGCCGCATGAAAATCAAAGAACTTTGGCAGGCATACCAGAAGACAAGGGAGGTGAACAGTCGTGCTGGTTCTGCGCCACAGACATGCTGTTCTACTATGAGCTGCATGTGATTCTCAGTGGCGACTCCACCACTACCACCAAATGTAGTGTGGATACCTCCCACGCTGAGTCCCAGTCTGAGTCCTGGGCCACCTCAGGCAACAATGAGGAAGACATTGTGGATGAGGAAGAGAATGGGAGACAGGAGAGCAGGAGATCCATTTTCCCTGAGACCCAGGAGCTATTTTTAACCCCAGAGCAGTCCAGCCGGTCGCAGGACAGCATCGTGGCCGAGCATGATGGGAAGGTACCTCTGGTGGGTATGCAATTCCAATCAAACTGTAGGGGTTACATGCTCTCACATCTTATGTTTCATCTGAAGAAAAAGTGAGGTGCGGTGGGGATCTGTTTCCCAGTGTCTGCTCCAGCTACGCACCAAGAGACCCCCTGGAAAAGACTGTTTATGTGCACAGCGATGGCCTGGGAATCCTTCATGGAGGTACTCTGCAATCCTTTGCAGAAGGTTTCTGGGGAGGCTACCTTACTTCTTCCACCATGGTAGGACACTTTCCCATGCCACTCCAGTATTAATTCTGCTGGTATCATTGCAGTACACAGCATAGCAACATAAGGACCAGGTCTGTACCCTGAGGCTTGCAACATCTGCTCCCCTGCTGCCTCTGTTACCCTGAGGAGACTGATATCATAGGGTCACCTAGGAAAAACAGGGGAAGTTTTCATTACAAGAGCTTGTATGCAACCAATAGAGCATGTGATCCCCCACCCATGGTGATTTCCAGGTCCCTCAACCATAGTTTCCCTAATATGCCTGTGGTCTGGGTGGCTGGGATCGGTGTTGAACACACAGTCTGCAAGCCTAGGGCAACGGCTACAGTGTTGGGAGGGAGAGGGGTGGAATGGGTTTCCTGTGTTCTCTCATGGCAATCTGCAACCCCCACTGGAGCTGCTGTGGACAAAGACCACAGGTTGGGAGGCTTGACACTAGTCCCTGGCCTCCAAGCACCGACCATGGTGCTAAGGGAAAGGGGCATTGTCCACCTGCTCATCTGTGCTCCCAACGTGGGCTGCCCATAAGTTGCAGCACAAGGCCCGTTGCCCATGCTGTTGGCTCACACTCACCATGGCTGGAACAGCAAACCGGTTCACTGAATAGCTAGGGGGATACTGATTATGTTCTGGCTTGCACTTCAGTGTAATAAGGGAAATGATTTTAAAATATCTACTTTGTACTAGACTCAGTGTATGCACTGACAATGGTTACCTTGTGCTTTGCATGCCTTACAATGGAAAGCTTGGCCTTCAGCACAGCCTTCACACTGACAGAGAGGCTTTTGCAAATTAGAAGATGGAAAAAAGAGAACGTATGATGATATATTCAATGAGATAACGAATGTCTCTGGGACAGCTGACACTGAGCTAAGAGCATGGAGAATTTCATTGTCTGAAGACATGGACAGGGAGACCAGGAGAGCATCCCAGGAACATGAGCGTGCCACGCAGGATGAGATGCTGCGGATTATGAAGGACCAGTCAGACATGTTGAGGCATCTGGTTGAGCTTCAAGAAAAATAGCTTGAGGCTAGACTCCCTCTGCAGAACAGCCTGCAAGCATTGCCTTGTTTCCAATCCCCTCCCCGATACGTTCCAGAATGTGGGGTGTGGGCGGGAAAGAAGGTGCAGTATTCCTGCCACTCAATACCGGGGACAATACTAAGAACAAAAGGTGGCCATTCGAAGATCTTTGATGGGCAAAACTTCTGTGCTTACACAGAACAAGTTGACTTGGTTTCTCCCTTTCCAATTTTATCACACCGTTTTCCCAAGGTTAAATTATTTTTCTGGTCTTTCAGTTTCTTTATGTTTGTGAAGTAAAAGTCAAGAATGAAATACTCTATTTATTCCAAGTTTCGGGGGGGAGAAGGGGAGGTACAGGGAAACTGATGCAACGGAGGGGATTGGTATGGAAAGGCACAACACAGATGAGCAACGCACATTACTGTGGCTCATTACTGAAACAGGTTTTCAAAGCCTCCTGGAGAGACACAGCTCCTTGCTGGGCTCTTCTTATTGCCCTGGTAGTTGGCTGCTCAAAACTACCTGCCAGCCTATCCACCTCCATGCCGCACTCATGTGGAAACTTCTCTCCCTTTGCTTCACAGATATTATGGAGCACAGAGCATGTAGCGATAACAATGGAGATATTGCTTTCACTGAGGTCTAACCCAATAAGTAAACTGCGCCAGCTACCCTTTACATGTCCAAAGGCACATGCCACCACCATTCTGTCCTTGCTCAGAGTATTGTTGAACCGCTCCTAAGTGCTGTCCAGGTGGCTGGTGTACGGCTTCAGGAGCTACGGGAGCAAGGGGTAGGCTGGGTCTCTCAGGATCACTATTGGCATATCTATGTCATCAATGGTTGTT
Source organism: Caretta caretta (assembly GCF_965140235.1). Classification (NCBI taxonomy): domain Eukaryota; kingdom Metazoa; phylum Chordata; order Testudines; family Cheloniidae; genus Caretta; species Caretta caretta. The sequence continues at coordinate 340,654,846 of NC_134206.1, read as the reverse complement.
TTGCGATCCAGAAAGAAAGTCCCTGATTGCAGCTTTCTGAACAGACCTGTGCTCCTAAAGTTGTGCACATCATGCACCTTTCCTGACAATCCCTGATATCAGTAAAATGCCCCGTAATCCACCAGTGCTTGCAACACCATTGAAAAGTATACCTTATGATTTATGTTCTCTTTGGCGAGGTGGTCTGGTGCCAAGATAGCGACATGAGTGCCATCTATCACCCCACTGCAGTCAAGGAACTTCATTGCAGCAAAACCATCCACTATGTCCTGCACATTTCTCAGAGTCACTACCCTTTTTAGCAGAAGTCGATTAATGGCTCGTAAACTTGGATCACAACTCCTCCCATGGTGGATTTACCAACTCCGAATTGATTCCCCACTGATCGGTAAAGCAGTCTGTCATTGCAAGTTTCCACAGAGTGATCGCCACTCGCTTCTCCACTGTCAGAGCAGGTCTCATTTTAGTGTTGCTGCATTTCAGGGCTGGGAGAAGCTCTTCACAAAGTTCCTGGAAAGTGGCCTTCCGCATTCAAAAGTTCTGCAGCCACTGCTCATCATCCCATAACTACGTAACAATGTGATCCCACCAGTCAGTGCTTGTTTCCTGGGAACAGAACCGGTGCTCCACCATGTTCAGCTGCTGCACAACTGCCAGCAACAATCGGGAATTGTTTTGTTCTATGGTTTGCAGCAGGCTGCTTGAAGGACATCAAAACGTTTCGCGTGGTGGCTCCTATCTCAGCTCTGGAAATACCACAGGATAAGGCGAGAGGTGTTTGTAATGCTCACAACAAGAGTGCACAGCTGAGTGGAGTCCATGCTTCTTGAAAACAGGTGCGAAAAAGTATGAGGAGTTTGCCATTGATATCAGGGTAGGGGAGGAAGGAAATCATGGGAGATCAAAGCCATGTTCCCATTCCACCCTGCAACAATGTTTTGGTCCCATGAGGCATGGCAAGTTCTTCCCAAAAGGCCCTGCGGCTAGCTGCACTGTGGGATAGCTACCCACGGCGCACTGCTCTGTGCATTCATGCAAGTGCTGCGAGTGAGGACACACTCCACCAAGACAATGAGCATGGTGTGAACATGCCTGACCGACAATTATTGCTGTAGACACATGCCGATTTAAATTAAGTTGACTTAACTTTGTAGTGTAGGCAGTGAGTCAGAGTTAGCTGATTGTTGTTTCTTTGGAAAGTGTCAGAGTGTATTTTAAAAGTTTATGGAGATCAAGTTTAAAACCAAACTACATTTTTTTTGGAGGGGGGTGGGGGAAGAGGGGCTGTAGACACTTTGTCTCGAAGGACCCAAGGAAGGGAGAAGGAACACAAGGGAAACCTAAAACTTCCAATCCAAAAGTGCTACCAAAATGAAGCTGGTGAGATTATTGGACTATAGGACTGGAACACAAGACATGAGATTTTTTTTTTTTTTTTAAGCTAATAAAGGGAAGTTTCTATCCTTGTAATGCTCCCCTCTATCCACCACCGAATTAATCAGTGTTTGAAAAAAGGAGGAAGCAGATCAACTAAGTGCATACCAGGCATGGCAGTCTGTGTGTACAGATGTGTTTTCTACGTGCATGGAGAAAACACACGACCGGCTTATGTCGTCACTGCAGAGTTAACTCAAGTTACCTACATTCCAGATTCAGAGTGGCCACACTGAATTAACACTCAAGCTGCACAGACCAATTTAATTTACAGTCAATTACAGGTGATTGTATTATGATGAGATGATCTAACCTGAGCTGTACCCTATACCCTGAAAGGACAGCCAAATCAAGTTAAAAGCATCACCACATTCGACTTTAAAATGTGTGTGTGGGGCAGGACTTGGTTTTGGAGAGACACTCGAGTTAACTCTGCAATGAAGACAAGCCCATATGAGGTAGGCAAAAACAAGGTAATTGAAAACCAAACTATGTTTATTCTCTGCCAGCACAAATTGCAGATACATGTTGAAACTTGCCTCAGGAAGGGGTTCTACATTGTCTTAGCTAGTGTTGGTTACAGTGAGAAAAAAAACTCCTTCCACCTCACAGGAGCATGGCTGCTTCCACGCAACAAAGTTTTACCATGCCCTTTTTATTTGTTAATTAATTATAAAAGCCATTTGCACTTTTTTTGGTAAGAGATGGAAGGAGTCTGAAATTCTATGTAAAAAGGAGGTTTTGTTTTTTGTTTTTTTTAAATGAACCTACTGAAACAAACTGCAGGTTTGTTCTCTGGATAATTTTGTCACCAGCCTCTGGAGTTTCAAGAGCTTCAACTTCTACTCAACAAGATGCATTGGAACAGCTCTGACTTATTGTGACTAATCACTGCTGTGTCTAATCCAGGACCCTTGCCTTTGACTGGGCTAGGTTTGGATGCTTCAGAGAAGATCAAACCCATCCCATAATTCACCTGGCCAATTGTGGATCTTCATAAACCACGGGGGAAATTCCTTCCTTCCTTCCTTTTCATCATGAAGTTCAATTTGCTCTGTACCTTTTTCCTCCATTTTACAAAACTGTAAATGTTACTGACACTTAAATTTAGATAATCAGTTTTTAAATTAAGATGAACTACTTGCTTCAACCTCTTCCTGCAGCACTGAATAATCATAATTCATACTGCACTGGAAACAGACAGCGTTTTACAAAATTAAGACTTATTTACTTCCCTGCCTCAAAAAATGTAAGGATGACACTGTACTATATAAAAATATTTTTACCCCAATTTTTGTGCCCTCTTGTTCTCCTATTACAGAAGATTAACAGTAGCTCCCATTTGGTTTTAATTAAAATGTTTTATGTAATTCAGCACTTGCCAGATTAGCTCATCTCAGGTTTTAGAAGCTTTTTGTCATATGAAAGCCCACCACATCATATCGCTAACCGTTTTTTGCTGCCCTTCTTGGGATCATTTCCATTGTACTCTTTTGAGGTGAAAGAATTCATAATATTTTTTGTTTTTCTCCTGTGACATCAAGATCAGAAACTCTCTGTCTTATTCTAATGTTTAAGAATATGTCAATTAGCCTCTAACCCACCTAGATTTTAGACCCTGAAATGATAATTGGGAATAGCTCTTTTCAATCCAATATTGCTTTTCAGCATGTGTCCACCATGCTGCAAATCAAATGAGTTTACAGTGGAATCTCTGTCCCTCTGTTTTCCTTCCATTTATGACAATACAAAATTGAGTGTTTCAAGCTTACAGAACTGAAAGAACCGCAATTACATTAGAATTCTTAAAGAAGTTTTAAACTTCCTTCCCGCGCACTTTCTGTGTGAAAATAAAGAACTACGCCTTTTCTTCTGAAGCCAGTGGTACAAGCTTTGATTATAATGTAAACAATTAAATCAGGATTCCTTGGCAATCTCCCAACTCTCCCCTATACTATGGTCATTGGACAACCAACACATAAAACTAACCTGCCAAGTATTTTAATAGTTGGTAGAATAACATTACTTTAAATAGAAACAGCTTCATTTCAGGGCATAGATCATTAACTTTGTGTTATGCTGGAACTTACTTAGAAACAGAATTAACAACTTTAAGGAAAGGTTGTCTTACCTCCCACCAGTTTTAAAGATTAGATCTGCATTAGGTGCTCCCTTCGGATGCTGGTAACGTGGCCGCCGTTCACGATTAGTATTTGCTGGAGCTGGACGCTGTGCCAGAGACTGTAACATCTCTGTAATTTCATACAAAAAGGTTGAACAGTTTTTGCCTCTTTTTTATTAAGTGGAATTTACACAGACTAAATAGTATAGTAACACATATTTCTGAAATGCGTATAAACCAATTATTAAAAACATTTTGATTCATACTTTTATATATTTGTGGGCAAAACTTTCCCCAGGGCAGCCAACTCATGTCCATAACAGATACTTTTAAAAATACTTTTGAAATCGCATAGGCAGTTTTGATATTTCCAAGCTATGCTATGATGTGTACTCTGATTTTCAGCTGCTGCTGGATGTTCAGATAGGAGCAGTTGCCAGCAGTGCTTTTCATCTTTCGTACTTGGTAAGAAAGCTCTGACCTTTTCTTTCCGATACTGGAACCCGCCTAGGTCATTCACTTATGTCATTTGATATTGGACCACTGCAGTGCTATAAGTGGATACCCCTAAAAACTATCCAGAAGTAACACCAAGTGCAAAAGGCAGCTGCCACTTAAGCACTTAAAAATCATTCAGCAAAACTTTCTTTGTACAAGGAGAGAGAAATAATTAACATGACTAGAGTAGACTTCTGGGCAGCTAAAGTAAATGGCTATTTAATTTGATAACCTGTGTGTTTATTAGCATACCATGGTGAGTCTACCTTCATAGACCATGAGTTAGGGGTACATGAACATGTTTAATTGAAAGTACCTCTGAAGTCTACCTGTGCAAGGATATGCATTGCTCAGCAAACATGAACAGATGGAATAAACAAAGGGGAAAAGTGGACTGATCTGTTAATTAGATTACTCTTGAAAGTCTGCTCTGTCTGGTTCTCTAATCTCTGGTAATCTCATTCAAGACATGTCCAGCATCTGCTAGAAACTACTTTGTAGTGTACTGGTAGAGTTTTGCACTGATTATAGTAATGAAAACTAAAGTCAATTAATGAGATTTCATCATGTTTACAAAAGAGGGAAGTTCAGAGAGTGCAATGGATGCTCCACCTTGCCCATTTATTGTGAAATTATTATTTTAAATGTTTTATCAAAGACACGATGAATATGAGAAACATCCAATTTTGGGGAGGATTTAGTAGCTACTGGTTATTAAACCATGGTATCCATAAAATAACATAAGAATGGCCATACTGTGACAAACCAATGGTCTATCTAGCCTAGTATCCTCTCTTCCAACAGCAGCCAGTGTCAGATGCTTCAGAGGCAATAAACAGAATAGGGCAATTATTGAGTGATCCATGTCACTCGTCCAGTCTCAGCTTCTGGGAGTGAGACATTTGGGACACCCAGAGCATGGTGTTGTATCCCTGACCATCTTGGCTAATAGCCATTGATGTACCTATAGTCCATAAACTCATGTAATTCTTTTTAAAACCCAGTTATACTTTTGGCCTTCACAACATTCCCAGGCAAAAGGTTCCACAAGTTGACTGTGGATTGTGTGAAGAAGTTCTTCCTTATGTTTGTTTTAAACCTGCTGCCTATTACTTTCATTGTGTGACCCCCTGGTTCCTGTATTATGTGAAGGGGTAAATGACACTTCCTTGTTCACTTTCTCTGCACTTTTCATCATACAGACCTCTATCATATCTGCCCTTAATCATCTCTTTTCGAAGCTGAACACTTCCAGTCTTTTTAATCTCTCTTTGCATGGAAGCTGTTCCATAACCCTAATAATTTTTTAAAAAGAAAAGGAGTACTTGTGGCACCTTAGAGACTAACAAATTTATTTGAGCATAAGCTTTCGTGAGCTACAGCTCACTTTTTGTTGCCCTTCTCTATACTTTTCCCAATTCTAATATAACTTTTTTTGAGATGGAGTGACCAGAACTATATGCAGTATTAAAGGTGTGGGTGTACCATGGATTTATACAGTGGCATTATGATATCTTCTGTCTTCTCATCTATCCCTTTCCTGATGCTTTACAACATTCTGTGACTGCTGCTGCACACTGAGCACATGTTTTCAGAGAACTATCCAACTATCTCTATCTTGAATGAAAACAAGTAATTTGGACCCCATCATTTTGTATGTATAGTTGGGATAATGTTTTCCAATAGGCATTACTTTGCCATTAACACTGCATTTCATCTCTCATTTTGTTTCCCAGTCACCAAGTTAGCGAGATCCCTTTGGAACTTTTCAGGGTCAGCTTTGAATTTAACTATTGTGAGTAATTTTGTATTGTCTTCAAATTTCACTACCTCACTGTTCACCTCCTTTTCCAGATCATTTGCGAATATGTTGAACAGAACAGGTCCCAGTCCAGATCTTCGTGGGAACCCATTATTTATCTCCCGCCATTCTGAAAACTGACCATTTATTCCTACCCTTTGTTTCCTATCTTTTAACTAGTTACTGATCCATGAGGACCTTGCCTCTTATCCCGTGACTGCCTACTTTCCTTAAGAGCCTTTGGTGAGAGACCTTGTCAAAGGCTTTCTGAAAGTATAAGTACATTGTATTACCTAGATCATCCTTGTTCACACACTTGCTGACATTCTCTAAGAATTCTAATAGATTGGTGAGGCATGATTTCCATTTACAAAAGTCATGTAGACTCTTCCCCAATATATTGTGTTCATCTATCTGTATGTCTGATAATTCTGTTCTTTGCTATAGTTTCAATCAATTTGCCTGGTACTGAAGTTATGTTTACTGGCCTCTAATTGCCAGGATTACCTCAAGATCGTCTTTAAAGAAGTCAGCATTACACTAGTTATCCTCCAGTCATCTGATCCAGAGGCTGCTTTAAGCGATAGGTTACATATCACAACTAGTAGTTCTGCAGTTTCATATTTGAGTTCCTTCAGAACTTTTGGGTGCATATCATCTGGTCCTAGTGACTTGCTACTGTTTATCAATTTGTTCCAAAACCTCCTCTATTGACACCTGAATCTGAGACAGTTCCTCAGATCTGTCACTTAAAAAGGATGGCTCAGGTGAGAGAATCTCCCTCATGTCATTTGCAGTGAAGACAGATGCAAAGAATTCATTTAGTGTCTTCACAATGACCTTGTTCCCCCACATTCCACATCCCTCAGATACAAAGCATAGTTCTGGCTATCAGGACGACGGACACATTATGGAAGTGAACAGCTGGGGGATAACAGGAATTGATGAGAGGGGATGAAAGGCAGGCAGCAACTAGAAATATTGTGTATGCACCTCTCAGCCCAGGTATTAAGAAGGTGCAGGTTTTGTGGAGTACAACCAGCACTGAGATAAGGAAAAATAATGGAGGCAGACTGGGTACTGGGAGAGAGTAGGTGGGGAATAAGGACAAATGTTAATGGGTTCACCACATGGCATCAGCTATTTTGAGTGTTACCCTACCTTGTTTTTCAGATGAGAATTATAGGAACACAAACAGAAAGACTCTAATCTATATTAGAGAATCATCAATTCTAAATTACTACTTTGACTTTTTAAAAACTAAATGGATTTTTTTTTGTTAAATTACAGTAGGCAGTTTAACAGGCTTCATTTGTTAATTTATTTAACAGACTTGGATTAGCAGCTAGCCTATTCCTATTAGAAAAATGTACATATAGACTTTAGACAATGTTGAGATTTTGTTGGTAACGTTTAAAAATTTCTCTCTCCTTACTGGTTCTAGTAATCCTTTAGAAGCTTGAAACTGAAATCTGATATACTCCTTTCCACTACACTCACATGATTGTTATTCTAGGGTTAACTCATGAAGAACAGTAAGCTAATGCATTAGTTTATAAAAATATGATAGAAAAGAGTGAATATTGACTTTGCAAACAGATTTAACAGATCAAATTTTGGGCCTACAAAACTGACTTGTCCTTTTATTCGTCTTTGTTATGAACATAATCCTAGTATAAAGCAGTGGGAGAAAAATCAACACAGAAAAGAAGAACCAGAGACATTTGCCATCTTAACGTCTTATTGTAAATCTATTACTGCTGCTTGCCTTTTTAAATATGCCAAATGGGAATATTCATGAGAAAATGAAAAAACTGGCACCAGTAACCAGTTTCATTCATCCACCACAAAATTGAGGTCCTTTATTGTTTTACTGCATGAGAAGTGCAATTCTTAACAGCTCACAACAGAATCCTATCCTAAATGAATTACATTTATAAAGGTTCTCCATACAAATCAACAAACTGATCATGCCAAAACCATGTGCGTATTGACCTTAAAAAAAACCAAACAAACCAGGAACTCTACATAATGGGAAAAAAACAGCATCACAATATAGAATTTGTTGAGTTGTAATGTAAAATGTGACCACAGCACTCAAGCTGCCTAAATATGAAAAGCCTTTTTTCATTTTCAGCCTGGGCTTTGCAACAAGGAAGTACCTGGCAAAAGGAAGTTTTAAACAGTTTGGGAGGTTTAAAATGGTTTGTTCGAAATCTGTATTCTATTTACAATTTCAGAGCTCCACAGCTATTATGCTTCTGGAAAAATATGATACAGGGGCTCACTGAATTTGGTTCTCATGTCACAGACTTCTGAAACATGTTTTGTATTCCATGGCTTTTATTGGATTAATAGGGTTGTTTTGAATTTAAAATTTCAATTTTACAAACTACAGTTCATTATTATTTATCAAATACAGAAATGTGACTTACTGCTTTATAACTTACAGCTTATATTATGTTTCAGTTTCGAAGTGGAAATCACCTCTATTAACAGACGAAGAATTGTGGAGGCATTAAATGGAAAAAAGTGATTTAAGGACTGAGAATATCATCCACTTTATTAGGTTTGGCCCTGGTTATGATCAGAGTATGCCAAGGAAAATGGAATCTGATATAACATATTGAATTCACTAGGATACGGCTATATCTGATTTGCTGATTGCTTCATAGGCTTCATTTTGTCTATTCAATATCACTTGAATTAAATATGAATTGATTTGTAAAAGATACATAATTAGTATAAAATATTTATCCTGTCACTATATTCAAACACCCTCCTTTAGAATGCTGAAATGCAGGAGAAATTATGAAATTTCAACTTCAACAATGTCAGTATGAACCAATCACTGCTATTAGCCAGGCTAAGGCAGTCATTTTGATGCGTATACTGTAATATGTACTAACACACCTTCACTCAAGTTGTACACAATCCATTTCCCTTGCACCTGACTGGTTTTTGTTCCTACTGCATTGCAGGTGACAGCAAAGACATCATGTGCTAGGCTACAGAGTATCAGATAAACTGCTTTTTTGGGTATGATTTCCCTAAATGCAACAATTTTATATCTCAAGGTGTATAAAAAGAACTCAGTGCAATATAATTACACTCCCCCATAATGTTAACCTAACCTGTATGTACTGGTTTCACATTCCACTGGGATTCCTAGCGGTTCTGACAACCAGCATTGTGCATGCTGAGGCATACAGCAGAGTGGAGTTGGTTGCAGCAGGGACACATGTCTTGGGACTGAATTTTTATAGATTAATTTCTCTAGGAATAAAACCCTATTATTTTGAAAGATAATTTCATACCCTGATAGTCCTCTTGTTCTTGCCGTTCATTAATATCCAGAGTGAGCTTTTTCATTCTCATTCTCTCCTCTTGCTCAGCTTGTTGTTGATTCCAGTGGTTGGCAGCAAGTTGAGAAGACATTGGCACATTTAGGATCTTAAACTGAAAGAAAAAATAATCTCTTCAAGTACATATCATACCTTACTTTACAAAGAACAAAAAGAAGAGACTAATTATATGATAAGAAATGTCTTAAGTTGAATTTTATTATTTCTGAACAATCCTGAAAATATACATTATTGAACAAGTTTCTGGGGGGAAAAGTATGTTCCGTACTTTCATATATGTTCACACACACAAATGAAAACACTAGAATCTATATGACTGCTAAATTTTAAAGCCCATTAGATACAAGTAGAATTCTCGATCTGAGAAACAGATATATTTAGTGTAATTCATTAAGTAAACTCTCTCAGTAAGTTTATCCTTGTAAATAAAACTTTTGATACTATCTCCCACAGTATTCTTGCCAGCAGGTTAAAGTAATATGGATTGGATGAATGGACTATAATGTGGATAGAAAGCTGGCTAGATTGTCAGGCTCAATGGGTAGTGATCAATGGTTCGATGTCTAGTTAGTCTATCAAGCGGAGTGCTCTAGGGGTTGGTCCTGGGGCCAGTTTTGTTCAACATCTTTATTAATGATCTGGATGATGGGATTAATTGCACCCTCAGCAAGTTAGCAGATGACACTAAACTGGGGGGAGAGGTAGATACGCTGGAGCGTAGGGATAGGGTCCAGAGTAACCTAGTTAAATTGGACGATTGGCCAAAAGAAATCTGAGGAGGTTCAACAAGGACAAGTGCAGAGTCCTGCATTTAGGACGGAAGAATCCCATGCACCGCTACAGGCTGGGGACCGACTGACTAAGCAGCCGTTCTGCAGAAAAGGACGCGGGGATTACAGTGGACAAGAAGCTGGATATGAGTCAGCAGTGTGCCCTTGTTGCCAAGAAGGCCAACGGCATATTGGGCTGTATTAGTAGGACCACTGCCAGCAGGTCAAGGGAAGTGATTATTCCCTCTATTTGGCACTGGTGAGGCCACACCTGGAGTATTGTGTCCAGTTTTGGTCCCCCCACTACAGAAGGGATGTGGACAAATTGGAGAGAGTGCAGCATAGGGCAATGGAAATGATTAGGGGGCTAGGGCGCATGACTTATGAGGAAAGGCTGAAGGAACTGGGATTATTTAGTCTGCAGAAGAGAAGAGTGAGGGGGAATTTGATAGCAGCCTTCAACTACCTGAAGGGGGGTTCCAAAGAGGATGGAGCTAGGCTGTTGATTTAGTTGGTGTTGGTCCTGCTTTGAGCAGGGGATTGGACTAGATGACCTCCTGAGGTCTCTTCCAACCTTAATATTCTATGATTCTAAAACCTTTGCATTTTCTCTGGGTAGCTAACAAAAGGTAAAGTTTTGTCACTCACTATTGTATTAAATCCATTATCCAATCTGTTAAATCAACATATGTACTTCACAAGAGCAAAAATGTATTGAAAATATTTATTAAATCACAATTTGTATAGGAACCAAGGCACATTTGGACATTCTCCTGGTACAAGCTGGACTGTTCAATGCTTTATTTCTCAGTAGAATATCAGTACTGTGAAAATACATAAAAGCAATACTATGAAAAGGTGGCACATGACTGGCTGATAAAGGTTTCCATTGTGTGGGTATCTGGTAAAATCATATAGATCTTGTGCTAGATTCAGATTCATCATTGTTGGTACAGGAAGGTAAAAGCTGCACCTCCCAGTGACATCAAGACTTTCTGCCATTCAAAGGGATTAAACCACATGTTTCCACCACTAATAGAGAAGAGCAGTTTGTATATCCCACCAAGATTACACAGGAAATCCTTCCAACAGAGGGATTTACTAAGTCATTGCACAAGTATCCTCATGGTTTGCACTTTCCATTTTATGAACGTTGCTTGCCCCGTATTGCCCCCTTGTTGGCGAGAAGATTACATCAACATATGCAGCAGCTATCTCTTCCACAATGAACTTTCTGCCACTCGGGACCTTGCATGCTGGTTTATGCCTGCAGAACCTGGAATAAACCAGAGGTGAACCTCGTCCCTTGTATCCAAGTTCCTCTCCCCCAAGGTATAATGGCTGTGATTTCCAAAGGAGCCTAAGGGAATCAGATGACATAACTCCCCTAAGATTCTTTCAAAATCCCAGTGTAGTCACCCCGCTCCAGCCGTGAAGGGGTTAAAACAGCCCTGCAGAGGGCTGCAGCTGGGGAAAAGGGGCCAAGCTAGGCTCACTGGGGAAGCAGCCACAGCTGTGGACAGCTTAATTAGGGCCCAGCTGGCCCTTGTAAGAGGGCTGGGGGTCAGGAGCTGGGGAAGTCTCATTTTAGCCTGAGAGTGGGAAGGGCTAGCTGCCTGGGAGCAAGGTACCTGAACTGGAGCAGTGCTGGGGAAGGGCAAAGGGAGCTGGGGAGCTCCAGCCTGGTAAACCCCCAGGCTGCAGGCCTTGGTAAAGGCCCAGAAAGGTACTGGGGCTGAAGAGGGGCAGCCTGGAAATAGGCAGAGGCAGCTGGTCCTACCCCTTGCCTGCGATGAGTGGCCTTTACAGACTGCAGTCTGCCCCAGTGAGCAGGGGCTAGATGATGACTGGCAGTAGCCACTGAGGCAAGGTGGGGATAGAGGGTTGGGGGTTCCCCTGGGAGGGGAGACCCAGACTGTCGGGATACTGCTGGGGCAGAACCCCAGGGTAAAGGGCACTGGGGTCTGGGAGGGACATGGGGTCAGCAGTAGGCGAGACACCGGCCTGCAGAGGGCGCTCCATATGCTGGGAAAAAGACAGCCAGCAGGAGGCGCTGCATTGGTGAGTCGTCACCTTGCAACACCCAGCCACTATGCCCAGACGGAGAAAATATTATGGAAACTTTAAAAACCAAACAGAAATAAATTTTAAACGTTTTCATTCAAAGTGGAAACACTAGCCTTCAGAAAAGCCTGTTGATCCTAAAGTCTGTGAGCACACCTGGGAAAAAGTCACTTGTCCTGCTAAAAGCATCCCTATGTCCACCCTAACTAAAATGGATAATTGACTGTTAGAAAAACGTGTTAAGATAAGCAATTGCAATTGAATAGGAATTATTTTAAAGCCTTTTGCTTGCTTTTGCCAATCTGAGGTCTGTTTTCATGGGAATGGAAATGAATGGCAGCCAAGTTGCAAGATTTCTTGTCACTTACATTAACAAAACTTGCAATGCAAAAAGGTATAGTATCATTGCCTTGTACAGTGGAGAGGCACGGTAAAAGCAAAGTTCTCATAGTAAATCCACTGTATTTAATGCAGTAAAACAGAATTACTGTGAAATCTCATAGTACCTATCACACAGCAACTCTGTTCTGGCTGCAGGTCAGTGTTGTGCGTGGGAAATCATTCTGTTGCCAGTGAGTACTCAGGCAGCTACAACATTTGAAAAACAGTTAATTTATGGAGGAAAAGTCAACCAACTGTTGGTTGCAACAGTTAAGACAGGCTATTACAAACCTGGGAAAGAACTGAAACATCTTTGTGTGACACTGTCAACTATAAGCTCATTTAGATGGGAGAGGAAAAAAAGGAAAAAGTGTTTTGAATAAAACAAGAAAACAGTGTAGGGATGACCAAGAATTCTGGATGACAAGTTCAAATTTTAAGAGCCTCTTAAGTTAACAGATATAAGAGAAAAGCAACCAAGGAAAACAGAAAAAAGATGAAATCTCTTTAGACATCCAGAGGAAAAATACAGACTTGAGCCATGTCAGCTTCAAACGAACTAAACAGATTCACAGATATCAGTAATGAGTACTACCCAGATAGTTAACTAGCGAACCTATTGGCAGTGTCTAAGGCTACAAATCACTTACTAACGCAAGGGTCTAGTGGTGGCAGAGTCTTAATACACAGGAAATCTGGGTTTTGCTTCTTGTCCCATTCTCCGAGTTAAATCAGGCTAGCAGGGTGCTGTGAGGCAGGATGCTCAGAATAAATGGGAAGGGAATATGAAATTTAGATGGTGAAATGAAGCAAGAAGGATTCTGGAAGGCTGTAAAGTGGTGATGAACAACTGATGAGACGAGTTAAACTCAGAGGTAGGCAGGCACATTGATCAACCAGAGCCCTGATCCATCAAAAACTTCAAGGCCCTTCAGACAGACAGCTCCTTCTAGGTCCCATATCTCCCCAAAAGACTAACATGCACCCTCCCTGCCCAGGAGGGTGCATGTTAGTCTTTTGGGGGAGATATGTTACAGATTGCTACTCTTCTGCTCTTATGGTACACTAATGGCTGATGCTTCACTAATGGCAATGTCTTCCTGGACATTGGGATCTGGGCCCAGCATTTGGAGATGTTGTGCATCCTAATAATCCAGTATTAATCCCACTACTGGAAGGAGGAACAAAACGTACTATCACCATCAAGGAGTGCTTTGTTATGTAGAAAAAATAAAATTCCAGTTACCAAGACTAGCCTCTTCTGCAGCTCAGATAAGATAAACAGAGTTCAAACCAGATCTACAGAACTACAGAGATTAAGCTCACATGGTGATGAGATGGTGGGACATTACTACTACAGTTTACTTCAAATAATCTTAAATAAAACTGAAGGAAAAACCATACAATTTTTTTCGCAAATTGTTGTCCTCATTAATTACATGTAATTGCACAACCCCAGATGGTTTCCCTCGGTGGAAACACAATGGGTGAACAGTTTCTATGCTAGAGTTGGACTCTATACTTACTCTGTAATGGCTAATGCTGATTGTTAAATTTGGTAGTTGGGAACCTAATTTACTGGAAAGCCACGTTTGTCTGTGGCAGGGCTGATCAACTGAATTAATCTACTAAAAAAACCTATTTTAAAATAATATGTATATAATATACATTAATTGTGTCAAAAGGCATAAAATACATACAGCAATATTTTGATAGCAGTCTTGATATCTATTAAAGACTTCCCTCACTTTAAAAATCAGTGTATATTCTACTCACACAGGTTTAAAATTCACTTAGTACTGTATGAAGGAACACAATTATTTTCTTTTCAACTCCACCTCTTCTCTTCTTATTTTTCTTTTAAAACTGACTACTAGGGTATGTTTTTTCTGAACACAAATTTGTAGACAAAGAAGTCTTTCATTTACTCAATGACCAAAGTATTCTATAAGGCAACATATTTTACATTTCTAGAACCACCAAAAAGAGTTTTGCCAGGAAGAGCCTACTCCCAAAAGCAAATATTGAGGGTGGTGGTAGGGAAGATTCAGAACAAGATCAGCTTTCTTTTTCAAACCACAAAATGCCAGCACCATTTTCCTCTCACACATACTATGATGCTCCCAAAAAACTTAATATTTTACAAAATTCCCAGCTAAATTATCCTGAAACAGTTGAAAAGAGGTCATAATGAAGAGTTTCCCAAGATCTCTGATTGGTTCATTAATTGCTACAGTTAAAGCTTTGAAAAAAAAAATCTAGAAATTTAAACTTAATACGCAACTCCCAAGAAAAAAGAATTCAAAAAAATGCTTTTTACATGAATGCCAAGGAAATAAAAAAAGTAAACTGTTACTGTTACTACTAAACCCAGATACGTACATGCACACACAAGTAACTCTTATTGTTTACTAAAAGTAATTCAAAATGTAAAGCACAAGTCAACCCATTGACATGAAAACAGAATTCTCAAGTTTGGAATTAGACTTGTGATCACAGAAGTTGGTATATAAAACCTTTTATCAGTTAACAGATAGGATTTTATTGATCACTTTTCATACTCAATAGCACAAATACTATGATGTATATATTTGGGAGTTAAATGTTTGATTAAATAAAACAGACACCATGATCAGCTCCTGCATGAATGTACACACAAAAAAGTAAAGTTAATATACAAGTATCTGTTTCCCCCCCACTAGCACTATAAAAATATACTACTACCATTCCAAGCAACATAACTAGTTCAAGAAAAGAGGTCCCAAAATACTGTAAAGGGAAATAAAAGGGAAGTGGTATAAAGTAATTTTTTTAATCTACACACGAAATTGTGGCCTCTCTCGCCTCTCAGAAAAGATTTAACAGATGCTAAAAGTGATGTCTCATATGAATAATATCTCATAACTTCTACAAAAACTCCTATACATTAGTCAGATCATGGCTTTAAGGAACACTGTGTATTTTATGATGTTTTCCTTTTATTGTGCGTCCTCACTTAATAAATCATAAGATTCAGTAATTTGCAATGTGTCTCCAAGTCTATGCAAGTTAAAGTGTTTCTACAGTATTTGCCTGAACCATTTTTCTGTCCCCTAAATAACTTGGACTCAATTGTTTCAATTAAAATATTTTTCTCTAAGACCATATTTCCCAAACCACAAAAGCCTCAGTCTGTGCAGAATGTGTAATGAAATGCTAAACTGCATCATATTGTTCAGTCAGTAGGTGGTGCTGTGTGTAAAATACCTTATTTAAGCTAAACTCTGCCATATCTGGCAGAGCATTAACGGATCTTATGATAAACACATCTAGTGTGTATAAACAAGCTGTGTAGCCAGTCCATTTCTGATACAGGAGTACAGGACATAATGTCAGGAGTAAATTAAGAAAAGAATCAGAAGGAGAACAACAACAAAAGGTTGAAAGATCGCATGTCATTCTTCAAAGCCCCAGAGAATTTCAGCTTTGACAAATCTTCAGAATGGACAGACTGGAAGCAGTATTTTACAAAATTTCAAATTGCAAACAAACTCCACAAAGAAACTGGAGATATACCTGTATCTTCTCTAATTTATGCTAGGGGAAGCAAGCAGAGTATATTTTTAAATCCTTTGACTTTCCTGAAGACAGTCACAAAGATGGCTATGAAAGGGTTCTGGCTATGTTTGATGGATACTTTCTATCCCAAAGAAATATGGTTTATGAGAGAGCACGTTTTCATCAAAGAATTAAAAAACCAGGAAAAAAAACGGTGAATGTTTTAGAAGAGTTCTGGACACATTGGCTGAAAATTGTGATTTTGGGAACGCAGTATCAGAGACAGTCTGGTTATTGGGTCAACAGATAAAAATCTTTCCAGCAGCTAAAGTTGGAGAGATTTAACCCTAGCCAGAGCTATACAGATACAAAGCAGTCACAGGTTTCAGAGGAACAGCCGTGTTAGTCTGTATTCGCAAAAAGAAAAGGAGTACTTGTGGCACCTTAGAGACTAACCAATTTATTTGAGCATGAGCTTTCGTGAGCTACAGCTCACTTCATCAGATGTATACCGTGGAAACTGCAGCAGACTTTATATACACACAGAGAATATGAAACATAAACCAGTCGGAGAACACTTCAATCTCTCTGGTCACGCAATCACAGACATGAAGGTCGCTATCTTAAAACAAAAAAACTTCAAATCCAGACTCCAGCGAGAAACTGCTGAATTGGAATTCATTTGCAAATTGGATACTATTAATTTAGGCTTAAATAGAGACTGGGAGTGGCTAAGTCATTATGCAAGGTAGCCTGTTTCCTCTTGTTTTTTCCTACCCCCCTCCCCCAGATGTTCTGGTTTAACTTGGATTTAAACTTGGAGAGTGGTCAGTTTAGATGAGCTATTACCAGCAGGAGAGTGAGTCTGTGTGTGTATGGGGGTGGGGGGGATGTGAGAAAACCTGGATCTATGCAGGAAATAGCCCGACTTGATTATGTAAAGAGTTGTCACTTTGGATGGGCTAGCACCAGCAGGAGAGTGAATTTGTGTGGGGGGGGGTGGAGGGTGAGAAAACCTGGATTTGTGCTGGAAATGGCCCACCTGTTGATCACTTTAGATAAGCTATTACCAGCAGGACAGTGGGGTGGGAGGAGGTATTGTTTCATATTCTCTGTGTGTATATAAAGTCTGCTGCAGTTTCCACGGTATACATCTGATGAAGTGAGCTGTAGCTCACGAAAGCTCATGCTCAAATAAATTGGTTAGTCTCTAAGGTGCCACAAGTACTCCTTTTCTTAAAGCAGTCACAATTAGTCAAAGCGACAAAAGGGCAGGAGCAATTTGAAAAACCTGAAGCTAGCTTAGAAGCTGACAGACACTTGAGTGTTAAAAGTCATTATTATAAAACTCCTGAGGCAAGGAGAGTGAGAACTAACAGGAGGGACAAATTCCAGCCTACATGCACAAGGTATGGAAATAGTCATATCCCAAGAGATGATGCATGTCCAACCAGAGGCGCACGTTGTAATATTACATTAACGAAATATGGATTTTGCAGCTCTCTGCCACACCAAAGGATTCAGGGAGTTGACTCATATTACAGACAACTAAAACCCATTGTTTCTGGGATCTAACACTTGTGATGACATAGAGCCTGGCTGGAGAATGAAACTGAATATTCATGGCATGACTGACTTCAAAACTGACACAGGAACTAAAAGTCACAGTCATCTCAGAAGGGACTGAAGCTTTGTCTATACTGGAACTTCACTGGCAAAACTTTTGTTGTTCAGAGGTGTCAAAAAACCCACACCCCCTGAATGACAAAAGTTTTACCCACAAAAAGTGCTGGTGTGAACATCCTGCCAACAAAGCTGCTGCCACTCGGAGGAGGAGGAGGAAGCTTTCTGTCAGCAGGAGAGCTCTCTCCTGCCGACAAACAACAGCTACATTGACAGGTTTCAGAGGAACAGCCGTGTTAGTCTGTATTCGCAAAAAGAAAAGGAGTACTGGTGGCACCTTAGAGACTAACCAATTGTCTAAACAAAACTAAACAAAAATGATTAGGGGTCTGGAACACATGAGTTATGAGGAGAGGCTGAAGGAGCTGGGATTGTTTAGCCTGCAGAAGAGAAGAATGAGGGGGGATTTGATAGCTGCTTTCAACTACCTGAAAGGGGGTTCCAAAGAGGATGGCTCTAGACTGTTCTCAATGGTAGCAGATGACAGAACGAGGAGTAATGGTCTCAAGCTGCAGTGGGGGAGGTTTAGATTGGATATTAGGAAAAACTTTTTCACTAAGAGGGTGGTGAAACACTGGAATGCGTTACCTAGGGAGGTGGTAGAATCTCCTTCCTTAGAGGTTTTTAAGGTCAGGCTTGACAAAGCCCTGGCTGGGATGATTTAACTGGGAATTGGTCCTGCTTCGAGCAGGGGGTTGGACTAGATGACCTTCTGGGGTCCCTTCCAACCCTTATATTCTATGATTCTATGATTCAATTTATTTGAGCATGAGCTTTCGTGAGCTACAGCTCACTTCATCAGATGTATACCGTGGAAACTGCAGCAGACTTTGAGCACCTTTAAGCAGCACGGCTGTAGCAGCACAGCTGTGTCGCTAAAAGGTGCATAGTGTAGACAAAGCCTTATAATTGCCATCAATCCCTCCCAGAGCTGAAATCACCTAACAGAGCTGTGACTAGCCCTGGAGGTATTCTGAACTAAATGGGCCTGTTTACCACAGAAAACTTACAAAGACAAAAGCTATGCATTCCGAGTACATGTGATCAAAGACTAACAACTTTCTCAGCTGCAGTGTAGCAGCCAGATGGGCCTACTGAGAAAGATGGAAGAACTCGATGGAGGATTTGATATTGGACTTTTGAAAGGAGATCTGGTACAAATCAACTTAAGAAAATGCTGAACCATAGAATGTACAAAAACCTCTATCAGAGGGACCTTTGAATAGATAACCTGCAGATTTATACAGATTCAGAGGGTATCATTACCTGGTCATCGTGGACTACATTTCCAGGTATACAGAAATAATGTACTTGAAAGACACAACATGTCACAGTGTTATCAAGAAACTGAAGTGCACTTTTGCTCACTTCGGTATTCCAGAACAACTAGTGACAGACAACAGACCACAGTTCAAAGCATCAGAATTAAAGTCATTCCAAATGAAATATGGTTTTTGGTCATATTACTAGCAGCCCACATTACTCACAAGAGAATGGATCGGCTGAGAGAACTGTACAGACAGACAACAAAAAATCCTATAGCAGGAAGATCTGTTCCTTACTCTTCTGCATTATAGATCAACACCAAAAGCAGCTATTGAATATAGTTCAGCACAACTTCTGATGGGAAGACAACTCAGAAAAGACCGTTACCTTTTTCTGTAACTGGTGTTCTTCGAGATGTGTTGCTCGTGTCCATTCAGCTTAGGGTTTGTGTGTGCTCGCCACATGCACCAGTGCCAGAAGTTTTTTCCCTCAGCAGTATCCGTAGGGGGCTGGCTCCGGTGCCTCCTGGAGTGGCGCGCATATGCTGCGGTATATAGGGCACTGCCGGTTCTCACCCCCTCAGTTCCTTCTTGCCAGAAACTCTGACAGCGGGGAAGGAGGGTGGCTTGTGGAATGGACATCAGCAACACATCTCGAACACCAATTACAGAAAAAGGTAACTATCTTTTCTTCTTCAAGTGCTTGCTCATGTCCATTCAAGTTAGGTAACTCCCAAGCAGTACCCCTTGGAGATGGGTAGGAGTTCACGGACATGTAGACTGCAACACAGCTCTGCTGAACCCAGCATCATCTCTGGCCTGCTGAGCGATGGCATAGAGGGCTGTGAACGGGTGCACTGAGGATGACGTCGTGGCTAGACAGATGTCCTGGATTGGGAAGTATGTCAGGAAGGCTGCCGAAGATGCCTGTGCGCTGGTCGAGTGGGCTCTGACGATCGGCAGCGGAAGGACTCCCGCCAACTCATAGTAGGTGTGAATGCAAGAGGTGATCCAGTTAGAAATCCTCTGCGTGGACACCGGGAGGCCTTTCATTCTATCAGCTGTAGAGATGAAAAGCTAAATCGACCTACGGAAAGGCTTTGTCCGATCTAGGTAGAAAGCCAGGGCCCTTCTTATGTCCAAAGCGTGAAGGCACCTCTCATCACCGGTCTCATAGGGCTTGGGGCAGAAGACTGGAAGGAAGATGTCCTGGCTCATGTGGAAAGTAGACACTACCTTGGGAAGGAAGGCTGGGTGGGGCCGGAGCTGGACCACGTCCTTATAGAAGACCGTGTACGGCGGTTCTGAGGTCAGGGCTCGCAGCTCGGAGACTCGCCTCGCTGACATCACCGCCACCAGGAAAGCTACCTTCCACAATAGGTGAGACAGGGAGCATGGGGCCAAAGGTTCAAAGGGCGGGCCCATGAGTCTGGACAGAGCCAGGTGAGATTCCACTGAGGGACTGAACTTGTGGAAAAAGTCTCTCAAGACCTCTGAGGAAACTGACCGTCATGTCATGGGAGAACACCGTCTGCCCCTGGATTGGAGGATGAAAAGCGGAAATGGCCGCCAGGTGCACCTTGATAGAGGAGTGTGCCAGGCCCTGGTTTCTCAAATGAAGCAGGTAGTCTAAGATGGACTGCACCGAAGAACGCGAAGGGGAGATTCCCGCTGGGCGACCAAACGGGGCGAACCTCGTCCACTCTGCCAGGTAAGTCTGTCTAGTCGACGGCTTTCTACTCTCGAGGAGGACCTTCTGGACCCCTTCCGAACAGGCCCATTCCTCAGGATTCAGCAACAACCACACCATAAGATGGAGGGACGCAAGGTTGGGATGCAAGAGTCGACCGTGATCCTGTGACAGCAGGTCTGGTCGGTTCGGCGGAGGCCATGGAGGGATCGCCAACAGGCTTGATAGCATCCCGCACCAGTGCTGGCGAGGCCACACGGGGATGATCGTGATAACCTGAGCCTTGTCTCTCTTGATTTTCTCTAGGACCTTGCTGATGAGTGGAATCAGAGGGAACCACTGCTGTTCAGTATACTAGAACATGATTAACAATCTATGGAAAGAGTAATATATATATATTACCACAGTTTAGTAATGATAAATAAGTGGAAACTAATGTGATGCTAATAAGAGGAAACATTAAGACTTACCACTTCTGTAGAATCAGATTCAAATCCAGTTCAAAGTGAAAATTAAGTTAGTGGTCTCATCCTGGTACCTTAGCAGTAATTTAACCAAGTCACAAAATCACAAAAGTTTGGCATGGCTGGCTATCCTGGCTGAGTCAAGGATACAGAGGCATTGAAGATGAGGACTTAGGTTGATTGGAAAGCAGATTGCACAGTACCTCCTTTGTCTGCCTGGTTCCAGCCACTACTATCACTCATTTTCACCATCACTGTATGTAAGGGAGCAGTATGACTGCTCAGAGCTCCGGTACGAAACTGCAGAAAAACCTGAGTGTCTCTGGATTAAGTTTAGAAGTGTGTGCAACAAGAGTGATGTAGTGGTGGGAGTCTGCTATAGACCACCGGACCAGGGGGATGAGGTAGATGAGGCTTTCTTCCGGCAGCTCACGGAAGCTACTAGATCGCATGCCCTGATTCTCATGGGTGACTTTAATTTTCCTGATATCTGCTGGGAGAGCAATACAGCGGTGCATAGACAATCCAGGAAGTTTTTGGAAAGCGTAGGGGACAATTTCCTGGCGCAAGTGCTAGAGGAGCCAACTAGGGGGGGCGCTTTTCTTGACCTGCTGCTCACAAACCGGGTAGAATTAGTGGGGGAAGCAAAAGTGGATGGGAATCTGGGAGGCAGTGACCATGAGTTGGTTGAGTTCAGGATCCTGACGCAGGGAAGAAAGGTAAGCAGCAGGATACGAACCCTGGACTTCAGGAAAGCAGACTTCGACTCCCTCAGGGAACGGATGGCCAGGATCCCCTGGGGGACTAACTTGAAGGGGAAAGGAGTCCAGGAGAGCTGGCTGTATTTCAAGGAATCCCTGTTGAGGTTACAGGGACAAACCATCCCGATGAGTCGAAAGAATAGTAAATATGGCAGACGACCAGCTTGGCTTAATGGTGAAATCCTAGCGGATCTTAAACATAAAAAAGAGGCTTACAAGAAGTGGAAGATTGGACATATGACCAGGGAAGAGTATAAAAATATTGCTCGGGCATGTAGGAATGATATCAGGAGGGCCAAATCGCACCTGGAGCTGCAGCTAGCCAGAGATGTCAAGAGTAACAAGAAGGGTTTCTTCAGGTATGTTGGCAACAAGAAGAAAGCCAAGGAAAGTGTGGGCCCCTTACTGAATGAGGGAGGCAACCTAGTGACAGAGGATGTGGAAAAAGCTAATGTACTCAATGCTTTTTTTGCCTCTGTTTTCACTAACAAGGTCAGCTCCCAGACTGCTGCGCTGGGCATCGCAAAATGGGGAAGAGATGGCCAGCCCTCTGTGGAGATAGAGGTGGTTAGGGACTATTTAGAAAAGCTGGACGTGCACAAGTCCATGGGGCCGGACGAGTTGCATCCGAGAGTGCTGAAGGAATTGGCGGCTGTGATTGCAGAGCCATTGGCCATTATCTTTGAAAACTCGTGGCAAACGGGGGAAGTCCCGGATGACTGGAAAAAGGCTAATGTAGTGCCAATCTTTAAAAAAGGGAAGAAGGAGGATCCTGGGAACTACAGGCCAGTCAGCCTCACCTCAGTCCCTGGAAAAATCATGGAGCAGGTCCTCAAAGAATCAATCCTGAAGCACTTGCATGAGAGGAAAGTGATCAGGAACAGCCAGCATGGATTCACCAAGGGAAGGTCATGCCTGACTAATCTAATCGCCTTTTATGATGAGATTACTGGTTCTGTGGATGAAGGGAAAGCAGTGGATGTATTGTTTCTGGACTTTAGCAAAGCTTTTGACACGGTCTCCCACAGTATTCTTGTCAGCAAGTTAAGGAAGTATGGGCTGGAAGAATGCACTATAAGGTGGGTAGAAAGCTGGCTAGATTGTCGGGCTCAACGGGTAGTTATCAATGGTTCCATGTCTAGTTGGCAGCCGGTATCAAGTGGAGTGCCCCAAGGGTCGGTCCTGGGGCCGGTTTTGTTCAATATCTTCATAAATGATCTGGAGGATGGTGTGGATTGCACTCTCAGCAAATTTGCGGATGATACTAAACTGGGAGGAGTGGTAGATACGCTGGAGGGGAGGGATAGGATACAGAAGGACCTAGACAAATTGGAGGATTGGGCCAAAAGAAATCTGATGAGGTTCAATAAGGATAAGTGCAGGGTCCTGCACTTAGGATGGAAGAATCCAATGCACCGCTACAGACTAGGGACCGAATGGCTAGGCAGCAGTTCTGCGGAAAAGGACCTAGGGGTGACAGTGGACGAGAAGCTGGATATGAGTCAGCAGTGTGCCCTTGTTGCCAAGAAGGCCAATGGCATTTTGGGATGTATAAGTAGGGGCATAGCGAGCAGATCGAGGGACGTGATCGTTCCCCTCTATTCGACATTGGTGAGGCCTCATCTGGAGTACTGTGTCCAGTTTTGGGCCCCACACTTCAAGAAGGATGTGGATAAATTGGAGAGAGTCCAGCGAAGGGCAACAAAAATGATTAGGGGTCTGGAACACATGAGTTATGAGGAGAGGCTGAGGGAGCTGGGATTGTTTAGCCTGCAGAAGAGAAGAATGAGGGGGGATTTGATAGCTGCTTTCAACTACCTGAAAGGGGGTTCCAAAGAGGATGGCTCTAGACTGTTCTCAATGGTAGCAGATGACAGAACGAGGAGTAATGGTCTCAAGTTGCAGTGGGGGAGGTTTAGATTGGATATTAGGAAAAACTTTTTCACTAAGAGGGTGGTGAAACACTGGAATGCGTTACCTAGGGAGGTGGTAGAATCTCCTTCCTTAGAGGTTTTTAAGGTCAGGCTTGACAAAGCCCTGGCTGGGATGATTTAACTGGGATTTGGTCCTGCTTCGAGCAGGGGGTTGGACTAGATGACCTTCTGGGGTCCCTTCCAACCCTTATATTCTATGATTCTATGATCACTAGATGCCCCCCAAAATGTAAAAGGTATTTTTAAAAAGCCATGACATACCTGTATAAAAAAAGCATCTTCAGTAAATACTAGGCACTTTTTTGTGCATTGTACGTATTACTTATCCAGGAATGCTCAAACATATGCACTATATATCTAAGTAACCAGACAATTAGGTAAGGACAACTGCATGACTTGGGATGCTTAGAGGAAAATGGCACCAAAAAGCCAAATGCCGCCAGCACCAAGGAAGAGTTAGGTTTTTTGTTTTATAAAAAGAGTTTCCATTTTCAGTGGTTTTAAACTCACAGCAGAATTTTCCCCTATACTTGGCTCAAACAGAATCAAAAAGAGACTTTTTAGAAATCACTGATTTCTGAGTTGAACAAATTCAGCTAGAATAGCAGCTCTTTCAAAAACCTAAAATAGCAAACACTGCAACTTGATCTGAAACTGAAAGTCTGTTTTCAGGAAATTCTGTGGAAGCTGTAGCATCCTGAAGATCCTGGGATCTTCCTTCCCTCATTCATTCATTCATTCATGCAAGACTGATTAAGAAGACATCCTCTATTTTGAACAGAGTGGAAAATGTTTTTCCCCCACGTAAAGGAATCTAAGGGAAAACAAGCATGGTTAAAAGGTACTGAGAGTCAGAACTGTGCTTAGAGAAGAAAACAGAGTGGTGAAGAGTACTGGCAAATTCCAGATAGCTGCCCGAGGAGCCGTGTGTGTCACCATCCTGAACTTTTCTACTTTGACAAAGATATTGAGAATCCTGAGATCTAGGATTGGTGTTCATCTGCCCCTCTTTCTGGGAACCAGGAAGTATTTGGAATAAAATCCTTTCCCTCCATACTGTGTGGAAACTAGTTCCACAATTCCTTTGTGGAGAAATGACAGAACCTCTTGCCTCAGGAGAGACTTGTGAGATGGATCCCTGAAAACGGACAGGGCTGAAAATGAATGGAGTATCCCAATGTTAGAACCTCCACAACCCATCCATTGGAAGAATCTGCTCTCATGAGCTGCAGAAATGGGAGACAGGTTTCGACCTACAAAAAGGTGGGAGAGGATGTGGGTAGGATGCTGCAGCATCAGATCTAGAATGTGGAAATGTTTGTAACCCTCAACCAAGGCGTCAAAATGAATGCTTGGCTGATAAGAACAGGTAAGTTGTCTGGAACCTAGATTTCTTTTTTATGAGAGTCTGATGATCTGTTATAGGTAGAAAACAGACGGACAAGATCTCTGGGATGTCTGTGACCTACTGAATCTATTCTTATTTGCCAATGTAAAAATCCCTAGTGGGCGGAGGGTCACCTTGAATTCTTGAGAGAACATAAGGACTATCAGTTGTTCAGTGAGTCCACAGAAGTCCATCAAAGGGAAGATCTTCTACCATGTTTCCAACATCTTAATTCCTGAAGATTACAACCATGAGGCTAGACACATGACAGCTGCTGTGGAGATGAAGCGAGCTGCTGTATCGAATGTGTCAAGAGAGGCTAGCAAAGTTGTTTCTTATAAAGAGCTGTCCTTCAATAATGATGGATTGAAAATGTTCCCTTTGTTCCTGTGGGAGATGCTCATTAAAAGAATTAAACTTGCTACATGTGACACGGTTGTAGTTAGCAAGAATCCCCTGGTAATTTCGGAATTTCAGAGTAGCAGAGGAGTAGCTCTTGTGACCAAAAACGTCCAAGCGCTT
The DNA here is from genome assembly GCF_965140235.1 of Caretta caretta. Lineage (NCBI taxonomy): Eukaryota > Metazoa > Chordata > Testudines > Cheloniidae > Caretta > Caretta caretta. The sequence continues at coordinate 340,629,168 of NC_134206.1, read as the reverse complement.
TTAGTCTTTGTTATGTGGGGCAGTTCTCAAACGATGTTGCCTGTTGGATTCATTCACCACATCTACAACCAAAGAGATGGGGCAGGGTGTGTAAACAAAAACTCTGAACGCCAAGCCAGAACACAACACTTGTCATCTGCTCTCTTAGAAGACAAGAGGAGCAGTGGCCAGAGTTTAGCAAATTGTCTTTGAAACTCCAATAAGGCCTCATTTGAAGGTAAAGGCACTCATCTGGATTCTGTGTATGAATAATATCCAACAGCCTATGCTGGGTCTCCTGGATTTCTTCTAATGGCATTTGCAGAGTATCACCCATTCTCTTCATCAAGTTCTGAAACTTTGAAATCATCTACAGAAAGTGGAAGGGGTAACAGCCTCATCTGGAGGGGATGATGAAGTACTAATCTGAGGGGTAACCTCCTCATCAGTTCTTTGTTCTTGTTCTTTCAACAATTTTTCTCATGACTGGGATTGATGTGCTGGGAAGATGGGGGGGACGGACACATGACAGGAGAGCGTTGTCTGTGGGATTCCGAGAGTTCAGTGCATTGGAGAACTGCTGACAGTAAGCTGTTCAAGGATCTCAATATGGCCATTGGGGAGGGCCAGAGATACCAAGAAAGATGAGGAACAGTTTGAGACTGCCTGTGTTTTGAAGTGTTCCTCAAGGAAACAGATTCATGGGAATCAGACCTGGGTTGATAATCAAAGGAGCCTTGTATGGAAATCTGGGCGTCAGAAGAGCTGTCTTCTGCATAGTCCAGAAGGGGGATAGACAAGGGTGGAGTACTAGGAAGTGTGTCTGTCCACATGGGTACCAGGGAACCACTAGCAATTGTTGATTGATTGAACGATAGATATCAATAACCAGTGGTTATTGATAATGTACTGGAGATAATTCTGGCTGCGATACTGGAAGTCTTGCTGAACTCAACAAGAGGGCACTCAGGTTCATCAGAGATGAATAAACTTCTGGAAAATCAAAACTGCTTCAGTACTAAGTGAATCTGTGCAGAAACTAGATGAGTCTCAGATGTAGGAGGTGCAGAGTGCAGATGTGGTGCAGAGTGCACTGTCAGCTGAATGACTGATCTGAGTACCGAAGCAGCAGCAGAGGTCTCAGATAGTACCATCTTTCTCAATACAGAATTTTTAGAGTCTCAGATACCTCAATCATATTTCAGTTACACCAAGGTATGTTTTGGTACCAGGTGATGGGTCCCGTGGGTTTTAGAGGTACTTGAGAATTTCAGAGTAGAGGGAACCCTGGTACTGAGACCACTTGGAACCTTCACCTGGAGGTTTTTGGTACAGCTGGTCTCTTAGGGCCAGGTTCTTTTTGAGGAGATTTAGATAGCCTTTTGGCTGGAGACTTCACACTGTCCGTGCTGCAGATCTCTCCCTCACAGGTCTGGAAGGTAATCAAGGTGCAGAGGTTGGTGGGGAACTGTGGTCACTTCAAAACTGCTGTCGGAGGGTCTGAGGTAGAGGATTATTATTGTGATGTAGGATGGACAGAGGATTCAATCATAAGGAGACAAAACTTTATCTCCCTGTCTTTCCTGAAACATCCTTTGAATCCTGAGCAAACCTGACACTTTGATTGCATTTGAGTACCCCCTACACAGCGGATACAGTGCGAGTGGCCATCACTAACTCGGAAGGACTCCCGGCAAGTGAGGCAAAATTTGAATCCTGGGGATTTAGGTATGCCCAAAGGAAAAGCAAAAGAAAGCTCCTTCAGCGAAGGTGGGTTCTCACCTGAAGGGAGTGTGGGGAAGGGGAGAGGCTAAAAGCCTAAGTTTATAGGGAAAACAACAACAAAACTAAACAAATATAAAACCTATACAAACCTAAACTAATATAGGTAAATTAACGACCAAGAGCAAGTGAGGTAAGTGGCTGCACAAGTGGGCACCACTAGATCCCTCCGCCTTACGCCAAGGAAGTTGAGAAGAAATGGAGTGTGGTTTGTCAGCCGCAGCCCTATACATCCTTGGTATGGGTCATGAGGATACCTAGGATGTATACCTACCGCTGCAGAAAATCTCTGATCGAAGGTGCATAGGATGCATGCGTACCTCAAGTGGAGCAGCCATAGGGACATTATTCAAGGAAGTGCATATAAGTGTGTATTATTTTGTCTACATTTGTGTTTCTTGTACTATTAAATAAAGAGCAATGGTCTCTTAGAATCTTGTGCTATGTCTTTATGCTTATACTATCAATATGCCCCTGAAGAAGAAAATGGTAAAAGTGCCCACATGGCTGGACTTCTAGGAGAGGACATGCTTAAGCTCCCAGGAAGCTTAAAAGGTCAGCACTGGTCCCTAGTGATTAGGCAGTTGAACTGCAGTGCCTCAGCTCTCAGAAGAGGGTGCTAGACAGAGGATTTACACCCTGAAAGCATGCTCAGGAATGCCAAGCCGGGGCAGTGCCTGGACTTGCGTTTAGATTCTGGAGGCTTACAGCACCTGGGGCCTAATGAGATGGATCTCATCAGCAGTCTGGTGAGTGTGCAAGAGTGGGATAGATCTGCGACACTCCCTTGAGTATATTACTCCTGTTGCTGATGTTAATCATGCTGTCTTTCCAAGTTCCAGTGGCATCTTATAACGCCATGGATTCAAATTCCCAGCTGCCAGTTAAACTGCGCCTGTACTTTGTATACATAACAAACATTGCTCAGCATCTCTCTTTGGTCTAATTAGAGAACTTAATATAAAAACAAATAAAGGTATAAAGTGGTCCTCTCCGACTCCTAGTAAGAATTTAGAATTCCAGGGAGTTCCCATCAACAGAACAGAGGACTGCATCCCACTATAAGAAATAAAGATGAAGAAACCAAACTCTTTGAGTTATGACAAAGGAAAATGTTTACTTACATCCATATAATCCCTTACCTGCTGTTTGTTGCCTTTTCGAGTTAACATGACAAATGGCATTGTGTCTCCCAACTCTGATTCTCCTTCCCCACTACCCAAAGGTGGACCCTTCTTTAGCTGACTCTTGAGATGCAGAGGAATAGCAACATCCAGCTGATGAACTTTCACAGATTCTCCACTCCGTTGCTAAAGAGAAAGGGGATGCAAAATGCTCTAGGCAATCAAATTCTGAAAATATGAAAGCTTTGTTGTTTTCACAATTCATTTTTCATAAAAAATGTAAATTACCTTCTAAAATAACAGAGCTATATACATGTGTACAGTCTCATTAAAATGTATTGTTTCCTTCCGAGTTGCTACACTTCTTACCCTCTTATATTCATTACGTAGAATTGAGAACATTGCAGAATGTTAATTTAGAAAACAACAACAAGGAAATATACTCAATTTTAAGGGATTTGTGAATGATTTTTTAAATTAAAGAAACAATTCAACTAAAATTGGATATAGTAAGATTAGTAATTCTGGATTCAGATTTTTTTGTAATATTCCCATTACTCAATTCTTGATACAGTGCTTGCAACAGATTACCAAATTATTCTCCAGATGTCATTTGTTTTGTTTTTATTTTAGCCATTGATATGCTATGTAAATTCAAATGGCAGCAACATTTATAATGCTTAACATCCTATGTAGGGATAGTCACGTGACGCATAAAGCCAAAAATGTGTCTGTGTCATTGGCTTTATCTTTATTGAGCAGTCAGTTGAAAGAATCAGTCAGCATCTCCAGATATTTATTGGGCAGAAGAAAACAATTTACAGCTGCTTTATTAAAAGCAATTCTCCTCCAGCCATACTACTTCCATTCCTTAATCACTGATTCTTGAAACAGTACTTGAGCTCATTTTATAGAGTTCCTACATAATCAGTAATTGCTCCTTCCAGTGTCCACGGAAATTTCCATCCTTCCACAGCAGTCACTAAGAAATTCAAATGAGGTTAAGGCATTATTTTCTACTCTGGCCCAGGCTCTGTTTTCTCAAAATGGCCACTGCCTTATCTGTAATTTTAAAAATGTTTGTATTGCATCCCTCCACTGACAGATTCAACATATTTAATTTATCAAATACATCAATTAGGTATGCCACAATAAATCGCCAATGCTCGTCTGGAAATAGTTTCTGCATCTTCACCTTCCAGAAATACAAATCTCATTTCTGAGCTTTAAAAAATAATCAGCTCAAAACTTTTCCCCTTGACATGAATTTTAGAAAAGAAAATTTTAGTAAGAAAAAGTATCTATTTGCACCCAGAACACATCCCCAGTCACAAGCCATATTGAAAATATCTGGAATTGAGTGTTCTGACAATAGAAATAATATAATTTAGCAGTTTTACAGCATTTGACAAGGTTGCGTTATGTTCAGGAAACATTTTTTGTATTGAAATTTACTTTACTAAAGCGGGTGAACAGATTTGACTCTTGTTAAAAGCCCACTTATGATGCCTGTTTTAGAAGATGCACCATCAGCAAAGAATCAATCACGTCCCACTGGATGTTACAAGAGTGAAAACTTACTCCCTAGCAGCATGTCTGGATTAGTCTGGATAATAAAATACCTCCCTGAAATATCACTAGCATTCAAAGAAACAAGTATAAACTATAACTTCCGCCACTCCAGCAACATCAGTAGGCTCATCAAGAAGACATGAGAATTCCTTTGTGTATCTTCTCAGTCAATTAGGACGGCACCATCCAAAGGCCAATTCATCTATGTGGTGTCTGGCAGTACTACTGGAAGAGCAGAAGCAATTTAATATTGCCTTTTAATCTAAATTTCACAATTAATCATCAGGATATTATCAAACAGCAGACCCAAGACTGAATCTTGGATTATCTCTCCCTTCCTGAGCTGGCAGGATGGGTGCATCTCAGAAGCACACCTGCTGGTCAGTAAAGCAAAGGATTAATAGAGCTCCATTTAGCACTCAGAGCTGCAGGATATTTGTAACGACGGGAGAAGGAGTAAAGATTAAGGGGGAAAGGGAGGCTTTTGTGAAAGCACAGGATTGAGCCAAACCACCCCAGCATACAAGACTGATTTTCATGACTGTTCTTCCCAAAAGGCCCCTACCTAGGAAGCTGGGCAGAAGGACTTGTATAAAAAAAAAGGCCGCACAGCAGTTGTGCAGAATTAAGAAAACCTAGCACTGAAGGATGGCAGCCAAAAACAGAGTATGAAAAAACACCCACATCCCATGGTGCAAGCAGCTCCATGTTAACCACTTATTTCAGAATCAATTATGCAGTAAAGGTGCTTATTTAATCTAAGACGATAACAAGGACTAATACCTGAAGATTCTCCAGCATCATTTTATCCAATGCCTGAATGAAGTCCTCGTCCTCTACACAAGGAACATGTTTAAGTCCTCCTCCTTTAATCATTACTTCCTGGTTTAGAAGACAAATATTCTGTTACATTAATTTCAGCAGTAGTGAAGTTCAGGATGGATCCAAATTACTAAGATAATTACTCTGCTTGCATCTCTGACAAAATTTGTCATGGGTTTAGTTTAAAAAAAATTGCTGAAGGAAAAAAATGTTAGAATGGATTTGCCCAGTTTAGGAATTTTGGTGTTTACTGCTCTAATGCTTACTAACATTGATCACTGCCTAAAAACTGATTATCTGCAATATGTTACAATACAGTTGGCACATTGATTTGTACTTATTTTAGACATCATGACTACAATATATACAAAATAATATTCTCTCCCCATCTGCAACTGCAACTAATTGATTTGGCTGTATTTCTTAGATTGGGAAATTAGAAAGCTTATTCAGAGGGGACTGCCCATAAATATTTGTAAAGCACACACATATAGCAGGTACTACTGTAAATAATAATCATCATCTCTTCATGGGACAGCTGATGTAAGGGTGCACTGATGCAATGAGACCCTAGTTAGTTATCTACAGAGAGGCTTTGTGGTTGTTTGGCATATAGTTCTTGAGAACACATTTTAGTCTATGATAATTTTTATTCTTTTTAAGCGGAACAAAATTGTAGACCTAACAATATGAAACAAGACACTCAGCTCAGTGGGGGGCCAATTGGTTCTGCCTCTGCACCACCATCCAGTAAAGCAGCAGCAGAATGTTGCAAGACCAACAACCTCAGTAGTCTCTGCTGAATCTCTTGCATAACATCCTCCTTCCCACTCTCCAACAGCTGAATGACCTCCTTGGGTGCCTTCTCTGGGCTAAAGGCTCTCTTTCATTAATGTCAGAACAGCTGACTAATACTAAGCAAGTGCCATCACCCAAGAGACACTGGCATCAAAGGCCGTCTATATAGGTCCTCATTCTCTATCACACCTGTTTCCGCCTCTGGCAATGCTTCTGCTTGTTTCCATGATCCAAGTGACTGTGTCATTTGGTGCGTCTTTTTGATCTGAATGGAGGTAATCAGAATGTAACACAGCAAATACCTCAATATGCTACTTTTTCAGATGTTACCACAGCACATCTGTTTTGGGGTGATCATTCCCCATCTTACTATTAGACCACACTCCAGGCACACAACTGGATGACCAGGTTTGATGTGGTTGCTTTCGATAGTGATGTAACAACACACCCCCATCATTTCTTCACTGCTGCTTTTTGTTTGTTTGTCCTGCTTCCTTATTACAATTCTGTGACACAAAGGAGAATCTACTTTACCATGTCAATTTGCTATTAGTTACCTCAACAGCATGTCAAAACTTCCCTTTTTTCTAGCAGTCCACTCAGTGTTTTCACAATGGCTATGCAATCTCTTCCAATGTGAATGAATATTTTCATGATTACTTGTGACACTTTCACTTTCCTAAGAGTCTTGTAAGTAAAATTGTTTGTATGAATGTCTGTGAAAAGCAAACATTAAGGGGTTGCAAATGTCAAACTGAACTTGTTTTTGTCTGAAAGAACATCTGTGAATATTTTTAGTGTATGTCCCCTAATCTCTAATGAGCATTATCTGCTAAAAATATTCAGTCAAGAAAACTGAGCATGTAAAACCAGTCTCATTATTCAAAAGCAGTGGCACGTACTGTATTCTCTTCATCAGTTTCATTTTCCTTATTGGAGTCTGTGAGGTAATCAGTATTCTCTTCCTCTTCTTCCTCACCCTCCTCATCGTCATTGTCTGAGCACTCCTGAAATAGCATATTTAAAGTTTAAATTTTAATGACATGCTACATTTTAACATAATTTAATGAGAGAAACATTAAGTGCATTCACTATTTACAGCCCCCCTCAGTGCCATGAAATGTTGTATAATTGATTGATTGATCTTTGATCACAACATGCAATGTAGTCTGCTTCGAATGATAATGCCATGCCATCTAGCGACAGTTACTGATCAGTTTTTGAATACTCATCTTACTGTCACACTAACCCTTGATCTGCCCTATGCCTGGGTCCTCATGTTGTTTCCAAAACTTGTTCTTTATTGAACAAGTTACATTTTCCCCAGTGAGACTGATCTGAAAGCAGACTAATTTTTTATTAGACAAGCTGTTTTATGCAGTGTTGCTGAAGCTGTGTTGGTCCCAGGATATTAGACAGACAAGGTGGGTTAGGTAATATCTTTTACTGGACCAAAAAGAGAGACACAAACTTGGAGAGAGAAACGAACTTTTGAGCTACATTAAGCCACAGAAGTTAGAATTTTCAAGATCACATATATTAGCATATTGCACACTTGCTTTTTTATTGGCTATATCAATTTGATTCAAAAGATTACTGAAGCAGTAATGAAGACTGACGTGATCCCAATGCTTCTTATTATCCATATTACACAGGAAAAATGATGAACAGCACAAGGTGCCTCTTGCTTCCTTTAGTTTTGGTCTTTTATATGATAGTTAATGCAACTGCTCCAATAACTGGTATAGGAGATGGTACAAAAATAGCTTTATATTTACAGATTAATAGCTATGCTGAGAGGTAGCATGAGAGGAGGGGAGGAAAGGATAGCTCAGTGGTTGGAGCATTGGCCTGCTAAACCCAGGGTTGTGAGTTCAATCCCTGAGGGGGCCATTTAGGGATCTAGGGCAAAAATTGGGGATTGGCCCTGCTTTGAGCAGGGGGTTGGACTAGATGACCTCCTGAGGTCCCTTCCAACCCTGATATTCTATGATTCTGTTGGGCAGAGCACAGGGTTGTGGACTGAGGACAGCACCGAGTTCTAACCCTTCCTCTGCCACTATTCCTTGGGAAAGTCTCTTGAATGCTCGGTGTTCACTTTTCCACACATGTAAAATGGGGATATTATTGCCTACCTTCCGAGGGGTGTTGAGGGACATTATTAAGGACCCTTTTTGCATAACCTGAGCAAATGGATTTTTGTACAGGGACTCTCCATAGAAGCTAGGAGGTAGAATCCTTCCCTCCATGAAGCACAAGCAGAACTGGTAACTCCACAGCACAGAGGGTTTAGAATCCCGCCTAAACATTCTCTCTACAACTAGGGCCCTGTGCACAGCAGAGCAATGCTGCATCAACTGACTTCGAGGCTTTGTGCAGGCCTACCACAAGGTTTAGGCCCGGGTTGGGCAAACTACGGCCCACGGGCCGAATCCGGCCCCTCTGGGCTTTGGATCTGGCCTGCAGGATTGCCACCCCCGCGGTGCAGCAGGCCCCACTCCGCTCCAGGAAGCAGCCGGCATCACGTCCCTGCAGCCCTTGGGGAAGCGGGGAAGGATGGGGGAGGCCAGAGGGCTCTGTGCACTGCTCTTGCCTGTGGATACCTCCCTGGAAGCTCCCATTGGCTGGGAATGGGGAACTCCCTGCCCTGAGCCCCCTGCCTGCACTCCAACCGCCTACTGCATCCAAACCCCTCCTGCCCCCCAAACCCCTGCCCTGAGACCCCTCAGGCACTCCTCCCTGCACCACTGCTCTGAGCCCCTTCCCACACTGTGCACCCCCACCCCTTTCCCTGATCCCCCTCATACGCCGCACACCCCTCCTCTGCCCCAACCCCTTGCCCTGAGCCCCTTCCTGCTAACCGCACCCCCTCCCACACCCCACATTCCCTACTGCACTCCAACCCCCTGCCCCAGCCCTACATTCATGGCCCTGCATGCAATTTCCTCACCCAGATGTGGCCCTCGGGCCAAAAAGTTTGCCAACCCCAGTTTAGGCCTTTATGGTTTGCAAAAAAGTATTTTTTCCTTCTATGTAAGAATAGTGCAAAACAAGGTAAATGAATGTGATCACCTCTTCCTCTGGCTCATTTACTTCACTTTCATTTCCAGACTGTTCTTCTGTCTCTGCTCCACCTTCCTCCTCCTCTTCCTCTTCTTCCAGATTCTCTCCTTCCGTCATAGAATCTTTTGAATCTTTGTCATTCACAATGCCTGAGAGTTGAAAAATAGGAAGGGATTAGGAATAGAATGTGTTAGACAGGAAGCAATCTTTTGCTGTGGCATCACATTAAAAATACTGCACAGTATGACAGTTTGAAAAACCCAACCCTAGTAAATGCTGACTAAAGTATTATGCAGGACTAGTGATTAAGTCTTGAATGATATATGTATTTATAATTGTATAAGGTATTTCTTTCTGAGCAAAATCATAAGAGAAAATGGTTTCAAAACAACTCAAGAAAGAATTTTTACTGGGAACATTTAGGAATTTCCACAGAACACCGATCAAGTAAAGAAGTGTTACATCTCAAAATATCTTTGAAATTTCTTCAACTCCCCTGTACTACATTTTGAAGGCTACATTAAAATGACACAAACATCTTAGATGCTGTACATAAAATGCCAGATGCTGGATGTTATTGGATCTCTGCAGTGTGATTTTCAGTATTCTGGGAGATTTATCAAGAACTGTACAGACTGTTTAAGAAACACTTCAGAGCATGTAGTGAAAATTCCTACAACCTGTATTAGAAACTCTCAATTCTCAATTTATGGCACTACATCAAACAAAACCACAGTAAAAATTTTTGTTGTTACTGTGATTTATTATAAAATGAAACTCAGTACATTTCATAACTCTGGACAAAACATTTAGCCTGTTTATAATAGATTCTTGTAAAACAAACTGTTTTTTGTTTCCCTAGTAAGGTCCTGAGATCCTGCATTTGAGTATGTATGGGCAAATCCTGCACCCTTCCCAAAGCAGTCACCTAATGTCCCTATCATACTGTAGAGAGGAATACTTCAAAGGGTCCCAGCTCATCTTACCATCTTCTCCATTAACAGACTCATTGTCTCCATCCCTGTTAAGTCTACTTTGTCTTCGGTTTTTGTTTTGTATTATTTTGACAAAACAACCAACTCACTAATGCTCCGATTTCTTCATGAAATTATCCTTCAATTTGGTCTGTTCTCTCAGTTATATTGTTTCCTTTAAATAATTACAAGTGTATTTTAATTTTGGTTTGAATAATTTTGGATTATCCCAGACCCTGCTATTATGTCACTAAATATTCTGTGATATAATTTCAATTCTCCTTTACGGAATCAGACCCCATTACACATTATCAGATCAGAAAATGCAGCAGGTATATTTCAGCTTACAATTTAGTCTTAGAAATAGTTAAACTATTAATAAAAAACATATGAGAATTGAGTATGGCTCTGAAATATGGAAAAACAAGGTAATTTATTTTTGAAAAAAATCTTGCTAAAGCTAAGCCATCCACTACAAAAATGGACAAGCTTCTAGCACAAAGTACTCTTTCATACATACTTTAAATTTTTTCATTAATCCACAAAACCACTTTATACTCATGGGGATTGTGGTTTGAGCTAGCAGAGAATGATATTGATGCTAGCCTTGCCCAACACAGAAGATTTCAGCCAATGATTTTTCAAAGATATCCTTCAAAACTGATGTAGTCAGTACACAGTACCTTATTCATAGTTTAAACTATATGACCCATACAGTTAGGTTAGTTATTTTGGAGTGCAAAGAAAGAACTAATTTCCATTCTCCAAGAACTTTGAGTAGCTACTTTTGTTTCTTATTACAGCAACCAATGCTTCAATCTACTGCAGCAAGTTTGGGCTCATTTTCATAACTGTGGAAACCTGAGCTGGGGACAAATTTTTGTAGCAAGAGAGATTTTTGCTTCTATGGGCCATCATGAGTGCATTAAATTGCGGCTTCAACACAGACCAACAATGATCAGCTCAGTACAGACTACCCCAAATGCAACTGTATTGGCTATGTCCATGAATCCACTGCAGAAATCTTATTCACAATGCTCCTTTAATCATTATCCATGAGTTGTGCTATAAGTCATGAAAAGCTACAAGGAAGCATTTTGAAAATATGATGGCCAGGCTTTGTTAGAAAGATCTGTGTAGCCTTCAATCTACAGATCACTAGAAAACAAGTGCGGTGCCTTTTCCTTGTTTCAGTTCTATAACTCAAAGTAGACAAATGTTAACCTACTCTAGTTTATTGTATAACATCAATTTGCTGGTCGGCTGTTAGACACTTCACTGATAACAGATTTATTTTAAGTGTCCTAAAACAGGTCATGCAGTAACTTTTGCGATTTTACAGACACATCAGTTTAATAATATAATTCTATACCAGTAGCATGACAACAAAATACTAGGGCTTCACAGCACTTCTCTACTCAAATGCTTATATTAATGCAATATTTCATACAAGAGGATCCAGTACTCCCTTGAATTAAAAAACAAAACACATTCTTAGGTGAGCTGCTCAGATACAGCCTTAATGGCGGCCATGTGAGGTACTTAGATCAAACTTGGCAATGCTGATGTATACAATTCTTATCTACTAAGATTTTCTAAATGAACAGTGATTTTGGGAACCCCATGTTTTTTTCAGTACCCAACTGGAGACTTTAAAAGGACCTGAGTTTCAGAAAGCGCTGAGCACCCGCAATCAGCCAGGGTCTTTTAAGGGGTCTTGGACAGGGCACCCAATATCATAAGTCACTTTAGAAAATCTGGACCTAAGTCCTGAATAAGACATTTAAATTTGCCAAATCTCAGTAATGCTATTAATGCTAGGGTATTGTTTTGTACTTCGTGGAGTTTGACTCAAGTTCTGCTCATGCATACACACTCCCTTCCTGCCAATTCCAGAGGCTCCAGGCTATCAATCTTCCTTTCTAATGATGAACTGGACACAACTCCCCTCAGAACTAATGGACTGATGCTGAATCACAAAGGTATTCTTAAGGAGGACATGAGAGTATGGTCTTTCAGCTGCACTTCAAACCCATACTGGCTGAAGGACCAAGTATGAAAACCTGGGTTTCCATGGACAGATTACTCAAGAACGGTAACACTTTTAAACAGCACCTGAAGTTTAATGAAAAGAAATATATTTAAAGCTGTTCCAGTTTCAAACCCCAACATCCATTTACATTGGATGAGTTAACAATCAAGGAGAGCAAGAGTTGAGACTGAGGAGTGAGCACTGGAAAAGCTATCTTTAGAGAGAAGGGAACTGTGAAGGGCAGAGGTCGGCAACCTTTCAGAAGCAGTGTGCCAAGTCTTCATTTATTCACTTTAATTTAAGGTTTTGCGTGCCAGTAATACATTTTAACATTTTTTAGAAGGTCTCTCTCTATAAGTCTATATATTATATAACTAAACTATTGTTGTATGTCGTATTGTCGTAAAATTAAATTAAAATGTTGATCTTATGCCACCGGTCCGCTCAGCCCGCTGCCAGCCTGGGGTTCCGTTCACCTAGGCCGGCAGCAGGCTGAGCGGGGCCTTTGGCCGGGACCCCGGCTGGCAAGGGGCCAGCAGCCAGAACCCCAGACCGGCAGCCAGCGGTCTGGGGTTCCGTCTGCCGGCTCCTGCCAGCCAGGGTCCTGGCTACTGCCCTGCTCAGCCCGCTGCCGGTCTGGGATCCCAGCCCTGCCCACATAGAGTGGGTACCTACCTTCTCTCTGGTTCTAGCCCATTCTCTTCCTCTCTCTGCACGGAGCTGAGGGTGGGAATGCACTGAGAACAGGGCTGGGGGTGAAGGAGCAGGAGCTAGAATGAGGGAGGGGGCTCAGGGTTGGGGTTTGGGCGTGGAGTGCTTACCTGGGCAGCTCCCATTTTGTGCGAGGGGTGCACGTAGGAATGTGGTGGGGGGGAAGAGTGCAGGAGCTCCCGTTTGGTGCTCAGGGTGGGGGTGAGAATGTGGGGGGTGCAAGAATCAGGACATGGGGTGTGGGGGGGACTGGGTATGTGTGGAGGGTGCTGGAGGAAAGGCTGGGGATGTGGAGGGGGTGCAAGGGTCAGCGCAGAGGGCTGGGGTGTGTGTGTGAGGAGTGCCGGGGTCAGGGCAGAGGGCTGAGGGTATGTGAGGAGAGTGCAGGAGTCAGGGAATGGGGTGTGGGGGGTGCAGAAGTCAGGGCAGGGGGTGTGTTAGGAGGGTGCAGGAGCCAGGGCAGGAGGCTGGGGTGTGTGGGGTCAGGGCAGAGGGTGTGTGAGGGGGTGTAGGAGTCAGGGCATGGCATGGGGGGCTGGGGGTGTGAGGAGGGTGCAGGAGTTAGGGCAGGGGGCTGGGAGTGTGTGAGGGGGGTCAGGGCAGGGGGCTGGAGATGTGGGTGTGGGTGCTCCCAGCCCCCTGCCCAGAGCGGCTCACGGCAGGAGGCTGGAGGGGATATGCCCTGATTCCACCCCTCTTCCCCAAGGCCCCGTCCCCACCTCTTCTCCGCCTCCTCCCCGGGCAGCTGCGGCTCGGCTTCTCCCCCTCCCTTGCAAGGGCCGTCAGCTGATGGGCGGCAGGGAGGGAGAGGAGGAGGGGCAGGACCCCAGCACGCTGCGGGGACGGGGGAGCTTGCCTGCCCTGCAGCAGCAGCCGGCAGGAGCAAGCTTCTTCACCCTGCCCCCATGGTGCGGGGGGAGGGGGGTGGAGAAGAGCGGGCTGGGGCAGGCAGGATTTTTAATGGCACACTGCTGCCTGCTGGGGTCCGGCCTGGATTCGGCAGCGGGCTGAGCTGGGGCCGGCAGCTGGGACTTGGCTGGCAGCAGCGTGCCATTAAAAATTGGCACGCATGCCATAGGTTGCCGACCCTTGGCGTAGGGAATACTGAGCCTAAGGAAGGTATGGGCAGAGGTAAAGGGAATGTGATTAGAATGGGAGAAAGGGTGATGAGAGCAAAGAGTACTACTAGTTTTTGCTTCCATATCAGCCTGTTTAGAGAGCAGCCAACCCATCCGACCAGTGAAATCCTTTTAACTAGCATCTCCACCACATAAAAAAAACCTGTTAATAACGGTGTGAGAGCAGGTAGCGGCAATCTTCCCTCTATCATACTGATCCAGTGCCAAGCAGAGATGTTAGAGGAGCACTCTACTTGCTTGACTTGCTATCATACGAACAAGAAATATAATAGACGTCCTAGCCACTTGTGATCACTTCAAATCACAAGCCGTTTTTGCTAGAGTAGGACTATTAACCTTTTAGTCTTGATTAAATTTCCATTTTGGCAGTTACAATACACTCTGCTTGCCTAAATTTCTTTCCTACACAGTAATTTCAACTGGACACTATATTCTTCCTCACTACATGTCAAGCTGCTGCACCAGGGTGGGGGTGAGATTGTTAAAAGTTCATTTCCAACCATGTATTGGCTCCTCTTGTATGTGCATGTAAATAATTTGTAAAGTTCTTTCGGATGTCTTATTCTTATATTCATGCCACATATCTAGAGATAGATAGGCATGTGTGTGAAAGTACAAAATATTAACACAGGCTAGAACAGTGTCAAGTAAATAGTATAAAAAAAATCTGTCATATATCCATTTTAATTATCTGGAATCTTTACCGAACCTCAGAAATAAATCCACAGAAATACAAATCTGACAAAATTATTAAAATTGTGTAGGAACAGATTATGATTTGGAGTTTGGTCAGATCCCTCATTAAAACTATTCAAACAAAATATTTTCCAGTGAAAATATTTGCACCTATCATAATAGCTTTCAAAGATATGAACAGAGAAAGAGAGTAGGGTCCAGAAGATTCTTATCTATGTATAGTCATAACAGCAAAGGATTAGCAACTATCCTACCATGTGTGTGTTCAACTGGGAACAAAAGATACTGGAAATCCAACACAGTTGCTCATCCAATCGCAGCTTTAAAAATAACAACAGTGATCTGCCTGTCTGGTGCCAGAATGAACACAACGGAATGCCATTCCCCAAAACTGGCTCACTCACGCTCCAGGAATAAGGAGATCCCACTACTGTACTGGATGCAACCGATTTACAGAAAATGGTTCAGAGGCTGGAAATTACTTTGACATACAGAAGAAACTGCTGGGCATCTTTGAAAGGAATATATTAAAATGCATCTAATTAGTCATAATTTGCCTTTTTGGGTGAGTTAGAGATCATGAAAGCAGTAGTTTAGATCATGCCATGAGGAAGGGAAAAAATTCCACCTGAAATGGTTTCCATTCCAAATTGTTTTTTTCCTTTCTGATCATCATAACATATATAAGGAAATCAAAGTCTGATATTAATACTAAATTATATTTGAAGAATTTTAATTAAATGAATAGCACAGTGAACAAAATGCAAATTCCTCTTAAAAATAAAATTCAATGCATAATTTCTCCACATATTGACCCTTAAATTAAGGGATTACTTTGAGAACTGAACTGATTTAACTAGAAGTAGCATGGATCAAGTTCTTGCCTATAACACTTGCAAGTAAAAAAATCCACAAAAAAGCCTCTAGCAAAACAGGGCTTCCAATTAGAAATTAAAAATTATAAAATAAATCCATTCAACGACTGAATACATTAACAGCCAATGGCACTGCATAAAGATGTTTTTTTTTTTAAATGCATCACTACCCTAGTGTTTCTAGATATAAACATTAGGGAGTGTTTGGTCAATTGAGCTGTGGGGTCCCCATGGCTGGGTGTTTGCTCCTGATGCTAACTAATTTCAACACAGATAACTTTGGAGTGTTTCATAAATGTATACCACTGTAGTTGGAAGAAGAACAGGTTTACCTTTTAGTAACTCACAAATGCAGCACTAGTTTCCATATGCTTTTTAAATAAATCAGTCTATGAATCCAGTTTAATAGAAGCATAAAGAGAACAGAAGTAGTGTTTATATTTAGCATAAGTAAGGGAGGCACATTCTCATAGAGTAATTTCCTCCACTGAAAACTGTGAGCCTATTTATGAGCATTCCAAGGAAAACATAAAAGACTCAAGATGTTTGACAGTCAGCTTTCTAGAAATAGAGCTGTGGTCAGTAAACAGAATAGCAAACAGGTTCCCTTGTTTTATTGTAGTTCCAAACTATTCCAATTTGACAAGAATTGCTATTGCCATGCCTAACATAAGAGTAAGTCAACATGTGTCTTGGAAAATACAGGATTATACTGAACCTTTTCAACCCAGGGAATAAAGAATATTGTAACTCCACATGACAACTGTCATTTCTTCCTCTGATGCAGACCACCAGTAGCAATTCCTTGGTGACTTTTATCCTGCAGAACTTTTATGCATCCTGAAGGGAAGGATTTCTTCCAGAAAGCTATCTGTCAACCACTTCCTAAAGTCTCCTTGACTCATTGAAGTCTCTTAAAGAGTGACTTAGTTTGTCTCCATATCTGCTTGCTACTTGCTAGATATTCCAAAAGTTCAAGCAAAAGTATTTTTTCTACTTTATTTCTGTAATACATCATTGTTAAAGACACTGTTAATCTCTCTACATAGCAAACATTGGAACACTCATGACACTTTGCAGGCCTAACTTTAAAGAAAAAGATACTAAGTGGTCAAGTTTACCCTTCCTAGAGTGCTGAAAAAGATGCCCAAAGCACCATTTTCCTCATCTATTTAAGTATTCACTGGAGACATGCTAACACCACACTTCTGTGGATGAAAAGAACTGTATATTTCAAAGCTCTTCCAATAGGTGGTTTAGTAAATAATTTTATCTCCATTTTATGGAATGGTGTAAATGAGAGTGAGAGAGATTTCATGAATTGCCGAAGGTGGCGTAGCAAAGTCAGGGATGTTACACAGATCTCGACACCCATCCCTATGCTTAGTCCACTGGAGCCCAGCTGCCCCTCTATATGCATTCATGAGTGTGCCTGTGGAAATACAAACAACAAATATACTAACACACTGCATTTCTGCAGTGTCTTTCCTTGAAGACTATCAAGATGGTTTTCAATCAATTTAAACTTGGTTCAATCAACTGCTAAGAGGCAGGTAATGCAGAAGGAAAACTGAATGAAAGGGGTCAAGAGAGTTGTCTAAGGTCACATGTCAAGACTGAGGAACAGAACTCAAATGACCCCTAGTTTCACATAATATCCACTAGCCCACATGAGTAGGCACAACTGTTCATTTCAATAACTGGATATTACAATACACATTTCATGCTTATTTGAATGCCTTGTTCTTAGGTTTGCCAACTTGGTAATATTTAAAAACCGGACACTCCAACAGAAGTGCCGGAATCAACCCTGTCCTGCCTCTTCCCCGGAGGCCCCACCCCTTCCCCATGGGCCCCATCCTTGTCCACTCCTCTTAACCCCTCCCCTGCATCACTCACTGCTCTTCCCCTCCTACCCTCACCTCCTGGGTCAGGACGGATTTTCCTGCAGAGCTGGGACCCAATGAAGGTAGGAGGTGGCCTCTGCTGAGTAGGGGGCTGGAGCGGGTGATGACCTGGCACCTCCCTCACTAGTAGTAACCGCACATTGTGAGGTCCCCTTTTCGACCGGACTTTCCAGTCGAAAACCGGGCACCTGGCCTCCCTACTTGTTCTAAAAGCCCAGTGTTTGACTGTAAGGGTCCCATATACCTTAAAGGAGTCCAGGTAATTGACCCAATGGATACGCTTCTGTGTGATGAGCTACTCAGCCACCAGGACTGCTGGATGCACTAAATACCGTATCAAATCAGCCAAAAGCTCTTGCGTACTGACAAAATTAGAGATGGTGGATTTCCTTTTCCTTTTACACCAGTCATCAGAAATAAAAACCACAATCACCTTCGTGTTTAGTGTTTCTTTAGGTACATCAAATTAATATATTACCCAGATTCAGAACAGGTCAGGAAATGCATAAAAAGGTTAAAAACGCCTAAGGGTTAGTGAGAATAATAAATAAACAACAACAACAACAGTGTAAAAGACGAACAACTGGCTTTGCTGATGTATTATTTCTTACCTAGTTTTATTAAGAATTCTCGTTCCAAGTCTTGTACCTGCCTGACGGATTCTTCCAGAGAATTGCAGAGTTTTATCTTTGGTCTCAGCAGTTCTAGGGTATCACTGATCATATAGTCAATGTCAATAGGAAACGGATGGTCTTTTGTCCAAACTTCCAAATTCTTCTTCCACCAAACATACCTCTGAAATACAAAACATCCTCACATTATATACATACTGTACTTCATGTTGACTGAAGCTATTTTACCAAGAAAAAAGACATTACCAAAACATTTTCTTTAATGTAGGAGCATACAAGTCACTAAAAACATACTAAAGTCATATATCTTGCTAAAACAGTTTGAAACAATTCGAACAAAATCCCTAAAATAAAAAAATCCATATGGAATCTTAAAGTGACAATCCAGATTTTAAATTACATAACCAAATGAATCATCTTTGGCAACTGACAATATTATCAAAAAAATGGATATAGAATGTAAATACCCTTTTTGTGGCAGATTCTTTCAATGAGAGATGGGCACCTACGTGTCCTTTGTGCATTTCAATTGTTGTACAAATGCAGCCATACAAATCATATTTATTTTTAAAAGGGAAGACATTTATCACCAAAATGTGAACATTAAAACTTCAGGTATCAGTGGGTGATGCTTCTATCAAAAGTATCATCATATTATGGGTTTCAGAGTAACAGTGTTAGTCTGTATACAGCTTACAAAAGCTTATGTTCAAATAAATTGGTTAGTCTCTAAGGTGCCACAAGTACTCCTTTTCTTTTTGCATCATATTATGGAGATATGTAGCAAACCAGCACTACATTCATCTGTAAGATGCAAAGGAAATTCTACACTTATTTCTACAAGTGTATTTAAGGGCAGAATGAGAGAACAATGAGGTTGCGCAGGTGTATCTGAAGGCAGAGTATGATCAGCAAAACCTTTATTAATGGTGGTGATGTTCAAGCCAGAAAGAACTCAGTCTGACTTTCAGATTTTCAGGACTAACAGCAATCAGGAAAAAAACATCTTTTAATTTTTAGACTGATCAAATTTGATATGTATTGACAGGGAACCCCATAATATGTTAAATAATCACTTCTTTAGTTTAACCACAAAGGAACTGAGTTAATACATATGCCATTTAGGGCTGTCGATTAATCGCACTTAACTCACGTGACTAACTCAAAAAAATCAATCGCAATTAAAAATATTAATCGCGATTAATCGCAGTTTTAATTGCACTGTTAAACAATAGAATATCAATTGAAATTTATTAAATATTTTGGATGTTTTTCTACATTTTCATATATATTGTATTCTGTGTATAATTGAAATCAAAGTGTATATTATTTTAATTACAAATATTTGCACTATAAAAATGACAAACAAGAAATAGTATTTTTCAATTCACCTCATACATAACTGCACTCAAAAATAGAGCAATATAAAACTTCAGAGCCTACAAGTCCACTCAGTCCTACTTCTTGTTCAGCCAATCGCCAAGACAAACAAGTTTGTTTACATTTAGAGGAAATAATGCTGCCCTCTTCTTATCTACAATATCGCCAGAAAGTGAGAACAGGCATTTGCATGGCACATTGGTAGCCGGCATATGCTAAACATTTACATGCCAGATATGCTAAACATTCGTATGCCCCTTCATGCTTCGGCCACCATTCCAGAGGACATGCTTCCATGCTGATGATGCTCGTTAAGGGAATAATGTGTTAATTAAATTTGACTCAACTCCTTGGGGGAGAATTGTAAGTCCCCCGTGCTGTTTTACCTGCATTCTGCCATATATTTTCATGTTATAGCAGTCTCAGATGATGACCCAGCAAATGTTAGGTTTCAGAGTAACAGCCGTGTTAGTCTGTATTCGCAAAAAAGGAAAGGAGTACTTGTGGCACCTTAGAGACTAACCAATTTATTTGAACATAAGCTTTCGTGAGCTATCCGATGAAGTGAGCTGTAGCTCACGAAAGCTTATGCTCAAATAAATTGGTTAGTCTCTAAGGTGCCACAAGTACTCCTTTCCTTCCAGCAAATGTTGTTCATTTTAAGAATATTCACTGCAGATTTGACAAAATGCAAAGAAGGTACCAATGTGAGATTTTCTAAAGATAGCTATAGCACTTGACCCAAGGTTTAAGAATCTGAAGCGCCTTCCAAAATCTGAGAAGGAAGTGGTGTGGAGGATGCTTTCAGACGTCTTAAAAGAGCAACACTCTAATGCGGAAACCATCAAAAAAGAAAATCAACTGTCCTGATGGTGGCAATCTGACTCAGATAATGAAAATGAACATGCGTCGGCCAACACTGCGTTGGATTGTTATCAAGCAGGACCCATCATCAGCATGGACGCATGTCCCTTTGAATGGTGGTTGAAGCATGAAAGGACATATGACTCTTTAGCGCATCTCGGATGTAAATATCTTGAGATGCCAGCTACAACAGTGCTATGAGAACACCTGTTCTCACTTTCTCTCAACACTTTCAGATGATATTGTAAACAAGAAGCGGGCAGCATTATCTCCTGCAAGTGTAAACAAACTTGTTTGTCTGAGCAATTGGCTGAACAAGAAGTAGGACCGAGTGGACTTGCAGGCTCTAAAATTTTAGATGGTTTTATTTTTGAATGCAGGTTTTTTTTGTACATAATTCTACATTTGTAAGTTCAACTCTCATGATAAAGAGGTTGAACTTCAGTACTTGTATTAGGTGAATTGAAAAATACTATTTCTTTTATATTTTTACAGTGCAAATACTTTATTTTTTATTACAAGTGAGCACTGTACACTTTGTATTCTGTATTTTAATTGAAATCAATATATTTGAAAATGTAGAAAAACATCCAAAAATATTTAAATAAATTGCACTCTATTATTGTTTAACAGTGCGATTAATTGCGATTAATTTTTTTAATCACTTGACAGCTCTAATGCCACTACTCCTCCACTGGAGTTATCTTTTAACTTCCCTGTTTTCCTTTTGTCCTTCGAAATTAAACTGAAAGATTAACACAAGCACTCTGAAGTCCACGAATGTTTCAGAATATTTCTATGGAGTTACCATGGCAACATCCAGTTACATTTGACATTTTAATGCCATTTCAAGAATCTCTCTCATTAAAACTATGAACATCAGAAGGGATTTAAAAAAATCATTACAGAGCTTGTAGGGTTCACACTCAGGCCTCAATTCAGCAAAGTATTTAAGTATGTGCTCAATTTAAGCATGTGAATAGTCCCCAGGGAAGTCTACAGGACTGCTCATGTGCTTAAAATTTAAACACATTTAAATGCTTTTCTGAAGCAGAGCCCAAACAATAAAAACCTAAAATGTACAGATTCTAGATACTATATAGATAAATCTTTAGGACCATAATAGATATACGTATAGTTTAAACACAAAGTTAAATTTATTAATACCTGAAAGTACACAAGAAAGCAATCAAGCTTCCGTTTGCTGGAACCTCTGTCAAAATATTGCCCACAGGTATCAAGGATGGTGCAGACCAGTCTAATTCGGAAAAGATGTTCTGGAGGGTCCAGTGGACTAGCAGTACCATCAGGGTTCACACCAAATGATGTAAATGAATATAGAGTTCGAAATATTACAGCTGATTCTACCATTCGGTAATTGTAAAGTTCTCCCAAGAACTTGGCACTGCTGATCCGTCGCTGATTAAACTTTGGCTGGTTAACCTGAAACAAAACCCAATATTTACTAGTTTAATGCAGGACACACTTTTACTTTTATACATGTGGACACAATAGGAATTACTATAAGGAGCCTTACAGTCTCCACTACAGAAATGTAAACTAAAAAAGTATGTTTTTGCTTTAAATAATGTCGTCACTCCTTGATATAATTTGTTACAATAGATCCCAAAGATAACTCTGTTCTATCTGACAGGTTTCAGAGTAACAGCCGTGTTAGTCTGTTTTCGCAAAAAGAAAAGGAGTACTTGTGGCACCTTAGAGACTAACCAATTTATTTGAGCATGAGCTTTCGTGAGCTACAGCATTCATGCATCCGATGAAGTGAGCTGTAGCTCACGAAAGCTCATGCTCAAATAAATTGGTTAGTCTCTAAGGTGCCACAAGTACTCCTTTTCTGTTCTATCTACATAACATATTACATAAATTTTAGCATACACAGTAGTGCAGATAGTCATAGAACCTGGCCAATCAATAGATATCATAAAGGTTTGAATGAAGTCCAGTCCTGTATTATTTAAAAGAAAGTTTCTGGAATTTACTTTTTTTTTTTGGGGGGGGGGGTTATCTAGAAAAAGCTTTCGATAACTATGAGGTCTATCAAATTATGGACTTCCAAAGAAAATGATATGAAAATCCATGGCTTCAGATATTTAAACACTAGACTAGAAAAGCATTATACATAGTGCACAGGGAACAATCTTACCATGGCAAGGGGACAAAGTAGGTACCGCAATAACCCTCTCTCATTTTTATTCTGACTTTATGATTGACCTTAAAGAAAGCAGCAGGCACGTAGGTACAAAAGTAATCAATCAAGCAATGAAAAACATTTTCCATTACCTCTATTTCTATTTTTAAATTGTATTTAGAAAGGTTTTATTTTAATTTTTCTGATGAACAAGTGAATGAACTTATAATATATTTTTTACCTCCATGCCTAGGCGAATATCCTCTAGCACTCCATCCACGACATGAATTCCAACGTCCTCTTGGTAAAGCACCAACCCTGCTAAGAGGTTAGCTACACAGTGAATACTATTGTATTTCACATTCCAAATGTTGATCATACAACATATAACATAATCTTTCACTTCAGAGTCCTGCCAGGGCAATTTGCGCATCTGTCTCAGGACCTAAACAAGATTTGTAAAACACAATTAACAATTTAGTAGGCAAAGTTGGGTAGATGCATGTGTAAATGAAACCTGTTATATCTTGTAGTCATTACAAATGCCACCCACAAATAGTATCTGTGGCCTCTTTCTAAAGAAACACCCCCTCCTATTCAGAAGTGGATTCATGTGTTATGCAAATGAAGTAAATCTAATGGATATATATCCCAAGCCATGGGTACCTAATCTAAATCCTACTCCATGAGAAGACAGGTGGTCCTCTCCAGCTTGTCATTTATCGAGGCACTCTCAACAGTTCAGGAAGCCAGTAAGAAATCACATGACTGGGAGTAGAAAGATCTAGAACAACCATCACACTACAAACCACAAGACCATCTTCTTCTGAAAGGCTCAGATAGCAGGAAGCACCACTTCATAGTGAAGCTGCCACTTTATCCCCTTTTCCGTAAAATCCACGGAAATTAGCTGATACTTGTAATGGGACTCAGAAGAGCAGAACTATAATATTGGAACGGCATTGAAAAAATACTAAGATTAAAACAAAATTCTACACTTCTCTTGAACAAAGTAAACCGAGTCACAACTTAAGTAAAGGTGATCTGAAAGCAAACATGAACCTTAACATCTAAGCTACACACAGAAATTTTTTTAATGGAGAAAGTTAAGACTACAGAATAAAAACAAGGAGTCTAATATACCCTAAACTTTTAGGGCTAGATTCTCAACTGGCATAAACTGGTGGAGTTCCATTGCTGCTAACGAAGCTCCACCAATTTACACCAGCTACGGATCTGATCCTTAATTTATATACGTGTTATTTATTTTGCCTAGTACTATTAAAAACATAAAGCGAGACAGAAACTCAGACCACTTATTAAAAGGTATGGAATACATTTGGTCTGACCTAATACAAACATTGTGCAGGATGGAAACACCTCTCCCAGATGCTTTGGTACCATATTCACTCAGCACTGGATGTCTAACACAATGGTTCTCAACCAGGGGTAAATGTACCCCTGGGGGTACACAGAGGTCTTCCAGGGAGTACATCAACTCGTTTAGATATCTGCCTAGTTTTACAACAGGCTACACAAAAAGCACTAAGAAAAATCTATACAAATAAAAATTTCATAAAGACAATGTCTTATTTATACAGCTCTATATACTATACACTGTTGGAGAAAAACACAGTTCTCACTTTCAGGTTGGGTGCAGCTATCTACTTCCACAACACTGAAATGGAAGTATAATATGTACATTCCAGCTGATTTTATAATGATATGGTAAAAATGAGAAAGTAAGCAATTGTTCAGTAATAGTGTGCTGTGACACTTGCATTTTTATGTCCGATTTTGTAAGCAAGTTGTTTTTAAACGAGGTGAAATTTGGGGTACACAAGATAAATCAGATGTCTGAAAGGTGTACAGTAATCTGGAAAGGTTGAGAACCAATGGTCTAACAGACATCCAAGGTTATATCCCAGAGATACTGTAGACTCTCCCTGCACATGCCTTAGAATAAGACTGGTGTACCTTTAGAGTTTGAGAGCCTCACCCCCCAGTGTGACTTGATGAAAAATCACAAAGTGTTCTTTTCTGGGACTTGCATATTCTCAGACCTACTCCTCTTCTCTCCTGGAAGACTAAAATCAAGGCTGGAGCTCTACCTGGACATCCCCATTGACTCACCTTAAAATATCTTGCCTTGTTAGCATGCACATGCCTCTGATTTTAATAGCTCAGACAGTGTGCCCATCTTTAATATAATCCTGATCAAGGCATAGCAGAAGCAGTTTCTCCTCTCCTGGGAGTAGTAAACATTAATCTCAACCCTGCCCTCAGACACTTGCTGTGTTCCAACTTTCTTGGATCCTTCAGAACAAATGTCAGATCTGGATAATTCAAAACCTCTTCCCATCTTTTCAACCTCAATCATTTACATGGGTCAAGCAGAAGCCTTCTTTCCCAGCATTAGTTAACTACATCCTTTCACTCTCAGGTTCTAAATGAGTACCTATAATTATTGTTCTTGTAATAAATAATTTAAGAAAATATAAAAAAGGAAGAGTTGCATCATGTCACAAGTACTGCCATCTACAACATCAAGATTTCACATGGATTCACCTTCTCAGTGGTGACCTTGGAGAGATCCTTGTAAAGAAGCTTACGAATATACTCCTGCAGAGGTGGGCGTTTCTTTCTCACAGTTTTTTCAGCAGGAGGGGGATTACAGTAGTAGTATGCATTCTCCACCATTGTGACATACCGTGCGTCGAGATGCATTGCTTGTTTCTTTCTCATCATTTGTTCCTAGAAACAAATAAAACGTATCAGGTGAAAAATGTTTCTCATTAAGCTACTAAAGTTCCCTCAAACCAAAAGTCTTCCTAGTGTAACTGATGGGTGGCTGGAGGCAGAGTGCAGAGAAACAAATTACAAGTATGTTGCTTGTGATGGTGGGGGGCAGAGCTCAACAGCCTAGGGCTAATTTCCAGTTTATGTCTTATGTTCCTAAAGCTCATGCTTCAGGGTTTTGGCTGACAACTGGGAGAGGCCAGGAAGAGATTATTTTCTCCGCAATGTTTTCTGGGAGGTTTTTAAAATCTCCTTCCTCAGAAGCATCAGGGATGGCCAAAACTGGAGATGGGACATGGGGCTGGGCGGGCTAGGGCTCTGGGATGGCACTGAGCATTCTCGCACTCTCAGGTGCTTGGCTGGCTGGCTCTTGCTCACACTCTCAGGGTCTAACTGATCACCATAATACGTCGGGTCAAAAAGGAATTTGCTCCTAGGTCAGACTGGCAAGTACCTTGGGGTTTTTCCGCCTTCCTCTGTAGCGTGTAGGCATGGGTCATATGCCAGGACTATCTGAGTATTTCTAATTCAATCAATTCCTTGCCACTGGAGGGCCCTCAAGCACTGGTGCACCTCAGTCCCTCCTAGTCTCTGCCTGTGGCACATAAGTCTAGTTTCCTGTGGGCCTCATTTACTTTGGACTCATTTCCATTGTTGGGTTCAGTGTGCAGGTGCTGGGTGATGTCGATGGCCTATGATATACGGGAGGTCAGACTAGATGATCAGTGGTCCCTTAAACTATGGGACTATGACTATTTTTTTTTGCAGCCTTCTTAAAAAAACTCAGGTGAAAGCTTGAAATTAAGTAGTTTGTTCCGTATGACCATCGTAAAGCTCATTTATTTTCATCTATGTTTCTCTAGGGATCACATGAAGAAGATTTAAGAGACATTTAAGTTTTATCTTAATGAAACCTAAAAAGCTCCTATTTATTCATATTATGATTCTACTTAATAAGTTTTTCAGCTATTAAACATAAATCCTGTGTTCGTGCTGTGATTAGCACAATGGAGCCCTGGTCTATGATTAAGGCCCCTAGGTATGACAGTAATACAAATAAAAAATAATGCGTTGAAATATTTAAATTAGCACAGTCAATCAATAAAGACTTCTTACACACTTTTTACAACATGGTGAGAATCAGCAAAAATTACACTGGAATTCCATATTTACTTTTTTTCAGTGGTATTACCTCTGATATTTATATTGCCCATGGTATACTCCAGTGTTGGCAGCTAGATTTTGGGACGACAAGATAATAGATCGCGAACAGAATACCACAGTAAACGACTATTTCAGGAAAAATGAGAACAGGGGTCAGAGGCTGAAACCTGCTATACACATATACACATCAAAATACAAGAACACAAGCAGTTCTAAATTGGTGCATTCCACAATTAAAAATATTGAGATTTAATTGAACTTTATCATACAATATTTAAAACAAAATGATATAAATCACAGGCTCCACATAGTCTGAACAACTCTGGAGCTGTTATCCTAAAGGGATCACCTAACTTTGGAGGTTACGTATTAAGAAGCCAAATAAGAATCAATCATACCATTTAAGGATGTATCTAAATCTTAGCTTGTCTATGCATAGTAACCTAGAGCATCAAATCTAGCTATCATCAAAACTCAGGTTTCCAGTACTTTTTCATTCCCACATGCAAAAGTTGTTCATGAAGCCAAAGTGGTCTACTCAAAACTAAGAATAGTTAACATTCTTTCATTGTAGTCTTGCCCTCCTAATCAGAAAAGTCTAGAAGGAGGTTGAAGATCTTGAGAGCAATAGCAATAGGTAATGCAGTCCAATATCCATCTAGAGAGTGTCTTTTTTAAGAGATTGAGGATCCCTTAGATCTGTCAGCAATAGAAAAAAATCGTCTGGGAGACTTCCTGAAGGGCTTAGTCCTATCCAAATATAAGGCAAATGATCTCCTGCATCGAGCGTGTGTAATGTCACCTTCCTTTTGTCTCAGTGTGGTTTCAGAAAGAAAATTGGGAAGCGGATAAGCTAGTTTATATGGAAGTCCAAAGATATTTTCAGTAGGAACCGTGGGTGTGGTCATAGTGTAATCTTGTCTTTGAAAAAGACTAACGGGTGAGGGTAACCCATTAGAGCCCTTATCTCTCCTATACTTCGAGCAGAAGTAATGGCTGCTAGAAATGCGGTTTTCCTAGAGAGGTACAGAAGTGAGTAGGTGGCCATGGGTTCAAAGGGAGATCTGGTTAGCCACTTAAGGACAAAGTTGAGGTCCCATGTCAGTACAGGACATCTGATTTGTGGGAAGAGGTTACCCAGGCCCTTGAGAAGCCTTCTTTTGTAAGGTGAGTGAAAAGAGAACAACAGTCTATCTTATGATGGAAGGCAGTGATGGCTGCAAGATGCACCTTTACAGAGTTTAGAGATAATCCTGATTTTTTTAGTTCAAGGATGACAAGTGATAGTGCAGAGAATGTAGGAGTAATGTGCCTCAAGTCACACCGGGGTTGGAATCTCTTCCACTTTTGAATATAAGTGTGACGAGTAGTTTGCTTCCTTCTATTCAACAGCACCGCCTTTCAATCCTTGGAGTGGGTCATTTCCAAGCCTTTGAACCATCGAGGAGCCATGCCTTGAGCCAGAGAACCTGCAGATTGGGTTGATGGACCTGGCCAGCATCCTGAGAGAGGAAGCGAGGAACAGGCTCAAGAACAAATCACCAGTAGAATAAGGTATGTAAACCATGTCTGACGTGGTGTCATGGGAGCTATGAGGATAACTGTGGCTCTCTCTCTTTTTTTTTTTAAATCTTGAGCTGGACTGTGGATATTAGAGGAATCGGTGGAAAGGCATACAAGAGATCTGTGTTCCATTGTAGAAGAAAGGCGTCTCTGAGAAAGTGATGACCCACGCTGGGCCTGGAGCAGAACTGGGAGCACTTCTTGTTTCTGGCTGTGGCAAATAACTTTATCTTTGGGACTCCCCAATGTAGAAATATGCTGTGGTGAATGGAGGGATTTATTTCCCATTCATGATCCTGGGAGAAATTCCTGCTGAGAGTGTCTGCTGTAGCGTTTTGTATGCCTGGGACGTAAGCTGTTGAGATGTTGATTTGGTGGCAAATGCACCAATTCGAGAGTTTCACTGCTTCGACACAAAGGGAAAATGATCTTGCTCCTCCCTGGCACTTTATGTAAAACGTACAAGAGATGTCTGTCAATCTTTATATGCTTGCCCCGATCAGTGGTAAGAAATATGTACAGGCTTTTCTGACTGCTCTGAGTTCTAGTAAGTTGATATGTAGTGTGGACTTGAGTGGGGACCATTTGGCTTGAACAGTGTGCGTGTCCAGGTGGACTCCTCATCCCAATAGGGATACGTCTGTTGTGATTATTAAAATTAGGGATGACTGAGTGAAGGGAACTGCTGCACAGACATTGTGAATGTCTTTCCACCAGTCAAGGGAGTTGCTGGCAGAAGTCTCAGGGCTGGCCTGGATTGTTGGGAATAAGTTGACTAAGGTGTTGAACCTGCGTGAGGGAAGGATAGTGTTAGCCTCTACTGCATCTATATAGGCTCCTATGAATTCCAGATGCTGTACTGGAGTTAATATGGTTTTTTGGATGTTTAATTGTAGCCCCAGCTGAAGAAATAGGTCCGTGGTCTTTTGTGGGGCCGTCAAAGCTTCAAAGGAGTGTGCTTTGAGCAGGCAATTCTCTAGATGTGGGAATATCATAATTCCTTGTTTGCACCACTACCACAGAAAGGACTTTTGAGAACACTCTGGTGCAGACGATAGTCCGAATGGGAGCACCTTGTTTTGAAAGTGATCTTGTCCCTGAATGAATCACAGAAACCTTCTGGGATGGATGGATTGCAATATGAAGATAAGCATCTTGTAGGTCAAGGTCTGAGAACCAGTCCCGTTGGTCTGAGATGGAATTATTTGTCCAAGAGTAACTATTTTGAAGTGCTATATCTTTACAAATTTGTTGAGTGAATCCCTTCTATGTTGAGTTGGAACTGGTTCTATAGCACCTAGGTTCAGAGAGAGTGTTTCCTGAGGTACAAGATGCTTGTGAGAAGGATGCCTGAGATGGTCAGGGAGGGGGGAATGGGCAAGTGGGAGGGAGGTAAAATGGATCAAATACCCTGTGGAGATGATCTCCAATACTCAATTGTCTGTGGTTATACATTTCTAGTTGACGAAAAAGAGTAAGGTGGTCACCGAAGCAGGGGAGATGTTCGGGTTGTTGCCACAAACAAATATGAAGGTGGTAATTTGGGGTCTCAACCACCATGTCAAAATTGGTGTTTAGATGTAGATGGGTGTGAAGTTGATGATTGTGGGGCAGCTGGTCTCCTCTTTGGTAGATGTTGTCTTCTTGGTTGGGGCTCATAATGCCTCTGAGGAGGAAGAAACAGAGTAAACCAGGATCTCTGTCCCATGGGGGATTTACCATATCTTCTTTTTTGTGCAGGTGTGTAAATTCCCAGCAAGCACAAAGCAGCTCTAGCATCTTTTAGTGTGTGAAGGGATTCATCCATTTTCTCTGCAAATAACTTTGATCCCTTACATGGAAGGTCCTCCACAGTAAACTGGACTTCTCTTGGAAAGTCAGAAAGGTGAATCCAGGAAGCCCTCCACATGACCCATTGCTGTGGAGATGGGGCAGGTGGCTGTGTCAGCGGTGTCTAGAGAGGCCTGCAAAGATGTCCTTGAGAGATGTTGACCTTCGGCAATATTTTCCTGAAACTGCTCCCTCTGATCAACTGGAAGATGGCCAATGAAAGCATTTAGTTTGGAATAATTGACATGATTTTATTTTGCAATAAGAGCTTGGTAATTGGCGATCCTATATTGCAGGGTTGCCGATTAATATGATTTTCACCCAAATAAAGCAAGACGTTTCAAGTCCTTGTCATACAGTGTCGATTTACTGTAGTGCTGTCTACCACATTCGTTTACAGCGTCAGTGACAAGGGAGTTTGGGATGGGTGTGAAAATAAAAAGTCCAAGTCTTTAGAGGGAACATAGTATTTGTCCACTCTCATATGAAGGTGGTATCGTGGCCAGTGTCTGCCATAGAACCTTTGCTGGGTCCAGCAAGGCCTCATGAATGGGAAGTGCAAAGTGGGCAGATGAGGAAGTGTGCAGGATGTCAAGCACCTTGTGGTGCAACTCCTTAACCTCTTCCAGAGGAATTGGTAAAGAATCCACTACCCTCTTGATAAGGTCTTGAAATTGTTTGAAGTTGTCGGCCAGCGTTGGTGGGGGAGGCATAACAGCTTCATCAGAAGAGGATGAAGAGATGTTAAATCGTGGGAGTAATCTTTTTGTCTAGTCTTGCTTCCTGTTCCTCAAAGGTCTCCTCTTGTGGATCAGACAGAAGCTCTAGAAGATTACCTTCTCCTATCACAATGGGAAACCCTAGGGGTCTTTGAGAATTGGTGTCTATAGACTGCCCATGGGTCCTAGTAAGGCCACCAAGGTGGTGCAAAGGGTATGGTTAGGGGCACCCAAGGGTGTGCCAAAAGGTCCCGTGCCAAAAGTGAAATCCCTGCAAGCTGCATGGAAACTTTTTAATGACACCATAATAGAGATTCAATTTAAATGCATTAATGCAAATTAAAAAACATAGGACGAGGATAAAAAAATGCCATCGTGGCTAAACAACAAAGTGAAAGGAGCAGTTAGAGGCAAAAAGGCATCCTTTAAAAAGTGGAAGTTAAATCCTATTGAGGAAAACAAAAAGGAGCATAAACTCTGGCAAGTGAGGTGTAAAAATATAATTGGGAAGGCCAAAAAAGATTTTGAAGAGCAACTAGCCAAAGACTCAAAAAGTAACAGCAAAACATTTTTTTAAGTACATCAGAAGCAGGAAGCCTGCTAAACAACCAGTGGGGCCACTGGACGATAGAGTTGCTAAAGGAGCACTCAGTGAAGATATGGCCATTGCTGAGAAACTAAATGAATTCTTTGCATAGGTCTGTGAGGATGTGAGGAAGATTCTCAAATTGAGCCATTCTTTTTAGGTGACAAATCGAAGGAACTGTCTCAGATTGAGGTGACGGAGGAGATTTTGGAACAAACTGATAAAATAAACAGTAATTGTCACCAGTAATAGACACCACGGCCAGACGGTATTCACCCAAGAGTTCTGAAGGAACTCAAATGTGAAATTGCAGAACTACTAAACTGTGGTATGTAACCTATCATTTAAATCAGCTTCTGTGCCAGATGACTGGAGGATAGGCTAATGTGACGCTAATTTTTAAAAAAGGCTCCAGAGTAATCCTGGCACAGGTCAGTAAACCTAACTTCAGTACCAGGCGAACTGGTTGAAACTACTTAAAACAGAATTATTGGACACTTAGATGAACATAATTTCTTGGGGAAGAGTTAACATGGTTTTTGTAAAGGGAAATTGTGCCTCACCAATCTACTAGAATTCTTTGAAGGGGTCAACAAGCATGTGGGCAGGGGTGAACAAGTGGATATACTAGGTTTAGACTTTCAGAAATCCTTTGACAAGGTCCCTCACCAAAAGCTCCTAAGCAAAGTAAGCAGTTATGGGATAAGAGGGAAAGTCCTTTCATGAATTAGTAACTGGTTAAAAGATAGGAAACAAAGGGTAGGAATAAATGGTCAGTTTTCAGAATGGAGAGAAATAAATAGTGGTGTGCCCCAGGAGTCTGTACTGGGACCAATATTCTTCAACATATTCATAAATAGGGCCCTACCAAATTCACAGGACATTTTGGTACTGCCCACCATTCCGGTACAGCAGAAATTTTGCTTTCCTTGGGACTTGCTGGTTTAAGAAACGCCTGAGTTGCCCTTGCTTGTCACTGACAGGTTCTTAGTACCAATCACATCTCATTCCCCGGATGTGTGTGCTGTACTGATGGAGTCTCCCTCAGCATCCATAACTGCTCCACCTCTGCCAAAGGAGGAGGAGGACGATGACAACAATTTCTCTTCACTCTCTGTTGAAGGCTCTCCATTCCACTACTAGTGAACAAGCCAGCCAGAGACCTCTGCAGAACCAGTTTACTGCCACTAGAGACACGGCCCACCCTGTTGGTATGGTTGATTTTGTATCCCTGCCCATCCTGGCTAATAGCCATTGATGGACCTATCCTACATGAACTTATCTCATTCTTTTTTGAACCCTGTTATAGTCTTGGCCTTCACAACATCCTCTGGCAAAGAGTTCCACAGGTTGACTGTGTGTTGTGTGAAGAAATACTTCCTTTTGTTTGTTTTAAACCTGCTGCCTATTAATTTCATTTGGTGACCCCTAGTTCTTGTGTTATGAGAAGGAGTAAATAACACTTCCTTATTTACTTTCTCCACACCAGTCATTTTATAGACCTCTATCATATCCCCCCTTACTTGTCTCTTTTCCAAGCTGAAAAGTCCCAGTATCATTAATCTCTCCTCATACAGAAGCTGTTCCATACCCATCATCATTTTTGTTCCACTTTTCTGAACCTTTTCCAATTCCAATATATCTTTTTTGAGTTGGAGTGACCACATCTGCACGCAGCAATCAAGATGTGGGTGTACCATGGATTTATATAGCACCAATATGATATTTTCTGTTTTATTATCTATCCCTTTCTTAATGATTCCCAACATTCTGTTTGCTTTTTTGACTGCTGCTACATTGAGTGGATGCTTCCAGAGAACTATCCACAATGATTCCAAGATCTCTTTCTTGAGTGGTAACATCTAATTTAGACCCCATCATTTTATATTATAGTTAGGATTATGTTTCCCAATATGTATTACTTTGCATTTATCAACATTTATCACATTAATTCTCATTGCAAGTAGGCATTGTTACCATTTTACTTGTGGGGAAACAGACAGGGATGCCCACAGAGGAAGTGTCAGAGCTGAAATCAGGGAGGATAGGAAAAACTACCTAATTTCAAAACATACCAACAATAAGTCAGATACCAAAGAATACCAAAGAATAGGAATACTGGTGTCTGTGCTAGAGCTATAAGAGTATTTTATATCAGCTGAGAAGTCTCTTTACATATATGCACGATATAGACCCATTTTTAGAGAGGAGTATGGTAAGAGCACAGGTCTGGGAACCAGGAGCTCCTGAACTCTGATTTCAGCTCCGACGTCCTCTGTGGACATCCCTGACTGTTTTCCCACAAGTAAAATGCTGACAATGCCTACTTGCAATGTAGGCATAAAATGAGAATTAATGTTACAATGGAGCCTTCAGGTTTTTCATTTTGAAGCGCAACTAAATTAAAAATAAATAAATAAATAAAAATTTAAACTAAATTAAAAAAATAGAACAGTGGTACCATCACCGGATGTGCATAAAGTACTCCTGGGGGCACTCTGCACCAAAAAATTAAAAATCCTCTCCAGAGCCAAGCTGTGAGCCCCCGTCCTTGCCCAGACACCTGTCCCCCCTTCCCACCCAGAGCCCTGGGATCCAAGAGGGAGAAAACAGCCTGATGCTCCATCCCAGCCTTGCACAGTTTCCTGCATGCCGCCCCCTCCTTCCCTCAGGGCACGCTGGGAACTGCAGCTGCCAGGAACCCTCTAATGCCCTCTCCCTCCCCCCAGCAGTGACTTGTATGTGCAAGCTGGGTTCTGCCAGATCCAGTGGGCCCTAGTGATGGCTAGCAGCACTGCAGACCATTTTTGTGGGGGAAATGAAATTTTATGTGCATATTAATTTCTGCAAAATTATGCATTGCGCAGTGGCACAGAATTCCTCCAGGAGTAATGAAGGTCACGCAAAGCGCTTAATCACATGTTAAACACTGAACATGAACATTTCTCTGGGACTATTCATGTGCTTAAAATTAAGCATATGTTAAAGTCCTTTGCTGGATCAGCTTCATAACAAGCATATGAAATCGTGTAATCATATTATAGCCATGATCTCTCCTTTCTTCTTTCCTTCACCATCTCCGCCCCACTTTGTTGCACTCACTTTTTGCATCACATCTAAAATTAATTTACAAACTTCTTTGATCAAGGACTGAGCTATAGTAAAGTGCCTAACATGCTTTTGGTGCTGTATGAACAACAATTAGAAAGGAAGCAAGGTCTAGTTGCTAAAGTACAGGAGGAGTAAGAAGATATGTATTCTACTCCTGGTTCTGTCACAGACTTCCTGAATTACTGCAAGTAAAATTCACCCTCTGTGCCAGCCAGTTTCCGTATCTGTAAATAGGTAACTATGACTCACCTACCCCACAGAGGCACTGTATAGCTTAATTTAGAGGTGTTTTTATAACACCTGGATATCACTAAGGTTAGAAGGGGACATAGAAGATAAAAAGTATTACAACTGTCCAATAACTAAAGACCTTTTCTTCAAAACCATGATTATCTGGAGACATATTTTCTAATACATCTTACTGAAAAACAAGATCAGAAAGGCACAACATGTGGATTTATTTTTTTCTTAGCATGTTATCCATTACCAGAAGTGTATGCATTTAATAAAAAGTGTTTGTTTTCTTCACAGCCCAAAATACTAAATCATAAGTTATTTCCATAGCAACAAATTCTGTGTTACACTTCACATCAGGAGGAGATACCAAGTTGAGAAGAAAGCTTTCTAAAAATACAAATTATCCTCCCTAATACAGAAAAAACACAGAAAATGCTAGCCCAAGCATATATCGTGATATAAAATGTTCTCATTTTTTAAGTTTCCTCCTTTATGAAAACTCATCTCATAATCTGTAAAATAATATATAGCAGTTCTGCTGATAATACAAGCCCCTAGCAGCTCTACAAGAAGCAGAAAGTGGCAGTTTGGGATTTATACGGATTAAAAAAAACTGAGTTCAGATGGATATTTGAGGAATTTCTTTATGTAAAATATAAAATAATGAAACCAAATGGGCAATAATAACTAAAATACGTTTGATTTTCTTTCACTTTGAAATCAGAATTTTCTTGCACATCAACACAAAGGATTTTATAGACTTTGATGTGAAGGCAAGTACAATTATGACATAAATGAGCTACAAAACAGACATCATACTATGAACATTTATCACATTAATTCTCATTGCAAGTAGGTTATAAGAGCACACAACAAACACAACCAATATATATCAAAGGCAATTTTGACTTATTTTTTTTTAATTTTTGTTAATCCTTTGCCATAAGATGAGACTCTACAATATTTCATCTCCAGAGATAGCTCCACAATGTCAGCTGAGCCCAGAATGAGCTACTACATGAGAAACAAGTTTAGGTCTCAAGCCTTGACCTGTCAATTCCAGACCCTATAGTACCCTCTGTAATGATCCCATGGCCTATTAGTGGGCAATTCTGATCAAATCTTTTCTAGCCTTCTGCTGGTCACTGTGACACAGAGCCTTGGAAGGGAGTGCAAATTAAAGAAAAAGGATTTTTAGGACTCAAAACATTCTCCCTGGGAAAGAAAAAAAAGAAGTCCATTATCTTAATCATAGAATCATAGACTATCAGGGTTGGAAGGGACCTCAGGAGGTCATCTAGTCCAACTCCCTGCTCAAAGCAGGACCAATCCCCAACTAAATCATCCCAGCCAGGGCTTTCTCAAGCCTGACGTAAAAACTTCTAAGGAAGGAGATTCCACCACCTCCCTAGGTAACGCACTCCTGAAATTCCAGTGTTTCACGATCATCCTAGTGAAAAAGTTTTTCCTAATATCCAACCTAAACCTCCCCCACTGCAACTTGAGATCATTACTCCTTGTTCTGTCATCTGCTACCACTGAGACCAGTCTAGATCCAGCCGCTTTGGAACCCCCTTTCAGGTAGTTGAAAGCAACTATCAAATCCCCCCTCATTCTTCTTTTCCGCAGACTAAACAATCCTATTGTAACACCGACAGACCCTGTCTGTCAGCGGGCAGGTCTGAACCAGGGACCTCTGGAGCTTAGTGCATGAGCCTCTACAGCATGAGCTAAAAGCCAACTGACTGTTAGCTACTGTGGTAAAGCAGACTCATTTAACTCTAAGTGGCCTCGCTGCCACTAGATGGGACAGAACGCCACACCCAGGAGGTGTGTTGGTTTCATTATCACTATTCAGATTTTTTTTAATCTAGTCCTATGATTTCCAAGAACTTGCTCTCATTTCAATTTTCCATCTGGATCCTTGCATGGGGTTGGTAGGAAATGATCCAGTTAGTTGCAACATGACTGCCAATCACTGTAAGGACACAACTAGTTGGAGACCTTATTACAAAATTTATGCTCCGCAAGGAAAGCTTAAGGTTAAAAAATATCCAGCAGAACTCAGCAGACCACAATTCTACATATTAGATACTGCTAAGGCTTTAAACCTGATTAGATTTTCCCTTGGGGCGGCCCCAAATTATTTGCTCTGATAGTAATCCTTTTCACAGTTCACCTTTACTGCTAACATAAGCCTACAATCCAATTTGTATAATACTATTTAAGTAAAAAATTGGATTTTTGTGTTTACTGTAAGGCAGTACTAGAGCTTGTAGTCTAGAGTAGTCTGTAGTACTAAAGCATCTACTTAATCTGCTATATTTCCAATTCATGAGGTGTTTCAAATGCTTCTCTGCCATCTGCAACTTCCTACAGCAAGGCCCCCCTGTGTACAACAAGGGAAAATTCCTCACCTGCAATTCTGAGCAGATTTTAACCACGTTTTCTGAAATGGTGAACATGGGTTGTCCTTGGCAATGCTTACAGTGATATCACATTCAGTACTGATACAGCACGTGTTACCAGTGGGAACAGCTAACAATGGGGAATTTTTGTAGCACAGACAAGGACCAAAGGTGAGCAGTCAAAAACGAACCTTGGGTAGAAGGTGTATTTTATTTATCTTGACTTGTAAACTTGTACTAACTACAAGTGATGCAATACAGCGAGAGAAATGTCTTTAAAAGGATAAAAGACCCATTTTGTTTTCCAAGCACATATACCAGATTGGGGAAGTGGACACACTTTACTGCTGCGCGTAAGATACAGAAAAACGATCATACTATGCAAATACGTTATTTTTTAAATAATGGATCAGGACTTGAACTTGAAGCACATACAGGTATATAGCATATACCCACTAACCCCAACTGATAATTATGTTTACCCACTGTGATAATCAGCTCCAGACACTCCAACAGGAGAACAGAAGTTTTAAACCCCAGATATGAACAGTTGAACCAACCAGTTGAATACTGTATTATTGTACTATAAAAGTGTATCAAGTAAGGTCTTTTATGAAAGTTTGTAATGTTCTGAACTTGATGGTTATTATGAGATATGTATACACACTGTGGTTATGAATCTATGTATTTATGTATACAGAAAACCGTTTGTAACCTGTACTACAATTTCAACTATACCTCATAGCAAGGAGAGGCACCTCCAGGTGTTTACACAAAACCAGTTCCAAGTAATGATCCTGGTCCAGCCAGGAAGAGACAATGGTGAACCATGAAAGTTAACGGAAAGACATTGGGACATCCCAGTTCTCAAAATAACAGAGGATTTCCACACACTGAATAAACATGAGTCACCATGGACTAAGAAAAAAAAGGAAAAAAGCGTTTTAAAAGCAAGCTTATGTTTGAGATTTGGCATCCAGAACCTGAGGGACAGTCTTCAAGGCAGAATGCACTCTGTGAAGGATGGATCCCAACTATGGCTAGAGGGTACGCTGGGAAAAACTGTTCAAGGCGATGGGTAACTTGTATAAGAAAAGGGATTTTATCGAATATAGACGTGTAAATCTGAAGTTGCTTCTTTATGTTTATTTTCAGTGTAACTTGTATATGATAACTTCCCTTCCTATTTCATCTTTGAATCTGTGTTTTTTCTATTAAATAAACTTTTTGTTTATTTTTACCAAGCAGGTCTGCGGTGTGTTAACTGTGTGCAGCGTGGGTGCAAAAGTGAGCTGGTAACTGGAGGGCTGATTTCACACCTTCAGGAGTTATGAACCAGAAGGGAAAAGTCAGAGTGTCTGACAGTTAAGAACTCAGGGAGGATGGACGTGAGGAGACTCGAGCCTGGAAGGATGGCTGATGTCACTCTGCAAGGAAACTAGGCTGGTGGAAGCCAGGGTGAAACCTTGTGCTTGTGGGCAGGCTACTGATGTCAGGGATCTGAAACAAATCTGCACTGCATAAAGGTACCCAAGGTTATGGGGAAGGCAGTGAAAGAACTCCTTATCTGTTTGGGTGACACCCAAAACATCACATTCTCTCGCACCCCCTTTCTTTCACTTCTGCACCACTAAAACAAGGGACATCAAATTCAAAGCTTCAACTGCATGAACTAAAGGCTCAAGAGGCAGCAGCTCTTTGACTCCAATTCTCTTTGTTGGGAACTCAATGGGGAAAGTCACCACTGACCCATAATCTCTGGAGACTGAGTGGGTAGAATGGAGAGCCTGGAAAAAGAGAAGGCCCTGCCTTCCTCTGCAAAACAGTAATGGGATAAGAGCTGCAGGAGAAATTAAGAACTATCCCCTTGCACTAAGGAGCTAAAACCCTGGACTGAAAACCGTGAATATTCAGAGCCTTTACAGAAGGCTGCTTTTCATAACAGTACTAAGCTTCTTTAGAGATGGTAATGTTTTGTTAGCCTATTCACTGGACAATTTAACAGTCTTTTTGATAAGTTCATGCTGAACAAATAAATCTGTTGTAGTTTATAATAGTAGATAAAAGTTACAGCCAGGAAACATGCAGTTATGTTACCTATTGATTTAAACCTTTCATTTGCATTAAAATTACCTAAACTGAAATACATCTACTTCTCCCATAACTCAGATGCATAGATCTGAAGGCCAGAAGGAATCATTCTAATGTTTAGTCTAACCTCCTATATAAACAAAGGCAAACTCACAACTCACTCTATTTGCCCTCTATCTGCTTGCCCAGCTCCTGTCTTCAATCTTATTTCCTCCTACTGATTATTTTTGTCACTGAATCTTTTTTTATATCATGTTCAGCTTAGCTATTTGGTCTCTTTAACCAGACCTTAAAATTGTTCTCCAGACCTGAAATCTTGGCATCGTCTTAGAACTCAAAATTATAGACCAAAAAAATGGAAGAAAAAAGTCAATCTATCTTCATTTCTAGGTCATTGCCAGCATTTGTCCTCACATCAACACTGCCTCTGGTGACATCTCTTTTCATGCTTTAAGTATATCCATCTCAACAACTGCAATTCCCTCTTTTACAATCTTCATTAATCCTTTTCTCTTAAATTTAAAAGTTCAGATTTTGTTACTCTGTTGAATGAGACCATCACTTCCACAACCTTCTTCTACTCCACTTAACAAGTTGCTCTCCTAGTTAATGAACTCTGAACTAACTTATTCCAAACTACTCCTCAACTACTAACTATTGTCTCCCCAGGCCACTCACTCCAATTCCTCCAGTCTCATCCTCAGTCTTCTCCCCATGATTCTATATTGTCACTTCTATCTAAAAGGCAATCCCCTTTTTTTCCCAATAAACTAAATTCTCTCTAAGTCTTTCCTGGAAACCACAAGGATATTTATAAGTAACTGGAGTTCTCCAATAAACAGGATATTCAGAAAGCCACCATCCGTGCAGGTGAAATATGGAAACATAACCAGCACTGAACAGGTTGCAAAAGGTCAAAAAGGCACTGAGGTCTACAATGTAACACTGGGCAGTGCTAAGTGTTTGTGTCAGCACATCATCATAAAAGATACAGACACTAAAATGGAACCGTTGTGTGCCAAAGGAGTCAGACTGATGTAACAGTGTTAAAGTTTAAGAAACTTGTCCATCTCCTCTATGGCTTCAAGAGTAAGCTACACACATATTCCAGTGTCTCTGAAAGAAAAGTCCTGTCCTAAAAACAGCATGTGCTGGGCTGTAAAGACTTCTCAATAGTACTTACACCCTACTTCTAAAAGTCAGTCTCCACTCTGATGCATAGAAATTTATAGGACCCTAAAAGTTTGAAAATAAAAACTCTAAACAGCAATTACATTTTAAGCTATACAAAAACCCAAAATTATCCAAGAAAACATCTGTTTCAACAGCTCAAAGATCAACAGCAGACACACATGAAAAAAACCAAAATGGAAATGGAGCCTGCATTTCTCATGTTATAGCTGCAATCTCTGCATCCTAGAGCTCTTCAGTCTAGTGACTTTGGTGAGATTCTAACTGCTTCTAAGGGCTTGTCTACATTACCCACTGGATCAATGGGCAGCGATCGATCCAGCGGGGGGTCTATTTATCACGTCTAGTCTCGACGCAATAAATAGACAGCCAAGCGCTCTCCCGTCGACTCCGCAGTGAAGACACCGCGGTGAGTAAATCTAAGTACGTCGACTTCAACTACGTTATTCACGTAGCTGAAGTTGCGTAACTTAGATCGATCACCTCTCCCTCAGCATAGACCAGACCTAAGAGTCCAAGGTCTGAGCAGCTCAGCACTCAGTTCTAAAAGTAGGAGCTCGTGGATGCAATTTCATATGGGAAAACTTTCCTTTTTGCTTTAGATCACAAATTAAGTCTGAACATTTTTGTGGTGTTTTCTATTATGAATACTATTTACAAACTCTGTTATAGTAGTGGATAAAATCTAATGAAAGTTTGCATTAGTTGATGTTACAGTAGTTATGGCCATTATTGCCAGGTTGTATGACAAACTGCAAAACAAAGAAAAGACAATGATGACAGGTGAATTCAGTACATGATTTTCTACAATAAAATGGCTATAGTTTATCTTACCAAAAGAACACTTGTTCTTAAGTGAGACTCTGGTGATCTAAATAGGAATCTTCCACACGTTTCCAGCAGAGTACATGCCATTTCAATATGGTGATGAGAAAAGTCTGACAGAAGCATCTGTGTAAATATACACACAGTCACCACATTTTGAATCTCTATTTCCACTAATAAGAACACTAATAAATATGATTTTATTAACTAGACAGTTATTAATATAACTATTTTTAAAAACTGAAATGCTATTTCATCTCAATTTGAGTGCTAAGATACTGGCAACTTATCTCATGCCATTTCATTATGAAACTTCCTTTTAATAAGAAAGTAATATTCTAAAGTGGTGGTTTAGGTTCCAGATATAGGATTTGTACATTTAAAAAAAATAGGATGTTTACAGAACCTACTACAGAAAGCTCGTAACTTTTAAAAAAATAATAATGCATACTTTTTAAAAATAATTCATACTTGCTTTAAAATTTGCTCTGCTGGATTGGAAAACCAACACTTAATATTGTACAACCACATGAGTACCCAAAAGTGAAATTAACTAATCTAGTTTTATTGTTTAAGCTGAGCAACAGGTAAAAGAATAGAACTTTGCATTGTATAGTACTATCCAGATACTCACCAGCTTCTACAGAAACTGCATAAATGATTAGTTTATCTGAGTTTTAAAATTCAGTTTTAATAACTGAAGAGATTTTAAAATTACCACCACCACCACCAGAAGCTAGTTGAAAACGTATTGTACCTACAATGTCCTGTTATAAACACCTTATTTTAAACATTTTATTTTATTTTAAAAATCTGAGTTAAAATCAATTGTGAAGCGAAGATAAACAATCAGACTTAACCTTAATACCACATATGCATCTGGGACTAAATATCTGGAGCTCAGTGTTCTGAGTTGATTTACTTCTTCCTCAACAAATGGCACATGCCTACCTACTGAGATGGCATATCAGCCTCTCTTTTACAGTCACTAACAAGTTTCCTTTTTATTGGAGAAGTAGTAAAAAACAAAGTAATAACAAAAAGCTCATTTCCAGCTCTCCAAGGAAGTTTGGATGGATGATTAGGGATTGCTTACAACTATCTTCTGAGAAAAACAATTAGCAGCAAGTCATTTTCTCATATCCCAGTAGGGAAGAATATTGTAATAGATTTTTACTATTGGAGATTAAAGTAACAAGAAAATCAAGGTTCCAATACTTTATGCAACGTAATAAAAATCTTTAACAATGGAAAAATGGAGGATAGGGATGGGAAGATGATCTTATGCATTACAAACAAGTACTGTACTTTTCTAACTACATGTCTTACCAACACTAACCTTTAAACAATGCAGGGTGTCATTTTTGGAGAACATCTTAAACTTGGCAAGC
This sequence comes from Caretta caretta, assembly GCF_965140235.1. Taxonomy (NCBI): domain Eukaryota; kingdom Metazoa; phylum Chordata; order Testudines; family Cheloniidae; genus Caretta; species Caretta caretta. The sequence continues at coordinate 340,586,754 of NC_134206.1, read as the reverse complement.
TCTCCAATAAATCTCACAGTTTTATTTTTTGTTTCAATATTGATCTGGTCCTTTTTTCTCACCTAAATAAAGAGGGAAATATATATGCATTTAATTTTAATCTCAGAAATATGTATCTTTTATGTATTTCTAATATATTTCCTTACATTTTAGCATACTTGTTAAGGCTGAGAGTTCAGAAAGTTGGAAATTTCCAGTCTGATTCCCCCCGACTATGTCTTCACCTGTCTCTGGCTCCCTACCTTCCCCCTCTAATTTGGCTATTCCACTCAAACTTCCCCCGTTCCCCTGATTTGGCTAACCCTACAACTCCCCCACATCATCTCTGCTCTGGCTCTTCAGTGTCTCCATCTCTGAACTTCCTTCCTACCTAGATTATAACATGGTCCCCCAAAATACCGATAGCCTTAGAAACATGGCTAGTGTGACACTCTACATCACCCTGCCCAACATCACTGTAGCATTCTATAGGTGGAGTCTATAGTTAGTGTTCTGAAGGGAGCAGCCAAAATCAGGAGTCCCCAAACCAAACTGGTAGAGTTAACAGGACTGTCTTAACCAAAGTGATGACTGTTTCATTAAAAGAAATTTTAAAAATGTACTGATGGACACTAATCAAAATATTATTTAATAAAATACAAATAATGAAATTCCCCCTGCACTCAAACCGATACTTTGGCTTTAGCATAAACAATAATTAACTTAAGTTCATTTTAAAAACTATCATACATTTAAATAGTCCACATATTTGTTCTGTTAACTGATGCCACTAGAGAAAACAGATTTTGAGCGATCCATAATAAAGTTTAGGGGGAAACACTGAAAAAATAGTGGTTGTCCACCATAATTTTATAATCAAATTTAAATATAGTGCAGGAAACAAGACTGAGAAATAACTTGGTGAAGATCTATGTTCTCAGATTTCTAACCTTCTTACATTCCAATATTTTTCTTTCTTGACATTTTTGAAAATGGATGCAGTAGGACTAATAAAGTACAATATATAGCAGACATCTTTTTGTAAAACAAACTAACTGCTATTAATACAGGTCAATGTCAATTTTAACTGTGAACTATAAATGCTATTCTATAACATTATTTCTAGTTTTTGCAGCTTCTGCCCTAGCTTTTATGTAATTTCTAAGTCATGCTACCATCTGAACTAAGTTTAATTGTGGTTTAATATTGGAGCTTGAAGAAGACACTATATGAATGTGTATAAATAAATGACATGCAGTCTGTCAAAAAGGTTATTCAATGTACAAATGAATCCAACATATAATAACAAAGCAATATGATTAGAAAATAAGACTTCTGAGCTACCTGACTATTTTGTTATGTTTGAGTCAGCATCTTCTTTAGTGAAAATAATATAACTTATAACAAGCATTTTTTTTCAAAAGATGGTATATCAGATTTCTTAATCTGTATGCAGTAAAACAAACCAAACATACATGAAATCTGAAATCCCCTTTCAGCATGGAACAAAGATCCTCTGCTACATCAGACATACAGGGATGCAATGTGCCAACCAGCCTTGCATAAAATGGAAGCAAATCCAACCTGTAAACAAAAGTTACACACATGTATAAGATGAGGACAAAGCACAGATCTAATTCAAGTTATATAAAAATGTATTTATGCCCACAGATATACATACAACTACCAATTTGTGTGTGGAAAGGACAGTGCATGACTATGGGCATGTATGTAGAGTTACATTCAGTGTATTGGCTTATACTTTTACTAGTTATATTGCTACTTCCTATTACAATATTTGATTCCCTTTAGATATTCCTGCTTTAAGTGCAAAACTCAGCTCAACCTTAACTATGGTATGCTGAGCAGAGCTTCTATAGTAATATGTACACCTATCCTTCGTGAATTTCTATATGCAAGAGAAATTCAAAAGGAAATTAAGAAGCCTAGCAGTATTCTAAATGGTAGCATTTCCTGCGGGAGTGCAGACAACTCCCATAATAGGTAACCAGAAATATGCATTAAGAGGCAAACATACCAGTGAGACACAAAATCCTATACTGTTAAGCAAACTAATATCCGAACAGCTGTAACAGTGTTAATAATTAAAAGAAAACTCCAGAGAAGGCAGTCATGCATATACTGTCACCAGCTGTGGGGGAAAAAAACAAACTAAAATAATTGCTCTTTCAGTCTCAGTATATAAGCATTTATTTTACAAATTGTTAAAAACTCTACCTTATTTCCCTGTAAGTTTTCCCTTGACTACATCCCCTCATTACCATTCTGATGTGTTGCTGTCACTATTTTCTCCCCATCTTTTCACTTTTCAGTTGTTTTAGTGTACAGTTTATATTTTGATTAATCTTTCTTTTCTCCTTGTTCTTTCACTTTCAAACACTAAGCTCAAAACCTGATCTGTTTCTAAAAGTTTAACAAGTTCCTGTAAACCCTTTTGAAAAAATGGATGATCTGTTTAGTCATATAGTCCTACTTGCAAAAAGTAGGAAACCAGAGAGCCTGGGAATCACAAAACTATGAAGAGCAACTTCAAAAACAAACAAACAAAAAATCTTCCCCTTATGCCAAACAATTTTAAGATATATTAGGAGCTAAACTCTAGAACAAGTCCAGTGCTATAGAGGAGCAGTAAAGAAGAGAAGGTGCCTTAAAATCATTTACAGACAAGAGAGGTGAGCAGTTGTGAACAGAGAACGGATCTTTTTCAGGATTGCACTTTAAGAAGGCTGGTTCTCCTATACTAGTAGGACTGCAGAGAAACACTTCTATTAGTTTAACATCTTAAAGTAACATTTTAAAACTTAAGTAGTTTTTTTGAGTGTTTTTAAAATCAAAACACATGGAAGGCTCAATCTACAAGGTGCTGACCACTTTGGCTCTGAACCTGCAAAACATTTAAGCACATGCTTATATGTTTTACTAAATTTACTACAGAACACTGAAGTACTGAGGACTTAAAGAATACGGTAATTATGTAATGTTAAACTACTTTACGTTTATGTAGCATCTCTCCCCCAAAGGAAATACTTTACAAATTAAACACCCACTGGAATCATGTCACCACTAAAGTTCAACTATTTCTGGATTAGAGGGCAGCAGCCAGACAGAAAACAAGTGTAGATAGCACACATCGCACAACAAGGGGCTGAGGAGAAACACTGTGCAATGTCTCCCAGGAAAACCTTTACGAGGTATGAAATCTTTAACATCCACATAGAGGAGACAGGAGCTTGTCCATTTAAATTTTCAGCCCAACTGCACAGTAAGTTACACAGCACTCTACAGCTCAGAAAGACAGAAAGCCAAGCTGACTCTTAATGATGCACAGAAATCTCAGTGAAAGTTAACACACGCTTCAGTTAAGTGTTAAATGGCTTTTATTCTCCCTCTTGTTAAACAATAAAAAGTTTACTAGAACAGGTAGTCAAGGATACTCGGCACAGCTAATTAATACCACATTATCAACATTATCCATTAACTCCATGAGAAGTCTGAAATACTCAAACAAAAAGAAATGCTTTTGCTGGGTTCCGCTTTATTTGAGGGTATTGTTTTTCCTGGATGCTCAATTCCTCTTTCTTAAAAGGAAAAACATGAAGTTTTGTTTAGAGCTAAAGTACTTGAATGTTAAGAGCCATTAATTAATTTTATATCCTTAAACCCAACATACTTGGGAAAATTAAGCCTTAGAGCAGGGGTTCTTTCTCAGCCCCCCCGCCAATGCAATAAAAACTCCATGGCCCAGCTGTGCCATAACAGGTGTTTTTTTCTACATATAAAAGCCAGGGCTAGCATTAAGCTGCAGCAAGCAGGTCAATTGCTCAGCGCCCCAAACCACAGGGGGCACCGCAAAGCTAAGTTGCTCAGGCTTCGGGTTCAGACTTGGGTGGTGGGGCTCAGGGTTCCGGGCTGCAGTCCCTTGCTGCAGGACTTGGACTTTCTGCACTGGGACCTAGAGAGTCTAATGTCAGCCATTCTTGGCAGTCCCCCTAAAGCCTGCTCGCAGTCCCCTCAGGGACCCCAGTTGAGAACCACTGCCTTAGAGCACACTGCTGCTGTTCCATCGGAGAACACAAAAGGTTTCTTTATTGGGGAAAATACTAAGAGCATGCATTTCCAAATAGGTGAAATATAGTAAAGAAAAGCCTGAGGTCAATTACTGTGAAACTGGCAACCAGCAAGATCTGGTCTATTCTTTTTCTCACACACACTGATACAAGTTTACAGTGTGCAATAGTACCACCTATTGGTACCTATATTTTGTAAATTCATGCTCTAATTCAAATTGTTTTCATTTGATCATTTTCCTCATCTCACATAATATCTTCCCTTTTTTGAGGAGGGGGAAATATAATGAACTGGGTCTGCTGTTTCCTCTTTCACTCACTAAGATCTGGCCTCATGGACGAAGCATTCTGTGAAGTCTATCCCCAGCACTTTGAGCAAGGTCAAACAAAACCACTAGTGAGACACACAGTGTTGTTTCATCCCTTGACCTTCTTGGTGCAGGTACTCCAGACTGAATCATACCCTGATTTTGGATCCCTGTGTTACACTGCCATTAGAACATTAGGCTGGCCTGCATTTATACCCGTTGAGACACATTTCTGGGATATCTTAGTCCCCTGGGGGTTTTTAAAATACTGATCTTACAATATAAAGACCTAGCTCAATTAAAGCTATACATGTGGCTTCTTCAAATCAGGTGTCTTCAAAATTACAAGGTAAAAAACCGAAGATCTTGGGTACTTGGAAAATAGGATTTTTCCAGAGGGGCATCTTAAGGACATGTAAATTTAGGTAACACACAATAAAAAATAACCACCTCATACTTCAAATCATAATTCAATTAACTAAAATGTATTCATAGGATCTAAATAGTTCAATGCTCTTACCCATATACTGATCAACAGTCACAAAATATTGACTGATGACGTCAACTCCTTTCTTACTGCCATCAATCAAGACAGTGGGAATGATCACAACAAATTATGCCACTGACTTTTCATGCTTCTCAACAATGGGTTTTCTTGCCTTAGCGAAAAAGGCTCAATAACCTAAGCAAAGCCCTCAGAGGCATTCATCCGGAAATGTAAAGTCCTCAGGAACAGGGATATGCTAACCTTCAGTTCAACAAAAAGCTGACCTTGTCACTGATACTGACAAGCCAAGGAGTTGAAAGAAAGTAAATAAGTTTTTTTTTAGAAGTTAGTTTAAATTTAAATAAAAAATGCAGAGCTTTCACCTTTGAGAAGAAAACTAATATCTCTTGACTTAAAAATAACTAACGCTCAAAATTTCAATACCTTATGGGTAATAGTTTTCTCAATCCAAGATGTCATTTTAACCTTAACACATTAAGAAATATTAGACAATGGGAGAACTCAGAACCCATAACAGAAACTTTCATTATCTCTTATTCTAGAATTCAAAGTCTACTAGAATTTAAAACCGAGAAGACCATGCAAGTTTTTCTATTGATGGAGAATACCAACAGGATTGCAATATGCAAATAAACCAAAATTAACTGTTTTACTGGACAGATGTAACAATCCAGTTAGCCAACAATAAATTATCCATAATTGTCTTGAAATCAAGGGTAATAGTGTTTTAACTACTGTACAGCTGCTTTGTAAAAATAAAATTACCCTGGATTAATCTATTAATATTTAGTTTTAAATGGGTACTTTTTAATTACAAGTATGAAAGCTACTTGAATGCTAGCAAGCAAAATCTTGATTAACTAAGACATTGTGTACTGTTGTGGTCAGCTGAAGAATTTAAATGTGCCCCATTCATAAACAACCACACTGTGCAATGCAGTACTATTCTGACACCAATTTTCATTCAGTTGAAAAACAAAACTGCCTTTTTATTTTTTTTGCCAAATAGGGTGTGAAGAGTATCAAAACACTCTATCCTAACAACAGAGTCAGAAAGCCTACAAAGAGCAACACTGAATAATAATGTACTTAAAAAGTTGATTATGGGTGCACGAAACTGTTCACATTAATCAGTAAGTGCATAAATGCAGTGTTTTGCAAGCAGTAGCAAAGAGTTCATGGGGGAAGTGGTTCTTTAACAACTAATACCTATTTGAACAGAAAAAAAACAAAAACCACTTTTAAAATAAAAGAACCACCTTTGTCTAATCTTACTGTTTTGGATATCAATGTAATAATTCAGACTATATGACTTGAAATAAGTACAATTATCCAGGAAGACTAAATGTATTTGAAATATACTTTTTATTCTACTTTCTAGAAGGATGCTGTTCTTCTGACCTTTTAAATCAAGGACAGACACATAATGCTTTCTGACATTTTGTTTTTCCACTGACATTATGGAGGGATGTTGGAAATTCCTGGAAATGGTAAGTATAGTTTGTAGCAGCAGTACAAAAAGGCAGCTAGCATACTGGGATGCATCAACTTGGCATCCCTCAGAGAAGAGTCTGTTAAGGAACAATTTGTAAGTTTTTAGGGTAGGGAATGTGCGATTTACTTTAGTAAAGCATGTTAATATTTTATTGTATAATTATATATTCTTGGCACTATATGCTGTACATAACACAGCATGTAGAATTCTTACAAAAATACTAAAAGTCTGGTTTAAAACCAAAAGAAAAAAAAGAGTGAGTTTCTCCTTACCAACTCCAATAGATTATACTGAAAGAAATCTAAATAGGAGAGACTGTCAGCTGGGGCTTCAGCACAATGAGCGGAGGGGCTGCTAGGTATGATCCTCACAGCCCCTCAGACACACGAGGAGCTGCTACCCAAGGGACTGCAAACAGCATATCTGCCAGCTCTGCTCTTCCTACTGCAGCCCCAGTCAGTGTTCCATCTGTATCTCCATGGCAGATACTCTTACTGTGACTAGACACCTGTGGTTCAGAGCAAGCAGACCAACAAACATACCATCAGTGGTTCTCCAGCTGACTAGCACAACTAGTTAGGCATCACAAGAAAAAGGTAAGGGAACAAGGGCAGTGCACAGAATGCAGACTAAGATCATTGTCCAGTTGAGAACCCACATAGCAGGAGAGGGACATTTCCAGGAGGAAACATGGGAAGGGCATGTGGCAGAATGGATACTAAGGGAGTCATAATGGGCAAAAGGGGAACTGTACAAGATCTTAGCGAACAAACTATTAGTTCTCTCTCAGCACCGATTGTACTCGTTATCAAATATTAGTAATTGGCAGATTAACGCTGATCTGTCAGATTCACATTTTGAATTCTTCTAGGAATTATTTCAGTAATTGTGTTTGTTCCATGTTAGAACAAAGAATGCACTCTTCAGAATAAATGAAAGATGCTCAGAAAGAGAACTGTGTTTATGAATCAGCCTTTGATAATCTTGAAACCTGCTCAGGGATCATTAAAGAAGGATTCTGGGTGGACTCCTCCTGAAGGTCGAAACAACAGACTGGACTTCTATATAGAGTGCTTCTGCTGACGCACACTGGCTGAAATTGTGGAAAAGCAGCATCACTTGCCCCATAACCTCAGCCGTACAGAACACAATGCCATCCACAGCCTCAGAATAGGTCGGAATATGAACAAGAGGCTGCTAGGCAGCTCTCCAACACCACTTTCTACAAGCCATTACCCTCTGATCCCACTGAGGGTTACCAAAAGAAACTACACCATTTGCTCAGGAAATTCCCTGAAAAAGCACAAGAACAAATCCGCACAGACACATCCCTAGAACCCCAACCAGGGGTATTCTATCTGCTACCCAAGATCCATAAACCTGGAAATCCTGGACGCCCCATCATCTCAGGCATTGGCACCCTGAGAGCAGGATTGTCTGATGAAGTGAGCTGTAGCTCACGAAAGCTCATGCTCAAATAAATTGGTTAGTCTCTAAGGTGCCACAAGTACTCCTTTTCTTTTTGCGAATACAGACTAACACGGCTGTTCCTCTGAAATCTGGCTATGTAGACTCCCTCCTCAGGCCCTAGGCTACCAGCACTCCCAGCTATCTTAGAGACACCACTGACTTCCTGAGGAAACTACAATCCATCGGTGGTCTTCCTGAAAACACCCTCCTGGCCACTATGGATGTAGAAGCCCTCTACACCACATTCCACACAAAGATGGACTACAAGCCATCAGGAACAGCATCCCTGATAATGTCACGGCAAACCTGGTGGCTGAACTTTGTGACTTTGTCCTCACCCATAATTATTTCACATTTGGGGACAATGTATACCTTCAAATCAGCGGCACTGCTATGGGTACCCGCATAGCCCCACAGTATGCCAACATTTTTATGGCTGATTTAGAACAACGCTTCCTCAGCTCTCGTCCCCTAATGCCCCTCCTCTACTTGCGCTACATTGATGACATCTTCATCATCTGGACCCATGGAAAAGAAGCCCTTGAGGAATTCCACCATGATTTCAACAAGTTCCATCCAACCATCAACCTCAGCCTGGACCAGTCCACACAAGAGATCCACTTCCTGGACACTACAGTGCTAATAAGCGGTCACATAAACACCACCCTATACTGGAAACCTACTGACCGCTATTCCTACCTACATGCCTCCAGCTTTCATCCAGACCACACCACACGATCCATTGTCTACAACCAAGCTCTACGAGATAACTGCATTTGCTCCAACCCCTCAGACAGAGACAAACACCTGCAAGATCTCTATCAAGCATTCTTACAACTACAATACCCACCTGCTGAAGTGAAGAAACAGATTGACAGAGCCAGAAGAGTACCCAGAAGTTACCTACTACAGGACAGGCCCAACAAAGAAAATAACAGAACGCCACTAGCCATCACCTTCATGCCCCAACTAAAACCTCTCCAACGCATCATCAAGGATCTACAACCTATCCTGAAGGACGACCCATCACTCTCACAGATCTTGAGAGACAGGCCAGTCCTTGCTTACAGACAGCCCCCCAACCTGAAGCAAATACTCACCAGCAACCACACAACAGAACCACTAACCCAGGAACCTATCCTTGCAACAAAGCCCATTGCCAACTGTGTCCACATATCTATTCAGGGGACACCATCACAGGGCCTAATCACATCAGCCACGCTATCAGAAGCTCGTTCACCTGCACATCTACCAATGTGATATATGCCATCATGTGCCAGCAATGCCCCTCTGCCATTTCCATTGGCCAAACTGGACAGTCTCGATGTAAAAGAATAAATGGACACAAATCAGACGTCAAGAATTATAACATTCAAAAACCAGTTGGAGAACACTTCAATCTCTTTGGTCACTCGATTACAGACCTAAAAGTTGCAATTCTTCAACAAAAAACTTCAAAAACAGACTCCAACGACAGACTGCTGAATTGGAATTAATTTGCAAACTGGATACAATTAACTTTGGCTTGAATAGAGACTGGGAGTGGATGGGTCATTACACAAAGTAAAATTATTTCCCCTCGTTTATCTCCCCCACCTCCCCCCCACTATTCCTCAGACGTTCTTGTCAACTGCTGGAAATGGCCCATCTTGATTATCACGACAAAAGGTGTGTCGTCCCCAACCCCGCTCTCCTGCTGGTAATAGCTCACCTTAAAGTGATCACTCTGGTTACAGTGTGTATGGTAACACCCATTGTTTCATGTTCTCTATGTATATAAATCTCCCCACTGTATTTTCCACTGAACGCATCCGATGAAGTGAGCTGTAGCTCATGAAAGCTTATGCTCAAATAAATTTGTTAGGTTCTAAGGTGCCACAAATACTCCTTTTCTTTTTGCGAATACAGACTAACATGGCTGGTACTCTGAAACCTGCTCAAAACTTGGATTCACATTAAACAAATAAAACCAGAAAGGCATTTGGACTTCAGCCCCATTGTAATCAGCACAAGTTTCTCTGCAGTGATAAAAGTATTATACCATTTCCATTTTTCAAATGAGGTTCTGGAAACATACAGTAACACTTGTTCCATTTCCCATGCTTGCATCCCTCCAACATGCTGTAGAGATAAGACTGCTCAAATTAATCGCTAGCTCTAGCTGTTAAAAGCTGTTTATTTTGTTCTTTTTCAATGAGCCACTAAAGAGTAGAGGATAATAATGACCTAAAATCCATGTAAAAAAGAGACTTATCTTGTTAGGCATAATGATAATTTATTAAATATTACATCTTGTAAATTCAGTATAATTTGGCAGGTATTACAGTGAAGGCAAAGAGGAAAAGGAAAACTGAGTTAAGCACAGTATAATGTGGTGTTATAAAAAAAGGACAGGCTTTTTAGGCTTGGTCTACACTAGAGAGAACTGAAATGCACCTTGCATCCACAGGCAAACATGTTCAATCAATTTGTTGCCTTTCCAATAATCTATTTAAGTTACCCCGATAACTTGCAAGGACAAGGGGTCAGCTGATTGCTGCTGAGGACACATCCCATTAACACAAATAGTACAATGAGCTCTAACAACTGTCATCTTTTGACAGCTCCACCACTAAAGAATTAGATGAGCACATCTTTCTAATCTCAGATGCAAAGCAGACATTCAGGTTAACACCAGGATAATCAGTATGCAAAAGCATGGCCATTACACAAGAATAGAAGGTCCTTCGAATAGTACATACTAACAGGATGCAAAGATGGGCTGGAAGATAGCTATTGCACCATGTACAGTGAAAGCTTTGTTATCTGGCATGTTGGGAGAATGGGGGTAAGTCAAAAATTCCGGTTAACTAAGAGGGAGGGAGTTTGGGTGTGGGAGAGGGCTCAGGGCTGGGGACTGGAGGAAGTATGGGGTATGGACTCTGGGAGGGAGTTTGGGTGCAGGAGGGGGCTTGGAGCAGGGGGTTCGGGCGCAGGAGGGGATCCGGGTGGTGGTCACCTCGGGCGGCTCCACGTAAGCGGCAACATGTCCCTGTTGCTCCTAAAGTGGCTAGGCAGCTCTGCAGGCTGTCTCCACCTACAGGCACCGCCCCCACAGCTCCCACTGGCCATTGTTCCCCACCAATGGGAGCTGTGGAGCCAGGGCTCAGGGCGAGGTGGGGGCAGTGCAGAGCCACGCGAGGTGAGCGCCGCCTGGATCTGGCGCCCTCTCCCCCAACCACCAGCTCCATGCCCCCTCCCGCACCCAAACTCTCTCCAGCGGCCCAGCCCTGCATCACCTATTGTACTCAAACCCCTCGTGGACATTCCTCTGCCTAGGAGCAGCAGTGACATGTTGCCGCTTCCAGAGCCAGGTAGGGAGCCTTCCGGCCCCGTGCCAACTGGACTATAAACTGGATTTTCAATGAAGATCTGAAATGCTGGTTTATAGAACTCTCTGGTTGTTAAAGTGCCGGATAACACAGCTTTTACTGTATACAGCTTTTTAAATGGAAAAAATGGTTTATTCATAGCACTTAATACAATCCTGATTGGACTAGGACCATAAACAAGACATTTTTTAAGAGACTGTTCTCTTGCACGAAGTACTACCTGTTATGGTCAGGGTCACATGAGGAGAGGCAGATCAAAGTAACATGAAAATTACAAGGGAGGGACTCTAGGAAGATACAGAGAGATGACACAAGAAATCTGAAAATCCAAGGCTGCAACATTAACACTGCCTGTCAAAAGATGAGATGAGATGTTGGCGGCAATGCACACACTAGAAATGTAAGATTTTTTCTTCATGACAAGCACATAAGGTGCACCTATCTAGATGAGCTTTGGCAGAGAGTAAGGCTAGATACATTACACAGGTCAACTTGTTCGGTTTAATATAATTTTCTCTCTCTATATTCTTAAAAATTATTTTTTTAAAAACATGCCATTTGAGTCTTATGCTGTTTGTAGGTAAAATCTCTGACCTCTTAAAACAGGCGGTCAGGGAGAAAACATTGAAGCTCTTAATTGATAGAATTCCCATCGAAGTGCCACTCAGATAACAGATGTGGTCAGTGAAAGCATGGGAAAAGCTGGCTGACCATATGGAGACGCAGAAAGAAGGCACAAAAGGTTTCAGTACAACAAAACTCCCATGACAGCTCAATGGGGTAAAGCTATTATCTTGAGATTATTCATAACATATAGCAAGATCTCACATAGAAACTAATTACTATACATCACCACTGTATCTTACTGCAACGCTTCCCAGGGACAATCCATATAACAAGATTCGAGGATTATCATTCTGCATCACTCTGACGCAAAGAATGAATGCCTTTTGAATCAGTGTGTAGCAATGGAAACAGCTGGAAGCATGGCTGAGAACTTCTTTTTATTAGAATATCACCAAGTTCAATCACCACTGGGATTTGCAGTCTGTTACTGTCCGGTTTTTAAGTTCTTGACATTTTGACTCTATAAATTAGATATGTGTGGTATACAGTAAGGCCGCTATGCCTTACATATTCCAAGAGTCCTAGACCAGAGAGGTTGAGTTACCTCTGATATCACTATGAAAGGTAACTCAACCAATCACCACCCATACCCTACAGCTGAACTGCATGCAACAATTTCATTGGTTGTATGAGGGAGAGTGCATAGATAATGGACTACGTGGCCCAAATGCCATACCTGTGCGACAGGATGGACTTTCAGCTACTAGTATTGAAGCTTTCCTGAGTGACACGTGAACTTCTTTTTCCTGGAAAAGCTTTATTTTTTATATCTTTGTTTAAACAAAACATGAGCCACCAAAAGATTATAACCATAACTATCACCAGAAAATACTCGTTGCAAGAGTACCCATACTGAAAATTTTTCCAGTACCAACAACCTTAGTTTGATTGCTGATTTTAAGTTTATCCTTAATCCATAAACAAATACCACCAGAGAAGTGTGCATCACGGGTAAATGTAGTAGATACATGAGACTTCGTAGTTGCACTGGACATTCTTGTCTGTTTAAATCACTAAAGCAAAGTTAAATGAAGTGTTACTCTACATTCTTTTTTTCTTTTCCTACCTTTGTCTAGGAACTATGAAGAGAGCTCGTACTAACTTTCTTCTATTGGCTTTTGTGTTCATACTCATGCAAAAATCCATTGCTGCCTATAAGAGAAAAGTCAACGTTTCCACCTTTAAACTTGAATTTCTACACATAAAGCAGTAAAACGTATGTATTCAAAGTGTCTGTTACTTAAATCAAGCTTTTGCTACACGCAATTGCTTAAAAAAAAATCTTCATTTTCTAGCTAGAATTTACACATTCAGAAGACATGAATGTTAAAATCTATACTAGAGAATAGATTGAACCTTTGGACCACTAGATGGAAAATGGAAACTCTGGGCTGATGGGGAGGGAGAGAAAGAATGAGTCAACTGTCTGGGAAACAGTTGCAAGGTTCACTAGCTATGGAGAGAGGCTGGGGAGTTTGCCTTTTCTGGAGGACCAGCAGCCACATACGGCAATTGTGCAGGTACAATAGCTGTTACTGATTAACTCCATATGTGGATGATATGATTCCAGAATAAGAATGCATTATTCTGAATTAACTTAATCCACTTCCTATGAGGATTAAGCCATTTTGGGATAAAGCACTCTTATTCCTGAATAAGAGCATCCACACATGAAATTAATCAGGACTAGCTGTTGCACTTGAAACTCACATTCTACCTTGATTTGAATTAACATTTGTGCGTAGACAGGCCCTAAGTACCATGATCCCCTTACCCAGGTTAAGGTCTGATTCTGGATTCTAACTCTCTGGGTAGGCAAGCCCTTACCCAACTGCTGCCTGTATGAGGGAGAGAGAAGGAAGTACTCTCTCAAGATCAGGAAGAGACTCTACACCTGCTAGACTCCAAAGCATGAAGGTATTTCAAAACCAAGCAGCAGAGGTAGTTGATTTGGCCTATACAGGACCTTATGCTCTGATATGGCGACATAAAATATGAAAGAAATAGCCAAGTCAGCTGCCTGGAAAATTCTGAAAATTCTTGTGTAAAAACATGAAAAACCTCTCCTTGAAGCTTATACAGCCTACAATGTTGCTTACAGTTTCTCTTGCGATTACACTGGTACCAAACACCTGAAGTATACTTTTGATCAAATTAACATGCAAGGCTTGTGGGATTATGGGAGGATAATATAATAATGTGACTTTACCTTGTCTATGAGGTCTCTGTTGACACAGTTTGGGAGTTGCTGAAGGAAAGCATCTACTATCAGTTTTAAGTGAGACCCAGTACTGGCTTCTTCATCCTCTTGTTCTAGTAGAAAGCAAACAGCCAGCACATTTTATGGTGCACAATAAAAACTATTGTATTTAATTCTCTAAATGTGATACAGGGATCTGTTCAATGCTTACAATACTCACCTATAGATACCTGTGAGGGAGGGGGAAGAGACAAGGAAGTTAACTATTAACTAATCTAAAGGGCTATTGGCTGGATACCTTCCTATTCATGGACTATGAATAAATAAGTATTTTCTACCTGTTAAATTACACTCAGTGGGTGCATCAGCAACTACATATTCTTACCAAGACATGAAAGGTTCTTTCAACTATATGATATGGGTCACAAGAAGATCTGAATGAGGAGAGGTGGGCAATGAAAGAACAGTTACTTACCTTATAGTAACTGTGGTTCTTCAGGGTGTGTTGTCCACATGGATTTCACTTCTGGTGTGCATGTGCCTCACGCACATGAGATCAGATACTTTTGGCCAGCAGCATCCATTGGGGCTGCACCTGCATCCTGAATGCCCCACCACCTCCTCACATAAGGGCATAAAAGGTGGAGTGGGCCCACCTGATCCCTCAGCTCCTTTGGAAATACAGAATCCAGATGGTATAGGACTCCGTAATAGAGGGGAAGGAGGGCAGGTCATGGAATCCGTGTGAACAAGACATCTTAAAGAACCACAGTTATTGTAAGGCAAGTAACTGTCCTTTCTTCTGCTAATCCCAACATAGATGCCTTGCAAATTTCAGAAATTGGGATGCTTCTCGAAGAAGCCACAGAAGATGGACTGGTGTCTCACCTATATGGATGGATCTAATCTAGCTATCTCATAGTATGATTTAATAAAATTTGATACCTGCCTAGACAATCTTTGAGTAAATACTGCTTGACATTTAACCCTATCTACAATGCTACTAACAGCCTAGAAGAGCTCCTATCTGCAATATTACAAACAGCCTGTGAGCGCTCCTGAAGAGCCTTGTTTGATGTAAGTAGTATGAGATAGCCCTGTACACATCAAGGGTGTTGGCTTTCCTTTGGTTTGACTGGGACCTGGGGAAAAAACTGGAAAGTGAATCACCAGATTTAAATGAATATCAGACAATTCTGGTAAAATGTAGGGTGCAGCCTAAGAGTCTTTTAGGGACACTATGCAAGGTAGACTAGCCCTGTGGGCCTGAATCTCCCACATGGGTATGAAAGTCGCACAGTGCACAGAAAAGTGGACACTGCAGGTGTTCCATCTCACGGCCATGGGTGGAAAGAAGGAACTGAGAGATGATTGGGCCCACTCTGCCCTTTATGCCGTCAGGTGAGGGGAGTATGAGCGCATCCAAAGCACAGGTGCAGCCCCAATGACACTATAGACCAAAAGAATCTGCTCTCAGGTACATGTGCACCAGAAGTGGAATCCATGTGCACAATCACTCAAAGGTGAACCGATGACTCACACAGGGTAGAGGGTCTGGTGGAAACAATGGCATTCAGTGAGAAAGTCCCATGAGCTCCATAGATTGGCAAGACAGACTACAAACGAATGTGTGGAAGTCCTGAGAGGCAGAGGTGCTGGATGTGCAAGTGGAAGCCATATGCTCTTGAAATACCTCTCCTACATACTTGCCAACTGTCTGACATTTAAAACCCATCCTTTGTGCTCCCTGTCCTAGTTATAATCCTGGACAGCTGGTAGAGCAGTTAAAAAGCTGGCCTATTGACCTTGGAGTCTCTGTGGAGAGGAACATATGGGAAGGATGCCTGAGATGGCCTCTTCTAAGCTTCTCCTGTCTACTGGAGCTTCAGAGCTGAGCAGGGCAGCACAACTGTAACAGGGAAGAGAGTCCAGGCAACAGGCAGAAAGTACACTCACCATGCTTCTAAAGTATAGAGGCGGGAGAGGACTGCCTAATCCTTCCCCTAACTATCTTTGGGCTGAGTGGGAGACAGACACATGTGAGTGGGATGCGGAGGAACAGAGAACACAGGGAAACTTGGGGAACAGGGAATACAAAAGAATTTGTGCAACCCCAAACCTCTTTCCATTGCCAGAAAAGAAAAAAAAAAGGGGGGGGAGAAGACTGGGCATGAACAATAGCAAGAGTGACAGAGCTGCCTCCTGAAGACAGAGGAGAACTTAAAACTTGCCATCCTCCATTGAAGATGCCAGAGATAACACAGTAGGCCACTGCACCTCCTCCCTTTCGAAGGCAACTGGTAAGTTGGAGGAGCTATTGAGAGAGGAAGATCTTGTGGTGGGGAGAGAGACAAGGCCCATAAAGGTCTAAATACTTAATTTAACTTCAAACATCGAGGCCCTGAGAATCTATCTATTTCACCAGACTGCATGTAACAGCTCCCAAGCAAGAGGCATTTCATTTTTGGAGAAATGTCTATGGAAATGGATTTAAAATGTCCCCCTCTCCATTTTCTCCTATTTAGGCTTCTCTAGCTATGCTCTCCTGGCTCATCTCCAGCGTTTTCTTTAGTAGCTTCTCATCCTTCCCTCTACCTCCTGTCTGTTAGTATTCCTCATGGTTCTCTCTCCAAACAGCCTCTATACTCTCTGTAGGGGACCACATCTGTTCTCATTATCTCAGCTCCCATCTCTATGGTGATGGCTCTTATGAAAAAAGAACAACAACAAAAACTCTCTCTTTGCTCCACTCCTCTCTCCAACTACCTCTCAGACAACCCTTCTGGAAGGTCCCACTATCATGTCATACTCCATCTACTCCACTTCTAATTTTTTTATGTATTATTTTTACAAGTAACAATTAGAATTACTGTAACTGGAAGAGAGAAAAGAAAAACACTTTTATTTTGTACACTTGACAGTACGTTATTTCATTGTTTCTCCTGTATAGCCACTCAGTTTCCCCCTTTTATTCCAGGACTCTTTCACAGCAACAAAGAGAAAAATGTTTTAAATAAGAAAAGCTACAAAGATTGGCAGGGGATACCAATACTGCTGTAGTATCTGAAAATACTTTAAATATTTTTAATTTACTACAAGTCAAGTTGATCGGTTCTTATAATTTTCAGGGGAACAGGCTGATAGAAATGGGGAAAAGACTAGAGCTTTTTGGTCATGAATTATTCCTAATACCTGCTGCAATTGCTATAAGCTATATTTTAAATATTTTATATTTTATATAAGCTGCTATTGCTATAAGCTATTGCTATATTGTGCTATTGCACAAGCTATATTTGCCTCTTCCCTCCCTACTGTCTCAGGGAGCATGGGTTCCACTCCTGCCGACCCCTCTTCCATTAGTATATAACCATGACCACATTCCACCAGCTAATTCTATAGAAACTCTTGGTACTGCTTCCCTTGGCTCAGCTGGGCTAGTTGCTAATATCTCCCCTAGAAGCTCCACCCTGTCAGGGAGCAGAGAGTGTTTCAGCCTCTAGGTCCTTTTGGTCTTTGGCCTCTCTGTTTAGAATGCTGACAAAGGAACAAGTTAGTAACAATTATGGAAGTGTTTTTTGTGATGTGGTCACCTGTCCACTGTATTAAAGTCATCAAATTAATTTCAAACTGAGCAGCTTTCAGATGCTACTAACAAGGATTGGATTCAAGTTGGTGTCTTGGGTCCTGATTCAGCACTGCACTTAAGCACATGTTTAACATTACACAAGTTTTTAACTGCTTTGTTGAATTACAGCCTTCGTGAAGAAAGATTCCAGATCATAATTACCAGCTTCCTGAGCCATCCAACCCCTCAGGATAATTCACAGCAAATATTTCTCAACATCTTGGTTTTTTATTTTTATTTTTGTTTCTAGAAAAACAAATAGGATCTAAATAGGATATTGAGTAAACAGGCATAAAATTCAAGCTCATTTTCTGAATGTTCTCTCTGTTGTAGACTACTTGGTATTGAAAACCTATTTTAAACCCTAGCTATGCATCAACACTAACTTCCTTCTACTCCCAACACCTTTGTACCCTTCACTATGTCCATTCCTCTTTTCTTAATACTCCCTTTGTCTCCCTCCACACAGCTTCATTCCTTCCACGTGCCAAGCACCCTCCTCTCCTTCAAGCAGCACCTCAAAACTCACTTCTTTCAGCTTGTTTTCCGTCACTATTTTCAGCTCCGGTGCTATCTGCTCCCTCTCTCCTGCCTGAGCATACTAAAAATAAAACAAAAATAAAATGTACCCAAAATAAACATGACAGAAGTAAAATAAGTTGATCCAAATCCCTTATAAATAATACTTTTCAATGAGCAGTTTCAACTTTCCTTCTGAGTATCATATCCTCCCTTTCCGTCCTCATGGTTTTATTACTTCTTGTTATAGTTACATTCAACAGACATTTTAAGCTTCTTGGGGTGGGGACTGTTTCTTCTTATTCATCAGTAAAACTCCACACAAACCATGCTACATAGTAATAGTCTTCTTTTTGTAAAGTTAAACTGAAAAAGTTAATTTATTTTGGAATTTAATTTAGAATGCAAGATGACATCTTCAAAAGATGCCAATTCTATACAATGCCTTGTGACATGTAAAAACTAGTTCAAGTAATTTCCTACTAACTGGTTATGGGTAAGATGAAAATCTGTGGATTCCACTGTGTTATTACCACTCCCTAATGGACTGGAAAGCTCAGAAACTGAAATGACTCTTCCAATTGCTGCCAATGCAGAATACCAGGCCAGCCAACGGGTGGTCATTTTAACATTTTTTATTGGGGGATGGGGCAGAGAGTATTACTTATCAAAGATACTTGTGTACAAAGCTAAAGGAACTTGGCACTCTCACAATTGACAATAAATAGTTACTGTCACCATAATAACAGAAAAGGCAGTTTCAGAACTATACAGCACCAATCACAAAAAAGCAAAACCAAAAACACCAAGTTTTCTACACCAACATTGGGAACACTTTGCGAACATGCAAGAAAAATATCTCTGTGTTTTAAAACGATTGATTCAATTACTTTTGCTTAATTAGTTAAACGATATAAAAAATGGGGAACAAAACTTCAGCATGGGAAAGACAGGATTTTGGTCACTCTTGGGTAGTATCCTCTCTCTGTGAATCATTGTTATGTATCAGCACTTATATAATGCAGTAATAAGCATGTTAGATTTCTCTCAATTTTATCACCTATGTTTTCCCTGTCCTTTACCCTCGTACTGTTATTTCAAAGATCCCTTTCACACAGTGTGATGGAAAGACAATTATGAATATGGTTTCACAAATATGGTTTAACTAAAGCAATCTCAAAGCTAATTTACTGCTTCTATTTGATTAACAAGTGGTGAGAAATCCTGTTTATAGAGCAGATGTGTTAAACCGTCCTTAATCAGCACTGTGTTTGCAACTGTCCCAATGGCATAAACATTAAACTAAGTTAAAACATTAAACTCTGTTAAACTAAGTTAAAAAACATGTGGATGCACACCACGCCAGACACTTTAAACTATGGCAAGCTTTTTTAACAGTTTTAGCACTAGGGTGTACAGGAGTAAAATGTTAAAGATTTCACTAAGCATAACCTTGTCTTTAATATTGAAAAATATTCACTAGCAAATTTCAAATAGCTGGCAGAGAACTGTTTTGCTTACATAATTTTGCGGTTATTATGTGGTTTATTCGGAAGGTCTCAAAGCACATTTGTTACGTGAGACTTATACACGCGCACTAAGCGCAGAAGACATCCCTTATTAATTTTTTCTAGTAATGACGAGACTGTGACGTTAACTCTAGCTGACTAGACTAAACTAGACTTCAGGTGGTAGAAGCAGGCAAAGCAGGGACTTCTGCACTGGGTGGGGAGGAGGAGGTAAAATGGGAGTCAGACGGAGCCATCCCTCCCCCTAGCATGCTTCAGACCCAGAACTGCGCAGGGGAGACCACTTTGGAGAAACTAGAGCCTTCTCTCCCCATGTTATATGGCCTTACGGGAAAATTGCAGAGAGAAATCAGTCAGAGTCCAGACAGTTGAACCAGCTACAGAAGCAGCTTCTGACATTCAGAGAACTTGCACAGTTTTGACGTGACGTTCCTTACTCCATGTTGACTGACTGCTTGCGCCAACTTTCTCCCTCCCACTCCCTTCGTCTCTTCATCTCAGCTTCATTCTTTACATGACCCTCTTCCACTGTTCTCTCTTACTCTGTCCCTCTCACCTCCCCCTTCCCTTCAACATTCCCTCTCCCTTCACTTTTCTTTTCATTTAAGCTTATCCCCTCCTAACTAAACCACCCCAAAATTTTGTGGCATTAACATGACGTTTCCTGCTTTCACTTTGTTCGCTCTACTTGTGTGTTCTGTCCTTTCCCCACCCTGTATCTGTCTTATCTGTTTAGTTTGTAAGCTCTTCAGCACAGGGATTGTCTGCTACTCTGTGAGTACAGTGCCTAGCACAATGGGACTCCATTCTTGGTTGGCCCTTAAGCACTACTGTAATAAACATGATTAATAATAGTAATAATATACTGTCTCAATTACAGTTATCTCACAATCTTCCAGAATGAAAGAACAAATGTCACCAAATGATGCATTTGGTGGTTAAGAGAAAGACACTCGGCTTCCCCAGATAAGGCCATCTTGCAAGCTGCCACTAGATTTTGGTTATGGAAGAATCAAGTTAAAAAAACAATCAACTTATCAAATGGAAACACCAAATTTATAAAAGTGTCTCAGTTTAGATTTTTGTGACACACTTCCCTAAATTTCTGTACAATATGTAGGGTTTGCAATGCACTCACAATGTATTCACAGCTTCACAGTGCATTTCATAGATTCCTCCATATGCTTCAAACAAATCAATTTTTATATTTGGTATTTTGTCATGCTATAATAACTTTCATTCTATTTTGAAAGAGTCCCTTCCCTCTCCATGCCCCACCACTGACTTTGGACCTCAATTTTCCATGCTGAGCTAACGTAATTACTGGTCCATCCGTATTTTGTGACATGTGTTTGAGACATGCTCTCCATACCATAGTGGCTAGGATCTGGTGCACTGTCACAATTCATTTCTTGTTCAATTGTGCATGTTAGTCTGATAACCTGGCATTGTTTCCCAATATTTTGGGCTGTCAGTGAGCTAAGAGTATGTCAATACATCGCCTGCCTGCCTTTCTGATCTCATTTTCTGCAAAAAACCCCTACACTCCTCTAACCTAAAAAAGATACTTCTCTCAGACATAATCACTTTATGTGTTTAATGTTGTGCCCACAATGTGCTTTCAAGACAGACATGGAGGAATGGTCCTTGCCCCAAAGATCTCACAATCTAACTGATGGACAGACAGACAAGTAGACAGAGGATGGAGGAAGAGGGAAACAGTTTTTTAAACTATAAATGTCAAACAGATGCAGTGAGCAGAATGGCAACAGTGGGTCATCAAGGGGGACTTAAATACCAAGAGTGTACAGGAAGTGCAGATAAAGGAAGGTTGAAGACCACATGGAAGAAGACATGGATGTATTTATGTAAGAAGCTGACAGCTGGATGGTTGACAATGCAAAGCAAGAACAAGGAGAATAAGGAAGGTATGATTTATGCAGGGTTTTGAATTGATGGCCATAATCTTGTATGTATGTGGTAATGTAGGGGATGTGGAGTCATAAAAGGGAATTCCAAAGAAGGAGTGAGATGATCAAAATGAAAGGCAAGGCAGATGACTTAAGCTGCAGCATTTTATATAGATTAAAAGAAACATGGGTGTTAGGGGAGGATGTTAGAGCAGGCAAAGCAGGATATAATGGGGACACGAAGGTGAGATTTAGTTTCAGGGATGGAAAGAAAAGGATGTATCTTGGATACCTTGGAGGAAGGAACAGAAGGAGTTGTATTAAGCCTGGATTTCTGCAACAAGAGGAGATGGGCAATCAAAAAATAACCCCCAAATTGTGGCATTAAGTGACAAGAAGGTCGTTGGTGTTGATGATAGTAGCAGAGAAAGGGGAAGTTGAGAAGAAAGATCAGTAGCCAAAATGAGAGACCGGACGGAGGGAAGGATCCTTTCTTCCTTCTCATTAATACTTGCTCCCTTCCTTTATGTCTTGCATTTGTTTGCACTGACATATTTAGAAAGCTCTCTGGGGCGGGGAGAATATCTTGATGCTTACAGAGACATGCAATTTATAGCAGTTACCCTATTTTAGCAGTAGTTAAAAAAAAAAAACATTTGAAGTATGTCTACTATGAAAAGTGACTATGAAAAGATATCACATTCTTAGTCAATGGATCTGCTCCCTCTGTGTATCAGAATCATATCTGATGACTGGAGTTATAAAGCTCACTACTTACCATAACTGTACTTCCTTGATAGTGTTGCCTCTGCCAGTTTTGCATTGTGGAGGCACACTCAGCACCACTGAGCTTCAAAAACCTTCTGAAAAACAGCACCCATTGAGGATGCACTATGACCTAGCAGTGAACTCAGTGTCCTTCACCTGCTTCATCAGGTCATCCATCTTATAGCTGAAAAGACCCTCCCACTTGAAAAGGTGGTCTGCAACACAGACTTAAGCCTCAGACAAAATGCCCAAAGATTCAAGCCAGAAGTACTGACTCCAGAAGAGTTGATGCCACCATATGAGTCAACACATCTGAACCATCAAAAGTTGTCAGGACTGAGGTTTGGAACTTGATTTCCATTCCTTGGCTGGTAAAACCACCCATCCGCCAGCATGCCTATTTAGTACTAGGTCTCTTTGGTACATGGGGAGCTCATCACCCTGATAAAAAGAGATCCTGTGGCAAGTACTTTAGAAGCAGAAATTACCCTCAGAATCCATTAAGTTCTTGCCCCAGAAGGCTCACATCTTTGAACTGATGAGGCTTCAGAGCCCACTTGAGACTTAGGAACAAACAAACTTCTTCACTGCCGAAGTCATCCCCACTTTGTTTGAAGTCTTCATCTTTGAAGTCAAATGCAGTCTATTCCTTCATGGGGGCAGCAGGATGACTTAACATATCTTGGGGTGGGATTCATAAGGCTTCTGGTTTGAGACCACAGAGCCTCTACTGAGCCTGCACCAATGGTCCAGTGTGAAGACCCTATACACAGAGCAGAAATCTGGGGAAGAAATATCCCCGGGCAAAATGAAGAGCATCATTTGCATCCACCTCTGGGAAAACCAAGGGACACAATGCACACAAAGTCCCTTCTCCTGCAGCTAATTGCAGAAAGGAAGTAATTGAGAAGTATGTGGCCCTTGGCTCCTGACATTTGGTGCTGCTTTTCAGAAGGTTCCCGAAGTTCAGCAGCACTGGTAGGAGGCTCATAACTCACAGGTGGGAATACACCACAACCAACTTAGATTTTACCAGTTTTCACCCATGCTATCTATGCTAACATTGTTACAGGAGAGAGGATGTGCTGGATTCTATTCCTTCTTGTGCATCCTTAGCAGGATTTTTTACTGAGTGTTTATCAGAGAAGGCAATAGTTGTTATTGAATGCAAAATCTGTATTACTGATGATGATGATGCACAAGAAGGAAAGAACCCTGTTTGACTTTTAGAGTCCACATTGGGCTTAAAAGTAAAACATCTTTTTATTTGTAAGCTGAACACATTTGATAAGATAATAATTGATATACAAACATGGAGTCTCACATGCCATTTATTACTGTCACTTTTCTGAGTAGAACTGCCTTTACATTTAATCTTTTTCACAATTCAATCAAATGCCAAAGTAGTAACAAACGTATCTATTAACCTTCACCACACAAACCTCAAAATAGTGGTTACTAAATCATCTCAGTGTCTTTACTGAAAGGAGAAGTTATTTCTATTTTTAATCCTTTAGCAGTTTTGGACCAGTTTTCTTTTCTTTCTGCAGTGCACTTTTATTTCTTATCTCTCTTTATTGAATGTTTTGTTAGAAGTGTCTGCTGAGCACAATAGGATGCAGGAAGGAATGACCTTGCTCAAACTGCTTCTAGCTACTACAGACGTTGCCCAAAAGAATCAAAAGAACCCCTCCATATTAATACAAGGAATTGAAGAAATACCAGGACCCAGTTAGAATACAGTAGCCCTAAAAATGTTTATCAGCTCTGACTTTACCTTGCTCATCAAGAAGCTTTTTTGTGAGATCTTCTGCTTCATCTCCACAGTCTAACTCCAAGTTATCATCATTAATGTCCAAATTTTCCATATCCAACTCCAAATCCTCAGTACCAGCAACATCCTTATTATCCTTGGCATCTTTTGAATCTTTTTCAAAGAAAGCAGAAATATTTTACGTGCAATGTAAACACGAGTAGGCATGGCTTAAAAATATTCTAAGACACGTTGGTGCATCCCTGAATCTCTAGCCTGACCTCTTACATACCCTTATTCATGTCTAAGGAGAAGAAGCACACTTCTCTTCTGACCAATACATTAGTCTTATTTGTCAATTCTGGACTTTGTGCCATCTTTCATATCCCCATACATGCCTGGAACAGTCTCCCTAATTCACTTCCTTCTGTGATGTGCTTCTGTTAAAAGGTGCTCATACCTTTTGAGTGGCTTGGTTTGTTCCCAATTGTACTTGCTGTGTCTTCACTGGGCTGGGATATGTTATTTGTTAGGCATTCTACACATAACCTATAGTGTCCTATGTTTAATATCATGATTAAATAATAAACCCAAAATTTCAAAAGTGCCATCTGTTTACAATGAACTTTCAAGTATCTCCTTTTTGCTCCCAACAGAAACCATTTACAACAAGCATTTTTTGGCTTGTGTTATAAAGGAGGTTGGACTAGATGATCTAATAGTCTGTTCTGGTCTTAAAATCTATAAACTTATGATAAGAATCTGACACTAAAATATATTTTTTGTTTTCTTAGATGACCATCTTAATTCATCATAGCTAGAGATCCCAAAGACTACAATCTAAACATAACCAGAAGTATTCTTCCTGGTTTTAATATTCTTCCGCATACTGTATCTATAATCTCTAAATTAAATTAGTTTGCATTTTATAAACATATATCCCTCTTTTTTAAAAGTTTGATATAACTTATGTATTGTTTTCATAAACTAACAAAATATCTGATAAAACTTTCAAGTGGCATGTGCTTTATATGGAAATAGTATTCACTGGGGCACGCAATATGTTTAGTGGCTAGTACACAGGACTGAAGGTTTGTCTACACAGCAAATTACTGCTCGCCAAGCCAGAGTGTGAATCTACAGTACACCAGCTGGTACACTATAGATTCACACCATGGCTTGCCAAACAGTAACTTGCTGAGTAGACAAGCCCTCAGAGTCAAATGATTGGAGTTCCACTCCTGACAGGCACTCTCACTCTGTGATCCTGGATAAAGCATTAACTCTTGTGACTTAAGTTTTTCCTTCACTGGAGGGGGAGGGGGGGAGGGGAAGGAGGCATGTTTTTACATCAAGATGTCACCAGTAGGATTTTTGCACCGAGATCGTTAAGGCACAGTAGTTTTTACCTCAATGCAGCTAGGCCAAATCAGTCTCAGGTGTGTTGGCAATGCGGGTGGGATAGGGTTGACCTTGACTAGCTACATCAAGGTAAAAACTACCCCTGCCTTGTCTGCACTAGAAATTTGCATCAAGATAGCTAACAAGTTAATAATCTCAATGTAAAAAATCTCCATACCTGTCTTTTGCAGTGAAGGTACAACCTTGTTTCTTTCATATATATACAAATATTAATACTTACCCACCAAAAACACACTGATATATTTGGGTGAAAAATGCTATCAGTACTCATTTTTATTTATTATTATTTTCATAAAACAACTTTGTGTTCCGATTACCTATCTAGCATATTTCTGTGCTCAAGACCATCCATTCTGGTGGAGTGTTCTGACTGCTATATAAATAATGATTATTTCAACTAAAGACTTTTGTTACTTTTGCTAAACTTGCATGGCTGTTGGACACAATAAATTTTTTTTAAAAAAAAATCGAGAACATTTTCTTCCAAATTTTTTACCTCTAGACTCATCCTTGCTGGAGTCCTTGTTCTGAGAACATTTTTCATTATCTTTAAACAAAATGGCTGGCACAAAAGCTTTTAGATCAATAAGGTTCTCATAGAAATTTCGAGCATCTTCATCTTCCCAGATGCCCCCTTCCAGGTCATATTCTCCAGGTTTGCCAGGGGTAAAAATGTCAATGCCAGGTCCATGTTCTGGAATCACAGAATGCACAAATGACTAATTTATCAATATAATCATACTAAAAGAAATATTTTCTTTTAAGCTAAGGGTTAAAGCTATCTACACAAGCTTTAGATCATTTCATTTTAAAAAGACAGACTTTTGGGCTAAATATTAAAAAAAAAAGTTTCCTTGTTACTGCCACTACCTTGGCTTCTAAAACTGAAAGTTATTAAACACATATCCCCAGCATCTTAAACAAAGTACAACCAGACTAGTCTCATTCAATGAAATTACAAAGCTACACTGTGCAATCAGAAAGTTATCACACTTCTATTATACGAGATTACTAAATGGAGTTATAGTGGAATTCATCCATATTCGCATCAGAAAGTGTTTAGATACATCATTTTGGGGGTGATCATCCACCAACTTCCACAAATGTTTTATTTTCAGAATATAAATAAATGCTTGCAAAATCTGGAATATTGTAGTCCAGGGGCAATTAACAGGGATGGATTAAAAAATTTGGGGGCCCTGTGCACTATGGAAATTGGACCCTCCCCACTTTCCTTAAAATAGACAAAGCACATGATACATAATTTATAAATATGAGAACATCTCAATTTATTACTAGTAGCTTGGAAAAGACTTAAAGAACTAATATGACATTTTAATATTAATACATCTAGGAATATTTCATTTAAATATATATTGCAATATATATTTTTTTAATTAAATACTCACTCTTTCCTTTGGCTTCCACAGCATCCTGACCCTCCTCTCTCCCACTCAGTACACCTCCCGACCCCACCCCTCCACAGAAGCCTGATCCTCCTGTTCCTCTCTCAGGCAACCACCCCCTCCCAGCCTGCTAGCCCTTAAGCCCCTACACCTACCTCCTCTCAGGAGCCTTAGTACAGGGAAGCCCCCTACCACTCCCTCCCAAGCTCCCAGGAATCCCTGCGTCACCCACTCTGGTCTCCACTTCTTACTCCTCCCTGCTGTTGAACCTCAGGTCACTGAAAGGAGCAGGAACCGCCACATTGGCTCATTGAGGGCCTGGCATGTGGAGCAGGACCTTGGTGCAACACCGGTAGGCACAAGACCTGAATGCTATAGTGGAAGCAGCTGTGACGGTGCAGCGCATGCATGCAGCAATGGATGCCAGTTGCATTGTGCTGGGGATTTCCCCCAACTTGTAACTTACAAGTGGAAAAAAGCCCCAACACATTGCAACCAGCAAAAGGGGAGAAAAACCAGTCAAGAGGGTTAAAAACCAGCCAGGAGGTCAGAGGCACCCTGAGATTAAGGACCCTGTGCAACTGCACACTGCTTAATCTGTGTCTGGCAATCAGGGTAGGAAAACTGTTGGGATAATCACATTTCTTCTTCAAAACAGATTTAGCAATTTTTTTTAAGCTCACGAGCATTTTTGGACAAATCTGAGGTCCATGATTTCAAGAACCTGAATACGTAAATATTAAAATTTGACAGCCATCAAGACTAGTGTGGCATACTGAATTTTGCCATCATATTCAAAGGTCACAGGTAGCCATCTAGTGGCTTATCTAACAGGTCGTGCAACATTTTCCCAGCTGTATTTTGAAATACTTTAAAGGGCAAGTTTAAAGTATATTTTAAAACTATATTGAATTGTTAAGCTCTGAGATGCAATTAATAGATAACTTCTAAAGCAGATTCAAACTACATTAAGTAATCAAAACCAAGTGCCTTCTGTGCAATTTGAGAAACAAGGAAACACAAGTAATAAGGAAAGAAGACAATTTAACTGAAACATCATAGTATTTGCTAGCATATTTCTCTATATGAGCTGCGTTTAAAATGAAATTTTGAATGAATTACTAATTTTCAGATTCAAATGGTCTCTCTAATGTAAAATAAAGCCTGTGAATGACTAGTTATCTGACCAAGCAATTCTTACAAAAATAAATGAAATATACTTACTTAAAGTGATGGGAAGGATTAAAGGTACAAATAGGATTTTCTTTACATGGCACCCATTACCTTACCACCTTAATAAAACCATCCTAACAGAGGTACAAGATATCGCCAAAATGAACACTTATCCAATCTTCTTCTTTAACCTCCCAAGCCCTTGGGTGCATAGGGCAACCACCAGTTTCCACCATTTATTTTGGTCCTGTGCTGGCCTATTTAGGCTCAATAATTCACTGGATGTTAATAAATTTAAAATGAAGCTTTATTGCTATACCCTAGAACGCTTTGTCTTATTCCATATATTTAAATATGGGAGGCTAAGCTATGAACATTTAAAAGGAAACTTGCAGTGAAAACACAGATCAATGGGAGGGTTTTGTTTTTGTTTTTTCCCCCATAAAGGAAAGCTTTCAGTATTGTATAACCTATCAACCCTAAACGATGTCCTACCCTCTGGTGTTGGTTTCTCTTGGGGAAGATCCGGCATATTTTCATCCAACAGATCAGCCAGAGACTGAGAATTTGCCAACAGCTTCTGATAGGACATTGCAAATTCTTCATACTGCTTATGTCGATCTTCACTCAACTCTCCTTTAGAGTGCAGAATACGCCTATAAAGAGCACAAAAAAAAAAATACAATCAGACATTGTCTGCTTATTAGAGATCTATTTGACCTATACTGAACCACTGACAAAGTTTTCCACTGAACAACAATCAGTCTTCCCTCTGGCACAGAATTATATATACACACACACTAAATGAGATAGTAGCAATGAGAGACAACAATCTGGCTAACACTACTATCAAAATTAAACTTAATACCAAATCTGATAAACTTAAATGTACTACAACCACAGCTGTTTTAACTTTAATGCCATGAAGTCAAAGCCCAAGTCCCCCCAGGCAGCGGGGCTCAGGCTATGGGTTGTGTAAATCAACCAAATTGGCCTCCAGGAGGGGTTCCACAATGCTCTGTTGTGACCACTCTGAAGATCATTTTCAACTCCGCTGCACAGCAGCCACGTAAACGGGAAACAGCCCCTCCCCTATTAAAGCCTGGGGAACTTTTGAGTTCCCATTTCCTGTTTCATCAGCATGGAGAGCTCACCAGCCCAGCTGACCATGGCGACTCAGTGCCCCAAATGTGCTCCTGCCTGGAGTACACAGGAGCTGGTGGACATTATTTTTCCATGAAGAGAAGAGTCTGTGCAGGCACAGCTCCAATCCAGCAGAAGAAACGTAGATATCTATGAAAAGATGGCACGGGCATGGGGGACAAGGGTTACAGCAGGGACATGCAGCAGTGCTGCAAGAAAATCCAAGAACTTCGGAAGGCGTGACAGAAGACAAGGGAAGCAAACATTCGTTCTGGTTCTGCACAACAGACATACCATTTCTACAATGAGATGCATGCGATTCTCTGAGGCAACCTTACCACTACCCCCAAATGCAGCATGGATACCTACCAGGAGTCTGAGTTCTGGGCCACCTCAAGCAACAATGAGAACATTCTGAATGAGGAAGAGGCAGAGGAGGAGAATGGGAGACAGGCGAGCAGGAGATTCTCCACGAGAGCCAGGAGCTATTGTTAACCCTGGAGCCTACTCAGTCACAGGACAGCATGGCGGTCAAGCATGATGCCAGGGAAGGCATGTCCGGTGGGTATGCAATTCCAATCAAACTTTAGGGATTACATGCTTTTATATTTTATTTTATGTTTAATCTGAAGAAAAAGTGAGGTGCAGTGCGTATCTGCTTCCTAGTGACTGCTCCAGCTATGCAGAGGGTGCCCCTCAGAAAAGATTGTTTATGTGCACAGGAATCGCCCAGGAATCCTCCATGGAGATCTCTAGGAACCTTTCATGGTGGTTCTCTGCAATTCTTTCCAGAGGTTTCTGGAGAGGGCTACCTTATTTCTTCCACCACAGTAAGACACTTTTCCAAGCCACTCCAGTATTAACTCTGCTGGCATCATTGTGGTACACAGCATAGTAGCATAAGAACCAGATCTATACCAGGACACTTGCAGCACCCGCTTTCTTGCCACTTCTGTTACCCTCAGGAGACTGATATCATATAGGGTCACCTAGGAGAAATGGGGGAAGTTTTCGTTACAAGTGCTCGTACTGCGAACAATAGAGCATGTGATCCACCATTCATGGTGACTTCTGGGTTCCTCAACCA
This sequence comes from Caretta caretta, assembly GCF_965140235.1. Classification (NCBI taxonomy): domain Eukaryota; kingdom Metazoa; phylum Chordata; order Testudines; family Cheloniidae; genus Caretta; species Caretta caretta. The sequence goes on along the minus strand of NC_134206.1, from coordinate 340,556,373 downwards.
CGCTTTCCCTAATATGCCAGTGGTTTGGTTGACAGAGATCGGCATTGACCTCAGATTCAACAAGTCCAGGGCAACTACTACCAGCAGCATTAAACAAAAGGGAGGGAAGGCTTCCTGTGTTCTCTCTTGTAGCCTCAGACCTCGCCAGAGCTGCCTCACACAAAGATAGCAATTTGGGAAGCTTAACGCTGGTCCCTGGTCTCAAAGCAATGTCCATGTTGTTAGGGGGAGGGGGTATTGTTCACCTGCCCACCTGTACTCCCAAGGCAGGTTTGCTACAATTTGCAAAAAGGCCCATTGCCCATGCCGCAGGGACATACTCACCACAGTTGGAACTGGTTCACTGAATAGCTAGGGATTCTGATTATGTTCTGGCTTGCGCTAAGTGTAACAAGGGGAGTGTTTTTTAAATAGCAACCTTGCACTGGACCCAGAGTATGCGCTGACAATGGTTGCCTTGTGCTTTGCATGACTTATAGTGGAAAGCTTAGCCTTTAGCACATCCTCCACACCAACAGAGAGGCTTTCGCAGATTAGAAGATGGAAAAAGAGGATGCATGATGACATGTTCAGCGAGATAATGAACACCTCCAGGACAGCTGATGCGGAGCTAAGAGCATGGAGGATTTCACGGTCTGAAAAACTGGACATGGAGAGCAGGAGAGCATTCCAGGAGCATGAGCACGCGATGCAGGATGAGATGCTATGGATTACAAGGACCAATCAGACATGTTGAGGCATCTGGTTGAGCTTCAAGAAAAGCACCTTGAGGCTAGATCTCTCTGCAGTTCATGCAGAGCCTGCAAGCATTGCCCTGTTCCTAATTCCCCTCCCCAAAATGTTCCAGGGGGAGGGAAGCGGGGGGGGGGGGGGGGGAGTATCCTTTTCACTCAACGCCAGGGGAGGGTACCAAGAACAAAAGACAGCCATTCAAAGACCTATGATGGTCAAGACTGCTGTGCTTTCACAGACAAGCTGACTTGGTTTCTCCCCTCCCAATTTTATCACTCCATTTGCCCAAGGTTAAATTATTTTCCTGGTCTTTCGGTTTCTTTATGTGTGCGCAATAAAAGTAAACGTTTCAAAAACGAAATGCTCTTTATTTATTGTAATCATGGGGCCTTAAGTGGGGGGTATACAGGGAAACTGATGCAATGGATGGCATGGTATGGGAAAGCACAACAGAGATAAGCGGGGCACATTACTGTGGCTCATTACTGAAACAGGTTTTCAAAGCCCCCCAGAGACGCAGAGCTCCTTGCTGGGCTCTTCTTATTACCCTGGTATCTGGCTGCCCAAAATTAGCTGCCAACCTATCTGTTTCCATGCCCCACCCCATAGAAACTTCTCTCCCTTTGCCTCACAGATATTAAGGAGCACACAACAGACTGTGATAACAATGGAAATATTGCTTTCACTGAGGGTCTAACCTAGAAAGCAAACTGTGCCAATGACCCTTTAAATGTCCAAAAGCACATTCCACCAACATTACATACTTGCTCAGCCTACTGTTGAACCACTCCATAATGCTATACAGGTGGCCAGTGTATGGCTTCGGGAGCAAAGGGTAGGCTGGGTCTCCCAGGATCACTATTGGCATTTCTATGTCATCAGTGGCTGTTTTGCGATCCAGAAAGAAAGTCCCTGATTGCAGCTTTCTGAACAGACCTGTGTTCCTAAAGATGAGTGCATCATGCACCTTTCCTGACCATCCCAAGCTGATGTCGGTGAAATGTCCCCTGTGATCCATCAGCACTTGCAACACCATTGAAAAGTATCCCTTACGGTTTACGTACTCTTTGGAAAGGTGGTCTAGTGCCAAGATAGGGATATGGGTGCCATCTATTGTCCCACTGCAGTTAGGGAACCCCATCATGGCAAAACCATCTACTATGTCCTGCACATTGCCCAGAGTCACTACCCTTCTTAGCAGAAGTTGATTAATGGCCCTGCACATTTGTATCACAACAGCTCCCACGGTGGATTTACCAACTCCAAATGGATTCCCCACTGACCAGCAGAAGTCTGACGTTGCACGCTTCCACAGAGCGACTGCCACTCGCTTCTCCACTGTCAAAGCAGGTCTCATTTTAGTGTTGCTGCACTTCACGGCTGTGGAAAGCTCTGCACAAAGATCCTGGAAAGTGGCCTTCCATATTTGAAAGTTCTGCAGCCATAGCTGCAGAATGATGCAATCCCACCAGTCAGTGCTTGTTTCCCAGGAACAGAAAAGATGCTCCACCACATTCAGCTGTTGCGCAACTGCAACCGGAAATTGTTTTGTCCTATGGCTTGCAGCAGAGCTGCTTGCATGACATCGCAATGTTCCATGTGCCGACTCCCATCTCAGCTCTGAAAATACTGCAGGATAAGGCACAAGGTGTTTGTAATGCTCATAACAAGAATGCACAGCTGAGCGGGGTCCATGCTTCTCAGACTATGGCGCACACGCAGCTAACCCAGGCTTTCGAAAAAAGGCGCGAGAAAGCATGAGTTGTTTGCCATTGATATCAGGGTAGGAAGAGAGGGAGGGAGGAAACTGCATCATGGGAGCCTGAAGCCATTTCACCCTGCAACAATGTTTTGGTCCCATGAGGCATTGCAAGCCCTTCCCAAAACCCACTGCGGCTAGTTGCACTGTGGAATAGCTACCACAGTGCACTGGTCTGTGCATTGATGCAAGTGCTGCCAATAAGGGTGCACTCCACCGAGACAATGATCTTGGCGTGGACACACAGAACCAACTTAATTACTGTGGTGGCTGGATATAGACTGACATTAAGATGACTTAACTTTGTAGTGTAAACATGCCCTCAGCAAATACTGTCCCAAGTTAAGAGACCTCAGAAATGGCAACTAAGATGAAAGTTACCAGATGTATTTGGGACATTAGGGGCAAAGTTGTGGCCCTACTTTAGTCCACTGAAGTCAATAACAAAACTCCTGTCAACTTCAACAGAGCCAGGATTTCACCCCAGGTACTCAAAGGAAATTATTCCTTTTCACTTCTGTTTTAAGTCAGTTTCTAGTCAACTCCAGTTTCTGATTAATCTTGCCTTTCAAACTGTATAAAAGATTAGTTTTTTAGATGCAGACAACAGCTGTTAAAAGTATATAGAATTCAAGTGGAAAAAAGCAAGACTAATCACAATGGCATGATATTAAGGTGAGATAACTGATAAACAGCTAGGTCTAGAAATAAATATTAATATATCTATAAAGATGAAAATATCAGATTTTCATATCGTACTGTCGGTTTCTAGCAATGCTGATTTATAAAATTTCAGATCTTAAAACCATGGCTGGTCTACAGGAGCACTTCCTTGTCATCAGTTAAGGAAAAAAAGGGTATCAAACCCTGTGCAATTTTTGATCCATATACATTCTAAGCACATTTCAGTATTTGGCTAGAACCACAGAACACGGATGTAAGCCGTGTCATAAATCAGACAAATACATACTAGGCTTGAACAAAATCCCCTCCCCAAACTTACAAGTATTCTGTGAAAGATTTTTTATTGTACTCTTTAGTTTATTTGGCTGCTCTCATCTATTCTAAATCAACATTTTAATAAATTAGTGTCAAAGATATTTGTTAATTTATTAAACTTGCATCCTGGAGAAAAACAACAATCTCTGGCAACTACAGTTTATGGCAAAGAACCACCATCAATATTAAGGGCTGGTCTATTATAGACACAGACATGCAGCTGTATCTTTTACTTAAATTTCCAAGGAATCAAAGGTAACAGAAGCATCATACAATGCAGAACATGTCTTGTAAAGTCCAAAGGGTGGAGTTTAAGCCAGTTTATGACTTTGGCATTACAAGACATCAAATGGTAAATCATGCACCACACTATTCAAACCAGAAGTGACAACGGTAATCCTCTTGGGCTTTTTTTAAACCAAAAGAATAGAAATCATCAATTTGATGGTAGCTCTGTTTTTCTTAATATCTAGAAGACAATAGACAACACTCATATATCCACCCCAAACACTCATCCATTTCACCCTCACCTATAACAACTTTACATTCAACAACACACACATACTTTGTCCACACCATGGGCACTATGATGGCTCCCGAATAGGCCAAACTTTTCATGGGCCACCTTGAGGAAGAATTTCTGGACAAAAGCACCACAAAACCAACAATATACCTGAGATACTCCAATGATATTTTCTACCTTTTGACAGACAACCTAAAGTTCCTCAAAGGTTTCCACCACAACTTCAACAACTACCACCCACCCATCAGACTCTCCTTAGAACACTACCACACCAACATCAGCTTCCCGGACACCAGGATCAGCTTCAACAATGGAACCCTACAGACAACTATATATAAGAAACCCATGGACCGCAACACCTTCACAGATCCAGGAACCATCCAAAACACACCAAGAAATCTGTTATCTACAGCCAGGGACTCAGACACCACAGAATATGCTCTGAGAAGAAAGTCCAGGATACACACCTTTACACACTTAAAACCACCTTCACCAAACAAGGACACTCCACCAGAGAAGTAGATTGCCTCATGGAATGGGCTACCCAAATACCTTGAAAGAACCTGCTTCAATACAGGACCCAAAAACCCCCCACACCTCTGCAACTGCACACCTCTAGTTTCATGTCACCTACCACCACACACTTGAACCTATGGGGGGGGGGAATCATTAAACAGCTACACCCCACACCTGATGGGAACCACACTCTGAAAGAAATCTTTTCTAATTCCTCTCTTCTGGCCTTCAAGTAAGCCCCCAACCTAACATTGTTCATCATCAGAAACAAGCTCCCCCCAGACCAGGACACACCATCTCAAAACAGCACCACCTCCGGCCATAACAAAAGCAAAACCTGCAGACATATCTTCGCTACTACGATGATTAATACCTGCAACAATGCACCTGTCCAGATCCATGGGTCTTACACATGCCTATCACAACATGATACATACCTCATCCAGTGCATCAATACCAACTATGTGGGTGAAACCAGATAAATCACTAGGTTCTTGAATGAACTCACACAGCAAAATGATAAAACACAAAAATACCGTATCACCTGAGGGAGAACATTTTTCACAAAATGATCACTCCATATCTGACCTCTCAGTCCTCGTCCTCCAAGGAAACCTGCACAACACATTTAAAGAGCGAGCTTGGGAACTTAAATTTGTCACTCAGCTAGACACCAAAAATCATGGATTTAATAAAGACACTGGATTTGTGGTTCATTACAACAACCTGTAACCCACTAAGGGCTTGTCTACACTGGCGCTTTACAGCGCTGCAACTTGCAGCACTCAGGATTGTGTTTTTTCACACCCCGAGTGAGAAAGCTGCAGCGCTATCCAGTGCCAGTGTAGACAGTGCACCACCACTGGAAGCGCTATTCCCCTCATGGAGGTGGGGTTTTTATAGCGTGCTGGAGCCGCGACTACATAGCCACATTAAAGCGCTGCCATGGCAGCGCTTTAACGTTTCTAGTGAAGACATGCCCTAATTCTCCTTTATCCTATCACTATAGAGATGTTAACTGCCCACTTTACTTTGAATGATCACTTGCAAAACATGCTAACTCCTTACCTGTTGCACCCTGTATTTAGCTATTACGCTGAATACCTTTCCCAGACCTGAAGAACTACTCAGTATAAGCTCAAAACAGGGCTTTGGAGCTGTGCTCCAGCTCCAGACAAAAACCTGCAGCTCCACTGCCCCGGAGCTGTTCTGCGCTCCAGCTCCGGGCTCCGCTCCAAAGCCCTGGCTCAAAAGCTTGTCTCTTTCACCAACAGAAGTTGGTACAATAAAAGATATTACCTCACCAACCTTGTCTCTTTAAGATGATTATTCCGTGTTACTCCTGGTTTGAACAGTGTGGTTCATGATTTACCACTTGCTAGGTCTTGTAATGCTGAAGTGAAAATGGCTTCATTGCCAACATTCTGCCTTTACAATATAGTGGAGAAACAGCGAATAGTAGTAGATGGTGAAGAAAATCCAACCTGTACTTAAAACAATTTGCAGATACTCATCCCAAAGACTCTTCAACACAATAACTTTCAGGAGTCTGATCCAAACATAGGCCAGATCTAAACTATAAAATGACATTGCTATCACTACGTTGCTCAGGAGTGTGAAAAATCCACACCCCTGAGTGACATAGTTATACCGACCTAATCCCCAGCATAGACAGCACTGTGTCAACAGAAGAGCTTCTTCCGTCAACACAGCTACCCCCTCTTGCAGAGATGGATTAACTGTGCTGACAGGAGAAGCTCTCCTGTCCGTGTAGCAGCCTCTTCACTGAAGCACTGCAGCTGCGCCGATGCAAGTTTTAAATGTAGACCTGCCCATAATGGAACAAATTCATCTCTGTGCTAGTGCCGAGTTTGGCACAGGGAAACAAGGGCAGTTTCTGCCACTGTTGATCCCTGACTGCTAGGAATTAAATTTGGACTCTAGCATGGGTTAGAGCTGCCCTAGCTTGTACCTAGGCGGCCAAGGCCCCTGTGGGTTTTACAGCAGCCAGGACACAGTACTGCCCCAGCCACACCACTTCCTGTCTTTAACATGTCCCCTGCTATGTCAGAGGTTCTCATGGAAATGAAAGTGCAGAATCAGTTCTGTACTCTGTGTGTGTGTGTGTGTGTGTGTGTGTTTGGGGGGAGGAGGAGAGGGCTGGTCTCCTTTGCAAAGGGTATTCTCCTTGGGGCCTGTGTAGCTGATAGAGGGCCCATGACACAAAAGTGTAAGCTCACACCTAGGGCTAGTCTACATTAGAAGCGCTACACTGGTGCAGCTGCCATAGCACATCTTGTGAAGACACTCTCAGGAGAGAGCTCTCCCATCAGCATAATAAATCCACCTCCGCGAGAGGCATTAGCTATGTCAGCAGGAGATATTCTTCCGCCAGCATACCTCTATTCACACTGGTGAATATGTCAGTATAACTTATGGCCCTCAGGAGGGTGATTTATTCACACCCCTGAGTGCTGTAAATTATGCTGAAGTAGGTGTAGCATAGACCTGGCTTAAGAGTATGTCTACCCTACAATTAGACACCCATGAGCCTGTGTCAGCTGACTCGGGCTCGTGGTGCTTTGACTAAGGGGTTGTTTAATTGTGGTGTAGCCCTTCGGGCTCATGCTGCAGCCCGAGCTCTGGGACCTTCCCATCTTGCAGGGTCCTAGAGCATGTGCTCCCGTCCGAGCCTGAACATCCACATGGCAATTAAACAGTGCCTTAGTACGAGCCCCAAGAGCCTGAGTCAGATGGCATGGGCCAGTCATGGATTTTTAATTACAGTATAGACATACCTAAGGTGCTCCAAGACTATTGTGAAATGGGCCCAATGTGCACTTTCAAATGAAAGATGACAGTATTTTCCTGGCTAGTTGTCCTCTCTGACTGATTTTATAGTAGCCTGAATGGTGGTGTTAGTGGCATCTGATTGACCAGTTGTTACCATTGACCAAAAATTGGTCTGAACCTGATGCTGCAATTCAAAACAGAGAAGCCAGTAACTTGGAATATAATGTCAACTCCACCTTCCTGGGAACAGGCTGCATTACTATGTTTATAATCAATTTTTGACTACTAAAATGAAGAAAAATAACAGAGCTGACCACAAGACCATGGTGCTCAAACAATATCTTCTAGTTGTTAAAAATGTCATACAATTTCCAGGCATGCCCAAATGGCTTCAGTGTTCAACTGATCCAGGTAAGTTTCAATGGTAAAACAAAATAATAAACAATAATAATTAGGGCTGTCGATTAATCGCAGTTAACTCACGCAATTAACTCAAAAAAATTTATTGCAATTAAATAAATTAATAGAGATTAATCATAGTTTTAATCACACTTTACAATAGAATCACACTGTTAAATAGAATACCAATTGAAATTTATTAAATATTTTGGATGTTTTTCTACATTTTCATATATATTGTATTCTGTGTTATAACTGAAATCAAAGTGTATGTTATTTTTTATTACAAATATTTGCACTGTAAAAATGATAAAAAATCTCAATTCACCACATGCAAGAACTGTAGTGCAATCTCTTTGTTGTGGAAGTACAACTTACAAACGTAGGATTTTTTTGTTTTGTTACATAACTGCATTCAAGAACAAAACAATGTGAAACTTCAGAGCCTACAAGTCCACTCAGTCCTACTTCTTTTTCAGCCAATCGCTACGACAAACAAGTTTGTTTACATTTACAGGAGATAATGCTGCCATTTTCTTATTTACAATGTCACCAGAAAGTGAGAACAGGCATTTGGCATGGCACTTTTGTATCTGGCATTGCAAGGTATTTACATGCCAGATACACTAAACATTCATATGCCCCTTCATGCTTTGTGACCATTCCAGAGGACATGCTTCCATGCTGATGAAGCTCATTAAAAAAAAAAAAAATTAAATTTGTGACTGAATTCCTTGGGGGAGAATTGTATGTCACCTGCTCTGCCATATATTTCATGTTATAGCAGTCTCAGATGATGACACAACACATGTTCATTTTAAGAACACTTTCACTGCAGATTTCACAAAATGCAAAGAAGGTACCAATGTGAGATTTCTAAAGATAGCTACAGCACTCAACCCAAGATTTAAGAATCTGAAGTGCCCTCCAAAATCCGAGAGGGACGAGGTAGGGAGCACGTTTTCAGACGTCTTAAAAGAGCAACACTCCAATGCGGAAACTGCAGAACCCGAAACACCAAAAAAGAAAATCAACTGTCTGACGTTGGCATCTGACTTAGATAATGAAAATGAACATACAGCCATCTGTACTACTTGGAATTGTTATCGAGCAGAACCCTTCATTAGCATGGACGCATGTCCCCTGGAATGGTAGTTGAAGCACGAACGGACATATGAATCTTTAGTGCATCTGGCACGTAAATATCTTGCGATGCCGGCTACAACAGTGCCATGAAAACACCTGTTCTCGCTTTCAGGTGACATTGTAAACAAGAAGTGGGCAGTATTATCTCCTGCAAATGTAAACAAACTTGTTTGTCTGAGCGATTGGCTGAACAAGAAGTAGAACTGAGTGGACTTGTAGGCTCTAAAATTTTATATTGTTTTATTGTTGAATGCAGTTTATTTTGTACATAATTCTACATTTGTAAGTTCAATTTTCATGATAAAGAGATTGCACTACGGTACTTGTATTAGTTGAATTGAAAAATACCATTTCTTGTTTTTAATAGCACAAATATTTGTAATAAAAATAAATATAAAGTGAGCACTGTACAGTGTGTTCTGTGCTGTAATTGAAATCAATAGATTTGAAAATGTAGAAAACATCCAAAAATATTTAAATAAATAGTATTCTATTATTGTTTAACAGTGTGATTAATCATGATTAATTTTTTTAATTGCTTTACAGCCCTAATTTAAACCTGCAAGAGACCCATGCTCCATGCTGCAGAGGAAGACAAAAAAACTCCCATGATCTCTGCCAATCTAACGGGGGTGGGGGTGGGGAGAAGGGAGGGGAATCCTTCCCAACTCCAAATATGGCCATCAGTTATACCCTGAGCATGTTGCCAATTCTCTGGAGGAACTCAGAGCTTTTCCCATGTAGTGTCCCATCTCCAGCCATTGGGGATTTTTGCTACTGGCAGTTGCCGATGGGCCACATGCCATTGCAAGCAGTCCCATCATACCACCTCCATGACATTACTACACACAAGTGACATAAGTTTTGCTGGTTTCATAGTTCTTCAATGAAAAATGTTTTTTACTGCATTTAAAAAGTGCTATTTACACCTCAGCAAGAAAACCAATTAGTTGACAAAGATTTTAAATTTATTGACCTCCTTTATAAATGAACTTGTGGGTCAGAGCTTGCTACTAAAGATGTTTATACTGTTATTCACTAGCTTTATAGATGCAACACCACTTTGAAACTCAGTACTAATCTGAAGTGTTTAAAGATAAAATTGTAGAGTTACATGTTTACTGTATCTTAACATGCTTAATTTACAAAAAAAAGTACAGTTCCTCCTTGCCTAGTGCAGTTAGCTTTGAGAACTCAGCCTGGGATCTGAGAATCAAGCATGTTTTTTTCTTGCTGACCCATGACCACCAATAACAAAGATTCTACAAGCCAGATTATGTCCTTAGTTACACTTCATCTTCAGGTTTTGCCATCAATAACACTTGTGCACACGACTACTGCTTTCAGTTGGTTTATACAGGGGCAACTGGTTGGACCATAGGGTTTGTCTTCACTGCAATGTTAACCTGAGTTACAACTTGAGCGTCACCCCTAACTTGAGTCCTATCCTCACACAAAAACCCTTCATTCGAGCATGATGGTGCTTTTACTTGAGTTGGTGGGCCCAGTGGGGTGGATAGGCAACAGCTCAAGTTAAAACAACACATCAGTTGCTAATACAACCACTACACTACACTCTGGATAGCTTGAATGTTATTTTGAAGCATGGCTGCTCTCAGTTGAGCTAGGCCAGGGGTAGGCAACCTATGACACGTGTGCCAAAGGCAGCACACAAGCTGATTTTCAGTGGCACTCACACTGCCCGGGTCCTGGCCACCAGTCCGAGGGGCTCTGCATTTTAATTTAATTTTAAATGAAGGTTCTTAAACATTTTGAAAACCTTATTTACTTTACATACAACAATAGTTTAGTTATATATTAAAGACTTATAGAAAGAGACCTTCTAAAAATGTTAAAATGTATGACTGGCACGCAAAACTTTAAATTAGAGTGAATAAATGAAGACTCGGCACACCCCTTCTGAAAGGTTGCCGACCCCTGAGCTAGGCCAACTCAAGTTAACTCTGCAGTGAATATATACCCTACGTAAACTATTCAGTTGATGTACAAGGAGGAACCTATTCTAGCTCTCTCCCTGTTCAAGTTGGTTCTGCAGTACTACTGAGAATTAAAAAAAACAGTAAGCTTATTTTTGTCAGTAAAGCACATTGTCTTTCAATAGATCTCTTAGACTCATCGACATTAAGGTCAGAAGGGACCATTATGATCGTCTAGTCTGACCTCCTACACAATGCAGGCCACAGAATCTCACCCACCCACTCCTGCAATAAACCTCTCACCTATGTCTGAGCTCATGAAGTCCTCAAATCATGGTTTAAAGACTTCAAGGTGCAGAGAATCCTCCAGCAAGTGACCCGTGCCCCATGCTACAGAGGAAGGCGAAAAACCCCCAGCGCCTCTTCCAATCTGCCTTGGAGGAAAATTCCTTCCCGACCCCAAATATGGCGATCAGCTGAACCCTGAGCATGTGGGCAAGATTCACCAGCCAGACACCCAGGAAAGAATTCTCTGTAGTAACTCAGATCCCACCCCATCTAATATCCCATCACAGGCCATTGGGCCTATTTACCATGAGTAGTTAAAGATCAATTAATTGCCAAATCTGTTGAATAAGGAAGGAGCTATCATTTTTATAGTCACTATTTAGAATAGAACTACACTCTAAATGATATTCAGTTGCATACTCCAACTTCTCATTGGTCTTTGGCCTCATGCCATCCAAATCTAATGTATGCAGGTATGTCTATGGAGAAAGAGAACCATTAATCACATTAAATTAAACAGAAAAGGGAATTTTTGAGAAATTGAGAATAATCTCTCACTCGCTCTAATTGTTATTAATGCAGAAGGCTAACATTTTAAAATCTATATTTTAATATATAACCAATGCAACCATCTCAACAAGATCCTAAATGATACTGTTTTATCACCTATGCACCAAAAAAAGACTTTGTATTTTAAGTTCTACACCTTTTGTCAGGAAAGGTTTCTCAGGTCCAGGATGGAATTTATGGTCCAGAGACAGACTCAAGAATAGCTAATAGTTGCTGACATCCGGGGCATTCGCCTGGGGCACGGGAGACCCTATTAATGTTCCTGATCTGCCTGATTCAGACAAAGGACTTGAGCCTGGGTCTTCCATACCACACCTCAGCTGAGTGCCCTCACCACCTGTTGGTTATTCTGCGGCCTCTCTTTTTTTCCTGTGGTTTTTCTACACAAAAAAACTTCTGAAGATCTTGGGTTTGTCCCACAAGAGTTTCAAAGCCAGGGAAACCGTTTCCTGTCCAGTTCTTTACTGGTAACTCTGTAGTTGAAACACCCAGTCAGGTGTTAAACTAATACTCCTGGAAAATTTTATAAACTAAAGAACTTTACAACTGTTTGTAACTGCTTGGTAATTAAGAAAAGATGCATGTCAGTGGACTTAAATTATTAGTTGGACATGCCAGTCCTCTCAATACAGAACAGCTGCTGCTTAAATGAACAGCCACAAAGAGGGGGAGGAAGGATAACTGCAATCAAATCTGCCAGCAATGAAGTTCATCTACTTGTTCCCACTGTTTCTGCTACATTTGTCTTTATGACAGACTTACTTAATTGTAACCATTTTAGTTTAAATAATGAAGGTATACACTTATTAAATTGCAAAAAAAATTATACTTGTGTTTTGACTCTCCCTGAACAAGCAAGTAGTATAAGGAGTTGGACTATAGTAAAAGTCACTACACATTCCAACTTCTTATATAGCAAAATACAGTCATTTAACTGATCGGAATGGGACTGGACTACAACAGATGCTTGAGTTTGTATCTCTCACATAAATCCTTATAATAGGCCAACTCCAATACCAAAACTGATCACCCCACACTTTGGGAAAGTTCAAATTTGAGTCTAGATTTCAAACCCTGAAGTTGGAAGTGTTCAGATCAGAGGGCTTTTTGTACTCAACATTATAGACATATGCAGTTTGACTTGGGATAAATATTTCAGATCCAGAATTTTGGTTCAGGCCCATCACCAATAACTGCACAATTCATGTGCTTTTGCTTATCTCTATTGGAAATATTCTAAGAATATAGGAATTACCACATCATACAAATGAGATCGTATGATGAGAATGCCTGTCATATAAGAAGACTGGCCTTGATGACCCAGGAGGTCCTGTCCAGTCCTGTGCCCTTATCAGTCCATCTAGGAGACCATTCTGGCTTTAACAATGACCAGTTCTGGATGCTTCAGAGAAAAGTACATATTTATTCAACAACACGCCTATCTATGGTGGAAGTTTCTTTCCAGTCTCAGACATTTATAGTTAGCTGAGGTCCTGAAGCATTTAATGTTCTGAGTCAAGGTTTAACAGGACATGGTTGAGTAGGTTAGGCCAAAATTTTGACTTTAGATTTTAATATATAAGAAATTTGGAAAGTACACTTCTTTGACAAACTATTTCCCCTCTATACTTAGAACTATGCTGACACGATGTACAATGTTGGTACACACAAAAAAATAAACAAATCCATGTCAGCATATGGTCCATAAGAAATATGTGGGTGGGAAGGGGGAAAAAAATAAAAATACTTGCTGCCAACTGGAAAAGGACAAAACCAGCTGGGAAAGAAACGCTAGTCTCAAGCTGTTAAAGGTTTCAGAATAGCAGCCGTGTTAGTCTGTATCCGCAAAAAGAAAAAGGAGTACTTGTGGCACCTTAGAGACTAACAAATTTATTTGAGCATAAGCTTTCATGAGCTACAGCTCACTTCATCGGATGCATATAGTGGAAAATGCAGTGGGGAGATTTTTTCATGTTCTCTGTGCATACAAAATTTCCCCGCTGTATTTTCCACTACATGCATCCGATGAAGTGAGCTGTAGCTCACGAAAGCCTATGCTCAAATAAATTTGTTAGCCTCTAAGCTGTTAAAGGAGTATTACAAAACCAGTGGAGGAGTTGAAAAAAATTAAAGCAAGAGAAACTTACTTAACAGTTTCCCTCTAAAAATTATTTAAAACCTAATATCGTATTAGGTAACATTCCAGGCTCTAGAAGATTTTCTAGTTGGAAAATTTTTAAGCATGTTATTTCAGAGACCCTTCTGCAACAAAGCGCTTCTTCCACATAATTTTACTTTGGTGGCAACAATTAAAGAAATCTTAAAGCATTCTATGAGCTGCACTATTATATCAATTTATGAAGTACAGTATTTAAATGTCACCTGTTTTGTCTCTCAATATTTTGCAGCTCTCTGTGGTCCCTTTTCAGGTGTTTGGTCAAAGATGTAAAGTATTCCTTCAACAAATTCTGGAAGGGCTGTTGCTTCTCTGGGCTGATTATCTCACTAGGAGGAAAACTCAAGTTAAACTTTTCTGCAGCATTTTTAACCTTCCTTGGTACCAAACCAGCAATATCATCTCCACAGTGCCGGCAAAAGCTTATTACCACAGAAACATGAGCGTGAGTCTCTCGATCAGCATTAATAATGTTTTTTAGCTGTTCATAGATTAAAGACAGACCTTCTTTATCAGTGAAAATCCCAACTATTGTCAATTCTGCAATGAAACGCAAGTCAGTTCTTAGTTTGGTAATGTTGGGAGTTTTCTCTTCTTTCCTTGCTTCAAAATGCTTTTTCCAAACCTGAAGTAGTGATGGAGCAAAATCAGCATAGCGCTGGTGAAAGAGAGAACACAAGTGCACGGCACAGTTCACATCTGATATTTTCAGCTTTGCTTCAACAATAGAAGCTACAGCTTCTGCAATGTACTTGCTTAAATTGAGGCTATTAAAATCATGAGACAAGGAGTCCCTCTGTTGTTCTGTGATAGTTTTTAGCTTCTTAACAAAAGCAGTGTTCTTCTTCAGACTCGAGTCCAGCCTGCTAAAGAAATTCTCCTCAGGACGGTTGTCTGGTGCATTCTGGTTTTTGCTGCGGAGTTCCTTTCTTGCTTGATGGCGCTCCCAAGCTTCCTGATGCAGTTGATGTGCTTCCTCTTTCTCTCTAAAGAAAGAAACAACAATAGTTATAACCTGATAAGACCTCACTAATTTCCATTATAGATTACTGAATTTTGTAAACTGACAAGTAAATGAACCATTTCAAAACAAGGATAATGCACCACAAGCTAATTTATCTCAACTGTAGTGCAGTTTAAATTTTTCCTGATACTTTATATGTACTAATGAATGTTCTGTAATATATTTTACTGATAATAAGGAAGTCCTAGTAACTCCAAGGCTTCACTAAATAGCACTTCTATTAAATCTTTTCTAAGAAAGTGCCATTTATGTATTAAAACAAACACATTAGCAAGGTTCTATACAGAAATTTTTTATCACAAAGCATTAACAAAGCATAAATACTATAATCATTTTACTCAAGAAAGAAATACAATTCACTTTGGGACAGAATACAGCAGCTGTTAACAGAATAAAGTAACACTACACAAGTGTTCTAGATAAGAAGAATTCCAAATCCAACTGAAATTGCAAAGGCAATTTAAGTAGACAAAATGTATTCGCCTGGAGTCTGACCAAGACAGACACATTAATATCCTTACTCTTTAAAAAAGTGTCATGGTATCTTTAATGAACACAAATGGTCAGAATCTTGGTTTTGTTTCCCTCCAACACCGTAGTGTCTCTTAAAACCCTGCTATGGATACTGACTTGGAGAGAAAACTAAATTAACACCACTTTCTGCTGCATCCTATCCAGGTTCTCCTTGCAGATTTTCCATCCAAATACCAATTATTTGTGACTGCTGACTATTGGATGGCTTTAGAGATCACAGCCCATTTCCAGTGCTTAAAGGTTTACAGCAACTGCTTATATAGTAAGGTTGGTCTTGTGGCTGAAGTACTGGACTGAGAATCAAGATGCCCAGCACCTATTCCTGGATATATTTCATTGTGATCACAGGCAAGTCACTTGGCCTCTTTGTGCCTCTGTTTCCCCATCTGTAAAATGGGGTAACACTTCTGAACCTCAATGAGACTTTGTGATGTTTAATTCAGGTACATTTATACACCACATGAGATTTCCAGACAGATGACATTACCAAAATCCAATGTATAAGCCAAAGTGATAGCGGTTAGTACATACAAACAACTACTGCATACTTTTAGCTTCTCACAAATAGCACTGAGCATATCACTTGACACGGACATCTATATTTACCAAACAATTATATATTTTTTTACCTTCTTATTCATAAAATTAAAAAAAGTGACCCAATACTGCAGTCCTAACTTTGGCACAACTCCCACTGACTTCAACGGGAATTCTGCCTGAGTAAGGACTATACTGTTAGGCACAGTTAAGACTTAAACATAAATCTTACTTCAATTGTGCAGCTGCCTCCTCTTGCTGACGTTTTACTTCCTCTTCTTGTTTCTTTTTCTCTTCCTCTTCAAATTTCTTTTTTTCTTCATCCTCTTTTCTCTTCTGCTCTTCTTCAGCTTTTATCTTGTCCTCTTCTTTTTTCTTTCGCTCCTTGTCTTCTTTTTTCCGTTTATCCTCCTCCAGTTTTTTCTTTTTATCTTCAGGTGCCTTCAGAGTCTCTCTCTTTAGGCCAACCTTCACATCCTCCTTTGCTTTCTCTCTACTGCTCACTGACCGCCTTTCACTGAAGTCTTTTTCTTTGTTATTTAATGAAGATTCTTTTTCTTCCATACTGGCTGACTTTTTACGCTCAGCTGGCATTATGTTACCCAGGCAAATCTGCAGAAGTACAGGAATATCACCATTATTATTGCATTGGCAATATATGAACAAACTAGTTTTCACTGTGTCCTGACATTCACTAAGAATAGTTGAAGTAAAGTAAATTTCATCCAGTATGAGGATGAAATTCAATTAGAAAATTGGGTGCAGCTAAGCAATCAACCTGGAAGATGATATTCAAAAGAACTACACTGCCACGCTGTTCCCATGGCACTAAGATCATGATTAAGGAGAAAATGTGAGTACTGCACGAAACCCAAATGCCTGTAATTGCTTTCAGCATATATTATGGCATTCTCTTCAACCTGAACTGTGCAGTCAGATGACTGTTCAAAACTACAACAGCCTGGAGAAAACCTAATCTTTGCAGCAAAGCTAGCATTCCCATTTAAAAAAAAAAAAAAAAAAAGTTTCCTGATCAGAGCCAAGTACCTACAAGCTTAAATAAAAAAAAAAAAAACCCTCAAAGAAAGGCTTTCCCAGAAATCTTTTTTCCCTTACCACGAGCTGCAAAATTTTTTTTTTTTTTTACTGTTCATGCAATTCAGATTGAGGTTGCTGGTACGCTCACTGCTGCTATGCACTTTTGGATCCTGAAGTATCAAAAGGGCTATTGTGGGATGTTTATAGACTGACAAAAACTACAGCCCCGATTCAGCAAATATTTATATACATGCTTAGCTTTAGATCCAGATTTCTACAGGTATTCAGGCATTGTTGTGCTTAGTGTTACAATACTTAACTGATTTGGGAACCTAAATATCATTTTCAAAAGGCATTGAGGAACCTAAAACCTATTGACAGTCAATGGGATTTAGGCTTCTAGGTCTCTAAAAGACATTTGAAAATGAGAGCCTTTGAAAATCTGAGCCTTAGTCCCATTGTGATTATTCACATGCTTAAAGTTAAGCACATAAGCATTTGCAGAATCAAGGCTGAAGGCAAAGGATTTTTTAATACCCTCATTTCTAGTAAGTTATGCTTTTAAAATGCATTCTTTTTTCCTCAGAGAAAATTTAAAAAACTTTTGAAGGGACATTGTTGAATTTAAAATCTTCTAGAGGGTGGGAGGAGAGACATCTTTCGCTGTGTTACTAATATCTACTTAAATTGTTAGAACGAAGAGTAGTGAAAAGAAATTTCTTTTTGCTATTTCTTTTCATGTATTTTCTATACTTCAGTCATCTTGGACAATGAAAACTGACTAGTCAGATTCATTTGTTTCTCATTTTCTTTAAATGTTTGGGTAAAAAACAAAACTATGGGATATTTGCATGTCAAAAGAAATAAAAATGTAAGAAAAATGTTTTCCAGTATTGAAAAACTTTATTTTATACATCCAACACTCACATTGTAGGCATTCATTATCTAACAGTGCCCCTTAATCCATCGGTTTTACCTGTTCTTAACTACACATATTTGAAAAGTATACATATAAAAATAAAACACCTCAATGAAGAAAATCCCTATTTCTAATTAAGTACTTTTTCCATTTTCTCCTGATTAAATGGAAAAATTCTTCAATAATTTTCCCCCAAATTATAATTAGTCTTAATACTGTATTGAACATGGAGAGTTTTCCATTAAAAATTTCCTAAAATGTTGGTCTGATTTTTATAAATAATTGTTTTAAACCAATCTATATCACAAAAAATTCACCAAGGATAGCAAAAGAAAATTCAGCAAGCATAGCAACAGTTTAAGGTTTTCCACGTTGTGCTCCTTACATACAGTGTACGTCTTCACTGCAAGAAAAAGTGCTTTCTTAACTCAAATTAACTAATATGATTTAAAATAGCAGTGAATACCAACACACTTTTAACACGGGATTAGAAGCTTGAGTTCATTCCCTGCTCACACTTATGGTGCTAGCTTGAGGTAAAAGTCAAATTGGTATGTCCTCACTGCTAATTTAACCTAGATTAGCCAACCTGAGATAAGACTGCACTTTTTTTTCCCTCTTTTTATTTTTTTCCAGTGAAGACATACCAATAATGGTGAGAGACAGGTCAGTTACCATGGATGACCCATTCAAAACTTGGCCTCTCTGCTGACAGAAGTCCCAGTGAGTGCCAACTGCGAGGGTTTGGAGGGAGAGGGTATTGATTTGTATTAATTGGGAACAGGACAGAGGGCAATTAATTTCACGAGTTACACAGCTGCTAGCAGATGGTAACAACTTTGACTCCCTAATGACCTGATAAGTAGTGACTAGTTACTGCTGAAAGACTCCATAGGACCATAACCCATCACTGATCCCTGCAGCCATCCAATCCCCATAACACTGTATTTTGACTTTTTGGTTTAATTAGAATGGAATTAAAATAGATTTTGTGTTAAGTCAGTACATTTAAAAAGCAACATACTAAAGGCCAGATGCTGCAACTGGATCTGTGGAAATAGGTTATATGTAAGTATTTGGGGTCTAGGATCTTGAATCCAGTTGCAAGATCAGTTCCTCTAAATATTTTGCCCCAAGTTCAAAAGTAACATTTAGCAGTCCAAGCTTACAAATGGCATATAATGGAGGCCATATTAATCTGAGACAGCTGCTCAAGTTTTTTTTTTTTTTTTGGGGGGGGGGGGGGAGGGATTTTAAAGTTGAACGTTCTTCCATATTAAAGTCAGCTTAATGTCCCCACCAATGAGATTCAGTCCATTTTAATATTCCACTAGATTCTCTTTAACAATTGTACTTGATAAAGTTGTGTTCTTCCTGATGACACCACTAAATAAAAAGCTTTGTTGGAAAAAAGTTAAAGGAAACATATCTATAAATTTAAAATGACCTTTATTAAAATCATAGAATCATAGGACTGGAAGAGACCTCAAGAGGTCATCAATTAAAAGTCTGTTAGGTCAAAAAAATAAATGCTGGAAAGTCCCTAAATATTTGTTAACACTGTGACCCTTACCTTTGCTCACCCATCAGTTGTTGCTTGAAAAAAAATTTAAACATCCTCTGTTGCACATATAAATTATAGTAGCATGGTCATTTGCGGAACAGTCATATTTGCACCCACCCTGCTAGCTTACATCAAGATCAGGGAGAAATTCAGGACTGTCTTTTGCAAAGGAATGTCTCATCTTTGCAGGTATGCGGCCTGTATATTAAGGCTGATATTGAGAATTTTGATCTCTGATCTATAGCTGGCCAACACTGGATAAACGAACAGGGTAAAGAAAGAAAAGGAGTACTTGTAGCACCTTAGAGACTAACCAATTTATTTGAGCATGAGCTTTCGTGAGCTACAGCTCACTTACAGTTCATAATGTGGTGAACAAAGGCAAGGTCTAGTATGGATGACAAGGAGGGCTATATGAAAAATGTGAGGTTTTGACCATACTATGTAAATGATAAAGAAACTGATATCCAACCACTCATTTGAGTGTGTATGGTGGAAACAGGCATTAACAGTATATAACCTAGTAAGTAGTAGAAATCTGTGGCTCATAACTAGAAGTTAGATACAAAAAGATGGGGGTAAATAGGAAGGTCAGAGTTAAGGAAGGTGTTCAAAACTTTACTGGAGTGACAGGTTTCAGAGTGGTAGCTGTGTTAGTCTGTATCAGCAAAAACAATGAGGAGTCCTTGTGGCACCTTAGAGACTAACAAATTATGCCCAAATAAATGTGTTAGTCTCTCAGATGCCACAAGGACTCCTCATTGTTTTTAATGGGATGATCTGTAGTGACATTTAGGGGTTGTGAACTTATAGCCTTGTAGTGTCCTCACTTCCAAATGTTTGGTTTTGTAAACATTGTACAACTTTCTAATTTTTTTAATTAATTTTGTTTCCTCCCTTAACACAATCTTAGGTTTTGTTTGGGAATTTTCTTGATTTGTTTCTGAATTTTTTTTTTCTTTATAACAAGCCTGATATGTGAAAACTTGATGTAGTTGTATTCACAATAGTGCAGAGTACAAAGACTGTCAGTTCTAGGACACCTGGGGAACTTGTAAGATACACAGGAGTCCAGCCCCAGCTTTTTTTTAAATAGTACACAGACAATGCTTAGCAGAAAATACTTATTGTAGTGCTTTTTTATCTTGAACAATCGCAAAGAGTTATACAAAATATATACATATAGCATAATTAATGCAGCCAACCTTAAAAGTTGGAAGGAGAAAGCTCAGCACCCACTCCTCTGTACTTAAGTTTTTCACCATCTACAAAATGGGCATTCAATAATAGTGTTGTTTTGGGGTTTCATTAATTTATGTTTGTAAGTACTATGAAATCCAGGGATGAAAGTCAGTATCTAAAAGTAAAGTACTAAAGACCAGATTTTGTATTTGATTAGAAAAAAAAAAGGTTTTCCCCCCAAATCTCTCTGTGCTGCTATGGGGAGTTGCATATTAGTCACCATTACAGGGTCTTGTCCAGTTATTTTATAAAATACTGACTAAGCAAATTGAGGAATTAATTATATAAATTAGTCCCATTTTGATAAGGTACTTAAAAATGCAAACTGCAAACTCTGCATGGTTCCCTATGACAAATATTCCATGACAGATGCACAAACTGTCAGAACTAAACAAGTTTAAAGAATAATCCAAATGGTCTGCATCAGTGAAATGCCACAATCACCCAGTCAAACCTAAACTCAAACCCACAAAACAGACCAAAAGAGACGGATGAAGGCGAAAATTCATAATTAAACACAAGCATGGAAAAGGTGGGTTTGATCTAAGGTTCATCACTGACATTTACTTTCTATTCCGTCTGCCTTATTGAAAAAAGTTTTTACTGTCCTAACTCCACAGATAGGCCTCCTTTGCTAGGGTGAACGCAAAAAGAAAAGGGCCAAAACACAGTCACTAGATGGAAAAAAAACATGTGTCCACACAAAAGTAAACAAACAACCCTCTCACCTGCTCTACATGTCACACACAAACCCATCCCCACCGAATACCCCGGTTCAACTGAGGGTCACCTCCTTTGTCTACCCCTTCAAATACCAACCCCCCACCTTTTCTCCTTGCCCGCCTGGCACCTCCCCCCTTCTCTCCCTCCCCTTAGCCTGCCAAGCCCTTTTGCCCCCGGCCTCATCTTACTCCCCTCCGCCCCACACTCCACCCACCCAGCCCTTCCCTCACATTTCCCCCGCTCCTCCCTCAGGCAAACCCCGGAAGCCAACTTCCCCTCGCGTGTCCCCCCGCCCGCAGCGAGCGCCCTCCCGCTCATGGCCCCTCTCTGCCCTGTGACCTTTCCACGCCCACCAGGCCCTTCCCCGCACTCAACTCTCCCCACGCTGAAGTCCAACCTCCTGCCCCCGCCCCTCCCCGAGCCCCGGCCCCCTCCCCAGGCCCCGGCCCCACTCCTGCGCTGGCCGCGCTCCTCCAGGCAGCCCCGCTCCCCGCCAGCCCTGCCCCGTCCCGGATGTCCCTGCAGGCCGCCCGCTCTCTGCCCCGGCCCCACTCCTACGAGCCCCTGCACCCCCAAAAGCCTGCTCCGCCCCTCCGGCCCGCCGCGGCCCCGCTCCCCGGCCCTCAGGCCGGCGGGGGCGGTTACCTCTGCCCGGTGTAAACATCGGCTCGGACTCCTCTAGCCCCTACTCCACCACCAGCGTCGGCCCCCTCCGCCTGCCCGCAGAGGACCCCGGGCTGCTGCCGCGCCGCCTGCCTGAAAACACTCCGCCGCGGAGGGGCGGCTCAGCCCTCTCCTGGCTGCGGGGGGAGGAAGCGCGTAGAGCTCCGGTCCAGCCGCTCCGCCGCGCCCCCACCCGCCTCGTTGGCGAGTAGCGGCTGAATTCAGGTACGTATCAGGCAGCGCGGCGGGCAGCCCCGGGCTGGCGTGGGGTCCTCGGGGCCGGCAGCAGGCCTGCCCGTGCTGCTCGGAGTCTGGTTCCTAGGAGCAGGAGGTTGTGAAGGCGGAAGTGGCCAGAGGGGGTGGGGGACAGGTGTTGGGATCTGGCCTCCATCCTGCCCAGTAGGGAACACTGCCCCGCCGTAGCCCAGGGACACCAGCCCACCTGTGGCTCTAAGCCGGGAAGTCACCATGTTATGACGTGACACATGACTTGTTTTGTGGGATGACATCACATTGCATCCCATTATGTCATAGCAACATGTGACGCGGTTTTGGTGTGGCATGGTCTCCTATCACATGTCATCTGTGATGCCCTCTTGGTAGAATCATGTCACATCAAGCACACTGTGGGTGGCACAGTGCATTACGATTACAGTCATGGCACACCTCAATGACATCTGTGGAGTGTGGTGTGCCCTCATGTTTAAAATGCACAACTACAGAATGGGGAATAACTGGCAAGGTGGTCGTACTGCTGAAAGGGGTCTGGGGTTTCTAGCAGATCACAAATTGAATATGTTAACAATGTGATGCAGTTGCAAAAAAGTCTACTATTTTGGGGGGTGTATTTACAGGAATGTCATATATAAGCCACGGGAGAACATAAGAACCACATTGCTGGTAGGGATGTAAAATATTAAACGGTTAACCGATAAGTAAAGCTGAGAGTTTGTCACGGAGGTCATGGAAGTCACGGATTCCATGACTTTCTGTGACCTCCATGACTTCTGTAGTGGCCGGTGCGCCTGGCTCAGGGACAGCTCAGGCAGCCCCTGTGCCAGTCATACCGGCCAGTGCTGGGCAGTCTTGGGCCACTGTGACCCCCCCACACCCCTCACCCAACAGAGTTTGGTTGTTGGAGGGAGCAGGGGGGTGGGGCATGGGATGGGGTGACGCGGGCTCTGGGCGGCGCTTACCTGGGGGGCTCCCTGGAAGTGGCAACATCCCCCTCGCTCAGCTGTTAGGTGGAGGTGTGGCCAGGCAGCTCCGTGCGCTGCTTCTGCCTGCAGGCACCACCCCCACAGCTCCCATTGGCTGCAGTTCCCAGCCAATGGGAGCTGCAAAGCCAGTGCTCTGGGCAAAGGCAGCGCGCAGAGCTGCCAGCCCAGACTTTCACCTAGCAGCTGAGTGAGGAGGATGTCACTGCTTCTGGGGAGCCCCCCAGGTAGGCGCCACCCAGAGCCTGCCTTGAGTCAGGGGAGGCACGGAGCCAGGTAGAGAACCTGCCATCCCCACCAGTGTGGGTCCTGGGCCATGCGCCGCCACCCACGCCCCCTCAGCACCAGTGGGAATCCTGGGCCGTGCACTGCTGCCCGCGCCCTCCCAGCACTAGCAGGGGTCCTGGGCCATGTGCTGCCGCCCGCCCCCCTCCAGCACGATCAGGGGTCATGAGCCATGCGCAGCTGCCCTCCCCCAGCACCCGCGGTGCCCCCGGGCAGCTCCTCCACAAGTTTTAATCACAGGTATTTTTAGTAAAAGTCATGGACTGGTCATGGGCCATGAATTTTTGTTTACTGCCTGTGACTTTTACTAAAAATACCCGTGACTAAACATAGCCTTACCGATAAGTATTAGTCTTACTGTTAATAAATTACAGTTAACATTTAAAATAGATTGGCAGCAGCCCTGATCCCGGACCCCACTATATGGGGCTGGGCGGCAGCCCTTGACCTGGAGCCCTGTCTTGTTAACGATTAAATGGTTAACCGATATAATTTTAATAATTTAAATGAGTACGTTTTTAAACGATCTTTACATCCCTAATTGGTGGGTCAGACCTATGGTCCAGGTAGACCAGTATCCTGTCTTCTGACAGTGGTCAGTATTAGTTGCTTCAGAGGGAATGAATAGAACAAGCAATCATTGAGTGATCCATCCTTTGTCATCCACTTCTACAGTCAGAGGCTAGGGACACCCAGAGCATGAAGTTGCATCCTTGGACATCTTGGCTAATAGCCTTTATTGGACCTATTCTCCATGAATTTATCTCATCATTGGCAATCCCTCAATTCAAGGATGATCTCTACCATAGATTTACGTATGGGTCATGAGATGATTAATTCTTTTGGAACCCCATTATAATTTTGGCCTTCACAACATCCCTTGGGAACAAGTTCTGCAGATTGACTGTGCATTGTGTGAATAAGTCAATTGTAATTGTCCCCCTTTACTTGGCACTGGTAAGGCCTCAGCTTCAGTATTGTGTCCAGTTCTGGGTACCACAATGATACTTTAGAAAAGAGGTGGGCTAATTGGAGAGAATCCAAAGAAGACCAACAAAAATGATACAAGGTTTAGAAAACCTGACCTATAAGGAAAGGTTAAAAAAAACCTGGCCATGTTTAGTCTTGAGAAAAGAAAACTGAGTGGGGGAACCTTATAACAATCCTCAGATATGTTAAGAGCTGCTATAAACAGGACTGTGATCCGTGTTTTCCATGTCCTCTAAATGTAGGACAAGATGTGATGGGCTTAATCTACAGCAAGGGAGATTTAGATTAGATAACAGGGAAATCTTTATGACCTCTGGAATAGGCTTCTAAGGAAGGTTGTAAAATCTCTCTCACTGGAAGTTTTTAAAAACAGGTTGGACAAACACCTGTCAGATGTCCTCTAGGTGTACTAGATCCTGCCACAGTGCAGGGGTCTGGATTTGATGACTTCTCAAGGTCCCTTTCAACCATATATTCTATGATTCTATGATCCAATACAATGGAATGATACTACAGCAGCATGACATGATGCCAAATCAGTGACATGCCTCAATTCAGTATGATGACTTGGACATTATCCCCTTTAAGTCAACACTGAACAGTGCCCCATCATTGTGTTTGGAGGCACTGTGCTACTTGGGGTTTAGATGAGTCATAAAAATTAGGTTCTCAGCACTTGTGTTCATTACATATGCCATGACACTTTGTGTATTATCACATATATAGCACTATATACTCCTGGAGGAATTCTGCACCAAAAAAATTAAAAATTCTGCACACAATATTCTAAAATTCTGCATATTTTATTAGTCAAAATAACACAATATAATTTCACCAGTTTCAAATTTTTTGGTAATTTATTTCAAAATACCTGTCAGCAAGTTGTTAATCTTTGTTGACAGTATCTTCTGTTTCAGTGAAATTAAATATTTAATTTAAACAAAGATATTATACAAAAGTATGTTATACAAAAGTATTGTAACAACCTGGCCTAAGAGGGCACTAACATCCTTAAGGACTGTTTTGTGTCTGTCATGTCTTGTCCAAGTTCAAGCTTATATGTGTATTGTAAGGTTTTTGGGTCACACCACAGTAGCAGGAGGGGGGTTGGTGAGTTCGCTATAGGTTAGCTGTAGCATAGCAGGTAGTTAGCATGGGGAAGGGTAAACTGTGTGTGTCGGGGTGAGTGTCTGTGTGTGTGTGTGTGTGTGTGTTGGGTCATGTACATAGTTCACCAGTCAACACCCCTTTGTCTCCAGAGGTAGTATGCACGCCCGTGTGCCAGGCATGGGTGGCAGTGCTGGGTGTGTGTGTAGTGATAGGTGGGAGCTGAGGGGGGTGGGTTCAGGCTCATGTGCATGCAAAAATATTACTTCTATATGTAACTAATACATTTGAAACATGCAAAACTGGGAAAAAGAAGCATTTTGGAGGAAATCACAAATTCTGCGCGAAAAAATAAAAATTTGCAGGGAACATTAATTCTGCACAAATTCTGCCCTGCACAGTGGTGCAGAATTCCAGCAGAAGTAATTATAAATGTTATAATTTAAAATGGTCAGCAACATGATATCAGGGTTACTTTTTCTGAGCTGCAGGTGGGACTAAAGAGTAAGGGAACACAGCGGATTTACCATTTGATAGGGACATTTTTTAATTAAAAAAAGTTTGTGATTTGGAATCATTAAGTTGTGTACACTGTTAGCCTATGTAATCATATTACTGTTACTTTTGTCCTCTCTTACTTTTTTTCCCTATTATTTCTTCCCTCAGTTGTGTCTGGGCTTTAATCAGGTGGCAAACTCTTTGGAGCAGTGATCGTAACCTAACATACTGAGATTCCAATCTTGATTGGGACCCTTTAGCCATTACCATGATAAAAAAGGATAAATTAGGAATAGTAATAATAATAATATAATGATTGCAGTGTTGTTGTAGCCATGTAAGAAGAGCTCTCTATATCTCAAAAGCTTGTACCTTCCACCAACAGAATTTGATCCAATAAAAGATATTACTTCACCTACCTTTCAGAGTAGCAGCCGTGTTAGTCTGTATTCGCAAAAAGAAAAGGAGTACTTGTGGCACCTTAGAGACTAACCAATTTATCTGAGCATAATGAAGTGAGCTGTAGCTCACGAAAGCTTATGCTCAAATAAATTGGTTAGTCTCTAAGGTGCCACAAGTACTCCTTTTCTTTTCACCTACCGTGTCTCTCTCTCAAGTGTATAACGTCAGATCACTAAATTGAATCATAGAATCTGATGATTATTTTGTGTATTTCCTTTTAGTATGCGGTCTTTGCTTATTTCCATTTAACATAAAATAATAGTAAAATAATTCATTGCAAGTATTTGGAGTTCCAAGCCTATTTGACAATGAGTAAAACATCCTTGTATCCTGGTCCATTTGCGTACTATTTTGCATATCTGTAGGAACAGCTGTCTGAGTATCTCAAACCATTTTACAAACACTAATTTAGAAGCACAACAACTCTGAGTTATCCTGAAAGGTTCACAATCCTCAGTAAGCCTGGGCCATATTATTGGTTGGTGACTAAAGCCATAAGCATATTTCTCCAGTTTGGGGGTTGAGATTGGCCCAAGCTGCAAGATACAGATCTGGAATTTGAACTACCCAAAGTTTACAGAAGTTTGAATCCAGGAGGTTGCCTCAGTTCGCTACAGAGATAGGGCCAGTGCTGCAGTTAGAATCCTGGTTCTTGTTGCAAGCGGTATTTTATGATGTAATTTTCATATAGCTCTACATTTATGGTAATCAGCATGAGAAAATACTTGATCACAAGGTCGCTCACTGGCTCTGGAATGCTATTCTGTTTTTACTACTTCCCATAATCCAAAAGCAAGAGTCAGCTCATATTTAAAAGACTGTGTGCACTGTTTAATGATGCGGTGTACATTGCCAACTTTTACAGGACCAAACAAGTTTTTTCCAAGAGGACTCTACCTCTACCTAACAATTCCAGAAGTGTCCAAAATCCTGGTGAATTTCAATAGTTAATGTTTGAGACTGTACCGCACTGCATAAGTGCTGAATATTATTTATAAATATTACAGCAGTTTCCCTGCTAGTCACAGATGTGACCTCACTTGATCTCCAAAACGAGAACTGGTTGCCTGATTAGGGTGGATTTACCAAAAGACAGATGATCCAGATACTGTTCAGACAAAATGGTATTCCAGACAGAAATCAAAACATATTGTGCTGGTTGTGGCCAGCGGATGCCAAGGCTCCTAGTCCTCATTGAACACTGACAAATGTGTAGCTGGAAACCAGTCTGGCTCACCTGTGTGTTAGCATTGTTAAAATGGATGTTAAGTTTATAAGAATGTGTTTCATGTTTTGACTTTGTGAAATGCTTGTGAGTTGCTGCATGCATTAATCTCACTTACAATA
Source organism: Caretta caretta (assembly GCF_965140235.1). Lineage (NCBI taxonomy): Eukaryota > Metazoa > Chordata > Testudines > Cheloniidae > Caretta > Caretta caretta. The sequence continues at coordinate 340,528,385 of NC_134206.1, read as the reverse complement.
TCTTATCCCACATTATAAGGTGATATTTAAGTGTTTTGCTCTGTGACTATAATAGTGTTTGCTATGAAACTGTAAACCCCCACAGTCAGGAAAGAAGCATTAGCAAGTGAGAAATGCTAGTTTACCATAAGAGGTGTCATCTCCTGTCCAATAAAAGACAACCTATAGACATCAGTCAAGCCATTATGGAATATCAGTGGACAAAAGATTGTTGATTTCTCCCCCAGACCCATGAAGAGAAGATGTGCATAAATGCTTGTCCCATCACAGCTTGAGCTCTGGGCAAGGGGAATAAAAATCCCTGTCAACAAGAAATTGTTATCTTGATGCTGCTTGGACTTCAGGGAGAAGGCAAGACTTCTAAGTATAAGCAAGGAACCCCTGCTGTTTAGCTTGGGTTGGGCCTAAAGAACATATAGAGCTTGCAGATTACAGCAGCTTCTATCTAATTTTGGACCCTGATACTGAAACTCATTTGTGTGTGCATGTTAACCTGCTTTAACATTATAAATAATGCTCTGATTTTTTTTTCCTAGTTAATAAATCTTTAGTTAGTGTGGTGGGGTGGTCGCCCCACCCCCTGAGAAAAGGGCTGGAACAGGCCTTTTGATGCTGCACAGACCGGCAGCCAATCAATAAAAGCCTGTGGAGGGCCAATCAGGGGAAGGAAGAGGCAGCCAATCAGGGCTGGGAAAGGCCCTATATAAAGGCTGCCTACAGAGAAGAAGGCAGTCTCTCCCTGATTAGTGAGGGAGAAGGACAGACTCCTGAAGCGAGGAGCCAGCATTTTGGACAGAGCAGTGCTAGGCAGGGCAGGCTTGCGGGAGCAGGAGAGGGCTCCAGCCCCATTACCTGCCAGGCTGCAGACCCTGCTAGAAAGGGCCTAGGAGGTGCGCAGCACCAAAGGGGAAGTAGCCCAGGGAAGAATAGGTGGACAAGAGGGGAATGAAGGAGGGCAGAAAGAGGCTGTGGCTAGAGGGTCCCTAGGTTGGGACCCAGAGTAGCGGGTGGGCCTGGGTCCCCCCATTTCCCTCCTTATACTGCACCTGGCCATGGAAGATGGTGGCCAATACAGACTGCAACTTGCCCCTGAGCTAAGGGGCTAGACTTTGGGTGTGGTTGGCCACTGAGGCAGGTGCGAGTCCCAAACACTGCTGTTAACTGTGGGCCCCCCCTTGGAAGGGGGTGAGTCTGGAGTAGTGAGCACTGCTGGAGGGCAGTGTCCTGAAGCGGACGCCGCTGAGTGGGGAGCAATGTGGGTCCAGGGCAGCAGAATGGACAACGGGCAAGACACCATGCACTGAGGATGCTCTGCAGCGGACAGAGCTAATTCCCAGAACAACCAGCGGGAGGTGCCAGCGGTGGTGAGTCTTGACTCCGTCGCAGTTAGTTTATCATAGGATTGGCTACAAGTGTTGTCTTTTGGTTTGAGATCTGAGGTGCACTTGACCTGGGTAAGTGACTGGCCCTTTGGGACTGGGAGTAACCTGAATATTGTTGGGATTTTTTGGTGTATGGGACAATCTATCACAAAGGCAGGCTTACCTGGATGGGCAACATAGACCAGAGTACCCAGGGGACTGTCTGTGGCTCCATGTTAAGGGTGTTGTCGTGCCTGAGGAGCTCCCACTTGATACTTAGATTTCATCAACTAAGTATAGAACTCATGACCAGTTTGGGGTTTGTGCCCTGTTTTGTAACAGTCTGTCTTAAGTTCAGTATTCATGTTCATGAACCACTCCAGACAGCTTGACACTGGTATTGGTACTTTCTTCACTGAAGCTGCCGCCAGCTGTGCAGCCACGAAGAAGTTGCCTCTGACGGATCTACTTGTGCACAGCGCACGGTTTGTGGACATAGCTGCAAAGTTTGCACAAGTAGGGCCAGCTTTATCCAGGGTGTAAGTCTATTGACTTCAGTGGTGTTATACCAGCGAGGAATCTGGCCTGTACTCAGAGCTGGATTTAGGAGAGGGCGATCCCAGCAAGCGCCTGGGTCACCGGGCTTGGAGGCACCAGGCTTGGGGTGCTCTTTTTGTTAGCAACAAAAATAAAATGTTTCAGGTATTCCATATGTGTATTCATTTTACTAACCTCCTAGAATGTTCTGACCTTTTGTAGAATCTTGTGGTACCTTCCAGACTCTCTGACAACTACATTTTCCATGACCCTCCTAGAATGTTGTAAGCCATCCCCTCACAGGTATTTAAAGGATGGGGTGTTGCTAGTCAGTCAGTGAGATATAAGAATGAAGTGAAGTGAGAGTCCAGCTGTGATATTGGGAACCTTGTTTTATTGTGAAAGTGTATTTGTGTTTTAAGTCTTGAAGAGTGTAAGTAACAACTGAAAAGGGACATAGCTACCAAACCCCTACTACTTTGATGAGAAGCTGCCTCGATTTCGTTGTGGCCAAGAGAGACAATGGATTTGAAGATACCATCATTGCTGCCAAAAAAAGGTATACAACTTAGCCTGTCTTCTAGGAAACTCGTATTCACTGGAAGAAGAGAGAGTTTGATTACAAGGGCAGAGATGAGGTGATGGGAAGCTCAGAAGAAAAATTCAAAAGGGTGTGGTGTTTTTTTTGTTTGTGGTTTTTTTTTTTTTTTTTTTTTCCCCTCACTCATTGACACTGCTCAAGTGTCCATCAAAGAGAGGTTTGAGCAAATGAAGCACCATGAAAAGATCTGGGGGGGTTGTATGGCAATAGTAAGCTGCCAGCAAAAAAGAAAACACTCTTGAACAATTGTACAGACCTTCATCGGACACTGACACATGTGGAATGTTCAGATGTCAATGATAAAGACCTGTATGCCAATTTCAACAATGTCCATCAGATTTTGCAACACAAGAAGCACTCTCTTCTCCAATTCATTCATGATGCAGAACTGAAGGACACTTTTCCTAATGGGAGGATTCTGCTCACGCTGCCAGTCAGTCACAAGTAGTGAGCGTAACCTTTCAAAGTTCAGGCATATTAAAACATATCTTTGATGATGGCCGATGAGAGACTGACATCGCTTGCTACTTTATTGCTTGAAAATGCCATTGGCCAGTCTTTGGATCTCTCTGGTGCTGTGCTTCAATTCACAGGGGCAAAGGTGAGAAAAGCAATCTTTTGAACTAAAGGACTAGGGTTAACATTCTAAGGCTGTTACCTACCGTAACGTTATTTACCCAGTGTTGGTGCACAGTTCAATATCTTCTTAAAATTAAAAAGTTTCTGTAAGCTTAGAGGAAACAATTGCTGCTTTTATATATTTTATATATTTATATTGCTGCTTATATATGGCATGAATAAATACAGCTTTACAGATCCAAGTGTGCAAATTTTATCTTCTATAACAGGGATAAATCATGCATGCAAATCCGTGCATCAAAGTCATGAAATGGGCTACAAATGCAATAAAAAATAAGGTATTAAAAAATTTAAATAAATGGAAGACACTCCTCGCCTGGGGAGCCATTTGGTCTAGGGCCAGACCTGCCTATTCTTTTTGCAGAATGATTTGACTGTGTTGCTGCCTTTTCAACATGAGGAAGATGTGCTGTCATTAGAATTCCTGAGTAGAAATAAAAACCCTCTCCTTAGTCTCTTATAAGGGGGGATAGTGGTTTATGGGAAGATCTGTTTTTAACTGAATGGGAATTTTATCCAATAGCTTTTATTCCTGAATTTTATGGGTAGCCCTGCAACAGGGGAGGAAAAACTACACCACAGAGGGAGCTCCTGCTTGGAGGGTGGAGGTAGGGAAAGGGGCAGGGACTGGCTTGGCAGTGTTGAATCTCTAACTGCAGAACAGCAGCAAGGCCCTGTGCAAAAGTAGGGAAAAGGATCTGAAGTACCAGTAGTCACATTTGGCTTTTCCAGGCCATGAGCAGCTCTCATCCGAGTCCTAGATGATAAAACAGGCAATAGATAACCTTCAGGACTCCAGGGTACGGCAACTCAACTGAATCTCTTCACCTTGGAATCAGAGAAAGACCCTTTGTCCATTGGAAAGTAACAAATTCAGAGATTTTTAAGGCCAGAAGGAACCATTGTGATCCTCTAATCTGAATGCCTCCATAACACAGGCCAGAGGATTTCCCTGAATTATTTCTTTGTTCAAGTCCAGTAGCTGTGGTTGAACTACTAGAACATATCTTTTAGAAAATCATCCAATCTTGATTTAATCATTTCCAGTGATGGAGAACCCACCACAGCCCATGGTAAATTGTTCCAATAGTTGATTACCCTCACTGTTAAAATTTGCATCTTATTTCCAGTCTGAATTTGTCTAGCTTCAATTTTAAGCCAGTGGATCTTGTTTTACCTTTGTCTACTAGACTGAAGAGCTCCTTATCGAATTTCTGTTCCCCATATAGATACTCGTACACTGTGACTAAATCAACACTTAACCGTCTCTTTGATAAGCTAAATAGATTGAGCTTCTTTATTAATCAGCTGTGCCATTTTTTGCCTGAGATTAATGTAAGGCTGATAGGCCTATAATTACCTGGGTCACCCCATTTACCTTTTTAAAATATTGGCACAGCATAAGCTTTCTTCCCATTTTCTGGAACTACCCCAGTGTTTAAAACCTTATTGCAAATCCACATTAATGCTCCAAAAAGTTCTTAAACCAGCTCTTTTAAAACTCTTGGATGTAAGTTCTCCAGACCTGCTGATTTTTAAAATAATGTAGCTACCATTTAACATCTTCCTGAATTACTGTCAGAGTGGAAAGTGTTTCATCATCATATGGTGTGAAAATACCATCTAGCCTTTTCTTAAATACAGAACAGAAATATGTATTGAACACTTCACTCTTATTTGCATTATTGACAAATCTACAATTTCCACCTAGTAATGGACCTATACCAGTCTTAGGGGGCCTTTTGTTCTAGATATTCTTTAAATACTTCCTTCTCCAAACCTCCTTGTCCTTTTGCTTCCCTTATCAATTTTCTAAAGTTCCTAACTTCTAACTAATAATTGCTATCAGCTTCTCCTTTCCCATTTGTTATATATTGGTGGCTTTTTTTCTTTTATAAATTGTATTGCTGCTTTCATTCCCCTTAAGACAGGCTATATTTTTAAAATGCATAGCCTTCCTTTTGAAATGTGGTAATCCAGTAAAATGTTCCATATTATCATTCACATTTTTGTTTAAAATTTTTCTGCCAGCTGATTTGTCTCCTGTTGCTTTCAGCTTTGTTATATTGGCCTTTTAAAGCACCAATTATATATATTGCCAGTTCAGATTTTATTCTGTGTGACAGACCCCCTGGCTACAACCTGGAACTGTGGGACTCTTTATGCCCCCTTAACTCTCCAGACTGGGCTGTCTTTCACGATGCTGTGCTAGTGACAAGCAGCAAACCCCTCTGAGTGCTGTGATCACTAAGCCAACAACATACGGGGACACACCAAACTAAATTGCATGAATACTCTCAAAGCCAAAGAGAGAAAAATCTCCCCAGCCCTGCACCCCAGAAATGTACCATCTTACACGGCTCAAGACCTTCTCTTGAACAATGCAAGCTCATTAATGAGTTTGCCACTTCGTCAAGGATAGTGGACATGCACCAGCATTTATAATTTGAGCAGATTCCCCAAGCACTTCAGACAAACTCTCTGGTAAGCATAAAACATAGATTTTTAAGTGATTATAAGCAGTAGGCATAGAGGTCAAAGTTGGTTGCATAAGAAATAAAACTTAAATCACAGTCTAAATTCCACACTTTATCAGACTAAGAAAAATTTGGATCAAGTCATTTCTCACCCCACTAGGTGTTGTAAGCAGTTCACTGTTCTTAATACACAGGCTGAATTCCTTGCTCAACCTAGGACCAGTCTCTCCAGTTCAAGGTTTTTTCTTCCAAACGTTCTTGTGGCCTTCAGAGTAGGTGGGAGAGGAGAGAGGCTCTGGACTGTCAGACTCCAATTTATACCCCACAATCCATGGGCATCGAAAGATACCATCTCAATTATGCAGTCAAGGATCACATGTTCTATGTCCCCTGCTGAGTCACTGGGTTAAGCAAGCTCCAATGTCTATGTGCTTCGGAAAGATCCTACCGGAATAGTGGATTATCAATACATGCATGGCCAGCTAGTCCTAACGTAAATCTATCGTGGGGATGTTAGTTGCTCTGTTGTTGCCACCAAAAGACCAGCTGTGGGCATCTGCCAGACTCACAACATATATCAGCAATACACACATAGCATAACTTCAGATACAATGGTAACATATAATTCAACAGGATAGTAAATTTCAACAGATCATGACTTCTCAATGATACTTCCCAAGGCATACTTTTGTATAAAACATAATCCTATCACAGTGGTGAATATGCAGGTTTCAGGGTGCTATTTTGAGGTACAGAGTGTCAAATTGTGTTTTTACATAAAATGTAATCAAGTCATGATCACTTGCACCTAAGCAAATGACTAACTTTTAGTTCTGTGAGATCAGCTCTCTTCATCTCTGAAGATGAAGTCCACACAGAATTCCCCCATGACAGCTATAATTTGAGTTACAAAATTGTCATCTAGAATTTGTAGAAATTCCAAGGATATTTTGTTACTGGCAGCATGAGACTTTCAGTATATGGCATTCAGACTGAAGTCCCCAATGATGATGATTTTTTTTTCCCCTCTACTCATTATAGATAGGTGCTTAGGGAGCCAGTCATTCTGCTGTCTAATTTGTTTGTCTGTCTGATCTGTAACAGACATCAAATAGTAACCTGTGACACATAATGAACACAGTCCTAGCCTGAGACAATTGCATTTAATGTTTTGTGGAAGTTATTGTTTGAGCTAGCCTTGAAAGCATGAAAACTTCAAAGAACATTATAGTGATGTGGACTTTTGTATTGATAAGTATTATTTGTTTGTTATTGGCTTACTAGCGGGGGTTCCCTGTGGAATCTGGAATCACCACAGGGTGATTAATGCAAAATCCCAAAGCTGGTTATGCAGATACAAAACTGGGTTTAGCCTGACAGAAGGTCGTGTCTTTTTTTTTTTTTTTTTTTTTTTTTTAAATTCGCAAATGGACATGACCTCTTGTCCGAAGAGGGACTCCATCTTGTTGAAGGGTTGAAAAGACTGGAGCGTGCCAGGGTCCCCATAGAACTGATGGTTGGTGGGAGCATGGGTGGCAGGCATCATAGCCTGGGGAAGGCTGAGCCTCCCCAAACAGCCTGGCGTGGCCCTGCCCACACTCTGCCCGCTGGCCCTTTCCTGCAGTGAAATTCCTTCCCACTCTTCGGTAGTAGCCCAGGTTGGCTGGGGCGCGCCAGTCTGCCACTGAGACTCAGGGTGGCTGGTGTTTGGGGCCATGGCTGCACTGCCCGCCCAGCGCTCTGGGGCTGAGGGGCACTTTGGGGCCGGGGGCCTGCCTGGAGCACCGGGACTGGAGGTGCTCAGGCAGCCCAGAACTGGAGGGCCCAGGGGCTGTGGTGTGGGTGCTCTGGGCTCCTATGGGGGAAGAAAGGGAGGGTGAGGGGCAGGATCTCGGGCAGAAGGGGAGGGGCTGGGTGCTAGCCTCCCACAACAGCCTGTTCACCAGCCACCAGTGGGTGGAAGGCTCCTCGTAAAGTGTTTAGACTGTTACTGTTTTAGATATTTTCTCTGACTGCATTTGTCCTTAAATAAAGATCTGGTTTGTCAATGTCATTTTCCCTGGAGGGGGAAAAAAAGGTGAAACTGTAGGTGCTGTACATCTGGGGGAATTCTGCACCAAAAGTTTTAAAATTCTGCAAAAGTTTGCATATTTTATTTGTCAAAATAACACACTATAATCATGCCCATTTTAATTATTTTGGAAAGTTATTTCAACATATCTCTCAGTAAGTATGTCTGTAACGATACAGACTTAAAAAAAAAAAAAGATTCTGGTAATTTTCTTTTGACAAATAGATTCCTTACTAGGCATATGAATACAGAACTTAGCGTAATACAATTCTATATTGTAATTTAAATGAATTTCCTGCACCTAGCAGAAGCAGTGCAAAGGCTTGGAAGTGTCAGGGGTAACGGAGGAAGTGAGGGAGAGGCTAGGACCCTGGAGTGAACCTGGAAGGTTGTTGGCTGGGGGCGGGGAGAAGTATGGAACAGGTTTTTTGTGGGGAAGGGCAGGATTGTTAGAGTTAGGGAGCCTCCCCCACGCAGACCCTGGCTGATCCCAGGCCTCTCCCATTGTCAGGCACATCTGCCCATCCTGAAACTCTCCATCCCAATGGTTCCCTGGAGCACCTCTCCCCAGTCTGGCCATGCACCCCTAATCCCATTCAGTCCCTGGCTCAATGCTGGCACCCCACTAGCTCCTGAGCCCACGGCCCAGTCTGTCCTCCCCCACTAGGCATTCTGAACGCCAGTCTGTGACCCACCCCCCCCCCCCCCAACAGCTCCATGTGCCCCACTCTGTCCTAACCTGGCTCCATGGGCCAGGTGCTGTGATGAACGTCTATTCCTGGGGGAATTCTGTGCCACTTTGCGAGCACAATTTTTTTTTCCCCCCACCGAAAATACATTCTGCCCCTGAAGTGCTGCAGTTCCGCCTTTCGTCCACCAGAGGCTGCTGTGGCACCAGACCAGCCTGCAAGCATTCATGCTGTTGGCTGTTCTGGTGCCACAATGGCCTCTGGTGGGCAAAAGGCAGAACTGCAGCACTTCAGGGGCAGAATGTATTTTCCGCGTGGGGGGGGGAGTGTGCGGGACACATGAATTCTGCGCACGAGCAGTGGCGCAGAATTCCCCCAGGAGTTGTATTGAGTTAGTCAAACTTGTTGAACAAATCAGAGTGCAATAGCAAGCAGCTGCAACTTAAATCCCCAGTCTGAAGGCAGAGAGACATGGGTCCTCACCCAGAGAGAGGCAACAGCTAGGGGCCAGGGACCTGAGACTTCAGAAGGCATTCCTGCCATGGACCACAGAGAATGGGTTAAAGGTGCAGTTACCCTGAAACTGTGACACCCTATCTTGTGCTTTATCTGTTAGAGCATTGATCTATAAGCATTCAAGATCACTTGCTTCTGGGTAGTTAGTGACTTTAAAACAGGTAATGCCATTTTTTACCCACAGTGCCATTCCCCCTTTGGGAGGTCATTCATATGCTTTTGAACAGGACAGTCCTCTTTTGGATGGTTTGTCCCCCATCCAGTACTGGGACAAAACTGGATGTGGTTTTGTTCCGTGTCAGACTGTTACTCTGAAACCAGACGGAGGGTGTTATCTTTAAGAGTGCACCACACTGCCCCCTCTGGCATGACCTTGAACACACTACACATGCAAAGTCAGGCCAACAGGGGTTGCATGGTGTGCTTGTAAAGATGATGCCTCTATGTGGCATGACCTCACACAATCTTCATGTCCCATTGACAAGGTTAGGGAGCTCCTGTACTATGCTGACTTTTGTGGATTTCAGTGGTGTTTTGATTTTTTTTAAGTGCCATGATGCTCAGTGTTGCAAAGTCTAAATCCCTGTGTGGATCTGGGCATGACCTGAGAATATACAGGGTACAAGCTGTCTGCAATATCTAAAAATCAACCAGATGATGATGCTTTTCTAGTTCTTACTGGCAGAGAGTCCTTTATAATCTGTCTATGCTCTTCTCCCGCCCCCCTCAATAAAAATGCTGCCACATTTACAGAGCTTCTGAAACTTTGGTGTCCTTCCTAGGTGCTGGTGAAGAATACTTAAATAAAATAGTTACATTTTCCTCCCATTAAATATTAATGGATAATCACAGGCAAGTACTTTTTGTGCAAATCATCTACTGCCATTCAAATCTCCCTGCAGCCCTGTGCTTTTGCTCTCCATAACCACATTAAATCTGACCCCGGCTTAAAACTGGCAACTGTGTAAGAAGGGAAGAAAGAGTGAAACAGGAGGAAAGCAACTGGGGTAACGATGATTATAATAATCTTACCTTTGCATAATACCTCTCATTCTAATGTATTTTCTTAATTATAATAATTACCATTAAATTATCTGCAGGATCAAAGCACAAGGTGAACTGGTTGTAGAGAGAGCCAACACGTTTCTTAATTATGTTGATACTACATCAGTGGTTCCCAACCTATTTCACATTGTGGGCCACATATGCAGCTATGTGTTATATGTGCTGTATCCACACTATATATACTACCTGTGTAGCTCTGAGGATGCCACATGGACCACAGTTGTGGGCTGATTGGGCCACAAACAGCCCACAGGTTGAGAACCACTGTACCACATCATTTTTGAATCAATAAGAGTATGAGCTGACATAGTTCAGAGACGAGCACAGACTTGTTCACCTTTTATTAGATAAAAGAATGTGTGTTCCGGAGCAGTTTTGTTTGTAGCAGGTTCTGGGAATTTGTTATGGTTCCCAATGCATGCAACTCAGAAAACATTTGGGAAGCACTAATCTGTTTGTGACTGTCCTTTCCTGTTTCAGTTTGGGGTAAAGGGAGGCTGCATTAACTTCCTTAACTCTGTTTGCAGCCACGTTCTCTTTCTGATCTCACAGTTTTCTTAGCATTACCCCCAAAAACTGCTCTTCCCAACAAATTCTTCATCTTTCTAAAGCTGGGGCTGAGGGGTTTGGAGTGCTGGGGCAGTGGGTTGGGGTGCGGGAGGGGGTAAGGGGTGCAGGCTGTGGAAGGGAATTAGGGTGCAGGAGGGGGTTGTGAGCTGGGACAGGGGTTTGGGGTGCAGGAGACGGTTTGGAGTGCAGGCTCCAGCTGGGTTCAGGCAGGTCACAGAAGCAGCCAGCATGTCCGGCTCCTAGGCAAAGAGGCCCGGGGACTCTGTGCATGGCCTACACCTGCAGGGCGCCACCCCTGCAGCTCCCATTGGCCGCAGTTCCCACCCAATGGAAGCTGTGGAGCTGGTGCTCAGGGCAGAGACAATGCATAGAAACTCCCCAGTGCCTCGGAGCCAGACATGCTGGCCACTTCCGGGAACCCCGTGGAGCCAGGGCAGGCAGGGAACCTGTCTTAGCCCCACTGTGCCACCGACTGGACTTTTAGCAGCCCGATCCACCAAAAGACCTCTCCTCTACCATCAAACATCCTGCCCTCAAACCAGCCAATATTCTACAAAATACCTCTCTGTTACTAGCCATATGCCTTATAACGAAATACCTCTCCCACCCAGTAACCCTCTCCCCGCAAACCACGCACCATTCACCACCAGACACCCTTCCCCTAACAACTAAATACTTTTCAACATGGCCCTCCCCACAAGCACCTCTTCCCCCATCAGATCACATACCCCCCACAAGCCACATAACCTCCCCCCAGTCTAAGACTTCTCCCACCAGCATACACTTCCCCCCCAACAGACCCTCCCCCCACAAACCACATATCCCCTTCCCCCCTCAAAACACCCCTTCCCCCATCCGGTCCCATAATCCCCACAACCCACCTGCCACTTCCCAAATTTAGCACTTCCCCCCCCCAAACATACCCTCCTCCCCAAACCACATATCCCCTAACCCCCTCAAGCCCCCCTCCCCCATCAGATCCCATAATCCCACCAACCCTTCCCCAAGTCTAACATTTCTCCCCCCAAAGCCCCTCCCACACCACCACCACTCGTTCCTCCCCCCCCATCAAATCACATCTCCCCACAAATCATGCCCCTCCCCCTGCATCCCATGCCCCCCTCCCTCCTTCTATAAATGGTCCCTGCCCCTTTAAATGCCTGCTGGCATGGGCGGGACTAACGGTTCGCCCGCGAGGCGCGCCGGGCCAATCCGTGCTGGGGGTGTCGGCCGCAGCCCCGCCGCCGCTTGCCCAGGGCCGCGGAGCGCGATGGCTGTGGCGGCGAGGAGCCTGGCGATGGCCGGGCGGGCCTGGACGCTGCGGCGCTGGTACCGCACGGAGCGGGGGGTGTACGGCTACAAGCCCCGCAAGGCGGAGAGCGGGGGCGCCCCGGAGCCAAGCCGGGTCTTCGTGGGCGGCAGAGCAGGTGGGCGAGTCCCCCGGCCCCAGCGCGTGGGGTGCGTCTGTCTGTTCCGGGGGGTAGAGAACTGTCCGTCCGTCCGTCCGTCTGTCTGTCTGTCCGTCCGTCCTTGGGGGGGCACTGTACTGTACTGTTCCAGTGGGGAGGCGGCCGGCTGTCTGTCTGTCCTGGAGGGGGGCACTGTACTGTACTGTTCCAGTGGGGAAGCGGCCGGCTGGCTGTCTGTCTGTCCTGGGGGGGGTGGGGCACTGTACTGCCCCAGTGGGGAGGCGGCCGGCTGTCTGTCTGTCCTGGGGGGGGGCACTGTACTGTACTGTTCCAGTGGGGAAGCGGCCGGCTGGCTGTCTGTCTGTTCTGGGGGCGGGGGGCACTGTACTGCCCCAGTGGGGAGGCGGCCGGCTGTCTGTCTGTCCTGGAGGGGGGCACTGTACTGTACTGTTCCAGTGGGGAGGCGGCCGGCTGTCTGTCTGTCCTGGGGGGGGGGCACTGTACTGTACTGTTCCAGTGGGGAGGCGGCCGGCTGTCTGTCTGTCCTGGAGGGGGGCACTGTACTGTACTGTTCCAGTGGGGAGGCGGCCGGCTGTCTGTCTGTCCTGGGGGGGGGGCACTGTACTGTACTGTTCCAGTGGGGAGGCGGCCGGCTGTCTGTCTGTCCTGGAGGGGGGCACTGTACTGTACTGTTCCAGTGGGGAGGCGGCCGGCTGTCTGTCTGTCCTGGGGGGGGGGCACTGTACTGCCCCAGTGGGGAGGCGGCCGGCTGTCTGTCTGTCCTGGAGGGGGGCACTGTACTGTACTGTACTGTTCCAGTGGGGAGGTGGCTGGCTGTCTGTCCGTCCCTCTGTTTGTGCTAGGGTGACCCCATGGCAAATGTGAAAAACGCAAGGGGGGGCGGGGGCCAAGCGGTGCCTACATAAGAAAAAGCCCCAAACATCGGGGACATAAACTCGGGACATCCAGTCACCCTAGTCTGTACGGGGGTTGGTTCACAGCGTCGTTTCTCTGCCTGCCCCTGGTGTATCTTGGGGAGGGGCTGCCTGTCCATGCCGGTTCTGGGGGATGCACCCCTCTCTCCTGAGCTAGCCACTGTGTGTGTGTCGATGGCTTTCCCCGAGACGGGGTCTGCCTTTGCCCACCCCGAGACGGGGTCTGCCTTTGCCCACCCCGAGACGGGGTCTGCCTTTGCCCACCCCGAGACGGGGTCTGCCTTTGCCCACCCCGAGACGGGGTCTGCCTTTGCCCACCCTGTCCTGAAGAGCTGTCGCTTAGGGTCCGCACTGCGAAGTGAAGGTGTGATTGTAGCCCATGGTGAACATCTCCCTGTTAGTGTTAACGAGGAGCTAGCAAGGGGAACAACAGCAGTGTAGACATGGTGCCAGGGGCTTCAGCACAGGCTAGCAACCAGAGTCCCAAGCTCTCTGGGGGCTTGCAGTCTGGAGGCACAGTTTAGGTGAGTAAAGACATGCTCGAAAGGTGTGGTCCCACTACTTACCCAGTGCCAGAGCCTTTCCCCTCTGCAGAAAAAAATGCCAAGAGTGGGGAAGGACTTTGGCAGGTGGGAAGCAGCAGGGAAAGGAATGGGAAGCTCCCTGCAGCTGGAGCCCTTCCCAGCTGCAGGGAAAATTCCCAGCAGCTGGGGGAGGAGCGTAGGAAAAGGCTCCACTAGCTCCCTGCTAGTAGGGTTGCCAACCTCCCAGGATTGTCCTGGAATCCCTGGAGTTAAAGATTAATCTTTAATTAAAGATTATGTCATGTGGTGAAACCTCTAGGAAGACATCCAACCAAAACTGGCAACCCTACCTGCTGTTGAAATCTTTCTATAATGTGACAAGGAGCCTTTCTGCTCCTAGAGCCTTTGTTTTCCCCAGTGAAAGGCTCTGGTATCAAGGAACTACTAAAACTTTTCCCCAGCTGTTTCCTCCCCTTTTCTGTGGGGAAAGACTCTGAGGGGGAGAGGGAGCTGAGGAGGGCTCAGCCTTTCCCCACTGCCTCTCCCCTGCCAGAGACTTTCCAGCAGGAAGCTGCCAGAGCTTTTCCCTGCTGTCTCCCCACTTCCAGAGCCTTTCACTTGTGGCATGTAGCTATGCGAATGCTATACACCTTCGCCAATGGTATGTAGTGTAGATGTAGTCTTAGATGATACATCTGTACTTCTGTGTTGCATGAATAATCCCGTGTTATATGGTTTTTACAGTGTATGACTATGATTATTTTTCTGCAGGTGACAGGGGACATTCAAAACCTTTGGAAAATCAGGGTCTCAGAGTTCAGGGAAGCTGGGCTGACTAATCAATGGCTTTGAAATCTTGGCTGCAGGCGGTCATGAATCATTGGCTGGCTTTACTGATCACCTGACTTAAGTGCCCGCTGAGATCCCTACAGGGATCTGTACCCTCTGGCACCCTCAAACTATTCCCTCCAAAGAGAGCATGAAGAGGTGGCTCTTGCAGTATTTACTGGACCACTGGCCCCCTGTCTCTCAGGAGAGTATTATGAGACTCTCTGTGTAAAGTGTTTCTGTCAAAACCAACACTAAAAAGGGGGGAAAGAATTGTTCACATTGACCAGTCATATTAAAAGAAAGTAGTCAAAGGATAAACTTGGTGTGGCTGTTTAGAAGAAATGGAAAAAAGAACCGTTTATTTTCAGTAAGGCAGTTATGGCTGTCATGAGTGTTACTCCGGGCAAGATTAGCTGAGATTCCAGAGCATTTGCCTATTAATCATTCATCTTGTTTGGTTCTGATGATCCTGAAAGCCCTATTCGTTACTTCATTTGATCCTATGAGTATCTCTGGCTGACAATCTGGGTGGAAGAAGTTATGGAAAGCTAATTTGTGTGATGATAGTAGTGTCCTTTGCCTGTTCAATGGGCAGATATTTTGGCAACACTTTAGGCTGGTCTCAAAGATTCACTCTAAATGGTCAGCAGTAAGATCTATCGTCTAATCAAATCCTGCTGGCAGAATTGAATTTTAGAATGATTATCAGTGAAATAACTCTCATGGAGTAAATCTGCACTTGGAGAGTTCCTGCTGCATACGAAGTACATATTTTACAGGGCTTAACATTTTATTCGACAGACATTGGACTGAGAGAGTGACTTGACTAAAGATAAGTTTCTCCTGTAGCAACATTCTGGCTGCCCTGGTTGTAACAAGATGTTTTAAAAATAGCATTATGATTATTATAGCAGACAACATATGATTTGATCTGAGGCTCTTGAAGGTGGAGGAATATTATTCCCATGATACAGCTGAGGAAACTGAGGCATCAATTAAGTGATTTCTTCAATGTAACATGGCTAATCAGTGGTAGAGGCAATAAATCAAATCTCCCAACTCCTAAACTGTTGTCTGATCAGTAAGCCTCCTTCCTCATATTTAGGGAAAGAAAGTTAATGTTTTTTCTCTACTGCTTTTTAAATTTAAAATTAAATGTTTTGTCTCTGCAAGAGTGTAGCAGGGAGAGTGACACTTTGCAAAAGGAAAATACAGATCAGTCAAGCAAGAGTGACCTGTTTGGACACATGAGTTTAAGGAAGCACAACAGAGTGGCTAAAATTGAGCTTGGCAAACAATTGAGTTGTGTTGGAAAACAAAGGACTTTAGCCTCAAATACTGTTTGTGCAGCATCTTTCTGCAGGTCAAAAATTCACATTAAGAACAAAATGTAAAATGAGCCATTTGATACAATTGCAACAGACCCTTCTTGTTGCTTTAGTGATTAAAGGTTGACGCATCTGGTCTACGATGTTAGTTTGCATTTAGTAATATTGTATATTTGATTTCAAGGTCAATTTAATTTTTCTGACAAACTTTGCTAATGTGACAATTTCTGACCTAAAAACAAAGAAGGTGTCATTTTTAGACGCTGCTGATGTCTAATTGCAAATACAGGACTATGGGTTATTCTTCATAATCATCATCATCATCATGTTCCTATTATGCCTCTGGCATTTAGGGCAGTGACAAAGCTCCTCTACTCCTGTCTGTTTCTGGAAAGTCTTTCAATGGTTCCCCTGCTGTGCCCCAGGTTTTTCAGCTTGGCTTCCACAGCTCTTCGCCATGTTGTTTTCGGGTGGCCTTGTTTTCGCTTGCCTTCAGGTATCCATCTTCTTGCCACTCTGGTGATGGAATCAGTTTCCATCTGAAGCTCATGAACGATCCATCTCCAATGCCTCCTGGCAATGATGGTGCTCAGATCCTCTTGGCTGCACTGTGTCAATAGATCTTGGTTTGAGATTGTTCTGGGCCAAAAGATACGGAGAATTTTTCTGAGACAGGTTGTATGGAATGAAGACAGTTTGGTCATGTCATACTTTCTCATTCCCTAGCATTCTGCATTATAAAGTAGTATTGAAAGTACGCAACTCTGATAAATCTTGAGTTTGGTTTGGGTTATTGGGTGTCATTTTTTTTATTTATTTTTATTTTTATTTTAAATGAGCTGGATGAATAATTCTGACTAACTTATTTGAATTTTTATTTTCTGTTTAGAAATTGTCCTTGAGCAGGTCACCATTTTCTTGGGTGTCGTTTTTGTTTTTGTTTGTTTTAAATTGTTCACTGACTAACTTGAGCAGCTACTACTCAGTTTGCAGTTTACATGGGAAAAAAAGCATGAAGGCAGCATTGCCCAATGGGGGGGGGAGGGATAGCTCAGTGGTTTGAGCATTGGCCTGCTAAACCCAGGGTTGTGAGTTCAATCCTTGGGGGATTGGCCCTGCTTTGAGCAGGGGGTTGGACTAGATGACCTCCTGAGGTCCCTTCCAACCCTGGTAATCTATGATTCTATGATAAGAGTAAGGAATGAGTGTGGCAGTCAGGCCCCTGGATTCTTTCTGGTTTTGCCACTGACTAGCTATGCAACGCAATTTCTTTGAGATTTGAAAATCTAGTTGACTCTTCTGTTACTGAAGAGCTTGCAAAAGGTACAGATTCTGAAGTTAGAATTTAGCCTACAGTTTTGTTGATGGTACACAGGGCAGAATCCTGCTCTGAATCACATCATTCTCTTGATTCAGCAGAGCTAACAGGAATAAAAGCTTGTATTGTTCATCCAGGGAAGTCAGTCTTCAGCATGTACATATATTCTTGAAGGAATTCTGCATGTGCAGAATTCATGTCCTGTGCAGAATTTTTCTTTTCTGCACAGAAAATATATTCTGCCCAAGAAGTGCTGCAGTTCCACCTTTTGCCCTCCGGAGGCTGCTGTGGCGCCAGAACAGACAGCAGTGGCTGACCAGCAGTAACAGCCAGCTGCATTCATCACACCTCCCTGCCTGTGGAGCCAGGTTAGGAGGCACGGGATATGGTGGGGACAGACAGAGTGGGGCATATGAGGCTGCTGGGGGGGAGGGGTGTCGCAGGCTGGGTTTCAAAAGGGCTAGTGTGTGGGGAGAGGGCTCAGGAGCTAGGGGCTGAATTGGAGGGTGGCTGCAGGCCCACGTGGGGATGGGTGGTGTGTAGTTGGGCTGCAGGGCCACATTGGGATGGGGACAGATGTGCCTGACTGAATTGGAGAAGCTAGGAGTCAGGCAGGATCTGCATGCAGGAGGCTCCACAACTTTCTAACAGTCCCTTCCCTCCTCCTCCTAAGCCGCCCTTCCCCCCCGTTCCATACTTCTCCCACCACACCCAGCAATCCTCCAGGCTAATTCCCAGGCTCCTTCCCTCTCCCTCAGTTCCTCTGTTATCCCTGACTCCCCCAAGCCTCTACGCTGCTTGTGAGGGGTGTGGGAAATGTTTGAGAAATTCATTTAAACTACAATACACGAAGTTCTGTATTAATTTGCCTAGTAAGGAATCTATTTGTCCAAAAAATATAAATATATATACATATATATTTTTCTGAAACTTTTCTTTTATCTGTATTACAAACTTACTTGGTGACCAGTATTTTGAAATAAATTACCAAAATAATTAAAACTGGCATGATTATAGTGAGTTGTTTTAACAAATAAATATGCATAATTTTAAAATATTGTGTGCAGAATTTTTAATTTTTTGGTGCAGAATTCCCCCAGGAGTAATACATGGATTGACAAGGGCATAGAGAATACACTTATAAAGTTTGTGGATGATACCAAGCTGGGAGGGTTGCAAGTGCTTTAGAGGATAGGATTAAAATAGGACAAATCCTGTGTACTCCACTTAGGAAGGAACAATCAGTTTCACACACACAATGGGAAACAACTGTGTAAGAAGCAGTACTGCAGAAAGGGACCTGGGGGTCAGAGGGATCACAAGCTAAATGAGTCAATAGTGCAACACTGTTGCGCAAAAAAAAAAAAAAAAAGCAAACATCATTCTGGGATGTATTAGCAGGAGTGTTTGTACACAAGGCACAAGAAGTAATTCTTCTGTTCTTCACATTGATATGGCCTCAATTAGAGTGTTGTGTTCAGTTCTGGGTGCCGCATTTCAGGAAAGATGTGGAAAAATTGGAGAAAGTTCAGAGAAGAGCAAGAAAAATGATTAAAGGTCTAGAAAACTTGACCTATGAGGAAAGATTGTAATTTTTTTTTTTTGTTCAGTCTGGAGAAGAGAAGACTGAGAGGGGATGTAACCATTTTCAAGAGGTAAACTGTTCTCATTAATCTCTGAGAATAGGACAAGAAGCAATGGATTTAAATTGCAGCAAGGGAAGTTTAGTTTGGACATCAGGAAAAACTTCCTAACTGTCAGAGTAGTTAAACGTTGGAATAGATTGCCTAGGAGGTTGTGGAATCTCTGTCACTGGAAGTTTTTGAGGGCAGGTTAGACAGTCACCAGTCAGGGATGGTCTAGATAATATTTAGTCCTGCCATGAGTGTGGGGGACTGGAGTAGAAGACCTCTCGAGGTTTTTTCCAGTCCTAGATTCTGTGATTGTATGCAGGCCTGTATTCTGACCACTGAATTGATGCTATTAGGAGTGTATGTGCTAAAATTGTTCTCTGTTTCCCTCTTTATATTTAGCTGATCATGGCCTTGCTCGTTTAGTAACTGCATACTGTGAACATGGCCACAAAGCTGCCAAAATTAACCCTTTGTTTGCTGGCCAAGCTGTGATGGACATGGTACCTGAAATTCGAGTGCTGACAGAAGTGCTTCAGGGACCTTTCAATACCACAGGTAAATCTGCTTCCTGGTGCACAGCTGACTTGGCCTGTGTTTGGAATCTGTCAGACAAAGGAAATGGTTGAGCTTTTTCTTTTTCCTGTTGGCTGAAAATGAGGTGATACTGCAACATTAGTATGGCATACTGTTTTCATGGTTTTTGTTAAGGTTGAGGGATTTTAAGAGATACAAAGACAGTTTTCAGTATCAATCACTGCTAAAGCCGCAGTTACACCTTTAACTGAGGGAGCCTTCTAGCTGGAAGTGCTGATAAGGGCGTGGTCCTGTTTAGTTCAGAAATAACTCAAAATCCTCTGGCTAAAGTAGGCAGGAACTAAAAGCATAGATTAAAATCTCAGCAAACATGCAACAACTTAAATCCTGGTCAGAAATTTGTGCCTGGGACCCACTTCTAACTATAATCACGGAAATTCAAGATGGGGAAAAGACCCATTAGACTTGGTCATCTTTTGACCAGTGCAGGATTGTTTCCTGCAGCATTTTATTTTTTCTGGTACTTTATCTAATCTGCCTTGAAGAGACGCAAACACTGAAACTTCCACCGTGTCCTTCTGGAAGTTAAAATTCCACAGCATCTTGCTGCCTGGTAGGCGTTTCCTAATATGCATTCAAAAGTATAAATATTCTCAATACAACACAGGAGTTTATTGAAGGGGCCATCGCACACTGGTCTTGTATTACCTAACAAAAGGCTAGCTGTAATGGGACATGTGGAAATGACATGTGTATGCATCCGATGAAGTGAGCTGTAGCTCACGAAAGCTTATGCTCAAATAAATTGGTTAGTCTCTAAGGTGCCACAAGTACTCCTTTTCTTTATGTGGAAATGAGTACTCCATCAGCTTGCAGGTTCTGCTGCCTTAGGCATTCAGAATCATATCCATTTCTCACTAATCATTTAGTCATCTCTTAAAATGTTCTTATCCTAAATGATTGCCTGTATGAAAGAGCTGGTTGGTGCATTGCTGTTTAGTGAGGCAGTTCTTGGGGAGGAAAACACATTTTATCTTATCAAAATATAAATTCTTCTATTATGCCATTCACTGTGGCAGCTGAGTGCCTAGCTTATAACATTTCCTGAAATCTCATAATGACTCTTGGGTAACTTAGGTAACTCTAAAAAGAAAAGGAGTACTTGTGGCACCTTAGAGGCTAACCAATTTATTTGAGCATGAGCTTTCGTGAGCTACAGCTCACTTCATCGGAGGCATACGGTATGCATCCGATGGAAGTGAGCTGTAGCTCACGAAAGCTCATGCTCAGATAAATTGGTTAGTCTCTAAGGTGCCACAAGTACTCCTTTTCTTTTTGCGAATACAGACTAACACGGCTGTTACTCTGAAACCTTAGGTAACTCTGTAATTGTTAATGTAGCTTTCAGGTTACATATTAATAGTATACCATGTTCAACTACGTTATAAAGCACTACAGTAACAGAGGCACTGTGGCCCAATGGGCACGGTGTGAAAATCAGAAGAGCTGGCTTCTCTTCCTGGCTCTACCACTCATTCAGTTACCTTGGATCACTCAGATTCTCTGTGTGCCTCATTTCCCCATCTGTGAAGTGAGTATGTCTGGTATTGTATTGCACTAGTGCTTGCGGGGGGGGGGTCCCAATAATCCATCAGAGTCTTATTGTGCTAGATGCTATACAAATACATAGTAAAAAGACAACTCTGACTGAAAAAGCTTACAGTGATGCATACTGTTCTTTGGAAGGTGCTCAGAGAACTCTGAATGAAAAGTGCTATAGACATCTTAATTATTTTTAACACCGTAGTGTTTTTATAAAGATTCTTGAGAACTTTACCTTCAAATGAAGAATAGAGGGACAGGACACAATATTGTGTTTTCAAATCATTAATCACATTGTTATTGACTAAAAGAAAAGGAGTACTTGTGGCACCTTAGAGACTAACCAATTTATTTGAGCGTGAGCTTTCGTGAGCTACAGCTCACTTCATCAGATGCATCTGATGAAGTGAGCTGTAGCTCACGAAAGCTCACGCTCAAATAAATTGGTTAGTCTCTAAGGTGCCACAAGTACTCCTTTTCTTTTTGCGAATACAGACTAACACGGCTGTTCCTCTGAAACCTATTGTTATTGACTATATCACTTTTTTTTTTTTTGTCATCACAGGGCTCCTGAACATGGGAAAAGAAGAGGCTTCCTTAGAGGATGTGTTGACTTATCTTGACCATGTATATTGTGGACATATTTCTATAGAAATGAGTCAGCTGTCAAGCTTGGAGGAGAGAGAATGGTTTGCTAAAAGGTTTGAACAATTAAAACAGGAGGCATTTACAACAGAAGAGAGAAAGCATTTGTCTAAAGTGATGCTAGAATCTCAGGTACATTGCATATCTTTATTATTTATATTACAGTAGTTCCTATGAGCCCCAGTCATGGACTAGGACCCATTGTGCTAGGCACTGTATAGGCCTTGCTGGAGCCCTAGCATAACTAGCAGTGTGAACCAAAAGCTGTGAACCGGAGTAGGCATGGCAGAATAGTAACACACTAGGTGTCCGCTAACCAAAGCAGCACAGTCCTGACCAGGGAGGATGGTACAAAAACACAGATTTCTCAGGTAACTACATAAACTCATTCCTAAGAAAAGGTACAAGAGCACACTGATCCCTCATAAAGATGAGGCGGGGATAACAGGATAATGAATTAGGATGTCTTATTCAAACGAGCAGGTACAAGGGTAGTAACTAACTACATCTGGAGTGTAATAAGTAACTTGTTTCTTTTTAATGTATGAAAGGGGAAGTCATAGGAGGGGCATTTTTGTACTAGTCTAGGAGACACCATCCTAGTGTGCTGCTTGAACTGGTACCTTGTTGCGGGCATACGTCTGTTTAATGTACCCATAGCTCCTATGGCACACTAGGAACGTGCTTCGTTGACAATACACCTGGCTGAGCGCCTTCACCACCAAACCAAGCCTGTGGGCTTTCTTATGAATAACATTGAGGTCTGCTGAATCAACACGCTGCACTGTTTGCTACTGCAGCTGGCACCAGAGCTCCAGGAACAGCATTAACAGCGCTGCAGCAACACTAATAACACACTACAAACACGGGGGGGGGGGGGGGGGGGATCAACCCCCCCCCCAAAAAAAACAAAACAAAAACAAACACTACTCAACTAGCTTACAGTCTAAATATGGATGTGTTTGAGATGGGGAAGACCTGAGTTTTGTCTGCTGGATGCAGTGTAGAAATGAAATAATTCTTGTTGGAGGGAGTTGTTCACCTTAACTACTGCAGCAATGCTTAAAAGAAAACTGCAGTGCTTTACTCTGTCAGTAGCTGATTGCGTGAGAAACAGTGAGGTATTGCTCTCAAGGAGACTTCAGGCACATGTGCTGCTGTTCCAGTGTTCTGTGTTTCCCTTCCCATTTCACTCTCCCTATTTGTCACTTGTTCCCCTCACCAACAGCTTCTAGTCACAATCTCTCTCAACTGGGAATATTCAGGAAGAAAGCCCTTTATTCTTTAGAGAGAAGGGAAGCTAAATGGGGGCATGATCAGGGTTCTGGCAGTGTTGCTCTGGCGAAGTAGCTGTTTGGATAGCACTGCCAAAGCATTTGGCAAAGCAGCTCTTGCCTCATTCCCAGTGCGTTCTGTAAGGGGCAGTGAAAGGCTCCCTTCTGCGGCCCTAATAAAGTGCGTGGGCTGAGTGTTTGTTTGGGGGACTCTAGCCATATATTTCCATAATGTAAAATTCTGTGGTTTTTTTCATCTTACCTTTTCTCTTGTTCATATAGTGGCACGAGTATTTATATAAAGGTGTCCCTGCTTCTGGCTTTCATGTGGCCCAAATAGGGAGAATTTGAAACTACCCTTTTCTCTGTGCAAATGAGTGTTGTGTGCTACATTGCCTTTTTTAAATGCAGTTGACAGGCTTATTTCCCTCAGTGGCTGTTTCATTAAGGGAATTAGTAAAATCGGGTTTTTTCCTGACCCTACTGAGGTCAATTGCAAATTTTCCTTTGGCTCAGGGTCTAGAGAAGATTGTATAGGAAATGCAGCTCCTGCTGCACTTTTGTGTAAACACTGCAGGAATTTTAAATTCTAGGCTGCTGAGCATTGGCTAACTACAAACAAATGCCAGCCAGCCAGCCAGATGCTGAGGCTGTTGCACGTATGTGCACACACACTCATGCGCACAACCCCCCCACCCCCCGAGTGACATAAATTGCACCGGCATAGGTGGTAGTGTGCACAGCGCTATGTTGGCAGGAGAGCTTCTCCCACTGACATAGCAACCACTGCTCGTTGGGGGTGATTTAATTATGTTTATGGGAGAGCTTTCTCCCATTGGCACAGAGCGGCTACACGAGAGATCGTACAGTGGCGCAGCTGCATTGGTACAGCTGTGCCGCTGTAAGGTCTCTAGTATAGACATAGCTATATGTTTTCAATCCATAATTGTAAACACTGCGGGAATTTTTTACACTTTAAGGTTTCTCCCAAAACTTTGTTGTACAAAACTAGTGAGGGGAAAAACTAGACATAGAACTGAGTGTCTTTTCCTCTTCTGAATATGTATAATACTAATCAAAATAATATATTGCATATTGGATCAGAGGATCTTTAAGGGGTTTATGAATGCTAACGAACTTGGGTTCCTAATGCCCCTGTGAAATAAGTAACTTTGCTATAAACACCATTTTCAGATTGAACAAGTTGGCCCTCTTTGCCTCCCTCCACGTTGTGTCATGTTTTTCCTACACCACCTGATGCATGTATGTGTTCAGGGGGCAAATGCATGTTCTCACATCCTAACATAAAACCAGACAGTGGCTGATCTCTCATTTGATTTCATTCGTAGCCTCTTCTACTAGATTGGGTGTGGTGCTAGTTGGCGAGAAAGATCTGCTGAGGCGAGCTGGGGTTTTGTCCAGGTTTATATTCTGCATAGAATTGTGTAACTGTTCAATATTGTGTTAAATGACTTGTAGTCATACTCTGTTTCTATCAGGAGTTTGACCGCTTCTTGGCCACCAAGTTTGCCACAGTGAAACGTTACAGTGGTGAAGGAGCAGAGAGCATGATGGGTTTTTTCTATGAATTGTTAAAGATGTGCGTGTACAGTGGGGTGACAGACATCATTCTTGGAATGCCTCATCGAGGAAGGCTTAATCTCCTCACTGGGCTGCTTCAGTTTCCACCTGAGGTAAGGGACAGATTTGTCTTACTAGCAGCAGCTTGCTGTTTACTCAAATTTTTTGTGTAATAAGTTTATTTGGCAAGAAAATATCTCATTGCCAGCACTTGAGTACAAGTGATAAATTGACCTATGTGAGCGCATACTTCTTCCTGCCATGGGCTCTGCAGATCTCCCTGTGAAAATACTTAGAGAATTGCAACAAAAGGGCTTAAGTGGCAAGGTCCAAAGGGTTATAGGACTTCACCCAAAGTGTGTGACTTAAAACAAACAAAAATATCTCCAAAATTTGTAACGTAAATACAAATGTGCATTGTATAACTAATCTTATTTCTGTGCAGTTGATGTTCCGTAAAATGCGTGGCTTAAGTGAGTTTCCAGAGAATTCGCCAGCAATTGGGGATGTCCTGTCCCACCTGACATCCTCTGTAGATCTAGACTTTGGTTCACACCGCCCTCTGCATGTCACCATGTTGCCTAATCCATCACATCTAGAAGCAATTAATCCAGTGGCGGTTGGCAAGACACGCGGAAGGCAACAGTCTCTTCTTGATGGAGATTACTCGCTAGATAGTGCCGCACAACCTGGAGACAAAGTTATCTGCCTGCAGGTACTTGGAGAGCTCAAACAAATTTTCGCAAATGAGAGTATAAAAGATGATACTTGGTGTAAAGTTTGTAAATCAGAGGAAAGGTGAAGAGCTAGGTTTATTCACTATTAGAAAAAGGAAGATCTCCAGATGACAATGCAGCTGGCATTTTTAAGCATCCCAGTTTTAAGATTTCCAAGCCAATGATCTCTATCTGTACTAGTAGTCTAGTAGTTTTTCTAGTAGTCTTCTTGCTAGTAAGAATGCTTTGAAAGCTGCACACATCTGTTTTCCCTGATGGCCATTTTGCAATTTTTGCAGTTTAAACTGTCATGCTCACCCATTGTTTCTAATCAGGGTGATTAGAACTTGAAATAGAACCAAGCAGGAACCTTCAATCTCCCAGCCTCTGAAAACATGTCCTTGGAGAAAAACAAACACTGCAGTGTGTATTGGCCATTAGAGTATGTGGTTGTGGTGAGGGGGGAGTCTCAGCACTATACTGTCCTGGTAAATCTTTCCTGGCTACCGAAAGGGGTTCTTTCTCCTTCAGAACTGCATCGAAATTGTGAAAAACCCTCAAAGCTAGTAAAGACTTTTTTTCTCCGTTCTGTTGAGTCCAAAACTGAACTCTGCTCTTAGACTTTTAGAAACTAGGAGTAAATAGGGAACTGGGGAAGAACTATTTCAAGCCAAGAGCAATGAACATGGAAGGCATTAGTGGGGAAATAATTGGAATAAAAGAAATGCCTCAGTTTTGCTTCTGGAGTGTGAGTTTGATGGACTGTTTGGAAAAAAGCAGAAAAGAGAGGTTAAGATACTGTTGGGACTGAATGGCCTCATTCACATTTCCAACAAAACTGCATTTGTTGAACTTTTTTCTTTTCTTAAACAGGAAACTTACTTGCATTTTGTTTGGTAAAACATGCCCCTGAGCTTACTGGCCCGTTCCTTCCCTTGCATTAGCTCATGGTCACTCTGGTGTGAAGTTCAGGTTCCAAATTGAACCATGTAACACTTTTTTTTTTTTTTCCCCTTCCCCTTGCACATTCTGCAAAACTGGGAACACTGTACAGTGCTCTACTGGATTGATGAAAATTGCACTTTTCCACGTGCAGTTTAGAGAGGATATGGAAAACTCCTTTGTTTGTGTGGCCTTCTTTGTGATACCTCTTCTTGTGGAGATAACAAGGAAAGTGATCTCATAAACTTAAACGTGTAACTCTTTCTCCTCTTGAAAAACAAAGGTGTTCAGGGAGCAACCAGCCCGTTAACCTAGTAGTGGTCTCAGGTCTTCTACCCACTTCTGTTCAACACAAGCCAACTCCCATGTCAGGGATTGCTGTCAGGCTTAGAATAGCTTTGCTATGTTGATGATCATGTGGTGGTTTTTAACGGGGGTTTGGGTTAGTCACTAAAAATGAAGTGAACATAGGACTACAGTGGTTATTGGTTGGGGGCACTCAGCCAGTCAAGAGGGAGAAAATAGGTATAAAGCTCTTCTTCTTTCAGAGTCTTGGCCTTAGAGCCTCACTTCAGGGTTTTTGTTGCACTGCTCCCTGCAAGTTATTTTCTCTCCCCAGTGATAAGTGTAGAAATCTCAAGGCTGGCTTGCTCGAGTTCTCTTTGCTCACTTGCTTTTGGCTAGGGACAGCAGTACTGGCATGGGAGTTGGCAGCTGGCTCCTGCTCTCTGTTTTATGGCTGGTTATAGATGGTGAAAGGGAAGCAGTATAGCTAAAATGGCAGTGAGACTGACAGTGAACCTAGTTCTCCAAGGTCTCCAGATCTTCCTTCACAAAATTTCTGGATGAAGTTCTGTGTCCCAAGATTGTAAAAAGGGTCCATTTGGGAGATAAACACATGTAAGTATCTCCCAAACTTCTCCATCTCTTATGCCTGAGAGTTATCAGTTTTTCACCTCACATTCCTTGACTCCCTCTTTCATTGACACATGCTGTTTAAAGTCCATAAATATGGCCTCCTGATACGTATTTCATTCCAATATCAGCATACAGACCATTTCTCATGAGTGGGATAAGCCTTGTGACATACCATTAGACCGCTGAGGTAACCTATAATAATCTCACTGAAATATGGTTATAAATGGCGGGGGGAATTCCTGTCCATAGTGTAAGACTATAAAATACAGTTATTGCTAGCATGGTTTCAGCTGTAGTCTGGACAGGTCATAAAGCACCTGGCATGAACCACTACAGGAAATGAGAACTGGTCTAGATGGGCTACATTTCTGCTCTGGTGTGGGAATTTATTTGTTTTGAGTCATAGTGGGCTTTTAGATATAAATGCCAGTCTTTGACCATACGTATATGTTGATTTAAGTGTCTTGGGCTCATGGCTTATGTGTCTTGCAGCTTCCACTCATCTACTTTTTGTTTTAAACCTCTTTAAAGGATTTGTTTTTCCTGTAGTTGTAAATTCTGGCCAGGATTGCAGGGCATTCACCTCTAGTTAAGCTTAGACAAGGAGCATTTCCTAAGAATTTTGACATTTTATGGGGGCTTGAGTTTTTGTTTGTGTTTTTTTTTTTGTTTGTTTTTTGTTAAACCAACTTTTATCTTCATCTCTTACCCTCCCAAGATCTCAGCACAGCTGCGTTCTAACTTCAAGATAATTTCAGAAATTCTGTCCAAACCACAAGTCTGAGGAAAGGAAAAGACTCCAGCATCTGGAGCAGTTTTGAGAGAGTTATCAATTTTGTAAGAAGGGGGGAGGAAAATATTGCATAATCTTTTTCCATTCTATGATCAAGCCTCTCTGAATTTGCCATCCACTGTAGTGGAAAAGATCAAACTTCTGCAAGTTCTTGGGTAATGGAACTCTAATCGTGTGTATGACTAATTTTTAATAATTCCTACTGTCTGGCCCATTGACCCATCTCTCTGTAATCAAAGCTCACTGACTGAGACTTAAGAATTGACCATCTCTTTTCCTAAGTTACACTTCAATAACTTCTGAAGGGGGTGAAATTAAGGCTCAGACTATTATTGAAGACTGAGCTGAAGACTTATTGAAGACTAGGAGGGTGGTGAAGCACTGGAATGGGTTACCTAGGGAGGTGGTGGAATCTCCTTCCTTAGAGGTTTTTAAGGTCAGGCTTGACAAAGACCTGCCTGGGATGATTTTTTTGGGGATTGGTCCTCCTTTGAGCAGAGGGTTGGACTAGGTGACCTCCTGAGGTCCCTTCCAACCATGATATTCTATGATAAATAAGCAGTAGTGGCCTCTTGATCAGGCATTGTCTAGAAACTAGTGGCAGCCAGAGTAGTTGCGGGCCATAAGCAAACCCAACCAAAGGAAATGTCTGACCTGCAGGACATGTTTGTTTTAAACCTTGAAAATATTCTTAAGTTACAATTTTTATTTTATTTTATTGGTTGTTGTGACTTAAAAGTTGCCGTTAATACAATAATCTTGACATTTCTGTAACTATTGTGAGCAAGGGTCTGAGAGCCAGACCTGCCCTTGACTCTTCTGGCCTTGAGCAAGGCATGTGTGGTCTGACTTTCAGTAGCACTGCGCACCCGCAGATTCTTTTATGGTGGATTTCTCAACATCTCTGAAAATCGGGCCATTAGCCTCTCTGTGCCTCCAGGTTCCCCTTCCCCAAAGTAGGGGTTGTGCCTGTTGTGAGGATTTAATTAGCTATGATGATTTTAATTAGAAGAAGCCTTCTATGACAGTGGTAGGTGACTACCATGGGGAAGAGATTTCAGTCCACCAATTTTTTAAATCCTAATTACAGCAATTAAAACATCGGCCAACATTATTTTATTTCCTCCCTCAAATGTAATATGGAGGCTGCCAGAAAAATCCTGTACTGCATTGCTGGGTGGTCTATATAAACATAAACTTATTTCTCCAGGAGTTGTTTTATGGAAACAACTAGGTGTAGCCTGTTCATGTCAAGGCATTTCAAAGGACATCCTAGATTTGAGAAGCATATGAGACATGCACGTTTTTTTCCCGTTTCTTCCCCTCCCCCCCCAACCCCAGTAAATTCCAGGAGGACTCAAATGCCATGGGCAGAATTGAAAGTGATGCTCATGGCTGATACCAGTGAGGCTGGTTTTTGTTTATCCCCTTAGATTTTGCCACCAGATTCCATTACCCAGACCCATCCATCTCTTTTGTACAAATAAAACCTTCCCTAACCTTAGCCCCATGTCACACACGCCCTAATAATTGATTTCCCACTAGACACCCTCCTGCCTTCTAATTTTTCTGTTTTTCTTTGGGGGTGGGGGGAATGGCCAAACTTAATTCCCATGGAAGAGTCTCTGATTCCCTTTCATCGCCTAATCTCCTTGACACCCACAATGTGCACTTTCTTCTTCCCTCCTTCTGAATAAAATGACCACTGTGTAATGAAACCTTCACTAAGGCTTTGTCTACTTTAGCACTTTTGTTGGCAAGACACACCCCTGACTGATATAAGCGTCACTGACAAAAGCGCCGGTGTGGACAGCGCTATGTCAGTGGGAGACACGCTTCCGCCGACATAACTTCCTCTGCCCATTGGGGTAGTTTAATTATGCCGGCCGGCATAGAGCTGCTACACAGGAGACTTTGCAGTGGTACAGCTCTGCTGCTGTATGGTCCATACTGTAGACATAGCTTAAGGGCCTACCTTCAGTAGAGACAGGAAGGATGGAACAGTAGCTGGGGCATGAGCCTGGGGCTCAGGAGACCCAGATTGAATTTTCTGTTCTGCTACAGACTTCCTGTGTGACCTTGGGCAAGTCACTGTCTGTGCTTCAGTTTTACAGATGGGGGAAGAATAGCATTTCCTTAGCTCACGGTGGGGTTGAGGCATTCAAGATTCTAAGGCAATCCGATACTATAGTAAGAGGGTGGGGCATATAAAATACCGTAAGTTAAGTAACAGGCAGCCTCATGCCTTACATGACCCTTTGACATGGTTTCCATTATAATCAGGATCCTCTTATTAAAGTCTTGTCTTCTAGTTGAAGCCTGGCCTGTGGTAGAATTCACCCTTTTTTTTTTGGATACTTCTGAACTATCCCTGCCAGTGACAACTTATTTCAGAGGCTCATCAAAATGCTTCCGAAGAGCAAGTCCTTTGCCTTTGGAGTGCACTAGATAGCACCAAGTATCCGGTGTTCAAAAACAAATAATCCTTGAGGAATCATCCCTTACAGTGTGTCTCATTCCCTTCCGGTCCATTTCCCATTACAGAAGCCGAATGGTTTTCTCTCCTATCAACGTGCGCTGGAGTTCTCAGAAACAAAGTATAAATTTAACACCAAAGTACACATGAGAAGTTTTACAACTGGAGGAAATCTGGGCCAAAAAATTAAACTCTGTGCACAGTATTTTAAAATGCTGCATATTTTATTTGTCAAAATAACACCGTATAATGATGCTCCCATCGGCAGCTGGGGCTCCCGCTGGCAGCCCTGGGTTGGGGTGGAATCACAAATTCTATGGGGAACATTAATTCTGTGCAAACTCTGCATTGTGCAGTGGCACAGAACTTCAGCAGGAATCAAGTTTGCTTGCAAAGTGGATTTGCTGCTTTCCTTGGTTGTAGAGCAGGGAGCACTCTGTTTTTCATACTCCTGGTGTGCAGATTAAAGAGGCTTTTCTTGGCAATAATTCAGAGTCAGCCTTCTGTGGAAGACGCTTGTTAAAATATTAGCATCAAATCATTGAGTATAACTTGGTTCATCCTTTAGTTTAAGACCAAGATTATTAAGCAACTTGCTGGTGCATTGAGTGATTGTTTATTACGAGTTACACTGTATTTCATTCCTTTCCGTTTTCTTGCACCTTAAGTAGACTGGAAGACCCAAGAAGCTTTTTCTTCAGTAGAATGAAATGTCATGGCTGGAGGCTAGCTGGTTACTGAGGGGGGAAGATTTAAGTAGAAAGAGGGCATGAGACTTAAATTCTCAAATATCAAATGTCCTGTAAACTTGTGTGCTGGGTTCTGAGGAGCCTTTTTCAGTGACACACTCTGAAGGTCTTGGGATGAGACCAGAGCATTGGCCGACAAGCCTTTTCACTTGCTTTAGTGTGTGTACTGGAATGAAGCTGGTGCTATTGAGTGGGACCATGCAAAATGGAGGCTTTTGGAGAGCAGCAAAACAGCTGGAGCAAGAAGTGAAATCCTTTCAGAGATGCCAGAAACTTGCCACAGTTCATTTCTAAATTTGCAGAGGGAATGTCAGGGTCAGGAGTAGAAACGGAACTGAATGCTGGGGGTCTCCCTTGTAATGAATAACGCTGCTTATCTGTAATGCCCCCTTGTAAAGATTAACTGAAAAGTTTTATTAGAACTACTTAAAATCCAGAGGTTTCATGTCACCAGGGCTTCACATGCACATTTTCTTCAACTGTGATGTGGCTAGGTTTGTATCTATAGAGTATCTGAGTCTGCGGATCCTGAATCTGAAGGTAAGACCCTCACCAGGTTTTACCTAGCAGCTTCCTAAAACTTCTAATCTTTAATGATTTTGACTATAGAGGGAGGCTTTAATAGAACCTCAGTCTGAACCACACTGAACTCTGGGGATGTTTGGATTCAAGCTCTGCAGCTAAAGACTCCAGTTTCAATGCAAACCTGTAATTGAGCCCAGTGTTTTCAACTTTTTCAAAAACCTGGGCTGTTTGTAACTTTTTAAATAAATTTTCTTCAAATATGTTTTTAAGCCTACCTGTATCTCCTGTTGATTTAGGGTCTTCAGTAGCTCTCAGTCCCTTTTTAAAAACCTTTTATCTTCATTTATGTTTGTTTTTTCATCCCTTTTTTATCCTTTCTCCATATGTCTATTCTATGCCTCTATTTACTGAAGTGTAGACAGACAGAAGCCATGTATA
The DNA here is from genome assembly GCF_965140235.1 of Caretta caretta. Lineage (NCBI taxonomy): Eukaryota > Metazoa > Chordata > Testudines > Cheloniidae > Caretta > Caretta caretta. The sequence continues at coordinate 340,496,687 of NC_134206.1, read as the reverse complement.
TTTTGGCCTGCAACATTTAATTTTTGGGGGAGGGGCAGTGTATCAGATGGTGACTGACTTAATTTTGTTCACTGATCTTTTACTGCAAATCTACTGCAGACTAACAACTGTCACACTTGACCAACCATATTAGGTTATAATGCTGTGTGTAATGATAAAGTCTATTTTAAGAGATTATAGGTTTGCTCCGAGCAGTTAACAGATCAGCCAATGTGTGCACAGTTGCTGGCCGTGACTCTTCCTTGGAGTTAAAAGATTATATAAAATCTATCAAATTAGCATGGGAGTGAGTGACTGGTATTAGTAGGGCTGTATGATCACTCTGAAAGATCTTGTGTAATGAATTTTTTCTCATTGTGACATCTTTCAGCATGGCTACTAACAAATCCTTTTCTGTCTCCTTCTTCTATAATTTAGGTTCATGGTGATGCTGCTTTCTCTGGTCAAGGGATTGTTCCTGAAACGTTGACACTCTCTAATCTCCCACATTTCAGAGTTGGTGGAAGCATCCATTTGATTGTTAATAATCAGCTGGGTTACACCACTCCTCCAGAGCGAGGAAGATCGTCGCTATACTGTAGTGATATTGGTATGTGTAAAAGGGTCACCACACAAGTGGTTATGTAACCTGTGTAAAAGAAATTTAAACTCCCCAGTGTGAATGTCAAGTACAAATTCCTCTTTGGATTTTCACAGATAGTGTTTATGAATCCCAGGGAATCTTTTTCCACACTTATGATGAATTAGGTAAATTGGACTTGTTAATAGAGTAGAATACACTTTGCTAATAATAATAATAATTTAAACACAAAAAATTGTTTTCATGCACTTCATGACAAAGACTTAATAGCAGAGAAAATTTACATAGTAATTTTACAGAATGCTACAGAATGTTTACCAGGCTATAGTTAAGTTTTATCAGTAACAAACTTTTTAAATTTATTTGACCAGTGTTTCAAGTATGTTTTGTGATATAGTATGAGACTTTATCACAGATTTGTTAAATTCAACAAGCATTTTTTTAAACACAGTGGGTCTCTGAAGCATTGACTTACCAAGGTTCTACTGTATGACTGTATCTTGGTTGTGATTGTAGTGTAACTGGTGGACTTGTGTGTTGAAATATGAGGTTGATGCCACTACTAGAATAAGGTGAATGAAGAGTCTCTCTCTGATTTATCTTTGTTCACAAATCTTCTTTGATTAGCTAGATTGTATATGCTTTGTCCTTCCCATGTGTGCAGATGTAATTATATCCCCTACAACTAAAAACATATTAATGTCTTGGGCGTTTCACACTAAATCTTTGTTTCACTGCTTTAGCAAACCAGAAGTTATAGGGTGGACCCATGATAACTGATAGAGAAAGCAAATTACATTCCATTTTCTCCCTGCATTGGTTTTGTGGCTCACATCCCTAGATTTCCTTTCCATGTTGTGTATTGGTTGTGACATGGTTTATTACCCATTTGAGTCCTTGGAGAGCGATCAGGTCAGAGAACTGTGGTACTCCTGGGATTCTATGTGGAGAGGAAAAAAATCACCAGAAGGGCCAGGGAAATAGCAGGAGCATGTTAACTTCTCTGGAACATCTAAATGGAACATCTAAAAGGAAGTACAAGCGAACAGCTGGGAACTAGCTGATTTTCTGCCTAGACAGTCTAGTTGCCACACAGAGGGAAGGGAGCTCTAATGTGAGTTTGGGATTTTCTTCTGCTTATTTGAAAAGACTTTGATTCTGACAAACCTGTCTGGGATCTGCTGGGAGCAACAGAGCATGAGTGGATTAGGGGAAGGACTGCTTCTGACCAAGGAAATCCTGTATAGATTTCAGATAAACCCTGCTTCAGGTTAAAAATTGTATTTTGTTTCTCTGCTGGAGCAAGAGGCAACCAAAAGACTGCCAGCCTGGGAAGGCTTTAGTTTCCATCCAGAATGAGAGGATTTAGAGACTGTGTGCACAAAACCTGTTAGAAGCTTTACTTCACTCTGGAACCATACTGTGGACCCATTTGCACACATGCACAGGGTTGAGGTGATTGTAACAACCACAAAGACTCTTCTCCCTGCTCGCATGGGCAGGATCTCTCTGGATTTTTTTGGCCTCTCTCTGATGCACTGAGCAGAGATCACATGTTGGGTTCCAGTGAGCATATCCCATGTGCTCATTCTCCTGTGATTGCAAAGGGTAGGGAGCACTTTGTTAGATCTTGCCCTGAGTTTGACTCATAAATCCATATGTTGAACTTCTGTTCAGGTAAGATAATTGGGTGTGCAGTTATCCATGTGAATGGTGATGATGCTGAAGAAGTCATCCGAGCGACGCGATTAGCTGTTGAATACCAGCGTCACTTCCGCAGGGATGTGATTGTAGACTTGCTGTGCTACAGACAGTGGGGCCACAATGAACTCGATGAGCCATTCTTCACCAACCCCAGCATGTATAAAATCATCAGGTAGGTTAATGCTAGCAAAGGAAGGTGTATAACTCATGCCTAAACCAGCTGCAGTAATGATCAGTTTATCCTCAATTGTAACAGAAGCCTCTATGAAATTTAAGGTCCCTGTTTACATGGCACATTCTGTCCTGCTGTTGGCAATGGTGCACCAGCATCTGTGTTTGCAGCAGGGTAAGTACTAGTGTGGACATGGCTATGCTCTTTGGAGCACACTGTCAAGACATCTTGCATATTAAAGAGAAACTGGGCATTACTGATGATGGTGTTAGTGCTTGAATATGCAGTTTGATGCTCCTTTGAAGAACAAGTTAATATAGTCCATCTGCATTTTAAAACTTCCCAGTAGCTATTCTTGATTGGTTTGCCCTTTGCTCATGAGCGTCTGGGATTCAGGACACAGACAACTGGTTGGGAAGGGTTTGCAGATCAGGGCTGATGGCCATTGGCAGAGCTGTGTGTGGGAGGCTTACACAATGCCTGCTTAAGTTGGTTCCTGCCAGTTCAGCTAGAATCCTGTTTTATGAGCAGTAAAACTTACCCTAACTTTATCCCCACTCCAAAAAAGTTTTTTCAAAATGTGCTAGCCAGTATATTCTGGCACTTCAGATGGAGCATGCATGCAATGTTCACTATGGTGGAAGAGAAGGCTTAGACTCCTTGTCTTAACTCACCTTGCTGTGAGTTTATCATTATTAGAGTGCAACTCTGATTTTGAGTCTTTCTTTTTGACCATAGCTGCCAGTACAGATGCTTCTCCAATAATAAACAAGATAGCACAAATTGTCCTGGAGAATTTATGCCCCTTATTTTTTGGAGGGCCTCCATCTGAATGATTGTAACCCAGCAGATCATTCACTCCAGTTCTTGGAATGAGTTTATATTGCCATCTGGCAGCAACAAGGTTGTATTTCCCTGTTATTACAGTGATGGCACAGTGTACGTGCATGGGGTTTGACTTCCTCCCTGACAGATCCCGTAAGAGTGTCCCAGACATGTATGCAGAGCGTCTAATAGCCAGTGGGCTCATGACTGAGGATGAGGTATTGGAGATAAAGACTTCATATTACTCCAAGCTGAATGATCATCTAGCCAACATGATGATGTATAGCCCCCCTTCAACCAACCTGCAAGCTCACTGGAGTGGCATGGTGGAACCCTCTGCTAGGATCACCATTTGGGATACAGGCCTGCCTGTGCCACTCCTGCAATTCATTGGCATCAAGTCCGTGGAGGTGCCTGAAGAGCTCCAGATGCACAGTCATCTTCTGAGGACGCATGTACAGGTCTGTAAGGCTTAATGAAGTCTATCTTCTTATTCCATAGCTCAAAAAAAAAAACCTGTTACGGGGGAAATCTAACACCACAAAGCATGCAACTAAAGAACAACAAAGTAGTCTTGTAAAAGAAATAATTCTTCCCTGATGAGGCTGATTTGAGCTTTGCAAGGCTTGAACCACTATTTTTTGTATGTGTGCGAGAAATACAGGGTAATCTCCCCAAAATTATAGCACTTTGTTTTTTCCTTTATTCTATCAATAAAAATTTTTTTAACAAACTTGGGTTAGGTCTTTTTAAAACTCTTAAATGGAATAAAAACTTACTTTATGGGAGACTCTCAGGGATTGGTAATAGAATATAGAGTCTATTTCCTAGGTCCCCAGTATAAATGTGCACCAGGTTGTTGTTAGTCACCTTCATTACTAATGTGTGATGGCTAGTAAGTTGTCTGTATAAAATTATTTTGTTCCAGTTCTGAGTGAATGCATCCACATAACAAAATTATTGGCATTGATTGGCCCTTGATAGGCAGCCTAAGAGAGGCCAAGAGTTGAATGGGCAGGAAGACTGACCTAGCCTACCTCCCTCCACATCCATGGGTGCATGTTGGAAGGGGAGTGTTTTGGAGAACATTTTGTATGGTTGCTGTCTAATCTGTTTTAGTCAGCTCTGGAGACTGGAAATCTTCCATCTGGCATCTTTCCCCAGCACTAACATAAACAAAAAACTGTGATATTAAAAGCACAGCCTGTACTCCAAGGAGTTTAAAATCTAGATCCTGCAATTGGATCCATGATTCACTGATGATCTGCATGGACAAATGTGTCCACCACATAGAACTGATTGCAGGATCGGGGCCTAAGGTGACTGTCAGCAAGTGGCCTCCTCCCAGGTGTTCCCTGGTGGCCTGCAAGTGCCCTACCACCTCATTTTCTCCTCGATTTCTTAATAAACTCAAAAGGGCTCTGTCAAGTCCAATATCAGCCCTCCTTTAGGGTACGGTTTGAACTTAAAGTTCAAAACTAAACAAAGTCTTCCCTCCAGTTTTCAGCTGGGCACAGCCCCAAACTACCTTGGTGTCTCAGGGTCCTTCTTGCCTTAGCAGGCAATTCCCAGCCCTTCCCAGCTGGAGCAGTTCTCCTGATTTCAGGGCCTTCCCTCCAGGAGCCTCTCACTCTGATGCTAAAGGGGAGTCACCTGGTCCATACCCAGCTGGCTCTAATTAAACCACACAACTCATCCCAGATGTGGCAGACAGGGCTAATTGTACAGAGTTGACAAGTTCCAGGGCTCCAGCTCTTAAAGGGGCGAGCCACTCTGTTATAGTGACTAATAAAACTTTAGAGATGCTGCTCTGTGTATTTTTCTAGTTATCTCGGTTGAGCTGTAACGTCTGAGGTGCAGAATGACAAAGCTAAATTCACTGATCTATTTTTTAAAAAATATTCAGGCAAGAATACAGAAAGTGAAGGAAGGAACGAAGTTGGACTGGGCTACAGCTGAAACATTAGCTTTTGGTTCACTACTCAGCCAAGGTAAGGGGCAACTAGACAGCAGATAGTATATCGTTGCTTCAGTGACAATCTAATATGCTATGAGAGTTTGTTTTTTTTAATGTATCTCATGATCAATTCCAAGAGTTGTGACTATATAAAAGCCCAATAAAATAGAATCTTTTTCCAATAAAAAGGCAACCATGACCACCTTGTGCCATTTATACTTGTAGGTTAGATACTAGGAGGTCCAGAGGATAAAGCCCTGATTCACTGAAACATATTTTCTTGTGCTTAAAGCTAAGTCCCATTGAAATAAATGGGACTACTCATAGGGTATGTCTACACTACGGAATAAGGTCGAATTTATAGAAGTCGGTTTTTTAGAAATCGGTTTTATATATTAGAGTGTGTGTGTCCCCACAGAAAATGCTCTAAGTGCATTAACTCGGCGGAGCGCTTCCACAGTACCGAGGCTAGAGTTGACTTCCAGAGCATTGCACTGTGGGTAGCTATCCCACAGTTCCCGCAGTCTCCGCTGCCCATTGGAATTCTGGGTTGAGATCCCAGTGCCTGATGGGGCTAAAATATTGTCGCGGGTGGTTCTGGGTACATATCGTCAGGCCCCCGTTCCCTCCCTCCCTCCGTGAAAGCAAGGGCAGACAATCGTTTTGCGCCTTTTTTCCTGAGTTACCTGTGCAGACGCCATACCACGGCAAGCATGGAGCCCACTCAGGTAACCGTCACCCTATGACTCCTGGGTGCTGGCAGACGCGGTACGGCATTGCTACACAGTAGCAGCAACCCTTTGCCTTGTGGCAGCACACGGTATAGTACGACTGGTAGCTGTCATCGTCATGTCCGAGGTGCTCCTGGCCACGTCGGCTGGGAGCGCCTGGGCAGACATGGGCGCAGGGACTAAATTTGGAGTGACTTGACCAGGTCATTCTCTTTAGTCCTGCAGTCAGTCCTATTGAACCGTCTTATGGTGAGCGGGCAGGCGATACGGATTGCTAGCAGTCGTACTGTACCATCTTCTGCCGAGCAGCCATGAGATGTGGATGGCATGCAGTCCTTCTGCACCGTCTGCTGCCAGCCAAAGATGTAAAAGATAGATGGAGTGGATCAAAACAAGAAATAGACCAGATTTGTTTTGTACTCATTTGCTTCCCCCCCTCCCCTGTCTAGGGGACTCATTCTTCTAGGTCACACTGCAGTCACAGAGAAGGTGCAGCGAGGTAAATCTAGCCATGTAACAATCAGAGGCCAGGCTAACCTTCCTGTTCCAATAAGAACGATAACTTAGGTGCACCATTTCTTATTGGAACCCTCCGTGAAGTCCTGCCTGAAATACTCCTTGATGTAAAGCCACCCCCTTTGTTGATTTTAGCTCCCTGAAGCCAACCCTGTAAGCCGTGTTGTCAGTCGCCCCTCCCTCCGTCAGAGCAACGGCAGACAATCGTTCCGCGCCTTTTTTCTGTGCGGACGCCATACCAAGGCAAGCATGGAGGCCGCTCAGCTCACTTTGGCAATTAGGAGCACATTAAACACCACACGCATTATCCAGCAGTATATGCAGCATCGGAACCTGGCAAAGCGATACCGGGTGAGGAGGTGATGTCAGCGCGGTCACGTGAGTGATCAGGACATGGACACAGATTTCTCTGAAAGCATGGGCCCTGCCAATGCATGCATCATGGTGCTAATGGGGCAGGTTCATGCTGTGGAACGCCGATTCTGGGCTCGGGAAACAAGCACAGACTGGTGGGACCACATAGTGTTGCAGGTCTGGGACGATTCCCAGTGGCTGCGAAACTTTCGCATGCGTAAGGGCACTTTCATGGAACTTTGTGACTTGCTTTCCCCTGCCCTGAGGCGCATGAATACCAAGATGAGAGCAGCCCTCACAGTTGAGAAGCGAGTGGCAATAGCCCTGTGGAAGCTTGCAACGCCAGACAGCTACCGGTCAGTTGGGAATCAATTTGGAGTGGGCAAATCTACTGTGGGGGCTGCTGTGATGCAAGTAGCCCACACAATCAAAGATCTGCTGATATCAAGGGTAGTGACCCTGGGAAATGTGCAGGTCATAGTGGATGGCTTTGCTGCAATGGGATTCCCTAACTGTGGTGGGGCCATAGACGGAACCCATATCCCTATCTTGGCACCGGAGCTCCAAGCTGCCGAGTACATAAACCGCAAGGGGTACTTTTTGATAGTGCTGCAAGCTCTGGTGGATCACAAGAGACGTTTCACCAACATCAATGTGGGATGGCCGGGAAAGGTGCATGATGCTCGCATCTTCAGGAACTCTGGTCTGTTTCAAAAGCTGCAGGAAGGGACTTTATTCCCAGACCAGAAAATAACTGTTGGGGATGTTGAAATGCCTATATGTATCCTTGGGGACCCAGCCTACCCCTTAATGCCATGGCTTATGAAGCCATACACAGGCAGCCTGGACAGTAGTCAGGAGCTGTTCAACTACAGGCTGAGCAAGTGCAGAATGGTGGTAGAATGTGCATTTGGACGTTTAAAGGCGCGCTGGCGCAGTTTACTGACTCGCTTAGACCTCAGCGAAACCAATATTCCCACTGTTATTACTGCTTGCTGTGTGCTCCACAATATCTGTGAGAGTAAGGGGGAGACGTTTATGGCGGGGTGGGAGGTTGAGGCAAATCGCCTGGCTGCTGGTCATGCACAGCCAGACACCAGGGCGGTTAGAAGAGCACAGGAGGGCGCGGTACGCATCAGAGAAGCTTTGAAAACCAGTTTCATGACTGGCCAGGCTACGGTGTGAAAGTTCTGTTTGTTTCTCCTTGATGAACCCCCCCCCGCCCCTTGGTTCACTCTACTTCCCTGTAAGCTAACCACCCGCCCCTCCTCCCTTCAATCACCACTTGCAGAGGCAATAAAGTCATTGTTGCTTCACATTCATGCATTCTTTATTCATTCATCACACAAATAGGGGGATGACTACCAAGGTAGCCCAGGAGGGGTGGTGGAGGAGGGAAGGAAAATGCCACACAGCACTTTAAGCACAGCACTTTAAAAGTTTACAACTTTAAAATTTATTGAATGACAGCCTTCTTTTTTTTGGGCAATCCTCTGTGGTGGAGTGGCTGGTTGGCCGGAGGCCCCCCCACCGCGTTCTTGGGCGTCTGGGTGTGGAGGCTATGGAACTTGGGGAGGAGGGCGGTTGGTTACAGAGGGGCTGCAGTGGCAGTCTGTGCTCCAGCTGCCTTTGCTGCAGCTCAACCATACACTGGAGCATACTGGTTTGGTCCTGCAGCAGCCTCAGCATTGAATCCTGCCTCCTCTCATCACGCTGCCGCCACCTTTGAGCTTCAGCCCTCTCTTCAGCCCGCCACTTACTCTCTTCAGCCCGCCACTTACTCTCTTCAGCCCGCCACCTCTCCTCCCGGTCATTTTGTGCTTTCCTGCACTCTGACATTATTTGCCTCCACGCATTCGTCTGTGCTCTGCCAGTGTGGGAGGACAGCATGAGCTCGGAGAACATTTTATCGCGAGTGCGTTTTTTTTTCTTTCTAAGCTTCACTAGCCTCTGGGAAGGAGAAGATCCTGTGATCATTGAAACACATGCAGCTGGTGGAGAAAAAAAAAGGGACAGCGGTATTTAAAAAGACACATTTTATAAAACAGTGGCTACACTCTTTCAGGGTAAACCTTGCTGTTAACATTACATACATAGCACATGTGCTTTCGTTACAAGGTCGCATTTTGCCTCCCCCCTCCCTGTGGCTAACAGCGGGGAACATTTCTGTTTAGCCACAGGCAAACAGCCCAGCAGGAATGGGCTCCTCTGAGTGTCCCCTGAAGAAAACCACTCTGTTTCAACCAGGTGACCATGAATTATATCTCACTCTCCTGAGGATAACACAGAGAGATAAAGAACGGATATTGTTTGAATGCCAGCAAACATACACTGCAATGCTTTGTTGTACAATGATTCCCGAGTACGTGTTACTGGCCTGGAGTGGTAAAGTGTCCTACCATGAAGGACGCAATAAGGCTGCCCTCCCCAGAAACCTTTTGCAAAGGCTTTAGGACTACATCTAGGAGAACTGCGAATGCCAGGGCAAAGTAATCCTTTCACATGCTTGCTTTTAAACCATGTATAGTATTTTAAAAGGTACACTCACCAGAGGTCCCTTCTCCGCCTGCTGGATCCAGGAGGCAGCCTTGGGTGGGTTCGGGGGGTACTGGCTCCAGGTCCAGGGTGAGAAACAGTTCCTGGCTGTCGGGAAAACCGGTTTCTCCGCTTGCTTGCTGTGAGCTATCTACAACCTCCTCCTCATCATCATCTTCTTCGTCCCCAAAACCTGCTTCCGTATTGCCTCCATCTCCATTGAAGGAGTCAGACAACACGGCTGGGGTAGTGGTGGCTGAACCCCCTAAAATGGCATGCAGCTCATCATAGAAGCGGCATGTTTGGGGCTCTGACCCGGAGCGGCCATTCGCCTCTCTGGTTTTCTGGTAGGCTTGCCTCAGCTCCTTCAGTTTCACGCGGCACTGCTTCGGGTCCCTGTTATGGCCTCTGTCCTTCATGCTCTGGGAGATTTTGACAAAGGTTTTTGCATTTCGAAAACTGGAACGGAGTTCTGATAGCATGGATTCCTCTCCCCAAACAGCGATCAGATCCCGTACCTCCCGTTCGGTCCATGCTGGAGCTCTCTTGCGATTCTGGGACTCCATCATGGTCACCTGTGCTGATGAGCTCTGCATGGTCACCTGCAGCTTGCCACGCTGGCCAAACAGGAAATGAGATTCAAAAGTTCGCGGTTCTTTTCCTGTCTACCTGGCCAGTGCATCTGAGTTGAGAGCGCTGTCCAGAGCGGTCAGAATGGAGCACTCTGGGATAGCTCCCGGAGGCCAATACCATCGAATTGTGTCCACAGTACCCCAAATTCGAGCCGGCAACGTTGATTTAAGCGCTAATCCACTTGTCGGGTGGAGTAAGGAAATCGATTTTAAGAGCCCTTTAAGTCGAAATAAAGGGCTTCATTGTGTGGACGGGTGCAGGTTTACATCGATTTAACGCTGCTAAATTCGACCTAAAGTCCTAGTGTAGACCAGGGCACAGATTCATAGATATTTAGGTCCGAAGGGACCATTATGATCATCTAATCTGACCTCCTGCACAATGCAGGCCACAGAATTTCACCCACCATTCCTACAAAAAAAAAAATCTCACACCTATGTCTGTGCTATTGAAGTCCTCAAATTGTAGTTTAAAGACTTCAAGGAGCAGAAAATCCTCCAGCAAGTGACCCGTGCCCCATGCTACAGAGGAAGGCGAAAAACCTCCAGGGCCTCTTCCAATCTGCCCTGGAGGAAAATTCCTTCCCATAAGTATATATTTAACTTGAAGCTTAAGGCTGAATTTTTTCACCTCCTAGGCCTGGATTCAGGTTTGTACTACATTGCATGCAGGGCACATGCATTCTGTGGTTTGCTTCTGGCTTAACATTATAAAATAGGTAAGCAGTTTGTCACTAGTGGAGGTCTCTGCTCAAGAGCATCCTGTTCTAAAGTAGAAGGCAGATACCCAGTACTAATTTTATTCCTCCGCATGGGTAAACTAATAGTAATTTTAATAATTGATAGTAAAGTTCATGCTGTACCATCGCATAAGTAATCTCAGTACTTGCTCAAAAAAACTCTAATGCAGACACAGACTAAAAACAGTTCAAACACATCGATCTAGCTATTTACATGACCGTGCCTGGAGAGGTGCAAGAGCATGCTGAGTCTTAATAGGAGGTGTGTGTGTTTGAAGGAGGGGAGGAAGATTTTGCCCAAGAGAACTAGAGATGTTTGGTGTAAGAGTAAGGAGTGGAGTGGAAGAAGGTATAAAGATAAGAATGGTAGAAAGGATTCCTAGAGAGCCATTAAGGAACAAGCCTTGGGAGTTGTGGGGGAGAAGTGAGGGCAGGGATGTCTAAAGAAGAGTAGAGTTGCACAGAGCCCTGATGATTAGAAAAAGAAGCTTTAATTTGATATGCTTAGTGAGGCGAAACCAGAGAGGATTTTGAAGAGGGAAGTGATATTGTTGAGTAAGGAGTAGTTGTCACTAGTAGTCTCTCCCTTTATGACTTTGATTGTTTAAGGTTACTTTTGTTTCTTGCTTGATAAAGGGTTTAATATCCGACTAAGTGGCCAGGATGTTGGCAGAGGAACATTCAGCCAACGACACGCAATGTTGGTTTGCCAAGAGACAGATGAAACCTATATCCCGCTGAATCATTTGTCTCCGGATCAGAAAGGCTTCCTAGAGGTATGGTGTATGCTTTATAGAACAGGTCACTTGTCCATGTCTTCGCATAGTTATATGCAAATTATTATAACAGTGTTTTGCTTCTCAAAAGGTCTTCTCAAAGGTGGATAACTTGCCATTCCATAAATGGGGAACCTGAGCCTCAGAAATTAATCGGGTTGTCCAAGGTCATACAATGAGCCAAAGTGAGAGTAGGGAATAGAAAGACCAATTACTTACCTTACAGTAACTCTAGTTCTTCAAGATGTGTTGTCCCTGTGGATTCCACTTTCAGTGCACCTGCATCCCCATGCATGTGAGATCAGATTATTTTGTCCACTAGAGTCTGTTGGAGCAGTGCCTGTGCCCTAGATGTCTTTGTGCACTCCCACCCTACAAAACAAGATCATAATTAAGGCTACATTTATGTCCTGGAGGTTATGGAAATCATGGAATCCATGACTTTCAGAGACCTCCGTGACATTCTCAGTTTCAGTCCCTGGGGCTGCAGGACTCAGGAGCTGGCAGCCAGTGGGGCGATGGCAGCAGGATTCCGGCGACAGTGGTGACAGGGGGCCCTCCTCAGAGTTCCAGTGACGGGCGACTTTGCGCGGCGGGAAGGCAGACACCTCAGGCAAGCAGCTGGGGGTGTCCCATTTTCTCTTTGGGAAATATGGTCACCCTGCAGCTTCCAGCTGCCGTGGGCAGAGGGGGAACACCACAGCTCCCAGCCACCACCATGGCAGGGGAAACCATGGAGCCGCAGCAGCAGAAGTCAGACAGGTCACGACTTCCATGAATTTTCGTTTATTGCTCATGTCCTATCTGTGACTTTTTTACTAAAAATAACCCTGATAAAATCTTAGCCTTAGTCACAGTAGAAAGCGTGGGCCCACCTGTCTCTCAGTTTCTTTGCTAAAGCAGAATGTCAGAGAAGTTCGACTCTATAGTAGCTGGCAAGGAGGGTGGTATGTAGAATCCATGTGGACAACACATCTTCAAGAAACTTGCCTTACATTAACTTGCAATTGTTCATTCTTCAAATGATTGTCCGCATGGACTCTACTCTTGGTAGCTAACAGTTATGTTTGGTCGGAGTGGGGTAGTAGGAGTTCCAGTTAGGATAGTAGGACAGCCCTACCAAAAGAGATCTAATCTGAAAGCCTCTACCCCAGAGGCTTTCAGATACAAAGAATAGTGTCCAGTGCATGTGTCAACTGGGTGCCACATAACTGCCTTGCAGATTTTCAGAATAGGGACACTCTTGAAACAGACAGCAGAGGCTGCCTAAGCTGTAGTGGAATAAGTTCCAGTATAGCTAAATGGATCTAGCCTGGTTAATTTATAACATGTCCTCATGCAGTTAGATTATCCCTAAGGGGATATTGCCTGACTATTAATGCTCTCTGCAAAGGCTACAAACAGTCTGAGTGTGTTCCTGGATGGTTTTGTCTTCTCAATGTAAAAAGACAGTCGCCTTACTACATCTAGTGTGTGAAGGTTAGCTTCTCTGGGGTGCAGGAAGGCTTGGGGAAGAAAACTAGGAGATGGAGAATAAATTGGTTCCTATAGAATTCTGAAACAATTTTGGGCAGGAACTTGAGGTGAGGCCTGAGAGTCCCTTTATCCTTAGGGAATACTGTGTAAAGGAGCCCACCCCAAAGGTCTGAATCTCTCCTATCCTTTGAGCTAATGTAATGGCTATTAAAGGCAGTTTTCATAGATTGTGGTAAATGGAACAGGTGGCTAAGGACTCAGATGGGGAATCCATCAACTCCGCTAATACTATATTGAGTTCCCAAGAGGGAGGGATCTCCCAAATTGAGGGAAAAACCTGCCTTAAGGAGCTTTGTCACAGTTGAGTAAAAAACAGTATGGCCCTGAATAGGAGGGCAGTGTGCAGATGTAGCTGCTAGGTGGTGCTAATATCATCCAGATTTTTTCAAGGGGTAGTAAATAGCCCAGTATTGCTGAAATGAGTGTAGTCCAGTAAGACAGTTAGTGCTGAGATGCCTAGATAGACAACCTCTTCTACTTAAAAAGCAAAGTTGGCTTGAGGCTTTCCTGCTTTAGAGCAGAATTTTCTGAACTTTGTCTAAGCAGCTTCTTTCAATGGATGTCATATAGCCAGCATCGAGGCTGTCAGGTGTAACAGTGCTGGGTCCAGGTGCAGGATCTCACTGTTCTGAATGACTACTAGATTGAGCAGGTAAGGTGATCGAGGGCTGAACTGAGAGATTGTCAGATCCAAATAATGGAACTGTCCAGCAAATGCTGGAGCTGTCATGATTCAGAGTTTGAGACCAGAAGGGACTTTTAGATTATCTAGTATGACCTATATAGCACCGGCCATTAACATATCACTCAGTTACCCCTGTATTGAGCCCAATAATTAGTGATTGGATGCCTTTCCGGAGGATGTGCTTTACTCAGTCTTCTATGAAGACATCAAGAGAGGGAGGATCCACCATTTGCCTTGATAGTTTGTTCCAATGGTTTATCACTTTTTTATTTTTATTTTTAAAACAGAATTATACCTAATTTGAATTTATCTGGCTTCAGCTTCCATCCATTAGTTCTTGTTTGCCTTTCTCCGCTAGATTAAAGAGGCCATTAGTATTTTCTCCATATGAAGGTACTCACATACTGTAATCAATTCACCTCTCAATCTTCTTTTTGGTAAACTGAACAGATAGACTTAAAGAGCTCAATCACTGTAATAATTAGTCCTGTGTCTTGTCTTGGTTTCCTCAAAACCCTTGGTATTGTGAGAATTGGCACAAAGATATACATCAGTCCCAGAGTACCAGGGATATGAGCAGTATCTGTCAAATCCTGGGCTAGAACCCCCTCTGGAACAAACTGTTTGACACCTGTTATTCTGGTCTGTGGCAAATAGGTCTATTTCTGGGAATCCCCACTTGCAAAAGGCATTCTGCAGGACTGAGTCTCTCAGAATGGTCTGCTGGGTTGGTCTCCTAACGTGTTTTGAAGGCTGGAAAGATGCAGAGCCGCTGGTAAGATTTGATTTGGAATGCACCAAGTAGTCTCTGCCTTGTCAGGCCATCATGCTCTCTCATCTATTGGCATAATGCATGATTGTGGTGTTATCTGTCAACTCTTAAATTATGGATCTATGGAGAAGAGGCAGGAACACTTTGCATGGCAGGCAGATGGCTCTGAGCTCTAGGATGCTTATGTGGAGATGAGCTTCCTGAAGAGACCATGGGTCCTGAATTCAGAGATAATCTAGAGGAGTTCCCCATCCCTCAGTGGGAGATCTGTCACCAGTCTTGGTAGACAGATGTGCAGAGAATTTTTGCATACCTAAAAAAGCTTTTTTCACCAGATTAACAAAGACTTCAGACCACAACCATCATTTCCATGTGATATCTACTGGGTAGATACACTAATTTCAGCCATTCTTGCATGGAGGATAGGGGAATTCTGGCAAACTGTGTCACATAGGCATGATGTGTCATGGACATCTGAGACATGCTTTTACTGATGTGCTTTGGTGAGGTTTTACTATTGTCAAGAATCTTTCCTGTGGAAGGTAAACTCTCGCTGACCTGGAATCTAGTGCTGCTCCTATGCACTCTGTGCTTTGAGTCTGAATTAGTGTGGACTTCTTTCTGTTGACTGTGAGGTCCCATGAAGTAAAGAGCTTTAAAGTTACTTGGATAGAAGTAGTCATCTGTGGGGTTTATCTTCCTCAAACCAGCTAGTCTTTGAGGTGTGTGTAGACCTGGCTACCTTGCCTCCTTAGATGAGCTGCCACAAGTGCCAAATCCTTCATAAATACCTTTGATGCTGTGGAGAGACCAGAGGTCACCATCCTGTACCAGTAATAAAATGATCCTGCTAGAAATCTGAGGTATTTCCTCTGGGCTGCATGAATAGATAAGTGGAAAGATGGCTCTTGACCTGCAAGACAACTGAATCAGTCTTGAGGCTCTAACAAGGGAATTATGGAGGCTATGGCATCTGAGGATACTGGGTACTAACGGAAAGGGAATGACGAGGTGACTATGGTTGAGCTCTGACCTTCCTCTCACTCTGCGAGGAGGCTTGTACTGCGCTCTCAAGTAGCGGCTTCAGGTGGGCTTCTCTAGCCTGCCCCTTCTCGAAGAGAACTCGGAAACATATGGAGCCTTGCTTGGGGCTGTATCTCTCTCTTAGGCAAAGCAGGCACCAGAAGTGTGTGTCGTCACGGGCATCGAAGTTTTGCATGAGGGACATGTCTTGAATCCCAGCCATTTAGCTTTTGCCATGTTACTAGCACCCCTGAATGGGAGGATGGGTGTAGTGTAGCCTAACTGAAACTTACTCAAGAAAAATTATGCAACAGAAATATAATATCATGTTTTTTTACAACCGGCACTAACGAACAACTAAGTAGTAGGCCCACTAACTAACTATACTAGCACAATGTGCAGTGAAGAAGGCGGACGCTGTGAAAGTTCAGTCTCACTGCCACGGTCTGCAAGAAGGACCTGAGGAACGGTTGGGCCCATTCTGCCTTTTATGTCCTTGGGTGGTAGTGGGAGTAAGGAGGATATGTTGAATGCAGATGCTGCTCCAACAGACACTAGTGGCCAGAAGAATCCAATCTTATGCACACGGGGCATGTGCACATCAGGAGTTGAATCCATGTGGACAATCTGTTGGAGAGCCAGGGTTTACAGAATTCCAGTTCGCTTCTCTAATGACTGAGATGGGTGGGTTTTTGCCACAGAAGTGACTCTGCAGGTAAAAAGAATTGTGGTCTGACTTACAGGGAGGAGGTCAATTAATTGTGTCAGTTCAGCAACGCATTCAACTCAAGCTCTTGGTTATTTTATTTCGGATAGTTGAGAAAGAGGGGTTCTGGGTTTTCTTTTTCTTTTTGCAGAGGGGGAGGAGATCAGCTGTGGAGGTGAATGAGACTATGAAGTAGCATTATAGCTCCCCTGCAATTTATTTCGCCCTCCCTCCCCTGAAAAAAGGTGATTATGGAATGCCTCCCAAACATTCCTATCATAGACGTGCTCTGATTCTGAAAAATAGTCAAATTCAAACATCTTCTTTCACCCACCTATGTTTTCCAAACTCTTTCTCTTTGTTAGGTAAGCAATAGCCCACTGTCTGAAGAAGCTGTGCTTGGTTTTGAGTATGGAATGAGTATTGAAAGCCCCAAGTTACTGCCAATTTGGGAGGCCCAGTTTGGTGACTTCTTTAATGGAGCCCAGATAATATTTGACACTTTCATCTCTGGAGGTGAGTGGAACAAATTTATTAAAATAAAGATATTTCTTACATGTGTTACAGAAATTCCTTTTTAACTAAAAGACCCCATGCTCATGGCAAGCAATTCTGTATCTTGGATTTCTTATATGTAATACAATTTGGATAATCTGGCTATGGTACTTATATGGCCCCAATTACTGTTATATCTGAGCACCTCAGTCTTTAATGTATTTACCCTCCCAACACCCCTGTGAAGTAGGGCAGTACTATTTTCCCCATTTTACAGTTGGGGAACTGAGGCAGAGAGAGACTAAATGACTTTCCCAAAAGTCAACTGGGAAGTCTATACAGGAGCATAGACTTGAACCCAGGTCCCCAGAGACTCATGCTAAATCCCTAACCACTGCATCATCCTTCCAATGCTACCAGGTGGCTGGGTTTTTCTCCCCTCCTTGGACTTTTTCACAGCATGTTCTAGTCCTCCTTCCTGAATGAACAGCAGTCTGTGACGGTGGGATCCAACCACGGAGTTCCACACGTTGCGAAGCACCGTTCCTAGCTCTGGGTCGCTTAGGGGTAACCCCAGGCACAGACTGTGACATTCTGCTCAGGACACCCAGAACTGTGAGCCACTGTGTTACCCTGCTGCCTCAGCAAGGGAGAGCTTTGCTGCTGCTGCTAACCTGTGTGTCTGCTGGCAAGGCAGATAGGCTGGAGTGTCGGGGAGCAAACTCCTTAAGGCTCTGCCAGTCTAAACCTTGCCTTGAAGTTAATAGTGAACTTCAATTTCCAAGTTCCCCAGAGACCTCTTCCTGCAGGTTCCAGTCCCTCTCACTGGACACTCACAGCAAACTTAATTTCTGTCTCCAAAGAGAGTACATACCAGCCTGTTAGTTTAGCTGAAGACTCCCACTTCACTTCAATATAACAGCACTGAGATGGTTTATGGTAAAACTAAAAATAAGTTTATTAACAAAGAACAGAGGTGTAAGTGATACTAAGTGTTAGGGGGCTTATTCCTTCACCCACTTACTTCCCTGGTTCTTCTCGCATGAACAGAGAGCAACAATACTCGAAGTCCAAAGGTGCAAACAATTTGATGTTTATTGGGGTGAACTTCCAGCAAGCATGATTCCAGTTTCCTTCCTTAGTGTCCGCCTTCCCAGCTCTGACACCAGAGAGCCTTACCTGTGTCCCTGTTCCCATTCCCCCCCTTAGCAAAACATGATTCCAGTTTCCCCACCTTTATTCCCTGTTCCCATTCCCCACCCCCTTTACTTCCTGATTGACTGCAGACTATATAGTAAAACTTGAGTTCTGCTTAGCTATACCTTAACCTATCATTTTACTGAAATTTAACTAACCAATCGTAACATATTGTAACATGATTATTTAACCAGTTATATCCCACCACCTTAATTAGTTTACACCCAGCAAAATTAATTATACAGCAGACAGAAACAATCACAGAACCAGACAGAGACCATGCAAATAAACAATAGCAAAGTGGGAACTATAATGACAAAACAATACAGAAGTGAGGATTTCACAACTACATCTATTGATAAGTGAGTTCTTGCCAGACAGGATGCTATCAAACTAAGTTTCCTTTTACATCTTCTAGGCACTTCCCTTTCTCTGGAGGTGATAGGCATTATCAGGACAGGATTGTACTCCTAACAGCCCAATAGCACCTTCTTTCAGTGAGACTAGTTTGGAATGTGAGGATGTGACCGTTCGCTTCCCAGCTTATAGCTGCCTCTGCTGCTTAGCCAAAGGCCTTAGCCCAAGAACAGGGCCTCAGACTGTCACAGAGAGAAAAGGCCTTATACAGTCAGACAGTGATTTTGATTCTCTTTTGTACCTCTATAACTAGCTAAGTGATAAGAATACACCTAAATTCTTAGAGTATAGGCCTTTTACAGACAGGCCTGAATATCTATATCCTAACACTAAGCAAGAGAAAAAGACAGGAATGGTTACAAACAAAACATGCTTTCTAGGGGATAAAATGTAATTTTAGCAAGTTACAATCTTTGCCTAAGCAGTTTTCTCACTTACATAAAATTTCCGACATCTCTAGCCTTCCTGGTCAGGGGATCCAACTTTCACAGGCCCACAAGGTGCTGTTCCCCATGTCCCCTAAGTGATGGATCACTAAAGTTGTTTTTTGTTTTTTTTCCCCCTCCCCTTATATTACCCAAAATTAATTGTCTGTGCTCAAGAGCCCGGAAGGCTTCCTGGGGTGCAGGTTCTGTTCCCTGGCATGATCGCCAAACTTTCGTCTTTGCTGCTTGTTAGCTTGATGGCTTTGTTAACCTTATATATAAATGTACTTTCATTGTCCTTTGCCTGCAGCGAAGCCGGTCAGACAGGTAGGTACAGGCCGGGTTTATGCACTCCCTCCCAAACACATTTTAAGAACATATTTCCAGCACACATCTTTGTGCACAACCCTTATATGCTTCACACAATGATTTTTAGGACCACCGTGGCACCAGTTTACATATGATATGATACGTGACACCTTTTAGATACATATTATGACAAGTGTGTTGGGGGCAAAGAGTGTAACAGGCTTGCTATGATGGGGCCTCTGCCAGTTGGCACTGAAGGGATAAAATGGTTATACAGACCCCATGTCTGACATGCTTCTTGAGCTGTAGGACCCCACAGACCTGCTACCTAGACTCTGGAACTAGTGCTTTGGCCTTCCCGAGCCCCCAGGCTGCTTGGACCGATTGCCCCTCAAAGACCACCTGATTGTGGGAGCTCTGGTTGCTAGTTACCACTTTCAGGGACAATGTGGCAGTAAAACAAGGAAATACAGCCTTAGTAAAAGGTTCCTTGCGCGCGCACGCTTTTTAGAGGCACAAGAGTTATAGATCTATGGGAAAACCACGAACTCCTGAACACAATCCTCCTTAGTCTGATCTTTGCCTCCTGTTGGAGTCTCTGGGTCCGATACAAGTCCTTAGGGGAGGCAAAGTCCATCCTGCCTCCACTCCTTCTGGGTCTTTTGTTTCTGGTGAGGAAAGGGCTTTGTTGGCTTAGAAAGCAAGCTGCCTTTTTAACAGTCCCTGCCACCTCTGGGTCAGGTGGTCAAGCAGAGAAACTGCAATTCCCTCAGCTGTGTGCTTGGAGGTGGGGGGTGGGAATTCCACCCCACCTGCCCTTCTCCCTCCTGACAGGGTTCTGTGAAGAAAGAGCCCATTCAAGGTTAAAGGCTTCGCTGGCAGAAACCCCATTGTTGAAGTAGGGGAGAGTCCTTTATTGTTGATGGCCTGTGAATGCTCTGGCACAGCTTTCCAAACCTAAACTCTCCACTGTGTCAAATTCCTGCTACAAAATGGCTACACAATGGCTGTTACCATTACAAATAGCATTGGTAAAGCCAAATGGAATTTATAACCGGATGCAGATAGATAGTTTGTGGTGTGTGGGTGTGTGTATAGATAAACTGGACACAGATTGTTTATATATATCTATTACAGACTTCAGTTTCTGTTTGAAAGAAGGAATTGTCAGAGTTGTAAATTGTTGTTCCAGCACACTACACTTAATCTGAGATGGCACTTTATTGACATAGTTCCCAGGAAACTGGCAAACTGAGAATAGGAAATGATCCTTAGGCAGGACGGTATTAGCATACGCTCTGCTTCGGATGGAAACATTTCAACAGTGGCAACTCATTAAGAAATTACTTATCAGAGGTTAAATAGGTATAAAATTCTTAGCGCTGGTATTTTGATATAGAAGTCTCCAAATAAATATTTTAAAAGACAGCATGCAGTGAATCACTTTTATTCAGTATGTTTTGTTGAACTTGAAGTATTCTTGGATTTATTTATTTTTTTTAGAGGCTTTTAATTGAACACCTGTGTAATCAGAATGACACTGTCCAGTTAAGAGGATTCTACTGTAACTTTTTGGTGCAATTTTTAAAACAAAATTTAGGATTTATAATTGAAACAGAGGGAATTAGCATCAGTACTGCAGACTTAGAATCCTCCTCAGAACCCAGAGTCTCTGATTTACACAAAAGCTTCAGTGTCCTCAGACTTTCAGATAATCAAACTGACCACTAAACTTCCACAGGAAGTTTTGTTTATTTAAAGACCATATCTTGCTAGATATTTTGTGTGTGTAAACCTTTGGGAGATGATTTGCATAGAC
Source organism: Caretta caretta (assembly GCF_965140235.1). Taxonomy (NCBI): domain Eukaryota; kingdom Metazoa; phylum Chordata; order Testudines; family Cheloniidae; genus Caretta; species Caretta caretta. Next base: position 340,475,781 of record NC_134206.1, on the reverse strand, counting down.
TTACCAAGTAACTGTCTGTATAATGTTGACTTAGGCTCTGTGTAACTCTTTTCTCTCCTCCCCCCCGGATCCTGCTTCTTTAGGTGAAGCTAAGTGGCTTCTGCAGAGCGGGATAGTCATTCTTCTTCCCCATGGCTATGATGGTGCAGGCCCTGAACACTCTTCCTGCCGAATGGAACGTTTCTTACAGGTAGCTGGACACACCTGCCTGTGTCATACCCTCTGTCAATGCAGGTCAATGTCAGATGCCTCAGGAAAGCTGTTCTCTTAAAAGTTGCTACATGCCAATAGCACTTGCCGGTCTAATTAAGCAGGGTAGATCGATTTAAATCGGGAAGCCTTGATTAAATCATTGATTTTAATCTTGTTTTGCATTTGTCCTTTTTATTTTCCAAAGAGAGGCTGATTCTCATTGATTGGTAACCATTAAAACGTGTTTATTTGCAACTAAATACAGTTGCGCAAAATTTGATCCTTTTTGATGCACTATATCTATACACATCTATTTAACTAATTGTATAGATTAACTTACATTTATTCAGATTATTAATTTTTTATATTTTTATTATATTAAAATGCTTTTCTTATTTCTTAGATGATTAATATTTTACTTTTTTTGCAGTGTTCTTGTAGTTGTATTGGTCCCAGTATATTAGAGGGACGAGGGGGGGGTGTGGTAATAATCTTTTATTGGATCAGCTTCTTTTGGTGAAACAGACATGTTTTAAAGCTTACCCGGAGCTCTTCTTCAAAGCTTGTCTCTCACCAACAGAAATTGGTCCAATAAAAGAAATTACCTCCCCCATCTTCTCTAATTTTTTACATCTGACTTGTGACAAGCTGGAATTGACTTAAAAATGCATAAAAACAGCATGTAGAATTATCAGTTCAGTACAGGTTATTCCTTTAAAAAAATTTTTTTAAAGGAATAACCTGTACTGAACTGATTGTTTCTGGTGGTCATGTTCTTTCAGATTTTAGAACTAGTCTATCTCATCCTCTTGAACCTAGTTTTTATTCATAAATTGGTAGATGAAAACACACACTTTCCTGCTTTTTTCAACTCCCAATTGATTTTTCAACTTTGGATGAACTAGTCATTGACTTGAACTGAACTAGTCGAATGAAATAAAGAACATACTACCTTTGCACCTGAAGAAGAGGCTAATGTTGTCAAAAACTATAGTTTAGCACTTCAGGTGCAATAGCCAGCAAGCTTCCACAAGCTCAGTGGTTTGACTTTCTTTAAAATTTTGACAGTAAACATGCACTGCTTGAATATTTTTTATTCAATTCTAAATGATTTTAATAGATTATAGTAAATTTAGGCCTTAATGTAGGTTGTCATCAGTTCAATTTTAATTTAACAGGTTTATTTTTTAAAAGAAGAAATGTATTTCTTTTTTTTTTTTTAAGATCATGTATTTCCATCCACCTTGAATTAAAGGCTTGGGGTTGATGTTAGGTTTCTGCAAGATCATATAACCAAGATGGTTGCTTTGAAAAAAATGGCATGGATTGGGAGGAAGGGTGATCATGTGCTTAAGGTGCAAGTCTGGAGACTGCAGTTCTGTTCTAGGCTCTGAAACAAACTTCATGTGTGATCTTAGATGAGCCATTTAACCGATCAGGAAACTGACTTTCAATGGGAACAATATTTACCTACCATATAGGTGAGTTTTAAGGCTGAATTCACTAATATTTGCAACGGGACGTTGGGATCCTCCATTGGCAAGCACTTGCACTGCTACAGACTAGGGACCAAATGACTTGGCAGCAGTTCTGCAGAAAAGGACTTAGGGGTTACAGTGGATGAGAAGCTGGGTATGAGTCAGCAGTGTGCCCTTGTTGCCAAGAAGGCCAATGGCATTTTGGAATGTATAAGTAGGGGCGTTGCCAGCAGATCGAGGGACGTGATCGTTCCCCTCTATTCGACATTAGTGAGGCCTCGTCTAGAGTACTGTGTCCAGTTTTGGGCCCCACACTACAAGAAGGATGTGAAAAAATTAGAAAATGTCTAGTGGAGGGCAAGAAAAATGACTAGGCGACTGGAACACGTGACTTATGAGGAGAGGCTGAGGGAACTGGGATTGTTTAGTCTGCAGAAGAGAAGAATGAGAAGGGATTTGATAGCTGCTTTCAACTACCTGAAAGGGGGTTCCAAAGAGGATGGATCTAGACTGTTCTCAGTGGTAGCAGATGACAGAACGAGGAGTAATGGTCTCAAGTTGCAGTGAGGGAGGTTTAGGTTGGATATTAGGAAAAACTTTTTCACTAGGAGGGTGGTGAAGCACTGGAATGCGTTACCTAGGGAGGTGGTGGAATCTCCTTCCTTTGAAGTTTTTAAGGTCAGGCTTGAGAAAGCCCTGGCTGGGATGATTTGGTTGGGGATTGGTCCTGCTTTGAGCAGGGGGTTGCACTAGATGACCTCCTGAGGTCCCTTCCAACCCTGATACTCTATGATTCAGAATTGCATATTATCATTTTGACATTGTTGTGATCTTAAAAAAAGTTGCATTATAAATATTTTATTTTTAAAGGCTATAACACATCTTTTTGTGTAACTCCTTAAGTGCTTTACAAACTCACTAGGTGATTGCAGTGTGTGGATCTGGGATCAAATACAGAAGTTGTTTAAGAGCCCATTTATGCTCTTAAAAGCAACAGAATCAAGGGTCCTGGTTACACCACAGTTAAAGCTTTTGTAGTTTAGTTGAGATGTTAGCAATGTTTTATAAAAGAATTAGAGCAACTTCTTCATTTGTTTATCGCCTTTTCCTGTAAGTTTGAGACCTTCAGCACATATTGGAGTGTGTAACTGTTCCCTGTACAAACACTAGTGATTGTACCTCCATCATCTGTGCTGTCTCAAGCATGTTTGGTTGACAGCTTGCTTCTTGGTGAGGGATTATTTTGTTCTCCTTGCATAGATGTGTGACAGTGCAGAAGAGGGAGTTGATGGTGACAACGTGAACATGTCAGTTGTGCATCCAACCACCCCAGCACAGTATTTCCATTTGCTCCGTAGGCAGATGATCCGAAACTTCCGGAAACCTTTAATTGTTGCTTCTCCCAAAATGCTACTCAGATTTCCAGTAAGTAGAAACATTCTCTGCTAGGGTTACTTTTAGTTTGGTTTTACCCTCTAAGACCTACTCTAAAACACACCGTTATACCAGTTTAACTAAGTGTGGTTTGCATCAGTTTAAACTGGTTCAAACTTCTTGCATTGGCCTTCATAAATCTATTTAAACATGGTTTAGTTTGCACCTGTAAACTTTGCCAGTGCAAGCTAAGCCAATATAACTTTTACACTGATATAAGTGTGTCCACACAGGTTTTTTCACCACATTGACTCTACAGTGGTTTTCAAAAGGATTTTAGTTAAAATGGTATCTAATTTGACTTTCTCCACTTAAGTTTGCTTTTTCCATTTCACTCATCTTAGATATTGAGACTACACTGGTGAGTTTCACTTCCCAGTTCTCATGCATTAGCAAAAATGTTCTGTTGTGTTTTGGCATTCACAGTGTTGGCAAAGCATGTGGGTTTTTTGTTTTAAATCTTCCACCCTTTGCCCTTTCAAGAGAGTAGGAGGAAATCCTGGAAATTTAAATATATATATATATATATACTGGATAACTCTTCATTTTAGTTTTCAGTAAAATAATTTTAGTCTAAATCTGTGGGCTAAAATCTGTTTGACAATGTATCTTTAATCTTCTGGCATCAGCTGTTAATCAGTTTGATTGTAGCCATTGTTAATAATGAATGTTATGCCAGGAAGCTCAGAATCCCCATAAACAACTGATTGACAAACTTTTCTGATCAATAACCAGTAGTACAAGACTTGGGGGGGTTTTCTTCGGGATCATATTTTAATCATTATACAGTATATAGATTTTTAGATTTGAAAACCACAAGTTAAATATCCTACTTTTTCTTCACTTAGGGGGCGGTGTCAGATTTTCAAGAAATGGCCCCAGGGACAACATTCAAGCCTGTAATTGGTGATTTGTCAGTGGATCCTAACAGGTAACTTGATTCTTGTTTCTAATACTCACCGTTTCAAACAGCATGTAAGCATAATTGGCTGTAAAACCAGTTTTTTTCCTTGAAAATTAATTTCTGAGAATTTTATGAAGAAAAAATAAACAGGATCAATAGAAGACCTAAGATAGAATTATAGGTCCTTTTATTCTCTTGTCACCTCTGTAAAACTTACTCCACTGATTTCATTAGTTAGCCTGGATTTACACCCCTATAAATGAGAACCGAATTAGGCCTGAAGGTTTTGCACTGCACATAAAGGAGATTGATCTAATCTTTTAGGAAATGTGATCTCTGCATCACTGGTGGCCATATCTTACACCACCAGAAACTTCAGCACAACTGACAGTTGGTAAAGAAGCCCCAGGAATGAAACAGCAGGAGTGGGTAGGATAATAGTCATTGAGGCCTGAGCTCAGGTGCATTCAGAGAGCTTGAGTTTGGTGGTTTATCTTGCTTCTGCCTGTAGTGTGCTTGACACGGACCAGTGCTGCTCATTCATAAACAAATGAATCCCCCACTCTGCTGCTATTTTTATGAGAAAAATAATAATTTTTGTAATATTGGTCTTTGAACACTTCACATGCTGATGTGAGGAGTCTGTAGAGATGAGAACCATGGCTGGAGCAGAGAACTATATTTCAAAAGTATGTTTTGTGTGTCTTTCCCTTCCTTAGATAGGAATATAAACAGCCCTGTTTGGATAAGCTTCTGTCTGTGGTACTTATCTGGCTACTATCACTGTAGAATCTGAATGACTCAGCATCTTTAATGTATTTATCCTCAACACCCCTGAAAGTTAGGAAAGTACTACTATCCATATTTAACAGATGGGAAATGGAGGCACAGAGAGACTAAGTAACTTTCCCAAGTCTGGGGCAGAGCAGGGAGTTGATCGAAGACTGGGAACTTAATAACTGGACAGTCCTTCCTCTTCTGCCCTCTTTTCTTTCTTTTGATCTGATAGTCAGCACTTTGGCCTTGTCCGGTTTTCTCTTTTTAAAAGAAAAAGCTAAAAGTTTAGGATTTAATGTATAACAAGTGGTTGTGTAGGGTCTCTTTTTAAAATGCTGTACTTGAAAACACTTCAATTTTTCTGCCTTTTAGCATCAGCCGAGTGGTGCTGTGTTCTGGCAAGCATTACTATGCTTTGGTGAAACAGAGAGAGGCACTAGCAGAGAAGAAGCACAGCACTGCTATTGTCAGGCTAGAAGAACTGTGTCCTTTCCCCCTGGAAGCTCTACAGCAAGAGATGAACAAATACAGAAATGCCAAAGGTCAGGCAGATCTTTATACTTTGCATTTAACCTCTCTTAAAGTATTGAAACAAATCCATGGCCATCTAGGAACTCCACTTGTTGCTGCTCCACATTGTTCTTTCCTTTTAGGATTAAAAGGTTTAGATTTGGTTTGGTTTTGTTGTCCTGCCCCCCCAATACAACTTCAGATCTGCTGCTTTAGAAACGCAAGTCCTTATCACTTGCACCATAGGGGAATATGCTAGTGTGGAACCTATGATGCAGATAAGCAGTTCTGAATCTATTCAGCAGATGGGTGTGGTAAATTTACAGGTTGTTAGTAGTACAGATTGAGTTTGTATTACAGTAGAACTTGGGAGCCCAATTGAGGCTGGGTTTTCATTGTGCTAGGCCCTGTACAAACCGAGTAAGAGACCATCCTTGCCCTAAAGAGCTTATTGATACAATGGTTTAATTTTACAACACATGCATTTAAACAAATATTGCAGATCAGTTAATTGCCGTTTTTCCTATTGATCACCACTGTTAGATCCCTTGGCCTTGAGGGAGGGATAGCCTTCAAAGCACATGGAAGTGAGGGAGTGTTCTCTGTAATGCAAGGATTTGGAGGTAGAGGAACCAAAAAGGAAAGAATAATTTGTTCTTAAAATATGAATTTTTATCCATTTATTTTCACCCCTGGCGGCAGCATTGCGTAGTAACAAAGTCAGTCCAGTCTACTAATCCTCAGACTGAAGGGTGGTGCCTTTGCTGTGATAGCAGGACCATTGTAGATGGAGTGGGAATATACAGCGAAGAGAACTAGCTTAGAGATTCATTAGTACCTGTTTCTGGATTCAGTGGAAAGGTCAGTTGGTCCATATGGAATATACAAACACATGGCCTCTTATCTTTCCTACAGATTTTATTTGGAGTCAGGAGGAGCCACAGAACATGGGTCCCTGGGCCTTTGTGTCACCAAGGTTTGAGAAGCAGTTGGCATGTAAGGTAAGGTTTACAGTAATCTTTTTAAATTGATGTTTGAGTCTTTAGATACTATATATATTTTGCTACCAGGAATTAGTAGTAATTAGTTTAATGTTCATAAACATAAAAACCCTTGAATGAGTGTAATATTCCAACTTAAGCTATTATATATGTTAGAGTAGTATCTAGTGGTCACAGCCAGAATTGGGGCCCTGTTGTGTGAGGTGCTCCACAAACAGTGAGAAACCCTGCCCCGAAGAGTTCACAATAGAAATAGACAAGATAAACAGGCCTCAAGTAGGGGCATAGGCACCTAATTCCATGGCTGTGGATCCCAAGTGGAGATATAGATGCCTCCTTTCAGCTCAGATGCCTTAGTCCCTTTCTGGCATGGGACGTTAGGCTACCTCACTCTAATCAGTGTTTCCTACTGGCTAGCTTAGGCAGCTGCCTGCTCAGAGTGCTGGCTTCTGTGAAGCCCTTTCTTAAGCATTTATCTCTTGCCATGCATTGTATAGGGGTGTGGGCACCTACTCAGGGTACAAATTCCACAAGGTGGCAGGGGAGCCTCAAGGCTAGGCACTGCAGTGCCAGAATCCCTTTAAGGATCTATCCCTAAGTGCCTTTCCCAAGGTCTCACAGCCAGTCAGAGGGAGAGCCAGGACTAGAACCCATATCTCCAGAATCTCAGTCTAAGGTCCTATTCAGTGAGCCACTCTCTCCTTAATGGTCTGAAACCCAGCTCTTTAGAAGATTACCTCTTCCCTTATGTCCCATTGTGGTGGTTAAGTTCTACTGGGGCACTTTTGCTCTCATTCTTGGAACTGAACTTTTTTGCAACCTTATGGGTCCTCCACTGTGAAATCTCCTTTGGGTGGACTGTCACCATGAATATTTTGGTCTTGGGGCATAGTTTACTCAGACAATCATCCCATTGTTCAGTTAGGGTGAAGCAGTAGCTTCCTAAATCATGTATACATAGGACTCAAGGATCCAGTGTTTGTGTTTCATTTATTTTGAGGCATTCAAATGCCATGGTGATAATGGCATAGAATCATGTTAAATGAGTAAAATCAATCTTAATCAGACATCCGTCTAAATCACTAATTTCCCCCCCCTTCCCCCGCTTGAACTTTAATTGCAGCTCCATCTTGTGAGTAGACCTCCCTTACCAGCCCCAGCAGTGGGCATTGGAACACTACACCAGCAGCAACAGGAAGACCTCCTTGCCAAAACTTTTGTCTAAGACCTTTCTACGTGGAAACCAGTTTCTTATAATATTTGTAAACGCCTTAAAAGGAAAACCCCTTGGCCTTTTCATCCTACAAAGGAAGAACAAATCAGGAACTGTTCTGGAAAGAGCAGACAGTTCTTTAAATGTACGAATACAACAAAACCCATAATGACCTCAGCCTATGTGTATTATGCAGAGGATAATTCTCAGTGTCCTTTGTATTTTTTTCATTATATAAAAACAAATCTGCAGTGAGATCAGTCAGTTAACTGGGAGATCAAATGTTTAATTTATACAGCATTATCCCACATAGCAGTACAAATCCATATTTCTTTGGTATTGTTCATTTGTGGGAACAGTTTTCCCTTGACTTTAAATTTAGATTTTTAAACCTCAGTGGATGTTTAAGAATTGAGTAATGCCTTCAACTATGGCATTTCTATAACAATAAAGTGTTTTTTGTTGGCATTTGAGAACCAGGTTTGATGGGTCTCAGTCTCTTTCTCTTTGAGTGGGCAGTGGTGGGGAAAAATACCACCACACTTGGGTTCCCTGATTGACAATTTCAGCAGAGAATTGAATGAGCCATGGACACAACTCTCTTCTCACCCCCTGAGCAGTGCCTCTGTGTCAGGGTTGAGTGTCAATGGCTGGGCAGTGTATGGGAAGATGATTGTGCTGGCTGCTTGTGTTTGTTCTGAGGATAAATGGAGAGCTCTAGTCTCCAGGACTGTGAAACCAGCATCTTTCTTCAACAAAAAATTCACTCACCCATTTTTAAAGAATTAGCCATTGCTTTCTGAGTTTTGATGTATCAAAATGGCTGTTTACCTTGTTAATTTCTGTTGTTCATATCCCAACACTCTTGAATATGAGACGTCAGACATTTAGTGCATGTATGTTACGAATTACACCTGGTAGGACACGCACACAACAGCTGCGAATTACACCTGGTAGGACACGCACAGTTCGAATCTAGGCTGAGGCACATAAACAAAGTCCACAACTGCCAAGTTCCCAAAAAACACCAAGTTTATTATGCTCGAGCGTGGTGCCCCCCTGCTAGCCAGGAGGGGACCCCGAATACAGATTATACAAGGTTATATACTTTTTAGCAAAGCATGTTGCCCTCGTGCATTGGAAACTTTAGCCAATAAACAAACCCTTTTCTTATCTACCACCTATCCCTGCTTGGTGCATTCCTCGTGCTAAACTAGTATGTTAATTACACAGCATGGTCCTAAAGCCATGCATCAGTAACTTTTATTATCAGGATGGGAGGCCTCACATCAAAGGCCGGGAGTTTAGGGACTGACAAAGAACAGATACTGGGAGTCAAGGCAGGCTGGAGACAAGGAGGAGGATTTTCACAGGAATGCAGTATCTAAGGAACACTCCTCTTGGTGCATGATGTGCTTGCTTTTAGACAATGGTGGGCCCCAAACCAAAATGGAGTCACATGTGCTAACTTTTCCTTAACATGTATTACTGTAATACAATACTAATTTTTCTCCCTATATTTCCATTTCCAAGCCCTTTTCTGTGCTGAATTCCGTAACTATTGCAATCTGAGATAACACATCTCTACTGTGCAGCTGTCTGGTCTTAGTGGACGAGAAATGTTGCTGCATTTGTTCATTAGTTTAGTTTAACTCTTGTCTTGGCTTTTTGAGAGAGATTTGAATAGCAGAAATACATGCAGATTATTTGATATCTAGCATTTGGAACATTGAATACAGCAGTTCTTTTTTTAATATAAAGGTTAAATGACTCCTTTGGCTTTTTTGGCTGGCACTTAGAAAAGTGTCACACAAATAATGCTATCGTAATATTTTGTTGAGCTCTTCAGTACTGTGACATAAGTTATAAGAGTTTCATAAGAAGTTCACGTTCAGTTTTTTTTTCCAGCTTTCACTAACTTATGTAAAACGTATATTTCAGTACCCATTCTCTTAAAAGTGAGCTCTGGGAACATGGAGAGAGATCTTCAATCACCAACATCTTATGTACTAAGTATAAAGTGCACACAGACATAAGAGATGTTGGACTAGATCGTAATCCCCAAATCTGCACATGGCTCTCACCCTTTTCATGTGGATAGTGGGGTGGTCTTCCACTGTACGCTTGCCACCCATGCCTTTGGAAGGTACTCTGTAGGGCTAAGCCCTGGTCTACACTAGGCCCTGGTCTACACTAGGACTTTAGGTCGAATTTAGCAGCGTTAAATCGATGTAAATCTGCACCCGTCCACACAATGAAGCCCTTTATTTCGACTTAAAGGGCTCTTAAAATCGATTTCCTTACTCCACCCCTGACAAGTGGATTAGCGCTTAAATCGACGTTGCCGGCTCGAATTTGGGGTACTGTGGACACAATTCGATGGTATTGGCCTCCGGGAGCTATCCCAGAGTGCTCCATTATGACCGCTCTGGACAGCACTCTCAACTCAGATGCACTGGCCAGGTAGACAGGAAAAGAACCGCGAACTTTTGAATCTCATTTCCTGTTTGGCCAGCGTGGCAAGCTGCAGGTGACCATGATGGAGTCCCAGAATCGCAAAAGAGCTCCAGCATGGACCGAACGGGAGGTACGGGATCTGATCGCTGTTTGGGGAGAGGAATCCGTGCTATCAGAACTCCGTTCCAGTTTTCGAAATGCCAAAACCTTTCTGAAAATCTCCCAGGGCATGAAGGACAGAGGCCATAACAGGGACCCGAAGCAGTGCCGCATGAAACTTAAGGAGCGGAGGCAAGCCTACCAGAAAACCAGAGAGGCGAACAGCCGCTCTGGGTCAGAGCCCCAAACATGCCGCTTCTATGATGAGCTGCATGCCATTTTAGGGGGTTCAGCCACCACTACCCCAGCCGTGTTGTTTGACTCCTTCAATGGAGATGGAGGCAATACGGAAGTAGGTTTTGGGGACGAAGAAGATGATGATGAGGAGGAGGTTGTAGATAGCTCACAGCAAGCAAGCGGAGAAACCGGTTTTCCCGACAGCCAGGAACTGTTTCTCACCCTAGACCTGGAGCCAGTACCCCCCGAACCCACCCAAGGCTGCCTCCTGGACTCAGCAGGCGGAGAAGGGACCTCTGGTGAGTGTACCTTTTAAAATGCTATACATGGTTTAAAAGCAAGCATGTGAAAGGATTACTTTGCCCTGGCATTTGCGGTTCTGCCTTTGCAAAAGGTTTCTGGGGAGGGCAGCCTTATTTCGTCCTTCATGGTAGGACACTTTACCACTCCAGGCCAGCAACACGTACTGGGGAATCACTGTAGAACAAAGCATTGCAGTGTATGTTTGCTGGCATTCAACCAAAATCCGTTCACGCGGTGGGAGGAGGCAAAATGCGACCTTGTAACGAAAGCACATGTGCTATGTATGTAATGTTAACAGCAAGGTTTACCCTGAAAGAGTGTAGCGACTGTTTTATAAAATGTGTCTTTTTAAATACCGCTGTCCCTTTTTTTTTCTCCACCAGCTGCATGCGTTTCAATGATCACAGGATCTTCTCCTTCCCAGAGACTAGTGAAGCTTAGAAAGAAAAAAAAACGCACTCGCGATGAAATGTTCTCCGAGCTCATGCTGTCCTCCCACACTGACAGAGCACAGACGAATGCGTGGAGGCAAATAATGTCAGAGTGCAGGAAAGCACAAAATGACCGGGAGGAGAGGTGGCGGGCTGAAGAGAGTAAGTGGCGGGCTGAAGAGAGTAAGTGGCGGGCTGAAGACAGGGCTGAAGCTCAAAGGTGGCGGCAGCGTGATGAGAGGAGGCAGGATTCAATGCTGAGGCTGCTGCAGGACCAAACCAGTATGCTCCAGTGTATGGTTGAGCTGCAGCAAAGGCAGCTGGAGCACAGACTGCCACTGCAGCCCCTCTGTAACCAACCGCCCTCCTCCCCAAGTTCCATAGCCTCCACACCCAGACGCCCAAGAACGCGGTGGGGGGGCCTCCGGCCAACCAGCCACTCCACCACAGAGGATTGCCCAAAAAAAAGAAGGCTGTCATTCAATAAATTTTAAAGTTGTAAACTTTTAAAGTGCTGTGCTTAAAGTGCTGTGTGGCATTTTCCTTCCCTCCTCCACCACCCCTCCTGGGCTACCTTGGTAGTCATCCCCCTATTTGTGTGATGAATGAATAACGAATGCATGAATGTGAAGCAACAATGACTTTATTGGCTCTGCAAGCAATGATTAAAGGGAGGAGGGGAGGGTGGTTAGCTTACAGGGAAGTAGAGTGAACCAAGGGGCGGGGGGGGTTCATCAAGGAGAAACAAACAGAACTTTCACACCGTAGCCTGGCCAGTCATGAAACTGGTTTTCAAAGCTTCTCTGATGCGTACCGCGCCCTCCTGTGCTCTTCTAACCGCCCTGGTGTCTGGCTGCGCGTAACCAGCAGCCAGGCGATTTGCCTCAACCTCCCACCCCGCCATAAACGTCTCCCCCTTACTCTCACAGATATTGTGGAGCACACAGCAAGCAGTAATAACAGTGGGAATATTGGTTTCGCTGAGGTCTAAGCGAGTCAGTAAACTGCGCCAGCGCGCCTTTAAACGTCCAAATGCACATTCTACCACCATTCTGCACTTGCTCAGCCTGTAGTTGAACAGCTCCTGACCACTGTCCAGGCTGCCTGTGTACGGCTTCATGAGCCATGGCATTAAGGGGTAGGCTGGGTCCCCAAGGATACATATAGGCATTTCAACATCCCCAACAGTTATTTTCTGGTCTGGGAATAAAGTCCCTTCCTGCAGCTTTTGAAACAGACCAGAGTTCCTGAAGATGCAAGCATCATGCACCTTTCCCAGCCATCCCACGTTGATGTTGGTGAAACGTCCCTTGTGATCCACCAGAGCTTGCAGCACTATTGAAAAGTACCCCTTGCGGTTTATGTACTCGGCGGCTTGGTGCTCCAGTGCCAAGATAGGGATATGGGTTCCGTCTATAGCCCCACCACAGTTAGGGAATCCCATTGCAGCAAAGCCATCCACTATGACCTGCACATTTCCCAGGGTCACTACCCTTGATATCAGCAGACCTTTGATTGCGTGGGCTACTTGCATCACAGCAGCCCCCACAGTAGATTTGCCCACTCCAAATTGATTCCCAACTGACCGGTAGCTGTCTGGCGTTGCAAGCTTCCAGAGGGCTATCGCCACTCGCTTCTCAACTGTGAGGGCTGCTCTCATCTTGGTATTCATGCGCTTCAGGGCAGGGGAAAGCAAGTCACAAAGTTCCATGAAAGTGCCCTTATGCATGCGAAAGTTTCGTAGCCACTGGGAATCGTCCCAGACCTGCAACACTATGCGGTCCCACCAGTCTGTGCTTGTTTCCCGAGCCCAGAATCGGCGTTCCACAGCATGAACCTGCCCCATTAGCACCATAATGCATGCATTGTCAGGGCCCATGCTTTCAGAGAAATCTGTGTCCATGTCCTGATCACTCACGGGACCGCGCTGACGTCGCCTCCTCGCCCGGTATCGCGTTGCCATGTTCTGGTGCTGCATATACTGCTGAATAATGCGTGTGGTGGTTAATGTGCTCCTAATTGCCAAAGTGAGCTGAGCGGGCTCCATGCTTGCCGTGGTATGGCGTCCGCACAGAAAAAAGGCGCGGAACGATTGTCTGCCGTTGCTCTGACGGAGGGAGGGGCGACTGACGACACGGCTTACAGGGTTGGCTTCAGGGAGCTAAAATCAACAAAGGGGGTGCCTGTACATCAAGGAGTATTTCAGGCAGGACTGCACGGAGGGTTCCAATAAGAAATGGTGCACCTAAGTTATCGTTGTTATTGGAACAAGGAGGTTAGCCTGGCCTCTGATTGATACATGGCTAGATTTACCTCGCTGCACCTTCTCTGTGAGTGACTGCAGTGTGACCTAGAGGAATGAGTCCCCTAGACAGGGGAGGAGGCAAATGAGTACAAAACAAATCTGGTCTATTTCTTGTTTTGACCCACTCCATCTATCTTTTACATCTTTGGCTGGCAGCAGACGGTGCAGAAGGACTGCATGCCATCCACATCTCATGGCTGCTCAGCAGAAGATGGTACAGTACGACTGCTAGCCATCCCCATCTCTTGCCTGCCTGGCAGAAGATGGTACAGTACGACTGCTAGCAGTCCGTATCGCCTGCCCGCTCACCATACGACGGTTCAATAGGACTGACTGCAGGACTAAAGAGAATGACCTGGTCAAGTCACTCCAAATTTAGTCCCTGTGCCCATGTCTGCCCAGGCGCTCCTGATCGACCTCACAGAGGCGACCAGGAGCACCTCAGACATGACGATGATGGCTACCAGTCGTACTGTACCGTCTGCTGCCACAAGGCAAGGGGTTGCTGCTACTGTGTAGCAATGCCGTACTGCGTCTGCCAGCACCCAGGAGACATAGGGTGACGGTTACCTGAGCGGGCTCCATGCTTGCCATGGTATGGCGTCTGCACAGGTAACTCAGGAAAAAAGGCGCGAAATGATTGTCTGCCCTTGCTTTCACGGGGGGAGGGAGGGAACGGGGGGCTGACGATATGTACCCAGAACCACCCCTGACAATGTTTTAGCCCCATCAGGCATTGGGATCTCAACCCAGAATTCCAATGGGCAGCGAAGACTGCGGGAACTGTGGGATAGCTACCCACAGTGCAACGCTCCGGAAGTCGACGCTTGCCTCGGTACTGTGGAAGCGCTCCGCCGAGTTAATGCACTTATGCACTTAGAGCATTTTCTGTGGGGACACACACACTTGAATTTATAAAACCGATTTCTAAAAAAACGACTTCTATAAATTCGACCTTATTCCGTAGTGTAGACAATACCCTAAGATACACATGATGGGGAGAGGTTAACAGCTCCAGGCAGGGATTTAGATTTTAAACTTCTGTTTTCACTGAAACATTTTTTCTGTTCAGTGGACTAGATTGTGGAGCCCTTACACAGGTGGGCACTAACATAAGTAATCCCATTGATTTTTAAAATTAAATTGCTTTTATCTCAAACAAGCATCACAAACTAATTTTCAGAACACTCCTGTATGAGGCACGTTTTTCTTCCATTTCATAGAAGTTAAGTGACCCTGCCTAACTTCAGAGGGAGTCTGTAGCAAGGCAGAATAGTACGTTGGAATTTGTGTCCAGACTATACCTTTGTCAGCAGTTGTTTAACATGTTACTTTGGCTGACAGAGCACAGCAGGAGCTTGTGACACTTTGTCTTCCTGGGCAGAGTACTTGTGGAATGTTGTGTTGCATTCTCCTGAGGTTAATAGCAACAATAACATTGGCCTTTCCAGTTTTCTTTAGGTATGCTGCATACAGTATTGCAACAGTAGATCTCAAACTTTTGCTAGTTATAATACAGTCAGTGTAAGCAAACACATCTAGTGTTCTTTACATTCTATCTGTTAGGCTCTGGGGAACTTTAGTCATATCTTAGTAAATGAGCTCCTGTTTTTTCTTGGAAGTCATAGCTGGACCAGTGAGTCTCCAGTGCTATGTAATCTACTGGCATCTACTCATTGCTCACAATTGGGACCGACTGCAGTGTGTACACTAACCTACCGCCTTCACTCAGCAAACCCTATTTGAAGTAGGGCACTTCAGAGTTCAGCCGTAGGGTACATTATCCCTTACTCCCCTGCTTTCTTTGCTCTCCTCTATTTAATACTGCATCAATATAGTACTTACTCACCTCATTTTCCCCCTTCTCTCCCCCCCCCCGCCAAAAGTGGGCTCTACATAATCTCCTTCCTCTACCAAGTTGACAGCGATTGTTTTGTCAATAACAAATTTACAGACACTTGCATGCATGAAGTCCAAATCCAGAGCTATGCCGAAGTCCCTACACTTTTCCTTGGGGGAACAGTCTCTGTTTATTGACCATCTTCCTACACTTTCCTCCCAGAAATCTTAGTTCTGTCCATTTCAGTGGAGTGAAGAGGATATGCTCATTTTCTATCCCTGTTTTGATTTCATATGGTAACAGTAGTACTGAAGCTTTTGAGCCATGGTGTAGGTTAATAGTTGTGTTTAAACCTATGTAGGCACTGTTCTATGTTAGCCATAAACACACAAAAAGACAACTCTCACTTCCTTGAAAAGCTCAGTGTTTGACAAAACAGACATCAAAATGAGGAGAGAATGGAATACACCACCTTTTCCTCCTCCTCCCCTCCCCAATTGGTTTTTAATTTATATGTATATTGTGCCCATTTGTGTCCATTGGAATCCTGTCTTTGAATTAAACTTGAGTTCCTTTGTTCTTTGTCACTTTATAGCTCTGCCCTAATTATTTATGCTTTTTGTTTTTACAGTGTTTAACCCTTTCCTTCCTTTTCACTGTGGTTGAGTTTTGTGGGATTTTCAAGCCTTCCTATGCCTGCCCCCAACCTCCCACATTAGGTGTAGCTATGGCTGTTAGGAGCTGCTGTCAGAATGACATTGAATGCAGTGAAGATTGGAGAAAAGGGGTGTTGTGTGGTCACACCAAAAAGAGTTTGCAGATCCTGCTATTGTCCAACTGCATGTAGGCTAGGTTTTTTAAAGAAGCCTACCGTTAGGCTCCCACATCCTGTTAAAATTCAATGGAGGTTTGGCACTTTTGCTCTTATATCCCTTAAAGTAGGAGTAATAGCTGTGTTTGTGTGTTTCTAAGCAGGAAATGACTGAGGGTGGGGATCTATATTATATTTCTTTAACTTTGTAGCAGGAATCCAAACAGCAGGAAGTTGAGGTAGGTCGAGAAACTCTACCCTAGACAGGTTTCAGAGTAACAGCCATGTTAGTCTGTTTTTGCAAAAAGAAAAGGAGTACTTGTGGCACCTTAGAGACTAACCAATATATTTGAGCATGAGCTTTCGTGAGCTCATGAAAGCTCATGCTCAAATAAATTGGTTAGTCTCTAAGGTGCCATAAGTACTCCTTTTCTGTCTACCCTAGACAGAGGCTATTGCTGAAAAATTCTTGGTCCCTGTTGAAAGAAAGCAAGTCTGGTGCTGGTTATGGCAGCAAGGCTTGAGGAAGACTCTCCCCTTCCAACCAGGTTTCATCATAGCACAGAAAACCTATTCTCTGCACCTTAAGTCTAGAACGTGGGCTGCCTGTATCTAGGGCTCGCTGCCCTAGGGCTGTGACTCCCCAGCTCGGGTATGCCTAGCACTACACCTTGCTGCGCTAGTGTGACTATAAATAGCCGTTTAACTGCCTTGGAGGTAGGGCTGGGCTGGGTTGCCTAGGTAGCTCCTGCCCTTAAAGCTGTGGTTATGCTGCTATTTATATTCCTACCGCCTCAAGAAGATGCGTGCCTGCACCAGGGCATCACCCTCGCTTGTAATGCAGACAGAGCCTGTGGTCTCCTTCTACTTAGTCTCACAGCACCCCGGGGAGGGCGGCTGCCGCAGAGCAGGGACTTGAGCCGGGCTGTGCCCCAGCCTAGCACATTCACCCCAGGGGGCGCCCAGCCCGGGAGGTCTCAGGGTGAAACGTAAATAGCAACGCCTCCCCTGGCCTCCTGACATGGGGGGAACCGGTTTGTGCCCCTCTAGCACCCCCCCCCCATCGAGTTCGCGGGGGCGGGGGGCGGAAGCAGGGGCAGAGCCCTGAGTCGCCGGGGCACAGACTCCTCCAGCCCCGCGGCGGCGGAGAGAGAGCGCGAGCTTCTCCCGGGGCTGCGGGGGAGGAGAGCGAGCTCCGGCGGGAGCCAGGACGCGGGGAGCGAGACAGGGGAAAGCGAGCTCCGGCCGGGGAGGGGGGCATGTTCCGGGGTCGGAGTTAAATGTCTGTGCACGCTCCCATCATGGGCCCCTTTCCCTCCCTGTCGCATGGGACCTCCCCGCCCCGCCATGTGTGGACGCTCCCCGCCTGAAGGAGGCGCAGACCTTGACCTCTGACCCGCTGGGGATGACGCGTTGGGTCCTTTAACGTGTTTAGGCGACGTCCCCGCGCCTGAGCCATCTGCCCCGGTCCGCTTAACGGGTCAAGGAATGGAGTCATTTTGGCGGGGTGAAGGGTCCTTCCCGGAAAGGGGAATGATGCCTGTTGTCCCGGGTCCCGCCCCTCTCCCAGACTCCCACACGTACACTGCTCAGGAAGTGGGTGGCCACGGCGCTGCCTGATCCGTTACCGGACCGGTAGAGGGGAGGGGTCCTGATTGTCCCTGCGTCGCGGAACAGGGCTGGCAGTCACGTGACTGGCAGCGGCCGGCGCCTCGAGCGAGGAGGGGGCTGCAGGGGGAGGGGAAGCCCGGACTCCCCTCGGCCAGGCAGGCCCCCGCCGCCATGGGCAGTGAGTATCGGGCGGAGAAGCGGGATCCGACGGGCGGCGACAGAGGAGGCTGGGGGAAGGGGCGATCGGGGCCACGGACACCAGGTGTGCGGGTGGGGGCGCCCTGAGGGACAGACAGACACCAGGGTGGGCGCCTGGGGGCGCCCTGAGGGAGGCGGGGACGGACGGACCGACGGCTCCCCGGGCTGGGCGTCTGGGGGTGACCTGTCGGAGGGACGGACGGACCGAGGGCAAGAGGCGACCGGAAGGGGGCTGACTGACAGACACTAGGCTGGAGTGAGGGGCGATCTGGGCAACAGAGAGACCCTCGGCTGAGGCGTATGGGGCAATCCAGCGGGAGGAACAAGCCTTGGCTGTAGGGGGATGGTACAGGGGAGTTGTGGCCGGCGAGCGGGAGGCTGTGACTTGGAAGGGACGTGTGGGAGGATTGGCCCAGGGGTGGCTGTAGAATGTGCTGGGAGAAGTTGGGGGTGACCATGTCCATGAGGGCGTGATTCTGCCTGGCTAAATGCGCTGGGGAATAATACACCTGTCCCAGGCAAGGGGAAACGAATCATTAGGGCTGTGGATCTTTCTGTGGGTTTGTCCAGCTTGCCTGTTCTGCGCAGGTCAGGAGGCTTTGACCACACTGGCCTTTGCCCTTGCCTGCTGAAGTGCCACCCGTGGCCATGTGGGGCCATGCCTGTTAGTGACACCATGCTTGTCCAAAAAGAAAAGGAGTACTAGTAGCACCTTAGAGACTAACCAATTTATTTGAGCATGAGCTTTCGTGAGCTACAGCTCACTTCATCGGATGCACTGGTTAGTCTCTAAGGTGCCACTAGTACTCCTTTTCTTTTTGCGAATACAGACTAACACGGCTGCTACTCTGAAACCATGCTTGTCCAATAAGACTGCCTGAGATCCCCTGCACGGGAGCTCTGGCCTTGCTCTATGTGTACTGTGTGTTTGTATGTACTGAACAGGCTGAAGCAACAAACTGAGAGAAGAAGAATATGGTTCGAAAATTGAAATCTCATTCTGACTGTTTAATTTCCAAATTTCTGTTCGCTGTCAAGCCAACATAATCCAGCTAATCTGTTGGCACCTGTTGGATTTTTGTAGGATCTTCTGGCCTTAGTTTACCAACAATGGAATCATTTCAACTTTATAAATGAAACATGTCTTTTAATGGCCTGTCTTATGATTTCATGGCGCCAAGTATTAAAGTGTAAAAATACAGCCTAATAGATTAGAAAATAAGAAAAAGGGATCATTTCAGTTCTGCCTGCATATTTGTGTGTGGGTGGATTGGTGACTTGATCTTTGCTGATATTCATGGTACCTACTGTGTCTTCTTATAATGCACATGCTTTGGAGGCCAAAAAAAAATTTTAAAAAAATCATTCTTTGCTCTGGAATTTGTTCCAATAAAAGGGATCATACTGTCTAACTTGTTCACTCTTTCTCAGTTAGAAATATTAGGCAGAACCACGTCAAATGATAAAGGAACTAAAATCCCACACTGCTCTGATTACATCTAGTATTTTAGAGAGCTTAAAATGACAGGTGTTTCTTTTAAGTGACTACTTTGGGAAACTCCATTCTATTATATGATTTAGGATGATTTTTTTCCCTCTGCATATTTTAGTGCTATTATAAATCAACATCTTGTCTCTGTATTTACCTAACATGGAAAGATAGCAGATATTCATCTTCAGTTAATGTTTAAGTTCCAGCTTACTGTCATTATTATATATAATACTTCCTTTCATGAGTATAAAAATGACACCAAGTCAAATCTGAAGGAAAATTCAGACCTTGTTAGTAAAAACCATTAAATTCCATCTCAAACTTTTGCCATGTTTTGTCATGAATTTGCAGATAGTGGTAAGAGTATGAATTTATGTATGCAACTCATTTTTTGAATGTCATACAAGTAGTTAATGTGCATATTTAAAGGGCTGAATCCTAGGTAAGAAAGTGAGTGCTGTAATATGTAACAGTTCACTATGATTCAGCTTGAAAAACTTATTTTATTTATTTTTTTCTTTAAACAGTTAAATTTTTAGAAGTTATTAAGCCTTTCTGTGCAGTTTTACCTGAAATCCAGAAGCCTGAAAGAAAGGTTAGTGCTGTGTTTTGATTTTTGCTTGTATTGGGTGAATTCATAGATTATTTTAGGGATAGAATTCATAGATTATTTTGTGAGGGGACTCAGTCACTGGGTCCCCGTCACTCAGTAGACAATTGTGAGGGGACTCAGTCACTGTGTCCCTGGGTGTTTTAAGCCTCCAGAGCCTGAATAGAGCCAAGCCAACACCCCATCCTTGGGGTTCTTAAGTATGCTCTTGGGGTGCAAACCTTCTGTCTAGCACCCCCTACTGAGGGCTGGAATCAGCTCTTTAGCCCCTGGACTCAGTGCTGACCATTCAAACTCCTCCATAGGTTAAGCATACCCACTTCCAGAACTCCACCCAAAGGTGTGAGCCTTCTGGGTTACTGTTTGACAGTGCAAGGAGGCCTATGGCAAGTATAAAGCAGGTAACAGTCGCTTTGTACACATCTAATACCATTGCTCTTTTACTTAACAGATAAAGCATGTGAGTACAGATCATTTTGCAGTGTCCCTCTCTAGCTCACCTGTCCCTAGGGAGTCCTTGTGGTTCCTCAGTATTCAGGGATGTAGTCACGGTCCCTAGCCTCATCAGCTCCCTATATGTTGGATTGCTTCTCCCTCCTCTTGAGCTGGAGAAAATTGTCACCAAAGATGCTCCTTTTTTATAATTTTCCAGTCTGTTCTGTTGGGTGACTCCCTCATCAGCCTCAACAGGTGACCAGAAACCCTTACCATGTTTGTGGCCAGGCTACCTTTGCCTTTGAGTTCAGACTTGAAAAAATGGTTGGCAGCCATCTCTTTGTCATGTAGATGGACAATCCTAAAATTTAACAATTCTGTTGATAGCTGTATGCCAGCACATCTCAGGAATTATAGTTCAAGATGGAGGTTAAAAGACAGTGGGAATGTAAAGACGGTAAGACCAGCCTTACAATCAAATGGAGTTTACAGTCTGATACAGGTACTTGCAAAGACTTCATAATCTCACACAGAATACATAAATTGTCAGTGTCTGTGTGTGTTGTATGCTTTACACTTACCACTTGGCCCCTGGAATAGGTAAACCAGAAGTCTCTCACCTTTGGGTGTAATTCTAGGAGTGGGTGTATTTAAGCTATGAGGGAGTATAAATGGTTTGTACTGTGCCCAAGGGCTGGACAGCAGGCTCCAGCTGTTAGGAGGGCATCCCTGGGGTGCAGTCTGGGAGCTGGGGTACCACTGAGCCCCCTAACCCTGGGCTTCCTCTCACACTGTACTGCTGTGACAAGCTGCAGAGCCCTCCAGCCTGCACTTTTACCAGCATACATACAGGTAGGGCCACACCCAGCTGCAGTTACATGCGGGCTCTCTGACTAGCCCCTGCATAGGAAGGCTACAGTTAAGGCAACTCCCAGCTCCCCAGATGTGCACCCCCTCTGGAGTATAAATCCAAAATTATACCGTCTTGCGCTGTACAGCGTAAGTTCATAAAATTCACCCTCTCCCTCAATGTGGAGAGGAATATGCAACAGCCTTTGCTCCTGAGTTATGATTCCCAGCCACTTCATTCCAACTCACTGGTTTAGATAAAGCAAAAACAAGTTTATTAACTACAAAAGATAGATTTTAAGTGATTATATGTGATGGCAAATAGATCAAAGCAGATTACCTAGCAAATAAACAAAAAAATGCAAATTAAGCTTAATATACTAAATAGATAGGATGTGAATAGCAGATTCTCACCCTAAGAGATGATACGAGCAGGCTGAAGATTTTTAAGGGCAAACTGCACTTGCTTTACAGCTTGGAATCCCTATGTGTTTCATTCATAGGCTAAAAGTATCTTTGGTCTGAGTCCAGCACTTCCCCCAGTTCAGTCTTTGTCCCTTGGGTGTTTCCAGGAGTCTTCTTGGGTGGGGAGTGAAGAACACCAAATGATGTCACTCCCTATCTTTTATAGCTTTTACGTATGGTGGGAACTCTTTGTTTCAAAGCTTGGTTCCCAGACCAGTCTGTGGAAAAATACTGACATCCCAAGATGGAGTCTAGAGACATGTGGTCTCATCACATGTCCAGTAGAGTCATAGCAGCCATTACTTGGAGGCTGTCTGTAGCATTTTCAGGAAGGCTTCCCGGGTGGGAGATAAGCTTCTCCTAAGGCCTGTTGTTTTTTCCTAATGGTCCATTGCCCTGAATAGGCCCTTTCCCACCCACTGTCTAGACTGAAAGCATCTTGTCTAGTGGGCATTACCCAGGTGTAACTACATTTGAAGTACAGGTACATAGTTAACATTCTTAACTTCAGACACAAAAATGATACATGCAGACAAATAAGATAATCGTATTCAGCAAATTATAACTTTCCCAATGACACCTCACATGATATATCTTGCATAAAATACATCAGAATTATTCTATAATTGTATCATAATAATATCACTGTGAAGAATTTGGCATGCAGTGTCATAGAGGGTCTGTGTCCCAAGAGTTGCCTAGGAACTCGAAGACTGTAGCAGTGGCTGGGCACTGGAGGCTTAAAATGCCCAGGAACTCAATGGCTGGGTTCCCTTTCAGCAGTCTAATGAGTGTCAGAGAGGGGCACTCGACTGAATCTGACACCTATTATCAAATTGAGCAAATCAACCCTTAAATTCTGTTTTTTGAGCAAAGCAGATCAAACTCCTTGAGTCTCTCGCTTATAAGGCATGTTTTCCTTTAATAATTCTCATGACTCTTTTCTCTGAACCCTCTGCAATTTATCAACATCCTTCTTGCATTGTGGACACCTGAACAGGATGCAGTATTCCAGTAGGGGTCACACCAGTGTCAAATACAGAGGTAATATAACCTCCCTACTCGTACTCAATATTCCCCTGTTTATATAACCAATGGTTGTATTCACCCTTTTGGCCACAGCACTGCACTGGGAGCTCGTGTTCAGCTGATTATCCCCATGACCCCCAAGTCTTGGTTCCCAGAATAGAGTCCCCCGTCTGAGGCCTCATGTCTTTGCTCCTAGATGTAGTACTTTACATTTGACTGCATTAAAATGCATATTGTTTACCCTCATCCAGTTTGCCAAGTGTTATAAAATCACAGACGATTAGGGTTGGAAGAGATCTCAGGAGGTCATCTAGTCCAACTCCTTGCTCAAAGCCGGACCAACCCCAACTAAATCATCCCAGCCAGGGCTTAGTCAAGCCGGGCCAGTGATCCAGATTATACTGTACCAGTGCCTCTTCATTATTTACTACCCCCAATCTTTGTGTCATCTGCAAACTTTATCAGTAAGGATTTTGTTTTCTTCCAGGTCACTGATCAGTTTCTAATATGTGTGAAAGTTGCATCCAGTCCTCCTCCCAATTAAATCAGTTTCTCATTGTATTCCGTGAGAGCAAGAAATGTGCTTTTCTCTTTCTATTCTTTTCTCTCTCATGAAAAAGCATCATTTGTGAGTTTTGATTGGATATGTTAATATTGTAATTACAGTAGTAATTATAGTAGTAGTAATTACTACTAGTTATAAACAGATAGCTGTGGTTCATATTTCCCTGGTATGCATAGTTAAAATCTGTTTGAACAGGATGTTTTCTAAACTAAGAACTTGAACAGACTGAAAACACTGTGAGGAGGACACTTATGTCACTCATTTTGCACCAACTGTAGGTGAGAAAATGTCAAAGGAGTGAAGTGTCCAGGCATATCTGATCCGATAACTTCGTGTTGTTTCAGTACTTGTTGTTTCTGGCGGTAGTACCTGGATGGCCCTTTTCTGTGTCTGGCCTATGGCCTCAGAAAGCTCATTTCCTTTTTCCTTTCGTGTCAGACTACAGCTAAAGAAACTTTTCTTACTTTTGTGGCTTGAGGGTGTACTGGGTGATACAAAGCTGTGTTTTCTTTGATACTGAAGTGTCGTCATAGTCTTGTAGAGCCAGAGGGAATATGGATTTTAGTTATCACACAAGGTGCCTTAAAATATGAGTGCAAAAAAGATGGCGGACTACCCTAAACTATTGGAAAAAGGTGGTAGGATCCTTGAAGCTAATAGTTTTCCCCATTGTTTTTCAGGTATGTTCTGGGAGGTGTGTGCTGGGATGTTCTTTTTTTAGGCCATTGTGTTGCTTTTCTGCCCCAATCCCTCTTACATTAATGTATCATAGATAATTATATACATTCCACTAATGCCAGTGTAAGTTAGATTGTGTAACTCAACAGCTAGCTTACATATTGGTATTCTTCAAGTATTACATAGGAACTTCACTACTGTCACATTAGATATATCAGATAATCCGTGTTAAACATCAGTCAGTGTTAGAAATCTACTGTTACGGTTGAATACTCTGGCTCTGAACTCTACATGATGTAGCATTTTATGTCATAGAATATTATTATATTATGATCTCTAAATATGTAGTGTTAACACAGGTTTGTGATTAATCCACTTTTTCTAAATTCTGTTTTATAGATCCAGTTCAGAGAGAAAGTACTATGGACAGCTATTACACTATTCATTTTCTTAGTGTGCTGTCAGGTATGTACCTGTTTACATGTGCATGCACGCACATAGGCACACCCCCCCCCTTTCTGTAAGACATGCAAGAGGATATAATGTTTGTTTTTAATGTTGGAGTAGTGAGGATTCCTTGTATATCTGTACCAGTTCAGTTACTTTGTAATTTTACATTAAACGTTTAAGTAGTTCTGTCAATGAAACTTGCTCTTGTGAAGCATCCTTTGTTAAAATTCATACGGTTTTCCCCCACAAAAATTAACTTCTTGTTACACCCTAATTTTCGGACCTTAGAAGGGCGTTGTGAACTTGAAATCTAGTCTCATTTGAAAAATAAATTAAAAGTAGTTTCAGGTTTCACACCTACCCTTGATTTCCTCTGACAATTTCTTTGATTTTACTATATCATCTTTCCTCTTTATTTAACAATTATATATGTTTCTCTCCTTTGTTACTGTGTGTGAAACACCCATACAAATGGGGGACGCTGATAATAGAGTAAAAAGTGAAACTACGTACAAAGTGCTGCCAAATTCACACAGTAAACAAACTGAAAAATAGATTTGTCTTTTTAATCTTATAACTAAGACGTTAGTTGTAATAGTAAGTTTTTAAAAAAATAGAAGCGTGATTGTTTTAAATTTAGCCATGCTTTTAACAAGATGGCACAGTATATGGGTTGCAAACTCTACAAGGAAATAGTTCTTTAAATACTGTTTCAGTTTAAATATAAAAAATGGAATGGAAATATGGATAGAGATGTTAGTTACTAAAAAGCAAGCGTTTACAAATTTAAGTAGTGTTTGTAAAACACAGGCCAAGAATCATTAAAACCTAAATTTGGAGCCTAAGTTAACCTGAGAACATCTCATTGCATGAAGTTAATATAAATGTCCATTTAAACCTTTTTGTACATGGTTTTGCAGCGCTTTTAAATTGCACTTTAAAACATTGATTCTGAAATTGTAGTGTATAAAATAACCATTCTAGAGCCACTGAGTAATGGGTATATTCAAGTGATCCACAAAATACAGTCTGTAAGTTTTTGAACAGCGAAAGGCTATTTAGAGGCCAAAGGAAGTCTTCTTTTAAAATTGGCTTGTTTTCTTTTGGGGAGCCATTAAAATGTTTGTCTGAGATGGAAGAACATACTATTTCAGCACTGTGTAGCTGCTAAATGTATATTAAATGTAGACTTTGAATAGTGGAAGCTTTACAAGGATTACAATGGTAAAATAGGGAAGAAACAAGTATAGACTGATTTTCAGTAAGTAGTTTAGTTTAGAAGAATGTAGATTTCAGTCTGACAAAATTCCTGGGACACATTTTTTCCATAATTGAGGTAGGTTCCAAAAGAGCTAATACCTCATCAATAGGGCCCTACCAAATTCACAGTCCATTTTGGTCAATTTCATGGTCTTAAAATTTTAAAAATCATAAATGTCATGATTTTAGATATTAAATCTGAAATTTCATGGTGTTGTGACTGTAGGGGTCCTGAGTCAAAAAGGGACTGTGAAGGGTTGCAAGGTTATTATAAAGGGGTTGTGGTGTTGCCACCCTTCTGCACTGCTGCTGGCAGCAGTCCTGCCTTCAGAGCTGGGTGGTTGGAGAGCAGCAGCTGCTGGCCAGGAGCCTAGCTCTGAAGACAGCGCTGCTGCTGTCATCACAGCAGCACAAAAGTAAGGGTGGCAGGGCGTGGCCTTCAGAGCTGGGCACCTGGCCAGCAGCTTCTGTTCTCCGGCCACCCAGCTCTGAAGGTAGCGCAGAAGTACTGCGACCCCCCTACAATAACCTTGAGACCCCTCCGCATGATCCCCTTTTGGGTTGGGGTCCCCAGTTTCAGAAACACTATTCTCCCCCATAAAATCTGTATAGTATAGGGTAAAAGTAGACGAAAAACCAGATTTCACAGCAGAGACCAGATTTCAGTCCGTAACGTGTTTTTCACAGTCATGAGTTTGGTAGGGCCCTACTCATGAAGGGTTAACGAACTGCTTCCAAAGAGTAGCATAAGAAGAAAAAGAAAAGATTTTTGAACCAACAAACGAATCAGTAACAGATCATTTTTATCTGTTAAGCTTTAGAAGATTTGATGATGTGTGCAATTCTCCATCATAGAGAATTATGCAAAACTTGTATGTGCAGTGGAACCTCAAAGGTAATGAACGCCAGAGTTACGGACATACTGGTCTGCCGAACACCCTGTGAAACTGGAAGTCCTCAATCAAGCAGCAGTGCAGACCAAAAAAAAAACAACAAATATTGTACTGTGTCAGGGCTTCAGCCACTGGGGGACTGGGCTGCAGCCCAGAGGTGGGAGGTGTCAGGGCTCTGGCGGGGGTGGTGCTCGTGGCTTCTGACCCTCTTGAGCACCTGGACTCAGGGCTTTAGACTAGGGGGGTAGCGCTGGGGCTTAAGGCTTCAGCCCTGCGGGGGCTGCTGGGACTCAGGGCTTCAATTATGAGGGGAACGCCGGTTTCAGCCTCAGTGCTCTCCCTGTAGCTAAAGCCCCGAATCCCCTTCTGTCCCCCACAGCTGAAATCAGGAACAGAGCTGCGGGGCTGAAGCCCAGATCCCAGCATCCCCTTCGGGGTTGAAGCCAGAACAGAGTCATGGGGCTGAAGCCCCAGCGCTCCACCCAGGTCTAAAGCCCTGAGCCCTCAGCCAGGAGCCCTGGTGGCCCGTAGGGTCAGAAGCACCAACTTCCTTCTCCCAGCACTGAATCCTGGCTGTCCCCCTCCCATTCCCCCCAGCGCTGTGGCTGCAGTCCCAACTCCCCCGCTGAAGTCCATAACGTCTTGTTCAGAGTTACAGACCATTTCAGAGTTATGGGCAATCTCCATTCCCAAGGTATCCGTAACTCTGAGGTTCTACTGTAGTCAAAACTTAAAACTGTTTCCTAGTATCTGTAGGGACCAAATTATATATGCAGAAATCCTGCATCATATGGTATCAAGACTGAGAGGACAAGTAACAGTACATGGTGAAGGTGTATAAGCCAAAGGAGGCCCCGGTACAGTCTGGAAAGTAAGTGGAGTTAAGACGGAATAATCATTGTTCATGATGTTTTTAGAATAAGATAATCTGAACCAATAAAAAACAGTTCCAGGTAAAGTAGAACAAAATTCTAATCTACATCAAGAGTTCCTGGCCTGTACTGTTAAAACAGCAGCAAGAGAGTATGCCTTCTCTCAAACAGGATGACTGGGCAACAAAATGGCAGATGAAATTCAGTGTTGATAAATGCAAAGTAATGCACATTGAAAAATATCATCCCAGCGATACATACAGAAATGATGGGTTCTAAATTAGCTGTTACCTCTCAAGAGATCTTGGAGACATTGTGGATAGTTTTCTGAAAACATCCACTCAATGTGGAGCGGCAGTCAAAAAAGCAAACAGAATGTTGGGAATCATTAAGAAAGGGATAGATAATAAAACAGAAAATATCATATTGGTTCTATATAAATCCATGGTATGCCCACATCTTGAATACTGTGTGCAGATGTGGTCGTTCCATCTCAAAAAAGATATATTGGAATTGGAAAAGGTTCAGAAAAGGGCAAGAAATATGATTAGGGGTATGGAACGGCTGCCATGTGAGGAGAGATTAATAAGACTGGGACTTTTCATCTTGGAAAAGAGACAACTAAGGGGGGATATGATTGAGGTCTGTAAAATCATGACTGATGTGGAGAAAGTAAATAAGGAAGTGTTATTTACTCCTTCTCATAACACAAGAACTAGGAGTCACCAAATGAAATTAATAGGCAGCAGGTTTAAAACAAACAAAAGGAAGTATTTTTTCACACAACGCACAGTCAACCTGTGGAACGCCTTGCCAGAGGATGTTGTGAAGGTCAAGAGTATAACAGGGTTCAAAAAAGAACTAGATAAATTCATGGAGGATAGGTCCATCAATGTCCATTTGCCAGGATGGGCAGGGATGGTGTACCTAGGCTCTGTTTGCCAGAAGCTGGGAATGGGTATCAAAGGAATGGATCACTTGATGATTACCTGTTCTGTTCATTTCCCTTGGGGTACCAGACATTGGCCATTGTTAGAAGACAGGATACTGGACTAGATGGAACTTTGGTCTGACCCAGTATGGCAGTTCTTTTGTTCTTCTGATCTGTTTGATATATGGTATCAAAACTCGAAAGGTGAAGTTAATTACCATGCTGGCTTTTATTGACTTAAATTTGTGGTTGTTTCCATTCATGGTACTTTTCAGAGTTAAATGATTTTAAATATTTCATTTCTGTGGTTGGGGAATTAATCATTGGTGAAAATATTTGTATTAAGTTTTCTGCTATGTCTCTTAACTGTAAAGAAACACAATATTAGGACCCAAAGGTAAAATTAAGTTAGCAACTGAATGCTTTCTGTTTTCATTTTCAAATCTGAAAACTTTTTATTTTTATATATTCATCGAAAGCTCAAACACTCTGATGCAAAAATGTCAGTGAAATACAAAACCAATAAAATTTACTATTTTATTGTCTTCCTAACACATGAAGACCAGTATATTTAATTTGTACAGGTTATTAAATATGTCTCTCTCATATTGTGCTTTGGGTTTTCCTCAGAGGATTATATTGCTTGTCGTATAAATTTTATGCTCTGGTTTTAATGTCCGAAACATGAAGAATATTGGAATAAATTATCCAAAGCAATGTATCTATAACCTGAAACCAGTTCAGGATTACTCTTTATAGTATGTATTTGTTTGTACTTTATGCAGTCTAGCTTTACAGAGTAGTCTAGACGTTTAGTACTACACATATCTTTACAGATACCTTTGTTTGGAATCATGTCATCAGACTCTGCAGATCCTTTCTATTGGATGAGAGTAATTCTTGCATCAAACAGAGGTTAGTAAATTAGTCATCTCTTCACTGTTTTTCTCTCTGGTATTCTATTAATTTAAACTAGTATGATTGACAATTGATAGACATTAAACTGATTTTCAAGTATTTGATTTCATGGAGTCTAGGAGTCAGAATTAAGTACTTTGTGAGTGTTTAGGACAGATGTAATACTTTAAATTCATAACACTTTTCAAAAGCCAATACAGGTATCTCCTATTTTGAAAATAGCATAGGAATTTGGCATCATCTGAGGAGCAAATGAAATTCAGCTTGATGCTCTACTTTTGGAAAGAGTATCTCAAATATGTATGGCAGGTAACCTACCATATGAATAAATGATTCCCACTTATTGATAATACTAGTTTACACTTTGAGATGCTTGGAGTAGAAGGTGATTTATAAATACTAGTGAATTAAACCACAAAATACAACTACAAAATAGATGAGCAAATAATTTTACAGGTCTGGAAACTGAAGGTAGAG
Source organism: Caretta caretta (assembly GCF_965140235.1). Classification (NCBI taxonomy): domain Eukaryota; kingdom Metazoa; phylum Chordata; order Testudines; family Cheloniidae; genus Caretta; species Caretta caretta. The sequence continues at coordinate 340,446,056 of NC_134206.1, read as the reverse complement.
AGGTTGAGGCTTGCTCGAGATCACAGTGCACCTGTGACAGAGCTGGGATTAGAACTCCTAGCTCTGAGTCCTTCTCTCAGTTGTTCAGATCATGCTGCCTCTATTGCTAATTCTTGTTCTGTTTTGTTGATTTGTATCTGTTCTCAGTCTGCAGCAGTTTAGGTCTTTTTTTTTTTTTTTTTTTAAATTAACTTTGCTGATAGTTTTATGTGACAGTATATTAATTCATTGCAAGTGAAAGAAGGGTAATCAAACTTGTCAGGGCTGTCTTTGTTTCTCATTTGCACAGTGCCTGAAGTAATGCTGTCCTGAGCCCCAAGCGATGCCTCTAAATGATACTGCAATGTAAATATTTGGCTTGCATATATATTTTTTTCAGAATATTATCTCCTTTTAATCACTTTATACACACACACGTACACACACACAAAGATAAATTAAAAAGCTGACTTGATATACTGTGTACAGATGTGGTCCCCTCATCTCAAAAAAGATATACTGGCATTAGAAAAGGTTCAGAAAAGGGCAACTAAAATGATTAGGGGTTTGGAACGGGTCCCATATGAGGAGAGATTAAAGAGGCTAGGACTTTTCAGCTTGGAAAAGGAGACTAAGGGGGGATATGACAGAGGTATATAAAATCATGAGTGGTGTGGAGAAAGTGAATAAGGAAAAGTTATTTACTTGTTCCCATAATATAAGAACTAGGGGCCACCAAAAGAAATTAATGGGTAGTAGGTGTAAAACAAATAAAAGGAAGTTCTTCTTCACTCAGCGCACAGTCAACCTGTGGAACTCCTTGCCTGAGGAGGTTGTGAAGGCTAGGACTATAATAGGGTTTAAAAGAGAACTGGATAAATTCATGGAGGTTAAGTCCATTAATGGCTATTAACCAGAATGGGTAAGGAATGGTGTCCCTAGCCTCTGTTTGTCAGAGGGTGGAGATGGATGGCAGGAGAGAGATCACTAGATCATTACCTGTTAGGTTCACTCCCTCTGGGGCACCTGGCATTGGCCACTGTCGGTAGACAGGATACTGGGCTGGATAGACCTTTAGTTTGACCCAGTATGGCCATTCTTATGTTCTTATGATATGGCCTATTTGAATCAAAATTGTAAATGTTTTTGTTCTTCCTCATAGTTAAGATTTTGACTATGAAAACAATATAAAATGTTGAACTGGCCACATACTAATTTTGGCTCTTTGAAACATTGAGCATTTGGACCAAACAGTTAAACTGGCAACATGCTCGGAAAGAAGAGACTTTCCTATGATTCGCTGAAGGATGGATAAACCTTCAAAAAGTCAAAATTTATAATGCTGGCTTAGAACCAAATGTGTAATAGCTTTGGGAGATTTTATTGAATTATTTTTTTAATAGCTTTGGAATCTACTGTATTATAAATGCAGTACACCCTGGGAAGTGTTATGAGCTTCAAAGGACTATTTCACACAAAGTGCCAGAGAAGAATGAATTTTTGGGACAACGCAGTTAAAAAGGGGTTTTCCAGGAAATCTCTGTATGCCCCTGCTGGTTATGTAAGAACTCATCCTTTTGAAGCTTCCCCCTGAGGAGAGGTGACCGGCAGACATGAGGACGCTATCAAAGGCCCAAACTGTATAAAGGAAAGGATGAATGAGCTAACAGCTGTTATGATCTTGTAACCCCAGAAAAACCCTGTGGTGGGATTTGAAGGACTGATCACCTGCCAGACCCCTTGTTGGAGTTGGGACGATCTCTAGTAAACTTATTAGCATGTGTTTAGGTCCTTTTATTGTTTTTCATGTTTTTTCTTTTCTGTAATGCTTTCACCTTAAGTATAAATGTGCTCACTTAGAAAGGGCTGTGTGGTAACTTCTAAGTGCGTGCAATTATGCTGGGTATAGCCTCGGAGGAGAAAGCAAAGCAGGCCAGCTCATGCAGTCTGACTTTCTGGGTAACTCACGTTGTAAGCAGGGAACTGTGCAGTCTGGAAAAACCCCAGTCAGGATGGGGAGAGACATGGGTCTCTACCCAAGAGAGCTGACAGCTAGAGAGCCAGAAGGCTAAAAGTAGTTTCAGGAGAAGTAGCCCTGAATTATTACAGACTACACTGCAGATATCTATGTCTTAGGAGGTATTGTTTCAATTGGTAGCATTTTACCCTCAGAGCTGATACTGAACCAATATCCTAGCAGAGAGCTCGGAGGCATGGTGCTAGTAGATGATACAAAAATCAGAACATTTTAATAGCCACATGACTTGTTTCTTAAAAGTGTTAATTTAATCCTGCTGTCCTCATCAGATTCTAATGTGGGTAATTATATTCTGCCTTCCTAAACGCCGCCTGCACCTTCAGTTGGAAATTCAGTGGTTCTCTGATTGGTGAGTGATAAATCACAGTGGCCTTCTGAGACATTTCTGATGGTCCACAAAATGGACCAAGAAGTTGAGAGATACGGCTGACATGAGAGGAGAATTCAGGGGAAGACTTTCCCTAGTGAAGTGTTGAGTATTGTGAAATCCTGGAGAACTCACTACTTACCCTGTTCAGCCTCTGTACACATCAGCTTTGGATTGTAGGGTAGTTTCACAAAAATGTTTGAAGTGAAAGGCTACACATATTTCTCCCACATTGCCTTCAAAACTTCAGATTGTGACACAGCATTCTTCGTTTTTGAGGAGATAGCGATTTTTTTCTTTGAGAGTTGTTTGAAACATCACTAGACTGGAAAGTGTTTGACTGAAAGGATATGAAGAATAGTTGTTTATTTTTTATTGCAGGTCAGAACCTTTCTAAAGGCCCGATCCTTAGAGGTGCAGGGGTTTGGGATGTGGTTTAATAATTTTTCTTCCTCTTCAGGGACTTTGATGGAGTTGGGTATCTCGCCCATTGTGACATCTGGTTTGATCATGCAGCTGTTAGCTGGTGCCAAGATCATTGAAGTTGGTGATACACCAAAAGACAGAGCTCTTTTCAATGGAGCCCAGAAATGTGAGCATTATTCTGGTTAAAATTACTAAACATTTCTATTCTTGGCAAACCAAAGTGTATAACTAAAATGCTAGATACAAGGCATCCTTAGTATACTAACTCAGCAACTGCCTATAAATGAGCATTGCTTGCTTTTTGTTTCAGTGTTCGGGATGATAATTACCATTGGGCAGGCCATTGTGTACGTCATGACTGGGATGTATGGAGATCCTGCTGAAATGGGTGCTGGAATTTGTCTCCTTATCATAATTCAGGTACAAAATTAATTCTTCTATGAATAAATACTTCTGTGACATTCAGATATAGTATAGATGGATTGAAAATCCTGACCCTTCTCCTACTTCCCCTAACAAACCATTGTCTGTCTTCTCTTTTCTTAAGTGTTCTTAACATTGTAAACAGCACATCCTAAATGTATGTAATGCATATATGTGAAAGGCATAAAATCTCCCAGAAGGACAAACATACATGCAGTGGTTAAATATGTTCAAGATGTCCCAGATAAGTGCGTCGTGTTTGATCCCATTTGTCAAAGCTGTTAAGTATTAAAACAGGAGTAGGTGGCTTTGAAAACAGTGGACACTGGGTTTAGGAAATTTCTGATTAAAGGGTGCAAATAGATCCTAATGAAATCTTATCAAAGCAGTCCATGCACAATGAAAGAAACCAACACATCACTTCTGTGTAGAAAACATTTTTATTAAACAATGTGACTATTATTGTCAATACTGAAAAGTTATGTAAATATAGCAAGAAGACTCCTGCTCTTAAATTCCTGACCTTCTGACTTTGAATCTGTGTTGGGGGGTTAGAAGGGAACAGGACATCTAGATTTAATATTGAATACTCCCACATAATAATGAAAACATGATCAGTAATATTTTTAATACTTAAATTCTTGACTGATTTATTCTTGTTTCTGCTTACTCGCATTTCTTTCCCCACAGTTGTTTGTTGCTGGTTTGATTGTGCTGCTGTTAGATGAGCTGCTGCAGAAGGGTTACGGCTTGGGGTCTGGTATTTCCCTCTTTATTGCTACCAACATCTGTGAAACCATTGTCTGGAAGGCCTTTAGTCCCACTACCATTAACACTGGCAGAGGTACATTGCACAGATAACCATAACCGCACCAGTTTCACTTGATGCGTGCTAGAAATTAACTTTATTGTACTACTGAGTAGCAGTTGACTATGGAACTGTTGGTTTAGTGAGGTGCTGATTAGCTTTCAACAGTTGTTGTCCAAAAATGGAGACTAAACACTGTCAGATCCATAAGAGTAACTTTATCAAGAATAACAATCCAAAGGTTCGCTTCTGTGGCTTTAAATTCTAGTGGTTGCAGTGCAGACTTTTTTTTTTTTTTTCCTCATCACCCTAATCCTTCCTTGACCTCAGGAATCTGGATTTCCTAGTCTGAATCCTGTGTTTTACTTTTAGCACACTGTGGTGCCCAGACATAGAAAGGTAGTGGATTTAGTATTTTCAAAGGAGATGTTTGTGGTACAGTTACTGTTTGTGAATAAGACATTCCTGTATTTAGTGTCTCCTCATAACACTCTGAAATACGTGTGACAGTTTGGAGAATGGGAATCCCACCTTCAGTTCTCTATCATGTCCTCAGTGTCCATGGCTGCACTGAGACCAGCCTTGGCCAAAGAGAAATGCTGCTTCTATCTATGCTGAGAGGTTATCAGATAGTTTATGTGTAAACTCCAAATTCTAAACCAGATTTTACCTTGATTGATTGCATCTCCAGTTTCTGGCATTTTTATTTACTGTGCTTGCTTGCTGCTCCTTTCTACCACTCCTTTTCTCTTCTTCCCCAACTTCTCCTCACTCCATTAAAAAAAGAATTGTTTTTGTCACATGGTTGAGAACTATAGGTTTTATCACAAAGGACAGTGTCCTGAATGTCCTTGTATTCTGCAGGCTGGAAGGGAATCTTACATTCTGACATACATGTTCTAATAGGACTACAGTACAACATATCTCATAACGTGTATACAGCACTTTTGCAAATATAAATTAATACCAGACCTTCTTAATTAGAAATTCACACTAATTTTTTACTTTAAAATTCAAAAAGAAAGATGGAGTGGTTTACTCTGTTTTGCTTTATATAGGAACAGAGTTTGAAGGTGCAGTGATTGCATTATTCCATCTTCTGGCTACACGAACTGACAAAGTCCGTGCTTTGCGGGAGGCTTTCTACAGACAAAACTTGCCCAATCTCATGAATCTGATTGCTACCGTCTTTGTGTTTGCTGTGGTCATATATTTTCAGGTAAATTAAAAGTGCAATCTACAGCTATAGGGCAATTACTTAATTACAAAAGGAAGAAGGATCCAGACTCTTAATTTATTAGTCTTGTACTGAAAGAACTAATTACAAAAGTTAAAATGGAACAACTAAAGTATTTGTCTTATAATTTCAGGGAGTAACAAAGTAAGAATTTTTTTTCTAATATTGTCATTTCACTAACAGACATTTGACATTACAGCTATTTAATTTTATACCCAAAACCACCTGTGGTTGATATTCAGATACATTTTTGTTCTGTGTTTGTACAGTGCCTAGCACAGGGGTCTGTGATTGGGGTTCCTAGGAACTATGACAACAATAATAATAAATACTACTACTAATTACATTAGTTACTTGTGAGATCTTTAACATTGCCATTAAATGCCACACACACTAACCTTTCCAGGTGAAGTACTTTCATGTTCTGGAAATGAAAAATAATTTTATTGCGAGTCTTAGTGGTTCTACAGTGTAGATAATACACTTAATACAGCACGGTTTGTTTTCGTGGTCAGCTCTTGAAAGAATATAGTCAGTCTCAGCCAGAGAGCCATACTTCTCTGTGACATGACTGGTTCAGTTGTTCGAGAATCTTGGAACTGGTGCATAGCTTTTGTCCTGTAAGTTTTCTCTAAATGTCCAGCTATGCAATATGCCTTTTTATGTAAATGTTTGATCATATTTAAAAATTGGACACTTATGATTGGTTTCTGTGAGAGATCAGTTTCAAAAGAATGCCCCCATGTGGAATAAGTGTCATCCAAGTTGTAAGGACTGAAATCTCTGGCTCCTAAACCATATGTGACTCTTAACATGCCTGTTCAGTCTAGGAGATTAGCTATAACCAGAAAACAGCAGAATGCTCTGCTTGCAACTGTCTTCAGAGGTTGGTTAGGCTTCTGCATTAAAAGCTGGTAAGTTTTGTTGTGTTTTTTTTCCCAAACCCTAGATACAAAATGAGTGCATTTTAAAAGGGTGCTGTTGGGTTTAGAGTGGGAAAGGGTTGTGTACAAGAGGTTTTATGGAACTCAGCAATAAGACATTCTAAATATCCTTAAGGTTTTATTTAAATCAGACTTAAACATTATATTTGCAGTTATCACTTAGAGACATTCCTAGGTTCAGAGCCCCATGTACTAGCTCTTGTTCAAACAATCTCTGTCTGATCCAAAGAATTTATAATCCAATTCCCCTCAGGACAAAAATTGTAGCATTGTGTGAACAAGTGAAAATCAGAACGTGAAACTCATCCATTTTTTTAACATTCCAAGTCAAGCAAAATGGCATAAATGATAGCTAATTTAAGGTGTTACTAACAGGTAAAAAAAGTTCTTAAGTGATTTTTAACCTGTAGTCTGTTTAGGTGAATGAAAATTCTAGGAGAAATGGCATACAAATTGGACAGCCATGTTACAGTCAATCATACGACTTAAATGCATAAAGATGACAGTGTAAATATTTGGCTCAATCCAAGGAAGATTCCAGAGTGCTGTTCTGTTTGTTATTATGGGAAAACAAACAAGCTATTCCAAAGGCTGTTTATTTCAGTCCTTGCATTCTAGGTTATCTAGTGAATACCGTATCTCATTAAGAGTGCTGTTGTGACATGCCTTTGGGTTTAGAAATAAACTTAACACTTCCTTAATTCTCTCTTAGGGGTTTCGTGTTGATTTACCTATCAAGTCTGCCCGATACCGTGGACAGTACAGTAGCTATCCCATCAAGCTCTTCTATACCTCCAACATTCCCATCATTCTTCAGTCTGCCTTAGTTTCAAACCTCTATGTTATTTCCCAGATGTTGTCTGTTCGGTTTAGTGGCAACTTCTTAGTAAACTTACTAGGACAGTGGGCAGTAAGTATCTATCACTTATAAAATAACTTTGATAAGTATTTTGGTATTTAACAAGTGGGAAGTTTAACTACTAGTTTTCTTTCAAGTTCATGCATCTACAGTCTTAATTAAAGGAATCTGAAACCTCCATAAAGAGGGTAAGGAGGAGAGTCCCAGAGATAATGAGTTGCCTTTTCTTCCTCCCATGTAGGATGTCAGTGGTGGTGGCCCTGCTCGCTCTTACCCAGTTGGTGGTCTCTGCTATTACCTATCTCCCCCAGAATCCATGGGTGCTATATTTGAGGATCCTGTCCATGTAATTGTTTATATCATTTTTATGTTGGGATCCTGTGCGTTCTTCTCCAAGACATGGATTGAGGTGTCTGGTTCATCAGCAAAAGATGTAGGTGTTCTGATAACTGCTCTAAAATACTGTGTTTTAAAATCTTGTCTCTAATTTAGATAACTAGCTTCTAACAGATCACAGCTATTATTCTGTATGACTATCAGCTGGTTATAAAACACTGCAGAAGTCTGATAGAAATGTGTGTCTGCAGGTTGCTAAGCAACTGAAAGAACAGCAAATGGTGATGAGAGGCCACAGGGATACATCGATGGTTCATGAGCTTAATAGGTAAGGAAATGCTGGCTCTCTGCAGCAGTTCGCCGCAGTACTATGTACCTTTAATACATTGGGTCAACCAAAGGTGGGGTCACCTGCAGAGCCACTAAGATTTGTGCCCAGTGCAAGATGCAGATGCAGCTTACTTTTTCACTCTTCTCACATGTTCCATACTATGCTGTCATGTCAGTTGGGGAAGGCAGACAGGAGGGACAAAGTGTTCATGGAAGAGTTGCGAAAAAATAGATGAAGGGAGGCTTCCTGTTTAAACAGGAGAATGGGGGAATTTGGGATGAGGCCATGGGTGGCTTTATTAAAGGGGAGACAACCTGATTTCCCAGCTTATCACTCAAATGATCACTACAGAGCTCTGACATCATGAAGCAGCTCTTCCTCCACAATATGTGGCACTGGAGCCCAAGCAAAACACATTATGCCTTGTCCCTGAGGTGGGGGTGAGGGGCTCCCTCCATTGTCCATTGGCAACATTGTCTGATGGGCTCCTGTGTTTTAAAAATCATGGATTGGAGTCAGCAACTTGCATTACAGTTAGTTAGGTTGTGGAATGTTTTCTAGAAAGGTACTAGTGTTGAAAGCTAACTGGAAAGCTAACTATTCTGACTAACTGGAAAGATCATTAGTCTCTTCCATGCTTTACCTGTGGTTTGTGTAGTTATTAAATACTCAAATGTGTGGAAGCATATTTGAAAACTACATTAGATAAAAGGGCTGGATAATGCTCAGTGGTGCTGCTATTGTTGTAAAGACCATTAATGTGTTGGAAATAGAAGTGGAAGGCATTTCGTTAATCACATTATACAATGTTCATGTATGCTTTGTAAACCTTTGTTATACCCCAGCCTTGTTTTTCCTGTGATGGGGTCTGCTGCAGCACAATCAGTGTGTGTCTGCTGGCAGGTACTTGATTGGAGGGAATTGGCGGCTAATTACTTAGAATGATTGTGCCCTCTTGCTGATGACGCTCATTGTAATCTTGCCTCTTCCCCCTCTTTCATAGTGAGATCTGGTGCAAAAGAAACAAAATGTTCTTGTTCGCTAATAGTTAAGAAGTGACTCTTTGCCGTATGAGTGAGTTTTTGCTCTTTCGAAGATCACACATTAAAATGACTCAAATTAACTATGTTTCCTTAAAATGTAGAGAAAAACTTTACCCTCAGGTGTGGACTTTACACTTGTATTGAAGGGAAGAATTTGCCCCAAAATAAATAGCGTGCTTAGCTACTGAAAAGCAGCAGTCTTCGGTCTCTTTAGCTTCCCAGCAGTTACTTAGCATGTACGTAGCATGCTATGTGGTCCAACCACTTTACAAACGCTAATCCTCACCACAGTGCTGTCAGGTAGACAAATATGTTTTGTTTAACTTTGTATAGTTGGAGAAACTGCCGCAGATAGGTGATGACTTACCAAAAGCAGTAGTCACTGGCAGAGTCGGGATGGAACTCTGAATTCCTAATGCCTGAATCCACTCATTCCTGTTGCTACTTCAGTTGGTCACGCACAGTGTGACCAACAACAAGGCAAACAAGACCCTTGGATGGAAAACATTAATTATGAAAACTTTCTGTTTCAGGTACATCCCTACAGCAGCTGCATTTGGTGGCTTGTGTATTGGTGCCCTCTCAGTATTAGCAGACTTTCTTGGAGCCATTGGATCAGGCACTGGCATCCTGCTTGCAGTCACCATTATTTATCAGTATTTTGAAATATTTGTAAAAGAACAGGCTGAAGTTGGAGGAGTGGGTGCTTTATTTTTCTAAATGTCCAAATATTTCACGATTTGCTTGAAAGGGAAAGTATTTTGACAACATGCCTCACATCAGTCCAATAATGCTGTCGTCTTTTTCTTTGTTTTCAAGTGCTAAGTCCCATTATCGTAATGGGCACTGAGCAATGCCTGTGTGCAGCATCAGTACCAGCTGCCTTAAGAATAAAGTTTACATTATCTTGTTTAAATAGATCTAGTGTTGCCTGTAATGCTGGAAATAAATGCATCTACTTTGCTATTCAGACACTACAGTGAGATGGTAAAATGTAAGAGTTTGATTATTAGTAAACATTTTGCACACAGCGTGAAGATCTTAAATTGATTTCCCCATTTTTAGTCAGAAAAAAATACCAGAGTGTAGATTGCCACATGCCAATATTCTTGAGCTTATTCAATAAGTTCTTGACAGAATTTGTATGTAATCTATATTTTACATGAATTACTTTTTATACTTTTTTACGTGCATTTCCCCATGGTTGTGCTTCAGTATTCCCTCTTCATTTGTATTGTCTCCACTTGGTCACCAAACTCCTCGTCATGAGGGTGGACAAATGTTTTACCTGAGATTGCTACTCCTCTCACCGGTGAATTGGTTCTGCTGTGGGGGATGCTGTATGTGCAAGGCCCATAGAGCACTTCCATTCTCAGCCCTGGGCTTCCCGCATGGTAGGTGCAGTCATGCCACCAGGTTGGCCTATACCTTTTGTATTTAACATGTACTTGTGAAAACTGCCACTGAAACTTCATGTCCACTTTGCTTTTGTGATTCTGAAGGACAGAGGCCTGCTTCCTAAAGCATTGTTCGGAGTGGGGAGATGGGGGAAATAAGCAATTCCTGTTGAAAAATTATTTATGTTGTCGTACTTTACAACAGCAATGTAACTAGTATAAACATTAGACAATAAACTTATTTAATTAAATTCTGTTCTTGTCTTATCTAAGCAAGTTTTTTCTCTTGTAAAAAAAACAAACAAACCAACCTGTTTGCTTAAATAACGTTATGGTGAAATTACTTCGTTTTAAATGAACAAACATTTGTTCACAGTAGTTTGAGTCCTAATTAAGCTGAGATTTAAAATACCTAATCATCCTTGATGGTTTTTCAAAGTTAAAGATCTGTTAGAGTAGTTTGCATTGTGTTAAATACATGCTAAGGTCTGGTCTATACTAAAGTTGTCAGCTACATCATTCAGGGGTGTGAAAAATCCATACCCCAAAGCAACATAGGTAAGCCAGCCTAACTTGCAGTGTAGACAGTGGTATGTCAATGGAAGAATTCTTCCGTCAACCTAGCTAATAGCTCTTGGGGAGGTAGATTACCTACACTGATGGGAGAATCCTTCCCTTCAGCATAGGTAGTGTCTACACTGAAGCACTACATTACAGCAGCACTGCTAAAACTGCATCGGTGTTTCAAGTGTAGACAACTCTTAAATCTTGGATCCTAACTTTGTTAATTTGATTTCCTAAGTTAATCAGCTTACTTTTTAAACCACTGAGGTGGTTTTTCCCCTCACTGAGGCTGAAGACCCATGAAATCTTGCATGCTAAGCAACCACAGGATTTACAGAGTAGCAGTTTGGAATAGGGTCAATCCAGTGCAGTTACCACTATGAAAAATGCCATGTAATCTCCAGTGACCAGAAGAGATCAAGCCCTTTGTTTTTACATCTTCCTCAAAGACACCAGCCAGAGTTTGAGTGACTAGTGATTTTTGGGTACCCAACATGACACCTTTAAGGGGCTGACAGTTTTGAAAACTTTGGCTGATATCTTCAAGGAAGATATAAAAACCAAAAGGCTTGATTTGTTCTTGTCCCAGGCGATCACATGGCATTTTGCATAATATTGTTAATGCCACTGGTCTGACCCCATTTCAAAGTGTATATACTTAGCACAGCCAAGGCTTAAAGCTTTGTGGTTTATTCTGTCCAGCTATGTTTAGTGTAGGTCAGTTTGGTAAGTACCGCCCCTTACCTTAATCCAAGGGTGTTATACCAGAGAAGCAGCTCCACTTTAATGGTGGATTAAGCGACTCCTGTGTATAGTTTCAGCATAATTGTAAAGTGCTCAACCATAAAAAATACTTTAAGAGGAAGGAGCAAGGAAAAGATGTGATCTCTTAACAGGCCATGATTCTTTTTATTCTTCTGCAAAGGATAAAATTCCATTCAGAGTTAGAGGTTGAACAGTTAGAGAAAAGCTTTATACAGTACAAATAGTTCAAGCAATCTTTCCTAGAAATATGATTGCTTAATACTGTGTGTAGTCTACAGGACCTTTATTGTATGAAAAGATACAGCTTCCAAGTCTATATTGACCATTTGACTCCATCCTGGAAGTATTCAACGAGGTTACATATGCAGCCTTAGAACTTCATAAAAGGCACCTGGAGGGGTTTTTGTGTTGCATGTTTCAGTGCCATTGCATAGGCATAAACTCTGGCATCCACTAAAATATGCTCTTCTGCCACTAGCTCTGAAAAACACCCAAACCAACCAATAATATGAATTTCCAAACAGAAAGGCATGGGCAGGACAGACATAACAAGGGCAGATGCAAATTCATATTCATACGGTTAGCAAGAAATTAAAAACAAACTTCAGAAGACTTCAAGACAGAGGCTGACAAGTACCATGGATGTGTGAAGTATCAGAACAAATCCAGGCCACAGTTAAAATTTTTGGAGGCTTTGCCATATTTCCTTTAACACATTAGTCCTTTAAAGTCTTGTGACATGTTAGTCCTCTGGAGCATTATTACTAACTAATTTAGTGGTAGTATATTTTTAAAAAAAGCATATGAACTGACTTGAAGCACAAAGGATAAGCTTCAGAGTGGAAATGGGTAGCTACTCTGATGTAGGAAGCTATCTGGAACAGGCACTGCATTGGTAATTGCATCTAACAAAGACTGCAGCTGGCTAGACTGTGCTAATGAACATTCCTTTTTGGAAGACAAACAACATTTTGAAGGTTCACCTGATACATGGCATGTTATATGCAAGTTTTCCAGATTACAGAAGTAAGAAGGTAGATGGTTTTGGTTTTAAAAATTGTTATAAATCTCCCAGGCTGAGAGATCCCCAGAGAAACTGGAATACAAGGACTAAGAAGTGGGTTGATTTACAGTAAGTGTGAAGAAGCTAAAAAATTTTCAAAGGTTTTATTAACTGGCTTAATGTACCAGAGAAAATAAGTGCTCTTACCTTCAATTCTCTGCAGTAGATCATTCTTTGGTAGTGAAACAACTTCCACAAATTCTATTAAAAAAAATTAAATTTGTGTATTTCACACAGATTGTCTTTAATCTGTCAAGTTATATCTGATAGTTGAGTTAACATTGAGAGAAGTATATTTCATTCCCTTCTCTTTAAACTCAGATGGAAAGCAGACAAGGAACTGGATTCAGGTTCACCTTCAGCCAGAGACCAGTATCACCCAGGCACACTACCATGCTCAGCTGACTAAGACACAGGCAAGATCAAAGGCATCTTTGACATGCAGTTTTGAGGCAGTAATTTGGGAAATAACTACAGAACTAGCTAGGAGAATGGTGACCTATTAGGGACAGGAACCACTGTCCTGTAAGGACAGTCACTATTCCCCTTCCCCCTATTAGATCCATCTGATCAGATATTTCACTGTTGAAATGTTAATGTAACCTGGGCCTGCATACTTGGTATGGTAAGAGAGACCACAAACCTTTAACTTCACAGAGTGGAGGAAGAATGACAAGACATCTGAGAACTGAGGGCTCATCTTGACATGTTGCCTGTCACACAAGTTGGGCAGAAATGATTGAGGAATGCAAGGTATTGCTTATTTGCCTGTAACTACCCAAGCAGTTCCCCCTATCTGGATTAACAATTGCAGAATTTCAGTCTAGGTCCAGATCCACAGGCTTCAATACAGCTACAGCAATTTACATCAGCTGAGGAACTGATCCTAGATAGGTCATGGAGACCATTTCAACTGAAATTTCCCCTCCTTAAAGCTGACTGTGGTACAATTGTTTGGGAATTTCAAGTCTGATCTAAAGAGCGCTGAAGTCAGTGGAGCCCATACAGTGTGTCACCATCAGGACTGTGATCCTAACGATGTTGAGAAAATATCTCCTGACCACAGAGAAGAGCAGAGTGCAGGGTGACATGCACATTCAGAGTGACATCCGGTAAAGCTGAAGCCACAGTGAAGTTAAGTGAGCAACGTACCTCCTTCCTCTGTAAAGACAAGAAGAAAGAAAAGTGTTAACACAAAGAAAACTAAGTCTGGACACACATGGGAGCTTAGGGCCGGCTCCTGCTCTAACACCCATGAATGTCAGTGACAACCTTTCCATTGACTTTAGTGGGAGGTGGATGAAGCCCTAAAAGCTCAGACAGAAGTTAGAGAGTCAGTGAACCCAAGTGAAGTTATTAGAATCCTGTATTGCTGAGCCCTTCAACAGTTTCCGAGCATATTTAGAGAGGACGGTCCCTCCAATGAGACAGCTAAAAATTAAATATTGTACATGCCCTGGACTCACCAGGCTTTTGCATGGGTCTTGTATTACAAGCATCATCTCCATTAATGGTGACGGTCACGATGTGCGTTGTGCAGTTTGTCAAACCAGGGTCCAAGCAAACAGCTACAAAGTAAAGGATGTTCATTATGAGAAAGAAGAGCCGAGACTACTGGACATTTTAACACCACAACTTTCACTCAGAGCTAGTTGATACATTAAGACAAAACTTATTCAGCAGGCAACTTCACCAGCATGCATCACAAAGCCAGGCAAAAAGTCAGGGTTAGTTATTTGTTTGTACAAGGCGAGCTGGGCAAAATGTTTTGGACAACGTTTATTTGCCACAAAATGCAGTTTTGGTCAACCCAAAACTATTTGTGAGATTCATCCACAGTTTTGGCCATTCACAAAACGGCCAGAGGAGGAGGAGAAGGAGATACAGCAGCACAACCACTATCTTGTTAGTCCCATGGTTGAGGCATGCACTTGAAGTACAAGACCTAGGTTCAAATCCCTGCTCTGGACAGACCCAAAATGAATTTTTTCAGTTCACTGAAAATGCCAAAAACTATTCAGATGCGCTTCAATCTGAACTGATTTTTCCCCACCTCAGAACTGCCACTGAACCAAAAAATTAGTTATTCACTCAGCTCTACTTACAAGTGCTTCTTCCCACACAGATTCTTCTTCATTTTTGTATTAGCTCCTACTGATTACTTCTACTGCAGTGACAAACATTCTCCTCATTCACTGTACCTCAAAGGTTAAACTGCAGGCTCCTAGTCAAACTATGCTAAGAGTCCAATTTTGCCATCAGTTACACACACAACACTCCAGTCTATGGAAATTGTGCAAAAGTAACGGGCGAAGTTCAATCTTAATAGCAACATTCTCAAAGCCATGGTCCAGATTTCCCATTTCTTCCCGAGCATTTCCCCCTTTATAAAGATTTTCCTTAAATCCCAGTTTTGCCTCTGCTCTGTGGCAGGCAGTACAAAATGTTTAAATACAGATGTTGGCTGCAAAGATTTGGGGACTTTGATGTCAGGCAGCACTTCTTTCTTCCCCATTCCTGCTAATCAGCTGTGAGAGAACCCGAGTTCTCCTTCCTTTGCACAGCTGAAATGAGGATGATTTGCACAGAGACTGCATGATGCAACTGCTATTCTTGGGTAGGTTCAAGAGAGCCACTTAAATCTATCGGAGAAGAAGTCAAATCAAGCCCAGGCATCTAAACCTTTTAATTACAAGACGCCAAACCTTTAAGTTACTGAACTTTTTGTATTAAGTACGAAATCTTGGCCCCATGAGCAAAGCATGAGTAAATGGGGATTTTCCTTAAGAGCAGAATCATTCCCCCACATGCCTCAGAGCAACAGTGAAGCTGTTTCTATAGCCTTCTTTATTGGATTTTATCCAGTGGATCCACATCTGTCAGACACACAGACTATGTCTATGGCTCCTTGGTGTTGTCCTGGGGCACTGCCATGTGGTACTGTGGGAGTGCACACTCCCTCGCTGTGCCCTTCCCATCCTGAACAGTGGACCCATCGTAGATCCACTGAATTTAGGGCATTCTGTGACCATGAAGAGGGGCAGGACTGGCTCTGAGTCAGGTAGTCAAGAAACAACAAAGACCTGGAGAACATTCAACGACATCCCCTTTGTACCCCGTTTCTTCCTCCAACTCTCGCAAGGCCGCGCTTTCTGGGCTTTCATTTCCCTCAATGAGACCTGCGGTGTAAACATTACATTAAAAATAGTTAAAATTGAGCTCTTTTACAGCACTGTCCATCCTTAGATCTAAGAGAGCTTTACAATGGAAGGTAAAATATCTTCAGCCCTATTTTACAGATGGGGTAACTGAGGCACTGCGAGGTCAAGAAGATCAGTGTCAGATCCAGGAACAGAACCCAAAACTGCTGCCTCCTATCCACCAAATCATGCTGCCTCCCTCCAAAAGGAATTTCCTCTCTCACAATAAGTATGCCAATGCCAAGCTCACAAAGGTTTTCCCTCTTTTGGAGGTGGAAGATGGGGGAGAGAGAGGAAAAAAACTGGGTTGGACAGATTCTACAAATAAAATCTGACATTATGCTATTTCACATTTTATTACTACTAAATATCCCTCTTTCTCAACAGCCTGTATTCTAGTACAGAAACCACCACTGATCTTGGAATCTGAAAGACACAGCACATTGAAATCTACACACCTCAGCAAGATGGACAGAGTAAACTACACATACATTCTGTGTATTTCATCTTCATATTTTTTTTACCTACCTGCAGGAAATTCCAAGCAATACCCTCCCATTGGAGGCCTGAATTGTTTCACTAGGACAATGCAATCATAGTGGAGAGTTCTTTGTAATACAGGTATAACTGATACACCTGCCAGCATAAAGAAAAGAGCAATGAAAACATAGCATGTAAGTAGTTCAAATATTGACACTTATGTCTTGTGAGCACCCTCAACTTCCACTGACTTTGAAAAATAAAACTGCACTGAAAGGGATAAAGATAACTCATTTGTTGTTCTCTGCTGGATGACCTCATCTCGATTTAAACCCCAATAATCATCAGGAACTCTGAGTCTGAAAGCAACAGCTCCAATCAAGTACCCTAGAGCCTTCCCTCTGCTACAACAATCTTAACAGTCTTTCCACTTTAATTTGGTCCCCACACCCTTGTCCAAACAACAGGTTCCAAACAAACAGGAAGCTGCAGTTCCTTTGACTGCCCGGGACCATGACTGACTTCCCATTGGAAAAGTGATCAAATAAAATATTTGTTCAGACACTGATTTCCCCCAGACTACAGATCCATTTTCTGACAATATTTTGCTGTAAGGCCTGATCCTGCAACTCTTAGTCATGCAAGCAGTTCTTACTCCAGCCATTACAATAACATCAATGTGATTACTCACAAAAATCAGGGTACTGATTTGTAAGTTCCTTGGGGCAGAGGTTCTACTCCTTCTAAGCTACACTTGATCAACAGTACAGCACCATACATGGCTTATGGCACTATATACTATTTGCTTTATTTTACTCCTATTCTCTTGCACCTTTTTATTGTGTCAGTTGTTGCCATTTATGGAAGCAGACCACCTCATCATTATTAATATTAGAAGTTATGCACAAAAATGTAACTGGTGCCATACCATCAGCTGAACTGTCCTCTTTCCTGGTAGTACGCTTTACGGTTTCCCAAATTCTGTTGGGTAAGAAGAGGAGAAAG
This sequence comes from Caretta caretta, assembly GCF_965140235.1. Classification (NCBI taxonomy): domain Eukaryota; kingdom Metazoa; phylum Chordata; order Testudines; family Cheloniidae; genus Caretta; species Caretta caretta. Next base: position 340,428,791 of record NC_134206.1, on the reverse strand, counting down.
TGGATGTGTTAATCCTAAAAAAGGAAGTGTACTATAGATACATGCTTTCCACACAAATAGCCAACTTGGAACTTTGCTACCTTCATTCAAAAGCAAAACATGCAAACATACAGTGAGAATGGTACTAAGGAGCAACTGCCAAGAGGCAAGCACTATACTAAGTGATCCCTGTAAAGTATCTGTAAGGTCTCAGTCTCAATTTTGTTTCACCTTTAGTTAGAGACATAGTCTAGCTAGCAATGATTTTTGATGGTTGCTTAGGACAATAAATAAATAATATTTCGGACTGTCAAGCAATTAAAAAATTAATCACATGATTACTCACGCTGTTAATAACAGAATACTATTTATTTAAATATTTGTGGATGTTTTCTACATTTTCAAATACTGATTTCAATTACAACAGAATACAAAGTATACAGTGCTCACTTAAAGAATAAATATAATTACAAATATTTGCACTGTAAAAACAGTGTTTTTCAATTCACCTAATACAAGTACTGTAGTGCAGTCTCTATCATGAAAGTTGAACTTACAAATGTAGAATTATGTACAAAAAAAACTGTGTTCAAAAATAAAACAAAGTCCACTGTGCCCACTTCTTATTCAGCCAATCGCTCAGACAAACAAGTTTGTTTATATTTGCAAGAAATAATGTGGCCTGCTTCTTATTTACGGTGTCACCTAAAAATGAGAACAGGCATTTGCATGGTACTGTCGTAGCTGACATCGCAAGATATTTACGTGCTAGATGTGCTAAAGATTCGTATGTCCCTTCAAGCTTCAACCACCATTCCAGAGGACGTGTCCATGTTGATGATGGGTTTTGCTCGATAAGGATCCAAAGCAGTGCAGGCCTATGCATGTTCATTTTCATCATCTGAGTCAGATGCCACCAGCAGAAGGTTGTTTTCTTTTAGGGTGGTTTGGGTTTTGTAGTTTCCGAATTAGAGTGTTGCTCTCTTACGACTTCTGAAAGCATGCTCCACACCTCATCCCTCTCAGATTTTGGAAGGCACTTCAGATTTTTAAATCTTGGGTAGAGTGCTGTAACTACCTTTAGAAATCTCACATTGGTTCCTTCTTTGCATTTTGTCAAATCTGCAGTGAAAGTGTTCTTAAAACGAACAACATGTGTTGGGTCACCATCCAAGACTGCTATAACAGATGTAAATGGCAGAATGCAGGTAAAACAGAGCAGGAGACATACAATTCCCTCCAAGGAGTTCAGTTACAAATATAATTTAATGCATTTTTTTTAAACTAGCGTCATCAGCATGGAAGCATGTCCTCTAGAATGGTGGCCGAAGTGGCATACGAATGTTTAGCATATCTGGCATGTAAATACCTTGCAACGCTGGCTATAGAAGTGCCATGTGAACACCTGTTCTCACTTTCAGGTGACATTGTAAATAAGAAGCAGGCAGCATTATCTCCCATAAATGTAAAGAAACTTGTTTGTCTTAGTGATTGGCTGAACAAGAAGTATGACTGAGTGGACTTGTAGGCTCTGAAGTTTTACACTGTTTTATTTTTGAGTGCAGTTATGTAACAAAAAAAATCCCACATTTGTAAATTCCACTTTCACGATAAAGAGTTTGCACTACAGTACTTGAATAGGGTGAACTGAAAAATATTGTTTCTTTTGTTTATAATTTTTACAGTGCAAATATTTGTAATATAATATAAAGTGAGCACTATACACCTTATATTCTGTGTTGTAACTGAAATCAATATATTTGAAAATGTAGAAAAACATCCAAATATATTTTATACATTTCAATTGGTATTCAATCATTTAACAGAGCAATTAAAACTACAATTAATTGTGATTTTTTTGAGTTAATCGCATGAGTTAACTGCGCTTAATCGACAGTCCTAATAATATTTAGTTCTTCTATAGCATTTTGCATCCATGGATCTCAAAGCACTTTATAAAGGAAGACAAGTATCATTATCCCCATTTTACAGATGGGGAAACTGAAGCATAGAGGTGAAATTAAGACAGCAGGTCAATATATTTAGAATGGTTATTTTGAAGAGCTGCAACATAAAATAGAAGAGACAAATTTTATAGACTGGCTAATTTTGTCTGGAAAAAGCAATAAGCAAATACTTACATTCTGTCTGCCTCATGCATAACAATCATTATGTGAAAATAAAAGAAGGTTACTCTGAAAGGTCCTAGCTCAGTTACCCATTCCTGTTAGTAACTGGAAGTCAAAAATGACACAGCCTTTCTTGCAAATCAAAAATAAGTGATGGGACTGACACAAAAAATAAACCTTTCACACAGGCCTCAATCATTGCCACTTCTTGAGGCTACTCTTAAAGGGGAAGGAGACTTTAGAGAGAGCAATCAGAAAGGACCCCAATGCTCTAGGAAGAAGAAAAATAAGGTAGCGCTGTCATTTCCAGTCATCACGACAAATTAAAAAGATAGATTTATCTGACACATGAAAAGAATTAGACAGGCCTGAGAATATGAATGAGAGGGTAAGAAGCAGGCAAGACCACCCCTTCTCCAAACAATACCATCCCAACAATATGCAAGACCCTGCACAGTCTCAGACATCATGCCATCAACAGGGGAAACTGAGTTCTTTGGGAATGACCAGAAAAACCAAAGGGAGCTCTTGATAATCATCTGTTTGCATGTTAAAACCTTGCAGCATTAGGTCTGCACAGCATCTTTGCAAATGACTGGAACCGCAAGATAAACACATGGATTAAATCCAAGGTATTAACCTACAGAATAAAGAATATTTGCTAACAATATTTGCTAACAAAGTCCAACAACAAAAAAGGTCAAATTCTTCTTCAGAGTTACTGCATTAATGTCAAAGGGGTAATCTAGCCCAGTATGTCAAGTAATTGGTTTATAGGTGCTCAAATTCCATAGCCTTTGGCTAGTTCAGACAGAGAAAATTGGAAGAACTGCAAGAATTTTAAAATGTCTCAGCAAGGAAATTACCTGGTTTTACCGGAGGGATCAACATAGGTCGTCTGTTCAAGCTTCACCCATTTTCTTTCTGTGATTGTCTAACAAAAAATAATAAATTAAACAAGTAGGGACATTGTCCCCATCGAGATTTGCTAGGCAATTTTGTTATTTTGGAAAGATGTTGCAAATTCAGTGTGTGTGGGAAGCTGCAATACTAACATGTAAATGCATGCACTGAGGAGTTCTTGAAATAGGAACTGAAAATAACTCATGTGACATATGTAAGGCTAGGCTGGGACTGTCAAAGGAGTTTAGGGGAATTAGACAACCAAGTTTCAATGGAATTTGGTGGGATTTGGGTGCCCATCTCCTTTGGGCTGCTTTGAAAGTCTCAGCCCTAATCTTTAAAATAAAACATGAAGGCAGTGCCTTGCCCCTAGAAGGGGGCTGGTTTCAGCTGTGTGTAAAAGGGGTATGGAGAATTTGCCTACATGGGCTTTAGCCATGATGCGGGTTATGACTGCTCAATTATCTGAGATCTGGGAGTCAGGAGAACTGGTTCTATTCCCAACTCTGCCATTGACTCACTTTGGGACTGTCACTATTCTCCCCATCTGTAACATAGGGATAGCGATTCTGACCTGATTTGAAGGCCTTTGGAGATCTACCAATGAGAGGCTCTACGCATTATCATTACTATCAACTCCATGGCCACCTACATGCCTGTGGGCTTTTCATGGCTGAGCAGAGGTATTCTTAACTTCCCTCCACCTAGTGTTTTGCCCATTCGTGTGTGGTCCCTTGAGGAGAGGTGGAACTAGATGTTAGTTTTGCCGTTTCTCTCATTTATTATGGCTTGCACGTAAGTTGGAAGTGTTTGCTAATTAAATGGCTGCTGGGAGGGCAGACAGAAGACTTGTTTCTGAAATCCTGCAGAGGACTGGGAGGCTTGGGGATAGGTTACATCAGCAGAGTGATGCCAAACCAATGGCACTGGGAACAGCAAGAGGTCAGAGAGGAGGACTGGCAGCTACAGAGGAGAAGCGTTTCCAATTAGCCATTTGGAACCAGGATCACTCCACTCTCAAGCTGTGAGCAGAGAGAAAACCTGACAGAAGCAGGGAACTGTGGTGGTGGATAAATAGGGAGACTCTCTAGAGGCCAGCGTAGTCTCAGGTGGTTAGTACATCAAATTTCTGTCGTGTAGACCAGGCCACAGAGTAAATGAGACATCTGGCCACAAAGGTCATGAAATAGGAGAAACTCCTGCTAGAAAGAGAAAGAATGCAGCCCAAGAAGGAGCAGCAACATCGAGAGCATGTGAAGAGAGAAAAACAAGCATAGGATGAAGAGACAGAGACTGAGCCACTAGTAACCTAAGAATTAGGTAACTGACAATGGAAATGGATCATTTCACTTCATCCCTAAAACCAATTCTAAGTCCATCTTACAGCATTCTGCTTGTCCACTTGCCTGGGACAAGTCAGTTATTTTGAGGGGCAAACAAAATATCAACCACTTTTCCATCACCATGGCCAACTCGATTTTGTGCCTGGAAATTTTCATGGTTATTTTGCAAGGTTGTTCTAAGTTATCCTTGAATTACAGGAAGCCAGAAATACTTTCAAAGGGCTTTTGGATGATCTGTGGTCACAGCAGTGTAGCAGGAATGGAGAAGGTGAAGTTTCTAATTCCTTTACCAAGGTATAACAGGTAGGAAGCATGCAGACTTCTATAAGATTGGATTGCAAGCACCCACGTATATTTTATTGCTTTAAATTAACCCCTAAGGCATATAGGGAATAAACTGAATGAGACCCAAAATAGGAAGAGACGAAAATCATGTTACAGTTGCAGCCAACATCAAGGGAATTATAATTAAAAAAAAACAACAAGATTTCTACACCAGTTGAAGCCTTTGAGTTAACGGGGATTAAGCAATTATTTTCAAACTTTGCAGAATGTATAAAGGCCTGGATTATTGATCATGGCCCAACAATGTTGCACAGGCAGCAAACCCAGCAAATCATTACCCCAGTATCTATCTTGGCATTGCTAAATAGCAAAGAGGAGAATGGCGGAAGTCAGAACCATATCAATGTGCTACAAGAAAGTGAGGAAGGAAGAAATGACTAAAGTTACCAGGAAATGGACCACATCCAAACTTGAGAAAGGAGAAGACAAAAGGGGATGCCATGTAGGGAGTAAAACAGGATACCTGTCATAAGAATGCCTGGTATACCAACAGAGGCCAAAAGTGGCAATTAAGAGGCAACCCAGTGTAATAGTTAATAGGGTATAGGTCATCCAGCACCTCCTGTGAGTGGTTGTTATTTAAATGCTCCAGAATCCACCCCAAAGCCCAGGTGAATTACATGCTACTGGAGAACCACAAAGCCCTCAGTGTTACCTATAAAGGAAAAAGAAACTCTGCTGTCACATGCCTGGTTGGATGCATGGTCAAACTCTGTGCCAGTTGATAGAGAGAGAGAGAAAGCTTTATGCTGTGAGACACAAATCCTTTGCTTAGACCCTAGCTAAGGATGCTTCACATAACATTCAGCTAAGCATATTCAGTTTGAATCACCTTCTATTTGTGACTTCTCTCTATTGCTGTTATGCCAATAAAATCTGCTTCTCTCCAACATAACCTGACTGCAGAAACAGTTAGAGGACACAATCAGCAGGTGCCTTAGAGAGAAACTGTACTCCAATGTTAGGTGATCCAGAATCAGAAGTCCACAACTTCTTTAGTAAAAGGTCCTGGACAGAGGGGCTGTGGCTTCTGTTCTCAAACAATGCCACAAGAAGTCTGGTGAAAACCAGCATGGCACAGGGAAACACAAATGACCTGAAATATACTAGAGCTGGCTACAACCTGCTACCACTATTTGGAGGGTGCAAAAGAAAAAGCAGGAGAAGGAATCATTAAGAGTAGCAAAAGGGATTGAGGTGTAATAGGCTGAAACTAAAATGGCCTGAAAAGGCTTGTGCCCAGTTTTGCTTCATTGAAAAATACCCCCTTAGCCCCGCCCCCAGCCCCCCCGAAATGTTAGTTTTCCTGCTTGCTTATTTATGTAAGAAATTTGGGTCTTGTCTGCCCTGGGAAACTATCGTGACTGGAGATCTAATGAAATGATGACACCAAAAGCATCAAGAGAATGAAAGCTGAGCAACTGAAAGAGGAAGAGATTTTTAATAAGACAGTTTAAAAGTCCTCTTTTAAACAACCATTTAACTCCAATGGCTAACAAACACTTTATAGAAAGGATTTCATTGTTAAAAGACAACACTCCTGCAGCTTCAGTTAAGGTGCACAAGCTCAGAGTAAACATCCACAATACTCTCAGGACACTACCACTATAACCAGAGAGGACTAGTTCTGATATTTCCAATACTGCTAAGATAGGAACAAGCACAAACTGTTGAAAAAACCCTAAAAAGCAAACAAACATGTTAGGTCCTCTTTATGTACCATAAAGCAGGGGGGGGGGGGGGGGGAAGGGAAGGGAAGGGCGCACACACAATTTTAAAAAATCCTTTGCAGGTCATCTTTAAGGAAAGGAAAATGTAGGCTGAATATCAGAAAGCAGTGAGTTCAGTTACAGTGGAATGATCTCTCCAGGGGAGTGGTGAAAGTCCCATTATTTCAGACATTCAAAGCTACCCTGAACAGCCTAGAAAGTATTGTCGGGAACAACTGTGCCTGGGGTCTGAGGGAGAGGGGAGATGCACTAGATAACCTCTGTGTAATTTCTATGACTGTGTTAAGGTGAAAGTTCCTCATCTTTCATCTGCGTATCACCTACTTTGACTCTAATGACTTCAGGACAAAAGCCCTATCTTCATACATCTAACATGCTACATAGCATAAGGTTTTCTCACTCTGCACAGATGTAATATTTTCTAACATTCAATAGCAGCCTTAAATAAATGCTACATTAGTTAATAAATATAAACATGGCAAAAATAAACGCTTTATACCTCTTCTTTAAGGATGGATGGTCTGGTAGATTTCAGAATCTCTGTGGTTGCTTTGTTTTCCATTTTCAGGGATGTCTCTTGCACCTCCTGCACAAAGTCCACACTACTACAAAACAGAGAATCGATATTTATCTTCAGAGTAAAGTCAAACCATTCATCCGTGCATTCTGAATTAACAAATCATTCTCCTAAACATGCTTCATTAACATTTAAGGTCCCACACACTCATCAGTTTGCAAACATCATGGATGCTGCTAAGACAGATGGGGGCAGATCTTCAGCTGATATAAATTTTCATGGCTCCGCTGACTGCAAAAGAGCTAGGGAAATTTGCACCAGCTATGGAGCTGCCCCACAATATTTATATGCCATGCATGGCAGGGTGCACCACTACTGTTGCCCCTTTTAAGTCACAGTGCTACTTTGCTCTCAATGGAATCTTACTCAATAGACTATTGCCACAGCATGCAAACTAGCCTAGAGGACAAAGCATGACACGGTAAGGCTAAGGAATTAACCCCAAATATCAAAGGGAATTCAGAGTGAAAACCACCACTGCTGAGAATGAGGAATCTCATTCTCATATCAATCAATCTCAATCAATCAATCAATCTCATAGAGTAACAAGCTATTAGACTAGGGGGAAAAAAATCACATAGGGCATTCAGTCCCTTTCCCACTCAAGAGGCAATGCAGGATTATCCATTTCCCAATTAATTTGTCCTGTCTAGCTCTAAAGCAGAAGATATGCCAGGCAGCACACTGATGCACAGCTGTGCATTTTTACCACTAAAATCTTGGGTTCAGGTCAGTGGAATGTTTGGTGCTTTGTCTGCATCACAAAACTATCATATAGTTCAGTACAGAGTTGAAGCCCAGGGTTCCTACTGAAATGAGATAACAGACAGGACAAAGCAGAAGGGGAGGAAAAAACCCACTGGGGAACAATCCAACATTGACAATGAGGTGGAAGAGATGACCTAATAACTTTTTGTTTAGTGTTTATGAGCTTACACCAACTCTCAGCGAAGCCAATAGGAGTCTTTCCCCCAATTTCAGGATACATTAGATAAAGCCCTACAGATTCTGTGATCATGAGAAATGACCAACGGGTGGGAAAACTTGCACAGCACTTTCCTGCTGTACATTTGACTTTAGCTGGTGCTTTTCACCTCTCATTCTTTCACAAAATCCATTCTATATTTTTAAAGTATTGGACGTGTGCTTATCTCAGCTTTCTTGAGTATATGCACCGGGGCACATCTCCCCTAGCACAGTCCTACAGAGACAAGGAATGTTACATAGTCTGGAGGACACTAAACGATACTACTACGGAAACACAACTAATTTATTACAGGCCCAAATCTACAATCCATACTCAGGCCAGAGACTCTCGTAGGTCTAATGGGGTCTGTGATGGAGTTTTCATAGCACACCTCACCTGAAAGGGTTAAGGTAGCTAGGAAGGGGCTAATTAAAATAACAGGCTGCACTTAGGGAAGAATTAGACTGGATAGGTAAGCCCTAACAGAAGATGAAGCTCAGCTGAGCAGGTATAGGCTGGGCCTGTACAAAGCCAGCAAGTTGAGAACAGAATTAGGCGGTAGGGGAAGTAGGCTAGTCTTTCCCTGAGAATTAGGCACTTGAATTGAACCCCGGGGGTGGGCTAGAACACAGAGAAAGAGAAATGAAGTAGGAAAGAGTACAGGGAAATAGCAATGTGGTCTTGGCATAAGCGGACCATGAGGCAGAGGGTCTGAAACCTGGAATAGTGGGTGGGTCTGGGTTCCCCGATCACCCACTGGGATAGTGTATAGTCTTAGAGGATGCCCTGGAAAGGCAGCTGGACAGTTGGTCTGGAGAGACTGTGTTACCCTGGAAAGGAAGGACCTATAGTGAGGTGGCTGGAGAGCTGAGTTACAAATAGAAGTTGCATGGAATCCCATAGAGCAAGTGGGGCTGTGGTAAGGGTGGGATGATGGAAGAGGGCATCAGAGCTGGAGGGAGCTAATCCCCAGAGTAGCCACTATCCTAGCAGTGAGTGTATCCCATGACAGAGTCCTTGCCAGTTTAATGATTGCTGGATGAAGCCAAAGCATCTTTCACAAAAAAGACTCAGACTTTAAAGTTACTGTTTAGTTAGACCTGCAGCAAAGAGATACAAGGAAAATTTGTCACACGTTCTAAAATAAACTAAGCTTGAATGGTTAGTAATATCCGAATCCAAAATAGACAGAAAATACCTCCTCCTATTTCACAACAGTTTCAGAAAGAGACAATGATAGATATTAGACATATGCAGTGTTGCTGTAACCATGTCTGTCCCAGGATATTAGAAAGACAAGGTAGGTGAAGTGTAATATCTTTTACTGGACCAAATTCTGTTGGTGAGAAAGACAAGTTTTGAGCTTACACCGAGGTTCTCTTCAGGTCAGTGTCTCGGCTTCAGCAGTTTTGATATTTTCCACTAGTTGGTGCAATAACTCCGAGTAACATTTAGACAAGGGCTTTGAAAGAAGTGTCAGATTTCCACATTCTGCAGATGGCATGGAACCAGGACTTTCAGGTGTCAAAACACTGAAATATAATTTGGCTCATTGAGGGTTATGATTCAGATACTGTCAAAATTCGAGAGCAGCAACAGAGTTAAAGATTAATAAACAATTAACTGCAATGGAATATAAGCTGGTTTAAAGCTGCATTGTAACAACGTGCACTACGTTTGTGTATCTGATCTATGGACACACATCATGCCAAAGATCTGGAACATGATGTTCTCTTGTACTATCACCTACAACGTGTAGTCCTGTATCAGGTTTAGATGAACTCCACTAATGTAATGCTTTATAGCTAGCAGTGCAATTTTAAAATCCTGATTTCAGTAAAACAAAACAAAACAGTGAATTCACGGTTAGCTTGCATTCTCAGCCTAACAGCTGATACGTATTGTAAACATGGGCAGAAACGTGATCGTCTTAGTCCTGTCTGCTTGCCTCTTATGCCTAGTAATATAGGACACTAAATTTGTCATGGTATCTGCTCCACTCACCTCTCCTGGGGCTCAATTGAGTCCTGCTTACCTGAGGAGTGAGTTTGGTCCCACTGTTAATTCTACATTCTGATCAGACCTCTCTTGAAGGTAACCCCCCCTCACCAATCAGTTTTTAAACTTATCCTTGAAGCAATTCAGAATTGAGCCAACTAAAGCCTACAAATCAGCTTAGAGGTTAGCCCTGCTGAAAGAACATTACAACAAGATGTGATAAAAACATGGATAAGCTTCCCTAAATCAGTCTTCAAAAGGCATGATCTGATCCCAGCTATGTTTCCCAGTTGATAGCAACCAGAGTTAATAGCAGCTAGAGTATGTTGTTCAGAAAAGCTCAGGACTAAACTAAATATCCAGGTTTCTTACCACTCTAGGATGTCTTTCAAAAAATGTTCTAAGGGGATACTGTCAAGTAGCTGAAGTATAAATTTTTTCCTACAGCACCTTGATGTATATATTTGAGATGATTTGTCCTCCAGATTCTAAATATCTTTTAAATCCACTGATCTGTCACCAATAGCCACTGCATTTGCATTGCACAAATGCATCTGGCTTTGCTGCTAGAAGCAGCTAGCAGCTTAAGTCCAGCTTCATTTGTTGAACTGTGCCACATCACTAATGAGGCTAAGGGCTTGTCTACACTTAGTATTGCGGCTGTAGCACTTAGTGAAGACGCTACCTATGCAGATGGGAGAGCTTCTCCTGCCAGCATAGAAACTTCACTTTCCCAAAAGCAGCAGCTATGTCGATGAGCAAAGCCCTCCCGGTGACATAGCACTGTCTACACTAGGGGTTAGGTCAGTATAACTACATTGCTCAGGAGTGTGGAAAATCCATGCCCCTGAGTGCCGTAGTTACAGTACCAACTTGTGTTGGTATAGAGTGTAGACCAAGCCTAAAAAACAACTAATGAAGGCAAATAGTGCACTAACTTGAGCTCTGAGAAAGAGCATGAAAATAATAGCCAAAAGGAAAAGAAATCAATGGTTGCCATCCTGATATTTGGCAATGTTACATTTCTGCTCTGATGTTTATTAGCACCAATGGCCTACTCAGCACTGTACGGGATATGAAGGAATAAATGGTCCTTGCCTCATTGGGGTTATGTTCTAAATGGAGAGAGAGAAAAACTGCTTTGAATCGCCAGAGGGTGATTATCAGAACATTGCAATTATTATTACAAAGTCTGTTTCAGTTAATGGGCAGGTGAGGATTTACGTGAGTTAGCCCAATTTAGAAGAGTCTGAATTAAGGGAGTATAATAATTTTGTGCACCTTCTGCAAGGGTAGTTCTGAGTGCAAAGGGCTACAGTGTAAAAGGCATGAAGAGAGACACAAAAAGGGAGAGGCAGTGAAAGAATAGTGGGAATAAGGAGAGTGGTTGGAAAGGTGAGCACACAGTTCTTCAACTTATACTGCCCCTAACATCACCTCACACTGAATAAAATCAAGACCCTGCTAACTGGAGTAAGACAAGAAGAGGAAAAATCTATCTTTATATGACTATTTGATAATTTTGGGAGGCCTAAAAAAATAAGTGATGGGGCCATATAATTAGATTATTCACAGATTAGATAAATTCACAGATTCTTAAAGCCAGAAGGAATCATTAGACCATCTAGCCTGATCTCCTGCTAGCAAACAGGGGAGCTTGAGATGGGAAGAAGGAGAATCCCCTGATGAATGAACTAGGTGTAAGTATTAACTTTGGGATGAGTGAGCTTGTTTGGCTGTTTGTTTTTCTTTCTCTTTCAGGTTATTTCAGTTATTTTCAGTTGCAGGATCAGATGGGATTGTGTGTCTGGGGACTGTTGAGCCTTTGTTCCCTGGATCATCTCTGATCAGCCTCAATTAGCCTTGTGATCACCCTCCCCCTATGTGATTAATGAGGGGGTAGGGCTGACCTAGGAGAGAAGACTTTAAAAGCCAGAGGCTAACCAACCAAGGGACTGCAAACAGGGGAGTTTGAGAGGGAGTTTGAATATAGTTGCTATGGTTAGGAAGGGCTGCATCGCCAGTGCCAAGGCTGCTCCTGTCTCCTCCACCTGCGCCTGTATCCAGACAGACAGCCTAACCTGGAAGCCTCTACCCAGATCCTGGTGTGGATTTGCAGAAACCATGGCCTGCATTTCCCACACTCGGAAAGCCAGGCTGGGGGGGACCATACAGTGCAAAAGGTGCCTGCTGGTGAAATGTCTTAGGAAGCAGGTGGGGAGCTACAGGAGGAGGTGGCTAGGCTGAGGAGCATCCGTGCCCACAAGGAATTCCTGGAGAGTATTCACATGGAGACATCCAAGACTGAGGAAGCTATCCAGCTACAGAGAATTGCTGTCACATCACCGGGAAAGGAGCATATGGCTCTGTCACAGGGAGGACACTGGCAGCTGGTTAATTCTGGCAGCAGGCAGTGCTCCACCCCTGCCCCCAACCCATCCACCATGGTGACGGAAAACCAATATGCTGCCCTGACAACAAGTGATGAGGAATCATCCCCAAAGGAGGAGGAAAAGCCATGTACCCCCTGCTCGCCCATGCCATCCCTGTCCCTACTGCCCCATTGCCCCTGCTCCTTGTTATGCCATGCCCATCCCTATTGTTACCTGTCACCTCTATGTTCTTGGGGAACCCAGGGTGCAGTACCCAGCAGCTCTGACTCACAAAAGACCTTCCCCCACAGCCTCTGCTTAAACCAAAACTGATCCGAAGACTTACAAAAAGCAATGGAAAGGCAGGGAGAAAGACACCTAAACCCCTGGGCTAAGGATGACTAGATTAAGGAAACTCCCCTAGCCTTATCTGCATCAGAGATGGGACATGGAGGCATCTCCATTAGCATACAGAATGCAGAACAGAGATTCTAAGACTAGAAAAGCAGGGAAGCACTGCACGATGGGGATCTCTGCTCCAGATGTTAATGAACCCATGCCTGCACACATCCAGCTCAGTTGTCATTAGACCAATTTGAGTAATAAATCCCTTATGGGTATCCAAAATAGTGAAGCTCCCTAAGCATTGTGAGCTCCCTCCAAAGAACACCGCCCATAGTAAGGAATGATCAGCTTGCATTGTCTAGCCTGAACAAAACAACTTTGGTATACTCCCTTGAGCCATCAGTTTACACATAAACAAATCTAGTGTTCTCCCTTGAACCACTGTTGTTTCTCCACAAAAACCCCTACCCATGCTCAAGTAAGTGTTGTGATGCCTGGATCCAAAGTCTGCATCACTTCCATTGGGACTTCATCTTCTCCTGCCTGATCATTCTAGGGGCTCTGCCTGTCTCCAGCACTACGGACCCACGACCACCTGGGACCCCTGATCGATTCAAGCTTCATGGGGTGGTGAGAACCCAGCTCTCTCTCTCGGTATAGCCTTCTGACCCTGACTTGTGTGATCAGTTATAGTTTTCTAAACCTGACTTTTATAATCAAGTTTAAGTTATAATATTAAATCTAACTCTTTTGTTTCTTTGGCTCCCCTATGGTTATTACCTGGCAATAAATAACTTTCATGACTAAGCTGGTTGCTTCTCTCTCTCCCTGCCCCCTCGCAGGTGTTTTTTGGTTTCCTCATTTGCTCTGCAGCAATGCTCCTCATACCTCGGCTAAAAGATCCCTGCAGCATCCAAAAATCCTGTGGTTTGCTCATCAAGTGGGTTACGACCAGAACAACTGTAACGTGAAGGCGGGGATAGGGACGTGCTGAACCTGGGGCACATGAGGGTGGCAGCTTTGAAGTGCTGCTCAACCCAGCCTGCTGAGTCTAGGGGCATATGAGGGTGGCAGACTGGAAGTGCTCCTCGACCCAGCCTGCTCGGCATACTCTATGCCGGTGCGGTGCCCAGGGCATATGAGGGTGACAGCCTAGAAATGCTGCTTGACCAGCCTGCTGAGACCAGGGACATATAAGGGGTCAGCCTGGGAGTGCTGATTAACCCGGTCCTCTCAGACACACTCAGTGAATGTGTGTGCTTGTCTGACTGTGGGGCAGGAAGAAGCCAGCCCTGGGGAACCTGCAGGATCGCTCCTCGGGGAGGGGACCGGGAGCAGGGAGAAGAAGAGCTCCGTATGAGGACACAAGCAGCACACGGTTAGAAATACAGACACCCCGCCCCCCCCCCGAGAAGAGTAACCCTATTAAATGAGCACACCCCAAAGCAACAGGCAAAGCTGGAAACACTACTGCCCCATTGCCCCGCCTCCTGCCGCCCTATCCCCCCACCGTCTCGCTCCCGCCCTAGGCGCACCCGCTCTCCACACGGCGTGGCCCCTCCCCCCCAGCCGCCTCTGACCGTTGCCCTCTGCGCGGTGACTGGCTGGCCGGGACCCTCGCCAGCGGCTGCTCCGCGCTCACTGCTCGCTCCCGGCCTCGCGCAGGGACCGCTTGACCCCGCCCCCCTCTCAGCCTCCCGGGCTTCCCTTCCGGGTCTCGGCTGCCACTCCTTCCGCCCCCGTGTCTCCGGCTGGCCGCTCGCGCCGGGCCCCCTGCCTGGCGCACTAGAAGCGAGTTCCGGGCGGCTCCGCTGGGCCTGGGCGGAGGGTTCCGGGCGCGGGAGCGGACTGGGAGCCACGGCGATGAAGAAGGAGCAGGTGCTGCACTGCCAGTTCTCGGCGTGGTACCCGCGCTTCCGGGCCCTCACCATCCGCAGGTGGGAGCGGAGCGGGCCCGGGGGGCAGGGCATGGAGGGGCTGGCCCGGGGGCGCTTGGGGGCAGGGCATGGAGGGGCTAGACTGCGGGGCGTGGAGGTAGGACATGGAGGGGCTGCCCGCCGCGGGCGGGGGACGTGTAGGGGCAGGACATGGAGGGGTGGGGCTGGCCCGGGGCAAGTGGGGGGCAGGACATGGAGGGGCAGACCCGTGGGGCGGGGTGTGGGGGCAGGGCATGGTAGACTCAGTAAGGGGGGAGCTGGCCTGGGGAGGGCATGAGCACCAGGATGGTTATTCTGGGTCAGACCAATGGTCCATCTAGCCCAGTATCCTGTCTTCTGCTAGTGCCCAGTGTTTCCGAGGCTGGGGTCGGAGTGTAGGGGAGAGCATTGAGGGCTGGGGAAGGTGTGGACGCAGGGCATGGAGCTTACACCTTTTCATGGTTGAGGAATACAGTGACAAAATGAATTGCATAGAAAATCTTTCATATAAAGAAATCCTTCATGAAGTTTTAGTCTTCTCTTTGCCCCACCTCCCTTACCCCATCTAAAGAAAAGGTGTTTTTGTTGGTTGGGCTTTTTTTGGGGGGGGGGCGTGAGGGGGAGCGTAAGGTTGGGATAGAACACAACAACTGTGTTCATGTCTGTGTGTGTTTCTTCCGCAGAATTAAAAGGACATGGAATGTTACTGGGATTTTTTAAATTATTCTAATAAATTTTCTGCCTTTTGTTTGTTCAGTGCTATACTTCCACTTCCAGAGAATGTGAAGGATTATTTGCTGGATGATGGAACTCTGGTAGTTTCAGGAAGGTAAAATCAAGTATTTTTCAAATATTAAATTCTGTCTCCCTATACTTAATTCATCTGCATATATTTGATAATATAGGGTGAATGAAAATCAATTATTTAGGAAACAAACCCACCCCCATTTTTAATTTAAATTAGATTCTTTATTTTAGTTAAATACAAGTTTATTTTTTTAAAATCAGCCCTTTTAAAATTAAATTTGAAAATGACAACCTATATTCAGGCCTAAATTTATTATGTAATCTGTTAAAATCCTTTAAATTGAATAGTACTTGTTTGCTGTCAAGTTTTAAAGAAAGTCAGATCACTGAAGCAGTGGAAGTTACTGGCTAAGCACCTGGAACTAGAGTTTGAAGTGCTAAACCAACCTTTGACAACAGTAGCATCTTTTTGCAAGTGTAGAGAGAATACATTCCGTCAGAGAGGCACTGCTGTTATGCCCACCAGGGTCTGCTGTGGCACCAGAACAGAGAGCAGCCAGCTCACCGGCAGTAGCAAACAGCAGCTGGCTGCATTGCTCACAGCGCCCTGCCTGCAGGGCCAGGTTAGGAGGCATGGGTTATGGGGGGCGGGAGAGGGCTGCTGGGGAATCACATAGACTGGGGTTCAGAAGGGCTAGTGGTGGGGGACAAACTGTGGCAAGGGCTGAATGGGAATGGGGTGTAGGGCCACATGGGAACGGAGAGCAGGGGAGTGCAGGGCCACATGGGAACGGAGAGCAGGGGAGTGCAGGGCCACATGAGGACGGGGCAGAGGGTGGCCGAGTGGGGGTATGGGATACATGGGGATAGGGGCAGATGTGCCTGAATGAATGGGAGAGGCTAGGGGGTCAGCCAGATTCTGCATGGAGGAGCTCCCCAACTCCCTAACAATCCTCCTCCCCCCAAAAAACCCACTGTTCCATACTTCTCTCACCCATACCCAACAACCCCACAGGTTCACTCCCAGGCTCCTTCCCAGCAATTGCTTCCCTCTCCCTCAGTTTTTCCGTTACTCCTAATTCCCACAAGCCTTTGCCACTGCTTCTGAGGGGTGTGGGAAATAAGCTTCTGTATTGTAGTCATAGGTGCCGACTCTGTTGGTGCTCTGGGGCTGAAGCATCCACAGAAAAAAATTGTGGGTGCTCAACACCCATAGGGGCCCCACTGATCAGCTCCTCCCCTCTCCCGCCCCCGTGCCTCCTGCCCGCCAGCGTCCATGTCGATCGGCTCCTTCCCCTCCCTGCCAGTGCCTCCTGCCCTCTGCGGATTAGCTGTTCAGTGGTGTGTGGGAGGCGCTGAGGGGAAGGGGTGGAGCGAGGACAGGGTATATTCAGGGGAGGGGGTAGGAAGAGGTGGGGTGGGGCCTTGTGGGAAGGAGTGGAGTGAGGGCATGGCCTGGGGCAGAGTGGGGGTTGATCACCCCTTGGGAAATGAGGAAGCTGGCCCCTGTGATTGTAGTTTAAATGAATTATTACTCAAGAGTTCTGTATTAATATGCCTAGTAAGGAATCTTTGTCAAAAAAACATTTCCTCCATCTTTTTTGTTGTCTGTATTGTTACAGACATATTTGCTGACAGGTATTAGGAAATAAATTGCCAAAATAATTGTAACTGGTGTGATGATGTTGTGTTATTTTGACAAACAAAATATGTAGAATTTTGCAGAATTTTAAAATGTGCGCAGAATTTCCCCAGGAGTAAAGTCGGACTGAGGGAGTGTTCATTAAAATATTTCAAAAAGATGAAACCATACTATGATGGGGTGGTTGTCCCTCCGAACCCCCCCCCCCCCATTTGAAATGTTTTCTGTAGGATGCGTATGGGAAATTAGAGTTATCATCAAACTTTTATGGCTAGGAAGGGCCTGCATCCTGCCTCTGATCCTGCATCACTATGTAAATCAACTTAGCCGCTATTATTCAATTTGTGGCCAAGTTTCTGAAAATCTAAGACTCAAGGTCTGATTATGCAGTCGCTGGACATGAGCAGTTTCTACTGTGTTCAGTGGAGAGGTTGTCATATACTGCTGCATAATTTGATTTTTAAGTGTCTTTAAACATACAGTCCTGTATAAAGTCCAGACTTTCTGGAAGGTGAATTTTCTTAGCCAGAAAGCAAACACACATGTCCTAGACATCATCTTCTCTCAATCACGATTAGTCTTGCTTTTAAACCTGGATGAATCAGCATCTGAATCTTAGATCTGCAGAGCTGAATTGTAGTTTGCCCCATAGTATCTTTGTCATTGTCACGAAAGCTCATGCTCAAATAAATTGGTTAGTCTCTAAGGTGCCACAAGTCCTCCTTTTCTTTTAGCAGAAACTCTATGTCTACACTGCAAGTGTACAGTGGCACAGCTACAATGTAGATACTTGCTACGGCAGTAGAAGGGTTTTTTCTATTGCTGTAGTAAATCCACCACCTTGAAAGGTGGTGACTAGGTCGACAGAAGAATTCTTCCGTTGACATAATGGTGTCTATAACAGGGTTTAAGTCGGCTTAACTACATCTTGCGGGAGTGGGAGGGGAAGGGGAGAGGAATCACACACCTAAGTCAATGTAGCTAGGTAGACCTAGGTTTTAGGTATAGACCAGGCTTTAGCTGCTTGCAGTATTTGCTCTCCAGTAACGCTGTCTCGTTAGCAACATGGCAAACATGAAACCTGTCCTGTTTGCTACACTGACTTCCCGCAGAATATGGAATCATAGTCATGGACTCGGTCTTCCCTTTGAGGTGCTCAGTGATATGGGCCAAGGAACCTAAGAGATCACCTAAAGCTCCAAGATGAAGATTGTGGTCAACCACTCCACTCACCAGGCACAACAAAGCACCAACAGTCCAGCTTGTTTGTAAGGGGACAGAACTTTCTCAAATGGTGGTCTGAGACTGTGGAATGAATTCCAATAATATCTAAGAACCATTAAAAACCTCGACTTCTCTTCCATATGTAAGGCCTGCCTCTTTGACCTTACCTACAAAAACACACAGAACATCAAGCAAAGTTAAGAGCTCCCAGTTTTCCCCCAGGGAGAGGAGCCGCATCAGTCCTGTGGTTTTCTAGTTACCTCATTTAATGCACTGCTGGGAGGCACTTACCGTGTTGATGGGTGTGGTATAAAAATCTGAATAAAATGAGTCACACAATATTCAATGAGTTTGAATGGTTTCAGAAGTGAAAGTGATATGCTGACAAAAAAGCAGAATGATCTTGTGACTAGGGCACTGGACTTGGGAGATCTGTCTTCTATTCTTGGCTTTGCCACTGACTCACTGTAACTGTATCACAGTGTATTGTGAGACTTAATTCATCCACTTATAAAAGCACTTTGAGATCTTTAGCTAGCAGTTATGGTTGAAGTCCGAAGTGTTCTGTCAAAATCAAACTCTCAAGACTCAAGATTTCTAAGAGCTTTTTTTTCCCCTCTCTAACTTTTGTTTCAGGGATGATCCCCCAACATGTTCTCAGGAAGCCAGTGTTGATGATCAGGCAGAGGAAATACAGGTGGGTACAAAATGTAATAAAACTTGTGTGAAGTCTCTTACAAAGTAAATGTATTAATACTTACCACATCTGTAGAGATCCATAGGGAGGCATACCACTTTACTGAATAATAAAAACATGGTCCCTGCAATGAGGAACTTATATCTTAGGTTAGATCAGGGATCAGCAACCTTTGGCACACAGCCCGCCAGGGAAATCCGCTGGCGGGCCGGGGCAGTTTGTTTACCTGCAGTTTGTTTACCTGTTGGAGCTGTGATCGGCCTAACCTGCAGACGCTGCAGGTAAACAAACTGTCCCGGCCCACCAGTGGATTTCCCTGAAGGGCCGCGTGCCAAAGGTTGCCGATCCCTAAGTTAGATGCATCCTGACTTCAGGGAGGGAGGAAAGTTTGGATAAAATGTTGCTATGATATTTGTTTCTCACAAGGCACATTTCTTATTAGTTTCTTTATTAACTGGTTTGTTAAGCTCCGAAAGAAACAGTGGAGAGGCTGTGGAAAGAAGTGGGTTTTACAGGGGGCATTTGAAGGAACAAAGAGAGGCTGTGTACCATACAGGATCAGGGAGGACATTCCAGGCAAAGGAGGCACCCTGAGAAAAACAATGTAAGCTCTTAAAGAGAAAAAGAATTGAAGCGGAGTTAGCTAACCATTGGTCTAGAACTGAGAAGTGGTGGGAATTGGGACAAGATTTAGGCAGGGACAGAGCTGTGCCAAGCTTTACACTGCACATCTTGTTGGCTTGCTTCTCTGTCATATTCTGGTTGCAATTTGCAAAGATGACTTCAAGACTTATTTCTACAGTTAAGGATGGTGATACTGATGCTGAACCCAAGGTTTCGTGCTGTGCATGGTTTTTCATAGCCCCGTGATACCTGAACATTTCTGCCTCTCCCTTTTTCATTTAGACCATTATTTTTTTTAGGTTTTGTCTACACAGTGAGTTAGTGTGTGGCAAGCCAGGGTATGACTCTACAGCATGACAGCCTGCTATACACTAACTCTCTGTGTGTATTCTGTTACAGCGCAGTGAAAGTTCCGGAGCACGGCTCAGAAGCCCAGCATGCTCTGGGACTTTCACTGCATTGTAGCAGGTTCTACACATCAGGTTAGTGTGCAGCACACTGGTGCGCTGTTAATTCACATTCTGGCTTACTGCATGCTAACTCACTGTGTAGACAAGCTCTTATTTGCTATCTTCATTTATGTGAAGTGTTCAGTCAACAATAACAACACCTCTCTATATGTTGGGTGTTGTACCCGCTCCCATCTTTATGGTACAAGATCTCCAGGACAGAGAGAGGATTTGTTTGGTATGTTTTACCTATTGTACAATTCAGTGTAGATTTATGGTGTTACATAAATAATAAATATGCTAGGACATACAAGAAACCATTAAAATTGTTCTATTCCTCTTTTATTTAGTGGTCGGATGATGAGAATACCACAACACTTACGGTAAGGATGCTTTATGTACCTAAAAGCATGGAATTTTGTCCACATTATTCTTTCTGTAACCTGAGAATTAAGCTCATTTTCAGAAGATTAAATTTACCCATTGTTACACTGACCATGTATCAGGCCATTTCAGATTTGTGGCAGGGTGGATGTTTCTCATTATAGAACCTGGTGGAATCTCACTTTTTGTACAAAACACACCAGTAACCGGAAACTTATTTAAATTGTAATATGAAAAACAAGTTGTTATTGCTTCCTTTGTGGATAATCAAAAATAAAAATGGGCCAGTGTTTAAGGATCAGACTCTCACCAGGCTATAGGAAATGAACTGAAGTTCAGCACTAAATATAGCCATCTTTCATTCTTGCCACTTCCAACATGGCTCCCCAATTACATAATCAAACCTTAAGCAGAAGAGATGAAGGCCCTGTAGCTTTCTGCTTTCAGAGCTCTCCGCAACCCCACTCTCCTACACCTTTGCCATTATTTCCTCCTATGGCCCTTTCATACTGTCTGCTCAAATTGTCATTTTTTCCTTCTCCTGTCTTTGCATCCTTTTTGTGCAGCCCCCTGCTCTTGAAACAGGATCCTGACTACTGTGAACCAAGCCCCCTCCCTCTTCTCTTCCAAATCACTTCTGAAAAGTCCATCAGTTCCCCAAATATTAATGTACTTGCACCCCTTTTTGCCTATCATCTGTGCCATAGCCATCCATCTTATTAATGCGGTAGAGCCAAAGTGTTGGGGGGGGTGGATCAGTTTTGTGGCTCCATTGTTTACTCCTGGGGGATTCTGCACCAAAAAATTAAAAATTCTGCACACATTTTAAAATTCTGCATATTTTATTTGTCAAATAACACAACATAATCACACCAGTTTCAATTATTTTGGAACTTATTTCTAAATACCTGTCAGAAAGTATGTCTCTAACAATACAGACAACAAAAAAGATTCAGGAAATGTTTTTTGACAAATAGATTCTTTACGAGGGATATTAATACAGAACGCTGAGTAATAATTCATTTAAACTACAGTACAGAACCATATTTTCCGCACCTCTCAGAAGCAGTGCAAAGGCTTGGGGAAGTCAAGGGTAATGGAGGAGCTGAAGGAGAGGGAAGTAATTGCTGGGAAGGAGCCTGGGTATGAACTTGAAGGTTTGTTGGGTATGGGTGGGAAAAGTATGGAACAGGTTTTTCTGGGGGTGGGGGTGGGGAGGGATTCGTGTCCCCCAAGCAGATCCTGGCTGACCCCTAGCCTCTCCCATTCAGTCAGGCACATCTCTTCCCGTCCCCATGTGATCCTGCACTCCCATGTATCCTTGCACCCCCTGTCCGTATGTCCCTCCATCCCCACTCAGACACCCTCTCCCGCTGTCCCCATGCACACCCTGTCCCCATGTCTGTGCCCCCACACAGCCATCCCCCTTCCTCCTGTAGCTCTGCTCCTCCTCTGCCCACGTGCCCCTGCACCCCTGTCTCCCCCACTGAGCCATCCCTCTGTATCTCTGTACCCCCTCCTCCCATGTGGTCCTGGACCTACCTCCCCCCTGTGACCCTGCGCCTCCACTCCCATTCAGCCCCTGCTCCAGTCTGTCCTCCCCCATTAGCCCTTATGAGCCCCTGTCTGACCCCCCCCAACAGCCCCACACTGTCTGTCTCCCCATATCTCCTGACCTGGCCCAACAGGCACTGTGAAGAAGGCAGGCTCTTTCTCTTCCCTATCGTAGCTGGGGTTTGCCAGAAGCGGCTGCTGTATTCTAGCACCATAGCGCCCTCTGATGGGCAAAAGGCAGAACTTCAGCAACTTTTCAGCAGAAACTTTTTTTTTCTGTTAAAAAAAAAAATTAAAAATATGCATGGCACATGAAATATGTGTGCACGCAATGGCACAGGATTTCCCCCAGGAGTAATTGTACTAAGCACTGTACAAACACCTATCCTGATCTCTACCTTCAATAGCTTATATGTTCACTTAGAGTTTACACCCTTGCATTTTGAATCTGTAGAGACTTACACATGTGCTTAACTTTACGCTTGTGAGTAGTGTCTGATGTCAGTGGAGCTACTTACACACCTATGTCTTTTTCAGATTGGTGCCTTAGATTGTAAATTGTTCAGATAAGGGATTTTGTGAGTTATTTGTTGTATTTTACCTTTGTAAAGTGTCATGTTTTGTTTAACACTGTTAAACAATAGAATATTGTTTTGGATGTTTTTCTATATTTTCATATATATTCTGTGTCGTAATTGAAGTCAAAGTGTATATTATTTTTTATTACAAATATTTGCAATGTAAAAATGATAAAAGAAATAATGAGGAATCTGGTGGCACCGTGAAGACTAACAGAATTATTTGGGCATAAGCTTTTGTGGATAAAAAACCCCACTTCTTCAGATGCATGGAGTGAAAATTACGGATACAAGCATAAATATACTGGCATGTGAAGAGAAGGGGAGTTACCTTACAAGTGGAGAACCAGTGTGGACAAGGCCAATTCAGTCAGGGTGGATATGGTCCACTCCCAATAATTGATGAGGAGGTATCAACACCAAGAGAGGGAAAACTGCTTTTGTAGTGAGCCAGCCACTCCCAATCCCTAGTCAAGCCCAAATTAATGGTGTTAAATTTGCAAATGAATTCTAGCTCTGCAGTTTCTCTTTGAAGTCTGTTTTTGAAGTTTTTGTTGTTGTTGAAGAATGGCTACTTTTAAATCTGTTGTTGAGTGTCCAGGGAGATTGAAGTGTTCTCCTACTGGCTTTTGTATGTTACCATTCTTGATGTCTGATTTGTATCCATTTATTCTTTTACGTAGAGACTGTCTGGTTTGGCCAATGTACATGGCAGAGGGGCATTGCTGGCACATATCACATTAGCAGATGTGCAGGTGAATGAGCCCCTGATGGTGTGGCTGATGTGGTTGGGTCCTCTGATGGTGTCGCTAGAGTAGATATGGGGACAGGGTAGGCTACGGGGTTTGTTACAGGGATTGGTTCCTGGGTTAGTGATTCTGTGGTGTGATGTGTAGTTGCTGGTAAGTATTTGCTTCAAGTTGGGGGCTGTCTGTAAGCGAGGACTGGCCTCCCTCCCAAGGTCTGTGAGAGTGAGGGATCGTTTTCCAGGATAGGCTGTAGATTGTTGATGTGCTGGAGAGGTTTTAGCTGGGTGTTATACGTGATGGCCAGTGGTGTTCAGTTATTTTTCCTTGTTGGGCCTGTCCTGTAGTAGGTGACTTCTGGGTCTCGCTCTGTCAATCTGTTTCGTCACTTCCGCAGGTGGGTATTAAGTTTTAAAAATGCTTGATAAAGATCTTGTAGGTGTTTGTCTGTGTCTGAGGGATTGGAGCAAATGCAGTTGTATATTAGGGGTTGGCTGTAGACAATGGATCGTGTGATGATGTCCTGGATGGAAGCTGGAGGCATGTAGGTAAGTATAGCGATTTCCGGTATAGGGTGGTGTTTATGTGACCATCTTTTATTTGCACTGTAGTGTCCAGGAAGTGGATCTCTTGTGTGGACTGGACCAGGCTGAGGTTGATGGTGGGGTGGAAATTGTTGAAATCCAGGTGGAATTCTTCAAGGGCCTCCTTCCTGTGGGTCCATATGATGAAGATGTCAGAAATGTAGCGCAAGTAGAGGAGGGGCACTAGGGGACGAGAGCTGAGGAAGAGTAGTTCTAAGTCAGCCTTAAAAATGTTGACATACTGTGGGGCCATGCGGGTACCCATAGCAGTGCTGCTGACTTGAAGGTATAAGTCGTCCCCAAATCTGAAATGGTTGTGGGTGACGACAAAGTCACAGAATTCAGCCACCAGGTGTGCCGTGGCCTCATCAGGGATACTGTTCCTGACAGCTTGTAGTCCATCCTTGTGTGGAATATTGGTGTAAAAAGCGTAAAGAGCTTCTACATCCATGGTGGCCAGGCTGGTGTTTTCAGGAAGATCATCTATGCATTGTAGTTTCCACAGAAAGTTGGTGGTGTCTCGAAGATAGCAAGGAGTGCCCGTAGCACAGGGTCTGAGGAGAGAATCCAAATAGCTGGTAGCTATTCTCTTCATGTGCCAGTATATTTATGCTTGTATCTGTAATTTTCACCCATGCATCTGAAGAAGTGGGGGTTTTTACCCACGAAAGCTTATGCCCAAATAAATCTGTTAGTCTTTAAGGTGCCACCAGACTCCTCATTGTTTTCGTGGATACAGACTAACACGGCTACCCCTCTGATAACAGAAATAATATTTTTCAATTCACCTCGTAGAAATACTGTAGTGCAATCTCTTTGTCCTGAAAGTGCAACTTACAAATGTAGATTTTTTGTTTTTTACATAACTGCACTCAAAAACAAAATAATGTAAAACTTCAGAGCCTACAAGTCCACTCTGTCCTACTTCTTGTTCAGCCAATCACTAAGACAAACTGTGATGGGGTTCCCCCAGGGTGTAGCCTGGGACTGTGGGACTGCTGTATGAACACAAAGAAGTGCCTTCTCAAATGTCAAAGTATTTTAAAAGAAAAACTACTAAGAAAATCCATCACACGTACACAGCCAACTATCTTTTTCAGATTCAGTGAAAATAACTTCTTTACTTGGCTCATAATCTACATTCTGAACCTTACTTTGTGCCCTGCAGCCGTGGCTGTCATGGCCACTATGAACACTTAAGAAATTCATGATGGAGAAGTTAATTACATAGGAAAGCCAGCTGCATAAACCTCACAAAGAAATCCATTTGTGCAGGGATGGGGCGGGCAGGGAATGTATTAAAATGGAAAGGCTCTAGACAGTCATCTCACAGTTACTTAATGACAGTAAAGATCAAATTGAATGCTGGTAAAAGGGGCCAGATTGACAGCCCGATAGAATTCAGTCCTCTGTCCACAGACCAGGCACTATACAGCACAGGCACACTGCTAACACAAGCTTCCGCAACACTGGCCTGCCATTCTACTTGGGGTGTTTTTGCCTTTCACAGCAGCATGTGGATGCGGGTCACCTGCCAGAATCATCTGGATATATCCCACTTAATTCCCTGCTATTTCAAGGGCCTCAGGCACTGGTGTGGCACATAATAGTTTAGTCCCCTAAGGGCTGTAATATTTGGTCTAATATCAGTTGTTGGGTTTAGTGTGCGGGTGGTGGCTTCTGATATACAGCAGATCAGACTAGATGATCCAGTGGTCTCTTCTGGCCTTAAATTCTATGACTATATGACCAAGGCAGTGATGCTGTACTAATGGTTATAAAAGCAGCATGAGTGCTCTGACATTGAGAAAACACAGGAAAAATGGGTTTAAAAGACTTCTTTTGGTGTCTGATTAGTTCACAGCATGAGTGAGTGGGATGACGTTTTTGTGACGTATCAGCATATTCTGATTTTCTACTATAATACTTGTTCTGCAAAAAGAGGTGGTCTTTGCAAAGTTGATTCTTTAGGAACTGATGGACTGAAACCAGCTTCAATTTCTTTTAAAGATTCTGGATCTAATTTTGTCCTAGGTTGTGAGCATGCTGGGCAAGGACTTCTTTTGTATTGTTTTGGCATGGTGCCTAGTACAATGGAGCCCAACTTCCTGTCCGGGGTCCTTAGGAGCTAACAATAGAAATAATAATTGGAGGTAGTCCAGGTAGCTACACCTATCATTAAGGTGCTTGACACTTTCCACTGTAGTACCCTATTTTCAGCTGCTTAGAACTTTGGCAAACTTTAACTGTTTGGGATGAAGTTTTCCATGGCAGATGTCTACCAGGTTGATTTTTTTTTTGTGGTGGGAGAGTGGAGAACTTCAAAAACTGCTCAGTAATTTTTTACAACAAGCTTATGGACTAATTTGTTTTGCTCATGGTAAACAAAATGTGTACAATCATTTTTATTGCGAATTTTTAACATTACCATGCATTGGAGCAGGGAAATGAAATATGACAAATTTTGCCCTAGTTCCAGAATACGGCCTTTGCTGCCTGAATTTGGCTGCGTTCTGAGTCTCCGAAAATCACAGTTCGCACATGGTCAGTTGAGACTTGTTACATTTTGGCTGCTAAATGCTCAGAAGATGCCATCTGCACTGAGCATGCCCCTTCACTCCCAGCACCTTCATGCTGATTGGACTGCATGCACACAAAGTGACAGAGCATCAGTGTTGCCAGCTATCACTCGGTGAATGTCACCGTAGAGGACCTTGAAAAGTAATTAGATGGTGCAAAAAATTGCTTGTTCAGGTTTTTTGGGGCGGGGTTGGGAGGGAGGAACTTCAAGTACGATTGCTCTTGAAAACTAAAAAGTGCAGTAAGTAAAAACTCAGAACATATGGAACCAAGCACAACTTAAATCATTCCACTTAAGTGGAATGATTTTTTTTTAAGTGATTTGGTGGGAAATTGTGTTGGGAGAAGCTAAAAAAGGATCTCTGAAATTATAAAATATTCTTGTGGATGTAAGGTTTTATAATTTGCAGTCTGGGTGCGAGGGGAGGAGAAAGATCTTAGTTTATCTTTAAGCTAGGTGTTATTTTTGAGATGCATTTTATATAAACACTGATGGAAATAGCATTTTCTAAACACTGCTTACTGTGACATCATTTATTTATTCTTCAGGATGAAAAATCTTTGGCAACTGTCCACAAGTCTTTGATATTCTTTTGAAGGGCAGAGATTTATTCCTTCCTCTGTGCTAGCCACCCACACTAGTAGTGCTTGTAGCATCGTGCGGGATTTTTTTTCTACGTTTGGTGTTCTACTATACAGTAAATCATTTATTTTTAAACAAGCATCACATTCTTTTTCAAAGCCAAAGATTCCCAGCACAGTCTATTCTCTTGGTGCAAGTTAACAACACATGTATTACTCAAGACTGTCTTCAAGGCCCCAGCCCTACAAGCTCTTTTCCCATCCGGGGGAGCCACATTGCATGAAGCCCTATTAACTTCAGGTGCAGAACAGCTTGGAGATCGGGATCTGGTATTGTGTACGTAGATGTTTAAAGATTTGCTCTTCTCCACAGGGATGTCGTCATGTTAAGTGATAAATATTAAAGTGTGTGACACACACACTTTTTAATGTGTGTGTGTGTGTGTGTGTGTGTGTCCATTTACACACACACACACACACACACATTCCTAATAAATTAACTTTTAGTTTAGTGAGGTGTTAAGATCTGATGCATATTCTTGTTATTTAACTGGCTTGTTTACTTTTGCACTTGTATCAGTTTCAACACTGAAATTAGACCAGTCAGTTTTGTTTATTGTTCCACTTTCTAACTTTCATACCTTGGCATAATGCTACAATATTTGGGTGCAAAATTTTTAGGGGAATGTCTAACATGCAACACCCCTCCCCCACCCCCCCAAAAAAGACCATTTGTTTGAAATGCCTAAAATCAGCATGAAAAAAATTCTAATCTTGTCAAATGTTGTTTCCTTATCTATAGTCTGGACTTCTCCTACAGGTGTCTCTTTAAAAGTTGCTTATTTGTTTGACTTGCAGTGTGGCCAGTTCTTATGATTTTATCATCAGTCTTGTGATACAGTTTTTTTTCTAAAGCCCAGGAACCTCAGTTTTAATTTTAAAAAACAAGTAAGTTTCCAGCCCTCATTATTGCAGAGAAAAGCTTGAAAACATGAACGGCCAAGGTTCAAGCACCAGAAAACAAAAAATTATTTAAAATCTCATGATTTTTGGAGCCTGCCTCATGGTTTTTGGGTGGTAATACTGGATTTGCGTGTGAATCTATTGCAACTGTAATTTACATCCTTAATTCTATTTCTAAAGCTAATCTTTTCCCTGATTAAATGAACGTGAATTACCTTCTGTTCTCCATTTAGGCACCAGAATTCCCTGAGTTTGCACTTAAAGTTCAAGAAGCTATCACGTCCTTGGGAGGCAGCATCTTCCCTAAGCTCAACTGGAGTGCTCCCAGGGTAAGAACACTGATTAAATCCTAAATGTTTTAACAGACTTCGTTGTAATCAATTCTTTGATGTATCTGGGACTTGGGAGGAGAGTAACTGCACTGATGGAGGCTGGTGCAGTAGCAGAGTTCTCAGTGGAGTGCTGCTGCAGTACAATTTGGTGCAGTCGAGTTGCACAGCCTTTCCTGAGTGATGTCATACGGCTCTGCATCACCCAGGTACTGTTTCATGAGCTGGAATTTATATGGGAAGAGGTACAGTCTGCGTGTTCTTCTCAAAAATTCAGCTCTTCTCTTCATTTGATAGGCACTTATTAGTGCTTTGTAGAGAAAATAAAATCAATTTGCACTGATGTCAGTAGATGTCCATGCACAGAACAATAGCTTAATTCAGCCATGTGTTCAGCAATACCTGGGCAACCCACCTCACTGCTATACAGGGGTAATGGAATTGTTTCCCAAGTTACCCGGGAAAGAATTTTCTGTAGTATCTGGCTGATGAATCTTGCCCATATGCTCAGGGTTTAGCTGATCGCCATATTTGGGGTCGGGAAGGAATTTTCCTCCAGGGTAGATTGGAAGGCCCTGGAGGTTTTTCGCCTTCCTCTGTAGCATGGGGCACGGGTCACTTGCTGGAGGATTCTCTGCTCCTTGAGGTCTTCAAACTACAATTTGAGGACTTCAATAGCACAGATATAGATGTGAGGTCTTCTTTAGGAGTGGTGGGTGAAATTCTGTGGCCTGCATTGTGCAGGAGGTCAGACTAGATGATCATAATGGTCCCTTCTGGCCTAAATATCTATGAATCTATGATGAGAAGAGAAACTCCTGCCAAAATCAGTTGTCCATCTTTGTAGTCCTGCCTGTCAACTCGTACTTCAAAATGGTGTGCAGTAGTTGTATATCAGCTATTGATAAGGCACGTAAAGGTACATTTCAAATGATATCATTCCTTCTTGTTTAGGATGCCTACTGGATAGCAATGAATAGTTCTCTGAAATGTAAAACCCTCAGTGATATCTTCCTCCTCTTCAAGAGTTCAGACTTCATTACTCGTGACTTCACTCAGCCGTAAGTATAGTTCAGACAGATAGTTTTATTAATTTGATCAAATCTAAAGTAATAGTTCCTATAAATCTTCTCTGAAAAGTAACTGTAAAAGTCATTGTGGAGTTTGATTCATTGTCTCTCAGTGACTTCCATACACAACTAAAAAAATTCTTTTTTGTTTTCTAACTGCCAACTCTGCACAAATTCGGATTCCAAGATGAGAGTGAAACCAGATTTTGTTTCTAGTGATGATGATGCATGAGAAAAAAGATTCTATACGCCAAATTATCCCCTCAGCAATACCTGGGCAACCCACCTCACTGCTATACAGGGGTAATGGAATTGTTTACTAAGTTCCAATCGGGTAAGAAGGAAATGGACTCTGTCTTACTCTCATTCTTAGCTGTGCTGATTCTGCAGTGTTAATGGGTAAAATTCAGTAAAATATTATTTATTTATTAAAGTAATGGGTTCTGACCCTGACTACAAACCAAGAATGCCTTTGTGGACTAAATGCACTATTATCAGAGTTGAATCACATTCTAATCAAGACGTTTCTCTCTCGGTTCTTTGTTGCTAGGGGTTTTTATTATTACGTGTCTTCACTGTGGTCCGGCATCACTTTCAGTCATTTCATTTACAGCTTCTAATACTTTTGGGTTCAGTATTGTTGGCTGGGAGGAAACTGAGACCTCTGCTGCTGTGTCACCTCTCCTTTTTTTTCTGGAGCTCCTTGATCCCAGTTCCTTTTGTTGCATTTGGACAAATACTATTGCTCGGAAGTGTGTTGTTCTGTCGTCAGAGATAAAATTATGAGAGTACAATGGGATTAGGCAGGGGTTAGGTTTTTTCTTTTTAATCTTCTGATTAGGAGGGTACAGTCAGTTGGGTAAGACCATTTAGCATCTGTGACCTCCAGACCTCTGAAACATGTGACTCATCCTAAATTTATTTCTTTGCAATGAAAGTGTTGTGTTTAATGAAGAGACCGCTTTTTTAACTTGAAGCTTAATTAGTGTTTAACTCCAGTTGCTGGTACCCTGCTAAGAACCATCTTGGAAATTCTATTTAATTGTCTAGCTTAAAAAGTACTTCTTTGAAAATCAAGATCAGGAGGGGGAGAAATGCCTTCCATGACTAAACTAAAACCCCAGTTTAATAATCCAATTTTATATATTTGGGAGGAAGCTTTATCCAGTAGTTGTTGGCTGCTTATTTATTGTGTGGTAGTGCCTAGGAACTTCAGTCAAGAGCAAGGGACCTATTGTGCTAGGTGCTGTCAACTCAGACAACAAAGAAGACAGTCCCTGCCCCAGAGCACTTACAATGTAATGAGGCCTTTTCTTGTTTAAAACGTGAAACTTAATTGTGCTGTTGCTGTGCAACTGCTTTCTTTTCTGGTCCTGCAACTTTGGCAACAGACTTTGGCATCTGTCAAGGTGCAAAAAATTCTCACCCGGGTCCCCAAATTTCTCTGTGGAGCTTAGCAATGGTTTCAGTCCAGTAGTGAAGTCAAAGCAGCTCTGCAAGTTATAATGTCCATGTGCATTGCCCTATCCTGGAAAATGTAGGGCCAGACTTTTCCTTGGGTGGGGTGTTAAGTTTTGTGCAATATCGGCCGTCATTGCAAACGCCTAGCCCACATTGTGTATGCAAAACGGGGAGTTGTATTTTTATATTATGGCAGTGCCCATAACTTGCTAGGCAGTGTCCAAACACTGAAAGTCATAGACTCGAAGCTTCTTACGACCAGAAGGCACCGTTGTGGTCATCTAGTCTGACCTCTTACATCACACATCCCTCAGTTAAAACTCTGGTTCAAGCCCAATAGCTGTTGTTGTATTAGAGCCTATTTTCTAGAAGGGAAAAAAAAATCCAGTCTTCATTTAGATTTTGTGTGATGGAGAATCCACTGGAACCCTTGGTAAGTTGTTCCAATGGTTAATTACCCTCACTGTTAAGAATATGCTCCTTATTTCTAACCTGAATCTGTCTAGCTTCAACTTCCAGCCAAGAGCATGGGACATGGTCCTTGCTCAGAAGCACTTATACACTTAAAAGATAAAGGGAGGAGGAAAAGGTGATAGCGCGTATGCAAACGGATCAGGGTGGTGATAGCTAAATTTTAGTGTCTTTGTTCTGATGGGAGGGTCATTCAGTGGAATTGAGGTCGGAGATAGGATAGGATTGTGAAAGTAAGAGAGGAAATGGCAGAGGGAGAGGAGAACTGTATGGAAATGAGGAAATGAGGTTGAACTGAGGAGGAAGGGAGGGAGGTTGGACTAGGGGAATGAGCTGGGGCAGGTGAGAAGTTGCAGTAGGCCGCGCCAGTAACAATAACACAGCAAATGAGGAAAAACCTATCCAGAGCTCAAGTTTTCAGAGTCAAGTGAAGATTTCTGGAGGCTGTGACAACTCTTTGGCAACTGCTCTGGCTCCTGCTGTTCAGAGGGGATGGGAGGCTGCTTAGCCACAAGCCTCTTTCCATCCATAAAGAGGTTGGAAGACCCCGACTTAACCCATGTGGTGCCTTCTGTTGTAGCTGGCGCTGGCTGCTTTGGGGAGTGAGACGCAGGTCTGGAAGCTTCCACAGTTTTCCCAACAAAATCCTCCTAGCGGCTGTTCCCCATAGATGAGGGAAGGAGGCTGCTAACCCTACTGAGCACATGCATTGTTGCCCATCGGGTGTGCAGATCTTGCAGGTGCAACTTATGTGTTGTCCTTGGAAATTTTGGCCATTTAAAATTTGCTGCTACTTGTTTATAAGTCTTGGGGAAATGTACCCAGTAATTACTAGCAGGAGGACTAAATCTACTAGCCAGAGGTAGGAAATGCAAGGGTGGGAGTAGCTCCACTAGCAAAGTCTACGGCTTGTGCCTTCATGAGAAGCACAGGTGCTAGGGAGAGGTAAGATGCTGGGGTTTCTACCAGGATGTTGTCCTTGAAGTCTCCAGGCAGAGTCAATCTTGAGTATGAGCATCCAGCTAGTACATATTTTATTTTTTTTTATAAATATGAAGCTTCACATTCTGTAATTGTTGGAAGAAGTCATCTCCGTCACACAGAGCCTACTGGCAGAGTTTCTGCTGTTCTACCCTTTAGTCTCCTGCAGTGTGGGAGTGGAAATGAGGAAATAAGTCTCTGCTTCTCTACTCTCTACCTACCCTCTATTTCCAAGGTCTTCCTAGGGGTCACATTGGGAAAACAGAAATTGTAGTGTGGTTTCTAAAGCGCACCAGCGAAACTGATGAGATGCTTGTCAATTTGACATTGCTGCTGTTTGCCAAAATGTTAATTAGCTGCAGAGACACGAGCTGTCTGTCGTCTCAGGAAGACAACACTGCATTTTGTGTGTAATACTAGATTGTAAACTGCTCATGCAGGCCACGTTCTTTATTCTGTAAACCACCCAGTTGTACAGTGTGTGAAAGAAATGCTATATATGTCTTGCCTTTATGTATTGCTGCAGGACCACAAATTCATTGTTGTATAATTTGTATTAAAATAGCACCCCAAAGTTCCAATCAAGGGTTGGGAACTAGATTGCCATACAAACACATACCAATAAATAATCCTTAAACTAGTGGTCTTGGGCTATGATGGTGCTGTGGTGCACCTCTTGTCAGCATTAATGCATCATCATACCTTTGAATTTGACTAGTCTTAGTGCCTTATCTCATTATAAAAGGATTTGTGGCCGCCTTTTGCTGAAGTGTGCCATAAATTACTTGAAACACTTTCAAATTAAATTACAAAAAAGTTTTTTTTTTTTTTTTTTGCCAACCCTGAGTGGACTTGAGTGAGACATATTTTAGTCATGGAGCATCAGAGTACTCAAATGAAAAATTCTATGGACCTGGCAGTAAGGTTGAAAAGTTCATAGAGGGGATAGAAATACATTTAAACAACTGGATCCTATTAGAGAAGAAATTGAACAATAATGCAATTCAATGAAAACCTGCACTATTCTTATTTTACAGCAAGCCAGATGCTTCATATAGTGTAGTTTTTCTAGCTTTTTCCTGTGATTTGATTTTTCTAAGTCCACTCCTGTGTTGGACACCTCCATATTTCTTTTCTAGTAATGCTTCTCTGTCTCTTAGGTTTGGCTATTTAATTTTAGTCTTGTTATATTGTATTTTAAAATGGTGCCATGCCTTGGTGGGTAAGAGGACAGTATATCAGTACAATTTACTAAAGAGGGTTTAATAATCCAACGGAGGGTTTGCTTCTATCGCCACTATGCAAATGCACACATTGAAATTTTAGTGCCAATCCCAGTGAGCAGCGGTGTATTAATGCCGAGGCCGTCCAATTTGCAGGGGCGGCAAATTTGTAAAAGCAACCAGGGGCACCAACTTCCCCCAGCACCAGTGGGTGCTCGCACCCCCCCGGCCCTGCCTCAACTCCATCCCTTCCCTGCCCCCATTCCAACCCCTTCCCCAAAGTCCCCGCCCCAACTCCACCCCCTTCCTGCCCCTATTGGTTCCCTTCCCCAAATCCCGGCCCCGCCTCCTCCCCTGAGCGTGGCGCGTTCCCCCCTCTCCCCCAGCTGCGTGAAGCTGTTTTGCGCACAAGCGCCTGCAGGGAGAAGCAGGACCCAGCGGCGCACGCAGGGGAGGAGTCAGAGCAGAGGTGAGCAGGGGCGGGGGGGCGCGGGGAGCTGCCCGGGGGCAGCAATTATTTCAGGGCCTAGGGGCGGCAAAATCATTAATCCGCCACTGCCAGTGAGGTTGATGGAAAATGCTTTGGCCAAAGTAAACAGAAGACACTTATGAGCCCAGGGGCTTCTTCATCGTCATTCATCATGCAGGGGATATATTTTGGCTTTGCTTTTTCCCTTAGCTCAAGGATAGACATTTAACTGTTCTTAGTAAGGACTTCATTTTAGACTCTCAGTCCAGTTTGGATTTGATGGTCTCAGCCTTCTTGTATGATGACCCCAAGGCCTGGATGCTAGTTAATGGGATTGTGTCCCCTATTTTCTCATTGTATAAAGATGCCCAGCAAGAGACTTGGGCTTCTGGGCAAATTGTGGTATAGGTAATTACAATCTAATCTAAAGGCTGACATGTTTTCACTTGGGGAAAAGTTACACTTCACTTTCCCTCCTAAAAGCTGTTTTGTAATGTTAGTGTAAAATACTGTGGTGGTTTTTGCAAAAGCAGGCTTTAGTTTGGTAATAGGGTGAATTATTCCATAGAGATGTAGATAATATGGGCAAATTTAACCTTGGCAATTTCTGTTGATTTTGAGTGAGAGTTGTACTTATTTAAGGTGGGATTAATTTTGCTCCTAATCTGTGAAGCACTTTGGCCTCCTCCTAGATGAACTGTTGTAAATAAAAGGTATTTGAATAAAACATCCTGCTTTTAATCCAGTCCGTTCATAGCATTCCTGAACTGCTAAATTATTCATATGAACATAGGCAGTCAAACAGGCTAAATGATTAGACTTGCTGAATCACAAGGTTGTCTCTATTAATTACGCTATTGATTAAATGCCAGTGCCATAGATCTTGGCAAGCAGAAATTAGAAATGCAACTAGCATATGGAAGTAAAATGCTGAACTGGTAAAAACTGGAGACATTGTGTGCCCTCTCACTTGGATGCGCTTGTAAAAAAGAGAGAGAAATAGATTTGATTGTATTTAGTGGGATGAAAAAGCTTTTGCTCAGACATAAAATAACAGCCAAAAAACTTTTTAATGTACGTTTCTTTGTATTTTGTTACCTTTGTGCTCCTGAACTGTCCAACAAGTAAAAGAAGCTCTGTTGTTTGGGAGGTAGTGTGGCACTGAACGGGCTATTGGTAGACCTGGTTTCTTACCCCAGCTCCACCCATGACCTGCTTTGTGACCAAGGGCAAATCACCTCATTTCTCTGTGCCTCTTTCCCCTCCCACCCACTGCATGTCTGGTTTGTTTATACCAAGCTAATCAGGTCAGGGTGGGATTGTTTGTGCAGTCTCTAGCACACTGGGGTTCCAATTTAGGTGCTACTATAGTATAGATCATAAACAATATACAATCTGATTAGTCAGAGCATCTTGAATATGACTGGCTACATTTCCAACTTTTAAATGTTTGGCTTCTGACATGAAGCTGGCATTTCTATCACTTTAAAATTCTTAAATATGAGAACTTCCCTCATGGAACAGAAATAGACTAACAAGGACTTGAACACAGCACACTAGTTACAGTGCAGTCAGTGTTATTTATCTTTCATGTAAGCACTGTATTTCACTTAACTAATTTAACAGAAAACAGATTATTCAGGGTTTGGTGTAGTATGAGCCTTAAGCCAGTTTTTTTAAAATAACCTAATGTAGTTCATAGGCAGTAAAACGTCCCTGTTTTAATTGGATTCTGTATCAAGCTGAAAACCTTGTCCCTCCTATAAACAAAACTTTCTTGTTTTGTTTTTATCTGCCTTTCAGTAAATGATTTTAGTATATAGTGGGATTCCCTCTGAGACCTTTTCCACTTGGCTTATCAGAACACCTTGTCCAGTTCTGAAAGAACACTTCATCCAGTTCTCTGGGATCCAAAAAAATCTCAGTTAAACTTCAGATTTCATCACTCAGATTCCTTTATTTGGCTTACAGCAAACTATGCTGTGTTGATCAGACTCAAGAATAGGAGTGGGTATAGGGCATACTACCCATACAAAGTTATACAGAAAACCTCTTCCTTTATATACATTTACGCATTGCATTTACTATACATTGCACATACATTTTGGATTGGCTACCGTGTAGGAACCAATCCCTGTGCAGGATGCTGTGTCCATGTGTTGTCCACACTTGACCTACTCCTTACCTCATCTCTCCATTCCTAATTTATCTTGTCCATTGTTAGTAAATGGTTCCATGGGTGTTCCCCCTCTTATCTTAGCTGGGTCACATTCTTTTTTCCACCTTCTGATCTATTTATTTACCTTATTTAGCACAAATGTTCTGTTTTCATCCTAATGATATTTTTACCTCTCTAATTCTATCTTCCAACAAATGAGGCCTCCCTTCATGTGTTAATTACTCATGTCAGACCTCTAGTAGGCATCCTTCGGTCTTGATAAATCATGGATACAGTGCCCCTACACTGTAGTGTAGATCAAGCCTCAGATTGCATATGATACACTTGAGTTAGGTTAACCTACCACCTGTATTAGAAGACATTTGTTAAGCTCTTGTTTCCAAAGGCTGTGGTCCTGAGTGTGATCTTCCCAGTTATCCACATCCATGTCCATTTCATTGAGGTCTTGCTTGCACGCATCCTTGAAACGCAATTTTGGGTGTCCTTTGGGTCTTTTTCCAGATGTCGGTTTGCCATAGATGATGTCCTTTGGGATGTTCCCATCATCCATTCGGTGCACATGCCCTACCCAGCGGAGGCATCTCTGTTTGAGGAGTGTTTGCATGCTGAGTATACTGGCCCACTTGAACACCTCCGTGATGGTGACTCTGTCCCCTGCAGGAGATTGCAAAGATTTAATGAAGACAATGCATATGAAAGCTGTTAAGTGTCTTTTCCTGATAAGAGTATAAGAGTCCATGCCTCATTCCTGTACAAAAATCTGCTGATAACACAGGAGCCTCTTTCTGCATGTACTGCTAATACAGGTGGTAGGTTAACCTAGTTCGAGTGTACCATATGCAATTTGAGGCTTGGTCTACGCTACAGTGTTGGGTTGACGTGAGGCAGGGAGCCGAGAAGCCCAGTGTGGCAGCTGAGGGCCCTGGCTCTCAGCCCCCGACATTTCCCCTCTTAAGTTGATGGAAGCACTCTTGGTGAGGACCGCATCACCGGCAGAAGAAGGGCAATGTGGACATGAACCACTGCAGTAATTACTGAAGTGGTTGTAAGTCAACCTTACATAGGTTGGCTGATGATTATAGTGTAGACATTCCCTGAGACATTTGGAGATATCTTTCGGTTAGGTTTTCCATCATTTCTGTGCACTTAAAAGAATGTTTGATACAAGGCCCTTTTTGAGTGGCATTTGAACCACCTCCTCTAACTTGCCTTAAGTTCTTAAAGTAAAATCTCTAACAATTAAATCCAAGGGTAGAGAAAAAGGGCCTGATCGAAAAGCCTGTTCAGGTCATCAGGAAGACTTGTGTTCAGGCTTTGGATCAGACTGTAAGGCTGTAGTATTCTTCAGGTATAAAATAACTGTTACAATTTTCATTACAACTTCGATGGTTTGTTTTATTATCCACAAGAGTAATTACAATGATTTGCAAATCAATTCATGGCCCCTTTAGTTGATGTATACTGCAGGCATTGTAAATCCTGGTAAATCACTTCACTCCTTTTTATGGGCAAAGGATGAGTGGAATTATACAGCATATATCTGCTCTATTCAGTGATGTCTTTTAGCAAGTATGTGCCAGTGGGGATTCGTATACTTGTGAAATATACAAAAAGAGATCTTTCTCCTGTTTACCTGTAAATAAGATTTCAATAAATAAAATGGAGACCAACGGTATTTCACCCATGCTCTGTAAGCTGTGGGGTTTAGATCTTTCAGCCCCTGCTAGTGTCTGAAACATAAGTTCTGACACAGTTTCAGAAATAAGATCCCTGGCATCTCTTAATTCTGCATGTGTGAAAATTATTTGCTGCTGTTCTCAGTACTTTTAAACCTTACCAGTGTTTAGGTTAAAGGAACTCTGCTCAGCCTCTTGCTTCCAGTGTTCAAGGAAAGCCTCCTCTGTCACAGACAAGTAACTGGATGGCTTTGGCTGTGCCTGTTAACGCTCAGTACCACAATAAGTTTGGTATAAAATAGGCAGTGCTAACACTTAATAGAATGAATACATTCAAGATAGTTTTCAGGGCTAGCGGTGCATTATCTTGTGGGAAACATCCATGACAATTTCCAGCAGGAGAGAGAAGGATTCATAGATTATTTCTTTTAAAGCATTTTTCCACTTTAGCTTTGACTGGACTCAGTTGTGTTTCATTATGAACATAAGAATGGCCATACAGGGTCAGACCAATGGTTCATGTAGCCCAGTATTCTGTCTTCCATTAGTGGCCAACGCCAGATGCTTCAGAGGAAATGAACAGAACAGGGAAATTATCAAGTGATCCAGCCTTCTGGCAATTAGAGGCTTAGTAGAATATCAGGGTTGGAAGGGACCTCAGGAGGTCTAGTACAGTGGCTCTCAACCTTTCCAGACTATTGTACCCCTTTTAGGAGTCTGATTTGTCTTGCATACCCCAAGTGTCACCTCACTTAAAAACTACTTGCTTACAAAATCAGACAAAAATACAGAAGTGTTGCAGCACACTATTACTGAAAAATTGCTTAGGTTCTCACTTTTACCATATAATTATAAAATAAATCATTTGGTATATAAATATTGTACTTACGTTTCAGTTTATAGTATATAGAGCAGAATAAACAAGTCATTGTCTGTAGGAAATTTTAGTTTGTACTGACTTTGTTAGTGCTTTTTATGTAGCCTGGTGAAATAGTAGGCAAATCTCTAGATGAGTTGATGTACCCCTGGAAGATGTCTGCATTCCCCCAGGGGTACCTGTACGCCGGTTAAGAACCACTGGCTCAGTACACCCAGAGCATGAGGTTGCATCACTGACCATCTTGACTAGTTGCCTTTGATGGACCTATCCTCCATTGACTTAGCTAATTATTTTTTTAACCCAGTTATAGTTTTGACCTTCACAGTATGCCCTGGCAACGAGTTCCACAGGTTGACTGTGCATTGTGTGAAGTAGAACTTCCTTTCGTTTGCTTTAAACCTGCTGCCTATTAATTTCATCAGGTGACCCCTGGTTCGAGTGTTATGGGAAGGGGTAAACAACACTTCCTTATTCACTTTTCTCCACACCTTTCATGATTTTATAGACCTCTATTTTATCCCCTCTTACCTTACTTGTCTCTTTTCCAAGCTGAACAGCATCAATTTTCTTAATCTCTCCTCATATGGAAACTGTTCCATCCTGCTACTCATTTTTGTTGCCCTTCTCTGTACCTCTTCCAATTCTAATACATCTCTTTTGATATGGGGCGACCAGAACTGCATGCAATGTTCAAGGTGTGGCTTAGCGGACACTCCTGATCATTTTGACACTGTGTCCTAGTTGCATTCTGTTGTCTATCGGGCATTTTGCTGAACTTGGTACCTATATTCAAGGCAGCCTACGGGTGCTGAAGGTAGGATGCAAGGTTTTTAATTCCTCCCTTAAAGGAAGAGGAGCAGTAACATCTCTTAGTCTCTGTCAAAGGCACCAGCGGGGCACTTAAACTTTATCCATTTTAGGACTATACTTGCCAGGTCCCCAAGGACTGCACCAAACTGGCATAGAAAGGAGCAGCTTGCAGATACCCTCATGTCAAATATTCAGATATGCAGTGGAAGGAAGTACTGATCATAGTATGCAAGATGAGGGAAGTCAGTATCTCATGTGCTGTAGTACATATTAAAGCATATACTCACTGGGTTTTCCCCATAGTGATAACAGCCCACATCAGGCATTACGGGGTATTTGTATTCTCATATCTCGACGACTGGCTCATGGTGGCGTGCTCCAGATGAAAAGCTCAGGTCTCAACCTCTATGTTGCTGGACCACCTTTCTTCTGTACTTTGGTATCAATACCAAAGAGTCAACTTTAAACCCTACACAATGCCTAGACTTCATAGGGGCCACCATCAACTCAATGATGGCTCAAGCCTACCTACCACAAGACAGGTTCCAGACTCTGCAAGAGCTCATAACTCATGTAGTCAACAATCCTTCAATCCCGGCCAGGACTTGCCTCTCCCTCCTGGATCACATGGCCTCATGGACATACATCACTGCCCTTGCTCTTCTTCCCCTTAGCTGCCTCCAGAGGAGGTTCCAGAAAGTTTACTCGCCTACTCATCACACCATGGGCGTCAGGCTCACAGTTCCCCCAAAGGTAATCTTATTCCTTCACTGGTGGAGAGAACCTCATCAGGTCTGCGTAGGGGCTCCACTTCCTGCCCTCCTTCCCCACTGCAGTAGATCTGCTGATTTGCGGTGGAGAAGGAACTGCAGATGTGGTTGGTCCGCCCCACCCTTTGTCACCGCAGATGAAACCATGAGATGAGTCAAGGTGCATGCGCGAACCAACAGACACTACTTTTAAATTCTCCCACTCTAGACACGTGTTACACGTGTGTAAATCCTCACTGGAAAACAGATAGGGGCCACACATCTTGAAGAACCTCCAGTTACAGGTAAGTAACCTCCTCATACTTCTTTAATCTGTACTGAATTTGGATAAATCTTGTCACTTTTGGGAGGGCACTCAGTTGTGACCCTTTTAACCAGCTCTTCCTCACAGTTGAGCTGTTCACTAAATGGTAGGCATTTTACTAACAGCTCAAGTACAAATGAGATTGGGAACTCTACTTCTAGAAAGAGGATATATTTTTGTTATCATTCCTTTGAAAGTTACAGGATTTATTGTAGTGTTCATAATTACTCTGAAAATATAGAGAATACATAATAGTTGGCATTGGAATAACTGCTTCTATTCTTACTGGCTACTGAATGAAGGAGTAAGAGACTGTAACTCACAAGAGAAAAATCTTTGGTGTCTGCTACAGATATCAAATTTGTGTGAATAACATGGGAGAAGGGATATTTTGGGTTTTGTTTGTTTCAGTCTCTTAAGATCTGTTCTTCCAAATGCATTATTTATTATTGTTGACTCAGAGGGATGCCATGCTCTGGTATAGGCAGTGGCAAGTTAAACTACTTTGCTTCCCTCATTGGTGGAAAGGAAAAGTAGACCCACTGTTGCTGTAAGAATCATGGTGATATCGCTTGGTTCACTGAAGGGTGCATTGCTTTAGGAAGTTACCAGAGAAAGGTACTTGTTTGCTCCAGGCAATGTAATGAAACTAGAACATCAAAGTGTGTGCTATTTCTGTGTCAGTGCAATTATGCCAGGATAACAATTTAAGAGGAAGGCAAATTGTAGTTATCTCAAGCAAATAATATCTTGGCAATGAAGAAGTACTTTGAAGGGACACCATCAATATAACAGTCATACATGATAAACAAATGCTTTTCTCTGCTACTAATAAATTCTTAAATCATTAAGAGTACTTTTCACTTTTTTTGTACTGTTTATCTTTTTTGCATTTCTCTCAGCGTGGTCAATGGAAATCCAAGGAAGTCACTTTGAGATTCTTAGTGCTACAGTGTTGATGATCCAACCATTTCTGAGGAAATATCCATTGTTAAGAAGCAATAGTTTGGACGAGAATGTTGTGTGTAATTGTAGAAACCTTTCTATTGGTTGAAGGTTGCTCTGATACAGTTTAACTTTGACTCATATCTAACTGGATAGTGTCTCCTTTTTAAAATAATTTTCTCCCTTTCCTCTAACCTGTCTTAAATTAATTTCTCTAAGAAGTTCATGCCCAAACAAGGCTTTTCCTTAATATACAGTAAAAGAAATGGGTGATAGGTGATCTCTGTTGGTATTTGAGTAACTGTCCGGCTGTGCCAAGGCAGAGGCATTTGCCAGTGGCATTTTACCCGTACTTGGTTTTTACTTTGAGTTAAAATCTCTTAGAAATGCTTAAGAATGCCTTTATGATGCATGGTTCCAGTTTGTCATGCTTGCTCTGAGTGAAAACAGTTCTATGTACAATAGATCTTGACAACATAATTTATTTTTCCAGATTTATTCACTGTACTGATGATACCCCTGATCCTTGCATGGAATATGAGGTAAGACTCCTCTCCTGGCTCTAGATAGTTTAAATATCTTACCCTTGAGAAGGCTGATACTTATGCTTGGGGTGACACCAATAAAACACTTTAGCGCTTGTAAAAAATAAATAAATAAAAATGCCAGACTAATAGTTATGGAGACTGACGAGTATCTCTGCTTATCCACACACCAGATACATTGCAAGCAGTAGCCCTGCAAGCTTCTCCATAATACTCTCCCAAAGCGTGTCCACTTTGACCAGTGAGGGGAAACTTGAATGGCTGAGAGAGTTGTTCATTCTCTAAATGGCCTATTTTAGTCCTTAGCCTTACTGCTGAGACTGCCAGCAGGGAGGCGTCAATTGAGGTGACTTGCCTCTGTCCTGTTCTTAATGGACAGCATAACCAACTCCTTTTGCCTAGTCTACAGAGTAATCAGAATGACTTGGTTAATGCTGCATGTACTGGATTTGGACCACTGACCTAGGCATAGTGCATTAGTGATCCCTTTAAGTATCTTCGGAGTCCATTGTATTGAATGAGAAGCTAGGTAAGTAAATCTTGCATTTAACTGTGGTGACTGTTCGGATCTTATACAATCATTAACAGTGGCTTATTTTTGAACAATAACAGAGTCTTTAAAATTGTAACTGATGTATTATTTTGAATCGCATGGCAGTGCCTGTATTCTTAAAACAGTGTTCAAGTAAATATTTGAAATGCCGTGCTTGTCTTTAAATGTTTATTGCTTTTCATATTTGAGTTCTGTGCCATGCTAGTGGAGTATAGGGAGAAAGATCCAATGGGCAAAATTATGGTGTATTAGAGATGCAATTTTGTTTTTACAGGTATTTTTCACAGGTAAAGAAATAAGTGACAGATAAGATTTCAAAGAAATTTGGCTTATTTGCCAAGATAATTACACACATTACAATTGTGAGGGGTTTTCCTTTTTGTTAAGAGTATCCTGTGATATTTTTCTTAACAGCAGGTACTATCTTAGGACCAAAATGTGTGTGTGTGTTGACAAAAAAAAAAATTGAATTAGTTCTTTTAAGCCATAATTTGATATGTTGTATATTTTTTTCCTATAGCTTGTGCTTCGAAAATGGTGTGAATTAATTCCTGGGGCAGAATTCAGATGCTTTGTGAAGGAAAACAAACTTATAGGTGAGGATCTTCTTAAAGACTCCGTAGTATTCACTGGGGTATCTAAGGTTTGCTCCTATTCCTTTAAAAACAGTAGAACATGGAAACCTTTCTTCCCCTATCACAACACTATCTTCCTAGGATTGTTATTCCTTCTTGCTTCCATCTATATTTGTTTTAACTTTGGGTTTACAATTTTTTTTCTGTCATATTAAACATGATGAGTTAAATTCTGTTCTGTATTAAATCCAACAGCCTGACAACATATTTATGCCCGTCAGGGTGGTGGATATATCCTTGAAATCTATGGATGGGCTGTGCAGAAACCCACCACAAAGAATTAGGTTTTTGGAGTGGTCATTAAGGGTATGGCTCTGTCATAAATATAAAGGGAAGGGTAAACCCCTTTGAAATCCCTCCTGGCCAGGGGAAAGCTCCTCTCACCTGTAAAGGGTTAAGAAGCTAAAGGTAACCTCGCTGGCACCTGACCAAAATGACCAATGAGGAGACAAGATACTTTCAAAAGCTGGGAGGAGGGAGAGAAACAAAGGGTCTGTGTCTCTCTGTATGCTGCTCTTGCCAGGGACAAAACAGGAATGGAGTCTTAGAACTTTTAGTAAGTAATCTAGCTAGGTATGTGTTAGATTATGATTTCTTTAAATGGCTGAGAAAAGCATTGTGCTGAATAGAATAACTATTTCTGTCTGTGTATCTTTTTTGTAACTTAAGGTTTTGCCTAGAGGGGTTCTCTATGTTTTTGAATCTAATTACCCTGTAAGATATCTACCATCCTGATTTTACAGGGGGGATTTCTTTA
Organism: Caretta caretta; assembly: GCF_965140235.1. NCBI lineage: Eukaryota > Metazoa > Chordata > Testudines > Cheloniidae > Caretta > Caretta caretta. The sequence continues at coordinate 340,384,775 of NC_134206.1, read as the reverse complement.
TTTCTATTTACTTCTATTTTTTATTAAAAGTCTTCTTGTAAAAAACTGAATGCTTTTTCATTGTTCTCAGATCCAAGGGTTTGGGTCTGTGGTCACCTATGCAAATTGGTGAGGCTTTTTATCCAACATTTCCCAGGAAAGGGGGGGTGCAAGTGTTGGGAGGATTGTTCATTGTTCTTAAGATCCAAGGATCTGGGTCTGTAGTCACCTAGGCAAATTGGTGAGGCTTTTTACCAAACCTTGTCCAGGAAGTGGGGTGCAGGGTTTTGGGAAGTATTTTGGGGGGAAAGACACGTCCAAACAGCTCTTCCCCAGTAACCAGTATTAGTTTGGTGGTGGTAGCGGCCAGGCCAAGGACAACGGGTGTAATATTTTGTACCTTGGGGAAGTTTTGACCTAAGCTGGTAAAGATAAGCTTAGGAGGTTTTTCATGCAGGTCCCCACATCTGTACCCTAGAGTTCAGAGTGGGGGAGGAACCTTGACAGGCTCACATTTTCAGGGCTCTAATCTGGCCATGATCCTGTAGTTAAAAGCTATTGTGTGAGGTTCAGCTGGTCACACAGTGCTGCTTTATCAGTGCTTATGTTTTTGGGACCAGAATACATGTATCTAGAATTTGACCTAACCTACTTGGAGAATCAGAATCTAGGGGGAACAAGGAGAGACAAGAAGGAATATAGATGGGAAATCTGATGAACATCTTAGATGTTTACATACCAGTGCAAGACGTTTGGGGAATAAACAGGAAGAACTAGAAATACTAGTGAATAACCACAAATCTGACATGATTAGCATCACAGAGACTTGGTGTGATAATTCACAGGACTAGAATATCGGTATAGAAGGATATAGCTTGTTCAGGAAGGACAGGCGGAGAAAAAAGGGAGGAGGTGTGTTGCCTTTTTTGTCAAAGATGTATACACTTGCACAGATCTTAAGATAGAAGTGAGAGGCAGACCTGTTGAAAATCTCTGGGTAAGGATAAAAGGGGTAAAAAAAACCCCAAGGGTGGGTTATGGTAGGGCCACCTAACCAGGAAAAAGAGGTGGATGACTCTGCTTTTTTTTTAAGAACTAACTAAATCATCCAAAGCACAGAGCTTGGAGGTGGTGGTGGACTCTATTACCTGGACTTCTGTTGGGAAAATAATACAGCAAGGCACAGATTATCCAACAGGTTCTTCGAATGCATAGAAGACAACTTTTGATTACGGAAGGTGGAGAAAGCAAGTAGGGGAGAGGCTGTCCTAGATTTGATTCTGACAAACCGGGAGGAACTGGCTGAGAATTAGAAGGTGGAAGACAGCTTGGGTGAACGTGATCCTGAAATGGTAGAGTTCATGGTCCTAAGGGATGATAGGAGGTAAAACAGCAGAATAAAGACAATGGAGTTCAAGAAGGCAGACTTTAGGAAACTCAGAGAATTGGTAGGTAAAATCCCATAGGAAGCAAGTCTAAGGGAAAAAAATTCAGGAGAGTTTGCAGTTTTTTTAAAGAGACATTAGCAAGGTCACAAGAGCAAACTATCCCAATGCATAGGAAAGATAGAAGCTATGACAAGAGACCACTCTGGCTTAACCAGAAGATCTTCAATGACCTGAAACTCAAAAGAGTGTCATACAAAAAATGGAAGCTAGAGCTAGGTCAAATTACAAAGGATGAAGATATATTAAATAAAATAAAATTTTAAAAAAAGCATGTAGGGACAAAATTAGAAAGACCAAGGAAAAACTAGATTTAAGTAGCTAGGGACACAAAGGGGAACAAAAAAAATATTTTACAAATACATGAGGAATGCCAAGGACAGGGTAGGACCACTACTCAATGAGGAGAGAAAGACAATAACAGAAAACGTAGCAATGGCTGAAGTGTTAAATGCCTTTTTTGTTTCAGGGATCTATTTTGAGTCTAGTTCTATTCAATATCTTATTAGAATTAAAAATGATCTTGAAAACTGGAGAAATGGTCTGAAATGAGTAGGATAAAATTCAATAAGGACAAATGCAAAGTACAACACTTAAGAAGGAATAATGGATTGCACAAATGGGAAATGGCTGCCTAGGAAGGGATACTGGAGAAAAGGATCTGGGGGTTATAGTGGATCACAAATTAAATGAGAGTCATCAACATGATACTCCTGGGGAAAAAAAGCAAACATCATTCTGGGATGTATTAGCAGCAGTGTTGTAAGGAAGACATTAGAAGTAATTCTTCCACTCTATTCAGTGCTGAGAAGACCTCAACTGGAGTTCTGTGTTCAGATCACCACGTTTTGGGAACGACGTGGACAAATTGAAGTCCAGAGGAAAGCAACAAATATGATGAAAGATGCAGAAAACATGACCTACAAGGAAAGAGAGAAGAAAATTGGACTAGTTTAGACTGGAGAAGAAGGCTGCAATCATGTCCTCCTTCAGTCTTCTCAAGTACATAAAAGGCTGTTATAAAGAGGAGGGTGATAAATTGTTCTCCTTATTCACTGAGGACAGGACAAGAAATAATAGGCTTAAATTGCAGCAAGGGAGAGTTAGGTTAGACATTAGGAAAAACTTCCTAACTAGGGGTAGTTAAGCACTGGAACAAATTAGGGAGGTTGTGGAATCTCTGTTGTTGGTTTTTAAAAACAGATTAGACAAACACATGTCCACAATACAAATAATTGCAAATACCCCAGGGTATGTGTACTATGTCTTATAAAAATATACATTTCATCATGTTATATTTTAAAACATAACAAACCTGCCAAGTTTTTTTTAATTGGCATGTCAGTTGCATTTCTGCAAATAATTCCAGCTACATGCCTGCATTCCCATTTCCTTAAAATGGACACGTTTGTCAACCAAGATTAGGAGTAACACTTCATCCTGTGTTAGAGAAGTGCACACTTGCAATAAGACGGCTGCATCCCCAGAGTTGCCACCTTCTTTTGGTGTGATATTGGGCCTGCAGTAGGCTTTGCAGTACTATTGGTAATTAAAAATTCAACTAAGCTCACAAGCTCCCCACTTTACATACGTGGATTAAGAACATGCCTGTGAAAAGGTAGTCAATATTCTTATGTTAAATTGCAAGCTCTGATATTGTTTGCTATATAGTTTAAAATAGCAAACAGTTGTAATCCATATGTCTGTAGTGGGAGGTTATGGCTTTCTCTTTTCATAAGTTACTCATGTGTAATAATAGAATGTCTTGATTTGTCAGTGTCCAGCAGGGTTTTGTGCAGTTGGTCGTGTTTATGTATCCAGTGTCAAAGCATCTGTCACTGAGGATATACGTTAAGTGTATCAGGTTTGAATAATCCTATTGATGCCAATTTAAACCAGTGTCTTCTAAACAAAGAAAAAGTCTGCAATTGTGAGCCTCAAATACAAGGCAGTTTATCATTTGTTTGGCTTTGGATACAAGAGATCGCTCTATTGAAGTGAATTAGCAAAACAACGCCTCGGATTTCATTCCAGTGGAGTAAATTGTTATGAAAGTTGCTTTTGGATCAATTTTAAGATACTGTGAGACTATATTTGGATTTAACCTGAGAGCACTATAAATGAAGGCATTTTTCCTTTCACGCTTTTTACTGAGGGCCTATCAATTTTAATCAATGAGAGCCTTCCTGCTTTCCTAGACTGTGCCTTGTCTCCTGACGAGCAGTCATGACCACTGTTCCTTTCACTATACAGAGCTAAGTTCCTCTCCTCTCTGCACTGTGTCCAGCCTCCTCTACCCTGGATGGTTGCCCAGCACTACATCAAGTAAAGAGCATGGGAGAAAAAGTTCCTGGCAGAAGTAGGCAGGGCGGGTAGAGACTTCTTCAAGGAGTCCCAAGTAGCTGCAATGTCCAGAAAACAATTGGGGCACAAGGTGGCCACATAACCTTCCTACTCACTGTGGTAAAAGGAGCTGGTCAGTCTTCCATTGTTAACTGTAGGATTAGCACGTATCCAAAGGGTTAAATATATAATAAAACATAGGTGTGATGTGATGCTGAGGGTTTTGGTTAGAATCTTTTTTTTTCCCCCCTCCTATATTTCCCTCTAGATGTATTACAGGCCCTTAGCTGTTAAATTCTAATTTTAAAAATGTAATAAATATACCTTTCACCATTTATTTAAAAAATGTAAAATGACAAAGGACCTTCCCATCTTATGTAAAGATGTTACCTATAAAACAGCCACATAGAAAAGGTTTGGCTGTGTACATGGGCCGCAGCTGGGGCTAATTTGCCCCACCCCATTTCAGAGCTGGAATTATTTTTAAAAATAAAGTCCCTGGCCATTAACATCGAGCAGCCTCCAGCTCCAGATTACAGCCAGGTCAGTAGCAACCTGTCCAGATGGGACGTGAGCAGCTGGCAATTTTAAAATATTTGCACAGTGTTGTAGACAGCGCTGGAGATACTCAAAGACTAACACGGCTGTTACTCTGAAACCTGTCAAAGAATCTGGACACTCAAATAGCAGCAGCAGCTGGTGCCATATTTCAGGGCCTTCAGAGGCCTCTGTGGGAACATCATAATGTCAAGCTAGCTATAAAGCTTGCAGCTAGAGAACCACACTTGTGCTAACTCTGTTGTATGGCAGTGAAAGCTGAGCACTGAGGAAGGCTTCAGAGTGGCAGACTGACATTTTCGATTCTTGTCTTCATCAGCTGCTCAATATTAAGTGGCAGGACAAGACCAGAAATGAGGACATTCATAGCTGAACCCAGCAACCACCTCAATCAGTGCTGATTCAGTTTTGGTGGCTTTCTTGGTGTGGAGATGATATTAGGATGGAAGACCCATAAATTACAAAGTGTAGGGACCAAGGAATGCTGCGACATGATTGACGATCATGTGGTCACCAAAACCTTTGGTAGCGCCATGAAATTGCCAGTGATGGACATAGACTGAACATCCAGCCTTATTACATTAAGGGCCTAGGTAGAAATCCATCGGAATGGCACTTGATTTTCAAGAAAGCTTCTTCCTTTAGGGATTTTGCCATGATGATGATTTTAAGAGCTCCTATACAGGAGGTTATATACCCTTGAAAGAGGGCTAAGTGAGCTCCCATTTTGTCTTGTGCAGCAGCAGTTAGTACTGCTTTTAGAGCTGTGTGCCACTTAGCTTCAATGACTCCGGATGTACAGACAGAAGTAAGGAGCCACACTGGCTTCTGTCAGCACAGTAAAATAAGTGTTCTGCAGCAGGATGCAGTAGTCAGCAGTGACTCCTTTTCTCTGTTTCAATCCCTCCGATGCTTTGAGCAGGGGATTGGACTAGATAACCTCCTGAGGTCTCTTCCAACCCTAATCTTTTATGATTGAGTTTGAAAAAAGGTGTTTTGCTCAGCTTCTTTGGACCTGACAGGCTTTGACATAGGTCTTGTTTTCACAGCACTGTTAGCTAGAGGTATAACTCAAGTGTTGCCCCTAATCCAACTTGTGCCCACACACAAAAATCTGTGGCTCAAGTTAAGTGGGATTTTAAGCTTGAGGTAGCTTGCCTGTCAGAGGGTTGGCTTGAGGACCACTGAAGGTCAAGCTAGTAATTCAGTGGGAACTCAGCTTTAGGCTTTTGATGAGAAAGGGAGTTATTAAAAATGTGGGAAACTGAGACAGTGTCCTCATATAACGAAAGTGACAAACCACCAGGGGTGTCTGTCTGTCTGTCTTGTAATGGGTGGGGGGGGGAAATCTTCAAACACTAGAAAGTAAAGCTGAAGAGTAAGCAGCTGGGAGTGTTATTTTGTTGCATTTAAAATTGATATTTTTCAATATAGATCACAATGTGCATCTTTCTAATAACTCAATCCTGTCCCACTAACTTCTTGGCATCTCAGTAACACTTAAAAAAAAGAAAAGGAAAAAAAAGGCTGTAAAATGTACATATGTAATTAATTAATTAATTAATTGAATTCATAACAGGTATATCCCAGAGAGACTACACTCAATACTATGAGCATATCTCTAAACAAAACGATGAGATCTGTAGATGTATACAGGAGTTCTTCAAGAAGCACATTCAATATAAATTCTTGGATGAAGATTGTAAGTATCTCTTTAAGGGTTGTATTAGAAAGCAAGATTGTGGGAAGTGGGAAATGTTTTATGGAAGTTCCTAATTGCTTATTAGTCACACAAGTAAAAATTAACTTTAAAATAGAATCTGGGGGCCTGATCCTTCAAACATTTCTTCATGGAACTCCCATTGACTTCACTATGAGTTCTGGGCTCAAAAGGGCTTGCAGGGCCAAGAAAGTAGAAATGAGGCCTATCAGCTGCTTGCCAGCCTGGGATTGTTTCCTACAGTTACTTAGAAATACCAGTGAAAAATAATATTTCCTAGTAATATTTGACATTGCTAATATCTTAACTCTACAGCTATGTAATGTTTTTGTTCTCTGACTGCATGCTAATGCTAGTTGCTGCTTGCACGGTGTTTGGCTCTTCGATTTGAGAGAGTTTTGTATTCACTGAAAATATCAGTCCTTCCACCTGTAGAGGAATGATTTAAAAAAAAAAAAAAAAAAGAGGAGGTTGGTGGTAAGGAAAAATTACACATTAATTATGTACCCAACAAAATAGATAGGGGGCAAATAGGTATTTAGATATTTGGTTACCTTTTATTCAATAGTTAATAGTTTATTCACCTGCAAAAAAAAACCAAACAAAAAAAAAACACACCTCCAATTTTTTAAATATCAACATCTGATAAATATGCCTTGTCTGCTAAATGTCTTATTAGATTTTGCTCAGTTTAATAAAATCACTGCAAGAGATGTCTTAGATGTTGTAACGCCATTAAACAGAGATCTCATGACTCTGAATTATATATTTCTATATAATATCTCTTTAAACAAAAGTTCACTGTAGTAATTATTTTATTTCTGATATTTACATGGCACAGATTTATAAACCAGTTAATACTTCCCAATAAATAAATACTAGGGCTATTAATTAATTGCACATAATTCTCATGATTAACTCAAAAAATTAATTGTGATTTAAAAAAATCGGATTAATCGCAGTTTTAATTGCATGGTTAAACAATATTATACCAATTGAAATTTATTAAATATTTTGGATGTTTTTCTACATTTTCATATATATTGTATTCTGTGTTGTAATTGAAGTCAAAGTGTATATTATTTTTTATTACAAATATTTGCACTGTAAAAATGATAAACAAAAGAAATAGTATTTTTCAATTCACCTCATACAAGTACTGTAGTGCAATCTGTTTGTCACGAAAGTGCAATTTACAAATATAGATTTTGTTGTTGTTACATAACTGCACTCAAAAACAAAACAATGTAAAACTTCAGAGCCTACAAGTCCACTCGGTCCTACTTCTTGTTCGGCCAATCGCTAAAACAAACAAGTTTGTTTACATTTACAGGAGATAATGCTCCCCTCTTCTTCTTAGAAATGTCACCTGAAAGTGAGAACAGGCATTTGCATGGCACTTCTGTAGTCGGCGTTGCAAAGTATATACGTGCCAGATATGCTAAACATTCATATGCCCCTTCATGCTTCAGCCACCATTCTAGAGGACATGCCTCCATGCTGATGACACGCCTTAAAACAATGTGTTAATGAAATTTGTGAATGAACTCCTTGCGGGAGAATTGTATGTCCCTGCTCTGTTTTACCCGCATTCTGCCATATATTTCATGTTACAGCAGTCTTGTATGATGACCCTGCACATGTTCATTGTAAGAACACTTTCACTGCAGATTTGACATAATGCAAAGAAGGTAGCATGTGAGATTTCTAAAGTTAGCTACAGCACTCGACTCAAGGTTTAAGAATCTGAAGTGCCTTCCAAAATCTGAGAGGGGTGAGGTGTGGAGCATGCCTTCAGAAGTCTTAAAAAAGCAACGCTCCAATGCGGAAACTACAGAACCCGAATTACAAAAAAGAAAATCAACTTTCTGCTGGTGGCATCTGACTTGGGTGATGAAAATGAACATGCGTCGGTCCGCACTGCTTTGGATAATTATCAAGCAGAACCCGTCATCAACATGGACGTATGTCCCCTGGAATGGTGGTTGAAGCATGAAGGGACATATGAATCTTAACGCATCTGGCATGTAAGTATCTTGCGATGCTGGCTACAACAGTGCCATGAGAACGGCTGTTCTCACTTTCAGGTGACATTGTAAATAAGAAATGGGCTGCATTATCTCCTGTAAATGTGAACAAACTTGTTTGTCTGAGCATTTGGCTGAACAAGAAGTAGGAGTGAGTTGACTTGTAAGCTCTGAAGTTTTACATTGTTTTGGAGTGTAGTTATGTGACAACAATGCAGGTTTTTTGTACATAATTCTACATTTGTAAGTTCAACTTTCATGATAAAGAGATTGCACTGCAGTACTTGTATGAGGTGAATTGAAAAAAACTGTTTCTTTTTTTACAGTGCAAAAACTTGTAATAAAAAATAAATATAAAGTGAGCACTGTACACTTTGTACGTGTTGTAATTGAAATCAATATATTTGAAAATGTAGAAAGCTCCAAAATTATTAAAATAGATGGTATTCTATTATTGTTTAACAGTGTGATGAATTGTAATTCATTTTTTTAATTGCTTGACAGCCCTAATAAATACTGCAGGGGGAAAAAAGGCCAGTTCTGTAACATGAGTGCCTAGAGCAATTCAGGATCTTAAATGATGGGTAGTTACCAACAATGACTAAAGGAATAGGCTGGATCCTTTCAGTAAAAATATTGATTAAATGGTCCCTTCAAAAAGGGTGCTGATGCTTTTTTGTTTAACTACTTCATTGATTTTTTTTAAATTAACAAAACATTCAGAACTGAACATTGGGGATGGAAACATATATGAAAGAACATTTAATAAGAAAGTATGTGGATCAATTATTTATGAAGATTAAAAAGCTACCAAATGTTTGCCATTAGAACAGCTATGATATCTTTTTTTTATATATATATATTTTTAAATGTTGACATTCAACATTTTAGCTGCTTAGACCTTTTCATAGCTGGACTATAATTTAACAGATTCCCACTGCAGTAGTAGAAGTAACTTGCACTGCATTGTGGTTTAAAAACTAAAATTGCAAAACATTTCACAGTGGGAACAATCTCCACACTCTCCCAGTCCAGCAAACCACTTAAGTATGCACATAATTTTAAGCATATGAATTGTCCTGTTGAAGTCAGCGAGCTGCTCATGTTTAGTGGGTAGCCCCATTGACTTCAATGGGACAACTCACAAGTTTAAAGTTATGTGCATGCTTAAGTGTTTGCTGGATTGGGGACTCAGTCCATCCCCTGCCCAGTGTAAAACAGTTTCTTTCAGTATCTCCATCAGATTTCTTGAAGTGTGGTGCCCAGAGCTGAACACACTACTCCAACGGAGGTCTCACTATAGCTGAGTAGAGCAGAACAGTTAACTTCCCTTGTCTTACATACGCTTCTGCTAATACACCCCAGAATGGTATTAGCCTTTATTGCAACTTTATCACATTGTTGACTCATTTAATCTATGATCCACTATAACCCTCAGTTCCTTTTCAGCATTTCTACTGCCTAAACAGTTATTCCTCATTTGGTAGTTGTGCATTTGATATTTTTTTCTTCCTAAACATACTACTTTTTGCTGATCTTTATTGAACTTCATCTTGTTGATTTCAGACCAGCTCTCTGATTTGTCAAGATCAATCTGAATTCTGGTCCTGTCCTCCAAATGCTTGCGACCTCTCCCGTCTTGGCGTCATCTGCACATTTTATAAACATGCTCTCCACTCCATTGTCTAAGTCATGAATGAAAATATTGAATAGAACTGAACCCAAAACAGACCCCTGCAGGACCCCACTAGATACATCCTCCCAGTTTGACAATGAACTATTGATAACTACTCTTTGATTACAGCCTTTCAAACAGTTTTGCACCTGCCTTGTAATAATTTCATCTAGATGCCATTTTCTTAGGTTGCTTATGAGACTGTCCAGTGGGCCTGTGTCAAAAACCTCACTAAAATCAAGATGTATCACCTCTACGGCTTCTCCTCATCTACTAGGCCAATAACCCTGTCAAATGGTTAAGCGTGTGCATGTTTAAATGGTTTTCTGGATTAGATTTCTTGTCCATTTGTATTACCATAGTCCCTAGGAGCCCTAGTTATGGGCCAGGACCTCACTGTGATAGGCACTGTACAAACCCAGAACAGCCCAAAGGGGCTTGCAATCTTAGTGACCAAATCAATCTTCTGTCCCCTTGATTTTTCTGAAAAGTGACATTTTCTCATGCCAACCTATGTTTTACTGAATTATTGTTGTTAATCTTGCAGAGACAGGTATCTTATGAAAGAACCTTGATAGTCTCAGAGGCTGGAATTCTGTTTGTCCTGATCACTGTCCTTGGAGAAGGCTAGTGGCCCTGAAAGCAGTGTCTAGTGTGATAGTGTTTCTAGACCTAAAGAGCTGTGAAAAATCCAAACAGAAGATCATGTCATTCTGATTATCATCTTGCTTTTCCCCTTTACTTTATTTCCAACATGATTTTACCTGATATGTCATCAATTGATACACCAATCAATTGATGAGACCAATCTTTTAAAAAATGGGTGCCTAGAGTTAGGCTCCTAAAGTGCGGTCTGTGGGTGGGGAAAAGATTTTCTACTGGTTGCTGCCATCTGGCTTTCTTTAATCTTTCTCCTCATACCAAATAGACAGAGCTCTCCTTCTGAATTCTCTTTTGAGAAAAGAAGACTTCAGGGTGACCTGACCTGATGAAGTCTTGCAAATCTGTGGGCTCAGGCACTAATAAATGCTGATCTTCTCTCTTTTGGAAGGCTACTTCCAGGAAGTGCCACACAACAGTGGGTTTTTTGTTTGTTTGTGTCTATTGATTTTAATTTTTGTTTCCAGCTTGTCTATTGACAGTTACAGTATTCACTGTTGGGTAGCAAATTGATTCTGTTTTTTATTAAATAGGTTCTTCTCACTTCCATTTTTTTTTTAAGTTATAGTGTTCTAGTTTTTCTGGCAATCTTCCCTAGCTTCTCTGCTGTTCACAGAGAGAGTTGTTTGCGCTTTTTCCACTTGGATTAGTACCATGTCCAGGTGGAAGTGCTGAATAATTGCAGCTGGAGTACCTCAGATTCATAGCAGTTAGAGAATAGAGGGATGAATTTTTTTTAGAAAAACTTTTAACTAATTTTAAAAAGTTCAAAATACTATCCCAAAAAATGAAGAGGAATGTGGAAAACTTTTTCTTAATCCTCATTTTTAATTACCCTTACGAAAGGTGCTGAATTCGTAGCCTTTGCATCTGAAACCTTCAGTTTAGCTATGAATGCATGGTACAGCGTGGGCAATAGTGGAGCAAGTTGTCTCATAAATCCCCACCAAAACACCTCAGTTCTGTCCGGGAGGCACCTCTGTGGGAGAGGGAGTAGCTCAAGTGTTCTTGCTTCTTTAGATTTTTTATTGTGCAAAGATTACCAGCCAATGGTGCCACTTAATACCAGTTGTGATGTGAATGCCTGTCCACTGACAACTAGCTTGGAGCATCAAACAACCATCAGATTGCAATGATTTATGGTCATCACTGCCTTGGGCCTGATTTAAATTGACAAAGATGACTTTACTATGAAGTGCCTGTAGCTTTTGCATCAATGAAACAAGTGTGCTCACATCTCCTGTTTCTGTTAATCAATAAGCTTGGTTGAGCAGAGGTGCCAGGTTTCTTTTTCCATTAAATGTTGTTCCTTGCACAGATGAACAGCCAGACTTGGGGCTTGTCTGCCTGAGAAAATTGCACAGGTTTAACTTGAGGTGATTTTTAAACTGATTTAGCTAACCTGGTGCAAAAGGCTGTGTAGACACACACTTTAGTTTAAGCCAGCTTTATTTCAGTTTAGCTAAAGTCAATTGGGAAGTGGTTTAAGCCAAGCTGCAATAAGCTATTCTTAATGCTGAAATAAGAGTGACCACACAGCGGTTTTACGGGTTTCACTAAATCAGTTTTTAAATTACTTCAATTAAACAAGTGCAACTTCTGCATGTAGACAAGGCCTGAGTTTTCAAAAAGTCTGTGCCTAACTCTGCATAGGAAGACATAAGAATGGCCATACTAGGTCACACCAGTGATCCATATAGCCCAATATCCTGTCCTCCAACAGTGGCCAGTGCCGTGTGGTTCAGCGGGAATTAACAGAACAGGGCAATTATTGAGTGATCCATCCCCAGTCATCCAGTCCCAGCTCCTGGCAGTCAGGGACATCCAGAGCATGGGGTTGTGTCCCTGCCCATCTTGGCTAATAGTCATTGATGGACTTATCATCCATTAATTTATCTATTTTTTTTAATTAGTTATATTTTTGGCCTTCATAATATCCCATGGCAAAGAGTTCTACAGGCTGACTGTATATTATATGAAGTACTTCCTTTTATTTGTTTTAAACCTGCTGTCTATTAATTTCATCAGGTGACCCTTAGTTCCTGTTTTTTGTGACGGGGCAAATAACACTTCCTTTTTCACTTTCTCTATACCATTCATGTCTTTATAGACCTCTATCATATCCGCCCTTAGTTGTTGTGATGGGATTCCTGGGGTGCATCCTGGACAGTGGGACTGCTGAGCCCTCTTTCCCACAATCTGGGGTGTCTCTCTCACTCTGTGATGCTGTTACCAAGCTACAAACCTCTGACAGGTGCTGCGCTTACACAGACATCCACAGGCAAGGACACCCCCAACTGAGTTACATAAATGCTTCTCCTAGCCACTCATGAACCAACAATAGAGTGGCTCCAGTCAATTTCCCCCAGCTCCCCAGTCTTGCACCCCATAACTGTACTGTCTCACACTGGGCAGAAGCCTGACCAGTGAAAGTTCATTACCCAGTTTGCCCCTCCCTCAGTGTGGCGAGGACACACACTAGCCTTTGTAAACTGAGCTAAGATTTCCAAAGCACTTCAATCAAAACTCACTGTTTTAGGTAAAATATAAACAGATTTATTAACTAAAGAGAGAGACATTTGAGTAATTATAAGTAGCAAGCATAGAGATTAAAGTTGGTTACCTAAAAATAAAATAAATTTGCAGTCTGAGTTCTACAAATTAAACAGGATTTGAATCAAGTAGTGTCTCTCCTGAACAGATGGTATAGTTCTTCAATGCACAGACTGGGACTCTTCTCCAGCCTGGGGCCATCTTCCACAGTCCACAACCTTTGTCCTCCAGATGTGTTTCCAAGTGTTGAGTTGTGGGGGGGAGTAAGGCCAAGTCACGATGTCACTGCCCCCTTCTTTTTATAGTTTCTTCCAGCTTGTTGGAAAGATCTTTTGCTATGATGTGGATCAAGCTCCATTGTATACAGTTCCTGGGACAGTGGATTCTTTCCTTGATGGGTGTTGGTGAGCCATTAACACGGTCTGGCTGCTCCATTGTTATACCTAAATGCTGGTTCTGAGTGTTCCCAACTTCACAACATATTTCAGTAACACACACACAGCAAAACTTCATAACTTCACATGCAATGATAGCGCCTACAATCCAACAGGATATTCATGTTCAACAGATTACAACTTTTAAAATGATGCCTCACAAGGCGTACTTCATACAAAACATATAATGATATGACCACGGTGAATAGGGCGGTTCCGGGGTGCTGCTTTGAGATACAGACTGCCATAGTTGTCTCTTTTCCAAGCTGAACAGTCCCATTCTTTGTAATCTCTCCTTATATGGAACCTGTTCCATACTCTTAATCATTTGTGTTGCCCTTCTCTCTGTACCTTTTCCAATTTCAGTGCATCTTTCTCGAGATGGGGCGACCAGAACTGCACACAGTGTTCAAGGTGTGGGTGTACCATGGATACATATATATAGTGGCATTATGATATTTTCTGTTTTATTATCTAACCCTTTTCTAATGGTTCCGAACGTTGTTAGTTTTTTTGACTGCTGCTGCACTTTGAGCAGATGTTTTCAGAGAACTATCCACGACTCCAAAATTTTTCTTGAGTGGTAACAGTTAATTTAGACCCGGTCATTTTGTATGTATAGTTGGGATTATGTTTTCCAATGTGAAGTACTTTGCTTTTATCAAGATTGAATTTCATCTCCCATTTTGTTGCCCAGTCACCCAGGTAGTGAGATCCCTTTGTAAACCTTCTCAGTCTCCTTTGGACTTAACTATTCTGAGTAATTCTGTATCATCTACAAATTTTGCCACCTCACTGTTCACCCACTTTTCCAGATCATTTGAGTATGTTGAACAGCACAGGTTCCAGTACAGATCTTTGGAGGACCCTGCTCTCCATTGTGAAAACTGACCATTTACTCCTACCCTTTGTATCCTATCTTTTAACCAGTTACTGATCTATGAGAGGGCCTTCTTTCTTATCCCATGACTGCTTAGTTTGCTTAAGAGTCTTTGGTGAGAGATCTTGTCATAGTCTTTCTGAAAGTCCAAGTACACTATATCGACTGGATCACCTTTGTCCACATGCTTATTTACATGCTCAGTGAATTCTAATATATTGGTGAGGAATTATTTCCCTTTACAAATGCCATGTGGACTCTTCCCCCAACAAATCATGTTCATTTATTTGCCTGATAATTCTGTTTTTTACTATAGTCTCAACCAGTTTGCCTGGTACTGAAGTTACGCTTATGGGCTGTAATTGACAGGATCACAGGATTGACGTTTCATTAGTTACCTTCCAGTCATCTGGCACAAAGTCTGATTTAAGTGATAGGTTACATGCCACAGTTAGTATTTCTACAGTTTCATATTTGAGTTCCTTCAGAACTCTTGGGTGAATACCATCTGGCCTGGTAACTTAAACTGATATATTAAACAGTAATATTTCAAAACCTCTCAATTGACGCCTCAGTCTGGGACAGTTCCTCAGATTTGTCACCTAAAAAGAATAGTTAAGGTGTGGGGAACTCCTCCATATCTTCTGCCATGAAGACCAATGCAAAGAATTCATTTAGCTTCTCCACAATGGCCTCAGTTTCCTTGAGTGCTCCTTTTGGCCCTCACTCCTCCAGTGCAGTGGTTCTCAACCTTTCCAGAATACTGTACCCATTTCAGGAATCTGAAGCCCAAGCCCAACCACCTGGGGCTAAAGCATGTAACTTAGCTTTGTGGGGCCCCCTGTAGTGTGGGGCCACAGGCAATTGCCCGGCTTGTCATACCCTAATGCCAGCCCTGCACTTGTGACTGCCCCACTTAACTCATCCCATGACCCCCCGGGGGATCACGACCACCAGGTTGAGAAACGCTGATTCAGATGAATTGACAAACCCCCTGGAAGACGTCTGTGTGGTTGAGTACCACTGCTCCAGTGGCCCCACTTACTGTTTGCCTGGCTTCTAGCTTCTGATGTACTGGGGGAAAAAAAATTGCTGGTAGTTTTTTGTGTCTTTAGCCAATTGCTCTTCAAATTCTTTCTTGGCCTGCCTTATTATCCTTGTATGCTCAACTTGAAAGTTTATACATCTTTCTATTTCCCTCACTAGGATTAGACTTGCAATTTTTGAAGGATACCTTTTTTCCCTCTAACCGCCTCTTTTACTCTTCTGTTTAGCCATAGTGGCCTTTTTTTTTTTTGGGGGGGGGGGGGGGGTCCTCTTACTGTTTTCTCCTCCCCCACTTAGGGCATACATTTAGTTTGCACCTCTATTATGGTGTTTTTAAATAGTCACCGTGCAGTTTCCAGGTATTTCACCCTTGTGACTGTTCCTTTTAATTTCCATTTAAGTAGCTTCCTCATTTGTGTATTCCCCTTTTTGAAGTTAAATGGTACTGTAGTAGGTTTCTTTGGCATTTGTCCCCTTACAAGGATGTTAATTTTAATTACATTACGATCGCTATTACCTACTGGATCGCTATTACCTATTCATCTCTTGGACCAGATCCTGTGATCCATTTATGACTAAATGGAGAATTGCCTCATCTCTTGTGGATTCTAGGACAAGCTGCTCCAAGATGCAATAAATATATGGATTTGTTTAACAATACAAAAAAGTTTACTGTGAAAAATATAGATAGATATATAGATATGGAGAAACAACTGTTTCATTGAAATCTCTGAATAGTGAAGGGTTTGTATTAAAATAGACATCGCTAGGCAGTAGGTGTGTTGTGACTACTGTGTTGTGTACTAAAAGTGATCATTTCACTTCTACCTTCTCTCAACCGCCCACCCCTGTTGGTTTTCACTGTCTGTTTTGTCTCTTCAGGTGCTGAATGTAATCTCTTTGTGGCAAGGACTCTTTATTATGTGTTTCAGAGTAGCAGCCATGTTATCCGCAAAAAGAAAAGGAGGACTTGTGGCACCTTAGAGACTAACAAATTTCTTTGAGCATAAGCTTTCGTGAGCTGCAGCTCACTTCATCGGATCCATTCAGTGGAAAATACAGTGGGGAGATTTATATACACAGAGAACATGAAACAATGGATGTTATCATACACACTGTAATGAGAGTGATCAGGTAAGGTGAGCTATTACCAGCAGGAGAGTGAGGGGGAAAAAACCTTTTGTAGTGATAATCAAGGTGGGCCATTTCCAGCAGTTGACAAGAACGTCTGAGGAACAGTGGGTGCGTGGGGAATAAACACGGGGAAATAGTTTTACTTTATGTAATGACCCATCAAGGTTTCCCCCCTTCCTGCCCCCTGCCCTCCCCCCGCTCTCCTGCTGGTAATAGCTCACCTTAACTGATCACTCTGGTTACAGTGTGTATGGTAACACCCATTGTTTCATGTTCTCTGTGTATATAAATCTCCCCACTGTATTTTCCACTAATGTATCCGATGAAGTGAGCTGTAGCTCACGAAAGCTTATGCTCAGATAAATTGGTTAGTCTCTAAGGTGCCCCAAGTCCTCCTTTTCCTTTTATTACATGTGTGTACCACAGCTAGCACAATGGGGCCTTGATCCCTGATTAAGGCCTCTAAGTGCTACTACAGTACAAACAATAATATTGAAGATAAGCTCTCCTTTGTTTCGAAGAGCATCATAAAATGTTTTGGGGTGGAAATATCTGTATTAAACAATAAAGACCTGTAGAAAACCCAGTCTATGCACTGGCAACAGGAGTTTTCTCTATTACTGTTTCTACTCTCCATCATAAATGAGCGCTGTCTTGGGCTTTCCGTTTTGTAGGCAGACTAAACTTTGGGCATTTGTGCTATAAGCACTTGTTTATCTGTTTACACTTAGCCATGTATGTAACCACATATATTTTGAAACTAACAAATCAATTTTTCTTCTTTCCAGTTGTTTTTGATGTGTACAGAGACAGCATGGTAAGTTGTTAATGGCTCATATTAGTGGCATATTCTTTATATTCTGTGGAAATTCTTATGCTTCCTAAGTACAATAGAGGTGAAATGAATGATGGCTTTAACCTCCTGAGAAATATTGTGATGGTGAGTGTGTGACATTGCACACTATATGACTTTATGAAAGTATGCTGATGAGTGTGAATATAATGTAACTAAAATATGCTTCATGCAAAAGGTCTCTTGTAAGGTATCATTACAAAGCTAATAATCTACTGAGTGTAGTCATCCTATTTGTATAAATGTATCACTGTTGTATCTGAAACTAGAAATATGTAATATAACTCTGAGGGCCTATTGTAATTATGCAAAGTGTGGGCCATTAATCGTGGTTTGGAATCTTGATGGCTCCCATCAACCAGGACAATTGACTGTGGATGGCTCTGTTTGCAGGCAGGCCTTCCTGTGAGTCAGGCTGGGAGGAATGAGGGCTTAGGGTCTCACAGGATATGTGATCATGTCACCTGAACTGGAATCCATCTTTCATCTGGTGTTTTTCCATTGAGAAGGAGGGGTGGGAACCCAGAGGGACAAAAGATTCCCACCGTATGCAAAAGATATATAAGTGGGTGGAACAGACCAAAGAGGAGTCGTCATGAGGAATCCCCTAGCTACCACCTGAGCTGGAACAAGGGCTGTACCACGGGGAAGGATTGTGCCCAGACTAGGAAGGTGTCCAGTCTGTGAAAGAAACTTATTGAAACATCTCTAAGGGTGAGATTTTATCTGTATTCCGTTTTATTACTGTACTAGACTTAGACCTGTGTGTTTTATTTTATTTTGCTTGGTAATTCACTTTGTTATGTCTGTTACTACTTGGAACCACTTAAATCCTACTTTCTGTATTTAATAAAATCACTTTTTACTTATTAAGTAACCCAGAGTATGTATTAATACCGGGGATGGCAAACAGCTGTGCATATTTCTCTGTCAGTGTTATAGAGGGTGAACAATTTATGAGCTTATCTTGTATAAGCTTTATACAGGGTAAAACGGATTTACTTAGGGTGTGGACCCCATTGGGAGTTAGGCATCTTAGTGTTAAAGACAGGAACACTTCTGTAAGCTGCTTTCAGTTAAGCCCACAGCTTTAAGGGACGTGGTTCAGACCTGGGTCTGGGTTTACAGCAGGCTAGTGGGTCTGGCTCAAACCAGGCAGGGCACTGAAGTCCTAAGCTGACAGGGTGGAAAGCAGAAGCAGACATAGTCTTGGCACATAAGGTGGCAGCTCCTAGGGGGTTTCTGTGATCCAACCCGTCACAGAGTGAATGAAAAATATCTAGATTTTTTATTTAGCATTCCATTCTGCAGTTGTTTTCTTATATCATCAAGTCCTGTTGACTTGAGTGTTATCTAATGGATCTAAATATTCTTTAACCTGTTCTTTCCTATTTTGGCTTATGTCCTCCACCTGTGTTGTTAAGATTGTGCTAAGTATCAGGTCATCGTTAACCTTTTTAGTGAGGACTAAAGCAAATAGGCGTTAAACACCTGATCCTTCTTGAGCTCATCTGTCATTCGCTTTCTTTTCCCGTTAAGTAGTGTACCTACACTTTCCTATTTCTTTTTCTTGTTCCTAATGTATTTATAGAACCATTTTGTGCCCTAGCTTTTCTGATTTTGTCTATACATGCTTATGTTTACTTTTGTACTGCTCCTTAGCAATTTGTCCATGTTTCCATCTTTTGTAGGATTCCTTTTTGATGTTTAGGTCATTAAAAGAGCTCCTGATGGAATCATATTTGCCTTGTACTATTCTTCCTCCATTTCCTTCACATTAGGATAGTTTGCTGTTGTGCCTTTAATATTGTCTCTTTGAAAAGCTGCCAGCTCTCCACAACACCTTTTTCTCTCAGATTTTCTTAGATTCGATACCATTCAGGTAGGAAAGTAAGATGATTGGGATGTGCATGTGTTATATTACAATAATGTTTGTAGTTCTTTTGCAAATAATTTTCTCCAGAGAATAAGCAGTTTATCTTTAAAAGTATGTAACAGAATCTTTGATAAGACTTTAAAAAAATGTTTAATGGTGTCTCTCACATTTTGGGGTGCAATCCAGACCAGTGTGGGGTTGTCATCGCTTGCCCTGTAACCTTAGGTGCGTGAATGTTATGCTGCTGTGGCTCACAGCCTGGACACCAACAGAAAAGCACACAGTATCCTGAGTAAAAAGAAAAGGAGTACTTGTGGCACCTTAGAGACTAACAAATTTATTTGAGCATAAGCTTTCGGATGCATTCAGTGGAAAATACAGTGGGGAGATTTATATACATAGAGAACATGAAACAGTGGGTGTTACCATACACACTGTAACCAGAGTGATCACTTAAGGTGAACTATTACCAGCAGGAGAGCAGGGGGGGAAACCTTTTGTAGTGATAATCAAGGTGGGCCATTTCCAGCAGTTAACAAGAACGTCTGAGGAACGGAGGGGGGGAGGGATAAACATGGGGAAATAGTTTTACTTTGTGTAATGACCCATCCACTCCCAGTCTCTATTCAAGCCTAAGTTAGTTGTATCCAGTTTGCAAATTAATTCCAATTCAGCAGTCTCTCGTTGGAGTCTGGTTTTGAAGTTTTTTGTTGAAGAATTGCCACTTTTAGGTCTGTAATTGAGTGACCAGAGAGATTGAAGTGTTCTCCAACTGGTTTTTGAATGTTGTAATTCTTGACGTCTGATCTGTGTCCATTTATTCTTTTACATAGAGACTGTCCAGTTTGGCCAATGTACATGGCAGAGGGGCATTGCTGGCACATGATGGAATATATCACATTGGTAGATGTGCAGGTGAACGAGCCTCTGATAGTGTGGCTGATGTGATTAGGCCCTATGATGGTGTCCCCTGAATAGATATGTGGACACAGTTGGCAACGGGCTTTGTTGCAAGGATAGGTTCCTGGGTTAGTGGTTTTGTTGTGTGGTACATGGTTGCTGGTGAGTATTTGCTTCAGGTTGGGGGGCTGTCTGTAGGCAAGGATTGGCCTGTCTCCCAAGATCTGTGAGAGTGATGGATCGTCACAGAAGCACATCACAGCTTAACTGAACTGGGGTAAATACACCCTTCCCTTCAAACACAGCACTGAGTTGGTTTATTGTAAA
Organism: Caretta caretta; assembly: GCF_965140235.1. Taxonomy (NCBI): domain Eukaryota; kingdom Metazoa; phylum Chordata; order Testudines; family Cheloniidae; genus Caretta; species Caretta caretta. The sequence goes on along the minus strand of NC_134206.1, from coordinate 340,364,364 downwards.
AATTAACCAAATTTATTACCAAAAGGACACAGGTTAAGTGATACCAAGTAGAAGGAATAAAGTTAGAAAGGGTTACAAACAAACAAAAGTAAAAATACTTTGTAATGGCTAACACCTAACTTAACAAGCTAAAGTCTTTGTTCAAGGTAGCTTCTTTACCAGTCTTCCATTATAAGAGACTTCAACCCCTTTGGTTGAAGGACCTATCTTTCTCGGCTTGCAAGGATCTGGTCTATTGTATCTGTGCAGTGATGCATAACTTAAGGGTTCTCTGCCCCTGCCTTAATAGTCCAGTAAACCATAGAAAACCATATCTCTAAGTTAATTGATCTTGCTTCTAGAGGCAGGGAAGTTCCCTGGGGGGTGCTGTCTCCTTCTCCTGCCAAGAGTAAGTGGTCATCTTTCCCTACTTGCTCTCCTGTTGACTTTGTTTACCTTGCATATAAATATGCCACCTTTGTCTCTGCCTGACAACGAGGCTGGTCAGACAAGCAAATACACAGTCCTTTGTGATCTGAAAACGCTGACTCCCCAGCCATCTTGTGAGTTTTAATAGTTCTGTTTACTGCATATGTAAATTACTATCCCATTGTTACTGGTCAACCCTGCTCCATTTGTATTCAAGGCCTGAGCAGACCTGTTTTAGACTACATTCAAATACAGACTTTAAAACATAGTATCCGACAACATCCATAACTCCACATGTAGTATTTAATGCAAACATTTCACAATGATATTAATCACTAGTGTGTCAATAGTTTTCCAGTGACACGACACCTTTTACGTACAGATCACGCCACTAATGAGTTGGGGTACACTGATCAAGCCTGCTGAAACTCAGTGTTAGATACCAGGAAGCCACTTGCCCTAAGGCACTGGGGTGCTCTGAGGGTCACACCTCCCCCCTTACAAAGCTGCAGGAGGGTTAGTCATTGGCTGACCCAGAGGCAGCAGGTCAGGATCCTCTTTCTTGGCCAGGGTGTCTGCCACCATATTTTCTTTCTCCTTTATATAGAAAAAACCTGTTTTGTCTCCTTTGTCTGTTTACAGTCTCTGGGATATAATACCAGAGCATGTCCATAATTTCACCTACAGAGTTGTTACAAACATTTCACAGTGACATTAATGACCAGTGTAGTGGTGGATTTCAAATGATATATTACATCTCACATTTTAAATAAATATCATGACCCGAGTGTGTGAGGTGCAGTGACTATGTCAGACCAGACAAGAGTTGCTGATGTAGAATAGTGAACCATTGTTGGGCGTCTGTGTCACAATATCGCAAGAAACTGATTAAATATTACAGGGGCGACTGATACCTCCACCTATTATTAAGGTGGTCTGTCATGTCCCCTCTATAAGAGCCTGGTTTTAGTTGCTTATAACTGGACTGTTTGGCCTGAAATTTTCCAAACTGGGTGTCTGCCTTCAGCTGAATTATTTTTCCAAAACTTTCAGCCAAAATGGTTTAGCCTTTTCTGAGAGCAAGGCTAGGGAAAAGTACGTTGTTTTGCCAATGCAAAACAAAATTCTGTTGATCTTTTCTTTGACCAGCTCTAGCTGCCCTGCTGCTTTGGAAGAAGGACTTGAAATATGGCAGAGCGTGGCCTTTATGTCAGCGATGGGCCTTTTGCCATTCCAGAGAAAATCCACCCAAAGTTGGCCAATTTATAAGCCTGTGAAAAATCACAGTTTGCACGTGCTCAGACTTCAATTTTAATAGCTAAAATCTCCTGTTATCCTCACTGAGCATGCTCAAGCCTCATAGCTGCTCATGCTGACCAAACTGAGTGTGTACTATCCCCACATACCAAAGTAATATGCTCCACCCAAGGGCAATAGGGAGAAGCTGGACTTTCCCGAGAATGACTGTTCCTAGCTGCTTCAGACCACGGTGAGGCTAGGCACTGGAACTGAAAGCAGGGAGCCTCTCTCTCCTGTGTTCTCACTGATAGCCTTTCAGGAACATCCAGGCAACATGGGGGAGGAAAATGTCTGATTTGAATACAGAGGGGATGAAAGCCATACTGGGGAGAGGTAAAGGAGGAGATTGCAACAAGGAATCTAGTGCAGTGGCTATTTGATCAGGATTATTTAGTCGGGCCCCCTTTCTTTATGTCTGTAATAGTTTACACCCCACCCCCCAAGTACTTATACCACAACCCAGCTCTGAAGGCAAAGAGTGGAGAGCAGCAGCTGCTAGCTGGGCTGCAGCCGCACAGAAGTAAGGGTGGCAATGTGAAAAGTGATATTCGTCAATACCACTTTTCACAGCAGATGTTAGGATATAGATATTTAGGCCTGTTTGCAAAGGCCTAACTTTAAGAATTTAGGTGTATTTTTATTACTTAGCTAGTTATAGAGGTATAAAAGAAAGAATCAAAATCACTGTTTGCCAGTGTAAGGGCCTTTTGTTTACTGTGACAGTCTGAGGCCCTGTTCTTAGGCTAATGCTGGGAAGTGTATGGTTACATTTTTACATTTTAAACCAGTTACATTGATATAAGGTGCTATTGGGCTGTTAAGAATACAGTTTTGTTGTTTCAGTGTAACTGGTTTAAAATGTAAAAATGTAACCCTACACTTCCTAGCTTATGGCTGCCTCTGTTGCTTAGCCAAAGGCATAAGCCTAAAAACAGGGCTTCATACTATCACGGTAAACAAAAGGCCCTTACGCTGGCAAACAGTGATTTTGATTCTTTCTTTTATACCTCTATAACTAGCTAAGTAATAAAAATACACCTAAATTCTTAAAGTATAGGCCTTTGCAAACAGGCCTAAATATCTATATCCTAACATCAGACTGGTCAGAAAGGTTGAAGTGTTCTCCTACCAGCAGAGTACCCAGAAGTCACCTACTACAGGACAGGCCCACAAAGAAAATAACAGAACGCCACTAGCTGTCACCTTCAGCCCCCAACTAAAACCTCTCCAGCACATCATCAAAGATCTACAACCTATCCTGAAAAATGATCCCTCTCTCTCACAGATCTTGGGAGCCAGACCAGTCCTCGCTTACAGACAGCCCCTCAACCTGAAGCAAATACTCTCCAGCAACCACACACCACACAACAAAACCACTAACCCAGGAACCTATCCTTGCAACAAAGCCTGATGCCAACTCTGTCCGCATATTTATTCAAGTGACACAATCATAGGACCTAATCACATTAGCGACACCATCAGGAGCTCGTTCACCTGCACATCTACCAATGAGATATATGCCATCATGTGCCAGCAATGCCCCTCTGCCACGTACATTGGCCAAACCGGACAGTCTCTACGCAAAAGAATAAATGGACACAGATCTGACATCAGGAATCATAACATTCAAAAACCGGTAGGAGAACACTTCAACCTCTTTGGCCACTCAGTAAAAGACTTAAGGGTGGCAATTCTGCAACAGAAAAGCTTCAAAAACAGACTCCAACAAGAAACTGCTGAGCTTGAATTAATATGCAAACTAGATACCATTAACTTGGGTTTGAGACTGGGAGTGGCTGGGTCATTACACATATTAAATCTATTTCCACATGTTAAGTATCCTCACACCTCCTTGTCAACTGTCTAAATGGGCCATCTTGATTAGCACTACAAAAGTTTTTTTTCTCCTGCTGATAATAGCGCATCTTAACTAATTAGCCTCTTATAGATTGTATGGCAAATTCCACCTTCTGGGTGTGTGTGTGTGTGTGTGTGTGTATACATATACTTACTATATGTTCCATTCTATGCATCTGATGAAGTGGGCTGTCGCCCATGAAAGCTTATGCTCTAATAAATTTGTTAATCTCTAAGGTGCCACAAATACTCCTGTTCTTTTTGTGGATACAGACTAACATGGCTGCTACTCTGAAACCAATCAGGTCTTAGGCATCTTAGATTTGGGCACCCAAAATCAGAATGCTTTTGACATTAGTCTTTCTGTTCCTTAGCTCCCAATCTGTAAAATGGAGATAATACTACCCTTCAGCTCACAGGGGCATAGTGAAGATAAATTAATATTTGTGAAGCACTCAGATACTAGTGAATAGCACTATCTGGGGATGAATCAGGGAGAAATTAATAATTCTGTCTTCATAACAGGGTTTGAGTAGAATGCAGTAAATAAGGCATTGGGCCACACATGGAATAAGGATAAAACAAAATATTGAATAGCTGCTCACTAAGTGAGGGCCATCCATCCTGTGCACTGAATGAAGTTGTGGTACTGTGGAAAAATGTGTGGTCATGTAATTAACGGGCTTGTCTATATAATGTTTCAATGAAACAGCACTACATGTAAGTGCACTAGGGAGCCTTTAGTGTGCACCAGCAGGATCTACACCGAACAGTTAATGCACAGCACATTAGTGCACCTTAAAAATCACATCCCCATAGAGTGCATTATCCCGTTTTGTAGACAAGCCCAAAGACTGTATCATGTTGCTTGCAAACAAGGAGGCCGAGATCCGGTTGCATAGGCAACCTTAATCTGGCATTTTCTAATTTTTAGTGCTTAACTTTGCAGGCTTAATTGTGTTTGACTGTGTGATAGAAACTACTGGTGATGACAAGTTCCTAATAAAGAAAAGGGAATTGGGTAGACTTAACTACCGAACAGATCTTCTCTCTTCTTGAGATCGATGTTATTTGAAGGACTCTGCCTTTTGCTGTACTCTAGAAATAATGTGACCCAGCACGCGTTTATTTTATGAACACTTTCACTGCAGATTTGACAAAACACAAAGAAGGTACCAATGTGAGATTTCTAAAGTTAGCTACAGCACTCGACCCAAGCTTTAAGAATCTGAAGGTGCCTTCCAAAATCTGAGAAGGACGAGGTGTGGAACATGCTTTCAGAATAGTTCAAAGAGCAACACTCCAATACGGAAACTTCAGAACCCAAACCACCAAAAAAGAAAAATAACCTTCTGCTGGTGGCATCTGACTCAGATAATGAAAGTGAGCCTACGTTGGTCAGCACTGCTTTGGATCATTATCAAGCAGAACCCGTCAATGGCATGGACGCATGTCCTCTGGAATGGTGGTTATAGAATGAAGGGACATGTGCATCTGGCTCGTAAATATCTTGCGAGGCTGGCTACAACAATGCCATGAGAACGCCTGCTCTTACTTTGAGGTGGCATTGTAACAAGAAGTGAGCAGCATTATCTCCTGCAAATGTAAACAAACTTGTTTGAGCGATTGGCTGAACAAGAAGTAGGACTGATTGGATTTGTAGGCTCTAAAATTTTTAAAACAAATAATTGTTTTATTTTTGAGTGTAGTTATTTTTTTGTACATAATTCTACATTTGGAAGTTCAACTTTCATGGTAAGTATATTGCACTACAGTACTCGTATTAGGTGAATTGAAAAATGCTATTTCTTTTGTTTTTTACAATGCAAATATTTATAGTCAAAAATAATAATATAAAGTGAGCAAAGTACATATTGTATTCTGTATTGTAATTGAAATCAATATATTTGAAAATGTAGAAAATATCCAAAAATATTTAAATTATTTTATTATTGTTTAACAGTGCAATTAATCGAGATTCATTTTTTTAATCGCTTGACAGTCTTACTCATTATTTGAACCAGTTGTGATTTGTGGGGAGGGGCCTGACTCACAATGTTCCAGCAGATGGAGTTGGCAATACTGATGATTTTAAGTACTGATTCTGACTCTCAGGTCTCTCGGTGGCTGATATGTAGAGAAAGTTTCTGGGTTTTGTTGTTAGGTACTATTTTTGGCACTGTCATTGTATAAACAGATGTGTGTCTGGATTGGAAGTACTTCTTGTACCAATGCATCCAGTCAACACCAGGTCATTTTATGACATTGGTTTCAAGTCAGGCTAAAAGCTAAACACAGCACAGGTACAAAATCTATTCACCCAACCCAAAGGTTCTCAAATTTCATTGCACCGCGACTCCCTTCTGACAAGAAAAATTACTACACGTCTCCAGGACAGGGGACCGAAGCCTGAGCCTGCCCGAGTTCTGCCACCCCGGGTAGTGGGCCAAACCCCAAGCCCCACCACCCCAGGCAGGGGGACCAAAGCAGAAGCCAAGGGCTTCAGCCCTAAGCAAGGGGCCTGTAACTTGAGCCCCGCTGCTCAGGGCTGACGTCCTTGAGCTTTGGCTTTGGCCCTGGGCCCCAGCAAGTCTGAGCCAATCCTGGTGATCCCACTAATATTTGGGGTCCTGACCCACAGTTTGAGAACCGCTGACCCAACCTGACTTCTGAAAGAAATCTGATGAGGTTCAACAAGGACAAGTGCAGAGTCCTGCACTTAGGACGGAAGAATCCCATGCACTGCTACAAACTAGGGACTGAGTGACTAGGCAGCAGTTCTGCAGAAAAGGACGTAGGGGTTACAGTGGACGAGAAGCTGTATATGAGTCAACAATGTGCCCTTGTTGCCAAGAAGGCTAATGGATTTTGGGCTCTATAAGTAGGAGCATTGCCAGCAGATCAAGGGACGTGATAATTCCCCTCTATTCGGCATTGCTGAGGCATCATCTGGAGTACTGTCCAATTTTGGGTCCCACACTACAAGAAGGATGTGGAAAAATTGGAAAACGTCCAGTGGAGGGCAACAAAAATTATTAGTGGGCTGGAGCACATGACTTAGGAGGAGAGGCTGAGAGAACTGGTATTATTTAGCATGCAGAAAAGAAGAGTGAGGGGGTATTTGATAGCAGACTTCAACTACCTGAAAGGGGGTTCCAAAGAGAATGGATCTAGACTGTTCTCAGTGGTAACAGATGACAGAACAAGGACTTCAAGTTGCAGTGTGAGAGGTCTAGGTTGGATATTAGGAAAAACTTTTTCACTGGGAGGGTGGTGAAGCACTGGAATGCGTTACCTAGGGCGGTGGTGGAATCTCCTTCCTTAGATGTTTTTAAGGTCAGGCTTGACAAAGCCCTGGCTGGGATGACTTAGTTGGCGATTGGTCCTGCTTTGAGCAGGGGGTTGGACTAGATGATCTCCTGAGGTCCCTTCCCACCCTGATATTCTATGCCTATGATGGGGGGAAGGAAGGCAGGGAGGATAGAGAGAGAGGGAAAATTTTACTTACCACAGCCAAGTTAATGAGCAGAATCTTTCAAGTCTGGCCAAATTCAGCCTGTAGCTGTCTTGTCTTGTAATTTGAAGGGTGAAGACAAAGATTATTTAAGTGAAAGATTTTAATCTTGGTGATCTTGGACAAAAAGCATGTTTTCTTCATCTATCCAGTTAATATAGCTGTGTCTATCTGTGTATCTCTGAATTATTTGTGCAAATTCCATGCAGCCCTCAGGCTCCTGGAAAACTGCCAGTTAGTCCCTTGGTGTGTCAGACCCACCTCCTTCATCCCTGCCTGTACACACACTTTCATGACTTGCCAATGTATTATTCAGTGTCTCTTTAGTTTGTGAATTATAGGTGCTGAAATGGTGTTGAGTGTTGTGTAGCTCAATCAGTTTCCAGAGTTTGTGCTCCAGATCAATGTGGTTGCATGGCAACCTCACCTGGAGAACGAGAGAAGTGCCCAGCTTCTGCCTATTTACAGCTCTTTCGCCAGCAAAATGTCTCTTGGGTGTGTGTTTGTTCTGTTGCAAGGGCTGCAACATTTGGAAGATCAAGAACCCTGTAGAGTGACTGAAAGAACACTGGGGAGGCTGCCGCAAGTCCCTGTCGTTCCAGGAGGCTGGAATTTGCACGTCAGTAGATTGGAGTACGACATAAGCAACTTGAATGTATCTGTTCTATGCAACTTTTCATATGCCTTCTAATACGGCTCATGTAAACTCAGTTCAGTCCTTCTGCTTCTACTCTGAGCTGATATTACTGATATTCTCTCTGCTGTGCTCTGGCTTCCTTGAACTCAGTCTTGTTGGTTCTTGACTGGCTTTGCAGAACAGCCAGCTTGAAGGGTTCTTTAAACATTCTACCACAATCTTTAAAGCCGGATGCTCTCCAAAGCCAGGCAGCTAGCACTGGAGAGGCTACCCTCCAGGGTTGGTTGGCCCATTTTGGATACCTTTCTTTACTTCTGCTCTCAGCTATTGTCTAGTGATGGGCTGCCTGGAAGTAGCTGTACTTCGTGTTGCATACCTCCTAAATCTTAATTGTTTGTAAAAACACTTTGCAGTTCTGCAGTAACTTTTATCTAAAGATCATAAAGTATTATAAAGAAGATATTTCAGACCACTGTTAGTTCACAACTCTTTTTTCTAAATTTTAAACTAATACTCAGGCTTCATTGCCCCATGTGTACTGTCATTGTGGGCACGAACGCACACGGCTGAAATTAGGGAAATGTGGCAATTCACTTTGCTGGTTATCCTTACTAACATCGCATTTCTTATCTATCTAGTAACTTCCTTTAAATGTTCTTATATTATAGTTACTGCCTTAAAGCAGTATGCTTTTTATCTTTTTATGAAAATAAAATGAATGTTACCATGTTATAATAGACCTACCGGTGTATATTTTTAGGGTGCTAAATACATACCATCTGTTGTTTCTTGTTTCCCCTCATCATATACAAAATATAGCCTATGTTAATTTCACTATTGTGATGGTGGTGTTTTTGCTACACAAATGGATCTTCAGAAAACATCATGCATAGTCTTGAGGCTACATAATTTGAGAACATAGAAAAGGAGAGACTATCTTTGAAGGAAAATGTATGTATGCTTGCCTAGTAAACACTCGGTATTGAGGCACCCAAACTTTGGGACAACAAAGGCTGCATTAGCAATTTACCAAGAGGCAGAGGGACACACCTAGTATGTATGCAGATCCCTGTACATGGTTTTATCAAAAACAATTGCATACAACTCAGACATATAAGCAGATGTTAATCTGCCTTGTTAAGTGAAAAGAGATTGCTAATACTGGAAGCCTGCAATTAAATAGCTTTATTCTTGCTCTATAGCTGCGACGTGAAAGTGGTCTTGGATTGTGTTTTAGGGCCTTTGGCTTTTACTCTGGGTTTCCTAGATATGCTTCAGTCTTGTTTTTCCACTTAGTCTGAAGACTGTTCAGTGGCTGATCCAGAGGATAGATGCTTTACTTTTAATAAATCTTCAGAGGGGCTGAAGGGGAGTGTTTTAGATCTGTTCATTTTTTATGCCTCCTCCTACCAATTTGTAATTACCAAAATTCAGTGGGGATATAAGAGCAACTAGAGGAGAAGCTTTGGGAACAATTAGAGGTTGTGGAAGGCACATTGGCTCTTTCCTGTCTCTGCAGGAAGAGGAAAGTGCTGCTGTGGTGCCCACAGACTCCAGTTCTTGCTTTTCACCGATCCCATAATTTATCTTTTGATATTAAAGCCTCTGCAATGTAAAACTCCCTAATGAACTGAATGTAAAATCCCTATGAACAGTTAAGTTGAATACATTTAACAAAAAAAAATCCCCACTCTTTTTTAACAAGCTGAAAAATTTCAGAGATGAAGGAAAGATTCTCTGAACTGCAGAGCGAACTTTGCCAGCCATTGCCTGTCTCTGACACACAAATTGGTTCATTAGCTTGTTTTCCGATGTGGTAGGAATCCAAATGATAAATTCCTTTTCCTGATGTCATTGGGTTGACAAGATGCCCTGATGATAGCACAAGCAAAGCATCATTGTAATTAGAATATCTGACTATTTGCGAAGAGAAGCAGAGGGATTGAAAATGATAAGCCAGGCTGATGCAAATAGTCTGCTTCCTGGAGTGCTGCTCTGGTGGTGGTACTGCTGCTACACCATGGTTGCAGCTCAACAGTGCAAAGCCACCTCTGTTTCTTTACCCTTCTGCAATAAATAACAGCTGAAGTATCTCACTGTGGTTCCGCTGGTGTTATCTGGACCGGTGATCTGCACTCCAGTCCTCGACTCTGGGAGCCAGCCTTACCCTGCTCTATTGTGAGAACCCCCGCTCCCGGGCTGTTCACACACAGCCTCTACGTGAGTAAGCACTTTTGGCCAGCTGCTGCTTGGATTGTGCAACCGAATGACATTAGCCAATATCTCTGGTCCCAGACACAACCCTAGGAACCTCCGTCTTGCATCATGAGCCTTCCAAAGACACCCAACATGACAAACTTTGCATTGGATACCACAGAATCATTATAAGGATGAACATTGGGGTGCAGGATGTTCCCCCAAGGTACAGAGTGTGTCACTCTCTCTACAGCTTTTATTTTCCATATTAACAAACTCTAGTTCTCTGAATGTGTTATGGTTTCAGTACTATCATTTGCTATAGTGAGCTTGTGCACTAGCTTATTGAAGCTTCAGTTTCTTGCAGTATGATAATCAGTGTCATGATATTACAACAAAGGAGACTCATGAAAAGCCGTGTGAAACTGGGTTCCATATGTCTTCCATTTTCCAAGCCATCAGGGCCCACGAGGGCTCTATAGGGGGCATGTTAAACTTGTAGTTGGGAGGGAGTGGGAGAGGAGATTTCATGTTGCTCAGCAACCAGGCTGGTGTTCACAGCTTCAAAGGGATTTTAGAGGAAATGGATGGAAGTTGTCAAGTGTATCAAGGAGATTGAGGCCTGGCCTATACTTCGGTCAACATAGCTACTGCGCTCAGGGGAGTGAAAAATCCACACTTCTGAGTGCCATAGCTATGCTGATCTGGCTCTCAATTTAGTTCTCTTCCCTCCCCTCCTCCCCCCCCCAGCAGCTAGGTGAATAGAAGAATGTTTCTGTCAACCTAGCTACTGTCGGTCAGGGAGGTGGAGTTGCTATAGTGACGATGGAAACCCCTTCCATTGCGGTAGTCTGCGCCTACACTGTAGGATTACAGCAGCATATCTACAGCACCATACCTATGTTGCTCTAGCACCCGTAGAGTAGACGGAGTCAGAAAGGATCTCCTTTCTGATAGTCCTAGAGAAAGAGGACCCTGATGGAGTGGAGGGAAGGAATAGAAAATTAAATATACCATGACCTAAGTAGCTATCTAGTCTTTTGTTATCAAATTGCACTGAATTATGGCTCTGATGAATAACCACGAAAACTCCTCGGCCACTCAAATATGGTACAAATAGCATTTCTTCTATTTGGTAAATCTAGGCTTGTATATGATGCCTAAATTGAGAGAATTCTTGCTACCAACTGGTAAGGAGTAATGCTTCGTTACAATCTAATTTGTCTTAAATATCAGAATAGGTAAGATTTTACTGAAAAGGAAGGATGGTCCAATGCTTATGGTGCTAGCTTGAGACCTGAGAGATCCAGGTTCAGTTCCCTCCAGAGACTTTGTGTGACCTTGGGCAAGTCATCTTAGTTTTTTGTGCTTTCTTTCACTCCTTATCTATACAATGGGGATAATAGTATGTCTCTACATCAGAGAGGCGCTGTGAGGTTGAATACACTAAGACTGAAACACTCAGATACTATGCAAATGGCTACATATACATAGCTTCGATAAATGCAAGTTAGTCTTTAGTTAAATTATCTACCAAGTGGGATAGTGGTATCAAAGATGCCTTCCAAGTGCTTGACCAGGGTTTGATTCACACCCAATGCAGCACCAAATTTTGGAAATAAGTGAGGGTAATTAATCATTGGGACAATTTACCAAGGTTGTGGTAGATTCCCCATCAGTGGCAATTTTTAAATCCAGATCGGATGCTTTTCCAGAAGATCTGCTCTAGTTCAAACAGGAATTATTTTATGGAAGTTGTATGGCCTGTGTTATGCAGGAGGTCAGACTAGATGGCCATAGTGGTCCCTCCTGGCCTTAGAATCTATGACTCTAAATGTCTTTCAACATGAAGGATCCCAAAGCATTTTAAAAACTATACAGTATTCCTGAAATGTAGCCATCTCTGGGGTGGAAAGCAGCCATCCTGCAGACTGCCACTGTATGTAGCACTGTCACAAGATTGGTGTGAGGAATGGAACTTTTACTAAAAGACATTTAGGGCAAATGCCTGTTGTCATCCAAAGTGTCAGGGGATCGCGAAGGTCTACACAGAGCAGAGAGAATCCCTATAAAGCCTAATCTGAAAGATCCTTCCATAGGAAACTGCATAGAACTTGCATCAATTTACATGACCTGTTTGACCTCTTATGAAAACTGTCTTGTAACAGCCCATGCAGTATGTTTTTGTTTCCACACTTAAGTAGACGATAATTTTTCCTCTTATTTCACATACACTCTTGTTTGTTGATATTTTATTTTCTTCTTGTTGTACTGCAGAGTAAGGTATGGTTAATCGATTTTAACCCCTTTGGTGAAGTAACAGACTCTCTGCTGTTTACGTGGGAAGAACTGACATCTGGGAAGAACTTGAAAGGTGACCATAGTGAAGGGGAGGCTATGGAACAGGTAAGGAAATATGGTAAAGAATAAGACTGCAGTGTCGGAGAGATGGATTTAGTTAACTCAAAAGGTGGTCTAGCCTCTGATTTTTTTTTCTTCAGTGTATTTAGGATGTGATCCAAAGCCTATTAAAGTCAGTGGGCGCACTTCCATTGACTTCCGTGGGCTTTATATCCGGCCCATACATAGATCCTACTCTCAAGGAGTTTACTACGTCTCCTCTTTTCTGGACAGTGTTCAAGCTCAACAAATGCTTTTTTTTGTCCAGTTTTAAATGCAAAAATGGGGCTTCTGTTCTGCAGCCTTGACCAGATTTATAAGAAATTGTCCTAATATTTACCTTTGTTCCCTTTTCCCCATTACCCCTTGTTATTTGCACATATGGCACCTTAAACAATTTCTTTTTACTCCTTGGTATTTACCCTTCAAATATTTGTCCTTTTTCTTCATCACTTAACCAACCTCTGCTTCTTTCCCAGTGTGTTTAATTTAATCACCCCAGCTCCATAATCATGTTTGTTTTTTCTCTAAGCCTCCCACCAACTTCTTGGTCTTTCTTGTATGCAGGAGCTGACCCCTAAGCCTAATATTCCAAGTGCAGTCTCACTGGAACTGTACAGAGAGGCTCTCACTTCCCTGCTCCATGTTGCAATTCCTCTGTAAAACCAAAATTCTGTTTGTAGGAAGAAAACACTTCATTTATTGGTCCTTTGGCGTTCTTCCCGTGTGACTAAAACTTAAGACTCAGTTCATCCAACACCAGTGCAACTCTTGGGGGGAGCATTTAAAATGGCTGTTCTGAAACCATAGATTACTGGTGCTTTGTGAAGCATTTGGCTGGTGATCTGTGGAGAAGTGGGTTGTCACATGGTGCTGGCCTTTTGTCTTTTTCGAGTGATGATCCTTATTGGATTGTATTCCGAGGGCTACGCATGCACTCCATGCGCCCAGAGTGGGAGATTTTGCAAGTAGTGTCTGTTGGTCCGTCCATGCACCTTGGCTGACCTTGTGCTTCTGTCCGAGGCGATAAAGAGCAAGGCGAACCAACCCGCCTCTCCAGTTCCTTCTCATCACCACATGGTCTGGGTCAGAACTTTTAAGTGTCCTCATCTCTGATGCACTTTTAAATAAGATAGTGTACATAGTTTGCCAGTTTTTAGACTAGTTTTGCCAGTTTATTGTAGTTTTATCATAATTTTAGTGCTTAGTTTAGATAGAGTTGGGGGTTTTTGTTTTCTTTGACAATGCCCCCCCCACCCTTGTACTCGCATGCGGGTACCGAACTTTGCCCAGGACTTCCGGCTTCAAATGCTGCACCTCCCGCCCACGCTTCTTCTTGGTCAATGACTAACACCAATGCGCCTGTACTGCTTGGGGGAAGCTGACGGCATCCAGGTACATAATTTGCCTCTCTTTCTCCAGCCACAGCTGAGAAAGCTAGGCTCTCCACCTCCAGAAACACCCCCATGGAGCTCGCCATGAGACCTCACTCAGACCCAGGCTGGCATGGGCAGTGGGTGAACTGCCGGCTGGAGGAAGCTAGCCCCCCGGCCAGACCCACCTTCCTGCCCAAGGACCCAGCCTTTCCCCTACCAGAGCGTCCCCCGGCCCTGCAGCCGCCAGTCCTGGCCCTCCTGCCCCAGAGTGCAGGGCGGCTGGCGTGCAACTCCTCCCCAGCCCTCGAGCACAGGGTGGGGGGGTGGCGCATGGCCCCTCCCCGAGCACAGGGTAAGCGGGCGGCGCGCGGTCCCAGCCCTTCCCCCTCCCTCCCAGCGCTGGATGGCCCCAGCCACCCCCAAGTCCCAGCCTCCTTAGACCCAGCACACTGCTTCCCTGAAGAGGAGCAGCCTGCCTGAGCTGGAGCCAAGGGGGAAAGGCAGCAAGCAGGGCTTCAGAGAGGAGCGTGGGCAGGGCCATGTTGGGTTCTTCGGGTAGGCACAGCCTTCCTCAGCCTATGTGACCCGCTGCTCATGCATGCTGGGGAACCCTCCCATACATCGGCCTAAATCACCAAGGGACACAGCTTCCACTGCCATGCCCAGATCCGGTGCTGGTGGAACCAGCCCCATGGTCTCCATGGTGGGGCCTAGTCAGGAGGCAAGGAAACATACCCATAAGCCTAGGACTGTCTTTCTCAAAGTCGAAGAAAGTGGATTCTCCTTCCATGAGTTTGAGCCTTGGTGACGGAACATGCACGAAGTCCCATAGGCACAAGAATCCCACAAACAATGGGATCCGGCGGTTCCGAGCACCAGACCATCAGTACCATCATCACCGGCACCCCACAAGACATGGGATCCCCCCATTCTGGGAAAGTCCACGGTGCCGACGCAGATACCCGTGGAGGGGAGTACGCCTCTTACACTTGGGAGATCTGGAGCCATAGCTGCGCTCCAGGATGCATTTGCCTTACCAGATGTGGAGTCATCTTGTCCGTCAGTCCCCTCCACCTCCAGAGAGATCATTTCTCCATCACCGGATATACCGCAGATATGGGAGCCCTCACCATCCTCTCCAATAATCTACACCCTTTCACTGGTACCACCATTGGAACCTGAATCCACCTTCTCCTCCTCTAACAAATCAGAACTGGGAGAAGAGCTGACTATGTCTTATCAGTCCCTGCACACCTTTATGGAGACAGCTATGTCCCTGGCAACATCTACCATCTCAACCACCTCAGAGCCGTGGGCACCCCATGCCATGGGGACCACCACAACCCCCTTTAGATCTGGCCTTTTGGCCATAGTGAGGATCCTGGTCCTATTGCCCCCCTTCTCAATCAGCCTGGTCTGCAAGGAAATTTTCTTTTGGCTTTCCTCCCCCTTAAGGGTCCTTCCAGCAGATGCTTGGATCTGTGGTACAGGAAGAACCTCTTAGTCCAGTCCCAGCAGTGCCACCAGAACCAGCAAGATTTCCCTCATTATCTCCAGACGGAAGTGGTGACTGTAGCATCCCCATCCCCTCTGAATGACTTTCTGCAACAGTTCCTGAAAAACCCCCAGCATAAGTTTCTGGATATCCTCCCCACCTCAGGGCCGGTCAGGATTGCACTACCAATTAATGATGCTATTCTGGAACACTGTTCCCTCTAAGCTGTGTGTGTGTGTGCGCGCGCACACAGATCCTAAACCCCACGCACACGGCAAAACGTCACATGCACAACAATATGCACAGAAGAAATTTTTTGTGCACACGGCCTGTCAAAAATTTGCACAGAAGAAATTTTTTGCGCGCACAGCCTGTCAAAAATTAGAGGGAACATTGTTCTGGAGCTTGCTAGGACGGTGTGGCACATCCCTGCGACATGCACAGCTACCCCCAAAGGGGCCAAAAAATGTTAGTGTTACTATGTTACTGACGAGGAGGGACCTGAGTTCCTTTTTTCTCACCCTCCACCAAACTTACTAGTTGTCCAGGCTGCAACTGAGTGAGCCAAACAGCACACTCAATCTACACCAGCTGATAAGGAGGGCAAGTGTTTGGACCTTTTGGGACACACAGTATTTTCCTTATGTAGCCTACAATCCAGGATCATGAACTATCAGGTATTACTAGCCAAGTATGGCTCCCTGAATTACAGTAAATTCAAGGAATTTACTGATAGCCTACCACAACACAATCAAGCCTGTTTTCAGGTATTTGTTGAGGAGGGAAAGCTGGTATCCAGAACAACCCTCCAATCAGCGGTGGATGAAGCAGATACCTCTTCCCGGGTTATGGAAATGGCTATAGTTATGCATAGAGTCCTGGCTCCTTTCTTCTGGTATTCCCATGGAGGTACAGAACACTACTGAAGACCTCCCTTTCGATGAATCCCATCTTTTTTACCAAAAGACAGATGAATGGCTGCATACCCTCAAGGACTCCAGGGTCACCCTTCGCTCACTAGGCATTTACGCTCCTGCCCCAAAGTGCAAATTCCACCACCAATCATCCACCCAACATTATAGGTCTCTTCAATTCTACTCTGAGACCTCATGAGCCTCTAAAGAAAAAGCCAAAAGAGACAGAGACCTCACTTCCCAAGGCCCCCTTCACAAGCTTTAATGTCACGGCTTCAATCTCCAGCCAAGAGTATTTCTGATGCAACCCTGAAAGCCACCAACCACTATGCCTACCACTTCATGACCCTCTGACCACCTTTGGGGGTGGTTTAGCACTCTTTTCCCATGCTTGGAGTGTGATAACAATGGACAAATGGGTATTGAACATCATCCACCGTATCTATGATCAAGTTTATCACTACCTCTTCAAAGACACCCTCCCTGTCCCCCTTCAGGGACCACTCTCACAACAGCATTCTCGCCCAAGAGATGAACTCCTTATTACAGTGGGGAGCAATACAATATGTTCCCATGGAATATCAGGGAATAGGGTTCTACTCCACTTTCTTCCCTGATACCCAAGAGGAAAAGCAGATGGAGACTGATCCTTGATCTTCATCATCTCAATCGCTTCATCCACAGACTCAAGTTCCGTATGGTCACACTGGCAGCAGTTATTCTGTCCTTAGAGAAAAGCATATGGTATACATCTGATGAAGTGAGCTGTAGCTCACGAAAGCTCATGCTCAAATAAATTGGTTAGTCTCTAAGGTGCCACAAGTACTCCTTTTCTTTTTGCGAATACAGACTATCACGGCTGTTCCTCTGAAACCTGTCAATATGAAGGACACTTATTTCACATCAATATCCATCTAGTCCACAGATGTTTGTTGCGATTCACAGTGGACACCCATCATTTCTAGTACAGGGTGTTCCCTTTTGGGATAGCCACTGCTCCCAGGGTCTTCACCAAGGTCTTTTACGTCGTAACATGGTGTCCTGGTGTTTCCATGTCTTGGCAACTGGCTTCTAGCTGGGCAGTCAAGGCATCGACCTCCATGTTGCTCAACTTTCTCTTGTCACTCAGAGTCAGCGTCAAGAAATTGATCTGAGACCCAACATAGTCTTTGGACTTCATAGTGGCTACCATCAGTTCGGTCATGGCATGAGCCTATTTACTAGCAGACAGGCTCCAGGTGTTAAGAGATGACCTAGCTCACATCATGAGCTACCCACATATGTCTGCCAGGATTTGTCTGTCCCTCCTCAGTCACATGGCTTCATGTACATATGTGTCCCCCTTTGCACAACTCCACCGTCAATGCCTTCAGTCATGGCTCCAGTCCCCACCATGGTACTGTCATCCCTTCAATGGCAGTTGGATGCACATCATATGTGCATGGGAGTTCCCTTTCTTCCCTCTTCCCCCGACAAGAAGATTATCACTGATGCATCCTGGGTGGGTTGAGGGGACTCCCAGAGAATCCACGATGCACTTAAACATCCCGGAGCACCGAGCTATCAGAAGAACGTGCTTTCATCCGCTCCCATCCCCAGCCATCCAGCTCTGTTGTCCCAATGCAAAGGCGAGATCAGACATCCCAGTCCACATGCGTTACACCTCTGACCATGTTATTTGGATGGTCATCTGCCTTAAAGCAAACATGCTCTTGGTGGTGCAGAAAATCCTTTCTAGCATCAGGAAAGGCTCCACCAGACAACGTTACCAGGCCAAGTGGACACATTTTTCATCATGGGTTCAATGAAAAAGGGTTTCCTCAGAATCAGCGGGGATCCCCCTCATACTGGACTACGTTCTGTCATTGAAGTCATCAGGTCTCACCGTCAAGTCTCTGAAAGTATACCTGGCAGCAGTTAGTGCATTCCACCCTCCAGTGGAGGGTTCCTCTATCTTCACACACCCACTAACCACCAGGTTCTGGAAAGGGGTCATCAGAACCTTCCCACCTGTCCAACATGTAGCACCTCAATGGAACCTGAATCTTGTTCTCTCTGTGCTAACGAAGCCCCCCTTCGAACTCTTAGCATCGTGCTCTGGCCCTCCTTTCCATGAAAGTCGCCTTCCTTGTTACTATCACCTCGGCGAGAAGAGTTGGTGAACTGGAGCCATGATGGTAGACCCACCTTTCAGTTTTCCACAGAGATAAGGTCTTCCTATGACTACACCCTGAGCTCTTGCCAAAAGAGGTTTCTCAATTTCACATCAATCAAGCCATTCATCAATCTGTTTTCTTCCCCAAACCATATGCATCTGCAGAGAAGTGTTGACTCCACTCCCTCAAGGTTTGCTGAGCTTTGGTGTTCTACCTCAGAGAACAAAACCATTCAGGAAGTCCCCTAGACTGTTTGTTGTGATAGCAGAGACACTCAAGGGGCAGGACATCTCCACCCGTTAAATCTCCAAGTGGATTTCAGGGTGTATTAAATTCTACTACCAACTATAAAGTCTACCTCCCCCTCATGCCACTCATTGACATATGTAAAGCAGCCACCTGGATTTCCATACATGCCTTCACTCTACGTTAGGCAGGACTTGGCAGCAGTACTGCACTACTATTCCATCCTCATCCTCTCACTCTCCTCCAAACTATGTATTGCTTGTTAATCACCCTCAGTGGAATACAATAGGGACCATCACTCGAAGATGAGGTTACATACCTGTAACTGGAAATTTTTCGAGATAAGTAGTCCCTATCTGTATTCTGCTTCCCACCCTCCTTCCCCTCTGTTACAGATCTGCCGGATTCACAGTAGAGAAGGAACTGGAGATGCGGTTGGTGCGCCTCACCCGTTATCGCCTTGGATGGAAGCACCAGGTGAGCCAGGGCGCATGCGTGGACAAACGGACACTACTTTCAAAATCACCACCTCCGGGTGCATGGTGTGCATGCGTAATCTTCAGTGAAATACAGATAGGGACCACACATCTTGAAGAACCTTCAGTTACAGATAAGTAAACTCCTCTTTCTAGCTGCTAAACATTAGAAAACGTCAAAACATATTATGCTTTCCTTAGCTTACTCTTACATGGAAGCAATTGCTCCCAAGTTGCTACCAAGATGTTATGAAACTGCAAATGAAGTGGGGATAGATGGACTGTGTGATGGTTAATGTGGTGGAAGGTGCTCCACAAGACATTAAGATGTGGCCTGCGTGATATGAAAAGATTTGAGAGCGGTTCTGTTAAAGGATAGGACTTCTTTGTTTATTATCTAAATAATTCAGAGTGCATTTTGTCCAAGGAGATGTGGTTTGACTATTAGTCTATTTTGAAGGGTTTCACTTATCTTGCATGTGTGCTTTGTGCAGCTTCCTAGTGTAAACTGAAATGAGAAGTAGAATGGCTTATCTTGTTAAAATTCTAGCTCAACAACTAGGTCTACTGATTCTGGGTAAATTGCTAGATCTCTCTGCCTCCATGTGTAAAATGAGGAAACTTACCTACCTCTCATGCCGCTCATAGAGCACTTTGAAGATTGACCATGTTATAAAGCAGGGGTTCTCAACCTTTTCCTTTCTGAGGCCCCCCCAACGTCCTATTAAAAACTCCATGGCCTCCTTGTGCCCCAGCAACTGTTTCTCTGCATATAAAAGCAAGGACCAGCATTAGGGGGTAGCAAGGAGGGCAACTGCCTGGAGCCCCACGCCACTGGGAGCCCCACGAAGCTAAGTTGCTCAGGCTTCAGCTTCAGCCCCAGTGGAGGGGCTCGAGCTTCTGGGCTTCAACCCCATGCAGTAGGGCGTCAGCTTTTTGCGCTGGGCCCCAACAAGTCTAATGCCGGCCCTGCTTGGCAGACCCCCTGAAACCTGCTTGTGGCCCCCCAGGAGGCCCTGAACCCATGGTTGAGAACAATTGCTATCACTGTTAAACTAAAAGGGAGATGGGGCTACCCAGAACTTATGGCTAGCAATGGAAGCTTTAAAAAAATCTTTGGGTTTCAACAAATATTTGCTGCATAAGTCTTGACCTTAACGTTGGCAGGATTTTACTTGTAAATATGGATTTAAATCAGAAGCCCTTACTAAAGGGGAATTTAATGCTCTTGATGCTAGAAATTATATACTTGTGTTCAGACAGGCTTTTTAGCTGAGGGCTCAACAGCCTTATCTAAAGTTCACTATCAGAGGGGGAGTCCAATTATTATGGCACTATTACTTCTTATTTACTTAATCAATACTGTATCAATAGTATTCATGTAGTGAGTGTCCTACTGGAGGTTTGAGGTGTGGGGAGATCTGAATATTTAATAGCATTTTAATTTCTGCCCATAAGTGGTCAGAAGATTTTATTTATTTATTTTATATATATATATATATATATATATATATATATATATATATATATAGGGGGAGGGGGAAGGAACCTAGCATCTGTGAATGCTCCTGTCATGGGGTGATCCCCACCTGGAATGCCCTCCTGTAGCAGGCCATGACACAGTAGTTGCACCTGCCTCAGTTTCCCTATCAGAGTCCCCAATAGCTCCACTGGAAGCTTTCTTGCCCCAGTGTAGCCCTCCAGGGGGCCCGTTTATTATAAAAACATAGTGCAAAATAGTCCTTTACAAAAGTCCCTAAACATAGTCCATTTCTCTAGCATAGTCCAAACAGTAGAGACAACATACCAAGTCTAGCCTCAGTGTTTCTCACTCCCAGACTTTAGCCCTCCCTGGTCCTCTGGCTTCAGCTCTCTGGCTCAGAGAGCCAGCAGGTATCTCCCTCTACTGCTCTGTGTTCTACCCTCTCCAGCATTCTCAGGCTCAGGAATGTCAGCAGGCTAGCCTTCCGCTGGCTTCTGTGATAATTCTTCCCTCTTTTCATGGAGGACCTGCAGAGAGCTTTCTGCTCTCTGGGCTTTTCCCCAGTGACCTCTTCCAGTCGCCAGCTCCCAGGCAGCTCTCACCTGCCCTTTTCTACCACTGGCCCAGGCAGTTCTCATCCTCCCATTTCGCTGACTGACTCACGCTGTTGTCAGGCTCTCAGGTGGCTCTGACTCACGAGGTCTCTCTCACCTCTAGGGCTCAGGTGACCCTCTTTTAAGATGAATCAGGAGGCAGCTTCATTTTAAAGGGCCAGTGTCACTCTGTGATAAGTCCATTTTTAGTATACTGAATAAACTCAATACCAGAGCAACTGAAACTGTGTTATCAGGAGTTGAAAAAAATTAATGTGTTTAATTGCATTTAGACACTTGAAGGGTTTTTTTAACCTGTCTTTCTCGAAGGACTATCCAGCATTCCGCTGTACAAACAGCAAAGTGACCGTCCAGCCTAGCCCTTACCTGAGCTACCGACTGCCCAAGGACTTTGTAGACCTTTCTACTGGAGAAGATGTTCACAAACTAGTTGATTTTCTCAAACTGGTAAGCAAACCACAATGGAGGGATTTCTGACTGCAGAGTCTGTAAACCAGGAGCACTAAAGCGCATGGAATTATGGTATTCTGATATAAAAGGATTACAATATTCGACTTGTAAAATAAAGATTTTTTTTTTTGAGAGAGAGAGAGCGAGCGCGGGGTGTGTGTGTGTATTGTTGGACTGATTTATTGTTTTTACTTGTAATAACCAAGAACAAACTGTACTTTATTATTACCTTATCTTAGGCAAAGCTACTGCATAATATAGACTATGAAAATGTGACTGGAAGACACGCTCCCTTTTTTGTTTAAGATTGTCAAGGTTCCTCCCCCACTCTGAACTCTAGATGTGGGGACCTGCATGAAAAACCTCCTAAACTTATCTTTACCAGCTTAGGTCAAAACTTCCCCAAGGTACAAAATATTCCACCCTTTGTCCTTGGATTGGCCGCTACCACCACCAAACAAATTCTGGTTACTGGGGAAGAGCTGTTTGGAAACGTCTTTCCTCCCAAAATACTTCCCAAAACCTTGCACCCCACTTCCTGGACAAGGTTTGGTAAAAAGCCTCACCAATTTGCCTCGGTGACTACAGACCCAAACCCTTGGATCTGAGAACAATGAAAAAGCATTCAGTTTTCTTACAAGAAGACTTTTAATAGAAACAGAAGTAAATAGAAGTAAAGAAATCACCTCTGTAAAATCAGGATGGTAGATACCTTACAGGGTAATTAGATTCAAAACATAGAGAACCCCTCTAGGCAAAACCTTAAGTTACAAAAAAGATACACAGACAGAAATAGTTATTCTATTCAGCACAATTCTTTTCTCAGCCATTTAAAGAAATCATAATCTCACACGTACCTAGCTAGATCATTTACTAAAAGTTCTAAGACTCCATTCCTGGTCTATCCCTGGCAGAAACAGCATATAGACAGACACACAGACCCTTTGTTTCTCTCCCTCCTCCCAGCTTTTGAAAGTATCTTGTCTCCTCATTGGTCATTTTGGTCAGGTGCCAGCGACCTTAACTTTAGCTTCTTAACCCTTTACAGGTGAGAGGAATTTTCCTCTGGCCAGGAGGGATTTCAAAGGGGTTTACCCTTCCCTTTATATTTATGACAAAGATAAATATAGGCTAAGTGGGAATGTGCTGTTTGAATGGCTGAAAGTTTAAAAAAAAATTAGTTTTTTAATACCAAAATAATTTTGTAATGTCACAAGAAGTTTTAAACACTTTAAGCAGTTTTTTCTTCAAACAAACTTAATTTCTCAGTTCTTTTTTCATATACATGACTTGTTCATAGGCTGAAATGATCTTTTTGCCTCCTTTCAACCTCTTTAGGCAGTTTGAAAGATTTTAACCAAGAGTAGTATTCTGTATAACAGCAGTCTCTCAAGCCCCCAACCACTCACAACTTTGTAGGGCAACACAAATAAATCAAATTCCACTCAAAAGCTGCAAGCTACAGAACAGTGTAATGAGCTGTGAGAGATGCACTTTTTACATGTTACTTGTCTTAGATTGTAAGTCCTTCTTCAGGGCAAAGATTGTCTCTATTCTCTGGACGATTATATATAATAAAAACAAATTGGTGCTTTTTCCAGTCTAGATTGCAATGTTCCCCACTCCCATTGGAAGACTACTCCTCAGTCTAATACAGGGGTCTCAAACTTGAATCACCAGGAGGGCCACATGAGAACTCATACATTGGACTGAGGGCCGCATCACTCCCACCCCCGCCGCTGACCACAGGGTGCAGCAGGGGGCTCAGGGCAGGTGGTTGGGGTGCAGGAGGGAGTGCGAGTGCAGCAGGGAGCTCAGGGCAGGGAGTTGGGGTGCAGGAGGGAGTGCTTCCCTGTTCCTGGCCAATGGGAGCTTCAGGGGAAGTAACCACAGGCAAGAACAGCTCACGGAGTTCTCTGCTCCCCCTCCCCTCAGGGCCGCAGGGAAGTGGTGTCTGCCACTTCCCGGAGCAACGCGGGGCCCTCAGCATCACGGGGTTGGCAAATCCGCAGGCCAGATCCAAAGCCCTAAGGGGACGGGGCCGTTGTTTGCCCACCCCTGGCCTGGAGGTAGGCTGGGAACGTGGCATGCTGGGGAGGGGATGGAGGGCGGGGCTGCGGGGAGCTTGGCGGGCTGCAGGGAAGAACCCCATGGGCCGCATGTGGGCCACGTGTTTGAGACCCCTGGTCTAATAGTACTTGCTATCAGAAATCTTTTTACATCTGTTGTAACTTCCCCCTTTTCAATTTAATCCCATTACTTCTAATTACTCTCCTTTTGTACCAGCACAAATCTCTTCCTTACCAATAGTGAAGGATCTAACTCTCTATCTTCGACATTTTGAGGGCAGGCAAAGCCCAAGGATTTGTTTGGCATCAGCCAACTATAAGACTCCAAGTATCCTCAATATTAGCCGTCAACATTTATCCTTAAAATACGTTTTTGATGGAAAATTCCTGACTAGCTCTGCTCAGTGGTCAAATTGTACTCTGGTCCTCAGGTAGGCAGCCCAAAATATCAGGGATTGAATGAATCTCTGGTCTGACCTTCTAATGAAGATTAATTACTCATTGGCCCTCAGGCACAGTGTTAGGGCTAAATAGGCCCTCAGGATGGTGTAGACTGAAGTCTCATTAACAAAAACTTCGCTAAAAATTTAGCTGTTTTGGTGAATCCTCTCTATAGAGAAATATACTCAAGGAGCCATGAGTTGAATGGTACTTTATAGTGGGGTTTTGAAGAGCACGATCTTATGCTCAAGCCAAAACTAATTATTAGTACTTCAAGTCACCTCTCCAGCTATGCATCTTTGCAGGTCCTGATTGTATAGGAGTGTAAAATGGAATAAATTCAGTTCTCAGAAACATTCAAAGGAGGGTGGCAGTGTTAGGTGCTGTGGTAATGACCTAACAATGACTCTTTTGCCTTATAAAGTCTGCTAGTAATATGTATTGTGAAGTTCAGCTATGAGCTAGAACAGTGGTTCCCAAATAGGGGTTCGCAAAATGTTACAGGGGATTCTGAGGAAAAAATTCCCTAATGGCGGACAAAGCTGTCCCTCGGGACCCCGGGCAGCACTTGACTTCCAAGAACTAAACAGATCAAAGCAAGCATATCTATCACACTGAGGAGATTTAAACTTCAAGACTCCTTATAAGAAATGGAAAGGGAGGTGGATATTTTTTGCTGTTTTTAAAATTAAGTAGGCAGCTAGTGTTGTTTTTAAAATTATGATGAAGAACAAGTTTAAGCTTTGTTGTAATGTAATGTTTGCCTGGAGTGCTCAAGACCTGAATGCTTGTGTAGGAGGAACCCTTTGAGCTGGCTTCTTAAATCCCTTCCTGCTGTTTCACATCTGATACTCCTTGATGAAACAGAGGAGCCTTGTCTTATAACAGGCTTATTCAAAGTGATACGAGCTACGAAAGTGAGATCTTGGAAGAGTGTTGCCATTTTCATAATGTAATAAAAATATTGTAATGATAAATAATTAATAATAAATAGTGTGTAATAAGCATGTCATAAAACAAATTTTATATTTCCAAGATCACTGCTTTTATAATTTATACTCAGGTAAAGGAGAAAATCTCTGGAGATATTCATTTTTAGGAGGGGTTTTGCGAGACTTGACATTTTAGTGAAAGGGGTTCACAGCTTGTTAAAGTTTGGGAACCACTGAGCTGGAAGGATCAGAATTTGCATTTAGAATTCGTGATATTGAGGCTTATCTGAAGCTTGCTGCCCTAGCCTATGATGCAGGCATTTTCATCTGCTAGCTGAGAAGCTTGATGGAGAGACTGCAGAATCCACTGCAGTCACATCTCTAGGTGCCCTAGAAAGAGTTAAGAGGAAAATAGATTGTGTTGTCCCAGGGCCAGAAGAAAACGTTTAGTATA
Source organism: Caretta caretta (assembly GCF_965140235.1). Lineage (NCBI taxonomy): Eukaryota > Metazoa > Chordata > Testudines > Cheloniidae > Caretta > Caretta caretta. Next base: position 340,338,947 of record NC_134206.1, on the reverse strand, counting down.
TGTATTACTGAATGGGGAGGGGTTGCATTATGAAAAATTTGCAAGTGCAGCCTTCCCCAAAGCCTAAGCAACCAGCCAAGCCCATTAATCCGATTAATGTACTATCTTCAGCAAGCTAACATTCAGTATCTCTCGTTCAGGCAGTGGCTGATGGGAACACTATCTAATCCGTATAGTTTTCGTGGTGCACCTATTGCTGAGATCTGTGTATTCCTCATATGAAAGTCGCATAGGGGAGTTTTGCATTGAAGTGCCTAGATACCATAGTGATGAGCCTTTTGAAGATCTAGACTCTTAGTGGTAGGTCATCTGCTTTGCAGTGTGGTACAACCAGCAGCTTGTCACACCTAGAGACTTTCCAGTTTCAGGATGCAATGCAAAAGGCACCTGTGTGATCAGATTTTTTTTTGATGGTGAATGTTGGTATTACCCTGGCTGTAATTCTTGGATTTCCAGAGTTCTTGTTTTGGGGAGCATTTTTATTGGTTGACATTGGGATGTGACAGATTCTGTTCCCTATTGTAAATAAAAACCTGTGTTGGTTTCCAGTAGGGAACAGAATTTGCTGCATCCCAATGTCAATCTCTGGAAAATATATATAATGTTAGATTGGTGCCTTATTTAAGATAAGTTTATCTAACACTGATATTAATTTTCGTGTTTCCTTGACAGAAAAGAAATCAGCAAGATGATGACTGAGGAACCACGAAGTGTAAGATGAAATTTAAAACAAGAAATTTGGCTAATTAAGGCCACATAATAGAGTAGCTATTCAAAGCCATCAATTTAAAGAATTACTTGTTTTTTATATTCATCTGAAACAACTGAAGAGATACTAATCTAATGTGTGTATTGGTTTAATAAATACAAATTTTAGGAAACCATTTTGGTATGGTGACATGGTACATCGGCCTGTGTTGTATGATACAACATCCTTAGATTCCAAGTTAGACGCTTGTACAAATGCCACAATGCAAACAAGTCAAGCTCTGCGTGCATCTAAGTAATCAAATCCCCAGTCTTGAAGATTGTGCGCACCCAAGTCATTGAGCTTTACTGAAATTGTAAGACTTTCACTCATGTGTCAGTACATCCTACAAATTTAACTCTTGTGCAGTCAAAATGTCAATGCTTAGACACAGACTATTTTAAAGCAGTCTGGTTGTAGGGAAACAAAAAAAAATTCCTTTAACTTTGTAAATTTAATTTAAGTTTTGAGAACACTTTTTTGTTGTTTTTATAGACGAGAAGGTTGAAAAAAAATAATTTTTTCTCAGTAAAGACCACCAATAGTGTATTTCACGTTAAAGAAAAAATAGATTTAATCCATTAATATTTGCTAAACAATTTACCAACAAATGTGGATGTCATTGATTTTTTTCTAAATCCTGAAAGCACTGTGAAATGAAGTAGTGTTTTTCAGAGTGCAGATGTAGTTGGGAAATTTGCAGAAACGGGGCACTTCAGAAACCAATTTAATATTTGAAGCTGTGTTTTATTCATTTAGTATAAGTTTTAAGCAATCAGCTGTGGCTTCATACAGTGAAGTAAGCCTGTGTTTAAACTCAGTTCTGCTCTTATTGCATCCAGTGGCCAAAATCTCTGGCTTTGATGGGAAAAGGATTGGCCCTGTAATTTATGATGGATTTTGGATTCATTTGGTGCTTCAGCCCCCTCTAGTGATAGGAGACAGCTTAATGCAGTGACTACGGAGCTGGAAACCTGGGTTCTCTGGCAAGTTGGTAACAAACCTAGGAAAAGTGTCAAATAATTTGGGTAACTCCATTTTTGGGTATCCAGCTTGATAGGTGGGGCCTTATTTTCAGGAGAGCACAGCATACTCATCTGCAGTTGAAGTGCAAACGAGCTGCAGTTGCTCCTTGGTTCTGAAAATCTGATCCTAATTTGTCTCAAACTGGCCATCCAAAAATCAACAGCTATTTTAAGGAGTTTAGTCCTTTGCCTCGCTGTTCCTCAGTTTTTCTATAAAAAGGTAGATAATACTTAGAAAATTGGTCACTGCTTATCCCTCTGTGGTTTTAGTTTTGAATGATCATTACTTGTGGCATAGCGCTGTAATATACATCCTGATCTACCATATGTGCTCTTCAAACATACATCTGGAAGATTGCTGTCTTTGATATGGAGGAAGTAACAGACAATGGCTCTTGCAGTCTGAAATTACAAAATGTGTTTCTTTCTGAAGCTTGAGGTGCATATTAAAGAGTTGCCATTTAAGCATGAGGTATCAAATGTTGCTAATTCAGGTAGGAATTGCTTAAAAAAACAACAACAAAGGAAATGTTCAGAAAATTCATATATTTTAAGGTGGTGGGGCTGAGGGGCTATTACAATCATCCAGTCAGACCACCTGCATAACACAAACCATAGAATTTCACCTAAGAATTCCTGCATTAAGTCCATAACTTCTGGTTGTGTTTGAGCATGCCTGTAAGAAGACACCCAACCTTCATTTGAAGACTTCAAGTACTTCTGAGGTAGAGAATCCACCCTCACTGTTTGTCTTCAGCTTCCAGCCATTGGATCTTGTTATTTTTTCTGCTATATTGAGGAGCTCTATTCTCAGAAGTCTTCTTGTAGCACTCATAAGGGAGGGTCATAACATTCTTCTGGAGGTACTTAAGACCATGAGAAAAATTAATAATTCTCTTTTTGGTCAGACAAAGGTAGGCGGGGTGTCAATACCATTGCCCCAGGACAATTTTAACCTTTCCAATCCTCTTTTTGAATATTTCTCTACTTCACTCTATGTCAGGTCATAGTGAGATGAATTTCTACACAGAACCATGATGATTACTGAAATACAAGAATCCATTTCATCAAGGCCATGTTCATAAGTGAATAATTCTATTGACTACTTATGTGAATGAGGGCTGTAGGATCAGATCCTTACATTGTACAATTAAAAATGTAAGCAAACATTATTTTAAATTTGAAGTACATGGGAAGTATAAGGAAATTATTAGAGAATGGAGGTAGGTGCATGCAGGGTAGTTGTGCAGACAGTGAAAAAACACTTTGCCAACTAGTAACATCTTTTATAAAATGCTGGAATTGCTCAGGGTCTGATCTATGCATCATCTCAGTGGGACAGTCATGGTTCTTGGATTGCAGTTCTTCCCAGCGTGCTAAAGAAAATTCTCCCCATTATGCCTCAGTCAATAGTAGCTGTGTTTAATTTCTTAGCTGGACATCAGTCTTAACAATATTCCAATATTCTTTTAAAAAATTACCAAGAGTAAAAGTTACCTCCAGTACAGTGTGCCTACTTAATGAAGAGGACTCTGATGAATATAGCCTTACTCCTTCCCTTGGCCATGGGGGCTCTTGTAGTTCCTTTGCTTTCTTAATATCCCCCTCATCTTTCCTAATCCCACTGATAAATGGTTTGATTAATCTCAACATCAGAAAAAACAGAAAATATAATAATGAACTGAACCAAAAAAATCACCTTGCTCTGCATAATATTTTACATGATTCAGATTTGCAGATTTCATTTCTGAATGTGCTGCTTTGCCAAGTCTGGAAAGGGAAATATGAACGAGGTAAGTATTCTTCTCCCTCCCCCCCCATACCACCTCCTTTGGCAGAATGAATACCACCTGTTGGATGCTAGACACCTTATATGGCCATAAAATTATCCTCACAAACATATCCAACATTCTCAGTCAGGCACTCTGTGTAAATCTTTCACATATCCTTCTGTGCCCATTATGGCTGACACCCAGGGCACCATAGTAAGCATAGTTGAAACCCAATGAGAGACAGTCGAGTGAGAATATAGACATTAGGATAAAAGTCACAACACAGCCTTTAAGTGGCAATGCATATTGCCATGGCATCCTAAAGAATGTGGTATTCACTAACTCTGTGTAAAGGCTCTTTTGGTAGATCTATAAAAGGCTAGCAGACCCTTCACATGTAGTGAGATCTTGGGTAACATTTTTACTATAAAGTACTTATGACAGTAACACCCAGAGGATCAGGGCCGTATTATGTGTGATGCTCTGCAAACAAAGAGTGTCTGTGGTGTTTGTCATCTTACAAAGGATGGGGGAGAGGAGGACAAATATGTCTTGCATATACATACATACACTTACTCTGTTTTGTATTTTATAAATATCAGCTTTCCCAACTGACTATCAGTCTATCGCCATCCTTGGGGAATTCTTGTAGGTGTCAGGGGCAGAAAGTAGGCTTAGAGGAGAGGGTAAAAGCTTTACAGATCAGTTCCATGCGTAAGGCATAGCAGAGGAAAGCATGGATCTTTGTAGGAGGAGGGGACAAGCTGTCAATGCTGGCATTGTTGGTAGAGCAGAAATGGGCAAGCATAGATAAAAATAGAATTTGCTTCCTTAGTACACATTTAAGCTAGTTCCCTTTAACATGCTTAAGCAACTCTTGATGTCTCTTTTCTAGCTGGAGGGGAATGACATCTGGCTGAGTGACATCTGCTAGTGTGGCAGCCAAAATGTAAATAAGCAAATCAGCCCGGCAAAGTTCTTCATTCTGAAGTAGAAGGATCCTGCAGATAGAGCTGTGTTTGGATAGCATTTCTCCTCAAACCTACTATCATTTTAGGAAATAACACTGGAATAGAATACATATCTTTGGGTCTTTGAGATGATGCTTAAAAGTATAATTGAGGGGCCACAGTCACACAGTTTTTGACACATTATGAACCCTAGATAAATCCTGATGTTAGAGGCTTGGTATCAGAGTGCTTTAAATAAGTTTAGATCATTTTTACCCTATATACATTTGAGGCTTAAATTGTGGCTATTCAACAGTATCATGAAACTCCTTTCTAAATCTTTTAACATGTTGTGTGTGGGGGGCGGTTCTTTGGGATGTTTTTGTTTTTGTTGTTGTTTAGTGAAAACTCAACCAGAAATTGGATTTGTAGCTCCTTTGTTACTGATTAATTTTGTTAGCTCCCTCAGAAGACTACAGCCTTCAATATCATATGCTAATCCTGAGACTGGATGTAATTAAAATTGCATTTATCTGCATAACACAATTGTGGGATTCTTGTTTTCTGGGATATTTCAAATTTATGCTAAATATTGCACAGTATGGTAAAGTATGAAATATACTATCTAGTACCTGCATGACACTTATCACTGCAGTATCTGAGAATATTCCAAGTCACTTTTAAAAAAAATCTGATCTTCCTCCATCTGCAGGAGTAAAATTTGAATAGATAGAGTGTGCGGGTGGCTGGCTGGGTGTTGGGGTGTGGGTGTGTGTAAGTGGACATGACTAACTGTGTGAAGAACGATTGAGAGAAAAGGGTTTTCCACTGAGTTCTGAATTTGTCACAATGAGACTTAGGCGACTAAAACATCTGAACATTTTACCGTAGGACTTGCATGAACAGCCATTTCCCAGGGGTTAATTATGCAAACCTATACATGCAAATTAAAGGTGCATTAGAGAAACTGCTCTCTGTTGCTCAATTCCAGCTGCTCCTGATCACACAGGCCAATCCCAGCTGTTGAACAAACACCCTCCAGCAATATTTCAGTGATATGACTTCTTTCCTTCCCATGTCCTAATACTAATTATAAAAGAGCCTTCATTTATACAACACTCACAAAAGAAGCAGGACATAATTTCCATAGCGTAGGTACCAGGTGACATGGACGGTAGCAGTGCAAGTTCTTCATATGCTGCCTTGCTAGTGGGTCTGAACCCTGAGCTACAATTAACAACTTTAAAGGGAGCCTGATAGTTAACAATGGGAGCTGTTGGATTCTGAGCACCTTGGAAAGTTTGTCCATAAGGGTCCCTTCCTGAAACCTGCATTCAGGCAATGCTCCCACTGACTTCAGCAGAAGGTGAGAAGAAGCACTTTAAGAGTTCCCAGAGTTTCCCTGTATCAGTGGGTGTTTTGCCTAACTAAGGATTTCAGGCCTTCTTGAAGTAGCTAGAGCACCAGATCCTTGTTTTGATATGTGTTCTTTCTTCAAAAAGCATCTGACTGAAAGAGGAATAAGGAAGAAAAGGGAAGTGAGGACAGAAACGCACATTCAAATGACATCCCCCATCTTCCTCTTTCAGCTCTGGTGTGTTTGGGGGGTGGAAGTGGTGCTGTTTTCCCTGAAAAGAAGCTGAGACACAAATGGAGGGAGTGGAGGGGAGAGTGTGTGTAAAGTAAAATAAAACTCAAATCGAAGGCCAGATACCTTAGGACAATGACTTTGATCTAAGGACCCCATCTGAAACCCCTTATGTGTGAGTAACCTCGTTACAGTCAATAGGTCTGTTGGAGGAGGAGGAGAGCACATAGGTGCTCGTTTATAGGAAACTAGGTTAATTCGTGTGATAGTTTATGGTTTCAGGAGAACTGTTCTCCCTGTAACATTACGGCACTGTGAAGAGACCTAACCCATCATCTTTTGTATTTATGTAGCCCTTGCAAATGGGTATTATTTCTTTCTAGGAGGAGATAGGATTGTGGTTAGTAAATGGGTACAAAAATCTTGAGTTAAGCCCTTGTTCTTGGAATGTGCCCTTATTTAGAAACAGGATTTGGTGCTTGTGATGGGTTGGATCACAGAAACCCCCTTTGGGATTGCCAACTGATCTGCCAAGACTACTTCTGCCCTTGCTTTCCCTGCCAGGTTGGGACTCCAGAACCCTGCCTGGTTGTGCCACCTACAAACCCAGACCCAGGTCTGAACCACGTCCCACAAACTGCAGGCTTAACTGAAAGCAGTTTAAGAAGTGTTCCTGTCTCCAACACCCAGATGCCTAGTACCCAATGGGGTCCAAACCCAAAATAAATCCATTTTACCCTGTATAAAGCTTATACAGGATAAACTCATAAATTGTTCACCCTCTATAACACTGATAGAGAGATATGCATAGCTGTTTGCCTCCCCAGGTATTAATACATACTCTGGTTTAATTAATAAGTAAAAAGTGATTTTATTAAATACAAAAAGTAGGATTTAAGTGGTTCCAGATGATAACAGACAGAACAAAGTGAGTTACAAGCAAAATAAAATAAAACACACAAGTCTAACCCTAATACAGTAAGAAGCTGAATACAGATAAAATCTCATCCTCAGAGGTGTTCCAATAAGCCTCTTTTACAGACTAGCCTCCTTCTAGTCTGGGTCCAACAATCACTCACACCCCTGTCGTTACTGTTCTTTGTTCCAGTTTCTTTTAGGTATCCTTTGGGGGTGGAGAGGCTATCTCTTGAGCCAGGTGAAGACAAAATGGAGGGGTCTCCCAGAGCTTTATATAGTTTCTCCTTGTGGGTCTAAACCCCTCCCTCCACCTGTGCAGAATTACAGCTACAAAATGGAGTTTTGGAGTCACATTGGCAAGTCACACATCCATGCATGACTCAGAACTTTACAGGCCAAGCCACATAGCCAGGAAAGCTCAGGTGTGGATTGGCATCTGTCAAGGTCTATTATAAGCTTAAGTGTTTTTTGATTGGGTACTAAACTTGCACATTCCATCATATCTAAAGAAGCTGATGAAATGCCTTACTCAAGCTACTTAAAATCAAACAAGTACACAGCCAACTTCATAACTTCGAATACAAAACTGATACATACATACAAATAGGATGAATATATTCAGTAGATCATAACCTTTACAAAGATATGTTACATGGCATATGTAGCATAAAACATATTCTAGTTATGTCATATATACATTCATAGGCATATCTCCATAAAGCCTTATGAGGTGCAACGTCACAGTGCTCTTCAGTGCTTTTTGTACATGGAACTAACTGATGGAAAAAAGTTTTTTAAAAAATCCCAGTAATTTTCTGATTTTTTTAACTTCTTTAAATTTTGAAATCTGTCAAAATTGTCAATTTTTTTAGTTTTCAAAAAATTTCAACCAGCTGATAGGAAAACCTCAAAAAATTTCAACTAAAATTTTTGTTGACAGTTTTTTCCCTTTGAAAATAAAAATAATAATAATAAAGAAGTCAGCTGAAACCTTGAAATTGGTGCAATGTCAGCTCTAGTTTCAGAGCCATCTCATTAGTGCCACTCCCTGGCATACACAGTTTATACTGGTGCAGTGCTTCCCTTCCCCCAGAGTTTGAAACTAGAATAAACTGCATTATGAGTTTGTTCTGGTAATTGATATGATGATAATATCTAGCTCTTATATAGTACTTTTCGTTAGATCTCAAAGAACTTCACAATCTTTAATGTGTTTATCCTCATAACACTCCTGTGATGCAAGGAAGTGCTGTTATCCTGCATTTTACAGGTGGGGAACTGAGGCGCAGAGAGGCTAAGTGATTTGCCCGAGGGCACACAGGAAGTCTGTGGTAGAGCAAGGACTTGACGCTGGGTCTCCAATGTCCTAGGCTGGTGCCTCTACCACTGGACTTCCTGTAGACAGTCCCACTGGAGACAAGGCCTACAACTTAATCCCTTCAGAAACCAACACTTGGTGGGGCTCCAGAAGTAGACTGGAAAGAACTGTTTAAAAGCAATGACTGCTGGCACCTGAATTCATGTGTTAAAGCACAGAAGATCATCATATTTGTATTTCTGGTCCCCTTTTCCTTTTGTTTAAAGTTTAATTGCAAACATGATTTTCCAATCCACTGTGGAAACAATTCAGCTTGAGGTTCTTCTAGGCTAGTGTCCTTTGACATACGTTTCCTAAATAAGAGATCATCCACTTCTCTTTAATCTGCACATTTAATTCCTTATCAGTTACATTGTTTCAATACTTACCAGGGATAATTCTCCTTAATTATTACCTCCAGCACATGGCTGCACATATGCTGTTTACATAGCCTCTTTCTCTTGTGTGGAAGTCTACGTTAAACTTCGAAGTTTTGTTAAATTCTGCAGAGTGATGATAAGTTAGTCAGTCTGAGGCTCCCCCATGTTGAGAGCTGAGGGCTGGAATGACTTCATAGCTGTGGAATCCACTTTAAAAATAACATCATGGGGGGGAAAAAACCCAGCCCTGGAATAAATTAACTAGAGTCCTGTCACTTTCAGACACCTGAAATTGCTACTTCTAAACGTCTGGCTTTGAGTCACAGGCTTTACAGCCAGAGATATGTGCTTCTCTTAGAAAATGCCCTTAACACCTCATGGAAATCTTTGGAACCCAAGAGCTGTTTTGCATGCTGTGTGTATATATAGCATAATTTTGGTGTTTTTCTTCCTTTGATCTTTAACCAATGAGGACATTTGCATGCAAATAGAATTTCTGGATGGGATTCTCCTCTCCACTCTGGCCTCTATATGCTGCTCTAGTGGCACCTTGGGGCCTTATAAGCCCTGCAGCACCCGCACAGGGCTACCATAAGTGGTCCTACACTGTTCCTTCCCCTACTTCCAAGCCTTGTCATAGGGGGGATGCTGGGAGTGGGAGGGGACATGTTGGAACAGTCACTATACTATGGAAATTTTGAGCTGCAAGCACCTTATAGACTGCCCTCAGGAGGTTGCTGTAAATTAGAGCATCCAGAAACTCCACACCAGTTCCACGTAACAAACCAGAATAGCATGGGCACAAGGATGTCTTAAAATCACCTTCACCTCCCACTCCTTGGTTGTGCATTCTGTGCTGTACCTCCAGGGGGTGCCACAGAGAATCCCTCCCTCTGTTTTTAAGACCCCCTTTTCCCTTGCTGCTTGTTCCCCGCATGATGATGTAATCTTCTTTGTATGACATCACAGGTATTGCCACAGCAGCCAGTTATGATGTCACTTGTAGAGAGAGTTATGACCTAAGTTTCCTCTAAGCTGTGCAGCCACCCAGCTGGCTATTAAGGGCTGCGCAGGTGGAGAGAGGCGCCTCAACCCGGCCCCAGCCGCGGAGCTGCCCCAGCTGGGGAAAGGTGCCTCTCCCCTGGCCCTGGAGCTGCCCCAGCTGGGGAAAGGTGCCTCTCCCCTGGCCCTGGAGCTGCCACAGCCAGAGAGAGGTGCCTCTCCCCAGGCTGCTGCAGCAAGAGAGGGCTGGGGGGAGTCCTCTCTCCTTGCCACAGCCCCGGCGCAGCCTGTACCCTAAACCCTGCATGTGACGAAGTGGGACTGTTCTTAAGGTTTCCTCTGAATAGTGTGGGGGTGCCTCAGTTTCCCCTAGGCAGTTCTTAAGTATCTAGGGGGTGGAGTAAGGGTGTATGATCATTGCAGAGCCCTAGAGGGCATGTGTGTGCAGGAGTCTGGACACAGAGAATGGCCAACACCCTGTTTCCTGGCAACTGATGGCCTGGGCCCTTCCCCCCCTGCAAGGTGAGAGCTGAAGGGTTGGAGAACAAAGGAATCAGGTGACCACCTGGCCCGGGAAAGGAACAAAGCCCAGAGGAGGAGGGGCTGGAGGGGGTTTTCAGTTTGGGGCTGGCTGGGACATGGAGTGAAGTGCAGACGTGGTTGTCTGGCTCACTGCCCCCCAAAATGGACCCAGCTGAGGGGTCCCGTTCTCTGCACCTGCAAGCTCTGTTTTAGACCATGTTCCTGTCGTCTAATAAACCTTCTGTTTTACTGGCTGGTGAGAGTCACGTCTGACTGCGAAGTTGGGGTGCAGGACCCTCTGGCTTCCCCAGGAGCCCTGCCTGAGCGGACTCGCTGGGGGGAAGCGCACGGAGGGGCAGAGGAGGCTGAATGCTCCGAGGTCAGACCCAGGAAGGTGGAAGCTGTGTGAGCTGTGTGTCCTGAAGACAGGCTGCTCACAGAAAGGCGACTGCCCCAGAGTCCTGACTGGCTTCATGGGGAGCAGTTCCAGAGCATCGCCCAGGGACTCCGTGACAGGGGAGTCCTCTCTCCTTGCCACAGCCCCGGCGCAGCCTGTACCCTAAACCCTGCATCCCCAGCCCCACCCCAGAGCCCGCACCCACAGCTGGAGCTCTCACCCCCCCTCCCCAACCCTCTGCCCCAACCCTGAGCCCCCTCCCACACTCCGAACCCTTCGGCCCCACCTCTGCCACACATCACCTCCATATTGGTGCATACAGCAAAATTCATTCCGCACATGGATGTAAAAAATTAGAGGGAACATTGGTTAATACTTCATCAATGGAACTCCCTAATCTAGCTACTAGCCAAGAAGATCTCTTTATGGGGAGCAGCCAAGCGGGGAATAGGTAGCAGGAGCAGATGCAGTTGAAACAAAGGTCTTGTTTTCCTGCAAATACCTTTGTTAGTAAAGACCAAAATAATTATACAAAAATAGGAGAGTCGTGTGTGTCTCAACATCTGTCCACAATCTTCTTTCAGATCTATTCTTTGAATTCCCATTTAAGTCACATCTGGTGCTCTGACATCAATGTATGTACATATGAAAGCAGAATTTGGCCCATAATGTTTTTCAAAGTTTTCCATAAGGCTCAGACAGCTCATTAAACAAGATAATCCTAGCTAATGTTTCCATTTGAAGATCCGGTACGGGTGCCCTAGTTAAAGGCAACAGCCCCCATTCAACTGTGTTTCCTCTATTTACAGGGTTAGGTTCATCTTTATATTAAATTAATTAACAGTACACAAAATAATTAACATTAAACACTAAAAATATCATGTTATATTTGCAAAGAAAGTAAGTCAGGTGCTATTATGAAGCCTGATCATCCATTTTATTAAAAATGCAATTTGCAGATTCTGAATTCTAGACTTTGCTTTTCTTTTTTTTCTTCTGTTTGGTCATGAAAAGCCTGAGCTGCTATTCAGTGAGTTAAAGTATCATTCAGTTCCATTTAAAAGCTAGTTTTGTTTTGCTTTTTAAATACCTACCCTTCCTTACACAGTTATCCAAAATTAAATGTTCACAATTTCATTCTGTGGTGGGAAACTTCAATACAGGACATCTGGCTCCTTGGAGAATGGACTTTGAAGAATTCGTTTTGCCTAACGGCAATCTTCCACAACTCTCATGGGTTTGAAAGTTTAGCTAGATCTCAAATGGTAGCAGATTCTCATTTGGCATAGGAGAGACTCTGCGGGCACAATAGCACAGAGAAGGGAGAGAGTGTAATTCAGATGTGGGGGGAAAAAAAACCAGAGTGAAAATGCAGAGTAAAGCACAGCAGAGTACAAAATCCAGGCCCTCATCTTGTAAAGACAGGTTTCAGAGTAACAGCCGTGTTAGTCTGTCTTTGCAAAAAGAAAAGGAGTACTTGTGGCACCTTAGAGACTAACCAATTTATTTGAGCATGAGCTTTCGTGAGCTACAGCTCACTTCATCGGATGCATACCGTGGAAACTGCAGTAGACATTATATACACACAGAGACCATGAAACAATACCCCCTCCCACCCCACTGTCCTGCTGGTAATAGCTTTTCTGAAGTGATCATTAAGTTGGGCCATTTCCAGCACAGATCCAGGTTTTCTCACCCTCCGCCCCTCCACACACAAACTCACTCTCCTGCTGGTAATAGCCCATCCAAAGTGACCACTCTCTTCACAATGTGTATGATAATCAAGGTGGGCCATTTCCTGCACAAATCCAGGTTCTCTCACTCCCTCACCCCCCTCCAAAAACCACACACACAAACTCAATCTCCTGCTGGTAATAGCTTATCCAAAGTGACCACTCTCCCTACAATGTGCATGATAATCAAGGTGGGCCATTTCCAGCATAAATCCAGGTTTTCTCACCCCCCCACCCCCATACACACACAAACTCACTCTCCTGCTGGTAATAGCTCATCCAAAGTGACCACTCTCCCTACAATATGCATGGTAATCAAGGTGGGTCATTTCCAGCACAGATCCAGGCTTTCTCACCCCCCCCCCCCCCGGAACACATACACACACACACACATAAACTCACTCTCCTGCTGGCAATAGCTCATCCAAACTGACTACTCTCCAAGTTTAAATCCAAGTTTAACCAGAACGTCGGGGGGGGGGGGGTAGGAAAAAGCAAGGGGAAATAGGCTACCTTGCATAATGACTTAGCCACTCCCAGTCTCTATTTAAGCCTAAATTAATAGTATCCAATTTGCAAATGGATTCCAATTCAGCAGTTTCTCGCTGGAGTCTGGATTTGAAGTTTTTTTGTTGTAAGATAGTGACCTTCATGTCGGTGATTGCGTGACCAGAGAGATTGAAGTGTTCTCCGACTGGTTTATGAATGTTATAATTCTTGACATCTGATTTGTGGCCATTTATTCTTTTACGTAGAGACTGTCCAGTTTGACCAATGTACATGGCAGAGGGACATTGCTGGCACATGATGGCATATATCACATTGGTGGATGTGCAGGTGAACGAGCCTCTGATAGTGTGGCTGATGTTATTAGGCCCTGTGATGGTGTCCCCTGAATAGATATGTGGGCACAGTCGGCAACGGGCTTTGTTGCAAGGATAGGTTCCTGGGCTAGTGGTTCTGTTGTGTGGTATGTGGTTGTTGGTGAGTATTTGCTTCAGGTTGCGGGGCTGTCTGTAGGCAAGGAATGGCCTGTCTCCCAAGATTTGTGAGAGTGTTGGGTCATCCTTCAGGATAGGTTGTAGATCCTTAATAATGCATTGGAGGGGTTTTAGTTGGGGGCTGAAGGTGACGGCTAGTGGCGTTCTGTTATTTTCTTTGTTAGGCCTGTCCTGTAGTAGGTGACTTCTGGGAACTCTTCTGGCTCTATCAATCTGTTTCTTCACTTCCGCAGGTGGGTATTGTAGTTGTAAGAAAGCTTGATAGAGATCTTGTAGGTGTTTGTCTCTGTCTGAGGGGTTGGAGCAAATGCGGTTGTATCGCAGAGCTTGGCTGTAGACGATGGATCGTGTGGTGTGGTCAGGGTGAAAGCTGGAGGCATGTAGGTAGGAATAGCGGTCAGTAGGTTTCCGGTATAGGGTGGTGTTTATGTGACCATTGTTTATTACTGTAGTGTCCAGGAAGTGGATCTCTTGTGTGGACTGGACCAGGCTGAGGTTGATGGTGGGATGGAAATTGTTGAAATCATGGTGGAATTCCTCAAGGGCTTCTTTTCCATGGGTCCAGATGATGAAGATGTCATCAATATAGCGCAAGTAGAGTAGGGGCTTTAGGGGACGAGAGCTGAGGAAGCGTTGTTCTAAATCAGCCATAAAAATGTTGGCATACTGTGGGGCCATGCGGGTACCCATAGCAGTCCCGCTGATCTGAAAGTATACATTGTCCCCAAATGTAAAATAGTTATGGGTAAGGACAAAGTCACAAAGTTCAGCCACCAGGTTAGCCGTGACATTATCGGGGATAGTGTTCTTGACGGCTTGTAGTCCATCTTTGTGTGGAATGTTGGTGTAGAGGGCTTCTACATCCATAGTGGCCAGGATGGTGTTATCAGGAAGATCGCCGATGAATTGAAGTTTCCTCAGGAAGTCAGTGGTGTCTCGAAGGTAGCTGGGAGTGCTGGTAGCGTAGGGCCTAGGAGGGAGTCTACATAGCCAGACAATCCTGCTGTCAGGGTGCCAATGCCTGAGATGATGGGGCGCCCAGGATTTCCAGGTTTATGGATCTTGGGTAGTAGATAGAATATCCCAGGTCGGGGTTCCAGGGGTATGTCTGTGCGGATTTGATCTTGTGCTTTTTCAGGAAGTTTCTTGAGCAAATGCTGTAGTTGCTTTTGGTAACTCTCAGTGGGATCATAGGGAAACCAGTTGGAGAACACTTCAATCTCTCTGGTCATGCAATCACCGACATGAAGGTCACTATCTTACAACAAAAAAACTTCAAATCCAGACTCCAGCGAGAAACTGCTGAATTGGAATTCATTTGCAAATTGGATACTATTAATTTAGGCTTAAATAGAGATTGGGAGTGGCTAAGTCATTATGCAAGGTAGCCTATTTCCCCTTGCTTTTTCCTACCCCCCCCCCCCAGACGTTCTGGTTAAACTTGGATTTAAACTTGGAGAGTAGTCAGTTTGGATGAGCTATTGCCAGCAGGAGAGTGAGTTTATGTGTGTGTGTGTATGTGTTCCCGGGGGGGGCGGGGTGAGAAAGCCTGGATCTGTGCTGGAAATGATCCACCTTGATTACCATGCATATTGTAGGGAGAGTGGTCACTTTGGATGAGCTATTACCAGCAGGAGAGTGAGTTTGTGTGTGTATGGGGGTGGGGGGGTGAGAAAACCTGGATTTATGCTGGAAATGGCCCACCTTGATTATCATGCACATTGTAGGGAGAGTGGTCACTTTGGATTAGCTATTACCAGCAGGAGATTGAGTTTGTGTGTGTGGTTTTTGGAGGCGGGTGAGGGGGTGAGAGAACCTGGATTTGTGCAGGAAATGGCCCACCTTGATTATCATACACATTGTGAAGAGAGTGGTCACTTTGGATGGGCTATTACCAGCAGGAGAGTGAGTTTGTGTGTGGAGGGGCGGAGGGTGAGAAAACCTGGATTTGTGCTGGAAATGGCCCAACTTAATGATCACTTCAGAAAAGCTATTACCAGCAGGACAGTGGGCTGGGAGGGGGTATTGTTTCATGTTCTCTGTGTGTATATAATGTCTACTGCAGTTTCCACGGTATGCATCCGATGAAGTGAGCTGTAGCTCACGAAAGCTCATGCTCAAATAAATTGGTTAGTCTCTAAGGTGCCACAAGTACTCCTTTTCTTGTAAGACTTACCCATGTGCTTATTTTTGCACGTGTTGTGTGAACTCCTGGCTCCACTGAAATCAATGGCAAAACTCCCATTGACTTCAATGGGGCCAGGATTTCACCCATGCTGAATAGCCCCGTTAACTTCAATGAAACTACTGTACTCACAATGGGTAAAGTTAAAGGGGTGCATAAATCTTTCCAGAATTGAGGTTCAAATATGGGGAGGTTGAAAGAGGGACCAGAGCAAGAGACAGAGAAGCAATCCAACCCGGAAAAAAATACAGGTCATAACATACCCCTTTGTGCCAGCTGAATTATTTTTGTTGTGTTATTTTGTTTGTGGTTGGTGGTGTTTTGTGTGGGTTTCTTTGCTTAGCGTCACATAGCAGAGAGTTCCCTTTATGCAGAAAAATAGCTTGCTTGTTAAATGAAACCATCCTGGAAAAACTAGGAAAACTCATACTTGCTTTGTGCACCTGAATGTAGTTTGAGAGTTTTGCAAAACCTCAACTTTTGTGAGGTTCACCAGCAGGTGCCCCTAGTTTACAAGGTGCTAAGTGCTATTGTTCTTTTCAGAAGTAAGTTACAATAGTCTGATTTGTTTAAATAGCTAAAGGAGTTTTCCACAAGATGGCTCCATCCAGTCTGTAGTGTTTTTTGAACTCACCAGCCCTTGAATTAAAAGGAAAAATACCATCACACAGTCACCGGTGGGGAGAGAATTAAATCAAAATGGGGCCCACAGAATTGTTTATTTTCCAACAGATGTTGTAATGTGGGTTTAAGATTATTCGATGGTTTATTGAATCAATATACAAAGTGCATTTAGAGCTAAGTGTATCCTTGATAGAATGACACCAGATATTAATTTGGCCCAGAGACAGTACTATTGCACTTGATCATGCAAATTAGTGTCTGCATGAATGTATGTATGTGCACCTGAAGAAGAGCTCTGTGTCACCAACAGAGGTTGGTCCAATGAAAGATATGACCTCACCCACCTTGCCTCTCTAATATCCTGGGACTGACATGGCTACTACTGTACTTCATAAAAAGCATTAAAGCCAAATCCTGACTTGGAGGGGGATGCAAGGAGGAGCAGAAATAGCAAGCTGCTCAATGCTTATGCTTCAGTAATGAAGGCCATATAAGTAACGAAATAGGCAGATGCTGCCAACATGTCCTGCACTGAAAGAACCTGCCAAAGAGGGTAATGTTGGGCATAGGCGCTGACTTTCCAAAGTGACCCAGGCCTTGCCCCCAATCCACCCTTTCCCCCAAAGCCCCACCCCACCCTGCCTCTTCCCACCCTTGCTCCACCCCACCCCACCCCACCCCTTCCCGCCCAGTTCCGTCTCCCCAAGCATGCCACATCCTTGCACCTTCCCCCCTCCCTCCCAGCTTCCTGCATGCCGCAAACAGCTGTTTCGCAGCGAGCGGGAGGCATGGGGAGGGAGGGGGAGGCACTGACCTGCAGGGCCCCCCGGTGGGCATGAGGCCTGAGACCAAGGGACCACTACACTCCTCCTGGTGGACGGAGCTGGGCCAGCCTCCCCCGCTCATGCTGGAAACGGGCATGACAGGAAGTAGAAACAGCTCAGTTGGGCTGGAGCCCGGAAAGGAGGCAGATGTCTCCAGGCCGCTGCAGAATGCCAGAGCTAAACCTGCGCTGTGCAGCACCCTGCCCTGCAGGAGACCAACCCTGGGGAGGAGTTGGCGGACAGCTGTCTGCAGCGTACCCTGAGGAGACAGAGGGCCCTTGGACTGTGGAGCCTCCCCACCCAGACTGTGGTAAGAAGTAGCCCAGGGAAACCAGACTTTAGTCCAGGTTTGTTGCTGGAGCACAAGTCAGCATGTTTTGGTGGGATCTCCGCTGACCCTGAGGTGGAACTATTCGCCACTGTCGGGGCCCTGGGCTGGGACCTGGTGGAGTAGGGAGGACTTGGGTCCCCTTACCCTCTGCCGCCAACCCCATCCCTGGGGGGTGTCGGCCTTTTCACCCCTAGGTCAGAAGGCCTGTGCTTTGCTTGTGGCTTGCCCCAGCCAGGAGACTGTGGGCCCCAGACTGCATTGGCTGGCTCCCGTAGCTAGGAGGCTTAGGCTGAAGTCTGCTTCCTGCTCACCCTCGCCCTGAGGGCCAGGGGCCCTGGCTGTGACTGGCCCTTCCTGAGCCCCAAGGCTTGGAGTGGGGACCGCTTATCGCGCTGCCTGCCAGAGGGCCAGAGCCATAGACTGTTAATCGACTGTTTGTTGCCTGATGCAGCAACACTCAGTGGCCTCCCTCTGGGCCTGAGCCTGAGGGACCACTACGAGCAGATATACTCTAGAGCCCATTTTGCTGCTCTAAGCAGTAGCAGGGTGAACCCCTGCCTTCTGCTTGTAGCTTAGGGTGACCAGATGTCCCGATTTTATAGGGACAGCCCTGATATTTGGAGCTTTGTCTTATATAGGCACCTATTACCCCCCACCCCATATCCCGATTTTTCACACTTGCTATCTGGTCACCCCCATTGTAGCTGTCTGTGTGCGGGGTGACAGCACACATTACCTAGCAGGCAAAGGGCAGCAAAACCCTCTGCCCAACAAGATGTACAGCCAGAGACACAGCACAGGTTAGCTCAATGCCCAAAAGCACTATGGGGGAACAGAGAGTCACGCTGAGGAATTTCTGAGATGCATTTTGAAACTTTGCAAGTCCTTGTAACTTTGATTATAGCTATTTCTGGTCCGGAAGTGAGCAGCTCATTTGTTCGCCCACTCTCTCTTGCTCCCTCCTTCCATCCTACCTTCATTCATTTCCTTCCAAAGAGCAGCTTCCGTCCTTCAAACAAAAACAGCTCGTTAGGACGGCCAGTTTGTCTAAAGCCAATATTCCGTGTGAAAAGTCATTAACGTTAAACTAGGAGTCCTAAAGATGGAACCCACACCGGGGCCACTGTAAACACTATGTGATGATTTGAAGCATAGAAGCCAATTTGCACCTGTATGACTCCTAATTACATAGGCTTAGCTTCAATGAGGGTGCTTTGGCCAGATCCTGAAAGGTGCTGAGCCACACTCAGCTCCCGTTGACCGCAGGGATTGCAAAGTACCCTCGGTTTCCTTGGCTCACAACATTTCGACGTGTGCCAACGAACCGAATGCCTGTCCAATCAAATAAGGGACGGAAGGTTTCTTTTCTAATAATACTTTGAGGGTCGAATGCTGGTCTCGTTGAAATCGATGGAAGTTTTGCTACTGACTTTAATGAGACCAGAATTTGACCATGGGTATAATAGTCTGTCGGGTTTTACTGGGGTTTCCCAGCAACCTAAAGCACGTGGGCTAAAAGGGGGGAAAATGTGTCTGAGCTCCACAGCTAGGGAGCCTGAGCCAATGACCACTGACTTCCATGGACACCAGATTAGGGCCTGTGTGCAGAATGTAATCTGAGCTGGGTTTAAGTAGGGATGTAGCTGGTTTATGCCTGAATTGGAGCTGTGCAGGTCAGGGCAACAGACACAACAGCCTACGTTACACTCTTGGCACAATTCTGAATGTCGTCTCCCCCGGGTCGTCTGTGCTGGTTTGGTGAGTACTTCAGGTAAAAGATGGGTCAGGGCCATACCTGAGCAGCTTCAGGCTTTCAGAAATTTCCTTGGGGATATGGGAGCTGCCTCCTACATTTCAGTGGTGCTGAGACTATTGAGTCCCACTGTCGGCCACATTCATTTGAAATAAGGACTATACTGCTGATCTAACTCCGAGTGGAGTCAATTGACTTCAGATGGAGTTGGATTGGGCCCTATATCAAGTGGCCATATATGATCTAGAGAAATTAATAGAGAATTGGGAGCCAGCAGCTCATACATTTAAACTTGGCTCTGTCACTGACTTGCTGTGTGGCCTTGGGGAGGGCACTTAACTTTTTTGTGCCTCAGTTTCCCTTCCTTTAAATAGGGATAGGAAATGGATTTTTGAAGGGAGTTGAAGAAGAAAGTCCAAGTGATCTTCTCAGAGATCCTTCCAGTCCCAAGAGCAAGAGAAGGCAGAAAATACCCCAGAGAACTGTTGACTGTGCACCTGGTGTGAAGCTGAAGGTTTTGGTTTTGTGGAGCATTGGGCCACGTTCCAGGAGGAGAGGGGAGCTGTACAAACAGGATGGCTTGCATCTCACAGGTAGAGGGGACTAATCTTCTTCTCAGGTGGAGACTATCTGGAGCAGTCAATTAATGGGTTTTAATTAGCAATGTAAGGGTATGTCTACACTACGGAATAAGGTCGAATTTATAGAAGTCGGTTTTTTAGAAATCGGTTTTATAAATTCGAGTGTGTGTGTCCCCACAGAAAATGCTCTAAGTGCATTAAGTGCATTAACTCGGCGGAGCGCTTCCACAGTACCGAGGCAAGCGTCGACTTCCGGAGCATTGCACTGTGGGTAGCTATCCCACAGTTCCCGCAGTCTCCGCTGCCCATTGGAATTCTGGGTTGAGATCCCAATGCCTGATGGGGCTAAAACATTGTCGCGGGTGGTTCTGGGTACATATCGTCAGCCCCCCGTTCCCTCCCTCCCCCCGTGAAAGCAAGGGCAGACAATCATTTCGCGCCTTTTTTCCTGAGTTACCTGTGCAGACGCCATACCATGGCAAGCATGGAGCCCGCTCAGGTAACCGTCACCCTATGTCTCCTGGGTGCTGGCAGACGCGGTACGGCATTGCTACACAGTAGCAGCAACCCCTTGCCTTGTGGCAGCAGACGGTACAGTACGACTGGTAGCCGTCATCGTCATGTCTGAGGTGCTCCTGGTCGCCTCTGTGAGGTCGATCAGGAGCGCCTGGGCAGACATGGGCACAGGGACTAAATTTGGAGTGACTTGACCAGGTCATTCTCTTTAGTCCTGCAGTCAGTCCTATTGAACCGTCTTATGGTGAGCGGGCAGGCGATACGGACTGCTTGCAGTCGTACTGTACCATCTTCTGCCGAGCAGCCATGAGATGTGGATGGCATGCAGTCCTTCTGCACCGTCTGCTGCCAGCCAAAGATGTAAAAGATAGATGGAGTGGATCAAAACAAGAAATAGACCAGATTTGTTTTGTACTCATTTGCTTCCCCCCCTCCCCTGTCTAGGGGACTCATTCTTCTAGATCACACTGCAGTCACTTACAGAGAAGGTGCAGCGAGGTAAATCTAGCCATGTATCAATCAGAGGCCAGGCTAACCTTCTTGCTCCAATAAGGACAATAACTTAGGTGCACCATTTCTTATTGGAACCCTCCGTGAAGTCCTGCCTGAAATACTCCTTGATGTAAAGCCACCCCCTTTGTTGATTTTAGCTCCCTGAAGCCAACCCTGTAAGCGCCCCTCCCAGCGTCAGAGCAATGGCAAACAATCGGGCATCTGAGAGTGCTGTCCAGAGCAGTCACAATGGAGCACTCTGATGGGGCTAAAACATTGTCGCGGGTGGTTCTGGGTACGTGTCGTCAGGCCCCCGTTCCCTCCCTCCCTCCGTGAAAGCAAGGGCAGACAATCATTTCGCGCCTTTTTTCCTGAGTTACCTGTGCAGACGCCATACCACAGCAAGCATGGAGCCCGCTCAGGTAACCGTCACCCTATGTCTCCTGGGTGCTGGCAGACGCGGTACGGCTTTGCTGCACAGTAGCAGCAACCCCTTGCCTTCTGGCAGCAGACGGTGCAATACGATTGGTAGTCGTCCTCATCGTGTCCGAGGTGCTCCTGGCCGCGTCGGCTGGGAGCGCCTGGGCAGACATGGGCGAAGGGACTAAATTTGGAGTGACTTGACCAGGTCATTCTCTTTAGTCCTGCAGTCAGTCCTATTGAACCGTCTTATGGTGAGCGGGCAGGCGATACGGACTGCTAGCAGTCGTACTGTACCATCTTCTGCCAGGCAGGCAAGAGATGAGGATTGCTAGCAGTCGTATTGCACCATCTTCTGCCAGGCAGGCAAGAGATGGGGATGGCTAGCAGTCGTACTGTACCATCTTCTGCCGAGCAGCCATGAGATGTGGATGGCATGCAGTCCTTCTGCACCGTCTGCTGCCAGCCAAAGATGTAAAAGATAGATGCAGTGGGTCAAAACAAGAAATAGACCAGATTTGTTTTGTACTCATTTGCCTCCTCCCCTGTCTAGGGGACTCATTCCTCTAGGTCACACTGCAGTCACTCACAGAGAAGGTGCAGCGAGGTAAATCTAGCCATGTATCAATCAGAGGCCAGGCTAACCTCCTTGTTCCAATAACAACGATAACTTAGGTGCACCATTTCTTATTGGAACCCTCCGTGCAGTCCTGCCTGAAATACTCCTTGATGTACAGGCACCCCCTTTGTTGATTTTAGCTCCCTGAAGCCAACCCTGTAAGCCGTGTCGTCAGTGGCCCCTCCCTCCGTCAGAGCAACGGCAGACAATCGTTCCGCGCCTTTTTTCTGTGCGGACGCCATACCACGGCAAGCATGGAGCCCGCTCAGCTCACTTTGGCAATTAGGAGCACATTAACCACCACACGCATTATTCAGCAGTATATGCAGCACCAGAACATGGCAACGCGATACCGGGCGAGGAGGCGACGTCAGCGCGGTCCCGTGAGTGATCAGGACATGGACACAGATTTCTCTGAAAGCATGGGCCCTGACAATGCATGCATCATGGTGCTAATGGGGCAGGTTCATGCTGTGGAACACCGATTCTGGGCTCGGGAAACAAGCACAGACTGGTGGGACCGCATAGTGTTGCAGGTCTGGGACGATTCCCAGTGGCTACGAAACTTTCGCATGCGTAAGGGCACTTTCATGGAATTTTGTGACTTGCTTTCCCCTGCCCTGAAGCGCATGAATACCAAGATGAGAGCAGCCCTCACAGTTGAGAAGCGAGTGGCAATAGCCCTGTGGAAGCTTGCAACGCCAGACAGCTACCGGTCAGTTGGGAATCAATTTGGAGTGGGCAAATCTACTGTGGGGGCTGCTGTGATGCAAGTAGCCCACGCAATCAAAGATCTGCTGATATCAAGGGTAGTGACCCTGGGAAATGTGCAGGTCATAGTGGATGGCTTTGCTGCAATGGGATTCCCTAACTGTGGTGGGGCTATAGACGGAACCCATATCCCTATTTTGGCACCGGAGCACCAAGCCGCTGAGTACATAAACCGCAAGGGGTACTTTTCGATAGTGCTGCAAGCTCTGGTGGATCACAAGGGACGTTTCACCAACATCAGCGTGGGATGGCCGGGAAAGGTGCATGATGCTCGCATCTTCAGGAACTCTGGTCTGTTTCAAAAGCTGCAGGAAGGGACTTTATTCCTAGACGAGAAAATAACTGTTGGGGATGTTGAAATGCCTATATGTATCCTTGGGGACCCAGCCTACCCCTTAATGCCATGGCTCATGAAGCCATACACAGGCAGCCTGGACAGTGGTCAGGAGCTGTTCAACTACAGGCTGAGCAAGTGCAGAATGGTGGTAGAATGTGCATTTGGACGTTTAAAGGCGTGCTGGCGCAGTTTACTGACTCGCTTAGACCTCAGCGAAACCAATATTCCCCCTGTTATTACTGCTTGCTGTGTGCTCCACAATATCTGTGAGAGTAAGGGGGAGACATTTATGGTGGGGTGGGAGGTTGAGGCAAATCGCCTGGCTGCTGGTTATGTGCAGATAGACACCAGGGCGGTTAGAAGAGCACAGGAGGGCGCGGTACGCATCAGAGAAGCTTTGAAAAACAGTTTCATGACTGGCCAGGCTACGGTGTGAAAGTTCTGTTTGTTTCTCCTTGATGAACCCCCCCGCCCCTTGGTTCACTCTACTTCCCTGTAAGCTAACCACCCGCCCCTCCTCCCTTCAATCACCGCTTGCAGAGGCAATAAAGTCATTGTTGCTTCACATTCATGCATTCGTTATTCATTCATCACACAAATAGGGGGATGACTACCAAGGTATCCCAGGAGGGGTGGTGGAGGAGGGAAGGAAAATGCCACACAGCACTTTAAGCACAGCACTTTAAAAGTTTACAACTTTAAAATTTATTGAATGACAGCCTTCTTTTTTTTGGGCAATCCTCTGTGGTGGAGTGGCTGGTTGGCCGGAGGCCCCCCCACCGCGTTCTTGGGCGTCTGGGTGTGGAGGCTATGGAACTTGGGGAGGAGGGCGGTTGGTTACAGAGGGGCTGCAGTGGCAGTCTGTGCTCCAGCTGCCTTTGCTGCAGCTCAACCATACACTGGAGCATACTGGTTTGGTCCTGCAGCAGCCTCAGCATTGAATCCTGCCTCCTCTCATCACGCTGCCGCCACCTTTGAGCTTCAGCCCTGTCTTCAGCCCGCCACTTACTCTCTTCAGCCCGCCACTTACTCTCTTCAGCCCTCCACCTCTCCTCCCGGTCATTTTGTGCTTTCCTGCACTCTGACATTATTTGCCTCCACGCATTCGTCTGTGCTCTGTCAGTGTGGGAGGACAGCATGAGCTCGGAGAACATTTCATCGCGAGTGCGTTTTTTTTTCTTTCTAAGCTTCACTAGCCTCTGGGAAGGAGAAGATCCTGTGATCATTGAAACACATGCAGCTGGTGGAGAAAAAAAAGGGACAGCGGTATTTAAAAAGACACATTTTATAAAACAGTCGCTACACTCTTTCAGGGTAAACCTTGCTGTTAACATTACATACATAGCACATGTGCTTTCGTTACAAGGTCGCATTTTGCCTCCTCCCACCGCGTGAACGGATTTTGGTTGAATGCCAGCAAACATACACTGCAATGCTTTGTTCTACAGTGATTCCCCAGTACGTGTTGCTGGCCTGGAGTGGTAAAGTGTCCTACCATGAAGGACGAAATAAGGCTGCCCTCCCCAGAAACCTTTTGCAAAGGCAGAACCGCAAATGCCAGGGCAAAGTAATCCTTTCACATGCTTGCTTTTAAACCATGTATAGCATTTTAAAAGGTACACTCACCAGAGGTCCCTTCTCCGCCTGCTGAGTCCAGGAGGCAGCCTTGGGTGGGTTCGGGGGGTACTGGCTCCAGGTCTAGGGTGAGAAACAGTTCCTGGCTGTCGGGAAAACCGGTTTCTCCGCTTGCTTGCTGTGAGCTATCTACAACCTCATCATCATCATCTTCTTCGTCCCCAAAACCTACTTCCGTATTGCCTCCATCTCCATTGAAGGAGTCAAACAACACGGCTGGGGTAGTGGTGGCTGAACCCCCTAAAATGGCATGCAGCTCATCATAGAAGCGGCATGTTTGGGGCTCTGACCCAGAGCGGCTGTTCGCCTCTCTGGTTTTCTGGTAGGCTTGCCTCAGCTCCTTCAGTTTCACGCGGCACTGCTTCGGGTCCCTGTTATGGCCTCTGTCCTTCATGCCCTGGGAGATTTTCAGAAAGGTTTTGGCATTTCGAAAACTGGAACGGAGTTCTGATAGCACGGATTCCTCTCGCCAAACAGCGATCAGATCCCGTACCTCCCGTTCGGTCCATGCTGGAGCTCTTTTGTGATTCTGGGACTCCATCATGGTCACCTGTGCTGATGAGCTCTGCATGGTCACCTGCAGCTTGCCACGCTGGCCAAACAGGAAATGAGATTCAAAAGTTCGCGGTTCTTTTCCTGTCTACCTGGCCAGTGCATCTGAGTTGAGAGCGCTGTCCAGAGCGGTCACAATGGAGCACTCTGGGATAGCTCCCGGAGGCCAATACCATCGAATTGTGTCCACAGTACCCCAAATTCGAGCCGGCAACGTCGATTTAAGCGCTAATCCACTTGTCAGGGGTGGAGTAAGGAAATCGATTTTAAGAGCCCTTTAAGTCAAAATAAAGGGCTTCATTGTGTGGACGGGTGCAGGTTTAAATCGATTTAACGCTGCTAAATTCGACCTAAAGTCCTAGTGTAGACCAGGGCTAAGAGGAAAGTACTAAGAAAGCAAATGTGGTACAAGCTCACACACTCAGACTCAGCGTGTTGTGAACAAATTGAATCGATGTGACAAAGAATGTGAGAGGAAGAGAAAAAAAGAGAAGAAAATTTTCAATTGTTTATATATATATATACACATACACAATATAACATATACACACACAATATAATATAAATATTGCTAGGAGTCTGGGTAACAAGCACAAGGAATTAGAAATTCTCACTAATGAGAAGAAATTTGATATAATTACCATTAAAATCTGATGGGCTGATTCTCATGACTGGAATGTTAAAATCACTAGCTATAACTGGTTTAGGAAGGATAGAGGGGGTAAAAGGGGTGGTGGGGGCTAGCACTCTATGTTAAACACATCATGACCTGTTTTAAAGTTAGTGATAACTCAGAACCAAGTGACACCATCACAGGACCTAATCACATTAGCCACACCATCAGGAGCTCATTCACCTGCACATCTACCAACGTGATATATGCCATCATGTGCTAGCAATGCCCCTCTGCCATGTACATTGGCCAAACTGGACAGTCTCTACGCAAAAGAATAAATGGACACAAATCTGACATCAGGAATCATAACATTCAAAAATGGGTAGGAGAACACTTCAACCTCTCTGGCCACTCAGTAAAAGATTTAAGGGTGGCAATTTTGCAACAAGAAAAGGAGTACTTGTGGCACCTTAGAGACTAACCAATTTATTTGAGCATAAGCTTTCGTGAGCTACAGCTCACTCACGAAAACTTATGCTCAAATAAATTTGTTAGTCTCTAAAGTGCCACAAGTCCTCCTTTTCTTTTTGTGGATACAGACTAACACGGCTGCTACTCTGAAACCTGTCAGAACCACAGTATCTCGAATGCCTATGGATCACTGTGTTAACTAACAAAGCCAAAGAGGGCATACTGATGGGGGTCTGTTATAGACCACAGAAGCAAATCAAAGAACAGGATGAGCTACTTCTTAAACACTTCCCTGTTCTCTGTGGAAAGCAACTGTGTTGTTATGTGGGGTGTCACACTGTCTGGAGTGGCTCACGACTGTGAGTGACTATCTCAGAGCAGACTGTCAGAAAACAAGGGCAGACGCTCCAAACTGGTGGTATGTTTTATAGTTAGATTTTACCAAGCCAATAACAAATATGAACTCCTGGATCACTGTAACAGTCTTACCATGGAATCACAGACAGTCCCCTTGACCTCTCCAGTCTATCTTGCCACCCAGACAAACTGAAATTTGTGATAAAAGGTTATTAAAACCAAAAATCACACTACATCAGGTTGCTCCTCAGTCTCTCGCCCAGATCAATTGGTACTCCAGACCCTACACCAAAGACAATGCTGGCAGCCAATTCTATAGTAAACTAACTATAGGTTTATTAGCTAAGAAGAAGAATGAGAGCTACTGAGAGTTTAAAGTAGATAAAAATATAATAACAGGTAAATCACAGCTTGTAACTCCAAATGCTGCCAGTCTCCCAAAAGTCTCTTCAGGGCTACCCAGAATAACTCTGGGGATCTCTGTCTTCTTGTTCAGTTATTCTGCACTGTTAGAATCCAAATAGCCCAGATATAAAGGATCTGTCCTTGAATCCATATTTATATCTTCTCATGGGAGACAAACTGACTTTCTTTTTACCCACATGGGTTTTTCCTTTGATGATAGTGAGTGAGGAAAGCACTTAGACATTTGACCCCCACTATACACACAATGACAGGTTTCAGAGTAGCAGCCCTGTTAGTCTGTATTCGCAATGGTCACCTGCTGTGAAATTAACAGAAAATGCAAAGGTCCTTAAGTCCTTCATTAGCATTTCACAAGATTTCTTTAATGGGTAGTTTAGTTACAAGGGTATTGACCATATAAATGTTTGCTATTACATTATGAAAGGAATAGATAAGCAAAAACAATACTACTAACCTTCCATTAAGAAAAAGAGTACTAGTGGCACCTTAGAGACTAACCAATTTATTTGAGCATGAGCTTTCGTGAGCTACCTCTAGCTCACGAAAGCTCATGCTCAAATAAATTGGTTAGTCTCTAAGGTGCCACAAGTACTCCTTTTCTTTTTGCGAATACAGACAAACACGGCTGCTACTCTGAAACCTAACCTTCCATTAGTTTTATGAAGTTTAAACACACAAACCATTTCTACATTTACAATCAATTTGATCTAATACACAAGAGAATTGACCTGAATACACTAGTCTAGCATGACCTTGTCAGCCAGCATCACGGGGGGCTTCAATCTGGGAGCCAGATGCTGGAGCTCTCAAGCAGCCAATGGTAAGTAAGCATCATTGGAGTTCTAAAAATTGAAGATGATTTTCTAGCACAAACGGTATTGCAGCAATATGCGGTAACGCTATTTTGGACCTTGTTATGTTGGGAAAGCTGAATTAATCCCTAGACTGGAAGTTGATGGTTGCCTAGGGACCAGTTAGCATGACCTAACTGCATTCAATATGGGCTAACAGAGATTATCCCAACCAGTAATATGTGTTTACTTGATGCTTCAAAAAGGGCTGATTTCCCAAAGCTAAGCAAATTATGAGCAAAATTGATTGGGAACAAACATTTAGACAAAAATGTGAATGGAAACTGGGAGTTCTTTAAGAAGACTTTATTAGATGGCCAAAAAGCCACACTTCCACACTCAAGAAAGAGGACAACTTTGGCTGAAAGCCCATTCTGGTTCAGTGACAAAGTGAAGGCAGCAATCAGAAAAAAAAGCAATTTATGTCCAATGGAAAAAGGGGGAAACAGCAACTGATACAAATTAGAAGTTATGGAATGTAGAAAATTGCTATGTGGAAGCTAAGCACATCAGGGAAAAATCCATGGCTAGCAGGGCTAAGGATAACGAAAAGCAGTTTTTAAAAATATATTAAAAACAAAAGCAATCCTAGCAATGGTACAGACCCCTTACTAGATTGCCAGGGTTAGATGTTAATAACGATTCAGAAAAGGTAGAAATATTCAACAAATATTTTTGTTCTCTATTTGGAAAGAAGCAGGAGGATGTATTCATAATACATGAGGATGGCAAAATATTTTCCAGTCCATTATAGCAAAGGAAGAGTTAACGTCTATTTGGGATAAACATTTTTAAATGAGCAGGTCCAGATAACTTGCACGCAAGAGTCTAAAAAGAGTTGGGTGAGGGGATCTCTGGCCCACTGATGTTCATTTTTAATGAATCTTAGAATACTTAAAAATTCCAAAAGACTGCTAATGTTGTTCTGATATTCAAAAAGGGCAAGCAAGATGACGCAGGTAACTATAGGCAAGATAGCCTGACATCATTCCCCAGCAAAATAATGGAAAAGCTGATATGAGACTCAACTGATAAAGATTAAAGGATTAGGACTACAATTAATGGGGTGTTGGCTCTGGGAGGGGCTCAGGGCTGGGACAGGGACTTGGGGTGCAGGAGGCAGTATGGGGGGCTGGCTCTGGGAGACTGCAGGTTGGGTGGGGGAAGAGCTATTCAGAATCTGCCCATTGAAGGGGACGGCACTTACTTCAGGTGGCTGCTCCTGGGGGGGCACGTGGCTCTGCGCGCTGCCCCTCTCTGCAGGCACCACTCCCGCAACTCCTATGGGTCACAGTTCCTGGCCAATGGAAGCTGTGGGGGCGGTGCTTGCAGGCAGGAGCAGCACACGGAGACCTCTGCTCCCCCCCCTTAACCCCCCAGACAGTGTGATCGACAGGGAGCCGCACTTAGGGTCCATGGGAGCTACCACTGGTTTGTGGGTTGTGCAGTGAAGAACACTGCTCTAGAAAGATAATACCTATTCCTACTTCAGCGCAGAAGACTGAACTACATGAACTATGGAGGTCCCTTCCAGTCCTACATTTCTATAGTTCTGTGATTCTGTAGCAGGCATTCTCAAACTTCATTGCACCACGACCCCCTTCCGACAACAAAAATTACTACATGACCCCAAGAGGGGGGACCGAAGCCTGAGCCTGCTCAAGCCCTGGCATCCTAGGTGGTAGGGCCAAAGCCCAAGCCCCACATCCTGGGTGAGGGGGGGCCAAAGTCAAAGCCCAGTGGCTTCAGCTCCAGGCAGGGGCCTGAAACCTGAGCCCTGGTGCCCAGGGCTGAAGCCCCCTCTTCCCCCCATGCACAGGTGTCCCCCTCTCCCCACCTGTGTACCTGATTTCAACTAAGTTGGGGTGAGGGCGCAGGGGGAATCTGTGTGTGCTTCTGCCTCTCTGGGTCTGGAGCTGCTGGCAGCTGCTTGTGTCTGGACAAGCCTAGTTCAGGCTCCTGACCCTGAGTGCTTTCTTAAAAAGATAGCACTCACTCAAGCAGGCACACACACACTCCCCTCAATACAACACACCCCATCACACACTCCCGTCAACACACACACACTCCTTCACACAGTTCCCTCAACACGCAGCCCTAGAGGGCTGTGAAGGGGAGCAAGGACCGATGTCAGGGCTCCCTGCATCCAGGTTACTTCCCCACCTGGGCTGTGCTGAGGCATCAGGAGATGCTGCTCTCCTGGCCTCCCCTTACACAGCCCGCAGAGAAAGTGACCTGGATGCAGGGAGCCCTGACATAGCTCCTTGCTCCCCCTCACAGCCCCCTAGGGCTGCACCCGGGGGAGGAGCAGCAGTCCAGTGGGGGAGCCAGCAGCAATGCCAGCTGCTTTGTGCATCCAGTTCAGTTTCCCCACGTGGGTACAGAAGGGGGATGCCAGGGTTAGGGGCAAAGGGAGCACAGTGAAGGGGTTAGGGGCTCAAGAAGGAAGTAGAGGAGGTAGGAGTGAATGGGGCACAGAGCTGGGGTTAGGGGCACAGGAGGGGAGGGCAGGGGTTGAGGTGAAGGGGGCACACACAGTGCAGGGATTAGGGGCACAGGAGGGGAGGGCAGGGGTTGGGGTGAAGGGGGCACAGTACAGGGGTTAGGGGCATGGGGGGCAGCTGTTGGGGTGCAGGAAGAGGGCAGGGTTGGGGTGAGGAGGCATGCACATTGCAGGGGTTGGGGCTCAGGAGAGAAGTGTATGGGGTAGAAGTGAAGTGGTGCAGGGATTAGGGCACAGGAGGGGAGTGCAGGGGTTGAGGTGAAGGGGGCACAGTGAAGGGGTTGGGACACAGGAGGAGGCTAGTGTTGGGGTGCAGGAGGGGGGCAGAGATTGGTAGTGAAGGGGGTGTAGGGATTAGGGGTGGAGGAGGGGGAGCAGGCATTAGGGGCAAAGGGGGCACAGTGCAGTAGTTAGGAGGGATGGGAGGGTGGGGAGCCTGGGGTGCCCATGGGGGCCGGGGCAGTGGGGGGGGTACCATGCCCACGGGGGCCAGAGGCACCAAAATGCAAGTTCGTCCAGGGTGCCATTTTCCCTAAGGCCGGCTCTCATGAAACGTGTATTGTAAATGTTAATTATTTGCTATTTTTCTTTATTAAAATAATGTCATTTATTTTATAGTGATGGAGGGGAGGGGTAGCCAAGAAGAAAATCTCAGGCTTTCTAGTTTGCCACTTTAAGCAGTAATGGTCAGATTCTGTGTAACCTTCACTGCTGGGAACTGAATCATGGACTCTCTGCTCTGAAGGGGGCCTCACTGCTCCTACATGGACTAAATGGGTCTGTTTGCTCTTAGCAGTAGTGCTAGCAGGAATCTTTACAATTTACATCTTCTCCCAGGCATCCAGCTACTAGAGGGCAAGGTTACATACATGGCCAAGTATTAAAGCCCTTGACCTCAGTGCATAAACACCCAGGCCTATTGCAGCACGGGTTGTCCTAGATAGTACATTTTCCCAGAAGGTGTATGCCAAGTTACATCAGACTCATGTGGGTGGTGTCTAAATTGGATTTCTGAAGCCATCAGCCACCTTTAGTAAAAAGACAGGTTTCAGAGTAGCAGCCGTGTTAGTCTGTATTCGCAAAAAGAAAAGGAGTACTTGTGGCACCTTAGAGACTAACAAATTTATTTGAGCATCCGATGAAGTGAGCTGTAGCTCAAGAAAGCTTATGCTCAGATAAATTTGTTAGTCTCTAAGGTGCCACAAGTCCTCCTTTTCTTTAGTAAAAAGGGACTATGGTCCTGGAGTTAGAGCAGGGGATTGATAGTCAGCACTCTTGGGTTCTATTTATGATTCTGCCTCTGACTTGCTATGTAACCTTAACCTCTTTGTGCCTCGGTTTACCCTATCTGTAACATGGGGATGCAATAGCTTCCCAACAAAGGAGTTATGAAGCTTTCTTAATTATGGTTTCTCAAGTACATTGCGATGAAAGTTATTAATTAGCACAAAGTACTGAAGTTACTTTGCCCATTAATGGTAGAATCACATCCTCCTTTGACTAACGTAAATTTAACTCTGAGAGAGGACTGCTAGGACTTGAAGTTAAACATAGCATATCTAGCTCTATCAAAGAGTGGATTGTTCTATTTTTCTGAAACAACTCAATAACACAGACAGTAGGTCAGCAATCCTAACCATAATGCAACAATCTGGTTTAGGTGACCCTAATCTATAGGTACCCAGATTAGCTTAGACCTGGCCTGCATGCTATTTTTGTTAAGGTACAATTATGTCAGGGGAGTGATTTTTTTTTTTTTTACATTAGTTATACCAGTACAACTCCTAGCATGAATGCCGTTATACCAGATATACCCGTCCTGTACGGGAATAAGCACAATTATACTGGTATAACTGTGTCCACATGGGGAAGGGGGCATGTATACTTTTAACTACTCTGGTATAGTTAAAGTGGTACAGCTTGAGTGTGTAGACAAGACCTAAGTCATCCGTTGACTGTTAGGTACTCAGAATCCAAAAGCTTTTTTTAAAGGTTATAATAAAATGAGCTGTAATAAAAGTGACTCTGTTGTGTCTCTCCTGATGGAGTCTGTCTCGGTTATGCTCCTTCAGGTACTATAATAACATTATTATTTCTTATATAGTTTCTAAAAGGGCTAGAAAACTTAATTGGCAATAGAAAGAACTATTATCTCCTACTGGACAAAAAAAAATGTCCTTTTTGTAGCTTTCAGATACATAATTCCAGGCCCCCTGTGTATACTCCATCAGCAGAAAGATATTTTCTACAGCATGTTTTAATGACTGTACCAGACTGTTGGTCCATTAAAGGTTGGGGAACTTATCATGTGTTGTTGTTTTTCTGAGCCTAATGTGAAAGCAGAACTCCCAGAGCTCTCAGTATACTGATAAGGAAACCCCTACCCTCCAATCCTAGCCATTAATTTAGAGTTTAGTTTTGCCCAAGAAAGTAGAAAATCCAAATGTTTTCTTATAATTAGAAGAGCAAATTGTTATTTCTGCCAGTAGTGAGAGCTCAGCTAACAAAGCCAAATAATGGAGTCTCTAGACTGGAGAGACAAGATGGCTGAGGTAATATCTTTTATTGGACCAACTTCTGTTGGTGAGAGAGAGAAGCTTTTGATCCACACAGAGCTCTTCTTCAGGTCTGACCAATAAAAGGTATTACCTTACTGACCTTGTCTCTCTAATATCCTAGGACCGACAAGGCTAAAACTGCACTGCATATAACCTCTAGACTGGAGACATTTTTATCATGTCTCCCTTTAGAGGAATAGTTTTCCTTTCCTTTCAGAAATTGGGATATAAGTAAAATATTCTACTTAGTTCAGGTCTTCTAATTTTTCAAATACTAGGCCAGATCCTCTGCCGGCATAAATTGGCATAGCACCAAATTTCAGTAATCTGAAGATCTGTCCTGTAACTTTTAGAAATAATTTTACAATAGTAATGCGTTAAAGAGCACTGTGTTTTTTCAATATTTTTGTACATGTTGGTGGGATTTAGAACGTAGATCATAGACTTAGTGAACCAAATTCTGCCCTGTGCAAGCTACAGTGCGAGTCAGAGGCATTACTCACAGTGTCTAGGACGTCTGTTGGACAATATGGACTACTGAGGGGAAAAATCCAGCAACATTGGTCTGCGTATTGCACTTAGACAGTCTCTCTCTAAACTTCCCCATGCTTAGGGTAGTTCTGCACTGCCCCAGCATGGGCCTCTGCCTACTGCTCATGATGTCACCCCAAGTTACCTGCCTTAGGTCACAGAGAAAAGATCATGAAAGCTAATAAGAGAACAGAAAAGTCAAGAAGGCAGAATCTCAGCTAGCATAAATCAGCCTCAGGTGCCCCAGTCCCATGACCTAACCATTAGATAGCATTCTGGCTCTAAAAAAGAGACACGTCTTCACCCAGTATCTTCAATGGACAAGTTTCTACTAGTTTAGCCTGAGGAGAATTCTTCTGAATAGAACTATCAGCAGTGAAACATGGAAATTATAGCTGGAAAATACCTGTTAGATCCTTTAGCTCATACTCCTGTCAGTGCAGGATTGTTCACTACCAAGTATACCAAGAGTCAGAATGCCTTTCAGTTAATCTAAACACCATTTTTACATTAATTTATTGTTTGTATTGTGGGAGCACCTCTGAGCCTCCCTCACTAGGCAATATCCAAACACAAAACAAAAAGACAGGCCCTGCCCCAAAGATCCTACATCTAAGGCCTTATGTCCACTGCACCATGGTGTCGCCTGCAGGGGTGTGAATGGCAGTGTGCACCGAAGTGTTGCATTCTAACTGTCCTGTGTGGACACTGCTGATGTGAACTAGAAGGTTCCAAGTTCACATTAACTTGGTCTAAATTAATACAAACTAGGAACTTTTTAGTTTGTGCCAGTACCACCACCCAGGGCACTTAGATCACAACACTCTGGTGTGCTCTGCATTGCACACCCCTGTAGTACACCCTGCAGTGCAGTCTAGGCATAGCCATAATATAAGACAAGAGCCCACGGGTGGAAACAGACACATGGGAGAGAATGAGGAAACAATGCACTAATATTGGTCAGCATGACAGGCAGTGGCAGCTGTGTAATTGATGTAAAGTTTTTTGTTGGCATTACAGCAAAGAAGAGTTTTAAGGAGGGATTTGCGGGAGGACAATGAGGCAGCTTTTACAGGGAGCTCCTAACATGCATGAAGAGCGGCATGGGCAGAAGCACAAAGGTGCTTGTTTGAAAATGTAAGAAGGGAGAGATGCAGGATTATTGCTATTTTTGATAAATGTATATACTTTAGGCAACTTGTTTGGGTTTTTCGGTTATCTCTCAGAGTGCTTTACTAGGAATTTTACAGTTAATAAAGTCTAAGTGTTTACAAAGAATGATCAATTAAGGTACTGCATTACTCCAATTTTATACTGAAGTGACTCCCCTGGAATGCAAAGGATCAGTGACTCAGGTCCTGTTAAAGATTTAGGCCTCAATCCTAGCAATACTTAGGCACATACTTAATTTTGCTATTGTCAGTAGTCCCACTGAAATTAATGGGGGTGCTTAGGGTAGCAAAGTTAAGCATGTACGTATGTGTTTGCAAAATCAAAGCCTTAACTCCCTTACATTTTAGACATTTCTTTAAAAAAAACAACCAAGTGTCAACACTCACTTTAGACTTTGGGGAAAAAAGATTGTAGGGAAAAAGTATGCTGTACTATCTGAGAAACAATCTGAGCTCACATAATTAAAGATTGAATCATAATGTGTCTACAGATTAGGGAGTAGAGATAAGGTTGAATATTTAGTCTCATCCTTGGGCCCAGTCCTACAAATCCTTGTTCAGGCAATCAGATTTTTCATATGGGATCCCACTGAAAAATTGGAGTACTCATATATGTAAAGCTTTACAGAATGGGGCCCTTTTACAGTTCCTGACTTTCTAGTGTTCAGCTGCGCAATCTTACTATTGCATGAATAGAGAGACATAGGAATTACTGCACTGGATCAGAGCAGTGAATCACGTAGCTCAGAGTCCTGTCTCTGACTGCGGTCAGCACCAGATGCTGAGGGGAAGGTGCAGAATGGATTGTGCAGACACAGGGCTGATTTGCGAACTTGTTGCCACACCCCTTGATTTTTCTTTGCATGACGGGACTTCAGCTGGGGCTGCAGCCTGCCTGGCAATGATGCAAGAAGCTCCAGGCCTCTCATCTAGTGAATTTTAGCCCTGCGTGGGGGAACACCCGTCTGAGGGTATGTCTACACTGCAATTAAAAACCCAGGGCTGGCCCATACTTGCTGACTTGAGCTTGCAGGGCTCAGGTTAAGGGGCTGTTTAATTGCGGTGTAGGCATTCAGGCTCAGGTGAGAGCCCAGGCTTTAGGACACTGCAAGGAGGGAGGGTCGAACAGCCTGAGCCCAAACATCCACACTGCAATTAAACATCCTCTTAGACGGAGCCCGAGTCAGCTGGCATGGGCCAGCTGGGGATGTCTAATTGCAGTGTAGACATACCCTGAGTGGCTGTTGGCCCCATCTCCGGGGGAAGAGCCAGAGCTGCTGCAGGAAGCAGGCAGAGCTCTCTCACCTCAGGAGCTCACACTGTTCCCACGGGAGGGGAGGGAGCGGGCAGCAAAGAAAGCCCTGTGGCTCAGGGTGGCTCAGTGTCCTCTTCACCCCATAAGCAATGGGAGAGCTCCTCTGCGCCCTCCCTGCAACACCTGGCCTGGGTTGCCAGGCGTCTGGTTTTTGACTGGAACGCCCGGTCGACAAGGGACCCTGGTGGCGCCAGTTAAAAGTCCAGTCGGCAGAGCCATTAAAAGTCCAGTCAGCAGCACAGGCTCTTCCCTGAATGCAGGCTCCCTGAGTGCTCTTGGTCCGCGTGGCCTCCAGAAGCGGCCGACATGTCCCTGTGGCCCCTAGGCACAGGTGCAAACAGGGAAGCTCCGTGTGCTGCCCTCGCCCTAGGCGCTGGCTCTGCAGCTCCCATTGGCCGGGAACCGCGGCCTATGGGAGCTGCGGGGGTGGCACCTGCAGGCGCCGGCAGCGTGCAGAGCCGCCTGGCTGTGCCTGCACCTACGGCTGCTTCCGGGAGCAGCACAAACCCTCTGCACCACTCAGAACTCCCTCCTGTAGCCCACACCCCAACCCCTTACTCCAGTCCTGAGCCCCCTCCCACACCCAAACTTCCTCCTGGAGCCCGCACCCCAAGCCCCTGCCCCAGCCCTGAACCCCCGCCTACACCCGAACTCCAGCCCTGAGACAGCACCCAAGCCCCCTCCCACACCCCACTCCCCTGCCACTGCCCTTATCCCGCTCCTGCACGCCAAACCCCTCGTCCCTGGAGCCTGCACCCCAGCCCTGAGCCCCATCCTGCACCCCAACCCCCTGCCCCAGTCCTGACCCCACTCCAAACCCCTTGGCCCCAGCCCGGAACCCCCTCCTACACCCCAAACCCCTCATCCCCAGCTCCACCCCAGAGCCTGCATCCTCAGCTGGAGCCCTCACCCCCTCCTGCACCCAACCCCCCTGCCCCAGCCTAGAGATCCCTCCAGCACCATGAACCCATCATTTCTGGTCCCACCCTGGAGCCTGTACCCCCAGCCAGAGCCCTCACCCCTTCCCGCACCCCAGCCTCCTGTTCCAGCCCAGTGAAAGTGAGTGAGGTTGGAGGAGAGCGAGCACTGGAGGGAGGGGGGCTGGAGTGAATGGAGCAGGGGCGGGGCAAGAGTGTTCAGTTTTATGTGATTAGAAAGTTGGCAACCCTAGCCTGGGATGGGGCAGAGGGCATTGAAGAGCCCCTGGAGTCACCCTCCCCACGCAGGATCAGACACGAGGCTGGGTGAGGGGCTGGGCAAATATGGAGCCAGAACTGACTGGGAAGCAGACCTGATGAGGATATCAGGGGGGAAGGAGGGGTTGAATTAATTGCTGTGCAGGGGACGGACAGATGTAGGGAGTGAAAGCACCTGCAGCGGGAGCTCAAATCACCTTCATAAATGTGGGAGAGCAGACAACACTAAGGGTGGGCAGGGGGAGTTCAAAATCAAAGAGAGAGCCACAAACTGCAATATAAGCTTTAAATAAAAAAATCTTATGGTTTGTTGTGGGTCTCTGACTCATGATTTTTGAACCTTTGGGTTGGCAATACTGATTCTGCATATGACCTGGTTATTGAGAGAGTTAGCATATAGCTTACATTGAGTTATTGCCATGCTTCCCGTATGCATATGTTGACTTAGTTCAATAGCAGAACTGTTAGGGAATTAACAGGAAGGCAACACAATGTCTCTAGATAAATAACCCCCTGGTAAACATAGTGGGGTTTATTAAGAAATAATGTCGAACTACCAAGCTGTGAAGATGCTTCTTCCTTGGCCGCAGCCCAAAGTTATACAGCTGTTTTGCCACAGCTGGAAACGGGAAGACTGAAAGGACATGAAATGGTTACAAAGCAACTGGAGCGACGAGGAAGCAGTTGTCAGGCTTGTTCATGAGGAACAGGCTGACACAGGGCCAGACCCTTGCGGATGGGGTCTGAAGCAGCTGAGCCTTCCAAAGCTTCCAGGGATGAGATAGACATGTGTAGAGACTGTTTTATTGTGTTTAAAATCCTGGTGCCTTATGCTTTGCTCTGTTCCTGCTGTTCAGGTTAAACAATACTTTGGTTTAGGAAAGCTATCTGGTCACTGTATTCATGACTGGCCATGGCTCCCAAAAGGAAGAATTGTAGAGGCAGAACCCAGCCAGGCGTGTTGAGTAATCACGGTTGGTACACATGGGGATGTAGGTTGGGGACCCAGTCTAAAAGTGATAAACTCTCAGGATTCCACCCCAGGACAGGTGATACCTGGGGTCGGGGGGCAATCTGAGAGACCAAGGAGGGCTCAGAGGTTCAGCTAACCCTGTAATTGAAACATGGACAACCATGGGATAACTTGCCCACAGTGGAAGAGTCTTCCTAGTCAAGTAGTGATTGGCTTATGGCCTGAAGCATGAAAAATTACAGTATACCCTTTTTATCCTAATTGTGACATACCCAGAGTACAGTCTAGACTAGTGAGTAGCTGCATCACCCCTGCCCGCTAACCTGGGGTGTCCTTTACACTGCTTTGCTGTTTTTGCCTCCACTCCTAGACTGCTCACAAACAGCCTCTAACATGTAAGTCGCCCCCAGCTATGTCTATGTGCACTTGCAAACTGCCAGTCACACTCAGGCTTTCTCTAGCTTAAAATGCACTGCAGAGTGACCCCGACACACTCACTGTCCCAGACTTTCCCCAGTAATGTATGTCCCGTACTGCCCAGCCCTCTCCTGGACAATACAAATTCACATAAAGGCCATAATTTTATTAATAGAAACGATATGCACAAATCCTGTTATCCCAAATGGAGTTTCCAAAGCACTTCAATTCAAACACACTGGTTTAGATAAAACAATAAAGTAAGTTTACGTACAAAGAGATTACTTGTATTCACTTAAAAGCTATGAGGCATAAAAGTCAGAAATGGCTACACGAGAAATAAAGATAAAACACAACGAATGCCTAACTTAATAAACTATGTTAAATTCAAAGCAAAGTTTCTCTCACCACATGTTCTCATTAGTCTTGTTGGCCAAACTTTTAGGCCGGGACCCGTTCTTCTGTGTAATACCTGCTTCCTTTGTTCCTTCTGGTGCAGTGAATTGATAGACAGAGAGAAGGAGGGAGGTGGGGCACCTTGAAGTGTTTGGCCTTCATTTTTATAGCGTTACTCCCCCTCTTCGAAAACATTTCCAGTGGCATTTCAGGAGACAAAAAGTTTACAGGGGAGGATATCTCCTGCTAGTTTTCCTACTTGTTGGAACTCCCTTTGTGCTTGGTGACTCTGATTACTGCTTAAATGCAAATTAAGCAGAGCACACATTCTTTTGTTTGAGACAGATCTGTTTGCCACCTTCTGTTTGGGCAGGGCTGTGGTGTGGAACATGTTAATAACATCATACGGTGGCATCTTATAACTTTTACAATGTTGCCACAAATATTTTATCAGGACAAGTACTGACCAGCAAATTTTGAGTTTTCAGATGATACCTCACAGGGCATACTTTGTACAAAGATAATTACAATAGTGTGCAAGGGGTGAACACAGGGGTACAGACCGTCTCACTAATGTAACTGTACATGCGGTTAGTATCCATAGAGATTTCTGCTTTTTTTGAAATCCTGCTAAGTGTTTGTCCTCAATGGCATTTTGTGGCAGTGAGTTCCACAGATTAATCAGGACTTATGTTAAGAAAAGAATATTTTCTTTGTCAGTTTTATATTTCAGTTTTATTAACTGTCCCTTGTTCATGTGTTATGATAGAGGGTAACTAGGAGTACCCAATTTTCCTTCTCGATAGCACTTGTTCTTTTGAATAATGTCCCTTAACATAGATCTTTGCATGTATATAATAACTCCAGCAACAAATTAGTTGAGAATGGCTGCATTATCATTGTTTTTATCGTTCACACTAAAAAATTGCACCAAGGCCACTGAGTGGCAACATCAAATTGGCACCCCAGAAGGGATAAGAAGATGTCACCTTCAGATTTGTCGGTCTCCGCTTAGTACTGAGAGCACAGGCGTCAGGAACATAAAACCATCGCACACAATTGGACAGGATTAAGAATCCCCGATTTGCAAGAGCCCAGACTAAACTAGCATGAAAATTGCATCAACCATCAGGCCATTTGCTGTACGTACTGACTTGACGTTGGGGAAGTGAATACTGTCTTTGTCTGAGCTGTGAATAAATACAGGACACCAGCTTAAAGATGTGTTTGCTGTTCAGTAAAATAATTCAGAACCAAATCGATCTGATTGTGTTAATGATTACTATCTCCTTTTAAAATTCCGTAACCATGGACAGGAGGATGTCATGAACACATTGAGAGGAACACCCCAACACACATCAGCTCACTCCATTATTAACAGCAAATGCCAATCTCCTGCTCACATACATACTCATTGACACCCATCCTGTTGCCTGATTTGTTAGTTTTTTACAGAATTGTAGTCTGAAAGCAAAGTGTTCACAGTCTTCAAAATCCTGACCTGTTGCCATCTGCTATTGGTCTCTCTCTTTCAGATTCACCATACTGAACTGGCATTCTTGAAAAACAGAGCATGAATGAGAAACAGAGGGTCCCCCTTGAAATGTTATTACCTTATTATATGTGGTGTTGCTGTATCTGTGTTGATCCCAGGATATTAGAGAGACAAGGTGGGCCATGTAATATCTCTTATTGGACCAATTTCTGTTTGTGAGAGACACAAGCTTTCCAGCCTACACAGAGCTCTTCTTCAGGTCTACCTTATTATGGCAGTACAGAGGCAGATTGATGGCAGACAGCAGGAGTGGTTAGGGAAAGAGACAGAACAGGAGGGAAAGGAAAGGAGACCTTTAAACTGTCCTTCTTTTTCTTAGGAAATATTCCAGGGATGGACATCTACAGAGCAAACATGATTCCGCACCCCCTTCTCTAATTCTTACTCATAATGTCATCTATAATCCTATGTTTGGAGTGTCACAGAATATTCCTGGGCCTGTAATGTGATGCCATAGATCCAGATTATTTTCTACATGTTGCTATAGGAAAACACAGCTTTGTCCAGTAGGTGAGGCGTGCCAAACAATAGGTTCCCCATCCAAAGGGATAATAGGGTATGGGTACAGACTGGGACAGAATGGGATGAAACAATGCATCGACAGAGAGAGGGGCGGGTGGACATTTTAATTAGATTGCATCATGGAAGAGCAGGGTTGTGAGAATATTTTTAAAGGAGAAGAGGGAGGGGATTTAGTGTATGTTAGTTCAGTGGCTATTCAGTGTAGAAGAGGTGGCATGGAAGAAGGTTTGTAGTTGGCAGTGGGAGAATGGGACAAAGGGAAAAGGCAGGAAAGAAGCAAAGTGAAGGGGGCATTACTACTGGAAATACGGCAAGCAACCTGAAAAGCAGTCCTGAGAAGTGAATTGTCACATATCAGCTGGTGAACTCCACAGGCTCTTCCATCACAGTGTGTCTCTGCTTCTGAGAGGCAGAAGCTGCTTATCTGAAGTGCTACTGTGTTCTTGTTTGACCAGGAGGAAGAATAGCATTGAGCACAGCAGGACTCAGGGAAGGGTGATCTGATGTGACAGCTGGTATTCAGAGAGGAACAACCACTCCCTAGCAGCTGGTGTGTACTTCTGCAATAGCTTTTTTGGCTAACAACAGCTAACAATAGCTTTTTGGCTAACAAATAAAAGGAAGGTTTCAGAGGAACAGCCGTGTTAGTCTGTATTCGCAAAAAGAAAAGGAGTACTTGTGGCACCTTAGAGACTAACCAATTTATTTGAGCATGAAGTTCTTCTTCACTCAGCGCATAGTCAACCAGTGGAACTCCTTGCCTGAGGAGGTTGTGAAGGCTAGGACTATAATAGGGTTTAAAAGAGAACTGGATAAATTCATGGAGGTTAAGTCCATTAATGGTTATTAGCCAAGATGGGTAAGGAATGGTGTCCCTAGCCTCTGTTTGTCAGAGGGTGGAGATGGATGGCAGGAGAGAGAGCACTAGATCATTACCTGTTAAGTTCACTCCCTCTGGGGCACCTGGCATTGGCCACTGTCGGTAGACAGGATACAGGGCTGGATGGACCTTTGGTCTGACCCAGTATGGCCATTCTTATGTTCTTAACAGTTGAGTGAAAGTTTGGGAAAACAGCTGAAATTCCCATTTGCTCATTTGACTCACAAAAAAGAACATTTAGAGTCAAACAGACTTGTACAGTTCACCTCCTTATACAGATAGCCCAGGGCATACATGGGAGTCAGCATTGTTTAGAGTATGGGATTGGCAGTCAGATCACTTGGGTTCTAGTTTTGATTCTGCCCTGATTCCTGGCTATTTGCCCTGAGTGATACCTGTGTAGTCCTATTGCCTTCAACGGGGCTTGCATAGGTCTAACTGATTGGACCTTAGTAAACAATTCGGTAGATGCTTTGGAAGGAATAGCCTCCAGCCCACTCTCTTTTAGCTGTATTGCCTTTGCAGAACTAATGGAGTAACTGTTATGATCACTAATGCAAGATCTGACTCTGGATATACCCTGCAGCTGCTGGTCTCTAAAACGGTGTAATTTAGTCAAAGTAGAACTGCACTCTACACACAGTTGTCTCCAGCCTGGAAAGATTACCAGAGAAGGTTAGCAAGGGATTGTGTGCATGTGTGTACATGCATGCAGTCTCAAAGAGTTGTAATCCCTCAGGGTCTGTGAATATTTGTGCTAAGAAATCTTTGTAAGATAAATAAACAAAGCTGCTCCTTAGCAGACCGGTGTCACCTACTTACCATTTGACCCTGGCTTCTAGGGTTCTGAGTTAAGGCTGATTAAGACTGACAAACCCTGGTTATGTAACACTTCATAGGCATGTGGCATCCATCTGGATAAGAAAGAAAACATTCCCACAGGTTTTTGCCCTACAGTTTTGTGCATCACTAGAGATGTAGATGAAAAAGATTTGTGCACTGCTCCTTATTT
Source organism: Caretta caretta (assembly GCF_965140235.1). Lineage (NCBI taxonomy): Eukaryota > Metazoa > Chordata > Testudines > Cheloniidae > Caretta > Caretta caretta. The sequence continues at coordinate 340,296,163 of NC_134206.1, read as the reverse complement.
AGAAATTATGTAGAAATCATCTCTTTCTTCTTCCTTTTTTTTTTTTTTTTTTTTTGTGTGTGTGGACTATATAAAGCATTAAAAAAAGTCTGTGTGCTCAGACAACCTTTGTAGATTTGCTCTATAACTAGAACCAGAAACTGGATTATTACAATCTCAGGGTTTATTAGCCTTAGATACTGTGCATTCACTTCTGAGCAAGTCCTTCAGCTGCGAGTGATAGCTTAGAAGAAGCCGGCAGGCTTTTAGATGTTGGAAAGTCAGGCAGATGAAGTTTATGGATACGTTTTCCTAGATCTCATCTGTCAAGGCTCATTTTGGAATGAATGTTGTCGTTCAGATACTTAAGGTCTTACTGCTGATGTGAAAACAGAGTGGGCATTCATTCTGGTGAGTGATCATAGGGAAAGATGGCTTGGTTCCAAAGCCAGGTTAAACGGGATAAAGTGAGGTCCACACAGAGTTGAAAACTCTTTTGTTGAAGAGATTGTGTGGAGGCCCAGAGGTAGGTGATAGAGATTTCACCAAATCAGCTTATGAATAGAGGTGGGATTCTTATGCAAGCCATTTTGCACAGTGTAAACATTCCCCTGCAGTGAATGACATTCACAACACAGGTTTCAGAGGAACAGCCGTGTTAGTCTGTATTCGCAAAAAGAAAAGGAGTACTTGTGGCACCTTAGAGACTAACCAATTTATTTGAGCATGAGCTTTCGTGAGCTACAGCTCACTTCATCGGATGCATACCGTGGAAACTGCAGCAGACTTTATATACACACAGAGAATATGAAACAATACCTCCTCCCACCCCACTGTCCTGCTGGTAATAGCTTATCTAAAGTGATCAACAGGTGGGCCATTTCCAGCACAAAGCCAGGTTTTCTCACCCTCCACCCCCCCACACAAATTCACTCTCCTGCTGGTGCTAGCCCATCCAAAGTGACAACTCTTTACATAATCAAGTCGGGCTATTTCCTGCATAGATCCAGGTTTTCTCACATCCCCCCCACCCCCATACACACACAGACTCACTCTCCTGCTGGTAATAGCTCATCTAAACTGACCACTCTCCAAGTTTAAATCCAAGTTAAACCAGAACATCTGGGGGAGGGGGGTAGGAAAAAACAAGAGGAAACAGGCTACCTTGCATAATGACTTAGCCACTCCCAGTCTCTATTTAAGCCTAAATTAATAGTATCCAATTTGCAAATGAATTCCAATTCAGCAGTTTCTCGCTGGAGTCTGGATTTGAAGTTTTTTTGTTTTAAGATAGCGACCTTCATGTCTGTGATTGCGTGACCAGAGAGATTGAAGTGTTCTCCGACTGGTTTATGAATGTTATAATTCTTGACATCTGATTTGTGTCCATTTATTCTTTTACGTAGAGACTGTCCAGTTTGACCAATGTACATGGCAGAGGGGCATTGCTGGCACATGATGGCATATATCACATTGGTGGATGTGCAGGTGAACGAGCCTCTGATAGTGTGGCTGATGTTATTAGGCCCTGTGATGGTGTCCCCTGAATAGATATGTGGGCACAATTGGCAACGGGCTTTGTTGCAAGGATAAGTTCCTGGGTTAGTGGTTCTGTTGTGTGGTATGTGGTTGTTGGTGAGTATTTGCTTCAGGTTGCGGGGCTGTCTGTAGGCAAGGACTGGCCTGTCTCCCAAGACTTGTGAGAGTGTTGGGTCATCCTTTAGGATAGGTTGTAGATCCTTAATAATGCGTTGGAGGGGTTTTAGTTGGGGGCTGAAGGTGACCGCTAGTGGCGTTCTGTTATTTTCTTTGTTAGGCCTGTCCTGTAGTAGGTAACTTCTGGGAACTCTTCTGGCTCTATCAATCTGTTTCTTTACTTCTGCAGGTGGGTACTGTAGTTGTAAGAAAGCTTGACAGAGATCTTGTAGGTGTTTGTCTCTGTCTGAGGGGTTGGAGCAAATGCGGTTGTATCGCAGAGCTTGGCTGTAGACGATGGATCGTGTGGTGTGGTCAGGGTGAAAGCTGGAGGCATGCAGGTAGGAATAGCGGTCAGTAGGTTTCCGGTATAGGGTGGTGTTTATGTGGCCATTGTTTATTAGCACTGTAGTGTCCAGGAAGTGGATCTCTGATTTAGAACAACGCTTCCTCAGCTCTCGTCCCCTAAAGCCCCTACTCTACTTGCGCTATATTGATGACATCTTCATCATCTGGACCCATGGAAAAGAAGCCCTTGAGGAATTCCACCATGATTTCAACAATTTCCATCCCACCACCAACCTCAGCCTGGTCCAGTCCACACAAGAGATCCACTTCCTGGACACTACAGTGCTAATAAACAATGGCCACATAAACACCACCCTATACCGGAAACCTACTGACATCTTGGATTTAAACTTGGAGAGTGGTCAGTTTAGATGAGCTATTACCAGCAGGAGAGTGAGTCTGTGTGTGTATGGGGGTGGGGGGGGATGTGAGAAAACCTGGATCTATGCAGGAAATAGCCCGACTTGATTATGTAAAGAGTTGTCACTTTGGATGGGCTAGCACCAGCAGGAGAGTGAATTTGTGTGGGGGGGGTGGAGGGTGAGAAAACCTGGCTTTGTGCTGGAAATGGCCCACCTGTTGATCACTTTAGATAAGCTATTACCAGCAGGACAGTGGGGTGGGAGGAGGTATTGTTTCATATTCTCTGTGTGTATATAAAGTCTGCTGCAGTTTCCACGGTATACATCTGATGAAGTGAGCTGTAGCTCACGAAAGCTCATGCTCAAATAAATTGGTTAGTCTCTAAGGTGCCACAAGTACTCCTTTTCTATTCACAACACAGACACTCCCTTCTACCCCTAAACTCCTAGCATGGGAAAGGTAAAAGAAAAAAAAATAATAAAAACCCTCTGGTCATCGGGCACAAAGTCTGATTTAAGTGATAGGTTATATACCACAGTTAATAGTTCTGCAATTTCATATTTTAGATACTTCAGAACTCTTGGGTGAATACCATCTGGTCCTGGTGATTTATTACTGTTTAATTTATCAGTTTGTTCTAAAACCTCCTCTATCAACACCTCAATCTGGGACAGTTCCTTAGATCTGTCACCTAAAAAGAATGGCTCAGGTGTGGGAATCTCTCTCTGGAGTGAAGACCAATGCAAACAATTCATTTAGCTTCTCCTAATGGCCTTGACTTCCTTGAGTGCTCCTTAGCACCTCAATCCTCCAGAGGCCCCATTATTGTTGAGTTTTCTGGTTTTGTAGTCTCTCCAATCTCCCTGAGCATTTCACAACCACTGTCACTATTTTAGTTTGATAATATATTACTACGGCTATACTCTTATTATTCAAGCATGGAATTTCTATCCATAGAGTTTCTATGGTACAGGTCGCCCTGCCCACTGTTTTGGGTGGAGTTAGGCAGTCTCTGATCAGACTTCAGAGTAACAGTCGTGTTAGTCTGTATTTGCAAAAAGAAAAGGAGTACTTGTGGCATCTGATGAAGTGAGCTGTAGCTCACGAAAGCTTATGCTCAAATAAATTGGTTAGTCTCTAAGGTGCCACAAGTCCTCCTTTTCTGATCAGACTGTGCATGTGACACAGGGGTGGTCTACACTAGAAAATTAGGTCAACCCAGCTACATTGCTGAGGGGTGTAAAAAGTCCAACACCCTGAGCAACATAGTAAAGATGACCTAACCCCATGTAGACAGCGCTAAGAATTCTTCTGTCAAGTTAACTACTGTCTCTTGGAGAGGTAGATTACCCATTCCAGTGGAAGAACCTCTCCCATTGGCATAGGTAATGTCTACACCAAAGCTCTACTGTGGCGCAGTATGCCGAATGCCTGTCTCCCTTTGGTTCATGAATCACAAGCAGAGATAGGCATCTCCCTGCAGCCTGGCCTTTGGTGCCAAACTCAGAGTGGGGCGGGAAGCACCCCTCTTGTTGACATCTCCACTGGCTGGCTTAGGTGGCTCCTCCCCTAGCATGATGGCTTTGTGAATCTCGGGTGCCACAGGGACATTAAGTATCAGGGTGTAGCCGTGTTAGACTGTATCCACAAAAACAAAGAGAAGTCCAGTGGCACCTTAAAGACTAAGGGATTTATTTGGGCATAAGCTTTTGTGGGTAAAAAACTCTGAAGAAGTGGAGTGTTTTTACCCACAAAAGCTTATGCCCAAATAAATCTGTTAGTCCTTAAGATGGCACTGGACTCCTCGTTGTTTTTACAGGGACATTGGCTGCCTCACATAGGCTTTGTGGTTTTGTACTGAGTTCCTAGGATTTTCCTAGGCACCTAAAAGTTCAGTGTTATGATGCTCAAGTGTCACAACGCCTTAGACTGTTTTATGGATCTGGGCCTCAGATCTTAAGATGATGGGTGGCAGTATAAACCCTTAGCTAGCTAGCTCAGGGGTGGGCAAACTTTTTGGCCTGAGGGCCACATCGGGGTTGCGAAACTGTATGGACGGAAGGCTGTGCCTCCCCAAACAGCCTGGCCCCCGCCCCCTCCCACTTCCCACCCCCCTCAGAACTCCCAACCCATCCACCACCCCTGCTCCTTTTCCCCCTGCCTGCTCCTTCCTGGGACCCCCCCATCCCTATCCAACCCCCCCATGCTCCCTGTCCCCTGACTGCCCCAATGGCTATCCACTCCCCTGCCCCCTGACAGGCCCCCCAGGACTCCCACCCCCCTATCCAACCCTTCCTGCTCTGACTGCCCCCTGGAAAATCCTGCCCCTTATCCAACCCCCCTACTCCCCGCCCCCTTACCATGCTGCTCAGAGCGGCAGGACTGGCAGCCACGACACTGTGCTGCCCGGCAGGAGCAGCAAGCCAAAGCGCTGGTGGCACAGAGAGCTGAGGGGGGAAGGGGCTGGGGGCTAGGATGGTCCCACAGGCCGGATGTGGCCCATTGGCCATAGTTTGCCCACCTCTGAGCTAGCTAGTATTGGCAATCCCAACACATCAGCATGGCACTGATTAGATCTTAGTGCTCAGACCCCGCAATTCATGAGCAGACATTTCTCAAGAGGAAGAGAGGTGACCAGTCTCCCCTTGAGGGCTCTCCCTGGCCCAATCAATGAGAGCAGGAGGGAAACAGGGGCAATTGAGGGTGTCAGGAGAGTCAGCGTGGTACAGAGTGTAGGAGAGAGTCAAGGGGCAGGGCAGATGGATTTTGTTAGGTTCGGAGGAAAGAGCCTGAAGGATTGTTGGGTTGATGGGAGACCAGGTACTGCGTGGCAGTGGGCCGTGTGTGTGGAGAACCCAGAGAGCATTGCTGCAGGGCACTGGCCCGCACCAGTTGTGCCCTCATCCTGTCTCTTAATTCTGCTCCCCTCCGTCACTGCCTTTTCCCCCATTCTGAAGAAGTCATGGGGGTGCGGGAGTGTCATCCGGGCTTTCACTGATAATATTCTGTGGTGCCCAGAGACTTGGGTGATGAACATTCTCCTGAGCTCACAAACAAAACTAACTCATGGGAGCTTAACCCCAGTTCTGCCACCAACTCGCTGAGGGGCCTTGGGCAAACCACTAAAGCCCTGATTAGGCGCTGCAGCTGCTCCGTGTAACTCACTAGGATACAGTGAGGGGCTTTGTCTCCTCTATTTGTGCTTCTGATATTCAGGCCAGTGACCCCTCTGTGCCTCAGTTTCCCCACCTGTACAAGGAGGATGATTATATTTATCAGGGTGAGGCTATGCAGATTTATAAGTTAATGCTGCTGCAGAATTTTGAAGCTGTGAAATACGAAATAGTGTTATTTTTCAGTTTGATGTATTACAAATCTGCATGCAAAAGGTCTCTTTAGTTGCAGTTCGTGGTTGTTATGGCTGTTAAACAGTCCATCATTCAAGTGACTGGGGCAGTAGCTACTCATAACCCCGATAGGGCAGAACTGACTGAAAGACAGGCAGCGTGGAAATATGTGAAGTGGTGGAAGAAGGTCTGATTCAGCAATGTGGCTCTTGTTACAGGAGCTCTGACAGTTCTGTCTTGCAAAGAATAGAGTGTGCTAGGGAAAATGGATATTGCTACATAAAAGGAATGGAGTTTGATAAAGAGCCCTGACCCTGCTCACCTTATATGCTTATGCAAATTTAATTAAGAGAGAGAGTGTTTAAAATATGCTATTCAATTAAATAGTTTCAAAGAGTGCAACGTGAGCATCAGTTCCATCAGGGACAGCACCTACATTTTGGCACTTAGATTAGAAACACCCCTTTGATTTACACAGTATAGCAACTTTTATGGAGTTTAATCTTTCATACCAATCAGCTGGAAGCACATTTTTACAGCTGAGTTATAGATCTCTGAAAAAATGAGATTCGACCTTTTCCTAATAACACTCCTTTCTCCCAAACCTCTGCATAACTTACCTTTTAGAGATCTTCTCACAGTCCACTCACATCTTGGTAGACAAGAATTTGGAAAGCTGGAAGAATTATAGTGGCTGATTCCAGCACTTGGACAGCTGAGTGCATGTAAGCAATTCCATTAAAAACTCAGTAAAAACCATCAGCTTTTGCAAAAAAACAAAAACAAAAAAAAACCAAACCAACCTTGTGACTCCCGTCTGGAAATTAGAACTGGTCAGGAATTGTCTGACAAATGCCAGTTCATCAAATCCCAAATGTTTTGTGGAAACATGCTGGGTTTGACAATCTTCTGGCAATCCACAGGCAGCTTACCTGCTAGCTTGTCTGGTGGGCCACTGGGGAGCCCAGGCTTCCAGGATCGGCAGCTCCAGGACAGTCCCACAACACAGACGATTCTGAGGCAGGGAGTCCTGTTCTTTCTAGGGTCTGTGGCTCAGCCCTGCCATGTGGACTGTCCTGGAGCCAGGGAACCCCAGGGCTTCCGGTCTCCCTGCTGCGGTACTGGGAACTTGAAAACCCTGGGAGCCCCAGGTCCCAGGACTCCGAGTCTCCTGGTTTAGCTGTAGTTCCCTGTGCATCTAGGCTTCTGTCTTCTGGCAGTCTGCTAGGATGGATGGGGAGCCAGGCCCCTAGAATTCTTGGGAGTCACAACTGAGCTGAATTTTGGAATTTGGGTCAATTTCACTTTGAAATGTTTTGATTATTTTGATTTTTGTTTTGTTTTGTTCAGAATTTCCCTTCTCGGGAAAACTTTGAAATTCTGCTTTCAAAATATCCCATAGAACAGAAATTCGGGCATTTGACCAGCTCTGTGGTCCCTAGTAGAAGCAACCTCTTGAAGTCACTGCAAATTTTGCCTGAGTAAGGATTGCAGGATCAGAGCCTTTTATCATTTTGACCTGCAAGTGGATTTTATTTTTACCAAATTTGGACATGCTCCTTTAATGAAGGAAGAACAATTTTTATTTTGTTTAAAGTTTGGTTTCTGATGCATCCTTGTAGCTATCCAAGACTATGTTCATGTTGTTGTTGTTAATATTTCTTGTTTGTAATAATGTAGCACTTAGAAGCTCCAGTCATGGACCAGGACCCCACAGTTTTAGGCGCTGTACAAACACATAACAAAAAGAAAGTACCCGCCCCAAAGAGTTTATAATCTAAATATGTCTGTGTATAGAAGGTTATGGGTCCCATTGCCCACTTTGGAGGAATAACACTCCCAGGGCAAGGAAATTCCATGAGTTTCCATTCATGGAGCTCCCCATGAATTATTCCATTGTCTGTGTATGGTTTATTCTATCATGGAAAAGAATCTGTGGATCCACACAGTTATTGGGGGCTCTGCAAGAGGGGCATCTTGTGTGGGTGCATCTTGGCTCTTTCCTATCACTGTGATCCTGGAGCACAGCTCTGCTTCCAAGGAGCTGCTCCCGGATGATGGTGGTTGCCCCATCGGGCAAGGGTCAGGGTCTATAACAGAGCGGGGAAAGTGCATAAATGAATATAAACTCAGGCTGTCATATCCTGGATTCTGCTTGGATAGAAGAATTTTGGAGGAGCCACATGGTTCTCCCATCCTGCCTTCCTCCAACCCATCTTCTTTGTTCAGGGTGGCTGATCCCTTCACAGTTCCCATGTGGGGCTTCTACAGGGGAGGGAAGAAGCATGCTGCCTTGACAGAAATCTTCCCTTCATTGGGTCCAGGCTTCCTTCCATGCATGGAAGTTGTTTTGTAGTGAGATAAGTGTGGCCAACTCTTGTGATATTACTGTGAGTCCATGATATTCACGATTTTATTTTATAACTCTTGTTCCTGGAGCCAAGTGATTACATGAGAATCTCATCTTTCATTTAAAAAGAGTGCCTTTCTGGCTTCATGGTTGTAGTGAAAAGCTTGACAATGTACCCTAAGTGCACCTTTATAGGCTCACAAATCAGAAGACGAAGCCCAAAATGTATTGATTTTTTTTTAAACTCGTGGTTTTTAAGTCAATCTTATAATTTCTTGAAACCTGACTCATGACTTTTGAATGCTTAGGGATTGGACAATACTGAAATAAACAACTTTTACAGGCCATAAAGACCCTAATGTAGACTACTCTCCTGTGGTGCTTAAAAGTTTTAATTATTTAAATAGACACTGATGCAATTGATTTGCCAATTGTGTAATTGGATGGGATCTTTGTCTAATAGGATGGGATCTTTGTCTAATAGGATGGGATCTTTGTCTAATAATCCCCATTTCATTGACAAAGTTTTAAAAATCATCACCCCTATTGTGGGACCAACAAAAACAATATAGCTCCAGTCCAGCAGTAGTGTCCCATGTGCATCTCCTGTTGAGGCCAATGAGATTTTTAGTATAGCACTGGACATAATATAGTAGCAGTGGTTAATTAACAAACCCACTTCCCTCTTCACTGTTCACTATTCAATGATGCTAATGCTCAGACAAGGAAAGAACAAAATGAGCCAAGTTAATTTCAGCTCTGTGAGGAACACAGGGAAATAGAAGTGTCTGCCAAATGGAAAAGGAGAAAATTAGGAGATAAAGAAATTTTAATTTCCAGTTTCTAAGAGGGGTATTACCAAACAACAATATAAAAGATGATGGAGTATCCTGTTGAAATGAGAGAATTGATTATTTCACGAGATACTGAATTACTTTCCAGATCTTTTCTTCCCTGCTTGTGTCTCTTAATTTCTTTCTCCCTCTGCTATTACTATTTGACTCTGTAATTGTAGTATACAGTTCTATAGCTTTATGCTGAATTCTGCGCTTGTTTATACTGGTGGCAATTCAGAACAACACTGGTTTCAATGGAACTACTCTGGATTGACACCAATGCAACTGAATTATGTTCATGCAACATTAATGCACAGATGAGCATGCAAAAGTCAGGAAATGTGCAAGTTAACTGTAAATGTGCAGCGTTAACCTTAACTTTGCATTATAATATACAGCCAAATATTGCTTTCCCACCGAATGCAACCGCATGGAAACCACCAATGGAACTGAAGAGAGAACAGAATTTGGCACTGAGAGCCAGAGCCAGATCCACAGCTGGTGTAAATCACTGGATTTACACCATCCAGTGAGGTGACCCACAGATTTTAACTTTATGATCATGTACTCAAACAGATTTCTCAAACAGATGTAACATTACATTTAAAACCCCTATGTTTAGAGGACATGAAGGTTACAAAGTCAAGCTCTCAAAAGTTAAGATATGCCAGAATTAAGGTTCATTGTTTAGTAAATTGTTAGGCCATAAGGGACTATTGTGATCATCTAGTCTGACATCCTGCACAACTTTAATTTGGCTCTGTGACCCAAGGACCTCTTGAGGCCAACTGTCAGAGGCACCAGAGGGAAAATGGGTTACAAGGATCCTCGGGGAGTTATATTTACATTGTAGATCACCAAAGAATGTCATGTAAGGTCTCTAAGAAAGCCTGTGTCACATGGATCATCATGATCATTATGAGATGTATGTGCGGATAAGGTGTAAGAAGATACACATATATATTGGAAATTATGTTCTTAAGGCCTTGTAGTTAAAGGCAGGTCTCCTAGAGGTACCATGCCTTGAGACAAACTTGTCCAGACAGGAGGTGGGAGACACTTATCTCCCCAGCTACCAGTTGTGTGTCTTACAATAGAAGTCAATTAGCCTCCTGTGTCAAATGCTAATGAAGAGCTCGCCAGGGACTTCAGAGGGAAATTAATAGGAAGAGGTAAAGGGGCGGTGGGGGGAGATGATTCTGTTTTAGAGGTAGGGTGACCATATTTTCCAAAACGAAAACAGGACACTGTGCTGGGCCCCCTCAGCTGCTCATCTGAGACCCTCCCTCCATGGGGCTGGCCCCAGCTGCTCACCCGAAGTCCCCACCCCATGCGAAGCGGTCGCTGGTCACTCAAACCCAGCCAGTCCCCCAGCACGTGGCCGTCACTGGTCACTTGAAACCTGCTCCCCCTGGCCAGGCTGTCTCTGGTCACTGTAACCCTGCTGTCCCCCTGTGTGCTGGAACTGATCAATTTGGCAAGAGCAAATGGGACAAATACCCACTTTTGCTAAAAAAGTAGTCAGGACAGCCGGAGCAGGGCTTAAAAAAGGGACTGTCCTGGCCAAAACGGGACGTATGATCATCCTATTTAGAGGTGAAGAGCAAAGGACTGGTCTGGAATATCTGGGGAGTGCAAACAGATGCCCTGGCACCCTTCACTGGGGAAGTAAACTGACAGTGTATTTGCTTCCCCCAAAAGGGTATCTCAGCCAGGCTTGGCTGAAAATGCTGGGAAGAACTTGGGTCAGATACATTTCTGTAGACAGCAGGGTTACTTGCTAGTTAAGTTGAGGCCATAAGTATGTTATTATTTTGGTTCCCTTTGTTTCCAGTTCTGATGAAGTGGGAATTTTTGTAATTTTTTTATGAAGCCTGTGTGCGCCTCAGTTTTCCCTATACATTGTATTGCTATGGTACCCAGTGGGGAAGGAGGGGATAAGTTTGCTCTTAGGTCAAACTAAGAGACATAGCTGTGTACCCATCCACCCTGTCTGGGTGGAATGAAGAGTCATTAAGGAATTGATTGAAACCAATCCAGATCAACCAGGGGACCAGAGAGTTCCCTGCAAACCCCAGTGACTCATGGATTTCCCAGCCTCTCAGCAGGGAAGCTGGGCAGAAACCCCAGCTCAAGAACAAAGGACTGGAAGGTGTGAGGTATAAAGGAATGAAGGGTTTTGTTCAATATCTTCATAAATGATCTGGAGGATGGTGTGGATTGCACTCTCAACAAATTTGCGGATCATACTAAACTAGGAGGAGTGATAGATAAAGTGGCAGGTAGGGATAGGATACAGAGGGACCTAGACAAATTGGAGGATTGGGCCAAAAGAAATCTGATGAGGTTCAACAAGGATAAGTGCAGGATCCTGCACTTAGGACGGAAGAATCCAATGCACCGCTACAGACTAGGGACCGAATGGCTAGGCAGCAGTTCTGCGGAAAAGGACCTAGGGGTGACAGTGGACGAGAAGCTGGATATGAGTCAACAGTGTGCCCTTATTGCCAAGAAGGCCAATGGCATTTTGGGATGTATAAGTAGGGGAATTGCCAGCAGATCGAGGGACGTGATCGTTCCCCTCTATTTGACATTGGGGAGGCCTCAACTGGAGTACTGTGTCCAGTTTTGGGCCCCACACTACAAGAAGGATGTGGAAAAATTGGAGAGAGTCCAGCGAAGGGCAACCAAAATGATTAGGGGTCTGGAACACATGACTTATGAGGAGAGGCTGAGGGAACTAGGATTGTTTAGTCTGCAGAAGAGAAGAATGAGGGGGGATTTGATAGCTGTTTTCAACTACCTGAGAGGTGGTTCCAAAGAGGATGGTTCTAGACTATTCTCAGTGGTAGAAGATGACAAAATGAGGAGTAATGGTCTCAAGTTGCAGTGTGGGAGGTTTAGGTTGGATATTAGGAAAACCTTTTTCACTAGGAGGGTGGTGAAACACTGGAATGCGTTACCTAGGGAGGTGGTAGAATCTCCTTCCTTAGAAGTTTTTAAGGTCAGGCTTGACAAAGCCCTGGCTGGGATGATTTAATTGGGGATTGGTCCTGCTTTGAGCAGGGGGTTGGACTAGATGAGCTCCTGAGGTTCCTTCCAACCCTAATATTCTATGATTCTATGGTTGGCTTCTGGAAGGAGTCCAGGCTCTCTTACCAGAAAGCTGAGTAAGGAAAGAAATCAGAGCGAGAGAGAGGCAGAGCTTGAAAATGGAGTGCACTCCAGCTTGGTTCGGTGGATTGCTCTGGGCTAACTAGAATGTGCTATGCTTTAACCTTCATTTCTCTATGATAACCTCAGGACTTCCAATGCGGTGTTCCACTCGATTAATAAGCGCTACTGTTTTAAGAACTCTACTTGAGTGTCACTATAAATACTCGGTGAGGTACATTAATGCCAGCAGAGTGTACAAGTCTCTGCTAGGAGTCTATCTCAGTTGGACTTACTGAACAGAGCTCACAGGGTGAAGCACGACAGAGGTTCAGTCTCAGGAGGCAGTGAGGCCTACCCTGAAGGAAAAGCGAGACCCGATCAGAAGGGGCTTCTCCAAGAGTCTGTCCCAAGTTGTGGGTGTAGCACTGATCCTCTGGGTCTGGGCCACCAATATTTCTGTTTGCTACCATAGGAATCTCTATTTGTTAAATAAACATATACTTGCTTTCTCTATAAACAAACCCAAATGATGCATGTTAAGTGGAGCTGTGTTCTAAGGTTGACTAGCAAGTGGTGGTCTACTGTTCCTTTGGGAACAGTAGGTCTGGTCACTCTGTGAATGTCCAGGGGATAAGGGGCTGGACACTCCAGGGGATGCTCGGGTTGAAGTGTACCTCTCATTAACCTGTAAAGAGAGAACAAGGCATGAGGAGGCTTAGAACGGAGTGCTCATGTTGCCAGTTCTGTCAGGGAGCTGACCCTGGGCTTGAACAGATGAGGCTCACTCATGTTAAGGGCAGGTGGTAGCAAGGTGCCTCAGAAGCTTGGGTAGCCCTGGGGAACATCACAGGGCCTCTTGTGTGTATGCATTATTATACAATCTTTAATTACATGATCACACACTGCTGTTTGTTTGCTTTTTATTTATAATTATTTAACATTTCTTTTTATCCTTCTCATTCAATGTATGGCCCCAGGCTTTATTTAATAGTTGCCATTCAAACCATGTACTGAATAGAACATTAATTTCCTCATGGGCTTTTCTATGGAACTCATCACTATAGTATCTGAGTACTGCACGGAAAATAATTCATTGATCTTCACAATGCTCCAGTGAGGTGAGGAGGTGGTATTATCCCCATTTTACAGATGAGAAATTGAGGAACAGAGATTCAGGCCAAGGTGGTCCACTAATTTTGGGTGAGATCAATTTGCAATACCTAGCGCCTGGTTTTTCAGAGTATTTAGCATTTTATAGCACTTCATGTCCAAAGCACAGCTCCCACTAACAAAAGTTGCAGTCACAAGTCTCAGCTCTTCTGCAAATCTGGCCACAATTGTCTCCTGTTGGGTACTCAGGAAACCAGGCAGAGGACCTACAAACAGTCTCTATAATCATCACTATCAGTCTCTTCAATCTCAAACTCTGATTCCTCCCCAGAGCACTGTCCATCCTGCACACTGAAAGCGAGGTAGGGGACCCACCCCCCCAAAAAAGAGTATGTGGTCATGTAATCAAAGACCGTATCATAATGCAGGTTGCTCAAACAAATTTAATTCTAGCATTTCCTAATTTTTGAGGGCTTCACTTTGCAACCTTAATAATGTTCTTCTAATGTAGTGAATGTAATTACCTAATAGAATTTTTTTCAGCTTGTCTTTTTTTATTTCATGGAACAATATTGACTCTAACTTCTATCATCAGCAGGGTTTGGACCTTTAGATCTTCAGCACTGACCTCTGAGCTAATGGAGTAACTGAAAACAGTAGTAGGCTATCATCTTGTGTGGACAGGCTACTGTAAGGGCATGAGAGACACTTTGTCAGTGGGTTTCACAGTTATTTGTTGACAGCAGAGAAAGGGAGACTCAGGATTCCTAGCTGCATTTCCAGAGTGTGGTCTAGTGGGTATAGACCCTTCTGCTACTGGGACCCCAGCCTGCCCCTGTACCATCCTACTCCTATCCTGCCCCGTCCTCCATCTACTTCTATCCCAGAGGTGCCAAACTTGCTCGGAGACTTTTGCTGATGTTTGGGGGAAAAATTAGGGAAGTGTGATGGTGGCAGACCAGGTGCCAGCTCATGCCAAGGTTCCCATGCCTCAACTGAATGCTGACCACTACATAGCTGTAATCAGTCTGGCTCACCTGTGTTAGTATTGTTAAAAACAGGTATTAGAATATGTTTAGACTTCATTGAATGCTTGTGAGTTGCTACATGCATTAATCTCACTTACAACATCTGTATCCCATATTGTAATGTAATATTTGAATGGCTGAACTATAAGCCTCTGGGACTATATAAATCAGACAGGAGCGAGAGATTAGCTAGTGTAAAGTGCTAATCTGCAACAGAAGGTGTTCTATCCTGCCCAACAGGAAAGGTTCATCAACACCAGACGGACTATTGTGGGACGTTACAGAGGACAAAAGACTCAGTTGTCTTGCTCCCCCTGCCCCGAAGATGAGTCATGCAAACAAATTCCTCCCATCAGCTGAGTTTGCAGCTCAGAGCACATGGCAGGAGAGGGATAAAAACCCCAAGGAGAAGGAACTGATTATCTCTATGTTACTTGGACTCTGGGGGGCCCATGTTTACCAAGGATAAGCAAGAGATCCTCAGTGCTTAGCCTGGGATAGCCCTAAAGGACATAGAGAGATTGCTTATTACAGAGGCTTCTGTTATTTTTTGAAACTAAAGATTGTAAATTGTTTATGTATATATATATATATATGTTACCTGCTTTAATCTTGTAAAAAAATCTTATTTCCTTTTCATATTTAATAAATCTTTATATATAGTTTATTATAGGATTGGCAGTAACGTTGTCTTTGATGTGAGGTATAAGATGCAATTGACCTGGAGTGAGCGACTGGTCCTTTGGGACTGAGAGTCACCTGACTATTGCTGTGATTTGTGGTGTAAGGGACCATCTACCCCAAAGGCATGCTCACCTGAGTGGCAATGTAGATCGGAGTACCTATGGGGACTGTCTGTGACTAATGTTTAAGTTGTTAAAGTGCCTGAGGACTTTACAGATGATAGTTGGTTGGTGAAATCTAAGTCTAGCCCTCACAGCCCATTTGTGGTTTGTGACCTGGTTCTTAACCATCTGCCCTGAGGTTGGTACTCATGCTCTTGAGCCACTTCAAGCAGCTTGACAGGACGAATTAGGGAAATTGTTTGGACCTCTTTCCCCCTCCCTTTCTCCATAGAGACTGAGACCTCTCTCCTGGCAGAAAATGGGAGCTTTCCTCATTTCCTTTCCCCATCTGTGGCTGAGGGAGGGGGACTGGGATCGTTGGGCTCCCACCCCCCATAGGGAGAAGGGGAAGATCAGCCTCAGGAAAGTTGCCCTAATTTGCCACCTAGGGCCCTTAATTACCTTGGTCACTACCAAGACTGGACCTCCTTCCTGGGATGACAGATTTCAGAGAAGCAGCCATGTTAGTCTGTATCCGGAAAAAGAAAAGGAATACTTGTGGCACCTTAGAGACTAACCAATTTATTTGAGCATAAGTTTTCGTGAGCTACAGCTCACTTCATCGGATGCATAAAGTGGAAAGTACAGTGAGGAGATCCCATATATACACACAGACCATGAAAAAATACACATTGCAAGGAGAGTGATCACTTAAGATGAGCCATTACCAGCAGGAGAGTGGGGTGGGGGGAGAGAAAACCCCTTGAAGTGACAATCAAGGTGGGCCATCCCCAGCACATCTCCAGGAGTTAACAAGAACGTCTGAGGAAGAGTGAGGGGGGGGAGACAAACAAGGGGAAACAGCCCCACCCAGTATAATGACTCGACCACTCCCAGTCTCCATTCAAGCCTAAATCAATTGTATCCAATTTGCAAATCCACTCCAACTCAGCAGTCTCCCGTTGGAGCCCATCCTCGAAGTTTTTTGTGTTGAAGGATAGTCACTTTGAGATCAGAAATCGAGCGTCCAGAGAGACTGAAGTGTTCTCCGACTGGTTTATGAATGTTATAATTCTTGACATCCGATTTGCGTCCATCTATTCTTTTACGTGGAGACTGTCCAGTTTGCCCAATGCACATGGCAGAGGGGCATTGCTGGCACACGATGGCATACATCACATTGGTAGATGTGCAGGTGAACGAGCCCCCAACAGTGCAGGCGATGTGACCAGGCTCTATGACGGTGTCCCCCGAATTGACACGTGGGCACAGTTGGCAACGGGCTCCGTTGCAAGGATAGGTTCCTGGGTTAGTGGTTCCGTTGTGTGGTGCGTGGCAGTCAGTGAGTATCTGCTTCAGGCCGGGGGGCCATACGCAGGCAAGGACCGGCCTGTCTCCCAAGATTTGAGAGAGTGATGGGTCGTCCTTCAGGACAGGCCGCAGATCCCTGACAATGCATTGGAGAGATTCTAGTTGGGGGCTGAAGGTGACGGCCAGTAGCGCTCTGCTACTTTCTCTGTTGGGCCTGTCCTGCAGTAGGTGACCTCTGGGCACTCCTCTGGCCCTGCCAATCTGTTTCTTCACCTCAGCAGGTGGGCATTGCAGTTGTAAGAATGCTTGATAGAGATCCTGTAGGTGTCTGTCTCCGTCCGAGGGGCCGGAGCAAACGTGGCTGCATCGCAGAGCCCGGCCACAGACAATGGATCGCGCGGTGCGGTCTGGGCGAAAGCTGGAGGCATGTAGGCAGGAACAGCGGCCAACAGGTTTCTGGTATAGGGTGGTGTCTATGCGACCATTGTAGGGCCTGGTCACATCGGCCGCACTGTCGGGGGCTAGTTCACCTGCACATCTACCAATGTGATGTATACCGTCGTGGAGATGTGCTGTGGATGGCCCACCTTGATTGTCACTTCAAGGGGTTTTCTCTCCCCCCACCCCACTCTCCTGCTGGTAATGGCTCATCTTAAGTGATCACTCTCCTTGCAATGTATATTTTTTCATGGTCTGTGTGTATATATGGGATCTCCTCACTGTACTTTCCACTTTATGCATCCAATGAAGTGAGCTGTAGCTCATGAAAGCTTATGCTCAAATAAATTGGTTAGTCTCTAAGGTGCCACAAGTACTCCTTTTCTTCTTCCTGGGATGATCCTCCTTCTCTTCTTCCTTGGTCACATTCCCTCTCTCCTCCTCCGCCAGCTCCTCCTCCCTTGCAGACTGCACAGTGAGGGCCTCTTAGGAGGCCTGCTGCAGTGATTGTCAGTTGGGCTTGGGGTCCTGGATTCACCACCTGAGCCACAGGCTGCATACTGCCCTGTGTGGATCCTGCTGGTGCACTGTAGGGTCCTGGAACGCATCACAGTCCAGCAGGGTCCACACCAGGCAGTCAGAGTGCAATATGCTGCCTGTTACTTGGGTGGTGAATCCAGCAGTGCACCAACCCATTCAAAATCACCAAGGCTTGCTTCCTATCATACCCGCTCTGCACATGTGCCCTAGGTGGCCGTGGTGTACTTTGTTGTGTTTGTCGGACCCAAGGGGTGGTGAATCACACACACTGATGCACTGCTTGCAAAATTGGTAGATTTAAACCTGAATTAGTAATTGTTGCTATCCACCTCTCCCTCCTACAAGCCCTCTGCTATCCACTCCTGCTCCCCTCACACTCTGCTCCTATCTACCCCATCCCCTCCTGGCTACTCTCTACTCTCCCTCTGCTCCCATCCATGTTTTTTTCCTACAATATTGATAAATGCAAAGTAATGCACATTGGAAAACATTACCCCAACTACACATATAAAATGATGGGGTCTAAGTTAGCTGTTACCACTCAAGAAAGATCTTGGAGTCATTGTGGATAGTTCTCTGAAAACATCCATTCAATGTGCAGCGGCAATCAAAAAAGCAAACAGAATGCTGGGAATCATTAAGAAAGGGATAGATAAGACAAAAAATATCATATTGCCTCTATATAAATCCATGCAACGCCCACTTCTTGAATACAGCTCGCAGATATCGCCCCATCTCAAAAAAGATATATTGGAATTGGAAAAGGTTCAGAAAAGGACAACAGAAATTATTAGGTTTCAGAGTAAAGGGGTATGGAATGACTTCCATATGAGGAGAGATTAATAAGACTGGGACTTTTCAGCTTGGAAAAGAGATGACTGAGAGGGGATATGATTGAGGTCTATAAAATCATGACCAGTGTGGAAATAGTAAATAAGGGCGTGTTATTTACTCCTTCTCATAACACAAGAACTAGGGGTCACCAAATGAAATTAATAGGCAGCAGGTTTAAAACAAACAAAAGGAAGTATTTCTTCATACAGTGCACAGTCAACCTGTGGAACGCTTTTCCAGAGGATCTTGTGAAGGCCAAGACTATAATAGGGTTCAAAAAAGAACTAGATAAATTCATGGAGGATAGGTCTATCAATGGCTATTAATCAGGATGGGCAGGGATGGTGTCCCTAGCCTCTGTTTGCCAGCAGCTGGGAATGGGCGACGGGATGGATCACTTGATTATTACGTGTTCTATTCATTCCCTCTGGGGCACCTGGCATTGGCCACTGCGGACGACAGGATACTGGGCTAGATGGACCTTTGGTCTGACCCAGTAGGGCCGTTCTTATGTCTTAGACAGTCTTAAGGCAGGTCTACATTTAAAATGCTGCACTGGCGCAGCTGCGCCGCTGCAATGCTTGAGTGAAGATGCCCCTACGCCAATGGGAGAGCTTTTCCTGGCGGTGTAGTTAATCCATCTCCGTGAGAGTTGGTAACTACGTTGACAGGAGAAGCTCTCCCACCAGCATAGCACTGTCTACACCAGGGATTAGGTCAGTATAACTACGCCGCTAAGGGGGGGTGGATTTTTCAAACCCCTGAACTACCTAATTATACTGATATAAATCTGTAGTGTAGACCTGGCGTTAGATATAAACATGTGTATCCAAGACTCATGATCATGAATTGAAAGTTTTTTTTTTTTGTAAAGCATAATGTGCCAGGGGAAGAGTTAGAGTGATAAGTCAGGAATTTTAAAAAAAGTGAATATTTGAGTGTTTAAATGTGTAATCTTAACCTTACATTAACATAGTGTGTATCACTATTTAATTTCCTAGACTTAATCAAACAAAAATAAAAGAAAGGAAGAAAAGTTCCCATTTTAAAAGTAGTAGACATCAATAGACGAAGGTCAGCTGTTGCCGATCAAGATCTTCAGAAATCTGTGCCCCTGTGGACTTAACAGGCCCCAGATGGCCAAAGGGCAATTAATGTCTAACTGTAGGTTAAGTATATACATTATACAGACATGGTTTAAAAAATCCTTAGGGCAACTGTGACAGGGTTGGGGAAAACCCCATCCAGTGTGGGGCAAGTGCGGCCTGTCACACTCCTAACCCCAGTCTATATATGCACCTTTCTTAGTGGGAGAATGCAGCCCAATGGCCAAAGTCAATGAATTGGCCCCAGTCGGCAGGGCAGTAAGGCCCAGTGGCTACAGTCAGTAAGTTCACCCTAATGAGACAGGGCAATGTGTCCCAATGGCCAGCATCAATAGATTCACTCCTCTTAGCAGGGTAGTAAGGCCTAGTAGCCCCAATCAGTACATTTGCCCTTGGGGAGACAGGGCAGTAAGGTCCTAGCAGCCCAAGTTCATAGGTTTGCCCTTGTCGGCAACGCAGTGAGGCCTAGTGGCCAAACACAGTCAGGGAGGGGGCACCATGCACAAAGAGGGGGTGGCAGCCCTGGTAGGGGTGTCCAGGCCCTCCCTCTCTGCTGGACCCCAGCTCAGGGCCCTGGTAGTGGCAGGCACATGTGCCATTGAGTCAGCAGGGAGGTTCCGACCAAAACACACTGACTCACAATGCCGGTTCACTATCTAATTCCTCTGGGCTGCTTCCTACCATAGTTCCCGTTGCTGCAGTCTGGGCACCTCTGTTTTATCCAGGTTTCCTGGTCTGCGCTGTCCCCTGCAACTCCGGATGCAGCGGGGCCTCAGTAGGTACCTTTGCATCTGCTTGGGTTACAGTATCTCCAGCCTCATACTTCAGCTGATCCTCAGCTGAAGCCAACAGAAAACATCCTTCCTCCCCAGCAGTCAGCCCCAACTGAGCTGAGCTGCTTCCTTTTATACCAGTGCACTTGGCGCATGCCCAATAGAGTAAAGGGGGCGTGGCTTCCTGAACTCACAATGTAGGGTTAACCCTTCCCTGTCCAGTGCAGGGCGAGTGCACCCCGTCACAGCAACATAAACCCCTCCCAATCGTTAAAGCAGAATAAGCTCCAAACTTTTATAATCTTTTTGTCCCTAACTTGTGTGTTTTGGGGCTCATTTTTTAGCAGTTTGTGTTGATCATCTTAAAGAGCTTAAACTGATTAAAGACTTTAGACTGATTTAAGATGCAGTAAGGACGTAGATCATTTTAACCTGTCAAAATGGAATAAAAATACAATTTGGGGTGGTAGGCAACTTGGGACTTAAAAGATGGGGATAGGGATGGGGATGCGGATGGGAGGATGCAAGTTAAGGGGTCCCATCTGAGGACTCTGAACCAGTTTAGAAAAGTGCATCTTTAAAATGCTACACACACCTGTCCAAATAAAAATCGAAGAAAAACTCTCTAAAACATTTACCAAAAAACCCCAACCCAAATCCAGTTTTTTTCCCTGTAAGGTTGTACCTAGAGAATGCTTGATAGTGTGGTGTGGTTTACAGGTTTTATTGGCACTCATTTAGGATGACCAAATAAACCATTAAGACTCCATATCCTAATATCTATTATAGGCAGTTGTGCAATAAAAATAGGCAACCTTAATTTTGGTATTTCTTAACATTTGAGTGCTTGCTTTTGCAACCTTAATAAAGTTATTTTAATGTACTTTTTGTGTATAATTACAGGTAATATAGTTATATATAGCCGTTCTATCCCAGCATGTATTGTTATATACTTTCACCTTAGGGGAAGGGTTTCATGTAAGATTTTTCATTTTTTAAAATATACAATAGCTCTCCTGGATCATGTCAATCAAATAGTATTACAGTCTCTCTGTGATATGATATCACATATCATAACATGATAGACTATTATGACTGTGAAAGAGCTGATATGGTCTATTGTGTTGATGATCCTTAGCTTATGGGAGTGTCTGATGTACTTAAAATCGTAAAGGATACTGAGGATTCCTACCTTCCTCGTTATTTCAAATATGCGTTATATTCGCGCACAAAAAAGTATATTATATTAGTATGATAAGAGTGTGAGTTAAATTGCCAAAAGAAAACTTGGAGTTATAGGCTGACATCCTGCTTTCTACTCACATGGTTTTGGTGCCTAGAAATTGCAGCATGCACAATACTAGCTAAAATTGTAGGTAGCGTGAGTGTCTGTTGCATTGCCTAGGCATAGAGATGTATGAAAAATCTCTTAGCCTGCTCATACGCAAATGTAGAACGTGATGTGCAACAAAGGGACATCATAAATAAATCCGATGAAGTGAGCTGTAGCTCACGAAAGCTTATGCTCAAATAAATTTGTTAGTCTCTAAGGTGCCACAAGTACTCCTTTTCTTTTTGCGAATACAGACTAACATGGCTGTTACTCTGAAACCTGTCATAAATAATAGTGATGGAAGCTTATGTTATGCTAGTCCTCAAAGAGAAGTTATAAACTTGAGGCAGATTTTATTGGTGAGATTCTTTAGCCTGTGTTGTGCAGGAGGTCAGACTAGATGACCATAATAATTCCTATGATTCTATGACTCTATGATTCTTATGATGATGATATGAACATAAGAACTACCAAATCCTTACCCCTTGAGCGAAAGGAGAACTTTTAATACTGTAAGGCCTATGACACACAGTTAAGCAGATCTTATTCCATCCAGTAGAGGGCAGTATTACACATGCAAACGAGCCAGTTTATTACCATATTGTGTTGTGAGACTGTAATTTAGATTGATATAATTTGAAATCACTGTTAGTATACTACCTCTCATTGGTGTCAAGTATCAGGGGGTAGCCGTGTTAGTCTGTATCCACAAAAACAACAAGGAGTCTGGTGGCACCTTAAAGACTAACAGATTTATTTGAGCATAAGATTTTGTGGGTAAAACCCCACTTCTTCCAGGCATCTGAAGAAGTGGGGTATTTACCCAAGAAAGCTTATACTCAAATAAATCTGTTAGTCTTTAAGGTGCCACCGGCCTCCTTGTTACCTCTCATTGTTGGCCCTCATTATGAGGTGCATCTCAGTTCTGACCCAAACGAATCCACTGCTGAACCCCACAATCCTGGTGTTATTTCACTGTTGATATTTGTCAGTTATTGACATTATTTTCTAATCTTGAAATTAAGATTATAAGAAACTTTACACGTTAAAGAATCTCACAGCATTTTGAACTTTACCCCCTTACTATTTTCCGCTTTGAGAGTGAACTTTGTCACTTACTATATTAAAAAAGGCAAGTATCATACATGTGGTTAGTGGAGGGTAGAGGATAAGGGTAGTATTACATGAGGCAGGTATTCTTTATTAATTTACTGCATTTTAAGGGGGACTGGATAGCTCATGGGATTGGCAATATGGGCTACAGAGACTTTTACCCCTAAATTGCTGGTTGAAATCCAGCCTTTGTCTGTCATGATTAATAATACTTTGCATCTAATTAGTAGCATTATTGTAGTAATTGCTGTAGTAATATTTTTCACTTACATAGTGCTTTTCATGTGAAAATATCAACATGCCTTTTTAATGTGGGTAAGCATTGTTGGTCAGATTTTTAAGATCGGGTGCCTGAAGTTAGACACTTAAATCCAAATTTAGGTTCCTAAATTAGGAGCCAGATTTTAGGCCTGATCCAAAGCCCACAGAGGCAAGAGGACTATCCCCAGCTACTAGACGCCTCTGAAAGTGAGGTCACTGATTTAGGTGTCACATTTTAGGCACCCGCTTTTGAAAACACTGGCCTATTTACTTCCATCTTACTAGTGGGGAAACTGAGTCACAGAGAAGTTAACTATTTGAACCTGGTTTCTCACTAAGCCAGTGGAAGATATGAATCTCGAATCTATGTCTCCTGACTGTCACCTGCATGATCTATCCTAGTGCCTGCCACCAATGCCTCCCTTGAGTTGAAGGTTGTTTCGTGGCCTATGTAAAGACACTCAGGGGGGTTGAGTTTTAGAGCAGAAAAATGATTTTGCTGCTAAGGCACTGGACTGAGATTCAGGAGATTAGATTTATTGTGTGACCTTGGGTAAGTCAATAATGTGCCTCAGTTTCTCATCTGTAAAATGGGGATAATCACCCTGCTTTTGTCTCTCTTGTCTATTTAGACTGGAAGTGCTTTGGGCCATGGTTTTTTGTTTTTTTTCCTGCCGTGCTCCTACAATGCACCCTGCCCCACCCTGCCCCCCAACCTGGGCACTACAGCAATGCAAAGACCGATAGCCGCCCAGTTTCCAGTGGACAGGTGTCCATCTGGCCCCCTTGTTTGACAGTCCCTTAGCAAAGAGGCCTTGGGCCACTCAGAAAAGTGGGGTGTGGGCGCGGGGCTCGGGCAGCTCCAGCACAGCCTGCAGCGGGCGGCGGAAAACTCCTTGCACGTTCAGTCAAATCCAGCGCTGGACCCCCCGCCCGCCCCCGCTCACCACCCCTCCCAGGCCCGCTTCGCCGGCCCTCTGCAGCGTCCCTGTCGCATCCCTGCCCTTGCTGCACTCACCCCTGCGCCCGCCAGCGGCCGCGGGGCGGGGGGCAGAGCTAGGCGGGCGGCTCTCCCCTGCAGGGCGCGGGGCTCCCGCGCGAGCCGTGCAGACAGAGGGAGGCGGCCCCCGCCGCTCCGGGCTGGCGGGGGCTCTGTGTGGACCGGGGCCCGGGACTGGGGGTGGGGGGGTGTTTGACGTGCGCGTGTTTTGGTGCAATGCGAATTATCGCCAGTCAGTCAGTCAGTCAGGAGGGGCACTGACAGGCGGCGCGGCAGCGGGAGAGTCGGGTGGGGGGGCGGCACAGTGGGACAGCGGGGGGGGGGGCTGTTTCCCCCTCCGCCTCCCATTGCCATAACAACCAGCCACCACAGCCACGGTGCCGGTGCCAGCAGCGGCGGGGGCAGCCTCAGACAAGGGGGGGGGGGCCGCCGGGGGACCCGGGCGCGCTCCGTGGCTCTCGCGCACTAGCTCGGCTCGCTTGGCGCGCACTAAACCCTCCCCCCCCTCCCCTCTTTAGTCTCCTGCAAGAAAACTAACCCGGGCGGGCGCAGTCTCGGAGAGAGAAAACGACTCTGGACTTTGCTGGGGGCGCGGGTGGGGGGGCAGCAAAAGTAACTCGAGCAGCGGCGTCCAAGCGCGCTCTGCTCCCTGCAGCTGAGTTCGGCTGGAAACCCCGGCGGGGGGGGGGGGGGGGAATAAAACCCGACAAGGAAATCCCCCCGGCAGGCGGCAGCCCCACTCGGTGAGAGAGGGGGAAGGAGAGCCGGGAAGAGAGGCAAGGACAGGGACAAGCGGCAAGGGAGAGGGGAAGAGAGGGAGGGCACCGGGAAAGGGAGGGGGGAAGAAAGAGAGGAGGAAGAAATAAGAGGGGGGGGGGGGCAGGCAGAGAGAAGGGAAGGAAGAAGCCAGGCGCGGGAGCGGAGGAGGGAAGCTGGGTCTGCTGCTGGAGCCAGGCGGAAACCCCAGCCGCCGCCGCCGCGAGCAGGAAGTCTGAGCGGCAGCGCGGCAGCGCGGAGAGCGGGTGGGAAGAGGAAGCGGCAGCGCAAGAGAAAGCAAAAGCTGCCCGTGCCGCCGGCTGCCCGCCCGCCTGCGCTGGGCTCCGCATCCCCGGCTCCTGCCCGGGCGGGAGAGCTGCGCCGCCGCTGCCATGGCCCGGGAGAACGGGGAGGGCAGCGCCTCCTGGAAGAAGCAAGCCGAGGACATCAAGAAGATCTTCGAGTTCAAGGAGACCCTGGGAACGTGAGTGCCGGCGCGGCCGGGTTGCCTCCTGCTGCTGGGGGAGGGTGGGAGCCGGACCCACCGTCCCGCTCAGCTGGCGGGGCCGGGCGGGCTGGCTGCTGCCCATCCATCCCCATCAGGCTTGCGTGTGTGAGTTAGACGCAGATGGGGGGTGTGTGTGTGTATTTGTCTGAGACTGTGTGTCCCTGGTGCCCGTGTGCCAGCTTGCACCCGAGGGTGTGTTTGGTGGGGTGCGACTGTGTGGACGAGCCAAAGCGTGTCTCTTGCTGCGTGTGTGTCGGTGTGTGTGTGTGTGTCTGGGATGCATGGGTGTTGGCGTGTCTTGTTTCTTGTCTCGTGAGTGTGTCTTTGTGTGTGTCGAGGAGGTGGGCGCTGTGTATGGTGGTGTGTTTGTAGGCATTTGAGTGCGTGGGTTTGTGTTTGTCTCATGAATGTGTGTTTGAGAAGGTTTGTGTTTGTGTGGATTGGGGATGTATGGGTGTGTTTGTATGCATCTGAAGGCTTGCTGATTTGGGATTGTGTCATTTTCGTGTGTGTGGTGTTTCATATATGTTTGAAAATGTGTTAGAATTAGTGTGTGTGTGCTGGTGTATGTCTTGATATGTGTTAGTATGTATATAAGACTATGTATGCATATATTGGTGGCTATATGCGTTTTAGTAAGTGCGTGAGTGTGTTTGGTTTGTGTTACCGTGAGTGCATGTGCGTGTGTGCGCTATTCTATCCAGCACTTTGGTGGGCACGAAAGCATCCAAAAGACAGCCCTGCTTATAAAATACTGTATCTCACTCTTTTTTTCCCCCCATTGTGTGTGGAACGACGTTGAATCGGTAATAGAAATAACAATATATTTGTATGCAGAGAAAATGGGTGTATATCTAATATTGACCCCCCCCCAACTGACTCCCTGGTCACTAACCTCAGTATTCAGACTAGTATGTTTGTTTTTATCAAAAATAATAATAGAAGTGTAATTTAAAATATACATAGGCTGAGAAAGAGAGAGAGAGTGCTATCTTGATGGGACAATGAGTCTGACTTTCATGCTTTCTGCTAAAGCTGATGGCAGTCTCTTCGTAGAAAAAATATCAGAAATAATAAGAGTGGGTTGGATGTGTTTCATCTGGTACATTACCATAGTTTAACTGTTGCTTCTTTCACTGTTTTGTTTTATTTGGTGTCTGTTCATAAAGATTAGTAAAATGTTAGACTTTTTGAAGGTTCAGAATAAACGTGTACAGATGGTTAAAAAAAAGGGAACAGGATGTAGTAAAATACTTTTCACTTCAGCAAGGAGGCGTGTGTATTTGTTTAAAAAAAGTTTGTTTAAAAGACATTATAAATGTGGATGGCTGTGAGTTCTAGGAGAGGTTAGCATATGGACTGCTTGTATTTGTTGACTGTAGGCTTCTAGAGCATCTGGCTCGGTCACGTTCTGCGTGTCCCTGGCAGCTGTATTTTGAGAAGCTTTACACGCAACTTTAGGATGACTATAAGTGATATTAATTCTAAGTTGTACTTTACATACTGAGCACTGTATATGCCACTTACAAAATACAGTTAGACTAGTCTAACATAGTATTTCAATTTCTTTCTGCTTCCAAGGGAGGGCTCTCTGTAAACATTAGTATATTTTTGGTTCACCAACTCACTGGTTTGTTTCCTTGTGAACAAACTGTGAGTAAGGATCAGACTAGACATTTAATGTTGAACTAGGTCATGCGTCTGGATTATAATAAGTAGACATTGTAATATTTAGTACAATGCATAGTTTAGTTAATCAAACTAATGTTTTACAGCTCTTTCAAGATGCAAAATGCAGTATAAGTGCTAAATGTTATTATTTTAGTTTATTCTCATTCTCTTTGTCTAGTTCTTGTACTGACAACATTTGGTGTAATAAGAAACATGTCCTTACTTGTCATCATAGGTATGTAATTCTTTGCCTGCACCAAAGGGTGTTGGAAAAAGTAAAATCATAACATGAAGAGATTAATTAAAGCTGCAAGTCTGTTCCCTCTGGTTTTCACTATAAATAGGCTTGGCATAATTCAATTTTAATTTTTTTTGATGGATAATATCAATATTTATTTTAAAGCATTTTTTATTTTCATCTAATTAAATTTTCATAGTTGTAGGAAATTATGGGAGGGTCAGACAATAGGAGTGACAGATAATTGTTATTTAATGCTGAGATTAAAAAATTAAAGTTTTATAACCATTAAAACACAAATTGTCAACATGACATGTCA
This sequence comes from Caretta caretta, assembly GCF_965140235.1. Lineage (NCBI taxonomy): Eukaryota > Metazoa > Chordata > Testudines > Cheloniidae > Caretta > Caretta caretta. The sequence continues at coordinate 340,268,965 of NC_134206.1, read as the reverse complement.
AAGTGTACGAAGTAAATTTAAATCAAATTCTAATACATTGTCTTTGCCTGTTTGTAAATTTCGATTATCAATGGAAATATTTTTGTAGGTTTGTGTGTATGATGAAATCAACATTTACTGACATCTACTTATTAAAAATTGAATCCTTCCAAGCCTACTTATAAACCTCTGTCACCACAGAAGATTGTCTGTGAAGTTCTCCACATTGTTTGAGTTGTGCCACCGAAGACTGCCTACGTCTGGGGACAGATCGATCCTGTCTCCATTGAAATCAGTGGAAGCACGTTAGAGCTCCAAGGTGGCTATGTGCATTTTATCCAATGGTTCAAATATACTGGTGTGACTGTTGCCATTGAAATTCATTAAATGTAGCCACTGAGTAGTTTGTGCCCTTAAAGATTATTTGTTAATGTCAGAATTTGCAAGCTCTGGTTATAGGACTCTATTTAACTACAGTTGTAAGCAACGAAGTTTTTAGATGTGACTTAGTTTAATAGTCAAACTGCAAAGTTTTGCACACAAAAAAAGGCAAATTAAATTAGAAATAATTAACATATTATGGAAGCCAGATCAAAGTCAAAGGGAGCTGGCATAAGTAAAGTAGGACTGGCCCTTTTATGACAATTATAAATATTTTTACATTTAAAACCCAATATATGTGAATCAGTTCCTTTACCACTCCCGGAGAGAGCATGCCCTAGTAGCAGTGTGCAGGCATATTAGTCAGGAAATCTGAGTTCTAATTTTGTTTCTGCCACAGATCTTCAAAGGTGCCGAGCACCTGCCAATTTCATTGACTTAAATGGGACTTGTCAGTGCTCATATCTTCTGACAAATTAGGCCATTTGCTGTGCAACTCACAAAGCCCAGATCCTCAAAGGTATTTAGGCAAGGCTCCTAATTTCCATTAAAATCAGTGGAAGGTTGGAACGTAAATAACTTTGAGGGTCTGGGTCCAAGGCCCCAAAGGCCCTCCCATTAAAGTCTGTGGACAGGCTCTCAGTGTTTTAATCGGGAGTTATCTCAGGCTATGAGGGTCAAGTGATCGAGTTCTTTATAACATGATTTACAAACAAAGCTGAAGTCTGGTTTGGTCCCTTCTACAATATAATGCTGAACCATGTTGGAAATGACATATGTAAGCCAATCCCACAATATAATAGATTTTCATAGTGTAGATGGGACCTTAATTTCCTTGACTCAGTTTCCCCATCTGTAAAATGTGTAGAATAATACTTATCTGCCTCAGAGCTGAAAAACTTTGCAGCCCTCAGATGAAAGGTCCTAGATGAAGGTGCATATATTTTGTACTTCTCTTTCACCTTTTATCTAAAAATGTCAAAGGGCTAAAAGCACCTATAACACAAGAGCAGCCCTTTTTCTGTGTTCTCAGCATCTCTCTAGGTGGCTGTGATGAAATCAGCTGTGGTAAGGAAAGCACAGAACCCCCAAATCAGGACAGAAAGTGAAAGAAAAACTGTTTTTCAGATATAATACAGTAGCAGGGACACATAGGGAACTGCCTCCTGTTAGAATGCTGAAGTCTTGGTCATTTGCCTTCAGTGAATGCTCTTGTGCAGTGGTGTTTTCTTAAGGAGTTGGCTGTAGTATGAAACTGGCTTAGATCATACTTCCCCAGGTGCTGGTAGCAGCATGAAATTGACTAGGGTCATAAACATAGCCCTGGTCAATTTCACACTAGGGCTTGGACTACAGGGGAAAAGCTTCTATTCAACAGCAAAATCCCAGTAAATCTCTGCTCCTTGGCAACCCTGAAAGTATGAAAAAGAGGCAACCAGGAAAGGACATAAGAGAGACAGACATAAAGAGACAGAGATAAAAAAGTGAGGTGTGTGAGAGAGAGATGTAAACAGAGAAGAAAAAAGGGGAAGGAGACAGAAATGGAGATGAAGAGGGCAGAAAAGAAATACCAAAGCGGAAATGCTCAAAAAGGAGAAGTGAGAAGATGAAGACATGGGAAGGAAGGAAAGCAAGAGTGAGAGAATACTTTTGAAAAATATCTCTTGGAGCCCAGTCCTGTGGTCCTTACTCAGGCAAAATTCCCATTGACTTCAGGAATTGGGTTCTTTTGTTTTGTATTGACATCACTTTGCACTGGAAATTATGGTCCTGATTTATCCATGTGTTACTCCAGTTTCACCCCATCCAGTGGTGTAAAAATAGAATAAGATGGTGGTGAACCAGACTCTATGTAGGTAAGTTTGGTAGTGCCTTTGTTGCTCCCTTTATCCCCATTTTTGAAGTTGCATGTGTTCACTCCTGAATATTGTGTTGGGACAAATAACTAAAAGTCCAGTTAAAGAGGAAGGTCAATGCAGAAGGAAATATATTTCCCCTAAAACCAAACAAAAACATAGTGATAAATACTGGCCCAGTTCCGCAGCTGATGGACATCGTCATGGCTGCATTAAAGTCAGTACAGTTACATCAATTTACACTAGCTGAGGAGCTGTCCCACTGTTTATCTTTACAAAGTTCAAAAAATTCACCTGTTGTAGCTCTAGACAATCAATTCACCTACGTGGACAGGTGGAAAACTGCCTCGACTTGCCACTGGGAGATGTAAAGTTTCACAATAGCAATGGAACCTGTTAAGAAAATAGATAATCATTTAAATACCATTCTCTCTGTAACCCCCTGAAATTTTAAAGCCAGGTCAGTGTCATTTTTAAAGCTGATAATGTGACATTCCAAGAGATCATGAGATGCAGAATGCTATCTATGCATTAGGTTAAGAACATAAGAGTGGCCATAATGGGTCAGACCGAAGGTCCGTATAGCCCAGTATCTTGTCTTCCGACAGTTGCCAATGCCCAGTGCCCCAGAGGGAATGAACAGAGGTTGGGAAGGGGAGAAAGCCTTAGGTTGGTCAGCTGGTCTGTTTGATCTAATCCTGCATTTCTAAAGCATCTATCATTGTAGAATTTAGGCTCTGTTTACATTACAGTTATAGCTCTGTTGGGGCCATCATTTTGCATGTTTAGAAGGGAGCAAACTCTATTATATCTATGTTATGGGGCTGTTCCTCTTGTTCTGAAAAGGTGGGGTGGAATGCGATTCCCTTAATTTGGTATTAAAGAGATATGGCCCTATTTGCACAGACAATCCCAAACTATGTTATAATAACACCGTTGTTGTGCATGGCCACAAGTGAACTGTAACTGGGTCCCAACCTGGTTGTAAAGTGCAGTGTAGAAGGAACCTAGAGGTGGCACTGTCTGAGGGCCTATCTGTACAAGTCCTGTGTCCTCACTCTTCCTTTCGTATTCAGACACTCACTGTGACATTACTTTTCACTCCCCTCCCACACTCATTCGCACTCTGTCACACATTCACTCAAAGACTGTCCCATAAGCACTCTCCTCTCACACTCCTTCTCTGTCTCTCACATACAGACTAAAGGCTTTTCTTGCACACATGCACAATGTCACGTATGCTGTGCCTCAATCAATGCTGCGTGTGGGGTGGTGGTGGAGAGTGAGAGTAGTTGCTGTAGCTGCTGCTGAAAGGGTTCCTTAAGGAAGCAGTTTGGGAAGAGAGTTAGTGGCTCAGAGTCCAGAAGCAGTGCAACCCCCTGGCTACAAAGGGATGAGACTACAGGCCTGGGAATGGATGTGCCCAGGTGAGCTAAGGGGAGAGACTGAGCGGAGCCTGGGAAATTGTGCCTGGTAGAGAGGATTGCAGTTGTAGGCAGAGAGACCTCCGGGAGGAGGGATGTGCCCAGGAGGAGACTGGGGCAGCAGAGGCGGGAGAGAGTTTGCTCTGGGTTTGACTTTAGGTTTATTTGATGTTAATAAACCAGTCCCCAATAAAGGGGGTTTGTTATTGGACATACACCTCTTTGGATTATTCCTGGGAACCTGTGAAAGGGAAATTGAGGCAGGATGCTGCACAGCCATGTTGGCCAGCAGGGGGCACTACACAACAGGCATGCTCACTGACAGAGTTCCATTCTGCTGCTGACATCACAAGCAGTCCCCGTTCACATGTTATGACTGTCGAGTGGAGTTAAATGGAGAAAATATTGGGTTTTATCATCTGTTTTTCTCAGTTCGATATTCTCTCTGCTTAATTGTGTTAAGAGGACATACATGGGTACCAAGGTATCATACCTTCACATGGATAAAATACAGTGTGCTGCAGGGTTGTTGAATCTAACAGAGAAAAGCATAATAAGCACCAATGGCTGGAAGTTAAAGCCAGGCAAATTCAAATGGGAAATAAGCTCCCCCATCCTTTTTATTTTTAAACACTGATGGTGATTAACCATTGGAACAAGCTTTGACGGGAAGTGGTGGGCTCTCCATCTCTTGAAGTCTTTAAATCAAGACTGTGTAATATGTCTTCTGTAACACATGCTTTTAGTCAAACCCAAGTTTTTGGGCTCAATACAGGAATAACTGGATGGAATTCTGTGGCCTGTGTTATACCACAGGTCAGACTAGATGATTTAATGGTCTCTTCTGGCCTTAAACTCTATGGATCATTGCCATTGGAGCACCTGGATACAAGAGTTGGTTGTGATGTCACAACAGCATGGAACATACAACAACTTCTCTGGGTGGAGGACTCAAAGCTGAGGTACAAATACTAACATTTCTTTACATGTTGTGAAACTGCTGAGAAGTTTTAATGGACACAGTTTTATTGATCCAGGATCAATAACTTATTCTTCCTAATACTTTTACGGTGATACTCATGTTTTTAAAATCAGGTCATTCTGATTGCTATCTTGCAGCCTGACTTTAGAAACCAGCATTTACTAGAGTTAGAAATGATGGGTTTCTACAAGTTGCAAAGTGGATTTTAGGCTCATAGATAGTATAGAACATTGGGTCTAGTATTACTATCCTTGGTAATAGGGCATTGAAATGGGAGGGGGAAAAAAGGCAAGATGGTAATCAGAATTAAGGTCTGATAACTAGTGAATCAACAAGGCTAGAGGAAAAAAAACTGCTGTCCATTGGCTGAAAGAGGGAATTCTTTCCAGCGCTGAAGTGATTTATAGCATTACTTTCTAGCCACGATGCTTCATCAGATACCAGATTTTGAAGTGGTCACTGGTCCACTAAACCAAGCAAAACTACTGCCCAGGTACCACAGAGGTCAGGTTGCCTTAAGCCTCCTAAACATCCAGGGCAGGTCTGAAAATATTGTTTAATCAAAGAACTGCAAAAAGGCAGATTGTTGGGGGGTAGCCAGTTCACATACAAAACCGGTTCCCTGTCATGCGCCAGTTTACTTTACAAATGTTAGCTTCCACGACTTCCCTCTCAGCGCCTTCCCCCTCATCTAGCACCACGCTCCTTTCTTTTTCCACAGTTTGTCTTTCCATATCCTCCATCACTGCAGTTGTTGAGCGCCTCTCAACCATTCATGTATTTATCCTCCCAACTTCCCTGGGACATAGAGAAGTACTGTCATTCGCACTAAACAATGGGGGTGGGGGTGGGGAGGAGATGGTTAGAGCAGCAATGCAGCATTCGTATGGATTAATAGTAAGCGCTTTGGGGCTTTTTTGTTCTGTGCTTGTACAGCGCCTAGCACAACAGGCTCCGGGGCCATGAGTGGGGCTCCTGGGTGCTACTGTAATGCAAATCATTAATAATAATTCATCGATCGGCAATTCACCATAGCATGGCACCTGGTACACCAGAACAAAGTGAGTATAAAATACTGCCATTCTTCAGTAGTGTTCCGCACAGGTATAAATGGCTATATGAGGTGTGCAGCAACAGTCCCAGAGACACAAAGGCCTGGTCTATACTAGGAAATGAGGTTGGTATAACTACATTGCTCAGGGGTATGAAAAGTCCCAACCCCTGGTGTAGACAGGACTACGTTGACGGGAGAATTCTGTTGACCTAGCTATTGCCTCGCGGGGAGGTGGAGTACCTGCGCTGATGGGAGAACTGCTCCGGTTGGAATAGGTAGTATCTTCCCTGACGCGCGACAACGGTGCAACGGTACAGCTGCAGCATTTTCAGTGTAGATAAGCCCTAACTTGGCTAAGGTTATACAGGAAATCTGTGGTAGAGCATAGAACTCAACCTGGGTTTCCCAAGTCCTGCATTAGTGCCTTAACCACAAGACCATCCTTCCTCTCTCCATCTCATTGCTGTTGGTGTGAAATCCTTCTTCTCTACATCTCTTGCCACCTGGAGCAGCCTGCCTGCCTCCTTCACCATCCACCTCTTTTCAAATATCAGCTGGAAAAAAAATTCTTTTCTCCCTCTGCTACTCACCTCAAATACTTTTATTCCCTACACAGTGTATTTACATGTTGCTACATGCCGAATATGGTTTTGAATTATTTTTAATTTACATCTGTAAAGCATCAAAGGATACAGTTTATACCAAATAAAGTTGCACTGTTTTGGTTTGTATGATAATAATGAAAGCTTATAATAAGGTTCTCAATTTATTGCCAGTAATGGCATTCACTTAACTGGTGAGTCACAGTTTACACTCATGATTATTTAATAGGACTTAATTTTCCAGTCATTTCCAGTAGTATGAAAACAAGGTTGAACTGAAAAGATATTATTAGGAAGCAGATTAATGAATCAGATGAGGAATGAAAGAGTTCCTCGGGGCAGAGATCTGGCACTTTTTCAGTCTGTAAATAGATTTGAACATCAGTAGTGCAGTATAAATAATAACAATAATAATAATAATGTTCGTAGCTGCAAATATATTACTTAATGACAAATCAAATAGCCTAGCTATCAAAATATTTCTGTTGTCATCATTTTCAAAAATCATTCTGACTCATAAATCTAGCTAATCTAACTACTGATGTGTGTTGTCTGGCTTAGCAGTTCCTATAGTTTTCTGTAGATGTGTCAATCACTCTTTTTTTTTTCTTTTTTAAAAAAGGAAAGTATAAAAAACAGATTTTGCAATGAACTTTCCAAGGCCCTTTTCTGGTGTTTTCACATTGAAATCTTTGTATTGAGTTTTATGCCAGATTTAATCACCAAACAACTTGCATAGGTTAAATTAAACTAATATGTATTTTTGTTGTTCAAATTTCTTGGCTGAATTGAAAAGCGAATTTTTTTTTTTTTAACACTAGCTGTGCTGAGAAAAACCTATTGAGATAATGAGACTCTTGGATTTGATTTGACTGTAAAACATCTGAGACCAGAGCTTCGGCATTCCTATTGCAATAGATCAATGATTTCTCTTGCTCTTTTCCTTGGTAGTATCAGATATCACATTTAGAAAGAACGGTTACTTTGGACAAACAACCTATGTAACCAGGGAGAAGAACTAAAATACCATTCCCCCCCCCCCTTTTTTTTTTTTTCAGAGGATGGAGGCAGAGTGCATGTGGAGAGGTGATTTTGGATTAAAAAAATCAAGTTCTCATAAGGAATCCCTTTTAATTTTCACATAAATTTCCAATTTAAACAATATAGTTGCAGTCTAATTACACTTTCCAGGAGGAACAAAAGAAAAGACTCTTTTTAACAATGCAAATGAACACGAAGAGTTAACATCAGTAGCAATGTAATTAGGAGCCCTGAACAGAGGCTCTTGGAATTGACAGTTAACCTGCTCTCTCCTTTAATATTCTATGCGTTCTATTCCTGCCCTGTTCTCTTGCTCTCTCTCAAAACCTGAGGGCACCTGAAGCAGTGGCGTGATCATCAGAGATGCAGAGGACTCACAAATCCAAGCCAACGTTAATAGGAGTTATGGGTGCTCTGTACCTCTGGAGAAAATCGTTTGTGAGTTTTGGTACCTGGATCTACACATCTTGGTCTTTATTAAACTCTGTTAGTTTGGTTTCTCTGTTTGTAATGCTTGAGCTTGCACCACTGAAGTCAATGGCAGTTATGGCATAGGTTTCTATGAGGGCAGCATCAGACCCTAATATATTTTTCAGCAGTGTTGTGAAAATGAATTCAGACTTGCACATCCTTCTAAGATCTTCAAATGAAGGTTGTTCTGTTAGTGCAAGGTATCATTATTCAAGTGTTAGAATATTATAGAAACATGGTTATATCCCTATGGTTTAACAGAATACCCCATTAAAAATGCCTGCCCAACTATGTTATTCTACTACCCAGAAATATGCTTACATTTATGATGCTTGATATGTAAGAGTTCTCAGAAAAGGGTGGAGCGTTGGTAGTTCAAAATGCTACAACACAGTGACCAACCCACATTTGAGAATGATCTTGGGGTTTTTTTGTTTGTTTGTTTTTGATTTGGGAGACTAGCAAATACTGAACATATTGTATATGTTTGGGTCTTGGCCCTGATGAGGGGAATGTAAAGATAACATCACTCTAATTATTATTTGTATTATAGTACCTTTATATAGCTGTGAACTGTAATACTTTGGTCTAATTTTGGTTGTTGGGTTTAGTTTGTGGGAGCTGGGTGATGTTGGTGGCCTGTGATGTACAGGAGGTCAGACGTGGTGATCTGGTGGTCCCTTCTGGCCTTGAACTCATTAATAGTCCTCAACACAGGTCAGGGCTCCATTGTACTAGTCACATAGTAGTCTATACATTACATAGTAAGAGAAAATCCCTATGTAGAAGAGTTTGCAGTCTATAGGTAACACAAAGGGTGGGAAACAGAGTTAGTCAAAGGTCACACAAGATCTTAGTAGCAAAATCAGGGCTAGAACCCAGGTTTCCTGAATCCTAGTTCAGTGCCCCTATAAACTGGACTGTGCTGTCTCTTGAAGGTGGGTGGTGGGTCAGCACCAGCTTCTTCTAGACATATTTATATAACTTTCCACCTGGGACTGTATATCTAATTAATTTTAATTAGTTAACACTCGTAAAAGACTTTGAACATATAAAGGACTATCTATGCACTATTGCCACTACTTTATTTTTACTCTTATTACCCAGCTGCTTAAAGATAAAGTGGAATTGATGAATCATAGAAAGAAAAGAGGGAGTAGAATAGTTAGTCTATCTACATGGACAGTGCAGGATCATTCGCAACAGAATTCCATCCTCCTGGGCTTTGCTCAATCTAGTCTTTTCCCCACCATTTCCCTGGAGACTATTCCATTGTCTAATTGCTCTTGCCATTAGGAATTTTGTCCTGATATCAGTGTAAATATTCTTTTTATTTAATTTCAATCCTATACTTCTATTTATACCCCCTTGGCCCACCCTAATAGGTTTCTTTTTTTTTTTAATCTGTGTTTACTTGGGCTAGAAATTATAATAAAGGAAATAACAGGTTTGAAAGGGTGAGAGAAAACCTAATAAGAACATAAGAATGGCCATACGGGTCAGACCAACAGTCCGTCTAAGCCAGTATCCTGTCTTCCAACAGTGGTCAAGGCCAGATGCTTCAAAAGGAATGAACAGAACAGGGCAATTACCAAGTGATCCATCCCTTGTCATCCAGTCCTAGCATCTGGAAGTCAGAGGCTTAGGGACATCCAGAGTATGGGGTTGCATCCCTGACCATCTTGGTGATAGCCATTGGTAGACCTATCCTCCATGAACTTATCTAATTCTTTTTTGAACCCAGTTATAGTTTGGTCTCCACAACATCCCCTGGCAATGAGTTCCAAGGTTGATTCTGGGTTATGTGAAGAAGTTACTTTCTTGTGCTTATTTTGAACCTGCTGCCTATTAATTTCATTGGGTGACCCCTGGTTCTTGTGTTACATGAAGGGTTAATTAACGCTTCCTTATTCACTTCCCCTACACCATTCATGCTTTTATAGACCTCTATAATGTGCTTCCATAGTCGTCTCTTTTCCAAGCTAATGTCCCACCTTACTGACTTGGGGAGGGCTTGTGCTTTTTACCAGGTAAGAATCAGCTCACATGTAGAAAAGAAGTCGGGAATGAGCTGAAGTTTCAACAGAAAACTTCTCAAAGGTAAACAGGTTCAAGGTGCTCAGATACTAGAGTGATAAGGGCCATGTAAGAACCTAGATATATAGAAAACTCTTCGTGCATCACTTTAAGTAGGAGATGTAGAAAGGAAAAAGAGAGTTGTCTGCTGTCATTTACACCAATGTAAATCTTGAGTAATTTTATTGATTTCAGCTGTTCCAGTTTTCTGTAGTTGCTCCAGATTGACACTGAAGTAACCGAGAACAGAAGCTGGCCAACAAAAGTACATCAGACTTGGATTGTTATATTTGTATTTCTAATGCAGAATTGACATTTGCACTGGATAATGCAGTGTACTTTTAGCAGAAGCCATGAGACCATGTTGTTCAGAGAGATGTTATAGACATAAATCCTAGCCTATTAAAAGATAGAGCTAGATAAAAGGCTTTAGAGAGCTTCACAATCCAGGACATTGAATGAACTGTTATAATTGGTCCTGTCACTTCCCATTTAAAAAAAAAATCAAGCAACTTTAATATTCTTTACTGACAGCTCAGATAATTCTTACTCAGACAAGCAAGCAGGTGCAACCCTGACACATATTAATAGAGATCATAAACAGAAATAAAACTGAAAATATATTAATATGACAGGTAAGCATAGTCGTGTGGCATTATCTGCAATAGGGGAAAGTCAAAAGACCGAGGATGGTCTATTGGTTAAAGCACAGTACTGAGAGGTCTGGGTTGTAGTCCCATCTATGTCCTAGGTTGCCGATGTACAAAAGTCAATGGGAGATCAGTACGTAACCTGCTTAGTTGTTTTTTGTAAGTCCTACTAGATGCCTATCTGTGTCTTTAGGTGCCTAAATACCACTGTAAATCTGGCCCTTAATGCCTCTCTGCTTTTCCCTCCTTGTTTGTGAAGTGGGAATAATAATACTGACCTACCTTACAGGAGTGTTGTGCAACTTTAGTAGAGGCCCTCCCCCCCACCAACATACTAAAAAAAACGCCAGGGACCAGTGGGAGGCCTTGGGGCTCCTAGCTTTGGCCACCAGGTATATATGTGTGTGTGTGTGTGTGTGCACTCAGGGCTCTGGACTTCAGCCACTGGGCGAGGAAGGCTCAAGTCTCCAGGCAGGGCATGGGAGCTTAGGGCTTTCACCCCATGGGGGCACCGGGGCTCAGGGCTTTAGACAGGGCGAGTGCTGGGGCTCGGGGCTTTAGCCCTGGGGGAGTGCTGGGGCTCAGGGCTCCCCGCGGCTCCACTCCCAGTTTCAACCCCGTGGGGCTCACGGCTTCAGCCCCATGGCTCTGTTCCCGGTTTCAGCCTTGCGGGGATGCCAGGATTCGGGGCCCTGTGGCGCCCTGAAACCAGCTCACAGCCACCCTAGGGGCTGTGGACTCCTGGTTAAGAACCGCGGTACTATAGGAATGCTAAGTTTAAAAAACAAAACAAAGCGTGCAGATAAAATCCCAGATGATGAAGTTGCCATTCTGCCATAAGGCACAGTTTCTGTGGACAGTGGAATGCATACGCTAGGCCTGGTGGCTCTCAACCTTTTTTCACCGAGGACCTAAACACCACCTGAAGTTTCATGTTATGACTCAAGTCCCGCATGCCTATGTCTAGTTTGGGGATAGGGTGATGCTACAGCAACTCTTCTCTTCTTGTGGCTGTTGATGTGGTCCAGTGGTTATGGCAGAACAATGGAAAGTATGATTTTTGAGTTCTGTTCCTGATTTTGCCATGTGTGAACTGAGACAACTTTCTATGTACATGTGTGTTAAATGGATTCTGTGATACTGACCTTACATGTGTGGCTTCATTAATCAGTGCTGGAAAATATCCAGAGATCTTTGGATGAAAGAAGCTGCATAAATGTGTTGTGGTGTTATTACGTAGTTCATATTTCTGTAGTGATGTCAAATTCAAGGGAATACTGGGTCAAATTCAAGTGGAATCATGCCCATGTACACCATAGCTGAATTTGGCTGGTTGTTTTTAATGATGGGTCAAAACCAAAACTCAGCATGTGAATACCTCCACACATTGATTAAAATTTGCCTCTGGATTCAAATTTTGCAGCTCAAGCCAATTTCTGTTCATCTTCTGCTATATGCAGTGGCTTCATGATGCTGTTTTTGTGGTGCATTACTGTATCTTTCCATCTGCTGAAGGGAAAAACCTTTTCAGCTAGACTAAGAATAGGAAATCAAGTTAACTATATGCAGCATTTATTCTCAGTTCCATATGTGAAGCATCCTCTATATGAAAGCTATATCCTTCAGGGGGAGGTGGATAATATGATATAACAGTTCTTTCCCAGCTCTAATGTCTGACATTATTCTTTGGTGGTAACTCTTGTAGTGTTTCCGGGACTTTTAACTCATATGGTGTCTGGCGGAGTATACCATGCATGCAAGTTACAAAGCAGCTGTAGTGTATGGGCACAACGTTCTCAAGAGTTAAAAGAAAGACAGATAGTGAAAGGAGGCATGTAAGTATCTAGACTGGGCCAGTTCCTCTCCAGTTTCTTTCTTATGACTTCATTTTGAGCATTCGTGCTGCCTCATGCACCTGGCAAGTTTCCCATATAATGTGTAGAATATTACAGGAGGGAGAATGACAATGTTGAGTAAGTTTGAACAAAGGAACCAACAAGTGGCCCGGTGTTCATTCAAATGACTTGAGACCCCAGTGTAGGTGAGAGGTGAAGTCTCCTCTTTCTTCATCTGATTCTTCCTCTTTTGCCATCCCTTCTGGTATATTGAATAATTGCTTTCTGGGTCCTTTCTTTGTTCCACATGAATCACTTAACTGGGTGTGGTAGCGGGATTCACAACTTTCCATGGGTTTGCACAGTTTGGGGGGCTGTGAGTGGAGTTCTTCCTTTGGGGTCAGTTTGGGCCTATGGGTATGTCTACACTGCAATGTAAGCCTAGGGTTAGTAGAACTCAAGTTGCAAACCCTGGGTTTGTTAACCTAGGGCTTGCACATCTACACTCATTTGTAATCCCAGGTTAGGAATTGTTGAACCCTTGGTCCCAACCTGGAGCTCCAGCATCTAGACTGCATTATGAGGCCTGAGTCCAATCACCCATATCCCAAACTTCCTAGCATCCTCCCAAACTGCTCTAGCCCATTGTTCGCGATGCAGTGTGGGAGGACTTGACTATCCACCAAACTTGATTGTCCTGAGGACAAAGAAAGTCAGCCTTTGGGATTGTGGGATACATTTTCTTAATTTTTGTTACCGGAAATGATACTAAATAGCAGAACAAGAACATGAAAGACAAGGGGAATAACTAGAAGAAATATCATTTAAGGAGCAGTTTATATTTTTGATTCCAGATATGTTCTGCTCATTACGTATCGGCTCAGTAGCGTGAACAGGAGTATCATAGAATCACAGAATCATAGAATATCCGGGTTGGAAGGGACCTCAGAGGTCATCTAGTCCAACTCCCTGCTCAAATCAGGACTGATCCCCGACTAAATCATCCCAGCCAGGGCTTTGTCAAGCCTGACCTTAAAAACTTCTAAGGAAGGAGATTCCACCACCTCCCTAGGTAATGCATTCCAGTGTTTCACCATCCTCATAGTGAAAAAGTTTTTCCTAATATCCAACCTAAATCTCCCCCACTGCAACTTGAGACCATTACTCCTTGTTCTGTCATCTGCTACCATTGAGAACAGTCTAGAGCCATCCTCTTTGGAACCCCCTTTCAGGTAGTTGAAAGCAGCTATCAAATCCCCCCTCATTCTTCTCTTCTGAAGACTAAACATCCCCAGTTCCCTCAGCCTCTCCTCATAAATCATGTGTTCCAGACCCCTAATCATTTTTGTTGCCCTCCGCTGGACTCGTTCCAATTTTTCCACATCCTTCTTGTAGTGTTCTCATCCATCTTTCTTGATGGGGCCCAAGACTGGACACAGTACTCCAGATGAGGCCTCACCAATGTCGAATAGAGGGGAATGATCATGTCCCTCTATCTGCTGGCAGTGCCCCTACTTATACATCCCAAAATGCCATTGGCCTTCTTGGCAACGAGGGCACACTGCTGACTCATATCCAGCTTCTCGTCCACTGTCACCCCTAGGTCCTTTTCCGCAGAACTGCTGCCTAGCCATTTGGTCCCTAGTCTGTAGTGGTGCATTGGGTTCTTCTGTCCTAAGTGCAGGACCCTGCACTTATCCTTGTTGAACCTCATCAGATTTCTTTTGGTCCAATCCTCCAATTTGTCTAGGTCCCTCTGTATCCTATCGCTCCCCTCCAGCATATCTACCACTCCTCCCAGTTTAGTGTCATCTGCAAACTTGCTGAGGGTGCAATCCACACCATCCTCCAGATCATTTATGAAGATATTGAACAAAACCGGCCCCAGGACCGACCCCTGGGGCACTCCACTTGATACCGGCTGCCAGCTAGACATGGAGCCATTGATCACTACCCGTTGAGCCCGACAGTCTAGCGAGCTTTCTATCCACCTTATAGTGCATTCATCCAGCCCATACTTCTTTAACTTGCTGGCAAGAATACTGTGGGAGACCGTGTCAAAAGCTTTGCTAAAGTCAAGGAACAACACGTCCGCTGCTTTCCCTTCATCCACAGAGCCAGTTATCTCGTCACAGAAGGCAATTAGATTAGTCAGGCATGACTTGCCCTTGGTGAATCCATGCTGACTGTTCCTGATCACTTTCCTCTCCTCTAAGTGCTTCAGAATTGATTCCTTGAGGACCTGCTCCATGATTTTTCCAGGGACTGAGGTGAGGCTGACTGGCCTGTAGTTCCCAGGATCCTCCTTCTTCCCATTTTTAAAGATGGGCACTACATTAGCCTTTTTCCAGTCATCTGGGACCGCCCCTGATCACCATGAGTTTTCAAAGATAATGGCCAATGGCTCTGCAATCACATCCGCCAACTCCTTTAGCACTCTTGGATGCAACGCATCCGGCCCCATGGACTTGTGCTCGTCCAGCTTTTCTAAATAGTCCCGAACCACTTCTTTCTCCACAGAGGGCTGATCACCTTCTCCCCATGCTGTGCTGCCCAGTGCAGTAGTCTGGGAGCTGACCTTGTTTGTGAAGACAGAGGCAAAAAAAGCATTGAGTACATTAGCTTTTTCCACATCCTCTGTCACGAGGTTGCCTCCCTCATTCAGTAATGGGCCCACACTTTCCTTGACTTTCTTCTTGTTGCTAACATACCTGAAGAAACCCTTCTTGTTACTCTTAACATCTCTTGCTAGCTGCAACTCCAGGTGTGATTTGGCCTTCCTGATTTCACTCCTGCAAGCCCAAGCAATATTTTTATACTCATCCCTGGTCATTTGTCCAATCTTCCACTTCTTGTAAGCTTCTTTTTTGTATTTAAGAGCAGCAAGGATTTCACTGTTAAGCCAAGCTGGTCGCCTGCCATATTTACCCTGGTCTGGTGGTCTATAGTAGACTCCCACCACGACATCACCCTTGTTGCTCATAATTCTAAACTTAATCCAGAGACTCTCAGGTTTTTTTGCAGTTTCATACTTGAGCTCTGAGCAGTCATACTGCTCCCTTACATAGAGTGCAACTCCCACACCTTTTCTGCCCTTCCTGTCCTTCCTGAACAGCTTATATCCATCCATGACAGTACTCCAGTCATGTGAAAAGAAAAGGAGTACTTGTGGCACCTTAGAGACTAACCAATTTATTTGAGCATGAGCTTTCGTGAGCTACAGCTCACTTCAGCTCACGAAAGCTCATGCTCAAATAAATTGGTTAGTCTCTAAGGTGCCACAAGTACTCCTTTTCTTTTTGGGAATACAGACTAACACGGCTGTTCCTCTGAAACCAGTCATGTGAGTTATCCCACCAAGTCTCTGTTATTCCAATCACATCATAATTCCTTGACTGTGCCAGGACTTCCAGTTCTCCCTGCTTGTTTCCCAGGCTTCGTGCATTTGTATATAGGCACTTGAGGTAACCTGCTGGTCGCCCCTCTTTCTCAGTATGAGGCAAGAGCCCTCCCCTCTCACGCGCTCCTGCTTGTGCCTCCTCCCGGTATCCCACTTCCCCACTTACCTCAGGGCTTTGGTCTCCTTCCCCCGGTGAACCTAGTTTAAAGCCCTCCTCACTAGGTTAGCCAGCCTGCTTGCGAAGATGCTCTTCCCTCTCTTCGTTAGGTGGAGCCCGTCTCTGCCTAGCACTCCTTCTTGGAACACCATCCCATGGTCAAAGAATTCAAAGCCTTCTCTCCGACACCACCTGCGTAGCCATTTGTTGACTTCCACGATTCGACGGTCTCTACCCAGGCCTTTTCCTTCCACGGGGAGGATGGATGAGAACACCACTTGCACCTCAAACTCCTTTATCCTTCTTCCCAGAGCCATGTAGCAGCAGTTCTGCAGAAAAGGACCTAGGGGTTACAGTGGACAAGAAGTTGGATAGAACTTGTTTGTATCAGTGAAGTCAACAGATAGCACTCAGACACTCAGGGTGTCTTTCTCCATTGTTCTGTGTCTTTTGTGTTGTCATTACAACTGTGCAGATTGGATGTAAACTGCTACCAAATCACCACAGCAGTGTTTTATGCCCAGTTTGCAAGATGCAAATGTCAATGCAAGATATAAAGCAGTGGAGAATCAGGTCCAGAGTGTCTTTGAGTCACATCTGCTGACTTCACCGATACAAAGTTTTGCTCCACTTTACTCTGCAGAACCAATATATCCGCAGAGGAGCGAGCAGGATTTTTTCCCCCTGCCTCATGCATCTTTAAAAAAACCCATCAGCCGCAGTACATTCTGATTGCAGGATCTGCGTTGCTGGGGATTATGTCTGAGTCAGAACACAACTGGTCTTGCAGATCCCAGGTTGAATTGCAGTGCCAGTGGTTCCTGAACTCACCTTAAGAGTTGTAAATGGAACCAGTTATACCTGAAATCATGGTGAGGAAACAGAACACCACAATGTTCTTTTGATAGAGTTACTTTCCTGAGTCTCACTACACTTTAATATGAGGGGAAAAAAATCACAAAAATGGGTTACATCCCTATCATAGTTCCTTAAGCAATTATTCAGTTTGTTCAAAGAAAAGGAGTACTTGTGGCACCTTAGAGACTAACCAATTTATTTGGGCATAAGCTTTCCTGAGCTACAGCTCAGATGAAGTGAGCTGTAGCTCACAAAAGCTTATGCTCAAATAAATTGGTTAGTCTCTAAGGTGCTACAAGTACGCCTTTTCTTTTTGTGGATACAGACTAACACGGCTGCTGTCAGTTTGTTCAATGGCTTGACAAGAGAAGCATGAAAAAATCAATTTATAGAGCAGATAATATAAGTGTGCTGTGTTTTTCAGTGAGTATCATAAAAATGTTATGATTTTTATCAGTACAATCCCGATCCATTCATTTGTTTTCAGCGGTATTGCTCAGATAAAGTCCTTCATGGCCAATAATGACATTATTCTCTAGATCACTTGTCATTTATCCATCTCTGTTCTAATCATAGTTTGGTGTGGACCTAAATTAATGATGTAATTGATGTATGATTATGATGTAATTAATTGATGCTTCAATATGCAGTGTAGCTATGCTTTTTGCTCAGCTCTAAGGCTGGAATTTTCCAAGGGACCTAAGCGGTGTGGCACTCAGCTCCCATTGACTCTCTCAGTCTAAATTGTTCTTGGTGTTTTGTTTTATTTATTTAGTAGCAGAAAGGTTGGTGCAAATGTGAGAGATTTTAAATTATTTTTCTCTAGGAACCAAAAAATCCCAAACCCACATGCGAATAAGCATTGTAAGCTGGAGAGATGTGGGGGTTTACTGCAAACCATGCCTTTCATTATACTGCACTGAATGGCCCTGGATGATGCAGCGGGTTGGCTGCTGGCTGTAATCTGGCTGGTGAAATTTGTCAGTTTATAATGGCTGTTTGGTCCTGTGGGAAAAAAGCTGATGGTCTTAGTTCAGTTCCTAGTGGCAGGGTACGAACCTTTAAAAAAACAAAAATCAAACAAACAAACAACTGGACCGGAATTGTGCCAATTGGCATTGACGAATATACTGGATGGTATTCTTGGCAGCAAGATGGATTGGGTATGTTTGTTCAGCTGCCCTTAGATGGCTAATCACACTGAGGTACATTAGGAGGGCAGCATTGGGGAAGCTAGTCTGTGGTGATGTGCCTGTTTTATGGATAAATAGATTTCATTTTCTACTGTTGTCAGTGTGGCACTTTCACCAGCATTAAAAAGTTGGGGGGGGAGAGGGGGGGAGAGGAAGCACTCTGAATTCTGTGAGATCCGTATTATATGCTGCTGTTAAATGGCAGTTCCATGGCAACCAGCTTGTTTCAGGTCATCTGAGCTTTAAATATGTAGGTGTTAGTTGGTCTTATTCTTTGTTTGTTCTCTTCTGTTCTCCCCATGCACTTGGCTAGCGTGATGTAAAATTCGCTCTATGCCACCACCTTCTAAAATGTAAGGTGTTTGAACCTTGTGTTCGTCTTCACGTATGTCCCACACGTGGAACGCTGAAAGGCCAGGGCTTAATTTGTGCCAGGTCTGAGCCCCAGCACCTCTAGGTTTGGCCGTCCATAGCCCCTGCATCTCTGGGCTTGCCGCACCAGTTATGAAAGCAAATCATTGCTTGAGCCCTGGCACTTCTCTTCTTGAGCCCCAGCTCCTCTTTCATTACAAATTGTTGGAAGTCTGAAAGGACAGGAAACAGGAAGGAGGGGGGAGGAGTTGAGAGGCTGGGAGAGAGCTAAGCTACAGAGGGTGCGGCAGCAGCTTGGTAAAGAGGTTTCCACTTTGAAAATAAAGTCCTGTTGAAGCTTGTTAGTACCTTGCCTGGGTGATGCAACATTTTGGCGACGAGGATGGATCTTCTGCCTCTGAACCCACTTGCACCCTTTCTGCAAATCCCAGGTGAGCCTCCAATTGCTTTTACTACCTGGATCCATATGTTTGAGACTTATCTGCTTGCAATCAGTGCTACAGAGATTTCTGAAGTAAGAAAGCGTGCTCTGCTAACTGCCTTGGAGCAGAAGGGCAGAGTATATTTTACACTTTTCCCCTTGCAGATGATAAATATGAGACTGCACTCACTGCATTAAAGAATTTTTTTGTGCCAAAAGTGAATGTAATAGCTAATCGCTACAGATTTCGCCACCGTGAGCAGAAACCAGGGGAAACTATAATGCAGTATATTGCTTCCCTGAGGAGTCTGATTGTAACTTGTGACTGGAAATATGGCAGATGAGATGATTAGGGACCAGCTCATTGAGAAAACAACCATGCTTTATGTAAGAGAACGCTTACTTCTGGAACCACAATTTACACTAGAAAAAGCAATAACCATTGCTACTCAGATTGAGTCAGCTACACCTGAAGCCAAAATAATGAGCATGGATACAGGAGGCACAGTCCAGGCTGTGACTCCTTTGCGGAAAAGTTCACTAACACTGCAGACACACAATTGCAAGAGGAAAACTAATGAAAAACCACCGAAGCAGCAAATTCAAAATACAGTAAAAGCATGTTTTCGCTGTGGATCCGCACAACACCTTGCAAGCTACACAGGATGTCTGGCAAAAGTAGCTCAGTGCAATCATTGCAAAAAGATTGGGCATTTTGCTAAAGTATGTTGCAGTAGCCAGTTCAATCAACAGTTGCATGCAGTTACAATACCAGATGTTACTGTGCTGAGGGGGGACAAAATCACTACTGCACATATTCCAGAACATATAAATTGCACTGTAAACATTTCCGCCATACCCTCAGGCAAACCACACTCTATTCAGCTAATGTTGGACACTGGCTCAGCAGTTTCTATACTACCTGATTCTATCTATCTGCATTACTTTAAAGATGTGCCTTTTACTGAACCCAAACTTCACTTGGTGTGCTATTTGAAAAACCATATTCCAGTAGATGGCTTCCTGCCAGTAATAGTTACTTTTGGTGATCGCTGTGTAGCTGCAGAGTTCTACATTGTCCACAAAGGCACTCCTATCCTTGGCAGAGATTTATTGGCTGCTTTAAATCGCAGTGTAGTTAATGAACTAGTTGATCTTCCTCAGCAAAGCACTCTTGCGGTACACACACCAGTTTCAGCTGGGACCCAACAGTAGGTTGAGGAGAAACTCGGCTGTGCTTATGGGTTTCTTCATAAAGTTAAAATGCGGAATAATCTGATGCCTGTACGACAGAAGTTACGGCGCTTACCATTTTCAGTCAGGGAAGCTGTTTCAGAGGAACTTAGAAAACTTGTTTAAAAGGACATTATTGAAGAGATTGACTCCTCGGAATGGGTTTCACCTATAGTAGTGACGCAGAAGAAGGGTGGAGGCATTCGCCTTTGTGTGGACTTAATGGAGCCAAATAAAGCTATTGTGATTGACAGCCATCCTCTTCCTCACATAGAAGAAGTATTTGCAGAACTCCATGGAGCAAAGATGTTTTCTACTCTTGATTTGCAGAGCGCATATCACCAGGTTATGTTGCATGCAGATAGCAGAGACCTCACAGCATTCATTACACATGAGGGACTATTTCATTTTAAACATGTTCCATACAGTCTCACATCTGCCCCAAGTGCCTTTCAAAAAATTTATGTCATTGATTCTGAAGAATCAACATGGAGTTCAGTGCTATCTGGATGATATTATTGTGTTTGGAAATACTTCTGAGGAGCATGACAATAACCTGCAGTCTGTACTAAACTGCATCAGCACCGCAGGCGTCCAGCTCAATAGGTCCAAATGCAAATTTAGAGAAACTGAACTCTCCTTTCTGGGGCATACAGTTTCACAGGCTGGACTGAAACCTGATCCAGATCATATCCTGGCAATTTCAAATGCTCCTCCTCCAACAGATTTGCAAACCTTACGTTCCTTCTTGGGTCTTACCTCCTGGTATGCAAAATTCATTCCCAATTATGCTTCTGTCATTGAACTGTTACGGGAATTACTACAGAGAAGTTCAACCTTAGTGTGGACAACGGATGCACAAGCTAGTTTCGAAATGGTGAAAGACTTGATTGTACATAGGCCAGTACTTGCACTATTCACTCCTGCATTGCCCACAATTATAACTACTGATTCTTGTGATTATGGCCTTGGGGCTGTTCTCACACAACTGCATGAGGACAACACAGAGAGGACTGTTGCATTTGCTTCAAGGACACTAAGTAATGCTGAGAGAAAATATTCTACAGTCGAAAAAGAAGCACTTGCTTGTGTCTGGGCTACTGAAAAATGGAGAACTTACCTGTGGGGCCATATGTTCAAGTTGCGCACAGACCACAGTCCTTGGACAATGTTGCTCACCACGAAAGGACTGGGAAGAGCAGGATACCGTATTGCTCGATGGTCTGCAAGACTACTCTCTTTCAGTTATGAACTGAAATATAAGCTTGGAAACCAAAATGTGGTCGCTGATTGCCTTTCTCGCCTGCCTTTGCCTTCACCACATGGTCCACTGGAGGATAAGGATGTAGTGGTTGCACTTATTACAAGCACTCTCACTGCAGTTACAAGAGAACAATTTCAAGCTGCTCATTCAGCGTGTCCAATTCAACAAAAAAAACGGGACTTTCTGACAAAGAGATGGCCCAGTCACCCTAAAAACCTTGACCCAGTTTTGCTGCCTTATTTTAGAGTTCGGGATGAACTTTCTTTGTTTGATGTCTGTGTGCTACGAGGTACACACTGGCTCCTTGTGCCAGAAGAATTACAGTTAAAACTCATACACCAGGCACACAATACTCATCAAGGAATTGTCCGAACCAAACAACGACTACGGGATCTGTATTGGTGACCAGGGATGGACTCTCAAACTGAAGCACTCATAAAATCCTGTGTCACTTGCCAAATGCATGATAAGACAGCAGTGACATGTACCCCTCCATTACAGCCTGTTCCTCTTCCTGAATCTGCATGGGAAAAAGTGGCGATTGACATTGTAGGACCCGTTGATACTGCTCCAGTTGACTGCCGTTATGCCATCACTTTAATAGACTATTTCAGTAAATGGCCTGAGGTAGCGTTTACATTGCAAATCTCTTCTGCTACAGTAATTAAGTTCCTCTCTTCAGTTTTTAGCAGGGAAGGTAACCCCAAAGAACTGGTTTCAGATAATGGTAGTCAATTTACTTTCCTGGAGTTTGAAACTTTTCTAGCAGAGAGGAACATTTTACACAGAAGGTCATCCCTATATTACCCTCAAGCCAGTGGGGAAATGGAATGGTTTAACAGAAGTTTGAGAGAGAGTTTGCAAATGGCTAAACTGGAAGGGCAATTGTGGATACCCTTCACTACTGATTCCTTGCAAGCATACTGGGCTACACGACATGCCACAATGCAAAGATCACCGGGAGAGTTACTGCATGGGGAACAGATGAATACTAAACTGAACATTGCTGGATTGTTAAAGGCACGACCTGATGCCCCAAACGAGGATGATGTGAGAAAAACCGTTGAACAGAACCAAGCAAAGTCTAAGGCTTTCAGAGACAAGCGGCTGGGTGCTAAGGAACCAAAGTTTGAGTGTGGTTCCTTCGTTAGAATATGAAAACCTGGAATTTTACGCAAAGGGAACCATAAATTCACAGCTCCTCTTAAAATCATCGAGAAGAAGGGACCTTACACCTATTGACTTTCTGATGGGTGGGTATGGAATGCTTCTTATCTTGCACCTGCCTATGCACCAAGAGGAGATTATGCCAACACCCAGTCTGCATTGGATGACTTCACTGTAGTACCAACACAACAAGACATTACACTGGAACCGGGGGTTGAGAGACGGCCTGTCAGACCCAGACAACCACCTGTCTGGACTAGAGACTGTTATGTAGTATACACAGTGTTTTCACTGTAATATTTCTGCCAACAGAATAGTGTCTTGTTTCATATTTGTTCCTGTGGTTAGAACAATAACGTTTATTTTAATTGGGAGAGTTTCTTAAGAGAGGAGGGAATGTAGTGTTTAGATGTTGCTTGTAATTATTAGAATTGGGAGCACTGACTGTTGGGAGTCTAAAGGACAGGAAACAGGAAGGAGGGGGGAGGAGTTGAGAGGCTGGGAGAAAGCTACAGAGGGTACAGCAGCAGCTTGGTAAAGAGGTTTCCACTTTGAAAATAAAGTCCTGTTGAAGCTTGTTAGTACCTTGCCTGGGTGATACAACACAAATGAAGCACTGCCTAAGGTGTATCTGAGTAGGGCTTTCTTCTGCTCACCTTAGAAAGGATGTGGGAGTTCTCTTTGAATCCTTTTGCCTCTTACATAGTCTATAAGGAGACATCAGTATACTTGCCTACACATTTTAGTAGGCACCTAACTTTGTTGTATATCATGGGTTCTCAAACTGGCAGTCACAGGCAAATTTCACCGAGTCATGACCACCTTTTCTTTCTTTATGGCTAGACAGGAAGGTTCCCAATTTTTTTTTCTGTTGTAACTTGGAGTTTTGGCATGGGAAAGGTTGAGAGCCACTGATCTAGGTTATATGGCTCTCAACACCTATATATGAGACTTGTCACTATAGTTTGTGAATTTCTTTGACCAGGGCCATATAAGTGCCTAGAGAGAGAGAAGGCAAGCATAGTGGCATAGTGAACCATGTAGTCAGTTATAATGAGGGATCTGGCTTAGCCACATATACTCCTGCAGCAAGTCCTTTCTTAGCTGCACGCCTAATAAACTTAGCAAAAACATTTGCTATACATACTTAATATGCTAATTTCTAAGGCTCCTAACTCAGTCAAATGAAAACTAGTACAATCAAAGGCATATCTTGTCAGTGAGGACTACATCAATGATACATTTCAAATTTCAACTTCTAGCCATCTAGGCTGTAGAGCTGTTTAGAAAAATGGTCATGAGGTTTTTTTGTACTATTGGAAAAGTATATATTTTGTCACTCTCCTTATAGGAGATGTTTTGTTTTGTTTGTTTGGTTTGCTCAAACTTTCAAAATATATTCAGCTGCAGGCAGAGGCCAGGAATGGAAATCTTCATCACAAAAGGTGAAAGTTCTGATTTGAGTGAAAAGAGGACGTTAGAATGGAAACCA
Organism: Caretta caretta; assembly: GCF_965140235.1. Classification (NCBI taxonomy): domain Eukaryota; kingdom Metazoa; phylum Chordata; order Testudines; family Cheloniidae; genus Caretta; species Caretta caretta. Next base: position 340,245,057 of record NC_134206.1, on the reverse strand, counting down.
ATATATAACATTAACTGTAGGTTAACAGTTACTCCCCATTTGTGACTAACCTAGCCAGTGCAAACTTCTCCTGGTAAAGTACAAGAAATAAAGTGCACTCCAGAGAATGCAATTATATGCCATCTGCCATGTAGGCATTTGCAAGCAGTAACTATGGCGAGGCAGTTGGTTATTCCAGGTCAAAGACAGTTCTAATTCCCCCCACAATAACTGTTTTGTCACTCTTGGAAGGTAGCCTGGGGATTATTTAGTTCGCCTAAAATACCCTATTTTTGGCCCTTTCCTCTGCTCTGTTAGCAGTAAGTCACAGTGGTGGAAGAACGGGGAAGAGTGGGAAATAGTTACTCTTTCCTGCAAGGTAGTATGAGGAGAAATCACTGCAACCCCCCGAGTCTGACTATGACCCTGAAATCTTGGGCCCTCATATGTCTACCAGAGTTCTGCATGACAATGCCTTGCATGTTCTGGTCCTTCAGTGTCAGCTTAACATCCTGCTTTATTTTGACTGTTGAACTGGGGTACATACTGCATTTCTTTATCTATTGTTGCATTGTTGCTGTCCTCCTGGACTTTATGTTTTGGTTTTCTGGCTAATAGTTTTTTTATTAATGGCTTCATTAAGAAACAGATGTACAGGTCTCCTCTTTGTTTTTGTAACTGCACTCTTGACATACTGTATATGCCCTTGATTGATTTTATTCAGTGTAATACCATCTTCTGGCATCTGTTTATGTTGTCACTATTGCTGAATACTTATATTTAACTTGTGTTGTAAGGACTAAGGTCTCTGCCAATGCTTACTCCAATGTAATCTCACTGACTTCACTGCATTTTCAATGATGTCAATGACAGCAGAATTGGGCCTTAAGAGCAAATTTTATATAACACACACACACATTAATCTCGGGTATAACTCTATTGATTTAAATGGGCGTACTTCAGGGATAAATTTGTCCCAGCGTGTGCGTTGGTCTCTCCAATTTTGCTGATAGTTTTGTGTCTGTAAATGTGTCAGAGCTAAAATATTCCCCCCAGTTTGGAGGAGAAGAGCTCCTTGAAATTATAATTGGATGCTGTCAGTCACAAAATGACACACATTAAACTTTTATACCTGCCTGATCTCCTGAAGCAAAACTTTGTTCAAGGAACAATCAAAATTTTAGTAATCCTTAAACAGACGGATGGGCTTTTCGTCAGCTTTGCCCTTCAGCACAGCATTGTGTATTCCCATATGGAGCTTCTGGTGGCAAAAATAGTGCTGGGCAGGCACTGGATGAAAAATCCACAGAGGGCTGGACTAGGAAAATGCATGCAGAGTCTCACACAGAGCCCGCAATGAAGTCTTCCTTTTTGCGCAGGGCAACGTGGCTGACTTGTTAAGATGCTGTCATGTCAAGTTTAGCTTTGTGTCCCCAGCTTAGTCCTTTTTATAAGCTGGAGTCTGCACTGTCTGTAGGTTTCATCACAGCTGCCATGTTCATGCCCTGGCTGTGAAAAGAAGTAGAAGATTTCATTTCCCATCAGTATCTGTCTCTGCTGTATGACAAGTGCAAGCAGATGTCAAAATGACTTAGAGTGGGATTTTCAGCAGTAACTTAGCTCTGCTCCCAGTGAAGTCTGTAGACTGTAGGAATTTTACTATTGACTCCAGAGGGAGCAGAATTAGGCCAATGCTGAGAACTTTTGAAAGTCTCACTCTTAAGGCACCAGGACCCAGATCATGCAGGGCAATAAGCTTTCCCGTTCAAGTCAATGGGATGTGGGGTTGTTCAGCCCCTTATAGGACTGGGTCACAGGTTTTAAATACCTAGACTCCCTGGGACTTTGAATCCCAGCTGGGCTGGTTTAACCTTTCATCCCTCCAAGGAGGTTAGATTCAGTTCCATGAAGTTTACTATGGATGGAGTCAGATGAGAACTTAAAAGCTGAGTGGTGTCTGCTGCTCTGCATGCATATTAAAGCTCCCAGTAAGCTGTGTGTAAGGGAATGTGTTTCCCTCAGTGTCCTTCACCAAAAGGTCTCCTCTCCCCTGAGTGCTGGCTGCTGCTGTCTACAAATATATATATATATATATAATTAGTTTTTTTTATCTGCCTTCTGGTTTTTGAGCCTTTAAGGGTCACATTTTCCAGGCTTTTCTCTACAACCACAGTGACTAGAAACTTATTTTCCCTTCTGAAAAATGAAAATCTGAGGTTTTCTTAGAATTGCATGACATGGGAGCTGGAGAAAAACACCAGATATGAAACTGGTGACTAAATCAAAAGTGCAGCCAGTACTGTCTATCCCAGAGAGTGTTGCATTTCATTAGTGCTGGAAAATTGATAGGGTGCCATCCTAAATTCCATGTGTATGGAAAATTGCTACAGAGGTCAATGAGTTTTGGGTGCAGAAATCTTGCAGGCTGGGATCATTGAGATGAAATGGGCTCTCTGAGAGGTGGTGTTGCCTAGTGGATAGTGCACTAGGCTGGAGTTCAGATACCAGGCTTCTGTTCTGAGCGCTGCCACTGGCCTGCTGCGTGACCTTTGGCAAGACACTGCATTTATCTTAGTTTCCTCATCGGTGTAATGGGGATAATTATACTGATCTCCTTTGTAAGGTGTCTTGGGAGCTACAGATGACAAATGCTATATAAGAGGTAGCTTAATGTAAATGATTATCAAAGTCTTCACCTTCATACTAAGATATATTCTAGTGTGTTAGGACTCGGTCTTAATGAAGCATGAGCATCTTGTGAGTGTGCTTGTATGTGAGACACTCAGTGTTGCTAAGGCCCTGTTTTGCTCCCATGGACAACAATGAGCCTTTTGCCATTGACTCCAGGGAGAACAGGATTGGTCTCCAGAGGACCAATTAGAAATTGGGCAAATAAGCCAAATCAAATGAAATATTTCATTTTTTCTGACACTGTTGAATAACTCATCTCAGTGTGGGTGGGGAATCCAGACAGGGCAGTTCTAGAGGGTTTTGTTATATTTGTATCCAGCCCACTGGTGGTTTTACAACAATGTTTGCTTTAGATGTATGACGTTACCAGGAAATGCTAAAGAGATTGTAACCCAGATAATGTCGGATGCATTCAGTGGAATTCACTGAGTGCATCCGATGAAGTGAGCTGTAGCTCACGAAAGCTTATGCTCAAATAAATTTGTTAGTCTCTAAGGTGCCACAAGTACTCCTTTTCTTTTTGCAGATACAGACTAACACGGCTGCTACTTTGAAACCAGATAATGTCGTTATGGGGTTTTCCCTTCCTCTGTTAGCTGAGTTGTAGGTGGGTATGGCTTGGGAGAAGCTGGGAGGGGATGCAAAGTGAAAGTTTGGGGATGGCTGTAGGATTGCAATGGGAGACAGGAGGTGCTACGCGTGGGCTACAGTTGCATTAAAGAATTTTTTGATACTAAGACAGTGTGGTCTCTCTGCATTCATTTGGGAACCCCTACTGTTATGCTATCACCCATTACTTAATTTTAATGCTTGCTTAAATTTGTTAGTCTCTAAGGTGCCACAAGTACTCCTTTTCTTTTTGCGGATACAGTCTAACACGGCTGCTACTCTGAAACCTTAATTTTTTTCGTGCCTCTTGACAGTTACTCACTTATTAAAGGCACTGTAGTAAGAGATCATGGTGAGCCTAGTTCCCGTTTACCCATTGTTGTTCTAAAATGTCTTTTGTAAGTGGAAAACATTTTTATTTTTTCTTTGGCTCTGGAGAAAGGGAAAGTTTGCAGCTTAAATTGTGGAAAGATTTTTCATTAAAGCTGCATGATTTACATCTGCCGGGGAGGTCTGCTGCATTAGAGTGTTCAGCATCCATCAGAAAATCTCCAAGCCCTAAACAGTTTTATTATGCAAAGTTATATACTCGGAAGGTAAAGCACTTTATCTCTTTCTTTTTTGAAGTACAGTGCTGGCTGATGGATGGCCTGTTGAATTTCTCATAAACTCATAGAAAAAGCAAATGACATTGAGCCTCATTCTGCAAAATCCGGAGCATCTTCTGCAAGATACAGGGAGCCCTGAAATTCCATTTTTCTCCTTGGGAATTGAGGGTGCTCTTCAGACTGAATGAGGGGGCTCAAACAGGCCTGAGACCTCAAGAAAACAACCTTCTTCAGGATAGCACATAAGCATGTGCTTGCAGCTAAGCATGTGCTTAAGTGCTGTCCTGAACAGAGATGGATTTAAACGCTTTGAAGTGTTTCAGAATTGAGGCTCTAGTGTCGAGCTGTATAAGTTATTATTTTAATAGTATAAAATAGTGTACTCTTGCTCACCCTTGTTCAGGGGCTTTTTACCCAATAGCTTAACCTACTGGGATTTTTCAGAGATTTCAGTGAGCCCCTTTGGACTGAAAACATGAAGCGGAGAAAGTTGCAGTGAGCCCAAGCCCAAATGTCTACCCTGCAATTTTGTAGCCACGCAGCCTGAGCCCTGCCAGCCCAAGTCAGCTGACAAAGGCCAGCTGTGGGTGTTTTGTTGCAGTGTAGACATACTGTTAGGGTCCCAATTTCAGCAAAGCTTTTAAGTGTAAATGTCAGTCCTTTCCCGTTCAGCACTTAAGCACATGACAGACTCTAAGCATGAGGTTAAGCCCCGTTGGAGGGGTGAAGTCAATGGGTAGGTCTATGCAGCCTGTGGACGTGAGCTTCCCAGCTCAGGTCAACAGACCTGGCCTAGTGGGGCTTGCAGTAGCACTCTCAAAACACCTGTGTAGACAGCACTTTGATGTTGCGGCTTGGACTCTGAAGCCCACCCCTTTCCCTAGGCTTCAGAGCCCAAACTCCCGCTCAAGCCACAACTTCAAAGCACTGTCTACGCCGCTATCTTTAGAGCACTAGCGTAAGCCCTGCTAGCTCAAACCATGAGGCTTGCTTCTGTGGACTGTGTAGACATGCCCAATGAGACTTAGTGCTTACATGTCGGGGTCTGGAGGCGTCACTAGGATCTCTGAAGAGCTGTAGCTTTTCTGGGATGAGGGCTGAAGCAAAAAAGAACCTACGGCTACCGACTCGGCCCTGAACAAAAACAATTTCTTGTGCCTAGTTTGAGTCTATTTCTTGTGTGGGCTGCATAATTTTTGTGGGTGGACCACCCGTATAGTGGTAGAGGCAACTGAAGACTGCTGTTAACATTAAAGATCTACTGTGAGGGACTGAAAAGCCTGTGAAACCCTGCAGGAAATCAAAGGAAATATGCATTATTTACAGAGCTTTGTTTCCTGCTCTGAAGGACCTGCAACGTTCACAGAAAGCACTGCCCTTTTCAGATGAATCCTTAAATAACTTCTAAAAAAATAAAGTAAAATAACCAGATTCCCCCAGCCAAAATCCCATTTAAGGCCACCACTCGTCTCAAGCTGCAGGAGGACCAGCACTGGAGGGACTCTGTACCCACAAGGAAGCCTATTGAAATCGCATCAAGTACAGTGCCAGAATTCTGACAGAAAACCAGAAATGGCTGAATGCCTGAGAGATATGGAAATGGGACCCCTACATTGCTGATTTGAATCCAGTCCATTGTGTTAGTGACTGGAAGTCACTGCCACTTGGTGGCTGGGTTGTGACTTACAGATTGTACATCCATTTAGTTGGTGGTGTTAGACCAGTTCCTAGCAGACTAGTGCCCACAATGCAAAAACTGCCATCCTAGCTGGAACAAATTGGCCCTTTTGTTCACAGACTTACCAGAGAGGCCAAGTTGCGGGTGCTCTCCACTTCTGAAATCAGGCCACAGGTGAGTCAAGTTGGACAACCAAAACCAGGGGCCATTTTTGAAGACTATGTGCGTGACTTGCCCATAGTCACTTAGGAAACCTGTGACAGAACTGGGCTTAGATTCCAGGTCTCCGGACTCTTAGACCCGTACTCTAATCACTAGTCCAGAATTAGGTCAGTGGAAGGTTTGGTTGTGCAGAACTAGATCCTGCCTATGTGTAATGCCAATGCCCCATTGGTGGGTTGTAGGCAGTGGGGATCAAACCTGGAACCTTTTGAGCTTAAGGCATGAGCATCTACTGCCTAAGCTAAAAGATGTAGCTCTCTTAGACAAGGCAAAAGCAAGGTAATCAATCTCTAGCTCGCCTAGCCACCACTAGAGGAGGACAAAGTGACACACTGAGCAAGCAGGGGTTCCATACGTAATACTGCTGATGGTCCTGGAGGCAGGATATGATGGATATAGCAACGTGCCTTCCCCTGGTTGGGTCTAATGCAGTTACTTTACATTAGTGTGTAAGATGTTGTTGCTTTGAAGGCTTACTTATAATGCAGTTGAAGGGTTACTATAGTTTGGCAGTCAGTGGAAATTCCCAGCCACATACTTCGGTGGAGAAAAGGCAAAAAGAATAATAAAAAAGGAGCCAACTTGTAAAATCTCCCATTGCTGGCAGAAGGCAACATGCCCTCAGCTGGGATGGCCTTCGTTCCCTTAACTTTCTTGCTTATTTTTTACCAGCTTTCGAAATGTCTCTGGAAATTTAAGCTAATCTTTCTCATTCCACTGAGGGAGGCAGCCCTTTTATTCCTTGCACAGATTCAGATTCATACAGATTCATTCAGATTCATACAGATTCATTCAGATTCATACATAAGACTTGGCTCTTAGGCTGATGGTTTTCAAAAAAGCCTTTAAAAAGAAAAATAAAAAAACCCCAAACTACCCTTCCCTACCATTTGAGCTGGCCTTCTGAAGGAAGCCTCCTTTATAGACATTCACACTGAATTTTGTTATGCAGAGAGGAGCATCTGTTGTTGAACACAGACAACAGAAATTAAACATTAACTCTCCCTTTGATTGAAAATAGCCATCATCCTTTTGAATACCTCTTAGTTTTTTAATGTGAGTTCTCCATATCAGCTTTGAAAGCCCATGCCTACCCTTTATCTGAGTTGGCATTTACACTGAAAGGTGATTCGGACCCTGCAGTGTCACATCAATGCAGACAATCTGCTGAAAATTATTTCTGGATCATTATGTAGAAGAGCAGGAATTTTTACAAATGGTTTAGTGGTTGATACCTTATGCTCATTTTGTAGCCTCCCTTGGTAAAATTGATGGAAGGAGGCTGCAGGAAAGTCAGCCAGGAGATCCTGGTGGAGTTCAGGTCAGTGCTCCCTTCAACAGGTGGGGCATTGGGTGGTGGCAGAGAAAGCTCTATAGAATCTAGGGATCTACAGGAAAAGGAGGGTGCAGCTCCATGGATGGGTCTACCCCTCTGTGCTGTCCCCTGAGACATGCCCTCCGGTGGTTAACACCTCATGTATCTTCAGCAAAGAGCACGCGTTAATGCTGGTGGACAGCAAACTGTCCCCTTGGCTTTGCGGTCTGTGTTTCTATTGGGTTGGAGGGAATGGTGCATGCCACATAAAGAGGCCTTTCCCCACTCCCGCTAAGGCATGCCATGAACCCCGTGGAAGGACTTGTGGGCGGGGGCAGGTTGCAAAGCCCTTTCATGCCCCTTGCCCAGTTCCTCTTGGCTTCAGCTCCCTGGATAAATGGTCCCCAAGTCTAAATATATTTCATAATGTAGAATCTTAATCTTACAGTACCCTCCTGGGATGGTGTAACTCTAATTCCAGAGTTCAGCACTGCTGCAAGAGCCCTTTGGTGGGGTAGAACTATTAAAGCCTTTTCTGAAACCTACTATTAAAGTCCTTTACGGGTGACAAATTGGAGGGGTGGGCTGCTAGAGAGACTGACCAATCTTGCAGGCAGGAAGGGGTTCTCAGCTTTAATATTTCAGCTCCTGATTTTGTGTCTGTTGAAGCTGGTGGAGCTTTGGCCACTGATCTCAATGGAAGCAAGATCATACCCATAGGTATCTGCTGCGCTCCTCAATGAACATTGTTTTAATGTCTGTCAGTATATGTCCATGTCATCTCCTCTCCAGCCTCACCATTTCAAGTTGTCCAGCAACAGTGGCTCACAAGCCAGAAATTCTCTAGCAATTGGTGGTGTTGACTCAACAGCACAAGTCATTTAAATACCCTCCCTAGTATTTCCCCCTCTTCCAGGAAGCAGCTCTCTGAAGGGCACTCTTGACTGGTTTCATGAGAGCCAGAAACATGCTGTTTTTAAAGATTCTGATTTTGTTTTAACCTGATTGGGGGATGAATTATGGTTCTAGGGAGAAGGATGCTTTGTGCAGCAGCCCTGGGTCTGGTGAGCAGCTGTGCCTGCAGGATCTTAAGACAATTTAGCTCCGATGCATAGCACAGTCAGATCTGGTTCATCTGAATCCTGATTTGTAAGGTTGGTTTTAATTAATTTTTTTAAAAAGCAGATTAAATTGATTAGTTTGGAAAATTAATTTTTCTCCCCATTGAAGTGTTTTCCAGCATCTGGCTAGAGACAGAGACGTTATATGGAATATATTTATTTTTTATTTTAAACCTCATTTAATGACTTCTGAAAACTTCCCTGGTTTGAAAATAAAATAAGTGGTGGTCTTCTCCCCAGACCCTCGGACCCCCCATATTTATCTGTATCTCAAGTATAATTGAATACTATTGCAAAATAGCATGGATAATTTCAAGTTTATCCTGAAAATGTGAAGCAATAATAGAAACAAAAAAAGCAGTTTGAAGGGGAATCAGTATGGACCAGTGGATGAGGGGCCAGGACTGCAAGTCAGGACACTTAAAATCTCTTCATGACTTTGTCAGGTACTCATTGTGTGGCCTTAGGCCTCATAACCTCTCTATGGCTCAGTTTCTCCCTCTAAAGTGGGGATAAGGAATAGGATGCTCACTCTTTAAAAGTGCTTTGAGATCTGTTTGAAAAGTGCTATGCAAGTGCTAAGCATTATTATTTATTTATTATTCATTAAAATGAGGGTGTCAGGGTTCTTTCCCACTCTGAACTCTGGGGTACAGATTTGGGGACCCGCATGAAAGACCCCCTAAGCTTATTTTTACCAGCTTAGGTTAAAACTTCCCCAAGGCACAGATTCCTTTCTTGCCTTGGGATTGCTGTCACCACCAAGTGATTTAACAAACAATCAGGGAAGGACCACTTGGAGTCCTATTCCCCCAAAATATTCCCCCAAGCCTACACCCCCTTTCCTGGGGAAGGCTTGAGCATATATCCTCACCAATTGGTTACAAAAAGATCAAAGACCCAAACCCCTGGGTCTTGGAACAATGGAAAATCAGTCAGGTTCTTAAAAAGAAGGATTTTATTTAAAGAGAAAAAGGTAAAAGAATTACCTATGTAAACTTGGGCTGGTAGTTAACCTTATAGATATCAGAAAATTCAAAGAGCACAGAGGAACCTCCTCTAGCCTTAGTTTCAAAGTTACAACAAAACAGGGATAAACCTCCCTCTAGCAAAGGGAAAATTCACAAGTTGAGAAAACAAAGATAAACTAATACACCTTGCCTGGCTGTACTTACAATTTCTGTAGTATGGGAGACTGGTTCAGAATGGTTTGGAGGACATGGATTGATGTCCGGTCCCTCTTAGTCCCAAGAGCGAACAGCCACAGAAACAAAGAACCCAAAACAAAACCTCTCCCCCCCACCAGATTTGAAAGTATCTTTTGTCCCCATTAAAAAGAAAAGGAGTACTTGTGGCACCTTAGAGACTAACCAATTTATTTGAGCATATGCTCAAATATATTGGTTAGTCTCTAAGGTGCCACAAGTACTCCTTTTCTTTTTGCGAATACAGACTAACACGGCTGTTACTCTGAAATTTGTCCCCATTGGTTCCTTTGGTCAGGTGCCAACCAGGTTACTTGAGCTTCTTAACACCTTACAGGTAAGGAGGAATTTAGGCTATCCCTATGGTTATGACCGAGGGACATGACAAAACAGCTGCTCAGTCCTTTATATGATGATTTGCTCACACTTTATGTTTAGGTTCCATTTTTAAATAGTTTGTAAGGGGTTAATAAATGATTTGTAGATGTTTTAATAGATGGTTAATTAGTTGTTATAGTTTGTTACATGCAACAGATTGCTTATAACTGTCTATGATCCTTTCTACTAATGTGCTTATAGTCATCTATGACACATTGCTCATGTCTGTCACATGCATACATCTATTAATAGTTTATTAACCTTTTACTAAACTATGAATGAATAGAACTTTTGAATAAAGTGTGACTGATCATTCTTTCAGCACTAGACCGTTATTGTCTTTTCATTGAAGAAATCAGAGTCCGACCTTCATGCAAATCGACAACTAATTGATATACTGATCTTTCCCAGTCCTACTTTTGTAAGGCTTGATCCTGCATTTCTGACTCATGCCCCCCTCAGCACCCTTTCATCTTGATGGGAGTTTGGGGTGCAAAAGCAATGGAGGATTGGGCCTATGACCTGTTTCCGTTACTCTTTCCATTCTCCATCAAATAAGGAATGATGACTAGTCAGTTCTGGCACCTAATTTTTTCCTCCTGAATGTTTAATGAGAGTTTTTGCAGGAATAAGATGTGCAGGATCAAGCTCTTTATTTGTAAGAGTGTAAAAGTCTTTTACTCCAATTTGCTATATCAACACACATTTATAAGAGGAATAACCTTTGATTCCAAGAAACCCCTAAGTATATAATTCCCATAGTTAGCCATATGATTTGCCATTTTAGCAACAGTGTATGTGAGTAGGCAGTTATTCTTTGCTAATACTGGTAGGCAGTAATGCTTTACTAGCCCCCCTTTTCTTCTTTGCCATAATAAGCTGAATACTTAGAATAAGTGGTCCTAGTATTTACTGGGTATTTATTTAAGTGGATTCCATATTGACATAGAGAGGGGTGACCAGACATACAGGGACAAATTCAGCCACTTGTCTGGAGCCAGCTGTGTTACCTAGGGGATGAATTTGAACGAAGATATAAGATAGAACCTAGCATAGAGCAGAGCAGTTTATCTTGCAGCTCTGATAGCTGTCAAGTTATACCATTTAACACCTATTGAGACATGTTTCACTTTCCTTTGCAAGCTCCCCAGTTACATTTGAGAGATGGGAAGATGAAGTGCGATAACCAGGGAACGTGAGCATTCCTGGTTTGCTGTCACACTGGTCAAAGGAGCCTTCAAGCTCCCTTTGACTGCACGTCCTCTGCCTGGATTCTGAGGGCTGGGCTATGCTCAATCTTATGCGAGTACAGATGTGCTCTGAAGAGCTGCCACTCACTGTCCTATAATGGAGTGGAAATCTAAAATTGGTTAGTCTCTAAGGTGCCACAAGTACTCCTTTTCTTTTCACTGTCCTATAGTGTTTTATTCAGTCTGTCCGTCCCTACGCTAATGCATCCGTCACCATCATGCATAGTCGTACTTTACAATTGCCATGCTCCCTGTATGGTAAGATCTTCATACAAAGATTAAGCTCCCCTCTCAGTAACTAAAATTAACTTGGCTATTAGATATCCTTCCTCCTTGTGTGATGGTCAGAATCAACTTTGAGACTCGTAGGAGTTGGCGATGCAAGCGTGGGAGTAAGAGCAAGTGCTTCACAATGGCAAAGGAAGTACTGACTTTCTACTCTATCAACACACTCAGTATCCACCTGTCAATAGTGTGATATTGCACTCCATATGATGTTATGAAAATATGCTAATGAGTGTGAATATAATGTAACTGGTATATTCTTCATGCAAAAGGTCTCTTGTAAGGTATTACAAAGCTTATAATCTACTGAATGTGTTCATCCTAATTCTATAAATGTATCACTCTTGTATCTGAAACTAGAAATATGAAATATAAATCTGAGGTCCTATATTAATTATGCAAAGTGAGGGTCTTTAATGGGGTTAGGAATCTTGATGTCTCCCATTTACCAGGACAATTAACTGTAGATGGCTCTGTTTACTTGTAAGTCTTCTTGTATACATGTGTGCTGGCAAGTGGGTAATGAAATCTTACAGTGACATGTGATCATGCCACCTGAACTAGAATCCATCTTTAACTTGGTGCTTTTCCATTTAGAAGGAGGGGTGGGAACCCAGAGAGGGACAAAGGATTCCCGCCATGTGCAAAAGATATATAAGGGAGTGGAACAGAACAAAGGGGGCGGCAGTCATAAGAAATCCCCTAGCTACCACCTGAGCTGGAACAAGGACTGTACCAGGGGAAAGGATTGAGCCCAGACTAGAAGGAGGCTAGTCTGTCAAAGAAGCTTATTGGAACATCTCTGAGGGTGAGATTTACCTGCATTGTTTCCTACTGTGTTAGACTTAGACTTGCGTGTTTTATTTTATTTTGTTTGGTAATTTACTTTGTTCTGTCTGTTATTACGTAGAACCACTTAAATCCTACTTTTTGTAGTTAATAAAATCACTTTTTAGTTATTAAATAACCCAGAGTATGTATTAATACCTGGGAGGGGGGCAAACAGTTGTGCATGTCTCTCTATCATAGAATCATAGAATCATAGAATATCAGGGTTGGAAGGGACCTCAGGAGGTCATCTAGTCCAACCCCCTGCTCAAAGCAGGACCAATCCCCAATTAAATCATCCCAGCCAGGGCTTTGTCAGGCCTGACCTTAAAAACTTCTAAAGAAGGAGATTCTACCACCTCCCTAGGTAACGCATTCCAGTGTTTCACCACCCTCCTAGTGAAAAAGTTTTTCCTAATATCCAATCTAAACCTCCTCCACTGCAACTTGAGACCATTACTCCTTGTCCTGTCCTCTTCTACCACTGAGAATAGTCTAGAACCATCCTCTCTGGAACCACCTCTCAGGTAGTTGAAAGCAGCTATTAAAATCCCCCCTCATTCTTCTCTTCTGCAGACTAAACAATCCCAGTTCTCTCAGCCTCTCCTTGTAAGTCATGTGTTCCAGACCCCTAATCATTTTTGTTGCCCTTCGCTGGACTCTCTCCAATTTTTCCACATCCTTCTTGTAGTGTGGGGCCCAAAACTGGACACAGTACTCCAGATGAGGCCTCACCAATGTCGAATAGAGGGGGATGATCACGTCCCTCGATCTGCTCGCTATGCCCCTACTTATACATCCCAAAATGCCATTGGCCTTCTTGGCAACAAGGGCACACTGTTGACTCATATCCAGCTTCTCGTCCACTGTCACCCCTAGGTCCTTTTCCGCAGAACTGCTGCCTAGCCATTTGGTCCCTAGTCTGTAGTGGTGCATTGGGTTCTTCTGTCCTAAGTGCAGGACCCTGCACTTATCCTTGTTGAACCTCATCAGATTTCTTTTGGCCCAATCCTCCAATTTGTCTAGGTCCCTCTGTATCCTATCCCTGCCCTCCAGCGTATCTACCACTACTCCCAGTTTAGCTAATATCATCCGCAAATTTGCTGAGAGTGCAATCCACACCATCCTCCAGATCATTTATGAAGATATTGAACAAAACCGGCCCCAGGACCGACCCCTGGGGCACTCCACTTGACACCGGCTGCCAACTAGACATGGAGCCATTGATCACTACCCGTTGAGCCCGACAATCTAGCCAACTTTCTACCCACCTTATAGTGCATTCATCCAGCCCATACTTCCTTAACTTGCTGACAAGAATACTGTGGGAGACCGTGTCAAAAGCTTTGCTAAAGTCAAGAAACAATACATCCACTGCTTTCCCTTCATCCACAGAACCAGTAATCTCATCATAGAAGGCGATTAGATTAGTCAGGCATGACCTTCCCTTGGTTTGTGATCACTTTCCTCTCATGTAAGTGCTTCAGGATTGATTCTTTGAGGACCTGCTCCATGATTTTTCCAGGGACTGAGGTGAGGCTGACTGGCCTGTAGTTCCCAGGATCCTCCTTCTTCCCTTTTTTAAAGATTGGCACTACATTAGCCTTTTTCCAGTCATCCGGGACTTCCCCCGTTCGCCACGAGTTTTCAAAGATAATGGCCAATGGCTCTGCAATCACAGCCGCCAATTCTTTTAGCACTCTCGGATGCAACTCGTCCGACCCCACGGACTTGTGCACGTCCAGCTTTTCTAAATAGTCCCTAACCACCTCTTTCTCCACAGAGGGCTGGCCATCTATTCCCCATGTTGTGATGCCCAGCACAGCAGTCTGGGAGCTGACCTTGTTCGTGAAGACAGAGGCAAAAAAAGCATTGAGTACATTAGCTTTTTCCACATCCTCTGTCACTAGGTTGCCTCCCTCATTCATTAAGGGGCCCACACTTTCCTTGGCTTTCTTTTTGTTGCCAACATACCTGAAGAAACCCTTCTTGTTACCCTTGACGTCTCTCGCTAGCTGCAGCTCCAGGTGCGATTTGGCCCTCCTGATTTCATTCCTACATGCCTGAGCAATATTTTTATACTCTTCCCTGGTCATATGTCCAACCTTCCACTTCTTGTAAGCTTCTTTTTTATGTTTAAGATCCTCTAGGATTTCACCGTTAAGCCAAGCTGGTCGCCTGCCATATTTACTATTCTTTCTACACATTGGGATGGTTTGTCCCTGTAACCTCAACAGGGATTCCTTGAAATACAGCCAGCTCTCCTGGACTCCTTTCCCCTTAATGTTAGTCCCCCAGGGGATCCTACCCATCCGTTCCCTGAGGGAATCGAAGTCTGCTTTCCTGAAGTCCAGGGTCCGTATCCTGCTGCTTACCTTTCTTCCCTGTGTCAGGATCCTGAACTCAACCAACTCATGGTCACTGCCTCCCAGATTCCCATCCACTTTTGCTTCCCCCACTAATTCTTCCTGGTTTGTGAGCAGCAGGTCAAGAAAAGCTCCCCCCCTAGTTGGCTCCTCTAGCACTTGCACCAGGAAATCAGTGTTATAGAGGGCGAACAATTTATGAGTTTACTTTGTAAAAGCTTTATACGGGGTAAAACAGATTTATTTGGGGTTTGGACCCCATTGGGAGCTGGGTATCTGAGTGTTGGAGACAGGAACACTTCTTAAGCTGTTTTCAGGTAAGCTTGCAGCTTGTGGGGGACATGGTTCAGACTTGGATCTGTGTTTGCAGCAGGCAAAAGTGTCTGGGTCAAACAAGGCAAGGTACTGGAGTCCCAAGCTGGCAGGGAAAACGGGCTCAGAAGTAGTCCCAGCACATCAGGTGGCAGTCCCAAAGGGGTTTCTGTGATCCAACCCGTCACAAATAGATTCCTACATCAGCAAATGGAGGTAGACACAGGGGCAGAAACAGAGGAAAAGATCCTGAGAACACATAGGAGCTAGAGCCCTGATAATGACTTCATTGTATTTTCCTCCGTCATGTTGCATAAAGTATGCAGCTATGTTTATCCTGAAATCTGACGTATGGCCTGTGTAATCTGAGCTCTGTTTCAGGAATGTACCATATTTTGTAAGCTAAATGTTATGGATATGATTTATCTGTGAAAATCAGTGTATGCTTTCTTGGTGCAACAGTGCACAGTCAAAGACACAGCAGCAGAAGACCTTTTTGTCAAAGGAATCATTCGATCAAAGTGACCGTCTTGTTGTAAATCCTGTTGGAAAGGCCTCTTTGTTCACAATGTAAATTTCAGCTCGCTGGATTCAGTGTGCAACACTAAGTGGCACATGTTCATGGGCTACATGGACTTTTAATCTCCCCTTGATATCAATAAGGATGTCTCTAGGTTGAAAACCGATTTGACTTCACTTTCAGTGTGGGCCTCATTCCGCAGATGCTTCTTGCACAGAATTCCAGCTGGGGTCTAAGGCAGAATAGGGGCAAGAGTGGAGCAAACAATTTACAGAATAATGACTTGTATTTAGAGTTTGTTGGGAACGCTCAGTAGAATTATGTGAGCTACATTCCTGTAATCTTCTTACTGCTTTAGGGCCAAATTCTGCTCTCGGTTACACCTCTATGAATGTGGATTATCTCCAAAACTGGCATATCTAATGTCAATTTAGCTTATTGACTTTTTTCTGGACTTCTTTACACCAGTGTAACTAAGAGCAGAATTTGGCTGTTAGCCATTGGAACACTGTACTGACAGAGAACTAGTGAAATGAAAGAGAGAGTGAGAGAGAGAATGTAGTGATGGACCCCAGGTGGTTTCAGTTTTGCAGAACCAAAGCCATGAGTAGCATGGATCCAAATCCTATTTTTTCTTCTTCCAGGGTTTGGGTAAATGACCTCTCCCTAATCAAAATGCCCTTAAATACTGACCCATAGATTTAATGAAAAAGCAGGTCCTCCCTCTGAGGAATGTTTTTTATTTTCATACTGTCTCTGTTTCACTACTGCTGTGCATTTTGAGTTGATAAGATGAGCTGTACTGACAAGTGATGTATGACAAAACACATGCTTACTCTATCCAACATGATAAAGACCAAGTGAAAAGTAATGGACACTGCTGTCATTTCTATGCACAAAGATAAGCTAATGACCATTGTCTCATGGCAAAACATCCTGACTCAGTCTTAGAAGCAGCAGCTTGGGCATTCAAAACAGCAACAACAGCAGGCGACAGTAAGACAGAGTCTATCCTTAGTGCCACCCTCCCAAACTCACCCTGCTAACATAGCTGAAAGTGGTTTTGAAGACGTGTATGAGTAGGAAGCATAGTGTGTGTGTGAGGGGTATATGTGAGGCTCATAACATGCAATCAATTTCCCACTGACTTCTGTTGATATTTGTATATTAGTTTTCTTGACAGTGCAATCCTATTAGCCTCTTTCCCCCACTATCTTAATAAAACTAGCATAGTATATTAATACCTCCCCTCTGAAACTTTGATGGGACCTTCCAAATGGTACTCTTCGCATGAAAACATAAAAGTAATAGTAAAATATTGTGACGCTGGCAGACCTGGTGCTAGTTCTTGCCAAGGCTTCAGGCCTCAGCTGAGCACTGACAAATTCATTGCTGGAAACCAGTGTGTTTCACCTGTGTGGTAGTGTGCTTAAAATGGGTATTGGACTTATAACAAAGTGTTTAGATTTTTATGAAATGTAAGTTGCTTCGTGCATTAACCTCACTTATAATATCTTGATCATGTGCCATAAGGTAATATTTAAGTTCTTGCTCTGTAACTGTATAAATGTTTGCTCTGAAACTGTGGATTCAGTTAGGAGGGATTGTCTCCTGCCCAACAAGAAGGCTTATCAAAACTAAACGGGCCATTGTGGGACATCACAATACAAAGGCTTTGTTAATTGTCCCTTACTCCCATGAAGAGGCTATGTGCAAAAGGGCTCATCCTATCACCTTGAATTCTGGAAGAAGGACATAAAAATAGCTGACAAGAAAATATTTCCTCTCTTTTGTTGTTTGGACTCTCTCACAGGGCCAGAGCTATGAAACACAAGCAGAGATCTCCAGGGTCAACCTGGGTTAGCCCTGAAAGACATTCAGATCTGACACATTACTACAACTCTATCACCTTTTGAAACTATAGACTGCAGCTCATTTGTGTATATATGTTAGTTTTTAACCTTTGTAATAACTCGCTTGTTTCTTTTTTCTAGTTAATAAATCTTTAGTTAGTTTATTACAGGGTTGGTTACATTGTCTTTGAGAGATCTAAGGCAATGTTTCTCAGCCTTTCCAGGTTACTGTACCCCTTTCAGGAGTCTTGATTTGTCTTGCATCCCCCAAGTTTCACCTCGCTTAAAAACTGCTTGCTTACAAAATCAGACATAAAAATACCAAAGTGTCACAGCACACTCTTGCTGAAAAGTTGCTGACTTTCTTATTTTTACCATATAATTATAAAATAATTGGACTATAAATATTGTACTTACATTTCAGTGTATAGCATCTAGAGCAGTATAAACAAGTCTTTGTATGAAATTTTAGTTTGTACTGACTTTGCTAGTGCTTTTCTGTAGCCTGTTGTAAAACTAGGCAAATATTAGATAAGTTGATGTACCCCCAGGGGTATATGTACCCCTGGCTGAGAACCTCTGATCTAAGGTACAAATTGACCTAGGGTAAGTGACTGGTCTCTTGTAACAACCTGAATGTGAACAACAGTGGTTTCCTTAACCCACCCAGCAATATTGTTAATCTATCCAGCTATAGTCTTAGCCCAGCAGAAGAATCAGTCCTATCTCGGGGCCTCTCCTTCTGCCCCTCCACCCCCACGACAGAATGATACAGTTCTGTGGTGACCTAGAATCCTTATTTTCGACATCTCCGACTCAAGAAATATTTCCAACACACCTCTGAACAGCATACTAACCCACAGAGACCTTCCTACCAACACTACAAAAAGAAGGATTCTGGGTGGACTCCTCCTGAAGGTCGAAAAAACAGCCTGGACTGCTACATAGAATGCTTCCGCCGATGTGCACGGGCTGAAATTGTGGAAAAGCAGCATCACTTGCCCCATAACCTCAGCTGTGCAGAACACAATGCCATCCACAGCCTTAGAAACAACTCTGACATCATAATCAAAAAGGCTGACAAAGACGGTGCTGTCGTCATCATGAATAGGTCGGAATATGAACAAGAGGCTGCTAGGCAGCTCTGCAACACCACGTTCTACAAGCCATTACCCTCTGATCCCACTGAGGGTTACCAAAAGAAACTACACCATCTGCTCAAGAAACTCCCTGAAAAAGCACAGGAGCAAATCCGCACAGACACACCCCTGGAACCTCAAGCAGGGGTATTCTATCTGCTACTCAAGATCCATAAACCTGGGAATCTTGGACGCCCCATCATCTCGGGCATTGGCACTCTGACAGCAGGATTGTCTGGCTTTGTAGACTCCCTCCTCAGGCCCTATGCTACCAGCACTCCCAGCTACCTTCGACACACCACTGACTTCCTGAGGAAACTACCAATGAAGTGAGCTGTAGCTCATGAAAGCTTATGCTCTAATAAATTTGTTAGTCTCTAAGGTGCCACAAATCCTCCTTTTCTTTTTACAATCCATTGGTGATCTTCCTGAAAACACCATCCTAGCCACTATGGATGTAGAAGCCCTCTACACCAACATTCCACACAAAGATGGACTACAGGCTGTCAGGAACCGTATCCCCGATAATGTCACGGCAAACCTGGTGGCTGAACTTTGTGACTTTGTCCTCACCCATAACTATATCACATTTGGGGACAATGTATACCTTCAAATCAGCGGCACTGCTATGGGTACCCGCATGGCCCCACTGTATGCCAACATTTTTATGGCTGACTTAGAACAACGCTTCCTCAGCTCTCGTCCCCTAATGCCCCTACTCTACTTGCGCTACACTGTTGACATCTTCATCATCTGGACCCATGGAAAAGAAGCCCTTGAGGAATTCCACCATGATTTCAACAATGTCCATCCCACCATCAACCTCAGCCTGGTCCAGTCCACACAAGAGATCCACTTCCTGGACACTACAGTGCTAATAAACAATGGTCACATAAACACCACCCTATACCGGAAACCTACTGACCGCTATTCCTACCTACATGCCTCCAGCTTTCACCCTGACCACATCACACGATCCATCGTCTACAGCCAAGCTCTGCGATACAACTGCATTTGCTCCAACCCCTCAGACAGAGACAAACACCTACAAGATCTCTATCAAGCTTTCTTACAACTACAATACCTACCTGCGGAAGTGAAGAAACAGATTGATAGAGCCAGAAGAGTTCCCAGAAGTCACCTACTACAGGACAGGCCTAACAAAGAAAATAACAGAACGCCACTAGCCGTCACCTTCAGCCCCCAACTAAAATCCCTCCAACGCATTATTAAGGATCTACAACCTATCCTGAAGGATGACCCAACACTCTCACAAATCTTGGGAGACAGGCCATTCCTTGCCTACAGACAGCCCCGCAACCTGAAGCAAATACTCACCAACAACCACATACCACACAACAGAACCACTAGCCCAGGAACCTATCCTTGCAACAAAGCCCGTTGCCAACTGTGCCCACATATCTATTCAGGGGACACCATCACAGGGCCTAATCACATCAGCCACACTATCAGAGGCTCGTTCACCTGCACATCCACCAATGTGATATATGCCATCATGTGCCAGCAATGCCCCTCTGCCATTTACATTGGTCAGACTGGACAGTCTCGATGTAAAAGAATAAATGGACACAAATCAGATGTCAAGAATTATAACATTCATAAACCAATCGGAGAACACTTCAATCTCTCTGGTCACGCAATCACCGACATGAAGGTCACTATCTTACAACAAAAAAACTTCAAATCCAGACTCCAGCGAGAAACTGCTGAATTGGAATTCATTTGCAAATTGGATACTATTAATTTAGGCTTAAATAGAGACTGGGAGTGGCTAAGTCATTATGCAAGGTAGCCTATTTCCCCTTGCTTTTTCCTCCCCCCCCCCCCCCGACGTTCCGGTTAAACTTGGATTTAAACTTGGAGAGTGGTCAGTTTGGATGAGCTATTGCCAGCAGGAGATTGAGTTTGTGTGTGTGGTTTTTGGAGGGGGGTGAGGGGGTGAGAGAACCTGGATTTGTGCAGGAAATGGCCCACCTTGATTATCATACACATTGGAAAGAGAGTGGTCACTTTGGATGGGCTATTACCAGCAGGAGAGTGAGTTTGTGTGGGGGGGGGCGGAGGGTGAGAAAACCTGGATTTATGCTGGAAATGGCCCAACTTAATGATCACTTTAGATAAGCTATTACCAGCAGGAGAGTGAGTTTATGTGTGTGTGTGTGTGTGTGTTCCCCGGGGAGGGAGGGGGGATGAGAAAGCCTGGATCTGTGCTGGAAATGACCCACCTTGATTATCATGCACATTGTAGGGAGAGTGGTCACTTTGGATAAGCTATTACCAGCAGGAGATTGAGTTTGTGTGTGTGGTTTTTGGAGGGAGTTGAGGGGGTGAGAGAACCTGGATTTGTGCAGGAAATGGCCCACCTTGATTATCATACACATTGTGAAGAGAGTGGTCACTTTGGATGGGCTATTACCAGCAGGAGAGTGAGTTTGTTGCGGAGGGTGAGAAAACTTGGATTTGTGCTGGAAATGGCCCAACTTGATGATCACTTTAGATAAGCTATTACCAGCAGGACAGTGGGGTGGGAGGGGGTATTGTTTCATGGTCTCTGTGTGTATATAATGTCTACTGCAGTTTCCACGGTATGCATCCGATGAAGTGAGCTGTAGCTCACGAAAGCTCATGCTCAAATAAATTGTTTAGTCTCTAAGGTGCCACAAGTACTCCTTTTCTTTTTGCAAAGACAGACTAACACAGCTGTTACTCTGAAACCTGTTACCATGCAAGACTATGTTAATACTCCTGGGGTCTAATTCTCTCCCAACTCCCCACTCCTCCAAAAAGTAATTTTCATTGATATAAAGAATGAGCCATTTTTAGCTTTATTCAACAAGTCGCTACATTAAGCAAGTGTGAGGCAGGAGCAAAACATGAGAACAAAGTATGCAAAGTATATTATGTTTTATGGGGCATATTTATAACCTAAACAGAAATCTCCAGAGAGATCCCATTCAAAATGAGAGAGCGGAGGACTCAGATAAAAGATTTTAGAGACCTCAGGGGAAAAATAAACCTAATCTAACTATACCAGTAGCAAGTGAGTTACAGACCTCAGCAGACAAATCATTAACTTCCCCAGTGACTGTCTCTGCTCGTTAGTATAAGCTCTGTTCACCTGTAGGGGAACCACAGAGATTAACTAAAAATAGTAAAAGAGTTAGGGAGGAATGGTCTTGTTCTAAACTCTTCACGCAGTTTAAGATAAAACTTTAACCCAGATGACCAGGTGAAATGCATATGAAGTAATTCAAGCCCTCAGCACTGGGGGAGGTTGAACTTGACCATTTACAAACATGCAACACAATTCATGTGTCGATATGGCCAGTGAGGGATGGGGAAAGAACACCCTACCAACTTCAAGCAAGGAGGATTTGTTTATTTAGGAACTGATTTATTGTTCTCCCTTTTGGGGGTGGGGGTTGTTTAAAGGGGTATTTGCGGTTCTCGAAATTGCTTGCTTTTAATTCACTTGGCAACATGTGACCAAGGCATTTTTTAATACAGAAAAAAGAGGCCAGTCAATTATGTTCAGGCTGTGTTGGAAATAAGCTGGAAGAGTTGTAAAGAAGAATGCCAAATAAAAGAAAACTCTGGTAAATGCATAGCTACAAGTTAAAACAATAATCTAGAGATGAACCAGGAAGACCCACTATTATGGACCAATGGAAGTGGCCTATGGCAGAGGTGGGCAAACTATGGACGGCGGGCCATATGTAGCCCGCGGGACTATTCTGCCGGGCCCCTGAGCTCCTGGCCAGGGAAGCTAGCCCCCGGCCCGCTGTTTCCCCTTCCCCACAGCCTCAGCGCACTGGGCCCCAGCACTCTAGTCCGCCGCTCCTGCCAGGCACCGTGGCAGCGTGGCTGGCTCCAGCATGGTAAGGGGCAGGGAGTGGGAGGTCCCGGGGAGCAGTCAGAGGACAGGGAGCAGGGGGCGGAGGTTCTGGGGGGGGGAGGTCAGGGAACGGGGAAAAGGGGGGGCTGGATAGGCGTGGGAGTCCCGGGGGGCCTGTTAGGGGGTGGGGGGGTGGATGGCGCCGGGGCAGTCAGGAAACAGGGAGCGGGGGGGGTTGGATGGGGGGGTCCCGGGGGCGGTTAGGGGCAGGGGTCAAGCAGCAGGGGGAGTTGGATGAGTCAGAGTTTCTGAGCGGGGCAGTCAGGGGGCGGGAAGTGGGAGGGGGCGGATAGGGGGTAGGAGCCAGGTTGTTTGGGGAGACACAGTCTTCCCTACCTGGCCTTCCATATAGTTTTGCAACCCCGATGTGGCCCTCGGGCCAAAAAGTTTGCTCACCCCTGGCCTATGGGATTCATGTATGGAGAGAATATGTCATTTTTATATATGTTGGGGGGGGGCTGTAATGTATTTAATACATATCAACATATATTTGTGTCTGAAACATACATGAGAGTATGACGACATACAAGTCAAAAATCCTTAACAGCTAGAAACACCCACTAGATGAACACACACAAAATCAGTAGACAAAACATAATCTACCTACATAGCATTTGTATACAAATTATATGAGAGTCTGTATATATGGACTGGACATTTATATGGATAACAAGACTGTCCAGAGTTGTAATAAAAGTATTTGAAGGGATATTAAACCTCATGCCTCAGGGCTATGAAGGGATATTAAATCTCATGCTTCAAGGTTTAAGCCAATTTCTAAGTATTAGAGATCAAGATGAGATATAGTACGGGGGGGGGGGCGGAGATTATCACACAACTGCCTCCTGCAGGATTCTTACACCTTCCTCTGAAGCATCTGGTGCTTGCCATTGTCAGAGACAATATACCAGGCTAACTGGATGTCGGGTCCGAGCCAGTCTGGCAAGTCCTATGTTCCTATTTTGCTCTGTGTGGGATACGATTTGAAAGAGTTTCCATTTTATCCAAACTATCAAATTCAAGGGGAGTTCAGATAAAAGAGTCAAGTTCTGACCCATCTCTAGATTAAACCATAAGCAGAGAATAAAGTTCTAATTCACCAAAGGTTACACTGCACTTGCAGCAAGATCTACTTAAAGTATATACTTTCTGAATGCCAGACTAAAAAAATATTAAGTATGTAACTGGTGAAGATAACATATATTTGTTATGCTGTCTTAAGAGGCTCATGACCATGAATGCCAACCACAGGGCAGACTGTCAAGAAGCAGGGCAGAGACTCCACACTGGTTGCATGTTCTATACAGGGGTGTTGGAACAGTTTGTATAGTGGGGGTGCTGAGAGCCATTGAACCAAACTGTAAACCTTGTATATAATGGAAACCACTTCAAGCCAGGGGGTGCCGCACCCATAGTTCCAGCACCTACGGTTCTATAATAAGATTTCACCAACCCAGTAACAAATGTGAACTCCTTAAGCACTATAACAGTCTTACCACAGAGTCACAGACAGTCCCCTTGGGCATCCCTGTCTATCCTGCCACTCAGGCAAGCTGGACTGTGATAGTTGGTTGCTATACACCAAAGATCACAAAAAGAAAAGGAGTACTTGTGGCACCTTAGAGACTAACAATAAGCTTTCGTGAGCTACAGCTCACTTCATCAGATGCATGCAGTGGAAAATACAGTGGGGAGATTTTATACACACAAAGAACATGAAACAATGGATGCTACTATACACACTGTAACGATAGGATCAGGTAAGGTGAGCTATTACCAGAAGGAGAGGAAAAAAACCTTTTGTAGTGATAATCAAGGTGGGCCATTTCCAGCAGTTGACAAGAATGTGAGAGGAACAGTGGGGGCGGGGGATGGGGAGGGATAAACATGGGGAAAATAGCTTTACTTTGTGTAATGACACATCCACTCCCAGTCTTTATTCAAGCCTAATGTAATGGTGTCCAGTTTGCAAATTAATTCTAATTCAGCAGTCTCTCGTTGGAGTCTGTTTTTGAAGTTTTTTTGTTGAAGAATTGCCACTTTTAGGTCTGTAATCGAGTGACCAGAGAGATTGAAGTGTTCTCCGACTGGTTTTTGAATGTTATAATTCTTGACATCTGATTTGTGTCCATTTATTCTTTTACATCGAGACTGTCCGGTTTGGCCAATGTACATGGCAGAGGGGCATTGCTGGCACATGATGGCATATATCACATTGGTAGATGTGCAGGTGAACAAGCCTCTGATAGTGTGGCTTATGTGATTAGGCCCTATGATGGTGTCCCCTGAATAGACACAGTTGGAAACGGGCTTTGTTGCAAGGATAGGTTCCTGGGTTAGTGGTTTTGTTGTGTGGTATGTGGTTGCTGGTGAGTATTTGCTTCAGGTTGGGGGCTGTCTGTAAGCAAGGACTGCCCTGTCTCCCAAGATCTGTGAGAGTGATGGGGCATCCTTCAGGATAGGTTGTAGATCCTTGATGATGCGCTGGAGAAATTTTAGTTGGGGGCTGAAGGTGATGGCTAGTGGCGTTCTGTTATTTTCTTTGTTGGGTCTGTCCTGTAGTAGGTAACTTCTGGGTACTCTTCTGGCTCTGTCAAACTGTTTCTTCACTTCAGCAGGTGGGTATTGTAGTTGTAAGAACGCTTGATAGAGATCTTGTAGGTGTTTGTCTCTGTCTGAGGGGTTAGAGCAAATGCGGGTGTATCGTACAGCTTGGCTGTAGACAACGGATCATGTGGTGTGGTCTGGATGAAAGCTGGAGGCATGTAGATAAGTATAGCAGTCAGTAGGTTTCCGGTATAGGGTAGTAGGGTGGTGTTTATGTGACCATTGTTTATTAGCACTGTAGTGTCCAGGAAGTGGATCTCTTGTGTGGACTGGACCAGGCTGAGGTTGATGGTGGGATGGACATTGTTGAAATCATGGTGGAATTCCTCAAGGGCTTCTTTTCCATGGGTCCAGATGATGAAGATGTCAACAGTGTAGCGCAAGTAGAGTAGGGGCATTAGGGGACGAGAGCTGAGGAAGCGTTGTTCTAAGTCAGCCATAAAAATGTTGGCATACTGTGGGGCCATGCGGGTACCCATAGCACATTGTGAAGAGAGTGGTCACTTTGGATGGGCTATTACCAGCAGGAGAGTGAGTTTGTGGGGGCGGGGGAGGGTGAGAAAACCTGGATTTGTGCTGGAAATGGCCCAACTTAGTGATCACTTTAGATAAGCTATTACCAGCAGGAGAGTGAGTTTGTGTGTGTATGGGGGTGGGGGGTTGAGAAAACCTGGATTTGTGCTGGAAATGGCCCACCTTGATTATCATGCACATTGTAGGGAGAGTGGTCACTTTGGATAAGCTATTACCAGCAGGAGAATGAGTTTGTGTGTGTGGTTTTTGGAGGGGGGTGAGGGAGTGAGAGAACCTGGATTTGTGCTGGAAATGACCCACCTTGACTACCATAGACATTGTGAAGAGAGTGGTCACTTTGGATGGGCTATTACCAGCAGGAGAGTGAGTTTGTGTGTGGGGGGGGCGGAGGGTGAGAAAACCTGGATTTGTGCTGGAAATGGCCCAACTTGATGATCACTTTAGATAAGCTATTACCAGCAGGACAGTGGGGTGGGAGGGGGTATTGTTTCATGGTCTCTGTGTGTATATAATGTCTACTGCAGTTTCCACGGTATGCATCCGATGAAGTGAGCTGTAGCTCACGAAAGCTCATGCTCAAATAAATTGGTTAGTCTCTAAGGTGCCACAAGTACTCCTTTTCTTTTTGCAAAGACAGACAAACACGGCTGTTACTCTGAAACCTGTCATTATGCAAGGCACTGCATTTAGCCGTATGGAGTGGAAATCTATCAACTGCATGAAAAAACTTGTAGAGATACAGACATCATCTTCCTTTCCAAATGCAAACAGATGGACATCGTACCAAAAGGACTGAAGGTAAAAAATCCATTACAATCTACATACCACACAGACTATGCTGACAGCTTGTGCCACACGCTCTCAAAGAAACTGCGGAATCACCTGATCAACATCCTCTACAGCAAACAGGGAAAGATTAAGAATGAGCTCTCAAAAATGGATACTCTCATAAAAAACCAACCTTCCACACAAACTTCCTCGTGGCTAGATTTTACTAAAACTAGACAAGCGATTTACAACGCATACTTTGCTTCTCTGCAAAAGAAAAAGGACACTAAACTTTCTAAACTACTACATGCTACAAGGGGCCACAGCAATGGTTCCCTCAACCCACCCAGCAATATTGTTAACCTATCCAACTATACTCTCAGCCCAGCAAAAGCAGCTGTCCTATCTCGGGGCCTCTTCTTCTGCCCCTCCACCCCCACGAACATGATACAGTTCTGTGGTGACCTAGAATCCTATTTTCGACGTCTCCGACTCAAGGAATATTTCCAAAATACCTCTGAACAACATACTAATCCACAGAGGCCTCCCAACCAACACTACAAAAAGAAGGATTCTAGGTGGACTCCTCCTGAAGGTCGAAACAGCAGATTGGACTTCTACATAGAGTGCTTCCGCCGACGTGCACAGGCTGGAATTGTGGAAAAGCAGCATCAGTTGCCCCATAACCTCAGCCGTGCGGAACACAATGCCATCCACAGCCTCAGAAACAACTCTGACATCATAATAAAAAAGGCTGACAAAGGAGGTGCTGTTGTCATCATGAATAGGTCGGAATATGAACAAGAGGCTGCTCGGCAGCTCTCCAACACCTCTTTCTACAAGCCATTACCCTATGATCCCACTGAGAGTTACCAAAAGCAACTACAGCATTTGCTCAAGAAACTTCCTGAAAAAGCACAAGATCAAATCCGCACAGACACACCCCTGGAACCCCGACCTGGGATATTCTATCTACTACCCAAGATCCATAAGCCTGGAAATCCTGGGCGCCCCATCATCTCAGGCATTGGCACCCTGACAGCAGGATTGTCTGGCTATGTAGACTCCCTCCTCAGGCCCTACGCTACCAGCACTCCCAGCTACCTTCGAGACACCACTGACTTCCTGAGGAAACTTCAATCCATCGGTGATCTTCCTGATAACACCATCCTGGCCACTATGGATGCAGAAGTCCTCTACACCAACATTCCACACAAAGATGGACTACAAGCCATCAAGAACACTATTCCCGATAATGTCACGGCTAACCTGGTGGCTGAGCTTTGTGACTTTGTCCTTACCCATAACTATTTTACATTTGGGGACAATGTATATCTTCAGATCAGCGGGACTGCTATGGGTACCCGCATGGCCCCACTGTATGCCAACATTTTTATGGCTGATTTAGAACAACGCTTCCTCAGCTCTCGTCCCCTAAAGCCCCTACTCTACTTGCGCTATATTGATGACATCTTCATCATCTGGACCCATGGAAAAGAAGCCCTTGAGGAATTCCACCATGATTTCAACAATGTCCATCCCACCATCAACCTCAGCCTGGTTCAGTCCACACAAGAGATCCACTTCCTGGACACTACAGTGCTAATAAACAATGGTCACATAAACACCACCCTATACCGGAAACCTACTGACCGCTATTCCTACCTACATGCCTCCAGCTTTCACCCTGACCACACCACACGATCCATCGTCTACAGCCAAGCTCTGCGATACAACTGCATTTGCTCCAACCCCTCAGACAGAGACAAACACCTACAAGATCTCTATCAAGCTTTCTTACAACTACAATACCCACCTGCGGAAGTGAAGAAACAGATTGATAGAGCCAGAAGAGTTCCCAGAAGTCACCTACTACAGGACAGGCCTAACAAAGAAAATAACAGAACGCCACTAGCCGTCACCTTCAGCCCCCAACTAAAATCCCTCCAACGCATTATTAAGGATCTACAACCTATCCTGAAGGATGACCCAACACTTTCACAAATCTTGGGAGACAGGCCAGTCCTTGCCTATAGACAGCCCCGCAACCTGAAGCAAATACTCACCAACAACCACATACCACACAACAGAACCACTAGCCCAGGAACCTATCCTTGCAACAAAGCCCGTTGCCAACTGTGCCCACATATCTATTCAGGGGACACCATCACAGGGCCTAATCACATCAGCCACACTATCAGAGGCTCGTTCACCTGCACATCCACCAATGTGATATATGCCATCATGTGCCAGCAATGCCCCTCTGCCATTTACATTGGTCAGACTGGACAGTCTCGATGTAAAAGAATAAATGGACACAAATCAGATGTCAAGAATTATAACATTCATAAACCAGTCGGAGAACACTTCAATCTCTCTGGTCACGCAATCACCGACATGAAGGTCACTATCTTACAACAAAAAAACTTCAAATCCAGACTCCAGCGAGAAACTGCTGAATTGGAATTCATTTGCAAATTGGATACTATTAATTTAGGCTTAAATAGAGACTGGGAGTGGCTAAGTCATTATGCAAGGTAGCCTATTTCCCCTTGCTTTCCCCCCCCCCCCCCCAGACGTTCTGGTTAAACTTGGATTTAAACTTGGAGAGTGGTCAGTTTGGATGAGCTATTGCCAGCAGGAGAGTGAGTTTGTGTGTGTGTGTTCCCCGGGGAGGGAGGGGGGATGAGAAAGCCTGGATCTGTGCTGGAAATGACCCACCTTGATTATCATGCACATTGTAGGGAGAGTGGTCACTTTGGATAAGCTATTACCAGCAGGAGAATGAGTTTGTGTGTGTGGTTTTTGGAGGGGGGTGAGGGAGTGAGAGAACCTGGATTTGTGCAGGAAATGGCCCACCTTGATTATCATACACATTGTAAAGAGAGTGGTCACTTTGGATGGGCTATTACCAGCAGGAGAGTGAGTTTGTGTGGGGGGGGGCGGAGGGTGAGAAAACCTGGATTTGTGCTGGAAATGGCCCAACTTGATGATCACTTTAGATAAGCTATTACCAGCAGGACAGTGGGGTGGGAGGGGGTATTGTTTCATGGTCTCTGTGTGTATATAATGTCTACTGCAGTTTCCACGGTATGCATCCGATGAAGTGAGCTGTAGCTCACGAAAGCTCATGTTTAAATAAATTGGTTAGTCTCTAAGGTGCCACAAGTACTCCTTTTCTTCTTGCATGGTAGGGATTTCAAGCTGTATTGGTTATATGCCTGGTGATAAAATGTTGTGTAGGAAGAAGGACAAGATGGATGAGATAATCTCTTTTATTGGACCAACTTCTGTGGTAAGGGAGACAAGCTTTTGAACTTACACAGAGCTCTTCTCCAGGTTCAGGAAGAAGGCGAGATGCTGCTGCTTTGTCTTGTAATTCTATGTTATCGTGTCTTTTAAATGTCTATGTAGGGTACCCAGAATTTTGGATGGGTTCCCTTGGGTGCGGAGTTCCTTTTAGACTGAAACCTAAATAAACCTGGTTTCAGAGTAACAGCCATGTTAGTCTGTATTCATAAAAAGAAAAGGAGTACTTGTGGCACCTTAGAGACTAACCAATTTATTTGAGTATAAGCTTTCGTGGGCTAGGACCCACTTCATCAGATGCATGTAGTGGAAAATACAAGAGCAGGTATAAATTAATGAAAAGATGTGATTTGCCTTACCAAGTGTGAGGTCAGTCTAACAAGATAATTCAATTGACAGCAGGATACCAAGGGAGGAAAAATAACTTTTGCAGTGGTAATGAGAGTGGCCCATTTCAGACAGTTGACAAGAAGGTGTGAGTAACAGTAGGTGGAAATTAGTATTGGGGAAATTAGGTTTAGGTTTTGTAATGTAGATTAGGTGACTGCTCCCAAGTGGCTGAGGTGAGAACTGAAGTCAGGTCTGTTGTGTGGCAGGTCAGTGCCCCATCCTCAAGGCATCCTTCCTAAATGACACACAGCACCATCCCCAGACTTAATAATGAACTGTACTGAAAACATGCAACAACTTCTGGCATCTTCACCAACACCAAAAAAAGGGCTCAATTAAATTTTTTTAAAAACAGTGATTTCAGCCAACAGAGATGATTGCACAGAAGGGTCTCCTAGCACAGGGCCAATGCCACACAGACTGTGCAAATCAAGAGAGGTAGAAACCTCATTCTACAGAGCTTCTTGGATAGAACTGAGGGACAGTGTAGCTCACTGGCTCTCAGATGTTCTGGACTCGCTGTATGGGGAACTCTCCTCTGTTTTTAAAAAGAAGTCCTAGATCCCTTGTCAAATAAACATACCTACCATGCTAAGAAAAACTCAGGCACTTTGCAGACCTCATGGAAAGTTGCATTGGGTGTTGTGGTCCACCACCAGAGAACTCGAGTCTGTTATATCTCTCTGATCTGGTCTCACTTGTCACCATAGCTTGTGCTCCCGCTGCTCAACTGATGTTAATTTGATCTTCAGGCCTGGTGCTTCAGGAAGGGACTTTCCGCTGTTTGGATTAATTGAATTTGGGAGGGTGCTGTTTAAAGCCATAATTTCCTGCTCACATAAATGGATATTCACTCCCTCATCAGCTTATTTTATCTTCTTTGTTTTTTGTGTAGTACTGAGTGAAGCTACTTTACAAACATGTAGCACAGCACCAAAGGAATCACTACTCCAATTAGATGAGCCTAGTATAGATGCATCTATTCTGTTCCATTCTATTCAGGTTCTTATACCGCCCTCATCATTGTAGCATCTGAGTTCCTTCCAGTAGTGCATCAAAATAGTGTAACTCACACCTGTTATGTGAGGTTTGTTCTTTCCTTCATCCTCTGTCGTCTCTCAAAGTCATTAGAAGGAGAGTGGGACTGAAATCAAGAACATGTGAAAATGAGGGATGAGGCATAGTGTGACAACTATGGGCACCAAGTAAATCTAGAATAATATATCCATTCTGGATTTTCTCCTTCCAGAGGCAAATAGGCCTGACCCAGAACACTGGATAGGAAACCAGCCTGAGTTTTGGGGAAGTTTGGATTGAATTCAGAGCCAGCTATTAACTGGGCGATTTGGGGCTGTCTGTGGCTCTGGATGTGATGGTTGCTGTATAAATGGAAGTGGGGGGAAATGTACTAAGTGTTTTGGCTAGTGTGTGGGAAGTAATACTGTTCTCGAAATGGGACTCCGTTCGCTACTCTTCACATAGGCAAAATTCCCTTTGATTTCACAGGAAGACGAGGCAGCATGAGGGGTGGGGGATTAGCTCCATAATGTTGTTGGCCAAGCAAAGTGAAGGCTAAGGCCAGGTGTACGCTACTGACTTCTGCCAGCATAGCTGTGCAAGTCAGGGGGTGTGAAGAGGTGTGATCCCTGACCTGACATAGCTGTACCAGCAGAAGCACCTAATGTAGACACAGCTATACCAGTAAAACTGTGCTTCTGCAGGTATACCTTATTCCCCTCGGGGAAGGGCTGGAAGCCCAGTTTTGCTGGTATAAGCTGCATCCACATTAGGGACGCTTTGCTGGTATAAGAGTAGCAGCCGTGTTAGTCTGTATCCGCAAAAAGAAAAGGAGGACTTGTGGCACCTTAGAGACTAACCAATTTATTTGAGCATATGCTTTCGTGAGCTACAGCATCATGCATCTGATGAAGTGAGCTGTAGCTCACGAAAGCTTATGCTCAAATAAATTTGTTAGTCTCTAAGGTGCCACAAGTCCTCCTTTTCTTTTTGCTGGTATAGTGTGCCGGTATAGTGTAGACCTGGCCTCTCTCTCAACTCAGTGCCATTTCTCTGTCTTCAACACTATAACTTTTGAACGCTGTATCAATCTATTCCAAACTTTCAGGGAATGTTCTAGGAATCAATGGGCAGAACCCTATTGATTTTGGGGAGAAATTGAAAAAAATCAAAAGGAAGAAATGGGGAACACACAGAGCCTCTGGCATCTGGTTAGCAAAGCCAGCCACTTTAGCCACCTCTGTAATGGTCTGTAGATCAAAGAACTGGTTGATGGCAAAAAGAAAAGGAGTACTTGTAGCACCTTAGAGACTAACCAATTTATTTGAGCATGAACTTTCGTGAGCTACAGCTCACTTCATCAGATGTATACCGTGGAAACTGCAGCAGACTTTATATACACACAGAGATCATGAAACAATACCTCCTCCC
The DNA here is from genome assembly GCF_965140235.1 of Caretta caretta. Lineage (NCBI taxonomy): Eukaryota > Metazoa > Chordata > Testudines > Cheloniidae > Caretta > Caretta caretta. Next base: position 340,212,726 of record NC_134206.1, on the reverse strand, counting down.
ACCCCACTGTCCTGCTGGTAATAGCTTATCTAAAGTGATCATCAGGTGGGCCATTTCCAGCACAAATCCAGGTTTTGTTATTACCAGCAGGAGAGTGAGTTTGTGTGTGTATGGGGGTGGGGGGGATGTGAGAAAACCTGGATTTATGCAGGAAATAGCCCGACTTGATTATGTAAAGAGTTGTCACTTTGGATGGGCTAGCACCAGCAGGAGAGTGAATTTGTGTGGGGGGGTGGAGGGTGAGAAAACCTGGATTTGTGCTGGAAATGGCCCACCTGATGATCACTTTAGATAAGCTATTACCAGCAGGACAGTGGGGTGGGAGGAGGTATTGTTTCATGATCTCTGTGTGTATATAAAGTCTGCTGCAGTTTCCACGGTATACATCTGATGAAGTGAGCTGTAGCTCACGAAAGCTCATGCTCAAATAAATTGGTTAGTCTCTAAGGTGCCACAAGTACTCCTTTTCTTTTTGCGAATACAGACTAACATGGCTGTTACTCTGAAACTGGTTGATGGCAGCAATTAACACCTTCCAGCATAACAACACCCCAGTTCCAGCTCTGCCCCTCCTCCCAATAAAGCTGTAAAATGTTGCCTTCCCAGTCTTATATTTTTTTCTCTTTTAGGGTGCCATGAAGAAATGGGGTGCACATAGCCCCGGCATGGAGGGGAGACTAGGGGCCCTTGGCATGGGGGAATGGTGAGACTTGGTGGGGGGAAGGAAAGATGGGGGAACTCATAAGGAAGGGAGGGGTTGCAGGGAGTTCATGAAGTAGAGGGGGACGGGAGGGTGGCACACAGGGAGTTTGCAGGGGGACGTAGGGATGCAAGGAGCTCTTGGTGTATGCAATGGACTTGGTCCCCAAAAGCTGCAATGTGTACAACCCCTTAGCTTTAAAGGCTGCCAAAAAAAGAGAGAGATGTGCTACGAGGACAATTTTACTGTACTTATAGGAGGCTATAGGCAGGGCGTTAGCTATGTAGTTAATAAATTAGGGTTTAGGTACTACAGTAATTTGGTGCTCAAAAAGCACCTAAAATAGATTAATATGCAATTCAATCAAGTCCAATAAGCAAACGTACAATCTCTGCCTAGTGCTATGGCCATTTTAAGTCCACCCACCCCACGACTAATTTTAATACAGAGAGGGAAGCAATTTGCTGACAAAAAACATTGTAACAGAATGTGCTAATAGCTAACTGTAAGGAGAGGATGTTGGATTTTGAGGCAGCCTAGCAACCACACTCAGGTCTGCTGGTGTTTTGGGAAGGGTTCTCTAGGCAGCTACCAAGCTCTAGGGGGTGCAATGCCTTGGGGTGGCAATCCAGTTGGTGGGCTTTCATATGACCCAGTGGAGGAGAAAGCACTGTGCTGTGCGTGTCAGTTGAAGGATGATGGAGGACAGCTTGGTGTTTAGATGCAGACAGATGTCATGCGGGAGGTGGTGGGAAGAGGAGAAGCAAGAGTCAGCGCTAGGTTGAGGGTGGAGGAGGGAAGAGATGGGAGGGGTGAGTGGGAAGGAGCTAGACAGCTGGGAAGGTGGGGAAGGAAAGGCAAAAACTGGGGGAGGAAAGGAAAGACATGGGTTCCGAGGAAATGTCTGGTGGTTAAGGCAGGGGACTGGGAGTCAGGACTCCTGCATTCTAATTCACTTTGCTTTGTGGCCTTGGGCAAGTCACTTAACTTGTGACTTCCTTTTATGCTCTAGAGAATGGGGACAATGGCACTACTGACCTACCTCATGGGGTGTCATGAGCGGTCATCTGTAACTGTGGGGGTCCACGAAGGGACTTAGGCATTGGACGGTGAGCATCATGGTGCCTAACCTTTGGGGGTGCAAAACCTCCAGTAAATTCCAAATCTTCCCTTGGCATCCCCTTTTTTACTTCCCGCACTTCATTTCAGAATCAGCTGAATTGGCAAATCTTGCTTACTGTTCCCTGCCAGGGCTGGACCTGCAGTATATGCTTAAAAGTTGTGGGAGTCATCATTTGCTGTGCTCAGCTCTGCTGATGAGGGGACAGCAGACCTCATGGCATCTTCTGTAACCTGGGTGACCCCAGGTACTTGGTTGGCAGAGCCTGGCTGCATGCTCACCTTTGCCTGCTGGCTAGTCTTGCCTGGAGCCTATTCTGTAAGAATCAGCCTGTCTATAATAAGCTAATGAGCCATGCAAATGCAGCACCTCCTTCTGCCTTACCTTAGGATCCAGGTTATTGCATAAGCAGGCTGGAGAATTGCTAATATAGTACCTATTTTAAGAAAGGGAAAAAAGGTGATCCAGGAAATTATAGGCCTATTGGTTTGACTTCAGTTGGATGCAAGGTCGTGGAAAGAGAAAGTAGTTAAGGACATAGAGGTAAACAGTAATTGGGATAAAATACAACATGGGTTTACAAAAGGTAGATCATGCCAGACCAAAGTGATCTCTTTCTTTGAGAAGATAACTAATTTTTTTAGACAAAGAAAATGCAGTAGATCTACCTGGATTTCAGTAAGGCATTTGATACAGTTCCACATGGGAAATTATTAAAGTGGAGACAATGAGGATTAATATGAGAATTGAAAGGTGGGTAAGGAACTGGTTAAAGGGGAGACTACAACAAGTCATTCTGAAAGGTGAACTTTCAGGCTCGAGGGAGATTATTAGTGGAGTTCCTCAGGGATTGGTCTTGGGACCAGTGTTACTTAACATTTTCATCCATGACCTTGGCACAAAAAGTGGGGGTACACTAATAAAATTTGAGGATGACACAAAGTTGGGAGGTACTGCCAATACAGTAGAATCTCAGAGATACGAACACCTTGGGAATGGAGGTTGTTTGTAATTCTGAAATATTCGTAACTCTGAACAAAATATTATGGTTGTTCTTTCAAAAGTTTACAAATGAACATTGACTTAATACAGCTTTGAAACTTTACTATGAAGAAGAAAAATGCTGCTTTCCCTTTACTTTTTTAGTAGTTTACGTTTAACACAGCAGTGTATTGTATTTGCTTTTGGGGGGAGGGGGCGTGTCTCTGCTGCTGCCTGATTGTATACTTCTGGTTCCAATTGAGGTGTGTGGTTAACTGGTCAGTTTGTAACTCTGGTGTTGTTAACTCTGAGGTTCTACTATACAGTGGAGGACTGGAATACCATACAAGAAGATCTGGAGGATCTTGAAAACTGGAGTAATAGAAATGAGATGAAATTGAATAGTGCAAAGTGCAAACTCATGCACCTAGCAGCTAACAATGAGAATGTTTGCTATTACTTGGGGACGTATCAGTTGGAACCAACAGAGGAGGAGAAAGACCTAGGTATATTGGCTGATCACAGTATGACTATGAGCTGCCAATGTGATGAGGCCATGAAAAAGGCTAATGCAATCCTAGGATGCATTAGATGAGGTATTTCCAGTAGAGACAGGGAAGTGTTAGTACCATTATATAAGGCACTGGTGAGACTTCATCTGGAATACTGTGTGCAATTCTGGTCTTCCATGTTTAAGAAGGATGAATTCAAACTGGAACAGGTGCGTAGAAAGGCTACTAGGATGATCCGAGGAATGAAAAACCTACCTTACCAGAGGAGACTCAAGGAACTTGGCTTGTTTAGCCCAACCAAAAGAAGTCTGAGGGGAGATATGATTGCGCTTTACAAATACATCAGAGAGATAAATACCAGGGAGGGAGGGGAGTTATTTAAATGCCAGTGTTGACACAAGAACAAATGGAAATAAACTGGCCATCAACAAGTTTAGGCTTGAAATTAGATGAAGGTTTCTAACTGTCAGAGGAGTGAAGTTCTGGAATAGCCTTCCAAGGGGAGGAATGGGGGCAAAAACCCCTAACCCCTGTAACTTGAAGTCTTTTAAATCTTAATTTGAGGGCTTCAATAACTCAGCCAAAGGTTATGGGTCTATTACAGGAGGGGATGGTTCAGGTTCTCTGGCCTGGGATGTGCAGTAGGTCAGACTAGATCAGTGGTGCCCAATCTTTTCCTGCCACACCCTCCCTTACCTGTAATGGAATCTGTCTGCACCCCTTTACCCCCACAGTTTCAGGACCACTGGACTAGATGATCACAATGGTCCCTTCTGGCCTTAAAGTCTATGAGACTCTACAACTCTGACTCAAGGAGGCTACCTTGTGTTATGGGCCCCTGTGTGTACCATTATTATGGCATGCATTTCTGAGCTGTCCCGTCATGTCTGCCTGCCATTGACCCCAGTGTGTCCAACTCCTGGACCTGACTCCCTCCATGGGCTCTTCAGTGAGAGTGCTGAATTCTGGCTGTGGCAAGGTGTAGCATATATGGGTCAATATCTGTGTCACAGGTAAATGAACTCTGTGGAAGGCGCTCCTTGTGTTATTTCTGTCTCAGCACCAGGGCCCTTGCTCTTAAGAATGCATTTCCAGCTGTGCTATTTCAGGACAGATCACCACAAGTAGGATTTTGAAGTGTGCAGTGAGCATCTAATCCAGGACACCTTGTCATCTCTGGTAATGGGGGGAGGCCTATGTGAAGGGTGTCTCTTTTCAAGGTGGATGGTGAGAATCTTTGACTTGCAGCTTCTGGCTGTTTGTGTTCCTCTGTGCTCCTATTGACTTCAAAAGAGGTGAGGCTGCCTCTCTCCCTTGCATGTTATGTAGAATCTGCTTGGGATGGGGCAGACGGCATTAGCCCCTGCTATCCCCTCCTACATCCTCCCTAACCAAGGAGCAGGGTTGCTACCCTATAAAAACAAATAAGTGATAATATTTTTTATATAGAACCTTTCCTACCAAAAGCTCTTCACCCATTTTTAACTACTACAGGGACTGGACAGGTTCTGTGGTTCTGTGGCTAAAGACCTGGAGTGGGAGTTGGGTGATTTGGATTTGATTGCTGGCTCTACCTCAAGCTCACTCAATGACTTTGGGCAAATCACTTGGGAGAGGATTTTCAAATGCGCCCAAGCGATCTCGGAGCAGAAGTACCACTGAAAATCAATGGGACTTGCGCTCCTAAATAATTTAGGAGTTTTGGAAAATCCCATCCTTAATCTTAGGCCCAGCTCCACAAAAGTATTTAGGCACCTAACTTCCATGGAATACCTTTGAATAGCCTGAATACCTTGGGAAACTGACATCCAGATCCACAATCTGTAAAATGAAATTGGTACCTGTCTCACAGTGGTGGCTGGGGACTAATTCAATCATTTATGAAATCTTTTGATATCTTCAGATGAAAGAGGCTACAGGAGGGCAAAATATACGATAGAGATATGGGCCTGGAAACTTGATTCCACCCACCTTGGAATTTGGGGTCGTTCTGGGACTGAATTTTGTGGCTAGGGCTCATCTCAAATTATGTATTATTTGTACAGAAATTACTTCACCCACCACTGAAATGCAGCCATCTCTGGGGCAGAATAATATAGCTTTTTAACACTCCACACACCAGCTTAAAGCAGGAGGGCAAAAACATCATTTCCCAATAAAAATGCAAGGAGAATTTAGGTAGTTAGGATCTAATTAGTCAATTAGAATTTCATAAGACAGAAGGGCCCAAATCTCCAGCTTGTGTGAATCAGCATAGCTCTATTACAGTCAATAGCACTGTGCCAATTTACGCCAGCTAAGGAACTGGCCTGTGTCTTTGGAGGTTAACGAGAATTAAGTGTGCGTTACTGTGTTTGAAAATGTGTGTTTAACACAAGAAATGTTACACAGAATTTCAGAAGAGAAGCATTTTTTTCCTGCTTTAAAAATAAAACACAACTGTGCTGCTTTAGATGACACAAACTGCACTGTAACAAATCTGTGCTTTGGTCTGCAAAGCTGCAATGGAGCATCGGTCATTTTTCTTAAGCGCTGGAGTTTGCAAAGGGAGACAGACTAGGCACGTTAAATAAAGTCCCAGGATAGTATTCACTTCAGATTTCACTTTACTAAGCATTTCCCTTGTTGAATCAAACATGGATCGGGCAGACCTTGATCTGAACGGTGGTTGTTAGAGCTGAGGTCTCCTAGAGTTTATTAATTTTAGAAATGAAATGGGTATGAGACCTCTGAACGAGGAAAGACCTCTGCTTGTCTATCTGAAACATGTTTAAATTCTTTCTCATGCTCCAGCTTTGGCCACACAGAGACTGCAAACTCATACTGGATGTCCTTGCCTAGCCTGCCAAGTGGCTGATTTCAGTTTCTTTTAGAGTATCCCTTCACAGTGAGTTACAAAGCCTAAATAACAGTTGAGCCTGACTGTTACGAATTGGGCCCTGAGCAAGAGTTGTCTGGGCTGTTTTCTTAGGGCTGGTTTGGATGTTGCCCGCTGGTAAGGATTTTGGGATTTGGGCCCAGAGCGAGAGAAGGAGGGATTCTTCTGCTTTCTAGGGACCCCTGTATGTCACTGTGCTAACATGCCAGGGTTGTGCAAGCCTCTTAGCCAGCCCTGGAGAATTCACTTGGAGCTAGATTCACAAGGCTTAGGCACCTAACTCCAGGAGAGGGTTCATGGTTGTGAATCTTGGGTGGAGAGCGGTGTTGCCCTCTAACCTGGACTTAAGGAACATCTACACTGCTGCTGGGAATGTGCTTCTGAGCTTGAGTAGACAGGCATGCATAACTTCTGCTCTAGCCAGTGCACTAAAAATAGCAGTTTAGCCAGGAGTAACACTGGCAGTGGCTTGAGCTAGCTGCCTGAGTACAAATGCATCTGGACCCTGTGGGTATTGTGACAAAGTTCCTGCTCTACCTTGGTGGATCTTGCACTTATTGGTGGATTTGCTCGCCTTGGAGCTTCACGGCAGCCCTCAGCTTGGCCATTTTTCTGAACCCATAGTCCAGGTCGACTCCTCCTGTGTCTGACCAGGAGTTGGGAGGATCTGGGGGGAACCCGGTCCCGCCCTCTACTCCGGGTTCCAGCCCAGGGCCCTGTGGCATGCAGCTGTCTAGAGTGCCTCCTGGAACAGCTACAACTCCCTGGGCTACTTCCCCATGGCCTCCTCCCAACACCTTCTTTATCCTCACCACAGGACCTTCCTCCTGGTGTCTGATCATGCTTTTACACCTCAGTCCACGTTCTCACTCTCTGCTCCTAGTGCCTCTTACTCCCAGCTCCTCACACACACACCACAAACTGAAGTGAGCTCCTTTTTAAAACCCAGGTGCCCTGATTAGCCTGCCTTAATTGATTCTAGCAGCTTCTTGATTGTGTGCAGGTGTTCTAATCAGCCTGTCTTAATTGTCTCCAGAAGGTTCCTGATTGTTTTGGAACCTTCCCTCTTACCTTACCCAGGGAAAAGGGACCTACTTAGCCTGGGGCTAATATATCTGCCTTCTATTACTCTCCTATAGCCATTTGGTCCGACCCTGTCCCAGTATCTACTTAGGTGGGTTTTGAGTCTTGAAGGTTCATATTTTCAAGCTTTTCTCTGTAGCCATGATGGTTAGAAACTTATTTTATATTTCAAAATGAAACCCCATGTAATCATATGACTCCAGGATCTGGGTCTTTGGGGAAAATGCCAAATATTGCAAGAGTTGGCAATACTGACCCAATCCCCAAACCACAGAATACAGAATATCTTGGTAATAAAAACCTACACCTGAAACCAGATTGTAAAGTACATTTTATATTGTTTTACATGGATTAATGATTTCAACCAATATTATTTTTCTCATTTGTATCTGGTGAGTAATAGCAGTGACACAACTGTTAAGGAATATTTTCCCCAGCCTTTCTCTGTCTTTAGCAGTGGCTACATTAGAAGCCTGGAGTTTGTTTGAGCTTCCTCATTTGTCTCTAGTATTTGTCATTTGCTTTGGCTAGAAGATTGCAGGGCGGCAGCGGTTACTGATCCCTGAGGAGTTCGTTTTTTTCCTTCAACTCCTTTTATACCAATGGGAGTTATTTATACATACTGAGGAGATTAGTTAATGAGCTGCAGTGCAAAATCCAGCTGGGCTTGTCTCTCCCATGGCTATAATAATACCATGTGCTCTTGTGATTTCAAAGGCCCAGATCCTCAAGTGTATTTAGGCTCCTAACTTCCACTGCAATCTATGGATGTTGGCCTCCTAAATACCTTTTGAGTATCTGGGCTGAAATGCTTTACAGTCAATTAATTACGCTGTGCAATGCCCCAGCTGGGAAAGTAAATATTATCCTTTCTTCACAGATGGGAAAACTGAGGCCCTGCCCATTCGAGAGGTGGAGGACTGAGGCAGTGGGAGATTAAGCCATTTGCCCACAGTTGTGGTAGTGAAAATAGCGAGGGATAATATGGTAGTGTGAGGACGAGTCACTGAATACGTCCCCATTATGTCCAGTGGAGTTACTGTTCACTGTGCAGTGACTACATCAATATTTGCACAACCACTGTACTCTAATTGAAGCCTGCTTTGGGTTTGGTGTTTTTGCTCTGAGTGAGCCGAGTATTTTGGAACGGTGTCTAGGAATTACTCATGCAACCACAGAACAGCACATCTACCCTTGGCCAGATCTTCAGACCAAACACACGACACCACTGAGGCCTTGACCCTGACTACTGTAGCTAGTTTGGGGGTTTGTGACAGAGGCACAGAAAACCTGGAAATCAGAGATGGAAAAGACCTATGAGATCATCTCCTCTGCCCCTGGCCCAGTGCAGGATAATGTCCTACATAATAGTTTCCATTGCCTTGTCCAAAGTATCCAGAAATGACTCAAGCAATGGGTTTCCCACTGCTTCCATGGTGATACTGTATCCTGCAGTCTGCCAGTTTTAATTCATTTGCTTCTGATCTTTAGCCTAAAGTTTCCTATTGCCTACTCTGTATTCCCACCCTGCAAAGAGCAGCAGCAGCGAGGGGGAATCCTGCAAATAGAATACAAATCCCTCAGCCCTCCTGTAGTATGTGAAAGTTAGGAAGAGTTTGGAATCAGGGGGTTAAACTATCTGTCTTTGCGTGGGTGCATGGAGGATAAGAGGAGGTTGCCACGAGTCTCCTCTCTTCCCATTCCACCCTTTGTGAACCCTCTCTGTAGGAACAGGGTACAATTGCAGACCCTGCAATCAGGGGACTGCACCCTTGTACCACTCTCTGGGGCACAATCCACCCCAAAGGGAGAAGGGGGGGTGGGCAGGAGATGAAACCATGGCTGTACCCCCCTCATGAGGTGGTGTTCACTCTACATCACCCCTGAAGGTGTTAAAATGTCTCAGAAGGGGCTACTTGACAGGATGGGCTATACCTGGGTGAGGGGTAGGCTGGCTCCACAACCCTAACTGAACATGAAACCCATCTGGGCAGGAAGAGGAGGGGCTTGTCTAAAGCCAGGGAGGAGAGCTGAGGGGCTGGAGGGAGTGAGAGTTGGCAGTTGCTCTCAGAGTTGAGAGAAAGGAGTAGACAGAAGCCTAGGGAAAACAGCAGCGAGGGTGAGACTGCAAGGACCTTAGCTGCTGGTTGTAGGGTTCCTAGGCTGGAGTCCAGTGTAGAGGGCAGGCCTGGGTTCCCCTACCAGCTACTGGGGGAGTGGCACACACAGGGTGGTGGACTTTGAACACTGCCAGAAGCGGTTTGGTTAGAGAGACTTTTGATATCCTTAAAGGGGGGAGATTACAGTGACCTGGTCAGAGGGGCCAAGCCATGAGGAGGAAGCGCTGCAGCTCGTGGGGCGTGAGGGAGGCCGCTGAGTGAGAGACTGGGACAAGGCGATTGAGAAACTGCAAGAGGAGGCGTCAAACTCATGGTGAGCTAATCCCCAGATGAGCCACAAGGAGGGGCATTGGTGATGAGTGGAGCAAACCCCGGGGCACTTCTCCATGCTCCCTGTACGGTGGAGCCAGCCAGACATGCTGGCTACCTCATCCTAAGGGTGTAGTGCACTCCCCTTGTGTGCTGAGATGTGCCAGAGGGCTTGCACTGCCTGCAGTATAATCCCTCCTAGCCCCCTCTTCTCTAAAATAGGTGTGCATGGTAACCAGATGTTCAGTCCCTGAGAGGTCCGTGAGAAGAAGAGCATGCACGGCTTGAAAACCCAACTGCCACACACCAAGGGCACAGTTGTTTGGTTTGCTTCCTAGAGGCTAAGCACAAAATGCAGAGCTCCAGACTGATGGTCCAATTCTGTTCCTATCCAAGTAAATGGCAAAGCTCCCCTTGTCCTCACTGGGACCATGCTCCAGGCCCTAAGTATAATATGCACCTGATGAATGAGAGATGGATTAGAGTGTTCCAGTTTGACTGAGTGTTCCTGTTCCTGGGTATTAAAGTGTCTTTAACCCATGCAGAGACAGCAGGCTTAAAACAGAAAAGCTGAATTTAGTCACGTGAAAAGCCCAACCTCCAGTCCAATGGACCTGTCAGGATTTAATAACAGCTTAGTAGTCCTACACGGTGCTTATACTATGCTTTTCATCCAAGGACCGCAAAGCGCTTTACAACCATGAATTAACATAGGCCTCATGACGGTGAGGTGGATAAGCCGTATTACCCTTGCACCTGTGGGAGGCTAGCACTTACATTTTCAAAAGTGTCCACTAGTTTTTGGATGGCTCAGTTTTTGGTGCACAACCTGAAACACCAACGTGTTGCAAACCAGGAAGCCCCCAAATCGGAATGGGGCCTTCGCCACACCCTCAAGCCACCTGGTCAGGCACCACTCTACACTCCAGCATGAAATTCACTCCTGTGTAGAGGATCCACTCAAGACCCAATGTACCACTGCACTCCTTAACGTAGGGCTTGAGTGGTGCCCGGTGCATTGAGCAAACTTCTCTATTCAGGGGAGAATTTTACCAAAGTGCTAGCTGCAGCCAAGTGGCTGCTTTCCGTGCTTATGTGCTCAGGATAGGATGGTGCTTGCACAGCGTGGTCTTATATTTCCTAAACCTTCCCTCAACCCTTGTCTCCACAGTGCTGTGAAGAGTGCTTCACTGTTTCAGCAAAAAACATTAAAAAATACAATTTAAAAAATACTTAAAAACACCAGCAAAACATAATCTCCTTCTAAGATTTAACATACAATAATTGAAGACTGTATTTTAATACAAATTTGAATTATTTAAAAAAATCCAATATTATTTTATTAGAAACATTGTAAAAGGAAAGAATTTCTCACTTCAGGGTTCAGACCCTGTATGCCAAGTTTGCAGCCTGCAGCCAATTTGTACATCTGTTCTAACTCTATGACACTGGGGGAGTAAATGGAAACCCCGAGACTCTTAGTTCTGGCAGTACTAGTGGATGCCACTACAGGTTTTTTACCAGCTCTTAATAGGAGCTAGTTCTTACTTGAGACAGTGTTCCTGTAGGTGATAATTATGGTGAAATTAACTCCAGAGCAAAGGGTCTGTACAGGGCCTTGTGGGAACATCTACATGAGTAAATTTCATCCTGCTAGCATTGAGCACCCATAATAAAACCTGAAAGTTTCTAAGCTGAGAACTGAGCCCAGGTCTGGTGAGACCAATAACCCTTTTAGATGAATATGGGGAATCCTCTTCCTTCTGTGGGTACTGGGGAGGGATATATAGTTGCAAACTGAAATCATACAAAACATAGCAATTTCAGCCAAATTTTCAGGTTAGTTCAAGTCTGAACCTCAGAGGATGTGGACTTGCAGTAGATGACAGCAAATGGAGCCTGTTTCTATGGTCCTTCCTCAGCCAGTCGGAGTTTTGCCTCAGATCAGGCCCCATGTGAAGTGAAACCACTGAGTTTTGCGCAGCTTCAGTCCATCCCTCACCTTCCAGCAGGGTCAGTGCACAATATTACTCTGTAGGGAGCAGGGGCACCCCCTGGTCCCAGCAAACAGGGGGTTAACTCCAGCGTTACCCTTTGTACAGGTACTGAGGGGAAGGGCTGCAGGAGTGGCTGCTTGGGAGACAGGGGAGGGGTGGAAAGTCTTTGGACAGGTCAGCCTCTTTTCTCCACACTCCTTGCTGTATGTATTCCAGTGTGCTGTTTGCTATGCCTGGAAGAACCTTGTGTGTCCCTTCACCAAGCCCCATCTCTAGTTCTTCCTTCCAATACCTCCTTAAAACCCCCTTTACACTAGAAATACTTCTTCCTTCTCCTGCTCCCCATAAATCTCACCACACTCTTCCTTTCCTAAACTCCTCCCCACCCTCTGCCCATGCCTTTCATTTGCCCGGTTTACCTATGATTTGTAAACTCCTTAGGGGGCAAGGGATGTCTATGAAGCACCTTGTAAATGTATGTTGCTTTACATGTGATTTCTCTCCCCCCCCACCCCCCGGCTCGCAATCATCATATAAAGGGTGGTAGCTCCAAAAATATAACCCACTGTGCACTGTCCAAGTTTCACCTGTCAGTTCCCAGTGTCCATCTGAGTCTTTCTAGTAAAATGAGGACTCTTCTATTTACATAGGAATATAAACCCCAGTGCCCTAAAATAATAAGTCCTGGCACAGAATCATATACACAAGCAATCTTGCTCTTCTGAGTCATAGAATAACCAATGCCGTAGTCATAGGTACCATTTTAGCTCTGCCTTGACATCATCTCTCTCTATCCACTTATCACTTAAGAATGCTGCCTTTAGAGTAGTCAGTCTCAACCATTAGTTTCAGAGTAGCAGCCATGTTAGTCTGTATCCGCAAAAAGAAAAGGAGGACTTGTGGCACCTTAGAGTCTAACAAATTTGTCGTGAGTTACAGCTCACTTCATCGGATGCATTCAGTGGAAAATACAGTGGGGAGATTTATATACACAGAGAACATGAAACAGTGGGTGTTACCATACACACTGTAACGAGAGTGATCAGTTAAGGTGAGTTATTACCTTACCAGATCACTCTTGTTACAGTGTGTATGGTAACACCTGTTGTTTCATGTTCTCTGTGTATATAAATCTCCCCACTGTATTTTCCACTGAATGCATCCAATGAAGTGAGCTGTAGCTCACGATAAATTTGTTAGTCTCTAAGGTGCCACAAGTCCTCCTTTTCTTCAACCATTAGTGTCCCTTTGCTCTTTGAGCTTCAGCTGCTTCATTGCTTTGGACTTTTATGTCAGCTCACTGAGGCATGGTTCATTTGTCTCATCATTCTGTCAAGAGGACAAAGGGTAGCGGAGCAGCAGTTCTGGGGATTGGGAGATTGAGTCTTTCACGTCCAGGTCGTTAACTATGACCCAGGTCAATACAGGACGAAAGCTGTTACAATCTGATGGCCTTTGTGAAACAATTTGGAGGTCATAGCTAAGTTCTTAGTAGGTAGGTTTCAATGTTGCAAACAAGCCCCTGTTGGAACTGGTGCTCTTGTCAGCAGAAGGCCATATGGCATAAGTTTACACTGCTGCTACTCATGCTGTGTCTCTTCTGTGGATAAACAGAGGACTTCATTTTGCAGTGCTGCCATTCTGGAACCTTTCAGAAGCAGTGAAATTTGCTTGTAAAAAAAAAAAAATCGACTGACCCTTCCCCCTGCAAAAAAACTATGTTTTCTGGGGAGACACCCTCCGAGTGTGGTGTACAGAGGTTGGTTTGCAGAATGATGACAATCTTTGTTATGACTTTATCATTTGAGGACAAATCCTTGTTACCTTGCTCATACAAAATTCAGTGATATTGACTACAATGGACCTCCTGCATGAGTAAAGTGAGCAGGTTTTAGCCATTCCTAGCATTCAGACCAAATGTTAGTCTCCTGAAGATACATTCCAAAATTCATACGTATATTCAGTAGCTGAATCCCTACTTCAAGTGTAAATCTCAATGTAATCTCAACTATTGAACTGCCCTGGCACTATAGTTTCAGGGTAGTGGAGAGAGGGTTTGATATACTGGGCTCACAAATACAAATAATTAATAATGATGTATTACAATAATGTCTAGAGGCTCTACTGATATTAGGGGACCCCCATTGTGCTGCCTGCTGTATACATAGTGAGAGACAACCCCTGCCTCAAAGTGCTTCCAATTTAGACAAGACAGACCAAGGGTGGGAGGGAAAAGATAAGAAAAGCATAGAAAGACTTGCTCGTGGTCATACATCTGCATACAGTAGAAGCCAGGTCTTCTGAGTCCTAGTCTTGGGCCCTGTCACAGTGCCTCTCCAAATAGATGTGAGGAGCTCCCACTGCCAGCGGCTGTGTGCATATATCTAATGGTAGAATGTGGCCCCATAGCATACAGTAGAACCTCAGAGTTACGAACACCTCGGGAATGGAGGTTGTTCGTAACTCTGAACAAAACGTTAGGGTTGTTCTTTGAAAAGTTTACAGCTGAACACTGACTTAATACAGCTTTGAAACTTTATTAGGCAGAAAAAAATGCTGCTTTCCCTTTATTTTTTTTAGCAGTTTACATTTAACACAGCACTGTATTTCCTCTTTGGGATCTCTGCTGCTGCCTGATTGTGTACTTCTGGTTTCAAATGAGGTGTGTGATTGACTGGTTAGTTTGTAACTCTGAGGTTCTACTGCTGGAAATGGCCCACCTTGATTATCACAACAAAAGGTCCCCCCCCCCCCCTTCCGCTCTCCTGCTGGTAATAGCTCACCTTACCTGATCACTCTCGTTACAGTGTGTATGGTAACACCCATTGTTTCATGTTCTCTGTGTATATAAATCTCCCCACTGTGTTTTCCACTGAACGCATCCGATGAAGTGAGCTGTAGCTCATGAAAGCTTATGCTCAAATAAATTTGTTAGTCTCTAAGGTGCCACAAGTCCTCCTTTTCTTTTTGAGGTTCTACTGTACATGTTGATGATCTGCTGGAAAGGGTACATAAAACACCCAAGCAGTATTTTTTGTTTGTTTGTTTTTTAACCTAAAAATAAATCTGTTTTGGATTAATTTGGGGGAAAAAATCTCCTCCAAAGTTGCCCGCCATTATTCTCCCTTTCCTTTGAATTTCAGTGAGCTGTTTTCTGTCAGAAAGTGTTCTTTTCCGCATAATGTAACATTACTGAAAAAAGACCAAACACTCCCATTGTAGCTCCAAGTTGCAAACACATGGTTTTCTTTGGAAACCAAGCAAGACCATGTCTTGTCTGTGGAGACTTTTCCCCCTCACTGAGGGTTTTACAGTTAGTAGAACATTGAATCTTGCTGGCACTCTGCAAGAACTGAGCAAAACTGAATAGTCTTAGTGTGTAGTTGGGTGAGGTCGTTGGTTGGTAGAAATAATGCTGGGTGACTGGCACCTATTGTGGGGTGAGAGGGAATCTCTTGACTCCCAGACCAGATTGAGACCATTTTCTTTTTATTCCTCTAGGTTCTTAGCCTCAATAATTCTGTCTGGCAGTAGATGCCAATCATGCAAAGCAGGTCAGAATTTGGCCCTCAATCTTCATGGCATGCAGTCATTCTTCAGCAAAAGTGGTGCTTATGTAAGGGTCACCATTCTGGCTGACAGTAGGGGTTGAAGTGGGATCTTCAGCACTAGGAAGCATGGAGCTCAAGCTACACAACCAGATTTATTAGCTAGGGCCTGTAAGAGACTCACATACTATGTGGATTGGGCACAGAGGGGGACATATACTCTGAGCAGTGGGTTACACTTCCAATATAATCCTTTGTTTAGAGTGACCAGGTAGCAACTGTGCAAAAATGGGACAGGGAGTGGGGGTGGGGGGTAATAGGTGCCTATATAAAAAAAAGTCCCCAAAACCGGGACTGTCCCTATAAAAACGGGACATCTGGTCACCCTACCTTTGTTGCCATTTTATACTTTGGTAATTTTTCACACAGCATTTATAATGAGAGTACCATTAGTTTGCATGATTAAGGAAACAATTATTACTACCCTTTGTACTTTAAACTTGCAGAAGATGAAGGAGAGCCATGATTTGTTTTTGTTTTTTTTTAATGTAAAAACAGATAACTGTGATCAGGTGCTGTGGTGGAGTTTATAGCCCCCTATACTAAACCAGAGCAAGGCATGGAGCAGTACTGCGCCAGGGAGGTGCTACCCCCCCACAGCTGTGCAAGGAATGCTCCAGGTGGAGGGTCAGTTTAAAAAGGGCACTGGTAGCCCAGTGACAGGGGGAAGGAGTTACAGGCTGTGCTAGGAGGTAAAGTTGACAACTGCAACAGTGGGTAGAGCAACTGTAGCATTGGTAAAGCAACTCCAGGAGCAATGATTCATATTTTCCACCCCACCCCCCAAACTTGGAGCTGAGAGGCCCTCAAGAATTGGCTGTTGTCCCCTGGCAGATGAAGCAAATCCTACTGAGACTGTGACCATGCCCCCAGATGGAGGAACCATAGCCTGGTAGGAAGTGGCCTTGGGGGAGGATAGCTTGGGGTGGACCAGTAAGTGGTCCGGACACTGCTGTCCCTTTGGGGTTGGGATTTGGTGGAATGGGAAGGCCTGGGTCCCCTCTCTTGGATGCCTCCTCTCCTCCCCTTAGTGTTCAGTCACCACAGAGGGGAGGGGGAGCTGGGGAGACTGAGGCCAGTCATATATGACCTGGCATGGTCCCTCTGGGACAGGCAGACTGAAAAGAACTGTGAATCCACTGCCTGACCATTAGGCCAGCTGGTCATTGGACTGACCTGCTACAGATGCCAACAAGATGGTATTTCTGCCACAGAAGAGAGGTGAGTATTTGCAGCAGTATATAGTGTGTCTGTCTCAACCCATTTCTGGCTGGCATCTGGGACACAGTGACTTACATAAATGGTTAATAATAATAACATAGCAGCTTTTAGCTGGCAGTATACTATCAGTATACACATGAGCGTAAGCATAGGGAGCCAAGCAAGCATGAGTTTTGCATCCAAAGTGGGTATTAAATCAAGATGACTCTGTGCATGTGTTCAGGAGTCAGAGATAGGTATTAAAATTGCCTAGCCTTCTTTGGTTTTATTTTTTTTTAAATCAGGGTGTGTGTGTGTTGGGAGTGGGGGGTCTAGTCTGTTTACACAGGATAGACTTGCTAATCAAAGGTGGGAGGGTCGTCATGTGGTTAAGATGCATGCATGAGGCTCGGGAATCTTGAGTGCTATTTATGGATTTTTTCAGAGACTCCGTCTGTGCCATTCTCCAAGCCACAGGGCTGCTCTGTGCCTCAGTTTCCCCATCAGTAAAATAATATCCACTTACCTCAGTGGGATATTACAAAGCATAATGAATTAGTGACTGATGGGTTTTGAGAACCTCAGATGGAAGTATAATTATAACATGCTCTTTCCTGACAGCTTATGATTCTATTTAGAAAACAATGTTGTGGGGTGACTGGGTTTCTGTTTAGGTAAGAAATGTCTGAATCTGAAATGACTCCTGGGGTTTTGATGTTGCAAGCCCAAGTAGCTGAGAATTCAGGCCCTTGCTTTTTGAACAAGTGTCTAAAAGTCTTCAGGTCAGGTTCTGCTACCCTTATGCTGAAATCAGTAAGATTATGTGCATAGTAAGACACCATTCAACGTGAGGAAGGCTGGCAGAATCAGACTCTCTGTGGTCGATTTCTTTTGTCTGTCTCCTAACCATATTGTGGAGGAGAGTCAAAGGACAAAATAATTCCTTTTTCCAGGCCATAGGAAGGGCTTCCTTTGGCAGGAGAGTCTCACTTTTTCTAGTTTGAAGCTTTTTACACTAAAGGAAAAATAAACTCCTCAAGACTTAGATATGTAAAGTTCATCTGGGGTAGCACTGCTGAATAAACCTATTATTCTGTTTCAAGGTTGCAGTTTGTCACAAGGAATACATGTCTGTGATGACTAATTTTCCTGGCTCTTTAATCTGAGAGTTCCCCGTGGGATAAACAGAATAGGAATAAAGGTGGTAGTTCATAATTGTCAAGGTGAAAGGAAAGAAAATACCCATATGCTGCACTATGGTGACACTCAGAAATGTGCCAACTTTGCCTAAAATAGATATGGTTCCCTCAGTATCTGCAGTCTTCCAGTGTACTTACTATACTAAATACCTTGAATGCTACATATAGAGAGGAAGCATGGCCTAGTGATCATGCTACTAGCCAGAGATTTAGGAGCCCAGGGTTAATGTCCCAGCTCCATCAGCCTTCCAGTCTGGCCACAGTCTCTTTGGGCCTCCATTTCCCTTCTGTACAATGGGGCTAATAGCACTTTCTACCTGCCTGGGGTGTTGTGAAGATAAAAACATGAAAGATTGTGAGGTGCTCAAATATTCGGGTGATGGGGGGGAGGGATACACACCATCTACAGAAATATTGAGGTCATCTCACTGCAAATATTGAGATATCTAAGGCAGCTGGCAAATTCTTTAGGGACACCATGATATATCATGCTAGTTCATGGAATCAGTTATGTCCCAGTGTAAAATAAAAGTACAAAACTATGGACCCCTTTCTCTCCTGACTCCAAGCTCTGCTCCACAGATGTATGTGAGGCTTCGAAGTAGCTTATAATGGCCCCCTAATCCTATGGCCATTTTATGCCAGCCTTGGCTCCAGTGTGAGCTAGAGCTGTCTCTAAGATGCTCTAATTTATGCCACTGGTGTAAGATACCTTAGAGGCTTTATGCCAGTGAAAGAACACAGTAGCATAGAGTAGCTTTACACCCCCCATCTCAATATGCCCATTGTGCCAGGGTTAGGGGAGAAGATGACTTCTGGCTTAATGCCAAAAGCTAGGTCCCCTCCGGCAGGGGAAATCCTAGCTGGGACGCTATGGCCAGAATCCCGCTCCTATGCGTAACCAGAATGTGAATAGGCCAATGTGTCCATTGTAAGTAAACTACATCCATTCTGTATTAGTGCCACTAATGTCTTGGGAAAATAATAGGCATTGGAAAAGGAATATCCACAGAAAGGGATGAGCCAAAGTCCATTAAAGAGCAATGAGGAGACTGCTGTGCTTGGAAGTGACATCAATGAAATAGTAATACTTAGCACTTCCATCGAGTCTCACAGCGTGCTTTACAAACTCCAGTGAATGAAGGGCTCACAACACACCAGGGAGGTAGGTAAGATTACTGTATTATCCTTATTTTACAGATAGGGAAACTAAGGCACAAAAAGAGAGGCCACATTTTTCAAACTTGTGTGCATATAGTTAGGCACCTAAGTCTGTATTTAGGCATCTAAATTCTAAAAATCATAATTCATTTATGTGCCTAAATATGGATTTAGGTACCTGTCTATCAATACACAGGATTGAAAACGTTAGCCTAAATGTCACAGAGCATCAGTCTCAGACTCAGACTATAAGATCTGTTGGTTCCCAGTCCTGTGCATTAACCACAAGATCACTCTGTTATAACAAACTGAATTATTATTTATTAATTACCGTAGTGCCTAGGAACCCTAATCAAGGACCAGGACCCCATAGTGTTAGGTGCTGTACAAACACAGAACAAAAAGAGCTTACAACCCAAGTATAAGACAAGAGACAACAGGTGGATGCAAACAAATATGGGGGAAGGGAAAGACAAAAGGAAGTCTGACTGTTCTTTTGTAGAAAACCCTTCTGCGATTAATTAACTTTTGATGTGGGGTAATCTCATTATCAACTTGAGTGTATTATTTTTGTTAGTAGAGAAATGTGTATTTAAAGCTGTAAATGTCCTTGTTACAATGGCTATGATCTACTGAAAATTGAAAGCACACAGAAATTATTGAGAAAGAACCTTGGGACATCATCTATCTTTCTAAAACGCTGGTCTGAATGTCTTAGGAAGAATATTATTGCAGCAAAGCTTGTGGCCATTTGAAATATTTTTCCGTGTTCACTTTGATACATTCTTGCTGTAATATTTTCTCTCTGTTCTCTGAGCAGACGAAAGATTAATAGAGGTTTTTAAACTGGAATGATTTTTAGGAGGAGATTGATTTTCTTGCCACCTCGGGATCAGTTTAATTTTTGTGTTACTTATGAGCTAATAAGAGAAATGGGACGAGGCATGGAGTACAGACTGTTGACCGATTGTATCTAAAATGCAAGGAACATTGCTCATATATTCAAGACCCATAATCATATAATGGAGATCAGAACTTACGGAAGTGAGCTGACTGCCAATGATGCATCAAGCAAAATGGATAGATATATTTGTAGCCATCCATAAATGGGTGTGCTCTTGTTACTCAATGACTGAGAACTAGGGGTTTATTAATTTCTTAGGGCTGTAAGATACCCTACCCTGTGGTGTGTGTATTGTTGTTTTTAAGGCAAGTAAGTAGCAAAACTCTGCAGCTTTGATATTTGGAAAACCAGTTACGGATGTTGCCAGATAGTGTGATCTCAGAAGGGTGAAATTCATCCCCTATGCAGAGGGCTATTAAAGGCCAATGCATCCTTAAGCTTGAGGGGGAATTAAGGGAGGAATAGACCTTGTGCTGGTACCTTGCACAGGGGTGAAATTCAGCCAGCAGTGCACAACAATGTCTAGTTGTTCTTCCAGTGGAGATGGTTGCAAAAAACATATACAGACCGGATTACAGGAGTTGCTTAGAAGGACCCACGTACAGGAGCAGCCCTAGGTGTTTTGCTGGCCACGGCAGAAAATGTTTTTGGCACCTCTCTAGAAGTGGCTGAGCAAACCCCCTCATAACAATGGCTAGCCACAGTTCCCTGGAAGCTGGCACCCAGGGTGACTGTCCTGCTCTCCCACCCGTAGAACTGACTCTGCCCATGTATGTGTGATGACGGCCTTTTTCACTAATTGAATGAGGGCTTCTACAGCCAAAAGCATAAGCTGCAACAGCTTGCATTAATGAGTCAAGGCTTTGTATTTAGGGGTAGTGACAACCCCTGTCCTCTGTGGGTTTGCACAGAGGAGAACCTGCTACAAACACTCACCAGTGGGTTACATATGCATGGTCTGGAAACTGGAAAGCCAGATAAATGGAAGTAGCCTTGTCACAATGCAGTGCAGCCTACATAGAGAAGTAGCTGTTAACTTTTTTCATTTGCGACGCCTAAACATTTTTAAATGGAGGTGTGGAGTGGATCTCTTTGGAAACCTTAGACATAGTCTGCGAATCCCAGAGGTCCGCAAACCACAGGTTGAAAACCCCTGCCATAGTCAACCACCTTTGGGGCCTGAAGCAACTACCCCTGAGGTCAGTGGAAGTCTGTCCATTGATTCTGGTTGTAGTTGGATACAGCCTGTAGGATGGTGCTCACGTCGCGTGCCTCTTCCCCCTGTGCCACAAACTCATCTAGCAGTTATGCCAGCAGGAACTTTCAGTCCACAGCAACGGATGTAAACTCCTGTGTAGAACTGTACCGGAAGAGACCTCAAGACGTCATATAGTCCAGTCCCCTGCACTCATGGAAGGACTAAGTATTATGTGGACTATCCCTGACAGGTGTTTGGCTAACAATCTGCTCTTAAAAATCAACAATGATAGAGATTCCACAACCTCCCTAGGCAATTTATTCCAGCACTTAACTACTCTGACAGGAAGTTTTTCCTAATATCCAACCTAAGCCACCCTTGCTGCAATTTAAGCCCATTGTTTCTTGTCCTATCCTCAGAGGTTAAGGAAAACAGTTTTTCTCCCTCCTCCTTGTAACAACCTCTTATGTACTTGAAAACTGTTATGTTCCCTCTTGGTCTTCTCTTCTCCAGACTAAACAAACCCAATTTTTTCAGTCTTTCCTCACAGGTCATGTTTTCTAGACCTTTAATCATTTTTCTTGCTCTTCTCTGGATTTGCTCCAGTTTGTCCACATCTTTCCTAAATGTGGTGCTCAGAACTGAACACAATGCTCTAGTTGAGGCCTAATCAGTGCGGAGTAGAGCGGAAGAATTACTTCTTGTGCCTTGCTTACAACACTCCTGCTAATGCATCCCAGAATGATGTTTGCTTTTTTTGCAACAGCGTTACACTGTTGACTTACATTTAACTTGTGATCTACTATGACCCCTGGATCCCTTTCCGCAATACTCCTTCCAAGGTAGTCATTTCCCATTTTGTATGTGTGCAACTGAAATTCTGTTCTCCCCACAATGTACGTTGCCCGCTGACTGTAAGTTATAGGGCTTGAGAAAGCCCCTTGTCCTTTTGCCTGTGGGAAGCCAGAAGCTTTCCTGGGATTAGCCTCTGCAGAAGGTGAATGCACAAGTTCCTATTAAAAAGAAGAGTTTCTAGCATTTAGCTAAGGTAAAGGTGTGTGGGGGTGGGGAACAAAGCAACAAGACCCCTTCCAAGTAAAATTTTAGTGTTAACGACTGTCTTCCTGAACTTCAGTGCCTTTTGCTGTTATGCTGAACTTTTCCAAGCTGCTGCAGTGTGAAAACTTTGGCTCATTTCACCCTCAGCTAAATCCATTGATAGTAGCCTTGCAGGTGAGCACATGCTTTGCTCGCTGAGCAGATGGGATGCTATGACAACTCAAGTGGATGCTATTATGAGTATTAACCAACCCAACCAACAACTGAAGCAAACAATTAGCGAAAGAAAATAATAGCAAGAGGAACAAATAAAGAGACTAGTCCTGCAGCTCTTATTCATTGTGAGAAGTCACATCTCTACTCAAGAACAGATCAGATCCTCATGCATGCTCTTGAAATCGAGAAGAAGAGTCATGAGTAAGGGCTGCAGGATCAGGCATTATTCATTCATTCCTGCCTTTGCAATCACTTGGAGCAAATTTCCTTTTTTTTATTTAAGAAAAGTCAAATTTTGTAACAAAAAGCCCTTTTCATTTTTCCAGTTTTATATACAACTGAGCACCTCCAACACAGTACAGGATAGTGTGTCCTCCTCCTCCTTCTCCGTGCCTCATTGTAATCACTGTCCAGAAAAATAGATATGTAAAAGAACTGAGGGAATTAGGTATGAATCAGTGGTTTAGAAACACTGACAGTAGAGAAGAAAGAGAAAGAATCAGTTGTGTATTCGCTCCCATGTTTTCCTGCTACCATCAAGGCAAGTGACATTCAATAGCTAACAGCACATTTTAAAATTAGTGCTGAATCGTTCATGATTTGAAAAGACCTAGCCCTGCTGGTGTAATTATGCAATGCACAGCTAAACGGGTTCACCTTCCTTTCTTATAACAATAACACCCTCTATGTTAAAAGGATGTGTCACAATCAATACCTCTGGTCCTTTTACTGGCTTATTGTAGGAAAATGCCTTATATCTACAAGTAATTACTTGGTTCTAAACATGTCTCGTATGGGGGGAGGAGAAATCCTACAGAACACAGCATCCCTTAGAATTTGTGCTGCAGCTGACGGTGCATTTAATTCTGTAGAGTAACTTCAGCTTTAATCACGTCCTCCTGATATAATGAGTCCTGACATAGCCTAATTCATCACATTCATTTCCATTGAAGACCTAAAAAGACTTTAAAGGGACTGCGGCTGTTCCAAATCCAACGAGGCATTCGATAACCACAGGTTGGTCTTTTCGATGCTCTCCCTTATGAGCAGGTACTTTCAATTTACCTGATTTTATTTTTATTGGTATAATGTACATAATCACTATCACTTAGTGTTACAATTTTTGACACACTCATACATCTCCTCGAGCAACAGGAGAAGAAAAAGAAAAGCACTTCTCATTAGAAGTTGGTGGAATGGCTCTGCAGTAAAAAGCAGCCTCTCAGGAAGGTTCCCGGAAACCCTGGCTTCCTGTCTGTGGTTCAGCTGTATGTAGTTTACAACACAAAAAGCAATAAAGTTCTTATAGAAAAAGGCCTGATTATCAAGAAGCTCTTAATAGTAGTTGGTTTTTCTTAACATCCCTTCCTGGCATTACTTTATCACCTGAAAATCTCATTTTGCATTAAAAAACTATAGTTTCTAGCATTTGTGGTTGCAGATAAAAGCTAAAGTGTTAAAAACTAAAAAGCAAATATAGCTCAGTAGGATCCTGGTCCACCACTAGAGCCCATAGATGCTGTGGTAATACAAATCATAAACACTTAATAAGCCAGAATTTAGTATTGATAAAATCTCATGGTATTTGAATGCTTGGGGTTGGCAGTGCTGGCTTTATTACAGTTGCTTGTGGAGCACTGTCTCCTCAGAAGCCTTTCAGCCCTTGATGGTCAGAAGATACTTCTGTCTCATTCCCTGGTTCGCCTTGATCAAGCCTTCAGTCCCAACCCTGCATCAGTTACTCCGCCCTGTACGTGTTACGCTCCCAGATGAGGAAGCTGTTATTTCATGGTGCAGCATTGTACAGTAATTCCTCACTTAACGTCATCCCAGTTAACGTTGTTTCGTTGTTACATTGCTGATCAATTAGGGAACATGTTCGTTTAAAATTGCTCCATGCTCCCTTATAATGTTGTTTGGCAGCCGCCTGCTTTGTCCACTGCTTGCAGGAAGAGCAGCCTGTTGGATCTAGCTGGTGGGGCGGGGGGGCGGAACCAGGGTGGGCCGGCAACCCCCCTATCAGCTCCTCTAAATTCCCTCCGTGGCAGCCGCCCAGCAGGCTATCAATTGCCGGTCAGTTCAGCTGTCCCTCCCCCGACTGCCGTGTGCTGTTCCTGCCCTCTGCCTTGGAGCTGCTTCTAGGAGCCTCCTGCTTGCTGTGCCGGGGCGGGGTGTGTGGAAGAGGGGTGCTAATGTCAGGGTGTCGCCCTCCCCCCATTCCTGTACCCCATCCCCACAGAGCAGGGGGGACACACGACAGGGCTCACGACAGAGGGAGCTTGCTGGCAGCAGCTGCTGTCTCTACTTGCTGATCTACTTAAAAAGGCAATGTACTTAGAGTTGGGTCAGTGTACTTAAAGGGGCAATGTGTGTCTCTCTCACACAGGGTGTGTGTCTCTGTCTCTCTCTGCCATGCTGTCTCCCCTCCCTCCATTCGTGCTGCCTTGTAGAATGTGAGGCTACATTAACAGCAATGTGTTAACCCTTGAAGGCTCAGCCGAGTGCTAGTTCATCATTTAGCAGTAAGGCATTCCCTGGGAAATATCCCACCCTCTTCCATCCTCTTGACTTCACCATCTCAACCAAGCTTCACAATCATCATTGTTGTGTACAGTATTCAACTGTTCGTTTAAAACTTATACTGTGTGTGTATGTATATGTGTGTGTGTATATATATATATATATATAAATATATATTTTATTTATATATATATATATATATACACAAAAAAATTTTGCCAGACAAAAGACGAGATATATACATATACATACATATATATCGTCTTTTGTCTGGCAAAATTTTTTTTCCTGGAACCTAACCCTCCCTATTTACATTAATTCTTATGGGGAAATTGGATTCACTTAGCATCATTTCACTTAAAGTAGCATTTTTTCTGGAACATAACTACAACGTTAAGCGAGGCGTTACTGTATTTATATTTTTGCAAGAATCACACCTGCACAGAGCTCACAAAAACCCACTGCTTGGGTGTTTTCCAGCATCTCTCAGCTCTGGTGCAATCACACCCTGCTCACAAGAGCAGTGGTCATTCAGTAGTGTAGTAACCCTTAAAAAAACTGGGCACTGAGAAAGAGACCTTGCATTACATCCAGTTGTGTGTAAAGCAGACAAGTAACACCCCAAAACAGACCACATTTGCTGTAGCTAGTGTTGCCAGGTGTCCAGTTTTCGACTGGAATGCCTGATTGAAAAGGGACTCTGATGGCTCTGGTCAGCACTGCTGACTGGGCCGCTAAAAGTCCGGTCAGTGGCGCAGCGGGGCTAAGGCAGGCTCCCTGCTTGCCCTGGCTCTCTGAGGCTCCTAGAAGCAGCCACCCTGTCCAGCTCCTAGGCACAGGGGTGATCATGGGGGTTCCTCACGCTGCTCCCGACCCAAGTGCTAGCACCGGTTTCACAGCTCCCATTTGCTGGGAACCATGGCCAATTGGAGCTGCGGGGGTAGTATCTGCGGATGCAGACAGCACGCAGAGCCTCCGGCACCTCTGCCTAGGAGCTGGACATGCCGGCTGCTTCTGGGAGCTGTCTGAGGTAAGCGCTGCCCAGCCAGAGCCTGCACCCCGAACCCCCTCCTGCACCCCAACCCTCTGCCCCAGCCCTGAGCTCCTTCCCTCACCCAAACTCCCTCCCAGAGCCCACACCCCCTCCCGCACCTCAGCCCTGAGCCCCATCCTGCACTCCGAACCCCTCAGCCCCAGCCTGGAGCCCCCTCCTGCACCCCAAACCCCTCATCCAGGCCCCATCCCAGAGCCTGCACTCCCAGCTGGAGCCCTCACCCCGCCTGAACCCTGGCCCCAACCTGGTGAAAGTGAGTGAGGGTGGGGGAGAGCGAGCGACAGAGGGAGGGGAGATGGAATGAGTGCTGGGTGGGGCCTCAGGGAAGGGGTGGGGCAGGGGTGGAGCAAAATTGTTCCATTGTGTGTGATTAGAAAGTTGGCAACCGTAACCCTAGCATGTACATTATGACTTCAGAGTGCTACATAAACCCATGGGAAGGCTACACGGTGCTAACTCCCTGCCTGCTGGTAACAAGCTAGACCCTCTGCATTCTGTCACAAGGCTATTAAACCATGCCAATGAAATTTTAATTGGACATAGAAATACATGCAGGGCCTCTCATTGACTTGACTTCTAGGGGTGCTTGAGGACAGAATTTGTTCATGTATTGGGAGAGCCAACCAATTGTAAATACTAGTTTCAAATAATGTTTTGTGCTCCAGACAAACCCATAGAGAAATTCTAAGGAGACTTAAGCATCATGGGATGGATAAGGCCCGATTTCGAAAAGAAATCAGCACCCAGTAGCTCACTTTGGAAATCTGATCATCTCATTTAGGTGCCTAATCCTAAAGGAAAAGGAGTACTTGTGGGACCTTAGAGACAAGGTGCCACAAGTAATCCTTTTCTTTTTGTGGTTACAGACTAACACGGCTGCTACTCTTAATCCTAAAGGCACTCTACAGCCTTTAACTTTCAGGAATCTTCCTATCTGTCTACCACTTTCCATTTGTGTTTATTATCTCTTTCCTGCTATTTGACAACAATTACAAAAAGATCTGCAGCCAGGGTTTAAAAAAACCCCAAAACTAGTATAACAATTACGCCTGTCATTTGCACTTCTATAGCTTCTGTTATCTAAAGATCCTGAAGCATTTTGCAAGCATTCATCAGTTAAACCTCAGAACACTCCTCTGAAGTTGGAAAGGGATATGCATAGAGATCACATTATCCACCACTGAAATCGGTCACCTCTGGACCAGAAAGCAGCAGCTGTTTAAAATCACACTGCAACATTGCACAAGCCCCGCACGTCACAGTTTGCAGTAGTTCAAAATAATACACTGCCAGGTGGTATGTCTGCTGACATAGGGCTTGTCTACACTGGAAACGTTAAAGCTTTAACGTGGCTTGTGTAGTCGTAGCTCTCCCAGCGCTCTAAAATAACCACCTCCATGAGGGGCATAGCTATCAGCGCTGGGAGTGCGACTCTGGCACTTTACAGCGCTGAAACGAGCAGCGCTCGAGGGAGGAGGGCGTGTTTTTTCACAACCCTGAGCGAGTAAGTTGCAGCACTGTAAAGTGCCAATGTAGACAAGCCCATAGCTAGAAGAGCACCATTTACATTCACCACTTATGAAATCTGAATATGTGACTGAATGCCAGTGCTCAGATTGTCTGAGGCCTGGTACACAGATCCAGTTGAATTGTATATGCTGAAGCTAGGAAGCAATCAGTTATGTTTGGACCCAAAAGTGGTTTCAGCTCACCAGGGGAGAATGCTTTTAAATCAGGGCAAGGGATTGAAAGTCAGAGGCATCTTGGGTTTCATTTCCAGCTAACCCTCTGATTCTTTGTGACACCTTGTGTAAGTCATTTCTCCTACTTGCTCTTCAGTCAACTCAGTTGAAAAAGCTGGATCTCACCAAAAACCAAGTGCTTCCTCTGGCTTGGGCTGAGTTTTGTTAGGTAAATACATTAATAAGACAACAACTAGTAAGCAAGGTTTATCAAGCAGCATGTGCATGAAGGGGAGTAAAAGCCCATGAGTCTTAGGGTACGTCTATACATACAGCTCTGCAGCGGCACAGCTGGTGAAGACGCTCTGTGCTGATGGGAGAGAACTCTCCTGTTGGCATAAAAAACCCACCTCCATGAGCAGCAGAAGCTATGTTGACGGGAGATGCTCTCCCTCTGATATAACGCTGTGCAC
The DNA here is from genome assembly GCF_965140235.1 of Caretta caretta. Lineage (NCBI taxonomy): Eukaryota > Metazoa > Chordata > Testudines > Cheloniidae > Caretta > Caretta caretta. Next base: position 340,184,752 of record NC_134206.1, on the reverse strand, counting down.
ACAAATGCTGTAGTAAGAAAAGGTGTACTTGTGGCACCTTAGAGACTAACAAATTTATTGGAGCATAAGCTTTCATGAGCTACAGCTCACTTCATCAGATGCATGCAGTGGAAAATACAGTGGGGAGATTTATATACACAGAGAATATGAAACAATGAGTGTTACCATAAACACTGTAACAAGAGTGATCAGGTAAGGTGAGCTATTTCCAGCAGGAGAGCGGGGTGTGGGGGGGGAACCTTCTGTAGTGATAATCAAGGTGGGCCATTTCCAGCAGTTGACAAGAACCTGTGAGGAATGGTGTGTGTGTGTGTGTGGGGAATAAATGTGGGGAAATAGTTTTACTTTGTGTAATGACACATCCACTCCAAGTCTTTATTCAAGCCTAAGTTAACTGTATCCAGTTTACAAATTAATTTCAATTCAGCAGTTTCTCATTGGAGTCTGTTTCTGAAGTTTTTTTGTTGAAGAATTGCCACTTTTAGGTCTGTAATCGAGTGACCAAAGAGATTGAAGTGTTCTCCAACTGGTTTTCGAGTGTTATAATTCTTGACGTCTGATTTGTTTCCATTTATTCTTTTATGTCGAGACTGTCCGGTTTGGCCAATGTACGTGGCAGAGGGGCATTGCTGGCGCATGATGGCATATATCACATTGGTAGATGTGCAGGTGAACGAGCCTCCGATAGTGTGGCTGATGTGATTAGGCCCTCTGATGGTCACCTGAATAGATATGTGGACACAGTTGGCAACGGGCTTTGTTGCAAGGATAGGTTCCTGGGTTAGTGGTTTTGTTGTGTGGTGTGTGGTTGCTGGTGAGTATTTGCTTCAGGTTGCGGGGCTGTCTGTAAGCAAGGACTGGCCTGTCTCCCAAGATCTATGAGAGTGATGGGTCATCCTTCAGGATAGGTTGTAGATCCTTGATGATGCACTGGAGAGGTTTTAGTTGGGGGCTGAAGGTGACGGCTAGTGGCGTTCTGTTATTTTCTTTGTTGGGCCTGTCCTGTAGTAGGTAACTTCTGGGTACTCTTCTGGCTCTGTCAATCTGTTTCTTCACTTCAGCAGGTGGGTATTGTAGTTGTAAGAAAGCTTGATAGAGATCTTGTAGGTGTATGTTTCTGTCTGAGGGGTTGGAGGAAATGCGGTTGTATCGTAGAGCTTGGCTGTAGACAATGGATCGTGTGGTGTGGTCTGGATGAAAGCTGGAGGCATGTAGGTAGGAATAGCGGTCAGCAGGTTTCCAGTATAGGGTGGTGTTTATGTGACCATCGCTTATTAGTACTGTAGTGTCCAGGAAGTGGATCTCTTGTGTGGACTGGTCCAGGCTGAGGTTGATGGTGGGATGGACATTGTTGAAATCATGGTGGAATTCCTCAAGGGCTTTTTTTCCATGGGTCCAGATGATGAAGATGTCATCAATAGCACAAGTAGAGTAGGGGCATTAGGGGACGAGAGCTGATGAAGCGTAGTTCTAAGTCAGCCATAAAAATGTTGGCATACTGTGGGGCCATGCGGGTACCCATAGTAGTGCCGCTGATTTGAAGGTATACGTTGTCCCCAAATGTAAAATAGTTATGGGTGAGGACAAAGTCACAAAGTTCAGCCACCAGGTTTGCCATGACATTATTGGGGATACTGCTCCTGACGGCCTGTAGTCCATCTTTGTGTGGAATGTTGGTGTAGAGGGCTTCTACATCCATAGTGGCCAGAATGGTGTTTTCAGGAAGATCACCGATGGATTGTAGCTTCCTCAGGAAGTCAGTGGTGTCTCTAAGATAGCTGGGAGTGCTGGTAGCGTAGGGCCTGAGGAGGGAGTCTACATAGCCAGACAATCCTGCTGTCAGGGTGCCAGTGCCTGAGATAATGCGGCGTCAAGGATTTCCAGGTTTCTGGATCTTGTCTAGCAGACAGAATACCCCTGCTCGAGGTACTTAGGGGTGTGTCTGTGTGGATTTGTTCTTGTGCTTTTTCAGAGAGTTTCTTGAGCAGATGGTGTAGTTTCTTTTCATAACCCTCAGTGGGATCAGAGGGTAATAGCTTGTAGAAAGTGGTGTTGGAGTGTTGGAGTGTAGACATAGCTTTACACTCCTCTGAGCTATAGAGTAGTGAATTCTACGTTGTAAAAATATTTCATAAGGACAGAAGAGGCGAATTAGGAAAGTTCTAGTTGCTAATTAGGAAAGTTCTAGGGATGGTCTGGTTTACTTGGCCCTGCCTCAGAAAAGGGGCTGGGCTTGATTACCACTTTTGGTTCCTTCTAGCCCTATGCTTCTACTATTTCTATGAAAATGATCTATTCAACCGGGTGGTAGTAAAAAGCCAGCTGAGAATGTCTGGAGTCTTGCCAAGGGTACAGAATGAGGTTCCAGGCCTGACACAACAGCTTTCAGTTCAGTTGCTTCAGTGGGCCCATGCCCAGATGTGTGTGTACAGGAGCTTTTGATTGGAGTAGGGAACAGTTCATCTTCTCTGGGTTCTGTTCTCCCATCTTTACATCGAGAAGAATACAAATATGTGTTGTACTTTTCTACTACCATTAGCATGAGAGTCAATGGGAAGGAAATGGGGAAAAAATGACTTATAGACTTTAAGGCCAGAAGGGACCATCATGATCTAGTCTGACCTCCTGCACATTGCAGGCCACAGAACCTCACCCACCCACTCCTGTAGTAGACCTGTAGCCTCTGGCTGAGTTACTGAAGTCCTCAGAATGTGATGTAAAGACTTCAAGTTACAGAGAATCCACCTTTTTACTCTAGTTTAAACCAGCAAGTGACCTGTGCCTCAATCTGCAGAGGAAGGCAAAAAAAACCCAGGGTCTCAACCAATCTGAATTGAGAGAAAATTCCTTCCCAACCCCAAATACGGTGACCAGTTAGACTCTGACCATGTGGCCAAGATGCACTAGCTAGACACCTGGGAAGGAATTCTCTATAGTAACTCAGAGCCCTCCCCATCTAGTATCCCATCTCCAGCCATTGGAGATATTTTCTGCTAGAAGTGGCAGATTGGCTACATGCCATTGTAGGCAGTCTCATCATACCACCCCCTCCATAGACTTACCAAGCTCAGTCTTCAAGCCAGTTAGGTTTTTTGCCCCCACCGCTCCCCTTGGAAGGCTGTTCCAGAACTTCACTTGTCTGATGGTTAAAAACCTTCATCTAATTTCAAGCCTAAACATGTTGATGGCCAGCTTACATCCATTTGTTCTTGTGGTATCATTGGCGCTTACATTAAATAACTCCTCTCCCTCCCTGGTATTTATCCTCTCCCTCCCTGGTATTTATCCCATTTATGAATGGGCCACAAGCAGAGGGGAATAGAAACAGAGGAAGGGCTCAACCCTGCCTCCCCACCTCTGGACTCTCCTGATGTCCCTGCTTTTAGTTTGGGTTACATTAGTTATTCCCTCTCTGTCCAGGAGAGAATAGCTGATGCAGTGGTCCCCCCTTCACGACTTGGTGTGTTACATTTTCTTCCCCAAAGCGGTCTGTAGACACCTTGCTATCTGAAACTGGATTAAGTGGTGTTTAGGAATGAGTCACCCCTTCCTGGCTTCAAACCAATGCACTGGGAAATACTGGGCTATCCAAAGCTTCACCTATGTGGCTAGAGGGGACCCAGTTTACTGAGCTAAGCAGCTAATTTGAAATACTTAACGCCAGATTGTCACATCGCTGAGTTTATGCTATGTGTGGTGAGGTGGGCATGGGCTTTAAGCTGCCTTCCCACCTTGCCATTCCTGCGCCCACTGGGGCTAGTTTTGATCCTTAGTTTCAGGCTAAGTTATGTGGGCTGCAGACAGTGTTCCCCTAGGGACTACTCCACTGGCCAAGGACATCCCCTGGACACTCCCCGAACATGCCCCTTACCTGGAGGTTGTGGTTAGCATAAAGCCGTGTAAGCCACCTGGGGAATTCCCTTGTGCTAGGGGAATCTCTGGCTGCCTGAGCATCACAAGGCAGCTGCCCCTGGACTCTTTGGAATTTTAGGTTCAAATTCTGGTAGGGCTTGTTCAACCCTTCATCTGTCCCAAGCAGATTCCTGTGAGTACCACATATAAGGATATGATTTAGTCATGGAGGTGATGGATTCCATGACTTTAATGAACCTGCTGACTTCTTGGCTTCAGCCCCCTCCGCAGTGGTTGCAGCTGTGGTGAGGCTGGAGCTGTCAGAGAACTCCCTTTTGTCAGGCCCTGCTAATCTTCTGTTTCTCCTCCCGTGATTTTCCTTCCTGTGCTCTTCTACCCAATCTCCTTGTTAATGAGTCAATTAGCTCATTCACTACCCAGCCCCAATCTGATCTGGTAATCAGGAAGTCCTTTCCGTAAATCCCCTTCCCCGGGGACTAATGGGTTAAACAGTGACCCACAGGGTGATTCCCAGCATTCTGTCACATGGACTTTTTCAGGTGAAGCGTTAAGAAACATTGTGTTGTCTGCTCAACATGGTTGGTAAAGATCCCACTAGCTCTTTAAGTGTGCTTGGCCCTGTATTGCTGTGTGGTTGGTTGCCACTCTTCCACCCCAGTGGCGCTGGTTATATGTTGTCTACGTACCACTGGATCCTTTAGGGTGATGTGGACTAATCCATGTACAGCACTTCAGAAATATGAAGTGCTAAGAGTTGTTACTATGGAGGGTGTTGTCATTTCTGTGTGTTCAGTACTGACAGTGTGCCTGGTGCTGCACAAGACTCCGAAGGAGACAGGTTACCTGTCCCTCGTATTCTGCATTGTGGTACTTAGAATAAATGGGAAGATTCTACCAAACAACACTTTATACTTAACATCATTGTAATGAAGCTTTTGTTGTGTGACTCTTCTTGGATGTAATTACATCATTGAACAAACATACTTCAATTTCAACCACAAAAATGCATTGTTAGAACCTAAAATTACATCATTTAATGACATTACATAACTCTTTGTAATTGTATATGAAACAAACAGTGTGCTGTGGATGCTCTCCACATGTAACTCTTGTTTTGAATTTCAATATCTTAGCTGGCGTGGATGTCTCAGTAGATTGGTGTATAGATAGCATGGGTTTCACCACCGGCACCTTCATGCTGGGAACTCTTATTCAAGCATGTGACTTTATGTACAGGAGTAGTCTCATTGGATTTGAAGGGACCACTCCTGTTCATAAGTTTTTGCTGGATCAGGGTTGTCAGTTGAAATTCAGCCTAAGTTAGCAGAGATTGTTAGTGGTTTGGTGACCTATGTGTAGCTCTGGCTATTTCTGAGGATCCAAAAAGAGGAAGGACTCAAAGGTGCCTGAAATATGAACAGCCAGAAGGGGCTGAACCAGGACCCAGAGTGACGTGCCAGGGAAGCTCAGAGACACAGCACCTGAGTTGGCTGGAGAGAGATGCTCTAGCAGCAGGAAGAGATGCTGCCCCTTGCTGTTCTTGGAAGGAGGGGAGGTGTACAGAACGCTTGGGTCTCAAGGTGGGTGACAGCTGGTTAGAAGGGAGGAATATGTATACTATATCCTGCTTTGGGACCCAGGCTGCTCCACCAGGGGGCTATATCCATATATGTAGATTGTTTGCTAGCACTCATGCAGTTCCCAGAGAACAGGCGCCAAGTCCATCAGAATTGATACCACTCTGGGCATTCTCAACCGAGAAGCCAAGGACTGACTTCACAATGGACACTGAAGTGGAGCCGTTGAGAGAGCTGGGGAGACAACCTGAGTTGAAGTGCCAGCAGCCCCCATGCATCTGTTATGTCAAATGCAAACAGCACAAGATGTTTCCCAGCTTTCTCGTGTCTCTGCTTAGACATTGGAGTGATGGGGGCACATAAGTACCCAGTCGGAGAGAACGAATTGCTGCTGCTCTGTCTCTCTCTCTCTCTCCCCCCTATTGCCCCCCCCAAAATGCTTCAGCGTGCTACCTCCTGCTTAGGGCCTAGGCACATTGTCAGAGCAGCATATGGTAATAGTGTTACACCTGTCCCGTGGATAAAAGCTTTCAGTCTCCTGGGCTCTCTGTCCAGCTATTTTCATTAGAACAAAAATCCACACGTTCACCAGATAATTTTAAAGGTTACTTTTAATTTTTTGTTTGAAAGAAAACAAAATGTTGGTTACTTTAAAAGTGTTTTTTTAATTAAAAAAAAAAAATCAAAACAGGCACCTAATTTTAAAGGGCACACAACTCAGGAGTTATAAAAGCAGCTCGCGTCCTTTCAGCTTTTAAATAAATTCATGTCCGAGAGACATATTTTCTTTTCTGTTTCTGCTATTTTCAAATTCCCGGAACCTCTAAATGAAATCTGACTCTAAATGTGCATCCTTGAGAAGTGCAACTGCCAAAATTGAAGTCAGACTGTAAAACTGGACTTGTGTCTTGAAAATAATTTATCCTGATGGTTTTTTCCCTCTCCCTGTTTGATTTCATTGATTTAATTTTTGTAAGTGGCTCGAGTGCCTGACAAAGTTGTCTGCATGACAACATGGGAAACTGAAATCCTCTCTCTAGCCACAGAACAGGCAGGGGCAGTGCAAGCTATCCTATACATATTGGTATATCCTATACCAATATGCCTCAACTGGATCTGCACGGGCCACCTATAGGGGTGACAGAAGAGTTCTGTCTTCATGAATCTTTTGATCTGAGACTGATAATGGGGTGTCAGTTAGTGTCACTTTTGATGGTATTTTCAAAGGGACAGATTATTCCCTCCATGCCATGCCAACCCTGCTGAAGACAAAGGAGTGGCAAAGGTGGAGGGGCAGATTTTGAACCATATAATTGAGTTACCAATGGGACTCCAGTCTGGGTAGCAGCAGAGTTGGCAAGAAAGCTTTGCAATGACTGCTTTACCTCACAGCATTCTCAGCCTCTCCCCACAATATGGTTACTAGAAGGAACAATTGGGGGAGCTTCTGATGAGGTACTAGTAATCTGATGATTAATTACTGATGCAAAACTACTTTGTTCCTTTTCTAAGTGACTTTACTATTCATGCCAGTACAAAGTAATCATCTGCCTTCCTCAGACATGACCAAAGTAAATCCCTATTTGTGTGGTATTATTTTGTTTATTATTAAAGAGCAAACAATACCCACTACTAATATTAAAGGACTACATGGCACACCTTTGGTAGGATATGGTTATTCTGAAAACATAACACCACCCTTCTGTATCTTTAAAGAACATACATTTGTAAAAGTGCTCAGTTTTAAAATGGCTGCTTTCTTCTATGTTTTTTATTTTTTCATGGAAAACTGTTACTTTACATATTGCATAGGGATAAGAGAAAAGCACAAGCTAATAATCACTGCAGTAGGTCTAGAGAAATATTTCAGCACCATATTTAGAGCTAACCTCACATTGCTTGCCTAAGTGTTTTTCTTGATATGCATTTGTTTATTTGTCTCTCTGATTCTCTAAAATTGCCAACAAAAGAATATTTTACTTAAGACCTGAGCTGAGTCTTAGGTCTGTTAGCTGGGGCATTTACTCCAATTTTACTGGAGTGAAAAACTGAACTCTGCTTTTGGCTAGGCAGAGTCAGGGGCAGTGAGAAGTTACTTTGCCATCCTGCCTACAAAAAAACATAACAGCTGGGCGGCTGGTGTGCTGAGACCACTGCTTACTGTGCTGACCAGTATTGTCCCATTGTTTCCTCGTGCTCCCCTGTCTGTCTCTATCTGTCATGACTTGTTTTATACTTGGACTGTAAGTACTTTGGGACAGGAATTGTCTTTTTATGTGCTGTGTTTGTATAGCACCTAGCACAGTGTGGTCCAATAAACGCTGGACCCCCTAAGAACTTGTGGTAAGGTAAATGATAATAGCTTCCACTTTAGGTAAAAGATTGAGAGTACAGAGAAGGCTGCAATCTCCTTCTCCAAATGATGCCAACAGAAAGGCAGGTGTTGGACCGTGTTCTGCTGCCACCACCTCTGCTCCTTGGTTGCTCAGAAAAGCTGGGCTGAGCTTATTATGCTGCAGCAACAGCACTGCTGGGCTGGGTGAAGGCATCAGGCTCCTTGTAGCAAATCAGCTTGTGGTGGTATGTGGCGAGTTGGCAGCCAAGTTGCTAGGTGGCGAATATGGCACTCTGTCCTTGCCTTGAAAGATGGGGTAGGTATTTGGGGCACCCTAATGCACTTTGATGTAGCTGTGTTTACAACTTGGGGGCATCCCTTATGCACTTCGAAATTTCCACTGAAATCCCTTGCATTTTGGCTCTGTCGGGAACTTGTTTCCAGGCTTTCACAGGGAGGAAGGTTGGTTTTGTGGGTAAGACACTGGGCTGGGATCTGGAAAGTTGTCTTTGATTCCTAGCTCTGCCACAGATTTTCTGTGTGATTTTGGGCAGGTCGTTTAATCTCTCAGTGCCTCAGTTGGCCCCTCAGGAGTGCTGTGAAGATAAATTAATTAGTGCATGTGAGGTACTTTGGGTCAGGGGCTACAGATGAACCTAGATAAATGCACACTAGAGAATTAAGGAGCGACATAGCTTTATGGGCAATAAGCTCTATTATGGAACCTGTAAAAAATAATGAAAAGAGAAAAAAAATTACACTGTCTTTGTGAAAAGGTAGCTCAAAAGGGTACTCTGGCTAGTGCTCTCTTTCCTGGGGTTAGAGCCCAGCACAGAGAATCAGGAGCCCTGGCTGAGGCTCCCAGCACAACGAACGGGAAGAGACAGGTGCCTCAGAATGGAATTCACAAAAAACAGTGTGCTAGGCGGCTCCTCACGTAAGGTAGCCAATGGGAGGTGCCAAGCCAAGGGGTGTGTGCTAAGCCTCGCCCCCTCACAGAGGTAGCTGCTTAGGTCCGGGCTGCAGGGAAGCGCCTCCTCTCTTGGAGTTTGGCACCTATGCCAATTAAGCAAGAAGTTGTGGGAGGGCGGGCAACATCTTCCCACATAAGGTGTAGCCAAGGAGCTAGGGTTCTCAACTGGGAAGTGGGAGATCCTGGGTCAAGTTCCCCCTCTGTATGAGGGGAAGAAGGGAGATCTGCCACCTTTCAGGAGAGTATTCTAACCACAGAGCTATGGAATAGTCTCATGTGAGAATCTCTCCTTTTGAAACTGTTCCACTGTGGATGAATAATTTTAAAAAATCATTGGAGCAGGAGGACTGGATCTTGGGTCTCTCACCTACAGTGTGAATGCTCTAACCACCAGGCTACAGAATCATTCTTGTGCTTGTTCTCTCTCTGACACTCTGATTCTTGTATTAATTATTCATAAGGCTATGATTATGTCATGGAGGTTGCGGAAGTCACGGAATCCGTGACTTCCACAAACCTTGTGACACTGGGGGCCCCACAGCTGACCAGCCACTGCTGGCGGCGGAGGGACCCCCCACAGCTCCCAGCCACCGTGGATGGTGCAGGAACCCCAAAGCTCCCCAGCTGCCGGTGCTGGCAGGGACCCTAGAGCTCCCACCCTGCAGCTGTTCAGCCATTGTGAGCAGCTGGGGTCCTCCCCGCAGCCCCCACCCCAGCTCCCAGCCCCGCAGGGCAGTGGGTCCCTGCAGCTCCCAGCCACTGTAGACAGGGGGCAGGGTGCTGTACCCTCCTCCCTCCCCATATTGTCAGGGATGTTTTTAGTAAAAGTCAGGGACAGGTTGCGGCTTCTGTGAATTTTTGTTAATTGCCCGTGACCTGTCCCTGACTTTTACTAAAAATATCCATGACAAAATCGTCATCTTAATTATTCATGGTGGAACAGCGTCAACTGGAGAGACTGAATATCCCATAGCCAAGGTCCTTTGTTTTCAGTTTTTATTTTGTTTAAATATTCCTGAAAATTTATCAGTGTTTGTTACAAAAAGTAAAATGGATGAAAATCAGTGCAAAAAATTATAACAGTAATTGTTTTCTGGATAAATATAGGGGTTAATATTGGGTGATGAGAGGACAATAGAAAGCAACAAATAGAGAAAAGTAGGAGTATTGAAATAAAAGCAGTTTAATGCTGTATTTTTTATCACAGACTGTACATTAACAGTATGTACGCGTGCACACACATGAATGTGTCTGTGTATCTTCTAGAACATTATCGTACTTTAACAGCCAACCTTGCATTTATACTCAGGCTAATGTATTATTAACATAAACACATTTACTTAATGGAATATATTGGATTTTCTTAACATAACTGGGATTTTCATGCACATGAGTAGTCCAAAATTTGGGTGAAAATCAGTTAAAAAAAACAAATAGCTTTTGTAATACCTGGGAATTCTAAAGTAAAAATCAGTAAAAACTGAAAACAAAGGGTCTGACCCATAGCCAGATGGTTAGGGCACTCACCTGAAAGGTGGCAGATCCCAACTGAAATCCTTTCTTCTTCTCAGGTGGAAAGTACCACATCCCAGGTGAGTACTGTTAGTATATAGGTCTGTTCGTCAGCCTGAGATAGAATTTTGGGTATGACTTTTTGAGACTCTTGTATCTTATATTAACATGTGTGGACAAAGGACAAAGACACTGTGTGCTGCTTCTGCCTGGCCAGATGGGTTTGTTAGTGTAATGGGAAGAGATAAGGGATAGAATTAAAGTGTTACAGGGTATGATGGGAGTATAATATATGAGCATACACTGGAAGGCTGCCTGGCTCCTCTCTCAAGCCAAGGTCAAGCAACCAGTTAGGAGGGGTAACGGGGTTGGGGGCGGGGGGAGGCATAAGACACGCTAAAAACCAAAGAAAGGCCTCGCCTTGGCCAGAACACAACCTCACTCCTTACCTCTCCCATGGGATACAAAAGAGGTGGGACGAAGACCCCAGACTCACGACCCTCCAAAACAGAACGTGACTGTAAGTGGTAAGGGGTGGGACAGGGGCATGCATTTTAGGTATATTTGGGCCTGCTAAGAAGGAGGAGGTGGGAATGGGGAAACAGGCAAGGCTCTGCCGTGTCAGAGCTAGGAAGGGGGACACCGGGTAAATGCTCTGCGGCGTCAGAGCTGGGAACAGAACACTGGGAAACAGAATCTGCTGGTGTGTAGAGCTATGGATGTGCTTGCTTGGAACTAACCCCAATAAACATTGCATTGCCTGCACTTCGGACTTCTGGTCTTCCGCTTACTGTCTGCATGACAGAAACCAAGGGAGGGGGTGAGGGCAAAGCTCTCTAACAAGTGCCCTAACCACTGGGCTAAAGGTTATGAGGGAGATCCTCTTTGTCACCTCTCCCCAACCGTTTAGTGTAAGCTTCTCCATAGAGGCCAAATCCGGTAGGCAAGCTGTGATCACACCTACTGGCTATGGCACTGCATGTGAGTTAGCTGGAGGAACACCTATCTTCCCCTGGTTCAGGCAGCACTCTGGGGTTTAGGTGTCTGGACACCTGGCATGGGTCTACAGTGCACATGCTCAGAATAAGAAACAGAGGTGCCTAGGAAACTTTTACTGTGAAAATTTAGGTGCGGAGCAAGTTTAGGCACCTACAGGATTCAGGGGAAGCTGAGTGGGGCTTTGTAAATCCCAGAGGGGCCTGATGCTGGGATTGAGGTGCCTAAAGTGGCAGTTAGGGCCCTTAAGTCCTTTTGTGAATCTAGCTCTTAGCTTCATAGTTTATCTCACTGGTAATTTGAGGATATTAATATTTACACCGCAAGGGTGTCTGTAAAGTGCTTTTGGAATCCTTGGATGGAAGATGGTTTCAATGCACAGGCCTATACATTAGTCTGTCATCACAGCACAGTTTAAAGGTGTTACAAAGCAGGGGCGACACAGTGCCAGAGTCACACTCCTACATAGCTGTAACTCACTTATCACCCTAAGAGGCAGTGCTAAGAGTACTATGTCTACACCACAATTAAATAGCCCTGTAGCCCGAGCCCTTAGCTTGAGTCGCTGACACAGGCCAGTTGCAGGTGTTTAATTGCAGTGTTGACATATCCTAAGGGTATGTCTACGCTGTAATGTAAGCCCAGGGTTAGTGGAACTTGAGTTAGCTGATCCTGGGTTTGTTAATCGAGGACTTGAGCATCTCCACTCATTTGTATCCCCAGGTTAAGAATGGTTGAACCCTATGTCCCAACCTGGGGCTCCAGGATCTACATTGCGTTATGCAGGCCCAAGTCCAACTGCCCATATCCTATTCTTCCTAGCACCCTCTCAAAATGTGATCGCTCTAGCCCTTTGTTCGTGGTGCAGTGTGGGAAAACTTGACTGTCGACCAAACTTGACTCTCTTCAGAGGACCGAGAAAGTCAGCCTGTGGGATTGTTATACTTCTGGGAGACTCCCAGAGCACAAGTCCAGTGGGACTGCGTCTACACTGTGAAGAAATAGTCCCAGCTTGGCTCAGGCTTGCACCCTCCACTCCCGTGGGGTCCTGGGACCCTGGTTTAGCATGATTTGTGTGTTGACAGAAGGTGGGTTAGGCTTGAGCCTGAGTTCTAACCCTGAGCTTACACTGCAGTGTAGGCATATTCTTAATGTGGTGCCAACACAGCAGGAGAGCTTAATGTGCATTGAAAGTACCAGATTCACAGATGAACTTTGATTTGGTTGTGTCTTGAAAACCCCTCATTTTCCAGGCTTTTATTATTGCAGTTTATACCTAGGAACAAAGCCATATGCCCTTAGGATGTGCCAAGCACTACACATGCAGCAGCCATCTGTTTAGCAACCCTGGTCTCTGTGAACATGTCACCTCAGTGCTCCACTCTCAACGCTGGCTCCCTGTTGAATATGGAGCCCAGTTCAAGGTGTGTCCTGATTTTCAAAGCCTTCCATGGGTCTGGCCTTTACTGCCTCAGGCCACATGACCTCCCATGGTAGCTGTGTTCCACTAGTACAATGTAAATGCCAACAAACAGGCACATGGGTGGAGCTGTGCAGAGGAAGGTAATTCCTTCTGTGGAGGAGTTTGATATTTTTAAATTGGATTTTGTTCTGCTTCAGAATGACAACCAAAAATTTTGAAATTCTCTGCACAAGGGAATAGACCACCTGCTTCAGGACAGTTGACCTCACGGGGTGTCCCAGACCTATGGACCCTGGAAGACGGGGCTCCTCGTCTCTTAGGCAGTCTGGCAAGGCAGGTTGCCAAGGACCCAGACTGTTAGGAAACTAGGCAAGTTTTTGGAAAGCCAGGTTCTGTTAGATCCCTGCCTGTGTTCTTTCAGAATTTAGTCAAAATTGAACCGTCTCCACACAGCATTGCAACTTTGAACTGGCAAATTCCAATGAAAATATGTTTCTTCAGAATTTTTCCGACCAGCTGTACTCATGGGTGCAACAGACGGAACTTTCACAGCAGCTGGATCTAGCCTATGGAACTCATCCTGTAAGGGATAAGAATGACTCACCATTTCCTGAACTAAATGCAAAACTCAGTCCTTTGACTTTGCTTTACACACGCACCCATTCACACAAATAAACAGAGACAAAGAAATAAAAACAAACAAAGAACTATATGCCAATCAAGCTATTTCTCTTACAGGTGCAGAAGGAAGATAAATAGAAAGATGGGTATTGTTTGCGAATGATGAAAGGGAGGGGTAATATATAAGTATCTAGATAGATGAATGTTGTTCCATATCTATCTTACTTATATGCAACAATGTGCATGTGTAGTTGATGAGAACCTTGCCTGTCATGCTATGAGGGATCACTTATAAACACCATCTGTGACAGGTTCGGTCACAGAGATCCCCTTGGGACTGTCACCTGATGGGCTGAAATTACCTCTGAGCCCGTTTTCCCTGCCAGCTTGGGACTCCAGAACCCTGCCTTGTTGAGCTGGACACGCTAGCCTGCTGCAACACAGACCCAGGGTCTGGGCCACGCCCCGAAAGCTGCAGACTTTAACTAAAAACCTCTCAAGAGGTTATCTGTCTCCAGCACCCAGGTCCTAGTGGGATCCAAACCCCAAATAAATCCATTTTACGCTGTATAAAGCTTATACAGAGTAAATTTGTAAATTGTTTGCCCTCTATATCACTGATAGAGAGATATGCACAGCTGTTTGCTCCCCCAGGTATTAATCACTTACTCTGGGTTTATTAATAAACAAAAGTGATTTTATTAGTATAAAAAGTAGGATTTAAGTGGTTTCAAGTAATAACAGCCAGAACAAAGTAAGTCACCAAGCAAAATAAAGAAAATATGGAAGTCTAAGCCTAATACATTAAGAAACTGATTACAGGTAATCTCTCACCCTCAAAGATGTTCCAATAAGATTCTTTCACAGACTAGACTCCTTCCTAGTCTGGGCCCAATCCTTAGGTGGTAAGCAGTGACTGGCAGCCCCTTTTGTCCTGCTCCACCCCCTTGACTGGCAGCCCCTTTTGTCCTGCTCAGCCCCCTTGTATAGCTTTGGCACAAGGCAGGAATCTTTTGTCTGTCCTTTTCCCCACCCTGCCTCATCAATGGAAAAGTACAAGGATTAAGATGAATTCCAGTATCATATGACATGGTCACATGTCCCTAGTCTCCATTTTTCCTGGGTTGGCCCACACATACACAGGAAGGCTTGAAGGTAAATAAACAATTTACAACCAGTTGTCCTAGTCAATGGGAGCCATCAAGATTCTAAACCACCATTAATGGCGCACACTTTGCATAATTACAATAGGACTTCAGAGTGATACTTCATATTTTTAGCTTCAGATACAAGAATGATACATGCATACAAATAGGAGGAATATATTCAGTAGTTTATAACCTTTGTTATGATACCTTACAAGAGACCTTTTGTATAAAGCATATTCCAATTACATCATATTCACACTCATAAGCATATTTCCATAGAACATATGGAGTGCAACATCACACCAACATCATATATTTACCTATATCAGAGATATACAGCCAGAAACCTGGAGACATGGGTCTAGATTTTGTTGAACCCTCAAAATGTGGAGGAACAGTTATAGCCAGGGTTTTGATTTGACTTCCTTGTCAAACTGGAGAGGTAATACCTGAGTTTGGAGTTTGAACACCAGGGCCCAGATCTGTGGTTTTGTTTCTGGCCCATCTCTAAAACAAAGGCTAATTTTATTCTGAGTAGGTGGCTCACAGTCTTACAACTCAATTGTGAATGAGAGATTTCAGAAAAGTTAAAATTATACCAATACATATCTTTTTAAAAAAACAGAGCTTTTCCTGTTATAGCAGATACAGTCTCCATATACAAATCTCATCCAAAACCCAGGGGAGCCAGTTGATCGCTTTGTATGAATTTTAACACACACTTTGTCTGAACCATCAAATACATAAAATTCAACAGAAGACTCTGAATAGGCCTCACAGGAAGATACTCGGACACAACTTACAACTTTGCTGTTGTAGTAGCTACTCTCTCACTGTGATGTTATCAGAACTCAGTCAGTTCTGCTTTCCAGGGCCCTAAATTCCATCTCTGGATTTGTATACACAACTCTTAGGGAGGCTATGTCTACACTGGCAATTGAATGACTTTTGTTTTTCAGAGGTGTTAACCCCCCTGCTTCTCCCCAAAAGACAAAAGTTTTGTTGCGACAAGTGCCAGTGTGAACAGTGTGTTGTTGGCATGAGCGCTTTCCTGCTGACAACGCAAACGCCGCTTGTTGGGGGTAGACGTTTTTTGTCGGCAGGAGAGCCAACAAACAGCGGCTAGACTGCGTGACTTTTAGCAGTCACTAAAAGCTGTGTAGTGTAGACATGGCCTGAAGTCAGCTGAAGGTGGGGAACATAGCCCATATATTTAGTGTGAGCTGGTACATATTTTGATTATGAAGTCAGCTACTGCTCTAATAGTAGCTGATTTTCCAATAGATGCAGGGTAGAACTGATGACTCCTGACAGATCTTTTCTCTCATGCACTGGTTAAGTTACCTTTGCAGTATCTTCTTCTAACTTCTTATTCCCTCCTCCTCTCTCTGTTTATATGTGAGTAATTTCCTGCAAGATATTTTTTCCCATATGTTTATTTTTAGGTCTTCATTTGTTTACTGAAATCTGTCTAAAGTCCTGCAAGATAGCAGCTCAGAATTCATTCATTGATTTGTAGCACTCATTAGTTTAAATGCCTACTTGAAGCTGAAGGTAAAGAGGTCTTTTTATCTTTCATTTCAAGAGCCTTTTGTTTTAAGTTAGCCATTTGTGGTCTATTGTGCCTGAATCAATTTTATGTAGGTTTAAAGAGGGATCATCTACATTATTCTATTTTATGTTTACTCTTTGGCATGAACATCTGGTTATTGCTGCTTAAAACGGAAACAAAGTTAGATACAAAAAGAAAAGGAGTACTTGTGGCACCTTAGAGACTAACCAATTTATTTGATAGTTTATTTGAAAGTTAGATACAGAAACTGCTGAGTTCAGTGATCATTTGCCAGAGAAAACATGTAAAGGAAGATCTATGTAAGAAACGAATCCCAAAGATTTCCCCAGGAAATGCCTTTTTAATAAAACCAGAAATAAGAAAAAATGGGTAATTTAAAGATTAGGCCAATTATTTTGTTTTTCAGCAAGCCACTGCACTTCTTTGATAGATTCATAGATTCCAAGGCCAGTAGGGACCATTGTGATCATCTCACCTAACCTCCTGTATAACCCAGGCCAGAGATAATTCCTAGAGCAGATCTTTTAGAAAAATACTCAGTTTTGCCTTAAAAATTGCGAACGAGGGAATTTTCACCATGATCCTTGGTAAAGTGTTCCAATGATTAATTATCCACACTGTCAAAATTTACACCTTATTTCCAAGTCTGAATTTGTCTAGCTTCAACTTCCAGCCATTGGAGGATTGTGTTTATCTTTCTCTGCTAGATTGGAGGGCCCATTATTAAATATTTGTATTTGAGTGGGAGCCAGTGTTTAAAATGCGCCCCAAAAGTAGTCACATTTAAATCCCTGTGCATGCCCCTGACTATAAGGCAGGTTTTCTAATCCTTTAATCATTCTCGTGGCTTTTCTTTTCACCCGCTCCAATTTATCAACATCCTTCTTGAATTGTGGGCACCAGAACTAGACACAGTATTATAGCAGTGGTTGCAGCAGTGCCAAATACGGAGATAAAATAACCTCTCTACTCATACTTGAGATTCCCGTGTTTATGCATCTCAGGATTGTATTGGTTCTTTTGGCCACAGCATCACATTGGGAGTTCATGTTCAGCTGATTATCCACCGTGAACACCAAATCCTTTTCAGAGTCACTGCTTACCAGGATAGTCCCCTACCCTGTAAATCTGGCATACATTCTTTCTTCCTAGATGTATGCATTTACATTAGCTGTCTTAAAAAAAAACGTATTGTTTACTTGTGCTGAGTTTAGCAAGTGATCCAGATCTTGCTGAATCAGTGCCCTGTCCTCTTCATTATTTACCATTCCCCCAATTTTTATGTCATCTGCAAAGTTTATCAGTGATGATCGGGGCATGCTAAAGGTGGGGAAAAACAGGGGCACGGTGCCCCCAATAATTGTTGGGGTCACAGAACTCCTCCGGTCCTGGGGCCGCAGTGTGGGGGGAGAGCGAGCTCCTCCAGGGCTGTGGGGGTGGGGGGAAGGAAGAGTGAGCTCCTGCCGGGGAGGTTGGGGGAAGGGAAAAGCGAGCTCCTCCTGGGGACGGGGCAGGAGGGGCACAGAACATGTACCCCCAAAAGGGGTCAAAGTTAAATTTCTGCCTACGCCCCTGAAAGCTTAAGATTCTGTCACGGGTATTTGTAGTAAAAGTCAGCGACAGGTTGCGGGCAATAAACAAAACTTCATGGAAGTCCATGACCTGTCCCTGACTTTTACTACAAATACTTTGCGGCGGGTGACAAACAGAGCGCTGCCGCGGTTTGCAGCTGCTCCAGCCCTGCCACTTGCTCGTGGGGTTGACCATGGCTACTGTTCTGGCAGCTGCTGCTCTGTTAACCCAGGGCTGGTTGTCAGTCAGCTGTGCTGGCAGACGACACCCCCCCCACACACCCCCCCCCCCCCCCCCGCTGTAAGTCTTTTCCTTGGGAGGTTGACACATAGCCCTGGTCTACACTAGGACTTTAGATCGAATTTAGCAGCGTTAAATCGATTTAAACCTGCACCCGTCCACACAATGAAGCCCTTTATTTCGACTTAAAGGGCTCTTAAAATCGATTTCCTTACTCCACCCCTGACAAGTGGATTAGCGCTTAAATCGACGTTGCCGGCTCGAATTTGGGGTACTGTGGACACAATTCGATGGTATTGGCCTCCGGGAGCTATCCCAGAGTGCTCCATTCTGACCGCTCTGGACAGCGCTCTCAACTCAGATGCACTGGCCAGGTAGACAGGAAAAGAACCGCGAACTTTTGAATCTCATTTCCTGTTTGGCCAGCGTGGCAAGCTGCAGGTGACCATGCAGAGCTCATCAGCAGAGGTGACCATGATGGAGTCCCAGAATCGCAAAAGAGCTCCAGCATGGACTGAACGGGAGGTACGGGATCTGATCGCTGTTTGGGGAGAGGAATCCGTGCTATCAGAACTCCGTTCCAGTTTTCGAAATGCCAAAACCTTTCTGAAAATCTCCCAGGGCATGAAGGACAGAGGCCATAACAGGGACCCGAAGCAGTGCCGCGTGAAACTGAAGGAGCTGAGGCAAGCCTACCAGAAAACCAGAGAGGCGAACGGCCGCTCTGGGTCAGAGCCCCAAACATGCCGCTTCTATGATGAGCTGCATGCCATTTTAGGGGGTTCAGCCACCACTACCCCAGCCGTGTTGTTTGACTCCTTCAATGGAGATGGAGGCAATACAGAAGTAGGTTTTGGGGACGAAGAAGATGATGATGAGGAGGTTGTAGATAGCTCACAGCAAGCAAGCGGAGAAACCGGTTTTCCCGACAGCCAGGAACTGTTTCTCACCCTAGACCTGGAGCCAGTACCCCCCGAACCCACCCAAGGCTGCCTCCTGGACTCAGCAGGCGGAGAAGGGACCTCTGGTGAGTGTACCTTTTAAAATGCTATACATGGTTTAAAAGCAAGCATGTGAAAGGATTACTTTGCCCTGGCATTTGCGGTTCTGCCTTTGCAAAAGGTTTCTGGGGAGGGCAGCCTTATTTCGTCCTTCATGGTAGGACACTTTACCACTCCAGGCCAGCAACACGTACTGGGGAATCACTGTAGAACAAAGCATTGCAGTGTATGTTTGCTGGCATTCAACCAAAATCCGTTCACGCGGTGGGAGGAGGCAAAATGCGACCTTGTAACGAAAGCACATGTGCTATGTATGTAATGTTAACTTTCAAGGTTTACCCTGAAAGAGTGTAGCCACTGTTTTATAAAATGTGTCTTTTTAAATACCGCTGTCCCTTTTTTTTTCTCCACCAGCTGCATGTGTTTCAATGATCACAGGATCTTCTCCTTCCCAGAGGCTAGTGAAGCTTAGAAAGAAAAAAAAACGCACTCGCGATGAAATGTTCTCCGAGCTCATGCTGTCCTCCCACACTGACAGAGCACAGACGAATGCGTGGAGGCAAATAATGTCAGAGTGCAGGAAAGCACAAAATGACCGGGAGGAGAGGTGGAGGGCTGAAGAGAGTAAGTGGCGGGCTGAAGAGAGTAAGTGGCGGGCTGAAGACAGGGCTGAAGCTCAAAGGTGGCGGCAGCGTGATGAGAGGAGGCAGGATTCAATGCTGAGGCTGCTGCAGGACCAAACCAGTATGCTCCAGTGTATGGTTGAGCTGCAGCAAAGGCAGCTGGAGCACAGACTGCCACTGCAGCCCCTCTGTAACCAACCGCCCTCCTCCCCAAGTTCCATAGCCTCCACACCCAGACGCCCAAGAACACGGTGGGGAGGCCTCCGGCCAACCAGCCACTCCCCCACAGAGGATTGCCCAAAAAAAAGAAGGCTGTCATTCAATAAATTTTAAAGTTGTAAACTTTTAAAGTGCTGTGCTTAAAGTGCTGTGTGGCATTTTCCTTCCCTCCTCCACCACCCCTCCTGGGATACCTTGGTAGTCATCCCCCTATTTGTGTGATGAATGAATAACGAATGCATGACTGTGAAGCAGCAATGACTTTATTGGCTCTGCAAGCAATGATTAAAGGGAGGAGGGGAGGGTGGTTAGCTTACAGGGAAGTAGAGTGAACCAAGGGGCGGGGGGGTTCATCAAGGAGAAACAAACAGAACTTTTACACCGTAGCCTGGCCAGTCATGAAACTGTTTTTCAAAGCTTCTCTGATGCGTACCGCGCCCTCCTGTGCTCTTCTAACCGCCCTGGTGTCTGGCTGCGCGTAACCAGCAGCCAGGCGATTTGCCTCAACCTCCCACCCCGCCATAAACGTCTCCCCCTTACTCTCACAGATATTGTGGAGCACACAGCAAGCAGTAATAACAGTGGGAATATTGGTTTCGCTGAGGTCTAAGCGAGTCAATAAACTGCGCCAGCGCGCCTTTAAACGTCCAAATGCACATTCTACCACCATTCTGCACTTGCTCAGCCTGTAGTTGAACAGCTCCTGACCACTGTCCAGGCTGCCTGTGTACGGCTTCATGAGCCATGGCATTAAGGGGTAGGCTGGGTCCCCAAGGATACATATAGGCATTTCAACATCCCCAACAGTTATTTTCTGGTCTGGGAATAAAGTCCCTTCCTGCAGCTTTTGAAACAGACCAGAGTTCCTGAAGATGCGAGCATCATGCACCTTTCCCGGCCATCCCACGTTGATGTTGGTGAAACGTCCCTTGTGATCCACCAGAGCTTGCAGCACTATTGAAAAGTACCCCTTGCGGTTTATGTACTCGGCGGCTTGGTGCTCCGGTGCCAAGATAGGGATATGGGTTCCATCTATAGCCCCACCACAGTTAGGGAATCCCATTGCAGCAAAGCCATCCACTATGACCTGCACATTTCCCAGGGTCACTACCCTTGATATCAGCAGATCTTTGATTGCGTGGGCTACTTGCATCACAGCAGCCCCCACAGTAGATTTGCCCACTCCAAATTGATTCCCAACTGACCGGTAGCTGTCTGGCGTTGCAAGCTTCCACAGGGCTATCGCCACTCGCTTCTCAACTGTGAGGGCTGCTCTCATCTTGGTATTCATGCGCTTCAGGACAGGGGAAAGCAAGTCACAAAGTTCCATGAAAGTGCCCTTACGCATGCGAAAGTTTCGTAGCCACTGGGAATCGTCCCAGACCTGCAACACTATGCGGTCCCACCAGTCTGTGCTTGTTTCCCGAGCCCAGAATCGGCGTTCCACAGCATGAACCTGCCCCATTAGCACCATGATGCATGCATTGTCAGGGCCCATGCTTTCAGAGAAATCTGTGTCCATGTCCTGATCACTCACGGGACCGCGCTGACGTCGCCTCCTCGCCCGGTATCGCGTTGCCATGTTCTGGTGCTGCATATACTGCTGAATAATGCGTGTGGTGGTTAATGTGCTCCTAATTGCCAAAGTGAGCTGAGCGGGCTCCATGCTTGCCGTGGTATGGCGTCCGCACAGAAAAAAGGCGCGGAACGATTGTCTGCCGTTGCTCTGACGGAGGGAGGGGCGACTGACGACACGGCTTACAGGGTTGGCTTCAGGGAGCTAAAATCAACAAAGGGGGTGCCTGTACATCAAGGAGTATTTCAGGCAGGACTGCACGGAGGGTTCCAATAAGAAATGGTGCACCTAAGTTATCGTTGTTATTGGAACAAGGAGGTTAGCCTGGCCTCTGATTGATACATGGCTAGATTTACCTCGCTGCACCTTCTCTGTGAGTGACTGCAGTGTGACCTAGAGGAATGAGTCCCCTAGACAGGGGAGGAGGCAAATGAGTACAAAACAAATCTGGTCTATTTCTTGTTTTGACCCACTCCATCTATCTTTTACATCTTTGGCTGGCAGCAGACGGTGCAGAAGGACTGCATGCCATCCACATCTCATGGCTGCTTGGCAGAAGATGGTACAGTACGCCTGCTAGCCATCCCCATCTCTTGCCTGCCTGGCAGAAGATGGTGCAATACGACTGCTAGCAATCCTCATCTCTTGCCTGCCTGGCAGAAGATGGTACAGTACGACTGCTAGCAGTCCGTATCGCCTGCCTGCTCACCATAAGACGGTTCAATAGGACTGACTGCAGGACTAAAGAGAATGACCTGGTCAAGTCACTCCAAATTTAGTCCCTGCGCCCATGTCTGCCCAGGCGCTCCCAGCCGACGCGGCCAGGAGCACCTCGGACACGATGAGGACGACTACCAATCGTATTGCACCGTCTGCTGCCAGAAGGCAAGGGGTTGCTGCTACTGTGCAGCAAAGCCGTACCGCGTCTGCCAGCACCCAGGAGACATAGGGTGACGGTTACCTGAGCGGGCTCCATGCTTGCTGTGGTATGGCGTCTGCACAGGTAACTCAGGAAAAAAGGCGCGAAATGATTGTCTGCCCTTGCTTTCACGGAGGGAGGGAGGGAACGGGGGCCTGACGACACGTACCCAGAACCACCCGCGACAATGTTTTAGCCCCATCAGAGCGCTCCATTGTGACTGCTCTGGACAGCACTCTCAGATGCCCGATTGTTTGCCATTGCTCTGACGCTGGGAGGGGCGCTTACAGGGTTGGCTTCAGGGAGCTAAAATCAACAAAGGGGGTGGCTTTACATCAAGGAGTATTTCAGGCAGGACTTCACAGAGGGTTCCAATAAGAAATGGTGCACCTAAGTTATTGTCCTTATTGGAGCAAGAAGGTTAGCCTGGCCTCTGATTGATACATGGCTAGATTTACCTCGCTGCATCTTGACTGCAGTGTGATCTAGAAGAATGAGTCCCCTAGACAGGGGAGGGGGGGGAAGCAAATGAGTACAAAACAAATCTGGTCTATTTCTTGTTTTGACCCACTCCATCTATCTTTTACATCTTTGGCTGGCAGCAGACGGACTGCATGCCATCCACATCTCATGACTGCTCGGCAGAAGATGGTACAGCACGACTGCTAGCAGTCCGTATCGCCTGCCCGCTCACCATAAGACGGTTCAATAGGACTGACTGCAGGACTAAAGAGAATGACCTGGTCAAGTCACTCCAAATTTAGTCCCTGTGCCCATGTCTGCCCAGGCGCTCCTGATCGACCTCACAGAGGCGACCAGGAGCACCTCAGACATGACGATGACGGCTACCAGTCGTACTGTACCGTCTGCTGCCACAAGGCAAGGGGTTGCTGCTACTGTGTAGCAATGCCGTACCGCGTCTGCCAGCACCCAGGAGACATAGGGTGACGGTTACCTGAGCGGGCTCCATGCTTGCCATGGTATGGCGTCTGCACAGGTAACTCAGGAAAAAAGGCGCGAAATGATTGTCTGCCCTTGCTTTCACGGGGGGAGGGAGGGAACGGGAGGCTGACGATATGTACCCAGAACCACCCGCGACAATGTTTTAGCCCCATCAGGCATTGGGATCTCAACCCAGAATTCCAATGGGCAGCGGAGACTGCGGGAACTGTGGGATAGCTACCCACAGTGCAACGCTCCGGAAGTCGACGCTTGCCTCGGTACTGTGGAAGCGCTCCGCCGAGTTAATGCACTTAATGCACTTAGAGCATTTACTGTGGGGACACACACACTCGAATTTATAAAACCGATTTCTAAAAAACCGACTTCTATAAATTCGACCTTATTCCGTAGTGTAGACATACCCATAGGGGCTAGGTTTTCAAATGGAACTACCTGACATAACTCTAGTGGGCCTGATCCAAAGCCCATTGAGGACAATGGGAGTTTTTCATTGCCACACTTGCATTTGCAAGTAGATAATTGCTTGCCTAGCCACTTGATTTTTTCCAAGTGCAAACTGCATCTGTGCACACAAACAGCCTTGTTGCATGGGCAGTTTTGCAAGTAAAATTTTAGAGGCCATTTTTGACAATTATGCCCCAGGGTTCCAGTTTTCAAAAGTGGCTGCGTAAATTACATTTACAAACCCAGATTTTGAGTGTGAGCAGATATCCACCCATGTGGCATAATTGCCCATTTGCCTACCTAACTGGCATTTGCAGGTGCAAATGCATGATTTATACATGCAGTTTAGATGGATACTTTTGAAATTTGACCCTAGACATAAAACTAGATTACAAAATCAAGAAAAGCTTTTTTTTCTTTTTCTTAAAGAAGTATGATACTGCCCTTTATACCTAATTTTCAGCTGTTTGAATTCCAATTGTTAGCCCAGAATATTCTATTTCCTGTCTAGCAGCTGTGTTCAATGACAACTGAATGAAATGACGTACAGAAAAAATTAAAAACAATTGGACTGTGAAAGTGTTTACTCAGGAATGTTCATTTTTATATATTATAAAAAAGTTACAAAGTGCAGCCTAGAAGATAGAATATTTTATTACAAAAATTCTGAAATCAGTAGCTAGGCAGAATAAATGATATTTCACTACAGAGAAATTTATTGAAGCAACATCTCTGTTATTGGGAGAATGTAATTGCATGTAAATGCAGTTCTTTATAAAATATTACAGCAGCAATATGGCATGCTTCCAAGAGCTGAACTCTGGGAAGCAAATATTTGAAAAGAGGAGGAAAAAAAAAATCTGTAGTATTTGTACCAGCGATTGGTTTTGTGCCTGCAGTTCTTATGTTTCGGTAGGGGATCAAAAATGTCCTTTAGAAAATATGTTGACATGGAAACGTGAGACTCTGCAGAATAAACATCCACACAAACCAGCTTGTGCTGTGATGCTGTCAGATGTCACAAACTAAGAAGGGCCTGGTTTGGTCAGTTATTTATGTCTTATTGCATATTTCACATCTTGGAATCCCTACTTAGTTTTTGTTTATTCCTGGCTCAGGCAAATATCCCTCTGGAGTCTGAGTTTTGCCCGAGCAAACACTAAATAAGGACTTCAGGATATGGCCCATTTTTAAATTTTACAATAGCACTTAGGGGCCTGACATATTACATTTACATACTATTTTTATATACAACTCTCATAACTGCCACAATGCCAAGGTTGGGAACAGAGGATTCTGTACCCTGACCCCAGCAGAGTTCCCCTGATATGAAGTCTACCTAGCTGGGCTTTATATGGGGGATAAGAATTTGGCCCTAAAGTATTTTGCAGATATTGATCTCACTTTGGGCAGGGCTGGAATCCTGACCTGGCACAGTCTTTTGCAGCACTAGTGTGATCCCACTGCAGTAGAGAAGGAAAGAGTGCTTTCCCTGTGGGGAGCAATGGGATAGATACTGTGAAATTACAAAGTTGTAGCACTCCAGCAGAGCATCTGATAGCAGCCAACATGTTAGTCTGTTTATCACAGTGGTGGCAGGAGAAAATGTTATAAATATCATGTAAAGAAAATGGATCTGTGAGACTTAAATAAAAACAGCAGACCCCGAGGTCAAGGTATTCAGCAGCATTCAAGGGGAATCTAGGGTCAGACTGAGTCCTTCACTCTTTGGCTGGCAGAGTCTGGGAGCACTGTAGAAGCAGCAAGACAGATAGGGAAACATCTGGGAAGAGAAATCACTTGTCCACAATCACTCGGCAAACCAGTAACAGGGTCAGGACTAGGCCCTAGGTCTTGGCAGCATCCTTGCCACTAGGCCACAGCAGCTTCCATAGTAGTAGTAGTTTTGTTCACCAGAAGTTTATCTGGTTCTCTGTTATCTTCGGTGCGAGTTTTGCCTGAGTGAGAGAGGTGTTGGCCTTTATGTTGTCCAGTGAAATTATTGAGAAGTTCCGATGGAAGACATGACTTATTCTGACAGCAGCAGGTTGATTGAACCAACATCTGTCACTGACAGGAGGGTATTGGTGGAGTGTCAGAAATGTGAAAAGTTCATCACACTTCAAAACTGACTGAGGGGGAGCTAAAACAAGAGTTCTCAGCATCCTACTGCATATTTCAGCAGGAACACGTACTCCAAAGTTAATGAAGGGATGCTGCCAAAGTTGATAAGGTGGAAGTTGGCCATGAAAATTTTCGTCTGTTACAGATGTTGTGTAAGAGCACATTGGCCCCTGATTTGTTTACAACAGGATGTGTATATAAGTAGGGACTAAACCCTGTCCTGTGGTGTTTGGATGTTTAAAGGGGTAAGAACTAGATATGGGAGGAAGAGGGTATATGGAGCCTTTTCTTTTTCTATCTGAGTTGATTTGGAAAAGAGAAGGCATCGGGCCATATGTGCTTTATATCTTACTTGCTTGGTATTAATGGTGCTTTGCTAATTTCAGAGAAATGCAATCTGTTGAAGATGATGAGTTAAAGAAACTGGATGGTTCATGCTTACACTTGTTTGCTGTGTAGGACTGCAAAGAGTAAAGAATGCTATCATCTGCCAGATTGACATACTGGATTTGGAGCTCAACAATGGACAACACTTAATCATAGACTTTATCTTTTAAACCAGCTGTTCTCAGATTTGTTCATATTGACGACTACTGCTTAAGTCAGAGATCCTCCTGTAGATCCAGTGCCAGTCCCACAGGTTCTCTTTACCAGCTAGTGCCTGATTACATGGAAAAGCAAGTTCAGGGCAATATTAAGGAATGGCCGTGAAAATAAGCAGAATACTTGCAGTGCATGGTTATAGCCCACCATTCTGCATTTACAGGGGGTGCCTCTGAGGAGCCATGCTCTCAGAGATACTGCTGGGGCTCCTGTCCAATCTGGGCTAGGCTGTAAGCGGGTAGAACTTTAAGGGATCTAGTGCTCCCCAGTTTCTGAGATCCAGTCTGGGGGAGTACCAGGGAGAGCCTCAGCTAGCCCCTTCTCCCTACCCTCTGCCACCCCCCCACCCCCCAACTTCTGCAGCCAGTGCTGGGGCTTTGTCCATTCTGCCCAGTCAGCAGAGGATTCTGAACATACATCAGTTTTATGCCAAGGTAACTCCATTGTTGTGAGACACTCCTGATTTACACCAGGGTGTGTCTATGTTAGAGAGATCTGAATTAAGACAAAGGCCTTAATTTTCAAAAGTGACTAGTGATTTTGGGTGCTTCTGTCTTTGGGTGCCCAAAATGAGACCCTTTCAAAGGGGACTGATTTTTGGGGGCTGGATGCTCAGTACTTCCTGAAAATCTGACTCTTCTGAGGGGTCTCAAGTTGGGCACCCAAAATCACCAGTCACTTTAAAAAGTTTGAGCAAAAAAGTCTCTGGATTTCCAGTAGATCACAGCCATCCTCTGCTTTGAAAATAAAAAATGTTATACAAGGCCTAAATATTAGTAGGACACCTTTCAGAAGATTATAGGGACACTTCATGTTACCATACCATTTGTTTTTCAGATAATGGATGGGTAGCAATTGTTTCTTGTGTTGTGGTCTTGTAGACCATTTAGTGGGAAGGGAGAACTTTCCACCTTCCGTTGTTAGCATTTCTATCCCCGGTCCCCCGGCCCTCCAGTTTCCATAATATTGTTCCCCAGCGTGGTCTTTCTTCCCATGTCCAAAGATGGAGAAACAAACCTGCCATCGCCACACTGAGTGCTAAGAGACCAGAAAACCGATTGTACGTTGTCCTAGCATTTCAGCACAGCCTGTGGGGCCGTTTGAGCCTGAAGGAATGTGCTGCTGTACATGATGTTCCTTGGAAAGGGTAAAAAATGGGTAGGGATGGAGGGGAGGAAGGAAGTGAAATGAACATTGGAATAGTTTTAAAGGCTGCTTGTCTCTCCTATTGAACATGTGAACATTCTGAAAAGTTCAGTCGTTTTGGCTGAGTCAGTGTGTCACAATCCTATCAGAATGCAGCTACCAATGATTACATTGATCAGAGTGTTTGTTTTCTTTTGGTAAAGGGGCAAAGGAAGCATCCGTATTAGCTGTGAATACGGTTTAAAATTTACAGTGATTCCCTGCTCTTCTTTCTGAGAATGTCTACACATAGAAGCTAGTCCACACATAAACACCAGTTTAACTAAAATGGATTTAGAAAACAGTTTAGTTAAACGAGTGCAAACCCCTGTGTGCACGCTGTCAGACCTTGTCTGCATTAGAAATGCTGTAGTGATATACTGGTATAGGAAGTCATACAACCCCTCCTAGTGTGGATGCAGTTACATTGTTATAAAGTATCAGGGGGTAGCCGTGTTAGTCAGTATCCACAAAAACAACAAGGAGTCCAGGGTGACCTTAAAGACTAGCAGATTTATTTGGGCAAAAGCTTTTGTGGGTAAAAAAACTCTGAAGAAGTGGGGTTTTTACCCACAAAAGGTTATGTCCAAATAAATCTGTTAGTCTTTAAGGTGCCACTGGACTCCTTGTTGTTATTGTTATAAAGATACTTTATACCAGTATAGCTATTCCTGTGCAGGAAGGGGAATAAGCTATACTGGTGTAAGGCATGTCTATACTGCTATAACTGCATCCAAGCTAGAGACGGTACTAATAAAACTGTAGCGGTAAAAAATTCCACCTCTAATCAGCATAGCATACCAGTACAAAAACTGTATGTAGGCCAAGCTGTAGATCAATTGTAAACTGATTATGTCAGTTTAGCTTGTGCCTCTATATTTACCAAAGCAAACTAAATTGAAGTAAGTCAGATTGAAATTGGTTTAAGAGGGCCTAGGCCCCAAGCTGTAATAGGTATAAAATCCCCCTTTTTGTTAAACCAATTCATCTTTGTGTGTGGTCAAGCCCGATCAGGATCTGAATCCTTCCTGCACTGTCAGACACCACTTAGAGCACAAACAAGGCTCCACCATCCCTAACTATCCTGGGCCACTCTTTGCATGTCTCCAGCGTTGTTAAATCCTGTATGATTTCCCTTTCTGAGTATGGTCCACCAGAGGGTTTCTTTTGGTTGCTCCCTCTTATGTGTTCCTCCAGCTACTCATGTATCCCATGATAGATGCTCTGGCTTCATTCTTAGCACATGTCCCCGATGTTTTTTTCTTTTCTGGATAACTTTGGAGATAAGTTTGTTGTTGCACTCACTGATGAATCTTGGCATTTGTTATAAATTCATTCTATTTAATATCTATTGTATTTCTAAGGCATTTGCTTTGGAAGGTATTTAGATATCTAGCTGTACCCTTTGTGGATTAACAGTTTACACAGGCATATGCTGAGGTGGAAATAACATTTGAGTTGAGGATTAGTAGTTTGCTCTTTAAATTGGAGATTTTTGATGACCAAAACTTGTTTAAGCTGGTGAACGCAGCTGCTGCCTTGCCAAATTCATGACCTCATATCCTTCTAGGTGTCCCCATTGCTTTGCATGTTACTGCAAAGGTATATGAATTGACTCGTCTCTTGCACTCCTTTACCTTCTAACATAATGCTTGAGTTGGGAGTTGCTGCGGTTCTCCTTTGGTTTGTTGTTTTACAGCTAATTATTAACCCTGTTGTAACACGGCCAGCTGACTCTTGAGCCCTGCCTGCCCTGTCACTCTGTGGCACCCTGCCTCTCTCCCCAACTTTAGGGCCTCCTTGAGATCTGCAGACAGGCATCTGAGTTAACATCACCCCTTGTCTGAGGCTGGTTTAATGACAGAAACAGTTCATGACAATCCTCAGTGTCCCAAAATAAAATCCATCACTTCACACAAGTTCTTCTCTCACCACCAGAGCTTTTTTTTCTATCCCATTCTGTTCTCACAGCCTGTCCTCCCAGCTCCTCTCAGCTGGAGCTGAGTCTTCTGGCGTTGGTTGCAGACCCAAACCCAGTCAAGGCCTCCTCCTGGAGCCTCCTGCTCTCTGGGCCCAGCCCCCAATTTAAACTCCCTTGGTATCAGGGTCTTCTCTGCAGCAATTGGTCTCACTCACTGCAAGTTCCTGAGCTGCCCCCCTTCCCTGCTGCTTGCTGCTGCCCTTCATAGGGAAAAGAGCTAATCTCTCTCAGGTATGCCTCTTTAGTAATCAGGGTTGGCTAGCTCCAGGCACTCCAGCCCTTAAAAGGTGAGACTGAACATAATAACGGCCATACTGGATCAGACCAATGGTCCATCTAGCCCAGTATCCTGTCTTCCAATAATTGCAGTTACATAGGACTTTCTCGCAATGCTGGACAATCATCTGGTCTTTGCTTGCATGTTGGCTGAGCTGTCATGGAGAAGAGCTGTGTCATCAGCAAAATCTAAATCTTCCAGTGTCTAGTTGTTAAACCATGAAATGCCTGTGCTTCATAGATTCCAAGGCTTGAAGGGACCCTTGTAGTCAGATAGTCTAACCATCAGTTTAACACTGGCTATAGAACATCCACAAAATAATTCCTTTTGAACTAGAGCATATCTTTTTTAAAAAAATGTCGCATCTGTCAAACCCCAAATCATTTGACCTGGGAGAACTTAGTGTATGTCATATTTTGGTAAACATCCATAGTTGTGTTATCTGACCTGGGAATGCTACGGAAATGTAAAATGAATGATAACTTGTTTCAAAATTAATTACGGTGAGATAAGTGTTGTGAAACATAGCTGCTGCACTTGGAACTGTCATCATGTTCCCTATGACTGCCTCACCATTGTGTCACTTTCTCGTGTCTACTGAACACTGCCTCACTTAGACAGTCAACTAGCACCTACTAATGTTAAAGCCAGTTTATGGTCTTTCCCATGGTTTTGACGTATACACCATAATGGTATGGCATTTGAATCAGACAAAATAGAGGCCCAGTGTCCCTTTGCCACATACTGAGAAACTTTTGTCCTTTTATCCCGCAATGTACCATATAGATCCAGCATCCCTTTGCCACTCTTAGAACTAAGTTGTATCTATTTGTGAATTTATCTTAGGGAGGAATGTGATAGTTATGCAGCTCCCATTGACTTCATATCCAGCAAGGACCTCAAAACATAGCCAGGGAATCCAAGCTACAGGGTAATTCAGTTGGAAATTTACCACCAAATAAATTAGACATCTGATCAGCACCATTAAAATAACCTTTCTGAAGACAGCATGTTGGAAGCAGTTGTTTAACTGGGCAAATAGTGTAGTTGTGCCCACGTGCACAAGCATTTGGGAAGTAGTTTCTACAAATAATAGACAGGGTGATGGGCGGAACAATACTTAGATCTGACAGCTTTAACTGTCACATAATGTTAATGGTTTGAAAATCTGTCACCTCCAAACAAGAAACGAGTAGCTTCAAGGAATAATATACACAAGGTAAATATTGTTGAGGTAAGATGGTGAAATTCATAACTACCTGTAATTAATTAATTATTGTATTTATGTATTTGTATTGTGGTAGTGCCTAAAGGTCCCACTCATGAACCAACCCCCACTATGTTAGGCACTCTACAAACATAGAACAACGAGATAGTCCCTGCCATAAAGAGATTACAGTTGGTTTCCTTGTATGGGATAAAGAGTGCTTATGAGGGGATGCTATAACTGGCTTCTGTTCCTGGCTCTGCCACTAACCTGACAGAGTGAATCCTTTTTCCTGTGCCTTAGTTTTCCCATCTGTAAAATGGGATGATATTTACTTTCATTTGTAACATGCTGTGAGATACAAGGATGAAAAACAATAGAGAAATCTTGACTGTCATTTAATGTTTTATTGATTAAATGGTAATCTGATGTTAGTTTAAAAAAAAGCCCAGGGAGGACTTCTGGAGATTTATAATAATTTAAAATAATCCAGATGCAGGAGAAAATTAATATAGTGATCTGTTCTAAGAATAAGAGGCAAAGACCTCCAAAATCCATTCTTTCATATTAAAAGAGTGTACAAAGTCTTAAGGATCTCTTTGAATTTAAATCATACTTATGAAAGGCTAATGTACCTAGGGATAATATTGGATTAATATATTTATTCTAAATTATCCTATAATCAACCCTATAATTAGGACTTCTGATTTTTGATTTGAACTGTGTTGATGAGTGGCTGCCTCTCAGCGCCCCCTGGTGGCCTCAAGGGAGCCCTGCATGCAGCCCTCACCTCAGTTTCTCTTCTTGGATCCACACATAAACTCCACCCTGGGTTTTTCCAATCCAGTCACAACAGCTGTCCTTAGGGCCTGATTTATCAACTTACAGTTCAGAACTAAACACAAAAGTTCTGCCTTCAGCCAGATATAGCCCAAACTCCCCTGGTCTGGTCAAAATCCTTTCTGCCTTAGCAGGCTACTCCTGGCCCTTCTAAGATGGAACAACTCTCTTGGTCTTCCCTGCAGGAGCCTCTCACTACAGCCTCTGAGCTTACTGCATCCACCTTCTGCTCTCTCCCCCCCCCCCCCCCCCCAGGCAGGAGCATTTTCTTTATTTACATATAGAAAACATTTCCCCAAAGCATCATTTACTTCAGAGGAATGAACCTAGATGAGTGGGTGAGGCACCCATACCAGGTATGCCATGTTTCACTGGCTTGTAAGTGATGGAAAACTCGCCCAGGTAGTGGCCAATCATCTCGGGCTTGATTTCCACCTGGTTGAAGGTTTTGCCATTGTATACGCCAACCATGCTGCCCACCATCTCGGGGAGGATGATCATGTCGCGCAGGTGAGTTTTGACTATCTCTGGCTTCTCCATGGGAGGGGCCTCCTTCTTGGCCTTGCGAAGGTGCTTCAGGAGGGAATGCTGCTTATGATGCAGGCTGTGGTTCAGACGCCTGTGCTGGCGAGCACTGTACAGCTGCATCAGCTTCTCATAGGACATATCGAGGAGCTGATCCAGATCAACCCCTTTCTTGAGGTACCTTATTCCCCTCAGGTGGGGCTCCTTCTGTAACCAGGGTTGGTGATGCCACAGGCTCTCCAGCCCAGGAGCAAGCTGCCCTGTTACAGGCCAATAAACACCAATAAAACTCCCTGACACAAAACCCCAAACTGTGTTTATCCAATGAATCCTGGAAAAACACCGGAAATGGTTACTTGTACCTAAGCACTTGTCTATAAGGAACAGCGATGGGGGCTATTGGGGTGCGATTTCTAAAGCACACTCATGTGTTGTGCATTAATTGGTCCAAGCAGACCCTGCTGGTTCTCAGTGGTGTTTGAAACACTATGACGCTAAAGCACACCAGGGACTATTACAAAGAGATTACTTGTTACAGTATATATTACAAAAAGAAAAGGAGTACTTGTGGCACCTTAGAGACTAACCAATTTATTTGAGCATGAGCTTTCGTGAGCTACAAACATCTGATGAAGTGAGCTGTAGCTCACGAAAGCTCATGCTCAAATAAATTGGTTAGTCTCTAAGGTGCCACAAGTACTCCTTTTCTTTTTGCGAATACAGACTAACACGGCTGTTCCTCTGAAACCAGTATATATTACAGTTAGCTATTTCAATGTGGAACCTCCCCTCCCCACCCTTTTTGCCAGTGAAGACCTAGCCTTACATCTCTGCAAAGTGGGTATAAAATGATACCAAAACATTTTACTCCTACCTTGCACTAGTGCAGTGGTTCTCAAACTTTTGTACTGGTGACCCCTTTCACATTGCAAGCCACTGAGTGCGACCCCCCCTTATAAATTAAATACACTTTTTTATATATATTTAACACTATTATAAATGTTGGAGGCAAAGTGGGGTTTGGGATGGAGGCTGACAGCTAGCGACCTCCCATGTAATAACCTTGTGACCCCCTGAGGGGTCCCAACCCCCAGTTTGAGAACCCCGGCACTAGTGTAAATGACTACAAGACGGGTTAGGTCTGTACTTAGTGTTATGTGGGTAAACCTTTGGAGCAGGAATTTTTCTGGTTGTGGCCTAATCCTCACCCATTTTCCATGTTTGCTTGATTTTGTCACATTTCTTCCACTTGGAATTTGGTTTTGCCTCTGTGTTCCCATGAAATCTAATGAAATTCATTCTTTCTTTCACACACTAGCCAGCTGCTTTGAGAACCACAGAATGAACCCAATGACTAGCGTATATTGTGGAGTGTTAGTTTTTTTCTTGCTTAAGATATTTCCTAGTTGGCTCCTTTTCAAATAAATGCTGCTGTACAAATGCGAATCAGGTTCTCATGTTTCACGGCTCCCTCTTATGCAGGGGATTTGAGACATGCCTGTTTGGCGAGCCATCGTTTGCAGCTCTTGAGTGCTCTGTTGAAAACATATTACCCTAATAATCCTTTTTGGATTCTTCTGGATTTTCAGCTAATTTATTAGTTTGAACCATTGTCTACACCCCAGGAGGGCAGGGGGTCCTTATTTGTAGGAGGAGAATGACTCAAATTACAAGTGCTTATTGGTTTCTTTTCTATGAATGGTGGTTTCCATAGCTCTATTTTGTTGATAATCAGGCAGTCTAAGGCTGTTGGAAAATTTAGGCTGCAGAAGTAGTTCTTCCATGTGATCATGTGTTGTGATACAGTACTTATCCTCTCCAGAAAAGGCTGCACAGTATGCCGCTTTGAGAATTTTCTAGCCACTTCTCTCTAGGAACCTGATTTGAATCCAGCTGTGTGGCTGGAAGAACGCTTGCTCTCTGATGGCTTTTTCATAGCTTATATGAAATGAGTTGATCTCAGTCCAGCTCTCAGTGGATGCAGGTGTCCACACCACAGAACTGGCATTAATTATCATCTCCGCAGACAGGCCAATGACTGAGTGGACAGAGGAGCTTATCTTTTAAGTTTGCCTTTCCAGCAGAGGGTTGATTCACGTTGGTGAGGAAGCCAGAAGCTGTTACTAGCTGTCCCCCCTGCTTTACCTGTTTGGTGGATGATCAGGACTTCACTGGATAGAACAGTCAGGCTGGTCCTGAGACCACCTGATCAGCCTACACATAGGAATGTCACAGAGGGGTAGAGAGGTTATTTCACCTCTGTAATTGGCACTGGTGTGACTGCTACTGGAATACTGTGTCCGGTTCTGCGTCCACAATTCAAGAAAGATGCTGAAAAAGTGGAGAGGGCTCAGGGAAAAGCCATGTGAATTATTAAAGGATTAGAAAACATGTGTTATTATGAAAGACTCACTGAGCTTAATCTACTTAGTTTATCAAAGAGAAAAGTGACTAAATCATTCTATAAGTACTTACATGGGAAACAGAAATTTGATAACAAAGGGCTCTTGAATCTAGCAGACAAAGGTACAACATGATCCAGTGGCTGGAGGCTGAAGCTAACCCAAATCAGACTTGAAATATTTAACAGTGAGGGTAATTAACAATTGGAACAACTTACCAAGGAATGTGGTGGATTCTCCATCACTGGAAGTTTATTTAAATCAAGATTGGATGTTTTTTCTAAAATGTATGCTCTAGTTCAAACAGCAATTAATTCAGGGAAGCCCTTTGGCCTGTTTATACAGTAGATCAGACTAGATGATGATTGGTCCCTTCTGGCCTTGGAATCTGTGGCTCAGTGAACTACTTCCTGGCATTGGCCAAGATGGCCATCCATCAGCCCAGGGGAAAGGAGCTCAAGGGCAAGTGGTGTATATGTTTTGTGACTGAGCCATTTTCCCAGTTCCTAGTCGATGGATGCATCTGGGCAGAGTTCCTCTGGGTGACATCGACTGCTTTCTCGGACTCCTTCTAGGGGCACTGGGCATTGTCTGGTTCTTTCATGTTGACCCTTTGACCTGTGACTCTTTGACTCCCATCCCTGTGTTTTCATTCTTTGTCCCCCATATTTAGGCTACGTCTACAGCTTACGTCAGCATAACTCATGTCACTCAGGGGTGTGAATAACCCCCCTCCCCCCGAGCGACGCAAGTTACACTGACAGACGCGCCAGTGTGCACAGCACAATGTTGGCGGAAGAGCTTCTCCCACTGACATAGCTACTGCTGCTTGCAGAGGTGGTTTTATTATGCCGATGGGAGAGAGCTGTCCCCTCATCATAGAGCATCTTCCGCAGATGTTCTGCATCGGTGCGGCTGCACCGCTGCAGCACTGTATGTGTAGACAAGCCCTTAATTAAATTCTGGGCATTGTAGAACCTCCCTCAGCTCATCTGAGGGGTGGCCCTTTAGTGATTCTGGTAGACTCTGCCTACCATCCAAGGATGTAAATAGCTTGGTACCATTCTCAAGCATTGAATACTCACTCAGCAAAACCAAAACACATAACCCTGCCCCACAGAAAATCCCATTAAACTAGTTACCTACACATTAAGAGAGAGACTCTGTGTGTGATGTGCAAACTTTGATTGTGGATCACTATTGTTTTATCTTCTGCAATAGCTTCAATCCACATGAGGGTGGCTGTCTATTTCATATCTGTATAAGCACCTCTATGACACTCATGCCTATGCACACATTGAGCACTTCGTCTGTCTGTCCCCCTCGTTTCTGTCAGCCACTGATAACCTCTCTCTCTCTTTAATCTATACATTTCTAATATGCACATCACCATGGTTCCTGGCTGCCACGCACACAGTAAAATAAGAGCAGAAATTGGCCATAGACTCCCCAGTTCTTTTCCGACTTGATGTTGTTTCTGATTCTGGATTAAATAAATAAAGTAATAATCTATGCACTTGAATCATTGCAAATATGTTTTGTCAGCTGCATCAGCTGTATTTCTTAGGGATATGAAAGGAAATGGCAGCTTTCATTTGTAAACTGAGCAAATAGACATTACTCTTGTTGCCTGGGACCAATACAGCTACAATGACACCGCACGTTACACCGCTCATAAGCAATTCACATTTACTAAAAAGTAACTATGCCACTCTGTACAAATGAATATTACATCAACAGAGGTTTATGCCTCTGTGCTTTATAGTAATACATTTTTACAGAAGGATGGAAATAATGTAATTAAGGGTAAGCAACTAAATTGAAATGAGTTTTGATTTGCCTTTTATTGAATGCTCCTAGTCTGAGGTTAAAAAATACCTTGTTTAAACAATCTGAAAATGGATTTTAAAATATGATTAGGGCCAAATTCTGACTTTAGCTGCATGTGTGCAAATCTCCTTGATCTGAGTGGGAGTTCTGTGTTCATGTCTTTTGGGCACATAGATAGGTGTTTATCAGCAAGTTACAGGTGCGGTTTGTGATGGGTTTGGCCACAGAGACCCCCTTGGCACTGTCATTCCTTATGTGCTGGAATTACCTCTGAGCCCATTTTCCCTGCCAGCTTAGGACTCCAGAACCCTGCCTTGTTGGGCCAGACACACCAGCCTGCTGCAACACAGACCCACGTCTGGGTCATGCCCTCAAAGCTGTAGACTTTAACCAAAAACTGCTCAGCAGGTCACCTATCCCCAACACCCAGACACCCCGTTCCCAATGGGATCCAAACCCCAAATAAATCCATTTTACTCTGTATAAAGCATATACAGGGTAAACTCATAAATTGTCTGCCCTCTATAATGCTGATAGAGAGATATGCACAGCTGTTTGCTCCCGCAGGTATTAATCACTTACTCTGGGTTAATTAATAAACAAAAGTGATTTTATTAAGTATAAAAAGTGGTTTCAAGTAATAACAGACAGAACAAAGTAAGTCACCAAGCAAAATAAACAAAACATGCAAGTCTAAGCCTAATACATTAAGAAACTGAATACAGGTAAATCTCACCCTCAGAGATGTTCCAATAAGCTTCTTTCACAGACTAGACTCCTGCCTACTCTGGGCCCAATCCTTTCCCCTGGTACAGTCCTTGTTAGTTCCAGCAGGCATCTTAGGTGAAAAGCAGGGGCTCTCTCATGACTGGGACCCCCCATTGTCCTGCTCCACCCCCTTTTATAGGTTTGCAACAAAGCGGGAATCTTGTGTCTCTCTGGATCCCCACCCCTCCTTCTAAATAAAAAAGCACCAGGTTTAAGATGGATTCCACCATTCTTCCTGGGCTGGCTTACACGAACACAGGAAGGCTTGCAAGTAAACAGAGCCATTTACAGCTCATTGATACTGAAGCACCCTTAATGGCCTCCACTTAACATGTTTACCTTAGTAATACAAGTTTATATCTTATTCTCCTAACTCCAGACATAGAAATACATGCAAACTAATGGGATGAACACACTCAGTTGATTATAAGCTTTGTAATGATACCTTACAAGAGACCATTTGCATAAAGGATATTCCAGTTACATTATATTTACGCTCATAAGCGTATTTCCATAAAACATTATGGAGTGCAATGTCACAGAGTCCTGTGCCATAGTGCAGGCCTCCAAAATGTCCTTGTCCGATGGCCCATAAGTAGCAGATATTATGAATCTGCAGATCAGTAGAGGCAAGACACTCTGATCTACACTCTGCTTCTCACCTTCCTTCCACACAACACATGTTTCACCTACAGAGGTCATAGAGATTGGAAGGATGTAGAGAAATAGGAGCTATTGGGTACAGAAAGCTTTGCCAATCAGCTGAGCTATCCCCAGTTTCATTTCTTCTCTCTCTCTTCACCAGCTTCTTTCATCAGCTCTCTTTTAATTCAGACCTGCAACACTGAAGGAGAACCTTTTGTGTCTCCAATAATAAGTGACTGGCAGTCTAGCTGGGGGTACAGAAAAATGTAGCCCACAGGCACCTCATGATTTATCCCACCTTTTTAGTGTGAATAACTTACCTCCTGAACAGTATGTATTATTCTCTATCTGAGGGGGAGGTCAGGATGGCATGGAACTCTGCTGTCCGTTTGTAAGTCAATGGGACCACTCCAGTGAGTACCGATTCTCAGGATTGGGCCCCAATCAAATAGTTTCAGACCCTAATAAGTTTAAGTGTACCAACAATGGAATTAAATATTTGCTGGTCTCAACTATACTATTATCCCCCGCCTCCCTCCAGTCTCAATGGAGGAACAGATTGTGCAAATAGACAGTGAACATTCAAGAATGATTCTTTGTGGCCCTGTACCATGTGCAGTCATTTACACTAGTACGAAGTGGGTGTGCAATACTACCATTATGCATGGTAGCATTTTCCACCCACGTTACTCTGGTGTGAGTGACCGCACAAAGTGTGTTGGAATGGAGAATCAGGCTCTTAACCATTAATAAAACCCCTCAAGTAGGAAATGATGCTTTTAACTTCTGTATTTCCAGCTGATCTTCTAGAGGAAAAATCCAATCACCTGCACATTGAAAAGAAGAAAATAAAGACATTCAGCAGTGAACAAGGCAAAGGGAATTAACCTTTTATGAATCCCATGCATTAGTCCCCTATATTGTTGTTGTCTGAGAGGACTCTCTTCCATAGCTGCCCCTCAATTAATTATTAGTATTGCTGTTGTGGTAGCACCTAGAAGCCAAGGCTCCATTTGTGCCAGACCCTGTACAAACATAAAAGAAAGACAACCCCTGCCCCAAAGAGCTTACAAGCTACATCTACACTGGATAAGATAGACAGGGGGAGAAGTGTGTTAGAACAGAGGATCTTGTCTCCCTTTCTATTCTATATGATTTTTATTTATTTTTAAAGAGTTTTAGTGAAATTATAGTTATTTCTAGTTTGCC
Organism: Caretta caretta; assembly: GCF_965140235.1. Classification (NCBI taxonomy): domain Eukaryota; kingdom Metazoa; phylum Chordata; order Testudines; family Cheloniidae; genus Caretta; species Caretta caretta. The sequence goes on along the minus strand of NC_134206.1, from coordinate 340,145,568 downwards.
GCATCAACAATCTCTCTAGCTTCAGTTTAACAGCTTTCATGTAGACCTGTTTTATGAACAGATAACCCTGTTCTTTTCTCATGAACGATCAGGGCTCATAATGACGGAATCTGTTGCACTACCTTTGTAACCCTGCTGAAAATTGTGTAACGCCTGTCAAGGGAATTGTTTAGTTTGTTAGAACTATGACAGGATTCTTCCAGTTACCACATGGTCAGTGTCTAATAGATTACTACATTTTGGGTGCTTTACACATTTTTACAAACACTTAATGTTCTGTGCTTTCCTCTGTAATTTACTTAGCACTGGTAGTGCACATTTCTGGTTGACAGACTAATCAGAAGAAAGGTCAGAGACCTAGGGAGCTTACAATAAGACAAATAAGCACAATGAGAGAGGATGACAGGCCCTGAGAGGAGCAGAGGAAAGTCAGGGGAGAGGAGAGAACAGGGTAGAAGGAAAACTGCTCCTGGGAGAGCATTTTTTGCAAAGAGTTCAGATCAGGTATTATCCTGCAGTTCCATGTTTTTGTCATTTTAGTTTCTTTGTTTTGCTGTTGTGGGCTGTATTTTGTTTTTTAGCATAATCAAGTGTGAGATTGAGAGCTCCTAGGATTGGAGTTGTGTTTACTGATGGAATAAAATAAGCAGACCAAATAGCTGTATTCATACAGCCCAGAAATCCTATACTAATGATTTCATAGATTCAAGATTTCACCCAGTGAGCCTGTTGACTTCAGTGGGGGTTTTGGTATTGACTTTAATAGAGTCAATATTTCATTCATAGATTTTAAGGCCAGAAGGTACCATTAGGATGATCTAGCGTGACTTCTTCCATAACACCGGCTATTGCATTTCCCCTAATAATTCTTGCACCGAGCCCATAACTTCTGGTTGAATTACAGCGTCTTTTAGAAAGACTAAATCTTGATTAAAAGGCTTCAAGTGGTGGAGAACCCGTCCCATCCCTGGATAAATTTTTCCATTAGTTAATTACCCTCATGTATAGAAATGTATACCTTATTTGAATTTGTCTGGCAAATTGGCCATTCACCTACTGTGTGACTTTGGGCAAGTCACTTCTCTCTGTGTCTGTTTACCCTCTCATCCTTTTTTTTGTCGATGTGGATTTTAAACTCTTCAGGGGAGGGAGAGCATTTGTGCATTACCTGCACAGTGGGGTCTTGATCTAAGTTGGGGCATGTAGATAGGCACGGCTGCCCCATAGCACCCCTTGCTGGTCAAGTGTAGTGTGGCTGGCACTCCCTGCCTCAGTTTCCCTCCCCCAAGATTGGTCTCCTTAGCTTTCCAGATAACAGTCAAGGCTGGAGATGTGGCTTAGTCCTCTGGCCAAGTCACAAAAAACTTCACCTTTCCAGGGTAGCAAAAGTTCAAATTAAAAGTCCCAAACAAACAAAAAGATTAATAAAAAGAAAAGGAGTACTTGTACCTTAAACCTTAAAGTACCTTAAAGACTAACCAATTTATTTGAGCATAAACTTTCGTGAGCTACAGCTCACGTCATCGGATGCATAAAAGTGGAAAATGCAGTGAGGATGTTTTTATACACACAGATCATGAAAAAATGGGTGTTTATCACTTCAAAAGGTTTTCTCTCCCCCCACCCCATCTCCTGCTGGTAATAGCTTATCTAAAGTGATCACTCTCTTTACAATGTGTATGATAATCAAGGTGGGCCAGGTCCAGCACAAATCCAGGGTTTAACAAGAACGTCGGGGTGGGGGGTGGGGTAGGAAAAAACAAGGGGAAATAGGGTTGAATAGAGACTGGGAGTGGCTAAGTTAATTATATCCAATTTGCAAATGAATTCCAATTCAGCAGTCTCTCACTGGAGTCTGGTTTTAAAGTTTTTCTGTTGTAATATCGCAACTTTCATGTCTGTAATTGCGTGACCAGAGAGATTGAAGTGTTCTCTGACTGGTTTATGAATGTTATAATTCTTGACATCTGATTTGTGTCCATTTATTCTTTTACGTAGAGACTGTCCAGTTTGACCAGTGTACAGAGGGGCAAAGGGGCAATACCCTCTGCCATGTACATTATTTAGGGGGAAACATTTTGGTCTTCTTTAATTATTATTAAAAAGCCAAAAACCATGTCAAATCCTCCTTTATTCTAATCCTATGCAGGTCACCTTTAAGGTTGTACATACCTAACCCTCAACTTCTGATTAGAAATAGGCTGAACCAGAGCCCGAGTTCTCACATTTCAAAGTGTTCAGAATAGAGATCTGAATTTTGAAGTTCAAGCTCATTTTTCAGCATCGATGGGCCAGGTGACCTTGCCATACAACTTTCCCTAAATTACACAATTGCTATTTTTCAAATAAAATTTTGGGCTTGAGTCGTAGCCACTCAGCGGGTGAAATCCACACCTTTGCAGACAGCCAGCACAAGGACTATTCACTACTTAAATCCCACTTAAGCCCGTAAAATATGGATTAAGTAGGACTTACGTTATACATAAGCCTCTGACTAGTCCCTGCAGGAGGGTGAATTTCAGTCAATCTGTGAAACTTGACTGAATGTTTTTTTTTTTTTTTAATTACACTGACCCTCACTGAGATCATCAGATGGCTTTTTGGTGCTTTCCATAGTCGGTGTAATGGAACACCTTCCTTGTAGACTTCTGTAACATAATTACATGTGAGACAATACAAAACTGCTACATAGGAAGATTTGGATAAATGCAGTTTCTCCAAAGCAGAGTTTCTTTAAAGAGCAAATTCTGCTCTAAAAAATTATTCTAGCAGTGGCTTCATGAGGTTCCATGTTTATTATCTTAATAATTTCCATATATTCCAAACTCAGTTTACAAGTAAAAGCTGTTTTTTTTCCCCCCCTTACTGTCATCCCTGTAAACTCAGCCTGGGGTCTGAGTCAAGCTGGGTTCTTTCCTTCTCAGCCAGTCACTCATAATAAAGAGCATAACTTGGCCACCAAACTCTGGTAGGCTTGTGCAACCTCCATTTCTTTAATTGGGGTTGCACAGGTGTAACAGATTGGAATTTAGCTAACCATTCTGCTGACACTGCACAAGAAGGGGCAGAAGTGAGCTCACTCTTCCTTAGCTGAACTGCCTTGTTGGGGAGAACTCATTTGTGTGAGTAAATATTATACCAAATACACAGAAAGAACAGATCCATTGAGTAAGAAGGTGCTGTTTCTACACAGTTCTTTTTCAGAGTAGAAGTGTGCTGCAACATTTTATTTTTAAATAAGTAGTTCTATAACAGATTTAAAAGTAGCTATATTTGAAGAAAAAAACGTCAGAAACAGACTTCTAAGAGAAACTGCAGAACTAAAATTCATTTACAACTTTAACACCATCAATTTGGGCTTGAATAGGGACTGGGAGTGGATGGCTCACTACAAAAGGAGCTTTGCCTCTCCTGGAATTGATATCTCATCAATTATTGGGAGTGGACTACATCCACCCTGATCGAATTGGCCCTGACCTCAGAAGTGGAGAAGCAGTGTTGAAACTCCCTTCATGTGTCAGTATAATTATGCCTGCATCTGTAATTTTCACTCCATGCATCTGAAGAAGTGGATTTTTTTACCCACGAAAGCTTATGCCCAAATAAATCTGTTAGTCTTTAAGGTGCCACCAGACTCCTTGTTTTTGTGGTTACAGGCTAACACGGCTACCCCCTGATAAATAAGTAGTGTCAGTCCTATTGGTAAATCGAGAGTTAAATATAAAATAGCATCCAGAGCCGATTCATGCCATGCAATGTCTGTGTCAGATGTTATGCCTGCCCCACTCTTTAAATGGATAAGACTCAAACACGTGAAATTTGGAAAGGCTGGATTAAAAGGTTCCGTGCAGTCTCTCATCCTCTGGCTTCGCTTTTTAGCATTTTATTTATTTTTATAGTCTTCTTTTCTGTTTATAAGTGGGAACTGCACTGTGTTTGATGTGGGTAATTTTTCTCTATGTTGTGCCTTCCTATTGGCATTTATGAATTAAACAGCAGGACGACATACCAGCAAGAGAGCACCATTGTAGTACAATTAGCAACTTAATCATACAGAGTCAATTATGAGGCAACTGGCTTGGGGAAAATATCACAGATGTTAGAGACAAGCATAACATAGATATAATCTTTGTGCATCGCATCAGGTGGTCCCAGAACTAATTCAGGGAATCCCAATAGCATTTTATGTGATGCTTTGCTCCAGGGACGAAAGGTGAAAGGGTGTTTTAAAAAAAGACAGTGGTAGGCCTGGTCCTGCTCCCAGTGACATCAACTGGGATTTTCTCATTGGCTTCAATAGGAACAGCATAGTAATTGTTAGTTAGGAAGTGTAACTCCACTGTCTTCAGTGGAATTGCTCCTGGTTTCCCACATGCATGCGTGTGGGTGGGGGGTCTCTGACCCTTGCAATATTAGGTCACAATCCTACCTGGAGTTGCACAACGATAGGTCCCTGTGGAAGACAATGCACTTTGGGTAGTGACCGCTACACCTGGGAGTGTTTGCAGGACTGGGTCAGTAGAAGGCAAAATTCAGATTTAACACTGGGGGGAAAGTGATATGACATACAAGCAACAAGATAGGTTGTGCAACCCTTACACCCATTAGTGAGCATTCACCCAAGCCAGGTGTGCTTTCTGCAGTCATTCACATTACTTGTATGTATGAGTGCTCCCCCATGTAAGGGTTACACACCCTACTCTCAAGGAATCAGGGTGATGATTGGAACTCACCTCATTAGTTCCATGATATTTTAAGTAGCCTGTCCCAGAATGCCCATCTCTAGCCACTGTTAGTTCTACTTAAAAACAAACAACTATCCTCAATCTGCACTTTTAGCTACCTAGGAGTCCCCTGCCTACTTATTCTCCGTTGCCTAGCTGATTGAACAGCCCATTTAGGCTGAAATGTTGTTCTTGTATTTTAAAGAAGGGGCATTTTTCAGGTAGCTGATCAGGAATGGCAGGAGCTTTCTTCTTTGTTCAGTCCTCTAAACCAGTGGTTCGCCACCTATTTACCATTGTGGGCCATATTTGCAGCTCTCTATGTGTTATTGGGCCGCAACCACACAATATATATATGCTACCTGTATGGCCCAGAGGATATCACATGGGCCGCAGCTGTGTGCTGATTAGGCTGCAAGTGGCCTATGGGCCGCAGGTTGAGAACCACTGCTCTAAACGTTTTCCTTTTCCTTCAACAACAGTTCATAGACCAAAAATCATCTGGTCGAGCTTTCTGAAGTGCCACGTTCTTCTGCCCACAAGTTAGAAGGAAACCACTGGGAACTTTATTTGGTCTTACCAGAGAGGATGGGTGTACACAAGTTTTGCCCTAGATTGTGACTTTAGGCACCGCCCTGAGCCAAGGGTTGCTATTTAAGATGCTCCACTTCAGAAGTCACTCCAGGAGGCATTGTGACTCAGAGATACCCGTTGGAATCACAGTTATTCCCCTATATATCCTGGATACGGGGATCAGTAATTTACTGCTGGCCTATACCACAAAATAGTACCTCAATTCTGTGCTAGCTCAGCTTCTCTAGTCACTCATTTCCTGCCTGCTCTGGGAGGTAGTGAGCAAATAGCCCTGTTTCTTCCTACCTGCCTAGAACACTTTTGTTTTTCTGAAGTTTTAATGGAGGGTACTTTGGATACTTATGTAAAATGTTTTTGGTTTTTTGGACAAAGTATGATGGAGGTCTGCTGTATTCCACTGGAATTTTTTGGAGTAAAAGATCCATGGGCAACCATGGAGAAAAATGTTTTACTTCCTTTTTGAACAGTCTCAAGGTAAAGACACCACAAGTTAAGGCAGCTGTGTGGCAATAATTGTACTTGGTGGCTAAGTTGTTGCAGGGAAATTACACTACCTTAAAGAACTGAATGTAGGAGTAAGTGATTTAAAGAAGTAAGTCAAAAGTTACAAATACCTTTTGCAGAAATTGATAATACAGAGTTTGGAGGAAAGTAAACATTTGGGAGTTGTGGAAATGGTAAAAGGTAACTGTTGTGAAGATGTTAAAGAGTAACAGTTGTGGTGTGACAAGAAGGAAGTTTTGGTTTAATGATAAAACCCAGTTATATAAATGTAACTGTATGTGCAACTCTGTGCAGTCACATTGGATGGAAGCTTGGTAATTAAATTATCCAGGGGGGTCAGGTAGAGTGGCCACTACCACCACTATGCTTCTGTCCCCAGAAGCCTTTACAGCTATTCTGAGGGAAAATAGGCCCTTTTCCCACAGAAATGGTCTATAAGGGACTGCTGCAGGCAGCAGGCGGAGAAATAATCTGATCAAAATTATTTGACTGTTGGGTAATGTAATCAAAATCACTAAGATGGGAGTGGTTCCCTGGACAACACATAGTTCAAAGCTTCAATCTAGCCCTTTCTTAGTATGCAAAGATAATATCAATTGTGGCTGATTATCTTGAAAAGATTCACATTAGAGGAACTTGGCAAGGAGATGCTGTATGTTTTATAAGTTCACAGGCATTGTATTTCCTTGTGCTTCTATTGCACGTATCAGCATGCAGTGTCTTTTTGTGTGTGTTTATAATTCTGATTGGTGCTACCGAGAGTTGCCCGTGTATCTAAACAGGAGAGTTGCTCTGTTTCACCTCCAAACCCAGAACTATAGAAAAAAGTTTGGTTTTTTTCATCTAGATACACTACGTCATAGTAATTTAGTGCTCAATCATGTCTAATATGAATCATGCCAAATCGTTTAGTTTTATTAAGCCCTTAAGGCTGAAAATCTATATATCTTTTTATAAATATTGTTTTGTTCCTTCTGAATCTGAAATAAATGGAGTGCTTGTTAAAGGACTGATAACTCTGGAGGAGTTAAGCCTCCTTATTTGTCCACAGAATAAGGATAGTCCAGGACCTGTCAGTGTAAAGTTTTTCTCAGTGCATATGCTCACCCTGGAGGGGCAGTCTCTAGGGTTAATAGGCAAGTTCATTCTCTGTGGCTCCTTGGCACTATTGCTGATACTGTCAGGATGGGTTGCAGGTCACTAGTTGTGGTTTTTGTGCTGTGGACACGCATCTGGATTGCGTCCACCAAACTCATTACACACTGAAAAAACACCGCCTGGTAACAACTTTCCGAGCACTACTGATCTGGTCTGGCTTTGAACTGGTGACCTAGTGGTGGAAAGGGACCTAGACAGTTTTATTATTAATTCTTTAGTAGCATCTTTTTTATATTGTCAAGGCATTTCAGGTCCCCATATACAAACACATTAAAAATGCATCATCTTAACTGCCTCTTTTTTTTTTCCTTTCTTTTTTTTAAAAAAGCACTGTGTGCACTCTGCCTACTTTTCCCATGGCCGCCCCCTCTGAATGAGTCCCTGGTGTGATGGAAGGAAGAAATGGCGCTGTGGTGACAGCTGAGCCCCCGCTGTGTTTGGAAGGGGGAGAAACGCATGATGTTGTGCCATGATTGTGCCCTGTGTGTTTTCTAAGTTAACTAAAAATTATGACAGTCTGAGCCTTTTATTAATTTAGGCTATTAAAAGACACTTGGTGATGCTCGTGCTTTATTCTTAGTGGGTGAAATTCAGCCTCATCTGGAAGGCAAGCTAAAGGACCATGCACAATGTAAGATCCACTTAAGCCCTCAAAATAGGCCCTCAGTGGAACTTACATGATGGATAGGCCTTGAACTGGCCCTTAGCACAGAGGTGAATGTACACATTATGTGTAATTAAAAATAAGGATATATGTTTAAAATAACGTGATCCTCAGCTGGTGTAAATTGTTCTAGCTCTATGGAATAAGTCAGCATCACTCCTTCAATGGAGCTATGTTGATATGTACCTGCTGAGGATCCAGCCCATAAATTATTTGTCAATAAATAATTTTAGAACCTAGGCGTAAAATAAACAGACTTTCCCTCGTGGGAGAAAAAGAGACCTGAGGTGCTGGTTGTGCTCTGAGATGCTAAATATGTATAAGAAAGATGAAATAACTTCCCCCTATTACATAGAAATAAATAAACAGTAATTGTCAGTCACTCTGTGCAACTGAGGCTTTTAAACCCCCTCCCTGAAACAATTTAAATACAAACACCTGCTAATGTCCATGTAAAATAAGTGCTCCTCTGAAGCTTTTGCCAACAAATTGGAAAGATTTATTTCCTCATAAAGGCTTTGTTGTCAGCTCAGCCAATATGTATTTACACTGTTTACTTTAAGTTATATAAATGAATCCACTGACAAACGCAGAAACCAATATAATGAGTTTACTTAACCATAGAATGTAGTGGCTTGACTTAAAAAGTCACTGGTTTACATGCTGAAATACTGCCTTTTATGTGTGTGCAACTTAGCAAAATAGGAAACGGGGCATCATTTTAATAAAGGCTAATAAAACTTTAAAGTGCAATCCTACTCTGAGAAGTGACTCTAAAAATGGAACCATCTTACTCTCCCATAAAACCGGCCATACTGGGTCAGACCAAAGGTCCATCTAGCCCAGTATCCTGTCTTCCGACAGTGGCCAATGCCAGGTGCCCCAGAGGGAATGAACAGAACAGGTAATTATCAAGTGATCCATTTCTTGTCGCCCATTCCCAGCCTCTGGCAAACGGAGGCTAAGGACACCATCCCTGCCCATCCTATCTAATGGCCATTGATGGACCTACCTCCATGAACTTATCTAGTTCTTTTTTGATCCCTGTTATAGTCTTAGCCTTCACAACATCCTCTGGCAAAGAGTTCCACAATCTGACGGAGCGTTGTGTGAAAAAATACTTCGCTGATCTGTTTGCTGTGTATATTCACAGTCTGTTCTGCTTTCTGTAGTGAAAAATTAAATTTTGCTACTCTTGCTCCTGACTGCCTTGTGGATCTAACACAGCCCTGGGAGAATGAACTGAATTCTGTTCTGGCTCGTGCATCATCAGCAGAATTGTTAATGAAGTTCCCTTTACAGGACTATCTCTACAATCTCAGTGACACCTGTATGACCCCGCTAAAGCAAAGGCTGAGTGTGCAGGGCTGGAACAGACTACATGATCTTTTTTATTTGTGAAATGAGCAAATTTGATATGGAGCCACCGATACAAGATCAGTGTGGAACGATGCCATTTTCACAAAGTCACTTTTCAGAGCAGAACCACATTTCAATACATATAATGGATGATATGTATTTGGGGGACAGTCACTCAGTTACACAGGAGAGAGATACTTGGAAGCAATAATGCTGGAAAAGGTGTGTGGTAACAGTGGACAGCTAGCTGCACCTGAGCACACATTCAGGTTAATGGGCTTCAGTGTTCCTTTGCAATGAACTTTTTAATGTTCATAAAACTGGTATGTGCTGAGGTGGTTTAAAGCATAACACAGGCTTTTAGGTTTGCTAATCTGTGAACCTCTCTCTGCCTCTTTGAGATTTCATTATTATTTATTTTTTGCTGGTCATAATGTGGGAGGGTCTCCTCTCCACCCTCTGCTCATGAGGTTATGTATGTGTCTTGTAGATACTAAAAATCTCTTGCCGGTACTGCGTACTGAAGAGTACCGCCCTACTTGCACTACTGAGGAGAGGGCAGAAAGTTAATGAGAAAGGAAGAAAGAGTGGTCATGGGGAAAGGGAGCAAGGCTATGGGTGAGTGAAAAGAGAAGAAAGATTAGTGGTGAAGAGTTCAAAACTAGCATTTGAATGGGAAAAAGAAACCAACAAGGGGAGACAAAAATATTAGAAGAGGCTGAGTGATGGGGCGGAGGAGGGAAGGAAGATTCTTTCTCGTTGAGTAGAGCATAGCTCTTGGAAAGACATCTCATCTTGATATAAAGACTTCAAGTGATGGAGAATCCCGTCCGTCCCTTAGTAAATATTGTGGTAAAGACCTCTCTACATGACACATGGCAGAAACAAATAATTTAACCCTGGAGTCTGTAAATTTAACGTGCACATTTCCACTGCTTTGGGTGACTTTCATGCTCCTCACGTTATCTTTTCCTTTAAATTCAAGGAAGTGGCAACTTTCACACCCAAATTATGTGGAATTTCTCATTTCAGTTGTTGAATCTGAAGTCTCCTCCCACTTGGCATGGGCTCCTTTTCACTTGCTGATGAATGCGTTTTACTGTGGAAGGGGCTAATTTTTGTGCAAAAGGTATATGTGAAAAGGCGAAATGTGAATTTCCAAATGGAATGGACACAAGTTTTCCAGTTCATAGCAAAATGCAAATATCTCCCGCCCCCAAAACATCAACTTACGTTGTCTTTTATTGTAACTATTCCACATCTGTATTTGAGCAAAATTAGGAAATCTGTCTGTCAGGCTGTTCTTCTAGCTGTCATATATTTAAAAGACAAAAAGCTTATTTATACATTGTGACCCTTCTTTTGATCACTGAGGGGACGCTGTCCCACTTTGATACGTTTCTAAAATGTCCCCAGGGAGTTCCATGTGCTCTTAGGCAGAAACTCACTACATCTCCCCCTCCCCCCGACCCCACCCAAAGCCTTTTCAGTCAGAGTAACCCAGAAGGAGGGGTTAGAGGGGTGGAATGCACCATTCTTAATCTGCTTCATTAGCGTCTGTTCCATCCTATGGGCTGGAATGCTAGCCCAGTGGTTCCCAAACTTGTTCTACCGCTTGTGCAGGGAAGGCCCCTGGCAGGCCGGGCCGGTTTGTTTACCTGCCGCGTCCACAGGTTCGGCCGATCGCGGCTCCCACTGGCTGCAGTTTGCTGTGCTTGGCCGAAGTGGCACGGGCCAAGGGACGTACTGACAGCTGCTTCCAGCAGCTCCCATTGGCCTGGGGCAGCGAACCGTAGTTTCTGCCTAAGAGCACATGGAACTCCCTGGGGACATTTTAGAAACGTATCAAAGTGGGACAGCGTCTCCTCAGTGATCAAAAGAAGGGTCACAATGTATAAATAAGCTTTTTGTCTTTTAAATATATGACAGCTAGAAGAACAGCCTGACAGACAGATTTCCTAATTTTGCTCAAATACAGTGTGGAATAGTTACAATAAAAGACAACGTAAGTTGATGTTTTGGGGGTGGGAGATATTTGCATATTTGTTTACCTGCGGACGCGGCAGGTAAACAAACTGGCCCAGCCCACCAGGGGCTTTCCCTGCACAAGTGGTGGAACAAGTTTGGGAACCGCTAGGCTAGCCAAAAGTCATCCATGCCACCTGCTTCAGGTGGATGTTCTCAGCAGCTGGGTCAGCAGAAGGTTGGACCACTGATTCCTTCTCCTGCTCTCCTGAAGTGGCCCATTCCATGCCATAATATTTAGTCACCATCTGTCGTGCATTGGGAGTGCAAAATCCCCCTCTTCCTTGCCATTCCACCAGTGTCCTCATACCAAACTACAGTGGGGCTTAAATAGGTCTGCTGGGGTGAATTTCACCCTGGGAGGATAATATGTCACTTCCTTTTTGTTCATGTTAAAATGATAGAATTAAAAGAAACATAAAGATTAGCAGCTTCAGGTTTCCAGGGATGTATCCCTCCTTCCCCCCCCCCCCCCCAAATCAGTATTCATATTACAGTGTCCTCTCAAACATACTGTCCGAGATCCATGCCAGGTTGTTTCGAACTGTTTTACTGATGAGAAGCACAGTGACAGCAGTGTCTGCCATGGTGTGTGCAATGTGTACAAACCAGCATGAGATGGAAATGAGTTCTTAGAAGTTTTATTTTTAAAAATAGGTGGCAGCAATCTCCTAGGAAACTCATATTCATATTAGGAGAATATAATGTATGGTAATGATATATCAGATAGAATAGACTAGAAGTGGCTGTCAGATTGTTTCTGCTAACGTATTCTAACAGGGAAGGTCACAAGTCTATAACAGTTAGTTATGGTTGGCGTTCTTGAAAGGGTTGCCATACTGAGATTATTCCTCTTATGTCATTGCTCTCAGAAAAGCAAGTAATGAGGAGCTTATGGGGTTTGAGAATGGCATACAGAGACTCTGACCTCTAGTTCGGCAGTCCAGGGCAGTAGTGACTGAGAGCCGTTACTATCGGTGACTTCTGGGTGAAATGTTCTTGGGCTCACGTAGGGCAAATGTAACCTGCTGGTGAGTGTGTTAGCGATCCTGTTGGTGCTCAGTCTGCAGAGGGCGTGAGTCTGTTACAGCCCCACCAAGGGAAGCTTGGTCCTCTAGCTTAAGCTGCAGCACCTCCTGCTGTTATCTTGGAGGTCCCTGGTTTAATACCTGGTGTGTTGGCCAGAATGGTGACCATCACACCTAGATTTTATGCTGTCCTCTGTTCCGGGGGTGACTGTCACACAAAGTGAATTTGTGCCCTCAAGGTGAAATTCAGCTCCATGCAGAGAACCGGCATGAGGCCTACACATCACTTAAACTCTGTTTTGAGGGTTTAAATAGGATTGAAGTGGTGCATAGGTCCTTTGCTGGCCCTTTGCACAGAGGCGAATTTCACCCTCAGTTCTATTGTCGGCAGACAGGAGTCCGCATAACAATGAGGGACCTGTATCTCAACCTGTATTCACCCCTTTTCTGGCAGTGTCAGCAGAGAGGCCAAAGGCCAGAGGTGAAAGTAAGCTGTTACGCCCCGGTATGGAGTACCAGCAAGACCCAGTGCACCGTACTGGGGCAGCCCGGCTTCCCTAGGGGGCAATTTAAAGGGCCTGGAGCTCCCAGCAGTGGCTGGAGCCCCAGGCCCTTTAAATTGCCTCCAGAGCCCTGCTGCTGGAGCCCTGAGGTAGTGGCTGCGGGGCTCTGGCGGCTATTTAAAGGGCCCGTGGCTCCCCTGCTTCTGTCGCCCCAGCCCTTTAAATAGTCACCGGAGCCCCACCGCTGCTACTTCAGGGCTCCGGGGGCTATTTAAAGGGCTGAGGCTCCAGCTGCCTTTGCCGCTCCGGTCCTTTAAATAGCCACTGGAGCCCCACCACTTCCACAGGGCTCCGGTGGCTAATTAAAGGACTGGGGCATTAGAAGCAGGGGAGCCCTGGGCCCTTTAAATAGCCCCCGGAGCCCTGGGCTGCTGCTGCTACCCCGGTGGGGGGGGGAGGAGGAAAAGGAGTGGGGGGGGGCACTTACCTTACAGGGTGGGCTGGGGCTGGCTCTGACCCCCCCAGCCCCGCCCCTTCCGTCCTAGGCCCCGCCTCTTCCGGGGGCCAGAGCTGGCCCCAGTGTACTAGTAAGTCACTCGACTTACTTTCACCTCTGCCAAAGGCTGAGTCCACTGCGGAGACTGAACTACCCAATATTAGAATGAGGTGCCAAGGGCCCCCAGGAAAGACAGATGAATGGGATCTCCCAGGGTGGGGTAGGTGCTGGTGGCTAATGCAGAGTTTACCTACTGCCTTCCCCTCTAAGGTCCTGGGGGCAGTTACAGTCTTCCCTCCTTTCAGATAAAGGCACGGGAAGCAGCTCTGTCACCGCATCGTGCTGCTGCGATTCTCTGGTGGGCTCAGATGTCACAATGACTGGCCTGCCATGTGAGCTGGCTTCCTGCCGTTTGCTGCCTTTTGCCTTTGAGTTTAGCTCAGCATATGCCCCCCATGCCCTATAATAATTACAACACAGTTGCTTGCTAGCTTCAAACACAAGAGTCAGCACTGGGCAGCCAGGGACAGCCCCTGCTCTCCCCTAGTCACCACCTGTGCCTTCTGGTCTGACACTTCTCTGTTGGTGAGGTCACACCAGGTTGGTTCTGTTGATCTAAGTTGTGTTGGGCCCTGGGTTCCCTGCTACGAGGACTCAGAACCACAGTTCAGTAGAAGCTGTGCTTAATGTGCCATGCTTTGAATGGAATTAGGGGAGACTTCCAATTCTTGAGGTCTTCGGGAAATTTCTCTGTAGGTCACTGTTGTTTTTGTGAAGATGGAATATATGGGCACAAAAAGTCAAAGGTATTAACATGACACAGTCACTGTCCAACATGAAACAGTATTAAACAAGGCTTGGAGTTCGGTATACAGAGACCTCAGCCTGTTCAATACCATAGCAAACACATCATTAAAAATCTCTTAAGCCATTTATTAAAGAAACAGAAAAGAAGGTGGGGAAGGTTAAACATTTGAATACATTTCAAAGTATTAAATAAGTCATTCACTTTAACAGCATTCCTTGTTCCCCTTCTCTTTAGCTGGAGAGAGTCTTTAGAAGGAAAAAACACTTTGTGTCACAGTCTCTTAGGTGATGTTCTAGTGATAACTGTCCTATTTGGGGAAAAGTGAAGAAGAGAAGAAATTAGTTGAAATGGGCTGGAGCTGTCATTGCTGCTGTTTTTAAAGTCCAATTCTGTTTCCTAGAAAACGAAACAAGACACACAAAGGGGAAAAGAACAGCAAAGAGAAAATGCACCTGTCTCAGGTGTTGACTTTCACTTGCAAAATTCACTGCTGGAAACATACAGACACAGCACATGGTCTTGTCAGCCACTCCAAGACCTGGCAAACTTGTATCAGCATCAGGTTGCTTAGGGCTTTGCTTTTAGCTGCCTTTCTGATCACAGGCTTACAGCAGTGCTGCAAAGTATTCAGTCTTGGCTGGCTAAGCCAGAGTCTTATTAGACAGAAGGAAAAAGGAGAGAGAAGAAGAAATAGGGTAGGGAAGGAAAAGGATCCATTTGGAGGTGGGGTGCAGACAAAGTCTCACATCTCAGGAGATGCTTGGGATTTAGCCAGAGCTGGTGGAGGTGGCAGTGTCATCTGGGTCCCTCTCTTTGGCCTGGTCTGATCAGGACATCTCTCAAGATTAACATGAAGGTGGTCAAGAGTCCCAGGAGATGATGCGGGTGGCAGCCAAAATGGTGAAACTTGCTCCTTCCCCCTGCTCTTGTCTTTCAGTCAGCCAGTGTCACAGTAGCCAACTTTTCCCCACCCCTAGAGTCTCTTTTTGAGGACTGCAAATGGAGTGATGGTCAGAATAGCCTGTCTTCTCATTATTTTGTCCACCAGTTAGGCCTAATTTCCGACACACCAATTTGGGTTCATTGATTTCCGGTCCCATACGGCTCTTATTCACCAGGTACAGTTTGAACACAGTCCTTGAGTTATATCACTAGGCCTTCTTGTTTGGACTAATTTAGTCTTTCTGTCTCCCCTTTGCATCTTTTCCCATCAACATTTACTGTTCTAGGTTATCGCAATACTTTAAAAACTTTCTCACAGTTGAGCTCACAATTAAGGTCAGTTTGTAGGCCCAATTATTACAACACCACAGCAAGCCTGGAACTACCCAATAATCTCAGGAATTGTCCTTTCAGAACAGCACTGAGGCACCCTGAGTGGTTAGTATGGGGAAATTTGTGCTGGTCCTGTACCTGTTCTGTGAATAACCAGGGATATCAATGGAACAATTTACACATGGACCAAGGACCAAATTCTGATCCCATTCATGTCAATAGCAAAAATCCCATTGCACCCACTTCAATGGGAACAGGATTAGGCCCTTATTGTACTTTAAAAAACAAGTCAAACTTGTTTGCAGAAGTTGCTACATGTTCCAGCTTTGCTCGTAACTTCCCTGTACAATTGCACTGAACTAATCTTCTCCAGAATGTTTATTCTTAAACGCACCAGTTACTAGGCAAACAAGTCCATTAGATTTCTTAATGTTCCTCATCTTGGACATAAAACCACAATTCGGATCCTTGAGTTAGTGAGCTCGGGATGGGGGTGGGAAAGCAAACACCTGTTGTTGGTCTGTGAGAAGTCTGTTAACAATGAGGCTGTAGCTGGAATTCTAACTGCAGAGGTTGTTAATATTAACAGAGTTAGATTCTGAACAATGACAAATTTCGCATTCTGTGGTGCTCGCTCTCTCTCTGTCACGTTCTCTCCTTGTTTTAACTCTAAGCTGTGATTAAGAGTGAGCAAAGATACAACATACACATCCTTCTGAGTCCAAATATTTAAAACAGACAGACGCTCATGCCCGGCTGGATGGGTAACAACAGAATAAGAACAAGCCAATTAATGTTTCATAGCCATACAAAGGGGATATTACACAACGGCTCAGCTGTGTGGCGCCGCAGCCAGGAAATGGCCTGTGTCTGCAGTCCTTACTTGGGCTGACAGATCATCAAATTCAGGGGGAGTTCCTCCTGAGTGCAGACTGTGGATGCAGGTCTAAAGGGTTAATTTGGAAAAGGCAGATCTTAAACGTTGAGTCTTGGCCTCAGGATCTGATTGACAAAGCTGAGTTTGTTGTTCAAAGAGGGGAGGGTTGTGGTCTAGTGGATTAGTCATGGGTCTTGGAGACTTGCTGGACTTAATCCTAGCTATGACGTTGATTTACAGTTCCTTCGCGCAACTCACTTAGGACCTGGGCCTTCACATTTCAACCAGAGCAAGCTCAGACCCTTAACCTCTCTATGCTTCAGCTCACTCATCTGTAAAATGGGGATATGTAACACAGAGGCCCATTGGTGCGTCACTACTCTGTCAGCAACTCTTGTCAGGCCTGACATACTCACTACACCTCAACGCTGTTGTCATAATCTGTATCTAAAAGGTGTCATGTAAGGGTTCATATACAAACTGGTAACATGCTGGTCCTGGAAATCATTGTGGGATGTGTATACAGGATGTCTAGAATGGGTTATAAATATGTGCTAGAATTATGTTCTTAAAATGGAAAGCAATGCCTAATTCATGCCTGTTCCAGACAAAGGCATGTGGTTCTGCCTGCTTGAATGTGTCTGCGATGTACATTAGGCAAAGCGTGACCAAAGACAAAGAAAAGCACATTTACATGCAAGGTAAACAAAGCCATCAACCTAGCGCTTAAAAAAGAGGTTCCCAAACTTTTTTATTACGTACCCCTTTCCAGACCTACCAGCTGACCATGTACGGCATGCCTTCTCATCACTGATACTTTGTGTGTTCTTCTTAACACTACCTGACTTTAGCCATCTGTCAATATTTCACTGTTACAAACAGATATAGTTATAGTGCGACATATACAACTGAAAAAACCCCTGATTAAGTTCCGAGTGCAGTTAGAATGGACAGTTGCTGGGCAACTGAACCTGCGCTGTATGGTGATAGGAACTGAGGGCTCTGTACATCAGTGTCTCATCTGTGTTCTCATTGGTACATCTTGACGTAAATTAACTACCGTATGTTATATAATAAATTCCCATAGTTTTAAAGCTCTGTCTGAGTAGCCTCTTATGAAAATGCAATAAATAAAATAATTAATAGATAAAATCCACCATTATACAATTTCTCCCGTGCACCCCCAGAGATGTCTCGTGTACCCCCAGGGGTATGCATACCATAGTTGGGGAACTCCCGACCTAGTGAATGGGGGAGGGAGATAGCCTCTTAACAATCATGACAGGGGGTGAAGAGTGCACCATTCCAGGAAACCTTCCTTCTTCTTGAAGGATGGTCAGTGAATTTTGGGGGAAAGCATGGCATCTATCCTCCTGCAGAAGAGAGAGAGGCTTTGTCTGGACTTAGTTTTCAAAGAATACATTTCAAAGGTTTACTGGACTATATAAAAAAGGAGGGAGAATCTCATAGGGGGTCTATCACTTGGAGCAATCAAGGGGCCAGAACTCTTGAAATCACAGCAGGTTGGGTCCTTCAACCAAGCGTGCTGAACTCTCTGGGAAGTGAGGCAAAGATTGTAACTTGCTGAAGTTAAGTTTCAGTCTCAGAAGCCTAGTTTTACTTTTTGTTTGTAATTATCTGTCTTTACCTCTCATACTTATTATCACTTAAACCTTTGACCTTTTCTTCAATAAACGTAGTATTGCCAATTTCAAGAGATCAAAAATCATGAGTTGGACCCCCCCGAAATCATGAGATTTTAAAAAAGATGATATTGTGTTTCTTAGGTCAGTAACTCCCCCTGCCCATCCCCAGGGTGTGCGCATGTGACAATGAGTGTCAACCGCTCTCCCACATGTATTGGATAGTGTGATTTTGGCCCCTGTTGGAGGAGCTCTGAACCACTCATCTGCTCATCTCCTGACCAACAATTAATGCTGTCTCCCAGTGCCCCATCAGTTCTGTCCCCCAGCCCCTATTATCACCACCCATATCAGCACAGCCCCCCTACTTCATTGTTGCCCACTGCCCTCAGTTCACCCTCCCAGCACTCACCCCATCTGCTCAAAATCCACCATCATACAGCCCCCCCCCTTCACTCGCCCTGCAGTTCCCAGGCCATAGTTCATCCCTCCCAGCCTCATCTCTGCGTCTCTTAGCATCCTTCACCCTCTCCAGGCCTGGGGGTGGGGGCTGCAGTGGGGGCCTCTCTCCCACTTCTTAGGCTGGCAGGGGAGCCCCTTCTTTCAGGGCTGACAGTGGGAGAATCGCCACCTGGGACTGACAGCAGGAGACCGCGAGCAGAGGCTCCCACAGTCAGCCTTGCGAGGTGGGGCTCCGACTGTCAGCCCCAGGCAGCTGGGCTCCCACTGTCAGCCCTGGGTGGCTGGCCTCTGGCTGTCAGCCCTGCGAGGAGGGGCTCCAGTTGTCAGTCCTGTGAGGAGAGGCTCTGGCTGTCAGCCCCTAGGAGGGACTCCAGTTGTCAGTCTTGTAAGGAGGAGCTCTGGCTGTCAGCCCTGGGTGGCCAGGCTCTGGCTGTCATCCCCGCGAGGAGGGACTCCGGCTGTCAGCCCCACGAGAAGGGGACAAGGGAGGCTGACAGCGGGAGCCCGGCTGTCTGGGGTTGACAGCAGGAACCCCGCGGCCCTGGACTGTTGGCAATTTCTAAGTAAAATTAAGCCTCACTCATGATTTATTTAGAAATCACATCTCTCGTGATAAATTTCCCTGTGGATACCATCTGATTCTTTTTTAACTGACCCAGCTGTTTTGGACAATGAATCATTGCCCATCAGACAATTTCTCACATGAAAAGCACCATGTCAAGAAGGGGAAAAAGCATGATGTTTTTAATTGATGTAATCTGCTTTACATGATCAGACAGGATCACCAGAAAACAGATGTGCTGTAATACATGTCTGGTATCTCAGTGTCTTAACTGGGAGAGAGATTTGGAAAACAGTTATGCAGATCAGTTATGCCTCTTTAAATATTTGAGTTTAGCATTCAAAACAGAGAGGTTACTACTTTGCTAGCTTGCTCCCACCAGATAAGCCCTAGGAGATGATGAACTCCTTTTGTCATATAAGATGAAAGAGAAAAACACTTTGTGATCACTTTGGAGAGAAAATAAACTGCTTAGCAGTTCATTTCTGATGAGTATAATGGAGAAAAAGCTCAATACTGAGAGCTGTTTGTACAGCCTTTGATTCAGGATAATGCTAATGCAATTATGCCGCAAGGGACATAGATGTAATAGGTCTTTAAAGATAACACTTGCCTTTTTAATAGAGGTAAAGATTAATCATAAAAGAGGACTGTTCAGGAAGGAGGGCTGAAATAAGGGAGGCATGACAGTATTGGGTCAGGTTTTTTTGTCCCTTTATATCTTTGTCTCGGGGGAAGACGTGGCATCCTATTAAAATTTGCACACAACAGGTAACTGAGGACAATGAGTTGATACCAAAGTGGGAGGGGTCCCTGGAAAGGGTACCACAGCCCTTTCGGGTGAGTGCCTGGGAAGACAAACTGCTAGCATATTAAGGGATCTGAGGTGAGATTTGAGACCACAAAGCAAGGGAGTTCTTTTGGATTTCCACCTGGGTGGCTAATGTGGGGATAACCAATTAAAGTGGGATTTCTACATGCAACTTCTACTACTAATCCATGATCTTAGAATTTGGTCCATGACTGAATGTATATGCTGGAAAAAAAGAGTTTGGTTTGGGGCATGATGAAGGGGCACGCGCGCACACACACACACACACACAAACGTATATATGAATAACAAGGTAAACTAAGCTGCTCTTTTCCAGTTGAACATCTCAACAATAAGGTTGTCCCAAAGTGTACTCCCAGATAAGGTCTTCAGAACCCTAAAAACGGGTTAGAGCTGCCCTTTCATTATAACTGCGTGATGAGGGCAAAGCTGATCAGGTACTTGGTGTTGGACAGAAACAATAATCAGTTTCTACTAATCTGTCATATAAGATACAAGTACAGGACAATATTAGGTGCTGATTGCATATATTTGTGTTACTTGTTATTTATGGTGCGTGTTGATGCAGATAGATTAAGCTAACCGTGATCTAGATCAAGAGGGCTTTAATTTTAACTGGCTGGTGGCCTGGACTTGGAGGGTGAGATGAATGTCTGGAATAGCTTTCCAAATGGGAGACAGATCTAGTGTAATGGTTAGATCAGAGGACTGGGAGTCAGAACTTCAGGTTCTGTCCTCAACTCTATGTGGCTTACTCACTCCGTCTGTACAATGGGGATAATGATACCTTTGTGAAGGTCTTTGAAACTCTCCAATGAAAGCTGCTATGTAAGTACAAAGCATTATTATTGAAATATATTTTAGGTCACGTAGGACTTCACAGTGTGCTGCACACCATGGTGCTCACCCAGACTAGCATGTGACAGGACTCAGATCTTTAGGCTCTAAAACCACAGGCTACTATCTCTTGAGCTAAAAGAGAAACACCTCTGCCTGACAGCAGTAGAAGGCCTGTGATAAACATCTGAACAGTTTGGAATCTCTCCGGTAGAGGGTAGTAGCACATACGAGCATGTATGTATGCATGCACACACCTACGTACACACACACATACACACGCACACATTCACTCTCTCTTCCTAGCCATTACATTCTAAGTACTAAAGTGGCAGTAGAATATACTGACACACCATATTGTCGTCCCTTAAAAAGTGTGAGGAAATATGGAGAAATGTGCAAGAAAATTTCTGGAAGTGGTATCCTCCCAGGGAAAAGGCTTGAGAAACGTGAGGTTCTACAAACTTTCCTGACAGCTCCCACTGCTCCTCAATGGATAGCACTCGAGGAGTGATAGTCACAAAAGTGTGGGAAAATAATATTACAACTTACAAATAATACTTGACATTTTCTAGAATGTTTGCTAGCATATGGGATTTGATCCATTGGGAGAGGGGAAAAGACACTGTTTTTGTCAGTGAACACAGCTATTCACATGGTGAAATTTTGTAATGAGCAAAATAGCAAATATTCTTGCATGTGGAAATGTCTTTTTTTTTTTTTCCAAATAGACAGTTTTTCCGTTTTCATAGCAAAACAGCATTCTTGTAGTCAGATGCAGGGCATTGTACTTTTATTTATTTTTTGGTCTGTGAAAAATTGTGATCTGTGAAAAGGTTAATTCCTTAGATTGTAAATTCTTTGGGATTGGGAGTGTCTTTTTGTTCTGTGTTTGCACACCCCCAGCCCAATGAGGTGATGGTCTGTGACAGGGGCTCCCAAGTGATCTTCCAGTACAAATAATCAATAATAACAAGAATAATTAATAGGAGAAGTTGCTAGATAAGTGTCCTGCCCTCAGGGTACAACCAGCTAGTGAGAGCTTGTTCTGATGATGTAAGGCTTGTCATTTAGTATGTTACCTGGGCCTGGTGTGGGTGAGGTTCTGGGAGAACGGATTTCTTCTGCTAAGAGAACTGCACCGCTCTCTAGCCTCTCACGGAGCTAAATCTTTTTTAGTTCTGAATATTTACTGCCCGTAAACCCCTACATGTTCTTTATGAAAATCTTGCTGTGATCTATATGTTATGGCTTGTCTCACGTCAGTACATTAAGGGCCAGTTAGAGCCTCTCTTCCCCCTTAGTGCTTTTGCACTGGAGATAACCAGGGGTCGCTGAGTGCCAGGAGTGGGGACGCTAGCATTGCAGGCAACGATGAACTCCCCATAGGGGTTTATGTCTGGGTGGGTTGGGGCTGTGGTCCAAGCTCCCTCTGATGCTGCACATTGGCATATGCCGGGAGGCCAGGGCTCCCCTTTTTCCTAAGATGTATCATGACACGCCTGTGGGTATGTTCCACATGGAGTCTATGCTATGTCTGCACTGCAGTTAGACACCTGTGGCTGGCCCCTGCCAGCTGATTTGGGCTCCCAGGGCTTGGGCTAAGGGGCTGTTTAATTGTGGTGTAGAAGTTCTGGATTGTCTCTGTTCTAGGCAGACCCAATGCCTCTAGCTACCACTGCTCAGGTGGCACATCTCGCCTTCCTCCCTACCGTCCCTCCACCCATGTAGCTCTGTCTCTAGGAGCTTTAACTGAGCCCTGTTCATGTCCCCCGTCCCCCCCCCCCCCCAACAGCCACCAATTAACAACTTGGATTATCTGGCTAATCACTTTGCCAATTTCCTGTGTTAAAATGAGGGCATCTCTGCTGGCTGTGTTTGCAGTTTGCTAAGTGTTGAGCACTAGGCATATATTTGAACTGTCAATTCATTCGTTTCATTTCTGTCCATCTGATTTACATAACTCTGGGAATTTCCTTATCTGTGAGGACCAACGCTGGGTTTGCTGCTAAGCTTTGAAAAAACGTCTCTTGTGCTGCTGACCCATCCCATTTAATAGCTCCCTTCAGAATCACAAATGTCTTTCATTTATATGCTGAGAAAGGAGGGATGATGATGTTGCAAGGCTAGGACAAGACTCGTTTGTCTAAAATTTTGCACTTTTTGCTGGCACCTTTTAAAAGAATCTTCTTGGTTGGGAGCTGGAAGATGGCTAAGGGGAATTGCTGGACATGAGATACGGAGCCTTTCCTACAGAAGTGCAACTGTAGTGATCTGAGTTCCTGCATGGGTCGCCAGCAGGGTGCGAACTGGGGATTTTCAGTACCGGAGCACAAACTAAAGGCGTGACTCCATTAGCTCATAGTAGTAGTAGGCAAATATCCGCTAGCAGACCAGCCAGTAGAGGGAGACGTGACACAGACTTTGCAGCTATGATATACTACCACATTACAATAGAGCGACCAGATGTCCCATTTTTAAAGGGACAGTTCTGTTTTTGGGGACTTTTTCTCATATAGGCGCCTATTGCCCCCCACCCTCTGTCCCGTTTTTTCAGTTGCTATCTGATCACCCTACATTAAAACATGTTGGGTGTGGGAGGGGTGGGAACCCTGGCATGACAATGCATTTGTCATAAATATAAAGGGAAGGGTAAACCCCTTTGAAATCCCTCCTGGCCAGGGGAAAGCTCCTCGCACCATGTCAAGGTTCCTCCCCCACTCTGAACTCTAGGGTACAGATGTGGGGACCTGCATGAAAAACCTCCTAAGCTTACCTTTACCAGCTTAGGTCAAAACTTCCCCAAGGTACAAAATATTCCACCCGTTGTCCTTGGACTGGCCGCTACCACCACCAAACTAATACTGGTTACTGGGGAAGAGCTGTTTGGACGCGTCTTTCTCCCCAAAATACTTCCCAAAACCTTGCACCCCACTTCCTGGACAAGGTTTGGTAAAAAACCTCACCAATTTGCCTAGGTGACTACAGACCCAAATCCTTGGATCTGAGAACAATGAAAAAGCATTCAGTTTTTTACAAGAAGACTTTTAATAAAAAATAGAAGTAAATAGAAATAAAGAAATCCCCCCTGTAAAATCAGGATGGTAGATATCTTACAGGGTAATTAGATTCAAAAACATAGAGAACCCCTCTAGGCAAAACCTTAAGTTACAAAAAAGATACACAGACAGAAATAGTTATTCTATTCAGCACAATTCTTTTCTCAGCCATTTAAAGAAATCATAATCTAACACATACCTAGCTAGATTACTCACTAAAAGTTCTAAGATTCCATTCCTGGTCTATCCCCGGCAAAGACCCAGCATACAGACAGACACAGACCCTTTGTTTCTCTCCCTCCTCCCAGCTTTTGAAAGTATCTTGTCTCCTCATTGGTCATTTTGGTCAGGTGCCAGCGAGGTTACCTTTAGCTTCTTAACCCTTTACAGGTGAGAGGAGCTTTCCCCTGGCCAGGAGGGATTTCAAAGGGGTTTACCCTTCCCTTTATATTTATGACAGCATTAGTCCTGCATCAGCCTGGGAAATTAAATATGACAAACTCGGTTAAGGAAATCTTAGGGTTGCAGTTTTAAGACCAAAAATTACCAGGAAGTGCTAAAGCTCAGTGGTCTACAACACTGTGAACTTGCCCACTCATCTGTATTGCATATCCGTAGTGTATTCTACTTGTCTCTTTCCTATGTAGTATCTAATGTAATACACTGACAGTATTTGTTAGTATATATTAAATTCTATATTGATTAGCAAGGAAGGATGATCAGAGGGAGGTTATGAAAAGAAATACGTTAAAGATTATGAGGCACTCTGATACTATGGTAATACAATAATATCTCACATAGGAAGAAGCAAAAAGCTCAGATAGAAAACTCAGCTTCAGTGTTCGTTTAAATACTGAGAATATCTATTTTCTCTTCATAAATTTGTCAGTGAATGGAGTGTTCCTGAATCTGGGGGACAGATGGCATAAGATGCCAAGCATAATGCAGCAGTCAATCTGCAAACATCCTTATACGGCTGTGGCTGCATTGCAGTTCAGTCTTAACCTGCAATATCCCGGCTTTTCCAGTGCTTGATCGCTATAGAATAGAGTCTTATTCATTGCAGAATTGTGTGGTGACTGTGCATACAAGTCCCATGTATTTGTTGGAGCCTCTTTTAGGGTGAATTGCAAAGGCTTGATATGTGAATGTTGTGCAGATTTCAACCATAATAATAATAACACTTTTCATTTGCAGAGTATTGTACAAATAACCTTTCTAGCAAGGTATTATCACCCCCCCTTCCCCAATAGATGGAGCGAAGAAGGCAGAGACTTCACAAACTACAGTGAGTCAGTGGCAGAGCTAGGATTAAAACACTGGAGTTCCTGATTCTTAACCCCTTGTTCAGCCCACTAGGCTATATTTCCTAGTGGTAAAATAGGACATAAATGTACTTTAGAGCAGAAACCATCAAGGCCTCATTTCCTTTCCTGGCAAGTCCCGAGTTCAGTATTTTGTGTTTGGACTGCAGCAGTTTGATGAAAGCAATGCAGGAAAAAAGCTCCCTGCTTTATTTTAGTTGTGTGCAGTGTACCAACTATTGAATGGGGGAGAACCCAAAAGTTTAACCATGCTAAGAAAGTTTCACATTGTGCTTTACAATGCATTTGTAATTAATGTAATATATTCTCTTAGGGTGAAATTTACCCCCGAGCAAAGGGCTAGTTTTCAGTATCAGTACTGTCTTCAGTATTGCTGCAGTTTCCTAGTGTAATAAAACCTTTTGGCCTGTTAATAAGGAGGTATCTTCTGGTTTTCAGTTGTTCTGCAGAAGGTGAATTGAGTAGAGTTAAGGATGTTAGGGTGATCTTACCTGTGCATTTCCATAGTTTCAAACATTTTTGTTATTGGTTACAACCTTAAATTTGAATTTCCTGGCTTTCTAACAACCGTTCTTTTGTTAAACTACAGCCTTCTTCCAAAGAGCTTTCCTCCGACATGTATTTTCAACCTTACCTCCAGCTGAATTAAGTTTTTTTGTCTGGGAACTTAAAATATTGAAGATTTAAAACAAAAAGAAATCACAGACTAAAATAAACATTAGAATTCTCATAACTCATTGTGGTGACAAAGACTGTCAAAACACTAACCTGTAATGGTAGCTAATAGTACAGCAAAATGGGAAATGGATCCAGACAAATCCACACTCCTCTTATGACTATTTAAGATTGAAATTTTGCGATACTGCATTTGCACGGGGCTCTTTGCCAGCATGGAACGTACTGGAGCAAGAAAACCAGGCAGCTTTTGCAAAGGATATAAAACCTCATGTTTCAGGGCATAAGGCAACCTCTATCTAATGGGGGATAGGAAGAAACTTTCCTTGGGAGCAAATTATTATTTTGATAGTAGGGTAGCACCTAGAGGCACTGGCTGATATCAAGGCCCCATTTTGCTAGGTGCGGTGCAAACTCATAGAAGATGCAGTTCCCTGAGGTTCTTACAGTCCAAGAGTGGAAGGGGAAAGAGATGAGCTCATGTTCACACAGTAAGTGAGTGACAGAGTTATAGAACCTAGGTATCCTTATTCCTATGGCAGTGCCCTACGCTCTAGGCCACCCTACCTCCCATGCTAACCCATAACTGACTACTATAAAGTTTTGCACTTTCCTCAGAGGCAGCTGATACTGGCCACTGGAGGCTACTGGAGTAGCTGGACCAGTGACCTAATTCAGTATGGCAACTCCCATGTTCCTGTGTACTTTTAGAGGATGTAGGAAAGGAACCTGGGTATCAGCAGAGAAACATAATTTACTTTATTGTCTAAATAATATTGCAATACTTTTTACCTTGAACAAAATTAACCCCCTAAAATGTGGAGCTTCATTGGGGAACCAGGTCTGTGTCTGCAGAGAGGAATGGCAGTGATGCAGGAAAGAACCACTTGCTTCATCAGCAGTGCAGTGAAGAATAACTCTGACCCTTGCCCTTGTTATTCAGTTGTCCATTAGGCAAACAGCAACAACGTTTTAAGCCAGCCTAACAGCATTGTCCGTTGTCTGGAACACGTAATAACAGCATGGTGAGTGAGAGGTTTATTTAAATTTGTGATAGATGGTCTGCATGGGAAAACAAGCAGCACAGCTGTGTTGTGCAATAGAAGTCAGGGAGAAAGGGAATATTGTGAGTTACGTTACTAAAGCAACACTGGAGCGAATTTCTTCTAGGGTTATGATAGAGACAAACACGGCCCACTAGGTGTAAGGCAAATTTTTCAAACTTGGGTGGCTAACTTTAAGCAAGCGCCAACTCTGAAATTTTTGGCTTTAGCTCATGGGGTATGATTCTGCAGTGCTTTTTCAGACAAAATGCCTTTTAACTTCAATGGGGATATTGCTTGAGCACGGACTGCAGGACTCGGTCCGTTATGTATGATGAATGAGAACAGACAGAAAAAACACTTGCTCTGTGATACAACAGAGTATTGTGAATGGACCAGAAAGTTTCAGTGTGGCCTTTCCCATTCTTTTATATCGATCTATTCTGAGATATGTAGACGGAGAGTCTGGAGACCCATGTTCTGTTATATATGCCACTGACTTGCTGTATGACCTTGTCTTAGTCACTTAATGTCACTGAAATTTCAAAGAATAAACCTGTCAGGCATGGTCTAGATAATACTTAGTCCTGCCTTGAGTGCAGGGAACTGGACTAGAAGACCTCTCGAGGTCCCTGCCAGTCCTATGATTCTATGTGTAAATGTTTGACTACAGTACAGTAGATATTGCACATCCTGGAAGTCCCTTGTTCCTGGCCAGGACACAGATAGAAATACCCCAGCAGTAGTCACTCTTGGCTTCACACTGGACTAGAGTGGGGCCCGGAGCACATCCTCTCATCCAAATACCCATGAACTTTGGGGAACTTTGGATCCAAGTCCAGGTCTGAACTTGGCAGTGTGGGTCCATTTCTACACAGACCCAAGTGCTTTCTGGGACATGACTTAGTGACCAAATTGTTTTAGTTTCAGTTATTAGTTTTGTGTTGGTTTTGGTGGTGTGGGTGCTGGGATGGGAAATGACAACAGGCATTAAGTCAGTTGTGGAACCAGCAACAGAATCAGACTCCCGCTTCCCTACTCTGACCAGTAAAACCACCCAGTCTCTTAGCTGATAAGAGGTGACAGTGCGACCAGCTAGAACCTTAAGGCTTGCTGGAGCTTACCTATTATGAAAGTGCCTGTGAAGACTTTTCCTATTTATTTGTGCCAGTGTGTTTGGTGATTTAAACTTAGCCTGTCTGTGGAGAATCCAGGAAGAGAGAAACAACAATCTGTGGTTGTTTAAGATCTTTTTTGTGAAATGGCTTACTGTTGTTTGGTCAATTTCACATCTCAGAGGACTCTTCACACTGGAAATGGTGTATTTTCACACCATTAGTGCTCGCTGATTACTTTCCATACCATGGCTAGGGTAAAGTGCACAGCAAAACCTAACTGTATCGTAATTAAGATTGTTAGCTATATAGAGCTTGACGATGTGAAATCTGCTGCATGACTACTGTTGATTTAGTATGACAGAGCACCTGCTAATGCAGTGGAAAACTGTTCAACGTGTAAGTCTCAGTGAATGGAAAATTTAAGTTTTATTCCTTCATCGGCTGTTTGTTTGACAGGGCCTGTATTTGTATTTTTTGTGGCAATGAAGCACATTGAGATACTATGGCAAATGCACTCTGCCATAAGTACATTTCATTCATTTTATCTCAGGATTTGAATTTTCATATTTAAATCACAGTTTGAACAGTGGTTCTCAAACTAGGGGCGCCACTTGTTCAGGGAAAGCCCCTGGCGGGCCGGGCCGGTTTGTTTACCTGACGCATCTGCAGGTTTGGCCAATCGTGGCTCCCATTGGCCGCGGTTTGCTGCTCCAGACCAATGGGGGCTGCGGGAAGGGCGGCCAGCACATCCCTCGGCCCGCGCCGCTTCCCGTAGCCCCCAGTGGCCTGGAGCGGCGAACTGCGGCCAGTGGGAGCCGTGATCAGCCGAACCTGCGGAAGCGGCAGCTAAACAAACTGGCCCAGCCCACCAGGGGCTTTCCCTGAACAAGTGGCTTCCCCTAGTTTGAGAACCACTGCAGTTTGAACAAACTAGAGAAATGTGGAAGGGCAAAGATTCTTGCACCTTAATACATCTTTATATGCACTACAGTTTAATATTGTAGCTATTGTTTTCTGTTAGAAAACTGGCAAAGATGGAATGCATTTGGATGCAAATACAACGTGTTCTAACAAAGTTCTTGAAACCCTAATCTGTGCTTGTAACTCTATATTAAAGAGAGTAATTAGGATGGGAAATGATACAAACAAATTCAAATTATAGAAGGTGGACGTCTTGTGGGATGCTGCATGGTCCAATGGTTTTAGACAGTGATAGGGTATCAGGATTCCTTGACTGTCTTCCAAAGTTTGATCACTGGCTGTGTGATGCTGGGCAAGTCACTTAATCCCTCTGTGCTTCTATTATACCCTTTTTTGAAACGTGTTAAAAACGTACCTAGATCACAGAAGCATTTTGTGGCTTAATTAACATGAGAACAGAAATGGGTAATGACTGTGGTTTCCTATGCCTCCATTTGCATTTGTTCATTTCTGGGGAAGAGTTGGTGGTGACCTTGCAAGAGGCTGTAGGTCTGCCTCCTTGAATTCAGGGGAAAAGTTGCTATTGTGGGAACTAGTGAGAAGGATTGAAATGTTGGAAGCTGGGGTAAGAGAGTCAATTCCGAATAATGAGGTGGCAGAATGTTCTGATGCTTGGTTGGTTTTGGGAGGAGGAGGAAGAGGGGGTAAGGAGAAGGGAGGGAGAAATACAGTTTGCACAAATAAATGGATAAATACAGCAGACATAGATTCTAAAGTGAGAAGGGGCTCATCAAGTCAGCCCCCCTGCATATCAGAGGCCATGGAACCTCCCTAAAGTAATTCCTGTTTGAACTGGGCAATGTGCATCTCTGGTGCAACTTCAGTGATTATGCTAGAGTTGAATTTGGCCCTTAAGGCTCAATCCTGCTCCTGCTGAAGTCAGGAGGAGTTTAATGGGAGTTGGATCAGACCCTTAAGGATGGATGAATGTGGCCCAGTAGCTCTACAATTAAACTAAATTCCAGAGCATCCATACACTTTAATCTCTCCCCCCTACATCACCGGTGACAACTTCACCAAGACTGTTTGGAGCTGTCTGTAGGTATGTCTACACTGCAGTCACAGAGTGCTTGCAGCACGTGTAGACAAACCCCAACTAGTTTTAATGTAGCTAGCAGTCAGGCCTCGGCAGTATGTGCGTGAGCACAGGCTGTGCAAGCCCATCTCAGAACCCCGATAATTACTTGTGCACGCTGAAGTCTGTGCTGCTATGGCTTTGCTGCTATCACACCCTGTGGTGGCAACATACCCTTTGATTCCTCTCTCTCTCTCTCTCTAGCTCTTGCTAAGCCCTGTTCCTTCTTCCTCTATCATATCTATGCAATCCTTTCCTTCCTCTTGATCTCCATCCCTAATTCCCTGGGCCTTTCCTGAATTAATCCC
Organism: Caretta caretta; assembly: GCF_965140235.1. NCBI lineage: Eukaryota > Metazoa > Chordata > Testudines > Cheloniidae > Caretta > Caretta caretta. Next base: position 340,115,633 of record NC_134206.1, on the reverse strand, counting down.
CTCTTGACTACTACAACCTCCTTCTCTTTGGCTTCCGATATGTCTCTCCTCTCCCTTTTAGTCTTAAGGTTGTCGCTGTCTTTCATTGCCCCCCTGGTTACATCCTCTCCCTAACCAGTGATGCCACTTTGGGGGCTGTGAGCCCCCAAAGGAGAGGCGGTTGTAGGTGCCCACCGTTGCTGGAAGTTGTCACTCTCGGGATACTTTTCACCACCACAGGCTGCATGAATCTAGCCCAGTGTTTGTTCAACACTCACAACGTGAGGAGTGGTCTATGAGTGCCAAAAGCTATCATTCAGCGAGGTTCGTCCCATTTTGTCCTTCGAATGACAACAACCATTAAAGAAATACGGTGTTAATCATAGTGAGTAGAACTCTTAAGTTCCCAGGAAACATTCAAGGGGCAGTAAATTCACATCCAGGTTCTGGTACAACTTCTGTGCCCAGAGTCTTGCCAGTAAATGGAGGAGGAAACACATTAAAATTTTTACGGCAGCTGAAACCCAGGCATTTCCTAGAGCAGTGCCTACTGAAAAGGAACATAAAGGCCGGGCCTTCATTTGTTTCATTGTTTTAGAACGGCAATGAACTTGAGTTCAAAATGGAAACTTTCTTTAGTTTTACAGCACCATGGATGTACACAGTAGGTAAAACGAGCTGCCTGGATAAGCGATCCCTTCCTTGAAGCACTTGCAGGCTAAAGACAAGAGACTGCTGTGATACACAACCAAACGCATGCAGAGCACAGGGTCGTTTATATGCGTCAAAAGCATCCGAGAACAGGCCCCGAGGAGTTCTTTGGAGGAACAGGAGGGTGCTTGGGGGCAATCCTATGAGCGAGAGGCTGAGCACCCTCATTGCCTACAGAAGTCAATGGGAATTGAAGGTTCTCAGCAGCTAGCTGACTCAGGACATGTGTGATCATTGACTAAGCTGTTCTAAGCATTAGGGTTGGCGTGAAAGTAGGGTGACCAGATGTCCCAATAAAATTGGAACTGTCCCAATATTTAGTTGTTTGTTCCGTGTCCCGACCGATGTACGGTCGGGACGCCATTTGTCCCGATATTTTGCTTCGGTGGCACTCTGGCTTTTTTTTTTTTTGCTTGGGGCGTCAAAAAACCTAGAGCCGGCCCTGGTGGGGGCATGAGCCTGTGGCTGCCCCCCCACGTGTCCCGTTTTTTGTTCTTGTCATCTGGTCACCCTAAGTGAAAGAATAATTTCATTCATTAAATGACTACAAGTATTCAGGCGTAATGAAATCACTGCATAGGTCTTTACAAATCCTGTTGCCCTGCTTGGTTCTTTATTGCTCAGGCCGTTAGATACAATGTGTGTGAGCCCCAGAATACAGTGCATTGGTTCCACGGTGCACTGAAAAGCTATTATCTAAGCCCAGAAGCACTGAGCAGAAGTCAGTGAGGTTACCCTGTTTGTAGAAACGCACAAGTCAGATCAGAATCTGGGCCCATTGTTTAGTGAAAGATCTCTGGAACACCATGCTATCCTGTGCTTAGAAAGTCACTTCTGCATGTAGGCAAAATTCACAACATACCCTTTGTAGCAATCCCAATAATCTATTCCTAACTTCCTGTTATAGTTTCCTTATTACTTACTATGAACTACAAAAGTCTTTCTGTGTAAATAGAAGCATTCTCTTTCCGAATCACCATCCTCCTGCGCTTCTCGGATTCATTTATCCATTCATGCAATTATTCATTCAGTTCTTTCACATCCAAGGGACCAATTGTGAGGTCACAAATGCTTGACTGTGTCATCAGATCTATGAATCATGAAGGAAGAGCCTGGCTATGAAAAGGAAAAGCTTCTGTTTATTCACAGACACCTAGATAACCAGCAATCCTGGGAAATGAAAAGTCAGAGAAAGTTCATGGCAGTTTAATGAGGTTGTGATCAAATATTAACATTTTAAGAGCTTGCTGGAGCATGGTTGTGGTTTGTTCAGGCTGCTAGTGACTTGTCTTTTTATGGAGTGCCATGTGGCTGGCAGAATAATCTACTGCTTGAAGGAAAACATATCCTGGTTCTTTTTATTTGATAAAAATATGATAATACAGCTGTATGACCTTAGGCTGTTATCTTGTCAGATAAGCAATTGGCTGTGAGACCTATAGGGCAAACCAAGGTGCTGCAGGAAATATTTTTTGATTAGCCGTACCGTAGAAATTGCCATTCTGAACCAGAACCAATGTTCATCTAGTGTAGTATCCTGTCTCTGACCAGTACCAGATACTTCAGAAGAAGATATAAGAGATATACATTAAAGGCGGGGGTTTTTTCCCCCACTCTTGGAAGTTAGTGGTTGGCTTGTACCCTCAAACATATATATCCTTTATACATTTTCTCCTATCTGATGTAACTGTGGATGTTCATATTATTCACGTACACACCTGATCCTGTTTTGAATCCTCTTACGCTCTTTCCTTCAGTAATCTCTTGTAGCAGTTTGTTCTAAGGATTAGTTTTACATTGTGTAAAAAGACTCATTAGCTAGTCTTCTTCTCCATCTGAATCAGGATTGAACAAATGGTGCTGGGGCACACTGGGCTGCTGAATGTGCCATCTCATCTTTCAAGGGAGATTTACAGCTCTGGTCCTGACCTCTGGTGATCCTTTCAGATCCCATGGCACTTTTAACAATAATTGGGAAGTTATTCCAAGTATCTTGGCCAAGGATCACTAAGCAAGCGCTTATGAACATTTATGAACAAGGCCTCCTAAAATCTCAGAGAGTGAAGTATTATTATAGGTGGGAAATTTAGGCAGAAGATACTAAGTGACTTACCTGAAGTCACATGTTAAGTCAGTGGCAAAACTAGGAACAGAATTTTGGAGGTTCTAGGTTACAGACCTGTGCTTATACTACGTTGATTGTAAGCCCCTTGGGCAAGGACTTTTCTGTTTCTTCTGTGTTTGTAAAGCTCCTAGCACAACAGGGTCCCAGTCCATGCCTAAGCTTTTAGGTGCTGTTGTAATACTAATAATAATAATAATTAATAAAAATAGACCATGATTCTTTATTAAAACTGTCCATTTACTCAGTAAGCTTTGGCGACAGGAATGTGCCATGAATGTTAACATATGCATAGTTTATAAAGCAAATGAAAGATGCTATATATGTGTAAAATGTTGTTCTTGATAACACAGATGAGTATAGCAGCTTTTATAGACCTACGTCCACACCTGAAGTACAGGTACAGAAAGGATATATTTTGAGACCAATCTTTTCCTTCTTTCAGGGGTGCGTTTTCTGAAGTAGTTCTGGCCAAAGAGAGAGCTAGTGGAAAACTATTTGCAGTCAAGTGCATCCCCAAGAAAGCACTGAAGGGGAAGGAAAGCAGCATAGAGAATGAAATCGCAGTCCTGAGAAAGTAAGTATTGAATACCTGTATCTCCTTCTACAGTTTGAATGGGCGCGTTTGTCCACTCTGCGGAGCAGGAAGGGCTGTGGTCAATGAACAAGAATTGTGATTTGTAAATGTGACTGAGTTGCTCAGCTTATTGCAGGTGGTTGGGAACATCTGGGCATAAACTGTACTGTAAATGTTTTCAGAAATTATCTGTTCTCCTTGTGCATTAATTAATGCATAGTGGTGGGGTGGGGGGGAACGGGTCTGGGGAGCGTAAGATCCCTTAAATGAGGCCTGATCCTGCTTCCACTGAAATCAATGGTGATTTGGCCATTGACTTCAGCGGGTGCAGGAGCAGGCTCATAGATTAACTGCTCTAAAGCAATTTTAAGCCAACCCTGACTCCATGGGATGCAGACTGTTTTAGCTGGTGGCAGCACCTTGTATCACTGAGATTAAACCTTCCCGTCTCTGTTATTGACTTCTCAGTACAGTTCCATTGTAGCTCATTTGTGCATCTCCTATAGTTGCCTCTCTTCATTTACTGCAACATTTGACTGCTAAATTCAATTCAGTGTGTCCTATTTTAACATTTCTCATGATAAAGCAGGATCGCTGGGAAATAGATATAACCTTTTAGGGCCCAAGCCTTGCATTTTTCACACACACCCCAAACTCCTACTGACTCTGACGGGAGGTTTCGGTGTGCAAAGACTGCAGGATCAGGCCCCAAGTCTTGATCATTTGTAAAGTACACATGGATAATCATTTCAGCAGTGTGCAACAAAACCAATCCCAAAGCTTCAAATCAAAACTGCCATAACCATGCTAAAGACAGAGACAGTGAGAGCTGAAAGATTGGGGCAAAAGGGAAAACTCAGTCACTCTCAGGCAAACCATCCCAGTAGATGAATGGGATCCATTCCTGTGGAGTGAAGTCGATGGAGCTCCATGAGGGTCTCAGGGGTCTGCCCCAGTTGCAAGATCAAGGCTTAAATTAGACCCCCTACAACAAAAACACATATGATTCAGGCACAAGAGTGGGAGGGGGCTGCCCCAAAGAGGAGATTGGCAAGGGAAGGTTGAGAGAAAGAAGTGTGTTTTAAGGAACGAGTTGAAGGAGGAAGAACAGGTTGTTGGCATAACCCACAGGTCTCAAACCTGGGCCCGCAGGGTTCATGGGAGCAGCCATACTCTAGTCCTCTACCTGGTAGTATGCTGACAATAGCTTACCTGGGACCCATGAAACCCAGCCCCAGTGTGAGGCTCTGCCTCTAAGGTCCAGTTGGCAGAGTGGCTGTTTGGCCCCCTGGCCCTGCCTAAGCCAGCAGTAGGATCAGGAAGCTGTCTGAACAACTAGGCTCTGCCCTGCTCTGGACTCTGTGCCTTGTGCTACCTGCTTCTGCTTCTCCTGCTTGATTTCCTGGTATCTCAACCCATCTTGACTCCTGGCATATAACTTGTGGTTCCCAATCTCCAGTTTGTCTCCTGCTGCTTACCCCGGGTATCCTGACCCGGCCTGATTCTGGTTCGTGCCTCGTGGTTCTGATCTCATCTGTCCTCTGCTTATGACCTCCTGGTCTCCTCACCCAGCTGACTCCTGTCTTGTGATGGTGGACTCTGGCTCTGACTATTAGGTCTGACTGCCCACGACCTGGCTGTGACAGTTGTGTATTGTTGCCGAGCAACAAAGCTCATCTGCAGTTTAGTGGCCACATCCAGGCAAGAGGGGCCAGCAGGACCATCGGGCAGCCTGGAGTAAATGTTGCTCCGATGGAACCATCCAACAATGTTTACATCTTGGTACAAGACTGGTAGTTTTTCCTAGAGTAACGATGGCTTCGCATAAACCTTGGCCCCAGGGATGCAGAGCAGAGAAATCTTTTGGGGTCAGTTCTTGCTTCTGTTTTGTGAAGTATTGCTCCTATTTTCTGACAAAGCATTTCTTGAGAGAAGAGGGGGCAACAGCACAGGCTACACCATGCGAACTGCAGTGGCAAAGTAGCGTGTGGGTGAAACATGCCTTACTTGTCATACAGTTAGATCCACTTGGTGTGCTGCCCACCCAATGGCGGATTTAGAGTTTGTGGGGCCCTGGGCTCAGCTTCATTTTTGGGGCCCCTCCTTGGGACTCAGCCAAGAAAAAGAACATTCTCTCTTATCTCCCCCCGCCCCCGTTTTTTCGTTCTTTTTCTCTTTATCCTCCTCCTATAAGTAATAGGAAGTAAATGAAAATAAAGTGAGGTACCTTGATTGTTTTTCTAGTCTAACTTATATTTCTACAGACCACTTGAAAATTGCTGAGGGTCTCAGCGGACCACTTAATGATCTTTCCAAATATTGTTTGTACCGTTAGCTAACTATTGTAAAGCTCTTTGAATAAGAGCACTTTTATTAAAAAAAAAAAAAAAAATTGTTAAAAAGCATTGGGGTGTGGGGTCTGGCCAGGATGTATGGTGTGGGACGGGGCTCAGGGCTGGGGGTGCAGCGTCTGGGAGAAAGTTAGGGTGCAGGAGCAGGCTGGGGGTTGGGGTGCAGGGTCTGGCCAGGAGTTAGGGTACGGGAGGGGGCTCAGGGTTGGGGCAGGAGGTTGGGGTGTGGAGTGCTTACCAGGAGCAGCTCCCATTTGGTGCGAGGGGTGCAGGTGGGAACATGGGTGTGTGTGTGCAGGAGCTCCCGTTTGGTGCTCAGGGTAGGGGTGCGGATGTAGGGGGTTGGTGCAGGAGTCAGGGAGGGCAGGGGGCTGGAGGTATGTGAGGGGGGTGCAGGAGTCAGGGCAGGGGGCTGGGGTTGTGGGCTGGGGTTATGGGGGTGCTCCCAGCCCCCTGCCCCACCCCAGCCCCCTACCCTGAGCAGCTCACGGCAGAGGGCTGGGGGGGCTATGTGTAGAGGGAGTGTGGGGGCCCCACCTTTGCTCCGCCCTGCCCCGATTCCCCCCCCTTCCCCAAGGCCGCACCCCCACCTCTTCTCCGCCTCCTCCCCTGAGCGCGCTGTGGTCCTGCTCCTCCCCCTCAATCCCGGAACGACCTGAGCGCTGGCAAACAGCTGTCTGGCAGTGGAGGAAGCGCTGGGAGGGACAGGGAGGGGCGGGAACACAGCACGCTCGTGGAGGAGGCAGGGAAGGGGTGGGGGAGGGAGGAGCTTGGCTGCCGGTGTGTGCGGAGCCTGCAGCAGAAGCCCCAGGAGCCAGCAGGACCAAGCTTCTGCCCCCACAGCTGCCCGGCCCTGGAGCCCCCTGTCGTTGGGGGGCCCTGTGCCAGGGCACCCTGTATTTCACTGTAAATCCACCTCTGTGCCCACTGCACATTAGGAGTTTGCTGCAATGAGAAAGACTTGTTCATTTTTATCTCGTAATGTCTCCTACTTAGTTGTTGCTAATACAACCTTAGGTGGTCTCTGTATTTACTCTGAAAATAGATTCACTTTGTTAATGATCCCAGTATTGAATTTGTGTGTGGCACCAGGGAAACACTGAATTTAAAACAAAAAAAACCCCACCTTTCTGTTCACAATTGAGGAGGGAGTGGGAAATCAGCCTATTTCACTGCTCAAACAGACACTCCAAATGAATTCTCTCTTTGATAGGCAGATATTAGACATAGCTTTAAACATGGTTGGGTGGATCCTGAGCTGTGGTTGCTAGGCTGCCAAGGTATCTCTAATTGTCCTGTTTTTGTTTCTGGTGAGCTTAATGTCCAGGGTAACGTTTAGTGTGTATGTTGTCTAATTACTGGTTGGAGTGCCAGAGCCTTGGGCTGATTTACAAGACGGTAAGGATTGGTGGTAGCCCTGTCTGATCCCGAGAATGGTGCATGACTGTAGGAGGTGATAGAGATTCACCCCCATTCCATGAGAGAGAAGGCTAGAGGTACTAGGAGTAGATGCAGAGATCACATACTAATAGATTCTACGGCCAGAAGGGACCACTGTGCTCATCTAGTCTGACCTCCTGCATAACACTGGCCATGGAACTTCCTCAAAATAATTCCTGTTTGAACTAGAGCTTATCTTTCAGAAAAAGCATCTCATGTGAATATGCAGACCTCTTTGGATCCCAGTCCTTCCCTTTGTCCTTGCACTGTCCCCATGGAGGTTGCTAATGCCATTAGCTCTCACAGGAGAAGAGAAAGGACCACTCTAATTGTGACACAAACATAATATTTGTGACCTCTTTGGGGAAGAGTCTCTGGCCAGGAGTTCTGTCTTCCCCCTCCCTCTGCCCAATCTGCAAAGGATGACAGTCTGTTACAGCCCCAGCTAGAGAGTGTTACCTCAAGCTGTGACAGCCCATTCTTTTAGCTGTGGAGGTCCCCAGTGCAATCCCTGGTGGCTTGACCAAGAGTAGCATCCATCACATAAGGAAACCACCCAAACTAGTGACAGAGGCATAGGGGGTTCACCTGAGAGCTAGGAGATGACACTGAGGAGGCACTCAGCACTCACAGTACTGCCCTGACTCCATGATGGGGGTTGGTTCCTCACAACTGATAGGCAACCACAGGAAACCTGAGAGGGGCAGTGTGCAACAGTACTCTTCGCTGGATGACAGCTGCCAGGAGACAAGGCCCCATGAAGATGAACAACCCAACCCCGACCCAGTCAAATGTAGGAGGGAGAAGACAGAACTCCTGGCCAGTGGGTTACGCTTACCCCATTGCTCCAGAGGAGGTTTGTCTGCGCCTCCCTTCCAAGTCCATGTAGGTCTCTGCAGCTGCAGAGTCCCACCAGATCATGCAGTTCTGGCAGGCTGTATACCACTGAAGTGCCAGACTGATGATTTGGATCCTAGTGAGTATATCATATATTAAAATGGAGCGTAGTATTACCTTTCGTTGGGGATTGGTCCTGCTTTGAGCAGGGGGTTGGACTAGATGACCTCCTGAGGTCCCTTCCAACCCTGATATTCTATGATTCTATGATTCTTTCTATTTAGGATCAAGTTTACATATCATAAAACCTAATATGAGAGCAGGAAACTGGGATTCAGGACTCCTGGATCCTATTCCTGGCATGCCATTGATTTCCTCTATCACCTTAAGTATCTCACATCTTATTTTATGCAGCTATAGTTTGTGAAACAATTTTTTTCCTATTAACTTTTTATTAAATTAATGTATATAGAACAACAAACTATACATAAAACTTCTTATAAAGTGTCAACCACCGGCTACCTAATCTTAACTATATTTAAAACATTTGATTATATATAATATGAATGGTTAAAGTATAAATTAATTATTTTTATTGCACAGTTTACAAACAAACATTGTTTATTGGGAAAACAAAATTAAAATAAGGTAAATAACAGAAGCAAATGTTAGAGGAGGGGAAAAGAGAAGAGGAGGAAAGAAAGTGGGCAGAGAAGAGGTGAAGGTGAGGGGGGCCTGTACTCATTTAATAGGATCATCCTGATACTTCCAGGAGAGCATTCCATATCTCTGAGATACTGGGTATTTCAGTTATGGTATACACTTCTTTCCAGGGTGGCCAACCTTATGATGTCTGTGCTCCAATCTTCAATTGTGAGTTGCTTTTTGGATTTCCATTTTTGTAGCACTAGTCTTTTAGCAATTATTAGTGTCAAAGTTTTTCATATTAATTTAGCTTCCAATTAATATCCATTAGGTTTAAAATTACATGTTTAGCTTGTTACACAATTTTATTTGTTAGGAAAAAAATAACAGCAATTAAGTTCTGGCCAAATGTTCAGATGTACAAGCATTCGTGGAGCACATGGGGGGTTAAATTAGCGTCTGCTGAATTACACCGGCAACATTTGTCTGACTTAGCGGCACCTGTTGTGAACAATCGGAGAGGGGTCCACTGCATCCTCCGTATGAGTTTCCACAAGATTAATCTTAACCAGAGGTCCAAGGAGCAATTCAAAGCACTGGCTAAAATTTGTTTCCATTAGTTAGCAGAGAATAATTGGCCTATTTCCTCCTCTTGTATCTTTTCTAGGAAATCCATGTTTAATTCAAGTTTGCTGGCCAGATTCGCAGATAGTGTTGCCATAGGTCTTGGTAATCTGGGTAATATCTGAAGAAATGAAAGCAGTTCATCTGAGTCTGGGATAGTGCAGATATCAGGGCCAAACTAATGGGAGATGGCATGTTTAAGTTGGATGTATTGCCATTCCTTCTTAGTCTCTAGATCAGGGGTAGTCAATAGGCGGACTGTGAGCCAAATCTGGAGCGCCAGAGGCTTTTGAACGGACCGCAAAATATTTTTATTATTATCATTATTGTTATTTTTATGTACAGAGAAATTAGAAAAAAATTATTAGAATAAGATATCAGTGAATTGAAAGGATTAATCAATAAACAGAGAAATTGGAAAAAATTTATAAGAAAATTTAGGAGAAATCCATTCAAAAGTTTCTCATAAATCCATTCTCAAAATCTTAAGTGTTCCTTCAGTGAGAGCTCATTCCTTTCCCATTGAAATCAATGGCAAAATTCTCTATCGCATAGGAGGAGCAGGCCTTTGAACACAAACAATGCAATACCAGAACAGAACAATGATGCATCTCGTCTGGCGGCCTGTCCCTGACAAAAGCTGGTGGCCCCATTTCACCAGGATACTTTAGCACATGCCTAACTTTAAACAGTGAACCGTCCCAGTAAAATCAACGGACTGTTCATGTGCTTAACTTTAGGCACGTGCCAAAATATCTTGCTGAAGCATCGGATACTTCAGACAAGGATGAAAATCCCACAGTACACCTGTGTTCAGTACTACCCCAAAAGAGCCCCACACCAGGGACCAGGTTATGCCCTGACGCATGATGGTTAATAGCCTTTGTGATTGCTACCCCAGCTGTATGTAACTGCACAGAACGCAGAAGGCTGGCCAAAGTTGTAAACACATTATATTTCACTGTGCACAAAATCTAGTTTCAGATCAGAATCTCGGCTTTATTATTTTAGGCCACTCAGTGATTTAATTATTTTTAAATGGAAATGTTGAGATACTATGTGCTACAATTAGTTAGGGGAGGAAAGCTGCTTACCATTTATTAAAGCCTCAGTAAGCACTTAGGGCTTGATCCTAAGCCCACAGTGGAAAGATTCCCATTGATTTCAGTGGGTTTTGTATTAGGCTGTAGGTGCCCCACCTAAAAGGGAATAGGGAACGCAGCGTGTTCTCCACCTTGCTGCTGGACTGGTCTGCTGGCCAGCGTGGAATGGGGAGAGGAAGGGCCATGGTCAACTTTTTCCTTCCCGTTTGGGGTGGCCAGCACGGCTACTGCCACAGGCCTTAACCAGATCTTTCACTGAGAGAGGTGCAAGGACTGTGATAGATGGACCATGGACCCAATCCTGTACCATTGAAATTAATGCATGTTTACCAGTAGCTATGGTATAGGATCAGACCCCAGGTGTTCCTTGCATCCCCCGCATGCCCCCTTTCACATCTGTGCAAGGGCCACGTGTGACTGCCATCTTGACTGTCACATCAGGGAGAGAACTGGGGATCTCCAGAGCTAAAACCATGAGCTGCTACAGCTTGAGCTAAAAAAGACATGCGTTCTAGATGGAGATGTAACAGATTCATATCCCCTGTGGAAGGGGCACAGTGGGGAACCTGTAACACACACTTACCAGTGTGTTACACAAGCACCTTGTGACCCTAAATGAAAAACTGCAAGAAAAATACAAAGATGTGGGGGGAGGGATGGGGGTGGGATATTCTGATTTACTTCCTGCTTTTTAAGCAAATAGATCAATGAACTCCACTCAGTTGCTTTTGTAGAATAGTACAAAATCCTTCCATTCATGGTTATTGTGCGGGTGGGAATGTGTTGAAAGATGAATTTACTTTTAAACAGATTCTCATCGAGGGTAGGTGATGTGGTAGACTCCAAACAAGCACCAGTGTGCGGCTCTATTTAAATTTTTTAAAATTTTCTCTCTTTTAAAACACAGGGGAAAAAATCTGCTGGATTTTCCTCTCAGTTGCACTGGTTTAAGTCAGGAGGAACGATACTGGTCAGTGGAATTACATCTGTGGAAAACCAGCATGCCAAAATGGAGATTCAGGCCCATTGAGTTCAATCGCTGACTAAAAAGAAGCAATAACCCATGGTTAAGAACAGTGCATGTCCCAGAGTTTAGACATGTTTTTAATTTGACATCAGTGATTTGAGCAGCCTGTGTGTTGTGAAACAAATACCGTATGCTACTCTAACCACAGTCTGCTTTAGCTATTTCCCACCGAACATGCTCAAAACAGTTTTGTTCCAATTCCCTGTAAATGATCTGATTGTTCCCCCCCCCCAACCTATAAAAAGCCCTTAAACTCATTACCACAGAACATGCCACTTTTCTTTAAAAAAAAAAAACAACCCTCCCCCCACCACTGTACCTACCCCCCTTCCCAGAAAAAAGAGTGCTAACTCCTTCCCATAACCCCAAATCGTTAAAAATTTTCTTAAAATTGGGGAAAGGGTGAGTGTGTAATTATTGCTGTCTCATAACTCAAAAACAGCCAAAGGGGTCTCAGGCCAAGAGGTTTCAGAAAGGTATGAGCTTGTGAAAACAAGAGATTAGAATGGAAACTGCTGTGGAACCTTAATAACATTATTAGTTGTATTGCACTAATACCCAAAGGAGTGGTTCAGATTCCGTTGTGCAAGGCCCTGTACATGCATAACAAAAAGACCCCAGTGAGCTTGCAATTTAAGTAATATAAGCAGGTGAAGTCCCCACCCAACAGACACACGGTAACAAACTCTGTAAAAAATATCACCCTCTCCTGGGGTTTATTTTAAATGAACACAAGGATCATTGAAAAATATAATATCATCTAACCCTTCTTCCCCACCCCTATGACAACTCCCTTTGAGAGGTCTTTGTCCTAGGCCCCCACCTCCTTTTTACTCAGGATGGACTCTAATGAGCTATGGCTGCCCCAGTGAGTCAGTAGTTATTACCCTGCAGGATTTCAGCACCAGCTAACCAGGTTCAGCAACAGCATAATGTTGTCACCCAGTGGCCAAGCTTCACTGCTGACTGCTATCATATTCTCACACAGTAAGGGGTAAGATCCACAAAGCTACTTAGGCACCTAAACCCCAGACTTAGGCACATAAGTCCCTGTTTTAGGCGTCTAAATCCCAGTTTTGGCTCCCACTGAACCCCATAGGCACCTAAGCTCACCCAATGCCTAGATTTTTCAGAGTAAAATTCCCTGGGCACCTGTATCTTCCTCTGGGCATGCTCACTGCTCCCTCTTTCTAGACGTTTGGATGCCTGTCCTCCACCTAAGCCCTAGAGCAGTGATGGCCAACCTGCGGCCAATCAGGGTAATCTGCTGGCGGGCCGCGAGACAGTTTGTTTACATTGACCGTCCGCAGGCACAGCCACCCGCAGCTCCCAGTGGCCGCGGTTTGCCGTTCCCGGCCAATGAGAGACGTGGGAAGCGGTGCGGTCCGCCAGCGGATTATCCTGACGGGCCGCGTGCGGCAGGTTGCCCACCACTTCCCTAGAGGGATATACAAACCAGGGGAAGACAGGCATTCAGCCTCCTAAGTTGCACAGGGGGCCTGATCTGGTAAGCGGAATCAGGGGGTGCCTACTGGATCATTCAAAAGCAGCAGCAGCTGCTGCCACCCACCTTGTAACTTTTAGCCCAGCAGTTAGAGCACTTGCCTGGGATATGAGAGACCTGGGTTCCAGTCCCCTCTCTCTGCCAGAGGGAGAAGGAAAGTATTTGAACAGGGGTCCCCAAGCTATCAAGAGAGTACTCTAACTACAGAGCTATGGGATAGCCTCATGTGGGGCTCCCTCAGTCTCTCCTGTTGAAGCTGTTCCACTGTGAATAAAGAAAGAAAGAGTGATTGGAACAGAGGACTGGACACAGGGGTCTCCCATCTCTTAGGTGGATGCCCTGCCTAACCCCTAGACTACAGAATCATTCTTGCTCTTTGGCCCAATAACCATTTAAGTGTTTATCCACAGTCACTGGCCAGAGAGACAGACAGACACTGGCCACTGCCTTAATTCATAGTAATCAGCACTCTTCCCCTTTTTGGAAATGAACAGCATGGCTGGGGCGGGGGGAGACCCACTTAGCATCTCAGTCTGTCAAGTAATATTATTATTTCTCTGAAACTGCCCGTATAGACAAAACAGGCTTTTTTTTTTCAATGAATAATAATGAGAACATAGGTTGCCTCAGCAAGAATTGAAGAGACAGCTGGTCATTATATTAAGCAGTCACTTTCAGAGCAAGCTTTTATGTAGATTTACTTGTTAAAACCTGGCTAGCTCATGCTGTTGCTATTTTGCTGTAATGACAGAAGTTTAAATCACTATCGAGTGCAAATTCAGTGCTTCCTAATGGCCAGATCCTGCCCAGCCCTCACCATGGATACTGAAGGATAGTGTTTCTATGTAGGGTTGGAAGGCTGTGGAGGAGACATGCAAATGGTCCCAAATCCTCCTCGGTATCATGGAACTATGTTACTCTCCTCATAGCACCATGAAAAGGTGGCTTGTGACTGGGGTGTAGATCGTGGAGTGTGACCAAAGGATTCCTGACTGTACTGTTGTTATTCTTACGTATGAGTTATATTGCAGTGGCATCTAAGAGCTCTAGTCATGAACCAGGATCCCGTTGTGTTAGGCACTCTACAGAATGAAAAGGCGGCTCCTTCTCCAAAGAGTTTACAACCCAAGTATATCCGCTGAGCTGTTGGGCAACCTTGGGCAAATTGCTTCACCTCTGTGTCTCGGGGTCATCATGAGAATAATGATATAAGCCTCCCTTGTAGAGCACGTTGTGATCTATGGTTGTAAAAGTACTATATTAGAGCCAGAGGGACCATTATTACATGGATTGACTAGCCAAACACCCGTGAGGGCATGCAGAGTATAGCTGCTACTAAGGCCAGCTCCCTGTCCTGGCGGGGCAGAGGCTCCTGTCCCACAGGGAGCTGTAGCTGATGCTCTCCTGGAGAAATACTAATGCAGCTCTCAATTCCTCCTGAGCAAAACCTGTTTGCTAATCATAGAAAATGGGCCGGTACCTCAGAGCAGATAGTGGGACTTCAGGTGAAGTGCAGGTAACTCTTTGTTAGCCTGATCATGTATTCCTTTAACAACCACGTCTCCCATTAGCTTCTAGGAAGTTTAGGGCACTTCCGGAATATAGAATTGGCCAGATCGTCCCCTCAGCCTCTGCGAAACAGACATAAATGCACAGAGTCTGCTGGGTAGTCAGCCTGCAAGAGAGGAGCCCTGCCACCTTCCCTATTTTCCTGACTCGGTAGGAGCCCGCACCAGGCCTGGAATCTGTGTTATTGAGAGGCCTGGTCCTCTGGGAAGTCTCAAACACATCCCCCCTCCCAGGGACAATGTGAAGTTGGGTTCCTCAAACCCCTGTTGTGGGCCTCCCCTGGGGAAGGGTCCAGTTGGGTGCATTAGATCGGATCCTGCAAGGTGCTGAGGTGGCTAGAAGTGGAAAAGCCCACTAAATACCTTTGAAACTCTGGCCCTGAGTGTGTGCTGCGAAGAAGAAAGCGCCATGACAACAGGCAGAATCAAGGAGGGGGGGAAGGAAAGAGACACACAGGAGCTGTAGAGAGAAAGGTGCTATCTAGGAGCCCACACCTGTGTATTAGATGTGTGTGGTGATGGGTAGTGTATGAATTGCCATTAGTTTGGGATACCTCATAACTTATGAGTGGCAGAGTAAAGTGAGTAATAGGAGCAGATATTCTATATTATGCCATACTAGAGGGGGTGTTTATATCACAATTACTGCAAGGGGAATCTGAACATCAGACTCCATGGCGTAAGCTGATCAGCTGTGGGAGTTGGCAAGGCGTTCTCTTTTGACAATTTGTTAGTCTCTAAGGTGCCACAAGTACTCCTTTTCTTTTGACAATATGCAGCAGCATTACATATATTTCCATCTTCCACTGAAATGTGAGATATTCGCTATGGCTGGACTGGAGAGTACCAGACTAAATGGAAAGTCTTATCTGGCACACGCTGGTATTTCTATCTTCAGTGTGTGTCTAAAATATGTTTGCCGTGTTTATAAGTTGCTTGTGATATTTTTTTTTGTAGAAATTGGAGATTTTAAAAAAGCCTGGTAAATTATCAGATCAATAGGGGCTTTGTCTGGGTGCAGAGGGTTCACCTGCTGGGAGCTTGTGGCTGAATCAGGGCCCTTGTAAGTATATGTGTGTGGACACGCCGACGTTGCTAAACTCGGTGGGTCAATTCGTCATTGTCCTGTGGTCTCTTTGTGCCAGCTAGGCTGATAAAATGGGGCCTCAGGCAGGCATTAAGTTCCCCTCCGGGGAATATCCTGAGGCAGGGGACCTCTACGCCCAGCCATAGAACTGGCGTCACCAGCTCTGCACCATCTTCTCAGCAGCCCCAGGTTTGGGCAAGTCAGGAGTACAATGGGGGCAGTTCCTGCAAAGTTCCTTTAGATAGGAGAGGACAAGCTAGTGCAGATCCCAGGGGCAGATCTTGCAAGCTCCTGAACAGAGGAGGTGCAGACTGCATGAACTGCTGCCCGTCTGTCCCAAGCACCAGTGCAGCAATGCTTCTGACCTGCATATGGGACAGTGCATCTTTTGCAGTTGTACTATTTTAATACTGCTTTAGCAACAGACTCTCTGCTGCTTATGCCCATGTCATGACCCGAAGAAGAAAAGTACTTTTGCTAAAGATGGAATCAAATAATTCCACAGTTAAAAGTCATCCTATTTCTGACCAACTGAAATGTTTTGACACTTTGTAGAGGGAGCCCTAAACACCCAGGATTGCTAAACTTCACTGGTTTATATTTCCTGGTAGATTAAACCTAAGTAGACATGGGGAAGCAGATCAAGGCTTCATAAAAATCCTAAAATACATTAAATGAGAGAGAGAAATTCCATTGAGACTAGGAAGAGTCACAAAATCCTTTATATCCTCTCCAGTTCTACAGAGTTGTAGCTAGTTTCATCTACATGCAATATGTTCAATAATTGCTTTAGTAATGTTATGTTATAAGTCTGTGTATTTCAGCACACCATATTACTATATATACCTAGATCATTTAAATGGTACATAGTATGATAAGTCAATTTTACTCTAATTGTTTTAGGGCAATCAGGCTCTATTTTTTCTTTCTTTTTTGGAATACTGAATCTCAGTTACATAACTGAAAAGGAGTACTTGTGGCACCTTAGTCTCTAAGGTGCCACAAGTACTCCTTTTCTTTTTGCGAATACAGACTAACACGGCTGTTCCTCTGAAACCTGTCATTATTCAAGTTACATAACTGTTCTTCAAGGTCAACGTAAACCCTGACTCATAAAATTGACATATCCTGAGAGAAAGGGTAGGTCAGAATTGATTAAAGAACATCATAGCTCAGAGGGCTGGCCTATATAATAATGTAGCTGCAGAAGCAGCTGCTTCTGAAATATCCATTTTAAAGTGTTTGCAGATTCACGGTCTGGATTTTGCAGCCTTAGTAAGAACTTCTTTTCAGTGCCAACTGTGTGTTTCGTTTAGAGAGACAGGGATGGTAAGGTAATAGCTTTTATTGGACCAACTTCTGTTTGGTAAGAAAGACAAGCTTTCAAGCTTACGCAGAAGTCCCCCCAGTCACTGTGATCAGTGGCAAAACTTCTGTTCATTTCAGTGGAAGCAGAATCAAGCCCAATATCTCATTAACATAAATAGTAATAATTATCTTACATTTTATATATAAATTAATACAGAAAACTACTGCAAAAGAACATTAAGGATGCAAAATCAAGCACTCAAATGTTGGTAAATGCCAGAAATAAGGTTAACTGTGCATTTTTAATTTAGCCCCCCAGTATGTGTGCATTATAATACAGTCTTTAGTTACAGAGCTGTATGTAAGCTCGAAAGCTTGTCTCTTTCACCAACAGAAGTTGTCAAATAAATGATATTACCTCGCCCACATTGTCTCTAATAATAATATATATTTTTAAAATCCTCAGAAATATTTTGGTTTTTAAATGAAAAAGCAAAATTAAAAAAAATAAGTTTTCAAAATGATTTGCAGTAAAACTTTTTTCAAGTTTTGAAAAAAACATTTTTTTCTTTTTGTCAAAAAAAAATGGACAATTTTTGACCAAAATGAAAGTTTTACATGAGAAGCCATTTTATTTTTTAAATAGTTAAAATAATTTAAAAAATATTTCAATAAAAAAATGTGTCCAGCTCTAGTTAAAAATCTCATTGCATGATTTGCAAAAATAAATGTGTCCTGGTCAAATTCTGAACTGTATATTACAGTCTTCCTGTCTATGGTGACTTCACCTTAAGTATTAATTGGGTGTAGTATTCTTTGGTTCTTGCACTAAAATATTGTGATGTATTGTTGGCCACCACTTTCCAGATCAAAGATGGCTGCATTTCAGTGATGTGAGAAATGACTTGTACATCCATATGTGTAGTCTTACAGCCTCATTCACTATTCCTTCACATCTGTTTTATGCCACTGAAATCAATGCCATTACACTGGTGTAAAACTGGTGTTCCAGAGCAGTGAATCAGATCCACTGTTCGTAAAGCACTGTGCAAAGGTAAGAACAGAGGCAAACAGGGCCTTCAGTTTGGACAGCCTACTGTTAGACCAGTTTTCCTCTCTACCCAGATACACATAGATTTCAGCAGATTTGTGGGTTTTAGGAACTAGCCAGCTACCCTCAAGGACTAATCTAGAAGAAAAGGAGGAAAACTCATGTGGATTACTCCTGTGTAGGAAACAAGCTATGTCTAATTAAGCAAGAATGGATAGCTATGTGGATTCTACTAATATGTAAAGTAAGCTAAAACTAAAGGCTTTGATGTTTCATTAGACTGAATTTTTCTCTAGTGCACAGGTGCAACTCTATTGGATCAATGAAGCTGTAGCAGTGTAACTGAGAGGAGAATTTGGTCCATTATCTTTATTTGGCTTTTTCACAGAACAAGGCAGGTTGGTGTACTGCAGGGGTAGGCAACCTATGGCACGCGTGCCAAAGGTGGCACGCAAGCTGATTTTCAGGGGCACTCACACTGCCTGGGTCCTGGCCACGGGTCCGGGGGGCTCTGCATTTTAATTTAATTTTAAATGAAGCTTCTTAAACATTTTAAAAACCTTATTTACTTTACATACAACAATAGTTTCATTATATTATTATTGACTTATAGAAAGAGACCTTCTAAAAACGTTAAAATGTATGACTGGCATGCAAAACCTTAAATTAGAGTGAATAAATGAAGACTCGGCACACCTCTTCTGAAAGGTTGCTGACCCCTGGTGTACTGTAATGAGCATATCCATGCCTTAAACTGCTAAGAATGAGGCTTAACTACATGCAGCAAAACTCCCTCTCTGATCTGAAAGCACTGATATGCAACTTCCGAAGAGATCAGAGTTGGCAAGAAGACACACGGGAAGTATTTGAAGAATAACTATTCCAGAAATGAGAAACAGGATTCCGACACCAGATTAGAGTAGTTTGCATTTGCATTCTTTCATCCAAGGAACTCAGAGGGCTTTATGAACCCTGGGGCCCTATTTTATCGTTAAAACCTAGGAAGCTAGGTATGTAATATTACCAGTGGGTCAAATTCTGTTCTGTGACACCCCAGTGTAAAATACAAAATAACTCAGTTGGAGTCAGTGGAACGACTCTGAATTGACTGAGAGCAGAGGATGGGCCCCGTTACTGTAAATGCTTTACAAATGGATAAAACGTGAGGCTAAGTGACTTGTGTGGAGGCACAGTGAATCACTGTTTGAAGTGTCAGTGGAACCCTGTGGCTCAGTCTTCCTCTGCATTTGCCTATACTTCTGTCCAAAGTTCTCATGAGAGGATGGATACGCTTACAATTCAGGGCCCTTCCTGCTTGACGTAGGACATTTAAAACGGCATTTGCTTATGTGAGGAAAAAATACTTCTTGGTTGCTTTACAGTAGAGAAGGGCCAGAACCAGAACACTGGATCCAAATACCTTCTCACATTTGGGGAAGTTTGCTTGAAATCTGACTGTGGATCGACCACTCAGCTAAATCCAAGAGCTATAAATCAGGGCCCCACCTCCATATTTAGGCACCTTCCTCATTTTCAAAAGCACTGAGCACCCAACAGCTTCCACAGAATATTCCGGATATGGACCAGGCGTTATGGAAGAGTGCCATTGAATTTATTTGGGACTAAACCCATACATTTCTCTAGCAATGTAACAGGGTTCTGTAGAAGTTACTATGAATTTAATAGAGGGTATTATCACTATAGGTATTTTGAATCATTTCTATTAAATTTTAGGGGATGGCTCAAAAATTCCATATGAGAGGATATGATTTTCTGTAGGACTTTGTAATAAGGGAAGTGGCATAATGCCATGTAATATTATATATGTTCACATACTTGGACCTAGATTCAAGGTTGCTCTCAGTGCATGTTTGATGGTGATGTGGGGCAAAGGTGACCTTTACTCATCATTATCCACACCTGTAAATCTGGGCCTGATCAGCTGCTAGTCTGGTCTCCAGTGGCAGCTCCTCTTTGCTCTGACAGCCAGCAGCTCTGACAGCCATTGCCAAGACATGGAGATGTTCCAGCCATGGTGCCGTTCACTCAGATATGCTGGGATAGATTTGGCTAGATATGCCCTCCTACACTGGAGGAATCTTCAAGGGGCCAGACACATTGGCTTTCCAGTTGCGTTGTACTGCTGAAGTGGTGCAAAGTAGCTGGAGTGAGGGTCCAGGTTCCAAATCCTACAATATATTCTGTGTGTGATCTGAAATTCAGTTATCTGGGAGGCTAGAGAACTGTTCTGTGTTTAATGTGTATTTGTTTTAGTGTTTTAAGTTGTTTTGGACTATTTTATTTATCTTGTAATTTGGTAATTTTTATTTATAATAGCTACTTAATTTTTTTAATTAAATGTATTTTAAACCGCCTCCCCCCCACATCTTATAATAGATAAAGACAAAATAAGTGAAATAAAATCCAAAGGAAGTATTCTTGAAGTGTTTGGGCTAAATTCCAAGCTCAGATATAGGCAAGAGCTGATTTTGATTGTAACAGAATTGCAAATCATGTGTATCTGAGAAATAAAATTGTCATATGTTGAGAGACAGGCAATATAAACTTTACCCTGGTTAAGAATTTGGCCTGCTAATAACCTGCTAACCCATTGTTTGTATAAAATAAAAGTTTACATCATGTCTCTGATTAATGGCTTGATCCAAAGCTTTTTGAAATCAATGGAAGCTTGATTTAAATGAGCTTTGGATCAGGCCATAAGTCGATGGGACAGTATTTGCATGAAATTCCGCTTTCAGTTACACCAGTGTAAATCCAATAGCAGCCCCACAAATTTGGAGCTATCCTGGAATTATAGCCATATAAATAAGACTGGTATTTGGCCCATTATGTTAAAAGGAGTCACCTGTATCACATATTGCGCCCCGTCTTGCAATCCTTACTCATGCAAAACTCCCTTTGACTTCAGTGGGAGTTTTGCATGAGAAAATTTTTTTAGGTTTGGGCCTTGTATTTTAAGTAGGAGACCGATATGAAAGATTTTCTTATCCTTTGGGCTAGTCTAACAGTTGAGCACAGAGTGGTGTGGACAGGGCTTATTTCAGATTAAGAACAGCTTGTTTTGGTTTTGCTTACATTGGTAAGAAATCATCTTAATCAAAATGGAAATAGGACATTCTTAATCTGAAATAAGTGTCCACACTAGGAAGTTGCGCTGATGTAACTACAGTAAAACCTTAGAGTTACGAACACCTCAGGAATGGAGGTTGTTTGCAACTGAAATGTTCGTAACTCAGAAGAAAACATTAGGGTTGTTCTTTCAAAAGTTTACAACTGAACATTGACTTAATACAGCTTTGAAACTTTATTACGCAGAAGAAAAATGCTGCTTTCCCTTTATTTTTTTAGTAGTTTACGTTTAACACAGTACTGTACTGTATTTGCTTTTTTTTTTTTTTTTTGGTCTCTGCTGCTACCTGATTGTGTACTTCCGGTTCCAAATGAGGTGTGTGGTTGATTAATCAGTTCGTAACTCTGGTGTTTGTAACTCTGAGGTTCTACTGTATTTTGGATTCTAAACCCTTTTAGTTAAATCAGTGCTCGAACGTTGTGTAGACAAGACCTTTGACAAAATAAAGACTAATATTTCCTCTGAATTGCATCCACACTTAGTTATTTCTGTATGTGGTTAGCAGAGATATTTTCACTCAGGTTTTTAATCTTTATAAGAGATATAGAGCTCTGTGGGTTAGTTTTATTTTCAGTACGGACAGTTTATGTGATTACATGGCCTATGGAATCATTTCCCAAAGGAAATATGGCAAGAGGCTTTTACTTTGCCAGACGTTATATCAAATTAAAATTACGGAGGGTTACGTTAAACAGACACTATTGCCTCCTTTATCTCACTTGTGCAATTTTTTTTCCAGGACAGCAGACATAATAAGTCAACACGACCTTATTTATAGGCAATCAGTTGCTTTTTAAAATTTTTATTTTTATTTTTAACTACATAGATTTCTTCTCTAAAAGTACAATATCAAATGACTGAAATGAAAACTTTGAAAAGGAAACATTAATAAGTAATCTAATCGCCTTTTATGATGAGATTACTGGTTCTGTGGATGAAGGGAAAGCAGTGGATGTATTGTTTCTTGACTTTAGCAAAGCTTTTGACACGGTCTCCCACAGTATTCTTGTCAGCAAGTTAAGGAAGTATGGGCTGGATGAATGCACTACAAGGTGGGTAGAAAGCTGGCTAGATTGTCGGGCTCAACGGGTAGTTATCAATGGCTCCATGTCTAGTTGGCAGCCGGTATCAAGTGGAGTACCCCAAGGGTCGGTCCTGGGGCCGGTTTTGTTCAATATCTTCTTAAATGATCTGGAGGATGGTGTGGATTGCACTCTCAGCAAATTTGCGGATGATACTAAACTGGGAGGAGTGGTAGATACGCTGGAGGGGAGGGATAGGATACAGAAAGACCTAGACAAATTGGAGGATTGGGCCAAAAGAAATCTGATGAGGTTCAATAAGGATAAGTGCAGGGTCCTGCACTTAGGACGGAAGAACCCAATGCACAGCTACAGACTAGGGACCGAATGGCTAGGCAGCAGTTCTGCGGAAAAGGACCTAGGGGTGACAGTGGACGAGAAGCTGGATATCAGTCAGCAGTGTGCCCTTGTTGCCAAGAAGGCCAATGGCATTTTGGGATGTATAAGTAGGGGCATAGCGAGCAGATCGAGGGACGTGATCGTTCCCCTCTATTCGACATTGGTGAGGCCTCATCTGGAGTACTGTGTCCAGTTTTGGGCCCCACACTTCAAGAAGGATGTGGATAAATTGGAGAGAGTCCAGCGAAGGGCAACAAAAATGATTAGGGGACTGGAACACATGAGTTATGAGGAGAGGCTGAGGGAGCTGGGATTGTTTAGCCTGCAGAAGAGAAGAATGAGGGGGGATTTGATAGCTGCTTTCAACTACCTGAAAGGGGGTTCCAAAGAGGATGGCTCTAGACTGTTCTCAATGGTAGCAGATGACAGAACGAGGAGTAATGGTCTCAAGTTGCAGTGGGGGAGGTTTAGATTGGATATTAGGAAAAACTTTTTCACTAAGAGGGTAGTGAAACACTGGAATGCGTTACCTAGGGAGGTGGTAGAATCTCCTTCCTTAGAGGTTTTTAAGGTCAGGCTTGACAAAGCCCTGGCTGGGATGATTTAACTGGGAATTGGTCCTGCTTTGAGCAGGGGGTTGGACTAGATGACCTTCTGGGGTCCCTTCCAACCCTGATATTCTATGATTCTATGATTCTAATCTTAAGTGTTTACTTGATAGCTACAATGCTAAACCTAGAACAGATGGATTATGAACAGCAGTGAGGTGTTCAGGGTCTGTTTATATACACTCATGGAGACGCCTGCCTGTACAATCAAGAGCTTAGTCAAAAATCTTGTACATTTTATCTGTTCTGTTTCCAAAAGTGCAGCAAGAGCGCGATCCAAAATTCATTTGAAGTCTTTGAGTATGTTCTGGATAAGCTGCAAATCTGCATCCCCTGCCTTGGCTGCCACCTTGATTGACATATTGGGGATTAAACTGGGGACCTCTAGAACTAAAATCATGAATATCTACAGCTTCATCTAAAGAGCAAGCTCTGTAGTTGGGAGCTATAATAGTCTCACAGATGCTGTGGATTGGACACTGACAGTGATGTGTAACACACGCTGAGGCATAATTGTTTGAAAAATAGACATCAACATGGAATGTACTTGTTGTTTCAACTTTCTTTTAATTACTTTTTACCAAATACCAAACAGAAGAGTCTGCATGTAGTAGCTGTATTTGGCATAGTAAATATCACCCCTTAGTCATCTGTTTTCTAAGCTGAACAGCCCTAATCTTTGTAGTCTTTCCTCAGATGGAAGGGATAGAGTGTTTTTCCAGATGGAAAAATAAGAGGAAAGGGTTATTATTAGTTTTTAAAAGTACAGTCTATGCATCACCACAAACATGTATGTGGCATGATACCCAAAACTATATGAATAATTGTACCTGGCTCTTACATAAGGATTTTCATCAGTAGATCTCAGAGTGCTTTACAAATGGAGGTCAGTATTATTATCCCCATTTTACAGATGGGGAAACTAAGGCAGAAAAAGGTGAAGTCACTTGCCCAAGGTCACCCAGCAGGCGCGTAGCAGATTGGGGAAAAGAACCCAGGCCTTCAGAGTCCCAGGCCAATGCTCTATCTGCTAGGCAACCTCCCTATTCTAGTCTTCCCCAACTTTTTTAGGATGGATAAAGTACAGTTGTGTAAGGGTGCTATCATAGCTACCTTTACATTTTTTTAGACCTGGAGGAAGTTGATGAAAATTTTTGTAAAATTTTGGTTTTCATCCTTTTTGTTTTTTGTTTTGTGGGAGGGAGGAGGGAGGTGAAAACTTTTTTTGTGCTGCTCATGTGCTCAGCAAGGTCCAGAACCCTAAAGACATCATCCCTGCCCTATTGCAACACACACATCGCTAGTTACAAAATACAGGGATTTACCCAGGATAAATAAGCTCTCCCTTTTTCATTGGATGCAGTAGAAACCCAGGGCTTGACTTGCTTCCATTGAAGTCATGGAAAAATTCAAATTTAATGGAACTATAGGCTCTTATAAAAATCCAAGCCTCAGCTCATACCAAATAGGAGAAAAAAATTAAAATTGACTCCAGGAGCTACAGAGTTCACCCTAAACCTCTTCATTGCTTCACACTAAGACATACATGCCTGCATAATTTCATGGAGATCAGATTTTACTCTGTGCTTTGATTCTTCAGTATTAAAGTGAGAAGGAAAATATGATGCTGAGCAAGAATATTCCTGCATTCTGCCCATACATTTCTTTATGAATAATAGGGTGCACTTAGTAGGGTGGAAGGCAAGATTCCGCTGTCATTTATACTGGTGCCAAACCAGAGTAACTCCATGGAAGTTAATGGGAGTTAGTCCAGATTTTCAACAGTGTAATTGAGAGCAGAATGATTAGGCCTGAGCAAAAATACGAAAGGAAGTATAGTACCATGGCTAGTATTGGGCCCCATTTACTCCCCTGAGGATTATTCTCTGCAGTCTCTGAGATGGATTCTTCTCCCACACCAATTTCACACTGGCATCGCTCCATTGATTACTATGGTATTACTCCTGATTTACCCTGGCATAACTGAGACCAGAATCAGGCCCTCACTCCACACCAGCTTACGCTGCTTCGCTCCACAGGAACTTCAGAGACTCCAGCAGACAGCTGCCAGCCCCCCTCCATCATCTCTCCTTCTAGCCAGAGCTGGAACCTTGTGGAACATCTAGGGAGAGCTTCTGTGAAGGGCTAACTAATGCATGTCCTGGAGGCAGAACTTTTCCTTCCATGTCTTCCCATCTGGACTGGGTCCCCTCTTCTCTGCATGTGGACATTATGACAGCAAATCCCCACCAAGCTCAGTCCTGAGACGACTGGAATGATGGATTGAAATCTCCTTCTGTCACACTGAGTCCATAAAACTCAATAGCTGAATTTGTTTAAACTCCCCCCTTAGAAGCATATACTTCTAACATGCTTGCCTGTGGTGACATTGTTTTCTTTCAGCTCTAACGTGAGAGCTGTTTTTATAATAGAGCCAAGTATATTTGGGATCATTCTAAATGTCTTTTGGAGCGGAAGACTGCTGTCAGTGTTTCCGGCCGTTCTTTAGTGTTGTCTCCTATGACTTACAGCTGGCTAAATGATCTTCAGGCTTGGAACAATCTTTTTTCTCACTGCCTGTACGTGTTCCTAACACAGCTGGGCTAGGCAGTCTGAGCAAGATGATTTGTGGGGGTAAGTACTTAAAAAAAAAATGTGTCTGGTTCAAGTGAATATGAATGGTTCCTCTCTACACCATTCCACATGCATGGGGATTTTGTGAGCGTTAAGGATCTGATCCTGCAGACTTTGAAGTCAGTGAGTGCAGAATGGGACCCTAAGGGCCAGATTTTGAAAAGCATTTCGACACTTAAAGAGGCAGATAGATGCCTAGTGGGATTTTCAAAGGTGCCTAAGCAGGTTAAATATCTGACTCTCACTGAAGTCTCTTAACTCAATGGGAATGAGGTGCCTAACTCACTTAGCTGCTCCTTCCAGTTGTAGAGGACTAGATGGTACTCCCTTCAGAGCTCATCATCATCATGCCTTAATTAACCATCATGAGTCAATGGTGAGTGATGCCGACTGTTCCCTCCACTTATGGGCTAATAATGTATTCTCTCCTCCAGCCCCTAGCAGTCATGGGCCAGCATCCAAATCTGATTCAATCCTACATGTCTGTAGAGAGCCCAATCACTAGACCACTAGCAGGCTAACACAGGATTCTTCTCAGTGTGGGTATCTGGGATTTTCGGATCTTTTGAAGGCAATAGGATTTCAGGCTGGAACGATGAATATTTTATAGCACTCAAAGCTTGCTAGGTGCTTTACTTGCATTTGGTAGTCTCCTTAGTATGGGGTGTGGCTTTTTTCAACCCATTTGCTTGTGACTGGAGGGATAATTTACACAGTGGGGCATGAAGGGTGAAAGGAGAGGGGGTTTTTCAGTTGGTAAATTGGCTCATTTGAGCAGTGCACATTTTCTTCTCCTGTCAGGCAGCTTTAGCTTTCCTATGCAGCAGTGAACCAGCAGGTGGCCCTTGGTACTTTGCTGACCTTCACAGCATGACAGAGTCACTTTAACATGGATGAACGATTTCCCTCTTGTGTACCAGATACAAACAGGAAGCCTTCAATATAGGGTCTGCCTGCCTTCTCTTTAGTCTGCCTCTTTTCTCTCTTTCTCAGAGGTGTTTTTCCTGTGCCTGTCATGAAGAGAAAACTCCCTTCTGCATTAACGATTGGGCTTCTCCATACCGTGGCTCTCCATTCAGAGTGCAAGGACCTGTGTCATTTAGGAAACCCCTTTAAAACTCTGTTCATAGAATCATAGAATATCAGGGTTGGAAGGGACCTCAGGAGGTCATCGAGTCCAACCCCCTGCTCAAAGCAGGACCGATCCCCAATTAAATCATCCCAGCCAGGGCTTTGTCAAGCCTGACCTTAAAAACTTCTAAGGAAGGAGATTCCACCACCTCCCTAGATAACGCATTCCAGTGTTTCACCACCCTCCTAGTGAAAAAGCTTTTCCTAATATCCAACCTAAATCTCCCCCACTGCAACTTGAGACCATTGCTCCTTGTTCTGTCATCTGCTACCGCTGAGAACAGTCTAGAGCCATCCTCTTTGGAACCCCCTTTCAGGTAGTTGAAAGCAGCTATCAAATCCCCCCTCATTCTTCTCTTCCGTAGACTAAACATCCCCAGTTCCCTCAGCCTCTCCTCATAAGTCATGTGTTCCAGACCCCTAATCATTTTTGTTGCCCTCCGCTGGACTCTTTCCAATTTTTCCACATCCTTCTTGTTGTGTGAGGCCCAAAACTGGACACAGTACTCCAGTTGAGGCCTCACCAGTGTCAAATAGAGGGGAATGATCACGTCCCTCTGTTGTTAAAGAGCCATGGCCAAAATCCACAAAGGGATTACATGTTGCAATGCCTAATTTCTAGGCAGCTAGGAAATCGCTGGAACAACAATCGGATCCACAAAACCTGAGTTACGCGCCTAGGCTCCCTATACAATGAATGGGGAGAGACAGATGCTTAAGAATGTGATCCACAAAAGCCAGCATGCTAGGTAGGGAGCTGCCTAAACTAGCCAAGGGGAGGTGCTGAGGAAAGGGATGTCCCCTCAGCCCTGCCCCTCAGGAGTTTGTGCCTATCTCTGATAGTGAACCACAGCCAGGAACCCTGCGCCTGGAGTCAGGCAGCTTAGGTGCTTGCCTAACGCCACAGAAAACAGCCAGGGAAAGGAAGCAGCACTAGCCTCCGCTATAGCCCAGTGGTTCGCATACTCATCCACCATGTAGGAGACCCCAATTCAGTTCTCCCTTGGGCCTGATGAGGGGAATGGATTCAAACAGGGGTCCTCCTGCCTTTCAGGAGAGTACCGAAAACTGGACTATGAGATATTCTGATGGGGTCTGGCTCAATCTCTCTTGTTGAAGCTGTTCCACTTTAATTGACTATTAATTGGAGCAGAGAGAGTGAGAATCACTCTATAGTCCAGTGGTGGGAGAGCGCCTGTTCAAATGTCTTCTTATGAGGCAAAGGCAGGAAGTGAACCAGGATCTCCTACATTCCCTCCTCCGTCTATCTACCCCCCTGTTTGTGGCTGGTAACTAGGTTTAGGTGAGAAATAGGTATCTGTCCGCATAGAGTGAGCCAGCAGTATGCACACCCAGAGGCAGAAACATAGGCACCTATAGGACCGTTCGAGTGGAAATTTAGGCACCAAGGGTAGGTGCCTACAAGGTGACATGGCAGTCATGTGGGGGTTTTGTGGATTGCAGTGGTGCCTAAAATCGGGATTTAGGTGCCTCAGTCCCCCTGTGGATCTGAACAAATGTGTCCATATATGAAACCTTCATTCTACCTAGAGATAGGCCCAAGCCACAAAGTTTAGATCAAGACATGAACTTCCCCATAGGCGTATTTGGAACACGGTTTTCGGTTTAGACATATCTCTAAAATGAAACCTGCCTTTATTCCTAGATTCATAGAGTTTAAGGGCCAGAAGGCACTATTAAATTATCTCATCTGACCTCCAGTGTAACACAGGACACATTATTTCATCCAATTACTCCAGTATTAAGCCCAGTAACTAGATGGAGATCCACCACTGCCCTTGAAAAGGAGTACTTGTGGCACCTTAGAGACTAACCAATTTATTTGAGCATAAGCTTTTGTGAGCTACAGCTCACTTCATCGGATGCATACTGTGGAAAGTGTAGAAGATCTTTTTATACACACAAAGCATGAAAAAATACCTCCCCCCACCCCACTCTCCCACTGGCAATTGCCCATCTAAAGTGATCACTCTCCTTACAATGTGTATGATAATCAAGTTGGGCCATTTCCAGCACAAATCCAGGTTTTCTCTCCCCCCCGCCCCCACACACACAAACCCACTCTCCTGTTGGTAATAGCTTGTCTAAAGTGACCGCTCTCCTTACAATGTGTATGATAATCAAGGTGGGCCATTTCCAGCACAAATCCAGGGTTTAACAAGAACGTCGGGGGGGGGGGGGTAGGAAAAAACAAGGGGAAATAGGTTACCTTGCATAATGACTTAGCCACTCCCAGTCTCTATTCAAGCCTAAATTAATTGTATCCAATTTGCAAATGAATTCCAATTCAGCAGTCTCTCGCTGGAGTCTGGATTTGAAGTTTTTTTGTTGTAATATCGCAACTTTCATGTCTGTAATCGCGTGACCAGAGAGATTGAAGTGTTCTCCGACTGGTTTATGAATGTTATAATTCTTGACATCTGATTTGTGTCCATTTATTCTTTTACGTAGAGACTGTCCAGTTTGACTAATGTACATGGCAGAGGGGCACTTCAATCTCTCTGGTCACGCGATTACAGACAAGAAAGTTGCAATATTACAACAAAAAAACTTCAAATCCAGACTCCAGCGAGAGACTGCTGAATTGGAATTCATTTGCAAATTGGATACAATTAACTTAGGCTTGAATAGAGACTGGGAGTGGCTAAGTCATTATGCAAGGTAACCTATTTCCCCTTGTTTTTTCCTACCCCTCTCTCCCCGCCCCCCCCCCCCCCCCCCCCGACGTTCTTGTTAAACCCTGGATTTGTGCTGGAAATGGCCCAACTTGATTATCATACACATTGTAAGGAGAGTGATCACTTTAGATGGGCAATTGCCAGCGGGAGAGTGGGGGTGGGGGGAGGTATTTTTTCATGCTTTGTGTGTATAAAAAGATCTTCTACACTTTCCACAGTATGCATCCGATGAAGTGAGCTGTAGCTCACGAAAGCTCATGCTCAAATAAATTGGTTAGTCTCTAAGGTGCCACAAGTACTCCTTTTCTTTTTGCGAATACAGACTAACACGGCTGTTACTCTGAAACCACTGCCCTTGATAGTTTGTTTCAGTTGCTAATCACATTCACTATTTTTTTTTTAAAAGTGCCTTATTTCTAATTTGAATTTGTCTGGCTTTAACTTCCAGCCATTATTTCTTGATATGTCTTTCTCTGCTACATTAAAGAGTTCCTTAATACTGTGCATTTTCTCATAGACTCACAGGGCTTGGCTACACATACATTTTATAGCGCTCTAACTTGCTGGCTCAGGGGTGTGAAAAATCACCCCGCTGAGCGCAGCAAGTCAGAGAGCTTTAAAGCGCTAGTGTAAACAGGCTCCAAGCGCTGGAAGCCGCGCTCCCAGCACTCGGAGCTAATCCCCTTGTGGAGGTGGATTACCAGGAGCTCTGGGAGACCTCTCTCCCGGCGCTCGCGTGCGACCACACTCGCACTTCAAAGCGCTGCCGCGGGAGCGCTCCCGCAACAGCACTTTCAAGTTTCCAGTGTAGCCATGCCCATAGATTCCAAGGCCAAAAAGGAACCACTGTGATCACCTAGCCCAGGGATGGGCAAACTTTTTGGCCTGAGGGCCACATCGGGTTTCAGAAATTGTATGGAGGGCTGGTTAGGGGAGGCTGTCAAGGTTCCTCCCCCACTCTGAACTCTAGGGTACAGATGTGGGGACCTGCATGAAAAACCTCCTAAGCTTATCTTTACCAGCTTAGGTCAAAACTTCCCCAAGGTACAAAATATTCCACCCGTCGTCCTTGGATTGGCCGCTACCACCACCAAACTAATATTGGTTACTGGGGAAGAGCTGTTTGGACGTGTCTTTCCCTCCAAAATACTTCCCAAAACCTTGCACCCCACTTCCTGGACAAGG
Source organism: Caretta caretta (assembly GCF_965140235.1). Lineage (NCBI taxonomy): Eukaryota > Metazoa > Chordata > Testudines > Cheloniidae > Caretta > Caretta caretta. The sequence goes on along the minus strand of NC_134206.1, from coordinate 340,084,870 downwards.
TTTGGTAAAAAGCCTCACCAATTTGCCTAGGTGACTACAGACCCAGACCCTTGGATCTTAAGAACAATGAACAATCCTCCCAACACTTGCACCCCCCCTTTCCTGGGAAATGTTGGATAAAAAGCCTCACCAATTTGCATAGGTGACCACAGACCCAAACCCTTGGATCTGAGAACAATGAAAAAGCATTCAGTTTTCTTACAAGAAGACTTTTAATAAAAATAGAAGTAAATAGAAATAAAGAAATCCCCCCTGTAAAATCAGGATGGTAGATATCTTACAGGGTAATTAGATTCAAAAACATAGAGAACCCCTCTAGGCAAAACCTTAAGTTACAAAAAAGATACATAGACAGAAATAGTTATTCTATTCAGCACAATTCTTTTCTCAGCCATTTAAAGAAATCATAATCTAACACATGCCTAGCTAGATTACTTACTAAAAGTTCTAAGACTCCATTCCTGGTCTATCCCCGGCAGAAAAAAGCATATAGACAGACACACAGACCCTTTGTTTCTCTCCCTCCTCCCAGCTTTTGAAAGTATCTTGTCTCCTCATTGGTCATTTTGGTCAGGTGCCAGCGAGGTTACCTTTAGCTTCTTAACCCTTTATAGGTGAGAGGAGCTTTCCCCTGGCCAGGAGGGATTTCAAAGGGGTTTACCCTTCCCTTTATATTTATGACAGAGGCTCTGCCAGGCTGTGCCCCTGCTCCCTATCCGCCCCCCCCCGTGCTTCTCGCCCCCGGAACTCCTGCCCCTGACTGCCCCCCACCACCCCATCCAACCGCCCGTCCTTCCTGACTGTCCCCCCTGGGACCCCTGCCCCCATTCAACCCCCCCTCCCCCCGTTCCCTGCCCTCTGTCTGCCCCGACCGCATCCACACCCCCGCCCCCTGACCACCACCCCAAACTCCCCTGCCCTCTATCCAAACCCCCTGCTCCCTGCCCCCTTACCGCGCAGCACAGAGCACCGGTGGCTGGCGGGGCTACAGCCGTGTTGCCCGGCCGCCCAGAGCTTTGCGCTGGTGCAGTGTAGTAAATTGCTCTCCCTAACGGCTACCAGTAGCACATTCCTACTCAGAGCAGTTTAATACACTACACCAGCAGCATGGCACGCTGAGGCTGCGGGGGAGGAGGAAGAGGGGGAGGGGCTTGGGGCTAGCCTCCTGGACCAGGAGCTCAGGGGCCGGGCAGGAAGGTCCCACGGGCCAGATGTGGCCCACGGGTTGTAATTTGCCCACCTCTGACCTAGTCTGACCTCCAGTGTAACACAGGCCAGAGAACGTCCCCAAAATAATTCCTAGAGTTTATCTCTGATACATCTGATCTTGATTTAAAAATTGCCGACGGAGAAGCAACCACTACCCTTGGTACATTTTTCCAATGGTAAATTACTCTCACTGTTAAAAAATTTCCACCTTCTATTTCCAGTCTGCATTTGTCTAGCTTCAATTTCAAGCCAATGGATCATGTTATACCATTCTCTGCTAGATTGAAGAGCATGCTTTAATCAACCCACCCCTCAATTTTCTTTTTGATAAGCTGGACAGACTGAACTCCCTAAGTCTTTAGACCAACCCCATGGTGCTAAGGGGACAACGTATGGCCTCTTCTCTTATATACTCTCTTCTCCAGAATCCTGTGAAGCTAAGGGATGGATCTGCTGTGATTTATAGAAGATCCATGGGACAAAAATAATACACCTGCAGGAGTCTAATCCTGAAAAGAAAGCTTGATTTAGTAATAGTCCATGGCTGTATTTTCTCTTTGTTTATAAAGTAAATTCTTGCAGTAGGGTTAGATTAACTCAGCTGAAATGCTGATTCACTGGTTGGGAGCTGATTTAACTCTGTGAGCTCAACCTCTGGTACCAGCAAAGTACAGGGTATATGTGTGGAAACTGAGGAGGGGAAGCAGCAGGGGAGAAAGAGAAGGATAGATTGGAGACCCTAAGGATTAGGAGAGGAGGCTGCAATGGGAGCAGGTAGTGTTGGCAATGGGCTGCACTAAGGTGTAGCTAAGACTGGGATAATATTGATTAGGCACAGCATGGACTGTCCGGAAAGGCTGCAGTGGAAGTAGGACGTAATGAGGATTCAAAGAGAGTCACAAATGGACTGGACCAGAAATCAGGGAGACTGTCCTGCACAGGGAATTTTGTGGGGGATTGGATATGCGTCTCTTGTTGCACCCCTCAGGATGAGGCTTTGAGTAAGGACCACAGGATTCGGCCCATGGGCTTGGCATCTCCTGTGAATGAATACATTATTTCAAAGAGCATATTATTATTATTTGTACTGCAGTTGTGATCCAGGACCCCATTGTCCTAGGCACTGTACAGGCACAGAATAAAAAGATACCTGTCTACCAGCAATCTAAATATAAGACAAGAGGCAACAGATAGATACAGCAAATAGATGGGGGAGCAGTGGTGCTGGAACAGTTTTAATGTTGGGGATGCTGAGAGCCATTGAACCAAACTGTAAACCCTGTATATAATGGAAACCATTTCAAGCCAGGGCTTGTGGCAACACCTCCAGCAACCCTAGTTCCAGCACCTATGTAGGGGAGCACAAGGAAATAGCGAGACAATGTTGGTCAGCATGATAACTGTGGACTCAGCACACCAGCTGCTTAACCTCCTTTGTCAAATTTTTTGTAGGCCTCGCAACAAAGGAGAGTTTTAAGGAGGGATTGGAAGGAGGACAGTGAGTTAGTTTTGTGGCTGTTTACAGGGAGATTCTCCCAAGTGTGAGGGACAGCATGGGAGAAAGCACCAAAATGCTTGTTCAGGTCTGTGTGCAAACTAAACTCTTCTTTGCATCTCTTTCTCTCAGCAGCCTGGCATGTGCTTTTTACTCTGAGATTCTCCTGCTTAGCAGCAGGACAGAGCTATGCGTCAAAGCTCATCAAATGGTTACAAAGCCCCAAATAAATAATTTTTCTTATACAGAAATGTAACTATTGTTGGTCTATATAAAAATACGTGTTTGGCAACATCATCTAGAGCCAAAGGATTGTGGGATAAAAACAAAAATTAATTAAAAGCTGCTTTGCAACCCCCTGCTTTGCCTTGTGTTAAAAATAAAACTGAGCCTCATGAACAGTTGGTCTTGCAGGTTTGTAAACAGTTTTCTTCACACCTCATCCTTTCAATTTTGATAATGTTGGGGAATTATGTTGCTTATGAAAGAGCACTGCTTAGAGCAAAACGTATAATGTAGTCAGGAGTTATGCATGCTTTTCTGCACAGTTCCCTCAATGGAACTTGATCCTTCTAGCCTGTGATAGATAGTTGTGTGGGCCCTCAACACTGGGATTCTTTTACCTTTCCCTAATATATATAGCACAGGCACCCCTTTATATAGGGAAATAAGTTCATATATAAAATAATAATATCGAGCTCTTTTCATCCATAGGTCACAAAGCACTTTCATTAAAAGTTCAGGGTCATTATCTGCATTTCACAGGTGGGGAAACTGAGGCACAGAGCAGAGATGTGACTTGCCCAAGGTCACACAGCAGGCCAATGGCAAAGCCAGGAATAGAACCCATGTCTCCTGACGAGTAATCTATATGCTAGTCGACAGTGACTTCCTATGTATAACATATGGGTGTGTTTGGATAGTTTTATTACTGAATCTCCCTTGGGGACAGTCAAGAAAGGGTCTAAATCACAAGAGAAAGGTTTCACAAACTTGAACTCAAAAAAGGTACTAGAGGTTCCCAAAATGTCAACCCCTGCAAGGCTGGTGGGTCCCCAATATAGAATAGAAAACACTCCTGAAAGAGGAGTGCTTTGGGGAAGTTCTATAGCCTTTGTTATACAGGAGGTCAGACTAGATGATCACAATGGTCCCTTCGGCCTCTGGAATCTATGAACAGGTAGGAATCTAAACTAGAATTCTGAACCCCCTCAAATGCTGGCAAAGTTTGGATTTGCCTATAGATCTGAATTTTACAGCTAGCCTCTAACTTTATAATGAGCCAAGCCAATCCTGGGTCAGACCATAGCTGGACTTGGGAAAATATCACCAAACTTCATCACTAAGATTGAAACACAGGGCCCGATCCTAATTTTGGTTACATCAATGTAAATCCATTGACATGAGTGGATTGTTCCAGTTCTATGCCAGTGTAATTGAGATCAAAATCTAGCCCATTATGGAAAAGGGGCTTCGATCTCCATCATCGTTTACCGTTTGAGTCAATCAACAGGAATCCATATCTGTGTTGTAAAGGAGTGGCTAGTTCAGGAGCTCATACACTAACTGAGCAGATGACAGAATAAATCATTTTAATTTTGCATGTTGCATACAGACAAACAGAACAGCCTGCTGCTTGAAGCAACAGTTCCTGTTCTATGTTAGTTTCTTGGTGAGATGCTCAAAATAATTTATCCGTTTAGAAAACCGTTTTTGGGGGGGGGGCGAATAAATTGTCTCATACAGAAGAATGGTGCACAATCTATTACCAAATAGGCTTGTGTTAAAAAGAAGCTGGTAATAGCCTGTCTGAAATAAACACGCTCAGGAGCCTTGTTTTGCTGGACAGCAGACAATATGATTTCTGTAATTTGCATGTGTGCTTCTGACTTGGGAAAGGCTAAAGAAGTTCAATATTGTCAGTGCATGGCATGCATGTCAACGCTAGTGTCTCCAGACTTAAAGTCACAAGGCTTTTGGTGTTTTGGTGCTTTACTAGTGTCATAGGCACCACAGTAGTATAGGCAGGTCACTGTCCCTATCCTCTATATTTGAGCACACTGCTGGGTTTTCTTCTGGTCTGGTTCTTTGGGAAGTACTTTGTTGAAGAAATGAGTCTGGCAGCATGATCTGAAGATGGAAAAAGTATTGTTACGAGTAGGATTTATTATTTGTTTTGCAATGGTAGTACCTAGGAGCCACAGTCTTGGACCAGGACCCCATTGTGCGCTATTAGAAACTAGGAGTGGATGCTGTAGTGAATGGGGAGCCAGTGCAGGTTGTAACATGCTGGGATAATCGAATACAATAATTGTTTTGACCCACGGTAGAAGCAAACTTCGTTATGCATGAGCCCTAGTTTCTTTGTGAACTCTTTGACCAGAGCTATGTAGAGTGCCTTACGATAGTCCAGAATAATGGTGATGGCCACAGAGGACTGGATGCTAACTGGAGTTGAAAGAAGGTAGTTTTAGTGACTGCTGTATTTGAGTGCCCAGGGCCAGTCATGAGGCCAGCACAACCCCAAGGCTTCACTACAGTTGGACAAATGTCCTCAAATGAGGATGAGGTGGTGATGCTTGCCAGTTCTTTGAAATCTTTCCTTCTTCCAGTGAATCTATTGTGTACTAAACAATGCCATGAACCCAGTGAAGTTGCATGCTGGACTAGATTGTACATGGTTTGTTTATTTTGCACTGATGATTTTATTCAGGTAGCCAGGTGTGGCTCCATGCTTACGTGACATTGTAACCAAGCCTCTAAGGAATGCAGTTGTATACGTACATGTAAATAAACACGTCCTCTAATTATTATTTTAATTACCTCACATGGAACTGTGCAACAGCAAATAATTGTATAGGGTGTGACACTTGTCAAACTGGCATTCAACTGAAAGAAAATGTTGTCTTCAAGATGTAGCGTCTTGTCTTTTATATTGAGCAAGTTTCTTAGCCCTAAGCTATTAAGGCTTTGGGTGTGATATTTGCTTGTGTGGGATCTTTATCTTGGCGATCACTTTTGTTTATTCAGTGTCTGTTTAAAAAAACAAAAAAGCCCCCTGCAAGTAAAGACACATTTTTCTCATCAGTAGATTCTATATTTGTCGCTGATTTATCTTCCATGCCTATAATAACGTGCTTGTGTGAAAGTGTGACAGATTTTCATTACCAATCTGCCTGGGGCCACAGCTGATCAGGCTGGGGCCACAGGATCTTTTTGGGGAGGAGATGACGAGGCACACCAAGTGTCTAAATTTTAAAACTTTATTAATAAAATAATAAAATAACAGCAGAGAGCCTTGGGAATGCTTCCACGTCACTCAGGGGAAGAAAGAAAGCATTAATGCCCCAAGCCCTAACCCACCTTCATATTCACACACGCATGTCCCAGACTGGCCAAGTCTGGATTTAATGTCAGAAGAAGGGGCGGGCGAAGGTGGACGGGAGTGCTGTCCTGGGCCCAGGCTGTCCAAGTCTTGCTATTGCTCTCCGAGTTGCTCCAGCTTTCAGGAGAGTTTTAAGTCCTGGGCTCCTTTGGGGGTGTTTCATTCTGCAACCTCTGTTCCTGGTGCTCTTTGTGTCAGTCCAAACCAGCTTTCTGTGGTCTCTTCACTGTTCCCAAAACACCCCGGTTCCAGGGACACAGGTTGTCTTGTCGGTGTTTTTACTTTCCGCAGCCCTGGACTGTGTTTCGATCAGGCTGACCTTGCTGTTTTTCAGGTCTGTGCAGTTGGATTTTATTTTCTTACAGCTGCTTGGGAAAGCCTCAAGCCCCCGTCTTTTGGCTGTCAGACAAGTCTCAGCTGTGAGCAGTGTCCTTGTCCTTCTGGGGCCAGCGTCTTGTCTTCTGACTGAGCTAGCTGAAATGTTGAGTTAACCCGTTCTCTGCTCTCCTCTTCTTCTCCCCCCCTCGGCAAAGGAAACTTCCACTCCCCACTCACACACCTTTGACCCTCCCAAAAATGCTTTGCGATTCTTGCAACAGTGTTAGCCACATACAATGCTGATCTGCCTTCCCCGGAGACTTCCTGAGGGAGGAGGGCCATTGAGGTGTGACATCCCCCCCTTGACCCTTGTCAAGGTTCATTCCCCACTCTGAACTCTAGGGTACAGATGTGGGGACCTGCATGAAAAACCTCCTAAGCTTATTTTTACCAGCTTAGGTTAAAACTTCCCCAAGGTACAAACTATTTTGCCTTTTGTCCCTGGACGTTATTGCTGCCGCCACCAAGCATCTAACAAAAATAACAGGGAAAGAGCCCACTTGGAAACGTCTTTTTCCCCAAAATCCCCCCAAGCCCTACACCGCCTTTCCTGGGGAAGGCTTGATAAAAATCCTCACCAATTTGCATAGGTGAACACATACCCAAACCCTTGGATCTTAAGAACAATGAAAAAGCAATCAGGTTCTTAAAAGAAGAATTTTAATTAAAGAAAAAGTAAAAGAATCACCTCTGTAAAATCAGGATGGTAAATACCTTACAGGGTAATCAGATTCAAAACACAGAGAATCCCTCTAGGCTAAACCTTAAGTTACAAAAAGACACAAAAACAGGAATATACATTCCATTCAGCACAGCTTATTTTATCAGCCATTTAAACAAAACAGGATCTAACGCATTTACATTGTTGCTTTTTTCACCTTTACCTTTGTTAACAAAACAAGGCAGTAATAGCAAAAGCCCAGAAACACCACAAACAGAAGCGGTGAAACTGCTCTTGCTGCTTTAAATCTGCAAAATTCGTCAGGGCAAAACAATGTATGTCTGGTGGTATTTCTCTCTAAAAATCCTCGGGTTCCTAATGTTTGGGCCTCCATTATTAATTTTATCACTGTTCAAAATTGGCCATAGTAAAAAAAAAGGTCAATTATCCATTGACAGAGGGCGCAATTGTAGCTTAGCATCCTAAAAAAGTGGTATCACATATTGTCTGGGATTGAGTGGTCCATCACAACGTGTAAAAGGTGACTCCCACCAATAACATGGCTAAGCGGTATGTGCTGACTACATCGTCTATCAGCACATATGGATTGCAGAGGGCAACACTTGGCAGCTGTGGCATATAAAGCCCCCTCAAATAATATATAAAAAAAAGGCAACGCCAGGCCGCTTTTATAAGGTAGGTCAACACATCTGCTGAAAAGGGAAGGCACCAGAATATGCCCCCACTAAGGCCCATGTGTTTACCAATACCTCTGCTTGTGTTTGGAGGACCACGTACCCCAGGGTGTCCCTTAATTTGCTGTTACACTCTCAGATGCAAAATTTTTCAGTGCACTGGCTATGCAATGGTTATGCAAAGTATGGTTAATATCTCTAACTATGTTGTGTTTAATTTTTCATAAATTACACCCAATGTTTTCCTGCCCTTGACGCACACCTGGGAACAACTAACCATATTCCAAACAAATGCCTCCTCCTTTACAGTGTTGCAATATACGTTTTTTCTGAAAAAAAGCTGCCTTTGTCACAGCCATTCGGACAGGGCATGTATGTCAACAGGGGGATGTGTTATGCTGTGTTCAATTACATACAGGATTTTAGTGAAATGTTTTTACTGCCGGGCTTTGGAGCAACAGGCAAGGACAAGCACACCCACTTTTGAGGACTTTACTACGTACAACCTTTGGTGTTTAATTCCTTTTTTTTTTTTAAGTCCACTAGCTTGTGGTTTGGGGTAGCCAGAAAGATTTCATGTGCCATATGAGGTGTAGGCTAACTTTTTATATTTTTGCTTTTAGAGCCTGTTGGTGTGCAATTTTAACAACAATTTTTTTTAATTAAAAAGTTTGGCCTTACTATGCTAAAAACGTACTGCATTTATTTGTACTGACAAGTATTAAACAGTGATTTTTTTTTTTTTTTTTTGCTTTAGCACGTGCCTCCCTGCCTCCCCTCTGACAGTAACTGGACTTTGGGTGTCCGGTCAGTAGATCTGACCGGACACTGTCAGATCCCCTTTTTGACCAGACTTTCCGTTCGAAAACCCAACACCTGGCCATCCTATTTATGCTGCCCAGGCCCAAACATAGGATAAAAGGGGTTACTAAAACCTTAAAGATCCTGGCCTATGGAGGAAGGTGGGTTGAGTGGGCAGCAGCACCTGGAGAGGTGTCTCTGACAGAGAGACGCCCAGAGAGCATGCTGCAGCAGTGCAGCCTGCTTCTCTCAGCCCAGAGACAGAGGTAGCTGGGTTAAGTGGGGTTTTCCAAAACATACAAGGAAGGAATAAAACATAGATAAGACCGATTTGTATAGTCTTTTTTTTTTTATCCCTTTTTCTTGCTTGCTATCTGTCTTTGGGTAAATAAATAATATGTGTTGCTAGGACGCTGTTTTGAGTCACATTAATCAGCCATGGGTCAAAGGTCCCCAAAGGAAAAGGGGCTTCCAGGAGTCAACCTAAGTTGGGCCTGTCATGGTAACACTGTGGCCAGAGGGCTGCTTTCCAGAGATCCAGTCCAAGAGTGAAAAGAAAAAGAGTACTCGTGGCAACCTTAGAGACTAACAAATTTATTAGAGCATAAGCTTTTGTGAGCTACAGCATGCATCCGATGAAGTGAGCTGTAGCTCACGAAAGCTTATGCTCTAATAAATTGGTTAGTCTCTAAGGTGCCACAAGTACTCCTTTTCTTTTTGCAAATACAGACTAACACGGCTGCTACTCTGAAACCTGTCATAGTCCAAGAGTGGTTGCACTACAGGGTTCCACCCTTTGAGAGAGGTGAAGGAAGCCAGCCCTGTCACCTGAAGCTTGCATTCCAGAGCAACTGAACGGGGTCTAAAGCTCAGCTTGCCCTGGAGCTATGACAAACCATATTAATGTGCTTATGGAAAGAAACCTTTACATTTTGTTCTCCTAATTACTGAGGAGTACTTGTGGCACCTTAGAGACTAACAAATTTATTTGAGCATAAGATTTTGTGAGCTATAGCTATACTCCTTTTCTTTTTGCGCATACAGGCTAACACGGCTACTACTCTGAAACACTGAGGCAAATTCTAGTCCCATTGAAACAACAGGAGATTTTACCATTGACTGCCATTTTAATATTTGCATTGCAATACTACCTAGAGGCCCCATAGTGCTGGGCAATGTACATAGGCCTAATACGAGGCAGTCCATGTAGTGAAGAGCTTGCAGTCTAATTAGACAAGACAGACAAAGAGTTGGGGGGGAAAGGAAATATCATCGTCCCCATTATACAGAGAAATTTAACTTGCCCACAGTTGCACAGAGAGTTTGGGGGCAGAGCTGAGAAAAGAATATAGATCTCTTGAGTCCCAGTTTAGTGATTCACCCACAAAACCGTTACTCCTCCCTGTAGAGAAATGGTGCTCTGATCTGGGGAGAGGGTCCCTCCTCTGCTCCCTCATCCACATCAGAACACAGCTCTTCCAAGAACAGTGTTTGGGAGGATACCTGGGGTGATAAATGAATTTGTTTCTTCTGAAGGTGGGTGAGTTTACAGCCCTGAAACTGGTTTTTAAAGAGAGTACTACAGACTTTTGTATTAATTTAATGAATAAAATAATATGCTACCATAAGGAAAAAATGGCTCATTTTCCCTTTACTTTGCCTAAGCAGTGTGTTTGCAGATCATGAACACATCAGGCTCTTATGCTGATCTCACTTTTATTAGTTCTATGCCTATTTAACTCCTTTGATTTCAGTGGAATTATTCCTGATTATCCTGGTGTAAAATCAGACCCTTTTTCGCTCAAACGTCCACACTGGGTAAAGTCTGCCATGAGCATTGGCAGCTCAATCAACAGCACCAGTGAGAGGTGATGTTTTTCTTTACCTGTGCTGCTGGTAGGTTCTGTAAACCCAGCTTTGTGGGTGGCTGTGGCATACCCTGAATGCATATGCAAAAATCAGAAAGGTACCCACCCCTTTTGTCAGACTCACATGAACTCTGGGGCTCTAAGGAAGGGGATGCACTGTAACTTGTCTTTTCTTTTTAAGCTAAGAGACCTTTTTTGACTTAGCGCTGTGTACCAAAGGGAATGTATTAGGCCATGCCGGAGGCTTTGCATCACCTTGGAAAATAAAAACTTGGGCCGCAGCTCTCCTCGTGGTCAGCTGGAGTTGTGGGGGTTCAGTGACTGCAGAAACCCCAGCAATTTAATTTACCCAAAACAGGCCTATAGATCAGCTCCCTAAAGTCAGCTGTCGACTAATGATCGTGCAGGAACTTCTCAATGAGTTCTAAGGCGTGATCTAAAGCCCATAGACGCAAATGGGCTACCCAACTTCAATGGGCATTGGATCAGATACATAACCCCAGCTCTGACACTCCCTCCCTTCTTGGCTTGAGCATAGCACATAACCCCCTACTTCAATTTCCCCATTGATAACATGGGGGTAATAAATGCCACGTTCAGAGGGTGTTGTGAGGATTAATTGCCTGAAGCTGGTGTATATTTGTTTGTCTTAGTGTTTAATATTGCTGCCCCTCACAGTAGTAAACTTGATTAGCAATAACAAAGTCCCTAGTGACCTTCACATGGATGCTATGTCCCCTCCCTTTTCAGGGTATAAAAACTCAGTGCAGGGTAGAATCCTTTAGTTGGGTATGTGTATGTCTACATGGCAATTAAAAAACAGCTGATTCAGGCTCGCAGGGCTCGGGCTAAGGGGCTGTTTAATTGCAATGTAGACATCTGGGTTTGGGCTGGAGCCTGGGCTCTAGGAACGAGATGGGAGGGTCTCAGAGCCCAGGCTCCAGACTATGCCTGAATGTCTACATGGCTATTTTTAGCCCCATAGCTTGAGCCTGAGTCAATTTGCCTTGGACTTTGAGGCTTGGTGCTGTGGGGTTGGTGGTTTTTTTGTTTTGTAGAAATACCCTTTGATACTCTAGGCCAGGCCAGGGAGCGCCTTGAAGGACCCAGACCTTGAACTTGATTTGAAATTCTTTGGGGAGCTAGCATAGGGGGTGAAGGACAGATTTGATGTGTGTTCCATTTAGTTGGAACATTTGATATGTATTCCATTTAGTTGGAATTTTTCAAGGAGCACCATACAGGCCCCTTTTGTTCTCCTGAGCAAATGCTCACACACTGCACAAATGGAAGCACAAATCTTTCCACGTAATACCTGACACACTATAATTACACAGCAAAACTGGAACAAATAACAGCTTTAGAGATTACCAGCATGCATTATGGAGATTCTGTCAGAGGACAGAAGAGAACTTTCTGCCTTAAAACAGATGGGACTTTTAATGAAAGGTTGGTTAACTTGCTGGGGAGAAGAAATCCAAAGTCAGAGGTGAAAATAAGAAGTGAAAACAAAACCAAAAAGGCAAACAAAAGAAAATGCACTGAGTAATAATTAGACTAATGCAGGATTTACCTACTTAAAGGTGTTTTTACTGCTTGTGTTGAGAGATTAAATACTGTCAAATCTGAAAAGTCTCATTATCTGCTCTGAAGTATATTTATACGTGTCAAAAGGATAAATGACGTCTCAGAACCAACAGGTCCCCTTCCTCCCCCAGCCTCCCATATCTGGATATGGAATCTGTAAATCATAGTTCAGCAGGTTCAGTTTTAATCAAAATGATAAAATTGAATGGTGTTTGTATTAAGCACATGTCTGACTGGTGTAACATTAATTACATGGCAGATTATGAATATATATTTTATCAGAACCATGGGCCTGCTTCTTCTTTCACTTACACCCGTTTTACACAAGTGTAACCCCTTTGGGGCTGATTCTCCACTGCCTCCTACCTTGTGTAGTCATCTGGATCAGTGCAAAGTGAATGTAAAATGTTACCAAATCAGAATGCACACACATTTTGCACAAATGTAAATGAAGACACCAGATTCCAGGCAGTGGAGAATCTGGCCCATTGGCTTGAGTGAGTCACACTCCTGATTTATACCAGTGTAGAGACTATTCTGGCTCTTTGGGTTTGTGTGTTTTCCCTAAAAATTTCAAATACATTGTGGGCAGTTTATGCTGAATTGCAGACTGGGTTTGTTTCCATGATAATTCCAGCCCCATTTAAAATCTGCACATTCTTTTTTAATCTTAACCTAGAGGTGAACTTTTTCTTAAGTATGAGCACAGTATTTCCAGCCACATTTTGGAATTATGCTAGTGGGGGGAAAGACACTTTTTTCCATGTTTGCTTTAATTTATTTTTTTTTTTTTTTTTGCATAATCTAAAAGTTTGAAGTTAGGAACTTCCAATTTAAGCCTGCAAATACTTACTAACCCAAGTAACTCTATGCATGTTACAGTTCCTTGAGAACACTTAAGTGTTTTCAGGATTGGAGTCTTAATTTCATTTATAGGTCTCGTTTATGAAGAAAAGAATTCATTTTGAAGGAAATAGTTTTTTTTTAATCAAACATTATTTATTTATTTATTTGTTTATTTATTTATTAAAGTTGACGAAACATAGAATAATGCAATGATATATAAGCTGAAATACAGCTTAGACAGCTAAAGCAATTTAAAAAAGGGGAAAAATGGAGGACACAATTCTTAAATGGAAAAGATGTGTCAAGCCTCACAATAGATTATAGTATCGTATCTAAGTAGCTCTGAATTAAATCCCAAGAGGCCTTGCTAGACCTGTGTGAAAGATTCACAATAATACAGCCATTTGCTATGAATTTCTGCAATGCCAAGTTTTGGCGGGGAGACAAACTGGAAATATTGTGGGAAAGGTTGTTGCTTGTATGTCTGATGAAGTTCAGACATTCTGCAAACCTTTACTTTAGATCTCCAGACCGCCGATAACAAGACCTAAGAACTTTTGGGTGATCATTTAGAAAGGAACCTGGAAACCTTTAAAGATTGTTCAGTGTTAATCATGACATTAATTACTGTACAAGAGGTTTTAAGTATCATTCTCAAAAATCATGGCGTGCGAAAATAATTATCTGTAATTGTGAGGTTAGACATGCACTTTAAATAGCACCATGCAAACTTGTGGTAGTGATGGAAAACAGCTATCCTCTGATGACTGTTCTGTTGCCTGTATGAATTGGTTGTATGAATGCAGTGGACGGGGTCAATACCACAAAATCATTACCACCACCTCCACGGACACCTACCCTTGACAGAGGCTGAACTGCTTAATCACCTTCCTCTCCAAAGATACTTTCCTTCCAAATCAGAATTCAGGTACATTTGGAGGGGGAATGTTTGTTGGGTCTTGGTCTCTCCCTGCATTGTCAATCCAGCATATTTTTATTAATGGATGTAAGGTGGAAAGAAAATGGATTAAAGTAAGTAGCACAAGATTCATTTATGATGTATGACTAAGCCTTTGGCACATCAAAGGCAGGAGTTATGTTATCAAAATACCCTAGGCCCATCAGCCCTTATGCAGCATTTAGTGCCCTTTATTACAGGCACCACTTAATAGCTACCTTTCATTCTAAACACCTTGAATTAATTAGATACCACGTTTTGGAAAAAATGAGTCACCATGTGTGACTTGGATGTGTGACTTGGCTGCATAAAGTATTAGAAACTACAGCACTGCAGTGTATATCTCTGACTGGTTGGAAATCAGACTGTTAACTGCCAGGAAACAACTAATTTTCCATCTTTCCTATTTTTCTGATTCTGGTGAACGAAACCTCAGAATTCACAATGGCAAACTTCCCGTCATTATCCCCTGTAGTCTCTGAAATATACTTGTGGCCATTATTTTTCATAGAATTCCTGCTCCTGCCTATGATTCATGAAGCCATAAAAACAGCTAACGAATGGGCAGTCACATCATTTAGAATGATGAAAAAAGAATCTGTGTCATTTCAGATATTGTTCTCTAGCCCTGCTGCACCTACAGCATGTGGGGTTTGTTGTCCCATGCCATTAATTACTGTTTATAACATCAATAATGTGCTTGCAACCAGTTATTACTGTATAAATGCTGTCTGATTTGTTAGCATTCATTATTAAAGGATTCTTACAATTGTTAACCTTCCATGCTATGGAGAAGTAACACTTTCAAAAGTGACCGAGGCATTTTGTAGCTAGATCCACAAAAGATCTTAAACTCAGCATTGCAATGAAGAATATTCGGCATCCTGCTGTCCAGTGGAATCCATACTTAGGCACCCAGGCTCCCTATACAATGCATGGGGAGAGTTAGGCACCTAAGAATGAGATCCACAAAAACCAGCATGCTGAGCTACGCTAGGCAATAGAAGAGGCCAAGCAGAGGGGTATGCATTAAGCCTCACCCCAAAGGGATTTAGGTGTCTAAATCCACGTCAGAGGTATGGTGACAATACTTCCCGTTTTGGCCGGGACAGTCCCCTTTTTAGGGCCTGTCCCAGACATTCCAACTTTTTTGGCAAAAATGGGCATTTGTCCCGTATGCACTTAGCAAATGGAACAAATGCCCAGTTTTCCCAAAAAAAGGGGGTGTACTCCCCTGGGGGGGGGGTGGAATTGGCAGAAGAACATTCAGGTGGGCAAGTGGTGACAGGAGGTCCTGGCTGGCACGGGGCTCGGGCGGTCAGCTCCAACCCCTGCGGGCCAGCACGGGGCTCAGGTGAGTGGCGAAGCCAGGTGGCTTGGGCCAGTCCCATGTGGGATGTGGGAGGCTCGGGCCAGCTCTGCATGGGGGGCTCAGGCAAGCAGCGATGCCGGGGGGCTCAGGCCAGCTGCATGGGGTATCCCGTTTTTGCTTTGGGAAATATGGTCACCCTACTCAGAGGGAGGTCCCTATCTCCACTTAGGACTCACAGCCATGAACACTGGAGTTAGGCGCCTGTGCTCTTTCTCCCAAAAACCAGAAGTGGTGGTAGCTGTACTCGTTTATAACCTTTCGCTCAGTAGTTAGCACGCTCAATCAGGATGTAGGAGACCTAGGTTCTAGTCCCCCATCCTGCCGGATGTGGAACAGGGAATTGAACTCATATCTCCCATCTTTCAGCCGACCAGTGGGTTCTGAGACATGCTGGGGTGGCCTCTCTCTCTCATTCTCTTCTGTTGAAGCCATGCCACTATCTGTCAATAATTAAATATTCATTGAGCTAGAAAGTGTGAGAGTGGCTGTATAGCGTGGTGGTTAGGACACTCAGCTGGCCTGTAGGAGAGTCAAATTTGAGTCCCTGCTCTAGTGTCTATTTAATTATTTATACAAAGTGGAACAGTTTCAACAGGAGAGATGGATGATGTGGTTCAAGGATCTAAATATTTGGGCTTAAACTCCTAAAGTGGCAATTAGGTGCCTAAATCCCTTTGTGGATCTAGCCCTGTAAGCCTAAATCTCATTGAAAGTCAATGGGACTTAAGAGCCAAAGTCTTTTCACTTAGATGGTTTTGAAAACTTTACTCCCAGTTTCCCAACATGGTAAGAGTAACTGAATGCTACAGTCCTCTAAATTGGAAAGGCTATTGTCCCAGTTAAGTGGCTAGAGTGACCAATTAAATGAAGAGGCTATTTAAAAAAAGTCTTAAAAGGCTGATTAAAGATTCTGATAAATTCATATCTGGATTTCAAATACCCACCATTTTAGGGATGTTTGGCTCTGGGTTCGGACCAATATATATAGCACAGCCACCTGCTCCTCCCCTGCCGCTCCGAATAAATTTTGAGGGTTTGTGGTACCAGATTTTTTTCTACTAAAAGTACAAACATATAAATGATACCTACCACACTTCATATTTTTCTTTAAAAAAAAATTTTATTTGGCAACTTCTGTGTTAAACGTCTAGAGCAGTGATTCTTAACTGTGGTCCACCGTTTGTTCAGGGAAAGCCCCGGCACGCTGGGCCGGTTTGTTTACCTGCCACATCCGCAGGTTTGGCCGATCGTGGCTCCCACTGGCCGCAGTTCGCCACTCCAGGCCAATGGGGGCTGCAGGAAGGGTGGCCAGCACATCCCTCGGCTTGCGCTGTTTCCCGCACCCCCCATTGGCCTGGAGCAGCAAACCGTGGCCAGTGGGAGCCGAGATCGGCCAAACCCACGAACAAACTGGCCCCGCGCGCCAGGGGCTTTCCCTGAACAAATGGTGGACCACAGTTGCGAACCACTGCTCTAGAGCATAACATTTTAGACCTATTCATCACCTGGTTAAATACCACTTAACTCCTCAGCACCCCCAGCCAAATACACTATTATTAAGGAGAATTTATGCGAATAATAATAGCCTGTTTAAACAGCAGTCATTACCATTCACTGTATCAAGTTTTGATTTCGCTTGATGGACTTATTTTAGACTCTATGGCGGTGTAACTGAAACTGGAATCTGGTCAACTAAAACTCCTGGGAGTTTTGCCTGAGTAAGGCTACCAGATTTGGCCCCGTTGAATTACTCCATGAATTGATTCTGCTCAATGTGTTTAATTTTTTTCATTGAGTATTTCTTCTCTTCCATTCTCTGCTCTGTTCCCCCCCATCTCCCCTAAGAACATAGCAAATCCAATAACAAATGAGTTAGAGCGCGTGTCTGAACCCACAACGTTAGTGCGAATTCTAAGTTAAGCAAAACAAATCAGCCCATCTCTAGCCTTTACACTTGATGTTCAGGAGCTTTAAGACCCAGGTCCTGAGTCTCTTCTCACAATCCATGGTGTAAGTCAGTAATTTAGCTGAAACTGATAAGAGTTATGCTGGCTTCACTGATCAACCCATACGTTTGGATAGTGGCACTGTTTCTTCACTGAGTTTAGAGGAACCATGAATGTGAGTACAGTCATGTATAATAAATAACTAGTTTTAAAATTGGCACAATATCAGAATGGACATTTGCCCGAGAGCCATGCCCCATTATTTCCCTATTGGAAAGTGTCTCTACGTACTTTGTTACAGTACACTATATACATGACTCGTGGCAAAAGCACTTCACATGGGCAACTGAGGAAAGGTCCTGATGATAGTGATTATGAAATATGGTTTTGCCTTTTAATTTCACACTCTGCCTTCCTCAGAAAATATGGCTCCCCAAGCTCTTTGAGTAACAGAGTTTGTGGCATGTGGCTGCCCCCTCTGGTCTTTTGTTGTGCATGGAGGAGGTTGAGGCAGATGGCAGAAAATCAAGGGAGTCTCTGTTGCACAATATGGTAGGTCAAGGTCAGCCACAGGAGGGCTGAGATGCCACGTTTAGGATACCTGAGGACCCAGTGGAACTCTTATTTTCAGGCCTAAGGCTATGAGGCTTAAACCCCTGTACGCCTATAGTTGTCTAGTGCTAAACTGGGGGCAGGGTGTAAGGGAGTCTCAGAGGCACTGGTTTTGTTGGCATTCATATATGAAATCAAGACTAAATAAAGGAGAAAACCCAGTGCAATTACTAGCTCGCCCTGCACAATCCTACTGCCTCCTGTGAATATTTGTAGCTCCTCTTGCAGGAACCAGCCCAGTGGGGAAATCCAGCAACCAATGTGGCGAGGTCTCACATAAACAAAACAAAAAGAAAAGGAGTACTTCTGGCACCTTAGAGACTAACCAATTTATTTGAGCATGAGCTTTCGTGAGCTACAGCTCACTTCATCAGATCTTCATCAACATCTGATGAAGTGAGCTGTAGCTCACGAAAGCTCATGCTCAAATAAATTGGTTAGTCTCTAAGGTGCCACAAGTTCTCCTTTTCTTTTTGCGAATACAGACTAACACGGCTGTTCCTCTGAAACCTGTCATAAACAAAACAGGCTTTAATTGCTCTGCAGGTGGGGGGCTGATGGGGCATGGGACAGACCTGTGGTAATTGAGGCTGTTCCACACATTTTGTGTTGAGTGAAAACCTGGTCTGCTAGCTGAGCCTGCTTTGGAACTTGCTGCCTTCGTCAGCAGGGCAGGAGGAGGGAGTGTTTTATATTGAATTTGAACTGGTTCCACATATGAATCGGGCTCGGTGTTTGTTGTTTGACTATGTATGGGGAAAATACCATTTCCAGGCATATTCCTATTTGGATGTGACTATGAACACAGCCAGTACATACGGTGGGCCAAATTCTCCTCTTGATTACATCAGTGTCCTCTAGATGCTTATCTGGCTACCATAACTATAGTATCTTAACGCCGTTTGCATTGGCAGAAAAACTCATCTCCCTCTTCCCTTCAAGCACAGCCTAGGATTGAAGTGCCAGATCATCAGAATTTCAGGACATTGTCAGATCAACTTTTCCAGTCAGCCTCACCTCAGTCCCTGGAAAAATCATGGAGCAGGTCCTCAAGGAATCAATTCTGAAGCACTTAGAGGAGAGGAAAGTGATCAGGAACAGTCAGCATGGATTCACCAAGGGCAAGTCATGCCTGACTAATCTAATTGCCTTCTATGACAAGATAACTGGCTCTGTGGATGAGGGGAAAGCGGTGGACGTGTAGTTCCTTGACTTT
Source organism: Caretta caretta (assembly GCF_965140235.1). Classification (NCBI taxonomy): domain Eukaryota; kingdom Metazoa; phylum Chordata; order Testudines; family Cheloniidae; genus Caretta; species Caretta caretta. The sequence continues at coordinate 340,065,841 of NC_134206.1, read as the reverse complement.
AGCAAAGCTTTTGACACGGTCTCCCATAGTATTCTTGCCAGCAAGTTAAAGAAGTATGGGCTGGATGAATGGACCATAAGGTGGATAGAAGGATGGCTAGATAGTCGGGCTCAATGGGTAGTGATCAATGGCTCCATGTCTAATTGGCAGCCGGTATCAAGTGGAGTGCCCCAAGGGTCGGTCCTGTTCAATATCTTCATAAATGATCCGGAGGATGGTGTGGATTGCACCCTCAGCAAGTTTACAAATGACACTAAACTGGGGGGAGAGGTAGATACGCTGGAGGGTAGGGATAGGATACAGAGGTCCCTAGACAAATTAGAGGATTGGGCCAAAAGAAATCTGATGAGGTTCAACAAGGACAAGTGCAGAGTCTTGCACTTAGACGGAAGAATCCCATGCACCGCTACAGACTAGGGACCGAATGGCTCGGCAGCAGTTCTGCAGAAAAGGACCTAGGGGTTATAGTGGACGAGAAGCTGGATATGAGTCAATAGCGTGCCCTTGTTGCCAAGAAGGCCAATGGCATTTTGGGATGTATATGTAGGGACATTGTCAGCAGATCGAGGGACATGATCGTTCCCCTCTATTCGACAGTGATGAGGCCTCATCTGGAGTACTGTGTCCAGTTTTGGGCCCCACACTACAAGAAGGATGTGGAAAAATTGGAAAGAGTCCAGCGGAGGGCAACAAAAAAGATTAGGGGACTGGAACACATAACTTATGAGGAGAGTCTGAGGGAACTGGGATTGTTTAGTCTACGGAAGAGAAGAATGAGGGGGGATTTGATAGCTGCTTTCAACTACCTGAAAGGGGATCCCAAAGAGGATGGATCTAGACTGTTCTCAGTGGTAGCTGATGACAGAAAAAGGAGTAATGGTCTCAAGTTGCAGTGGGGGAGGTTTAGGTTGGATATTAGGAAAAACTTTTTCACTATGAGGATGGTGAAACACTGGAATGCGTTACCTAGGGAGGTGGTGGAATCTCCTTCCTTAGATATTTTTAAGGTCAGGCTTGACAAAGCCCTGGCTGGGATGATTTAGTTGGGGATTGGTCCTGCTTTGAGCAAGGGGTTGGACTAGATGACCTCATGAGGTCCCTTCCAACCCTGATATTCTATGACTCTATGATTCTTCAATCCCTCTCTCCCTCACATTCTCTTCATCCCAGCCCAGCCTTTCCCACTCGCAGACTCTCAGGCTGTTCCTTCCTCCCACAGACAGATTCTCCTTCCCAGCCCCTAGGGTAGACTCTTATTTTCCTCCCACTCCTAAGTCCTTGATCTTCCTGCCAATGGAGGCAGCCCAGCCCAACAGGCAGCTGGCTGGCACCACTTTGCCTGAGTACTATGCTGTTGCCTGATGCTCTGCCTCTGACTCACTGCTGCATCCAGGCCTCCTCCTTTGACTGTGGGGTCTGAATGTCAAGTTCTTGTCCTAATCCTCTCCTGTTTCCCTTAACATGGGCAAAGCCGTTCTTTGGCTAACAGGTACCCTAGATGACACACTGCAGATTGTCCCATCTTAATGCATGTTCCTACTCTGAGAAGGGTTCAGGAAAAACTAACACCTTGTAACTCATCAGAACATGCCTGTCTCTCTCTCACCTCCTCCCCGCTCAACCCTCCCCCCCCCCACCAGTTCCATCCATCAAAGCTCCAGCCCCTACATTTGAAACTCCTTGAACTACAGAATTCAGCTTCTACTCAGCTTTTCCATGACTTTTGGGTGGCACTGCTATTGTTTCAGCCACCTGATTACAGTGGCTTATTTTTGTAAGGTGCTGGCTACAATAACCATGTTTAACTCAAACCCATAGCAGAATTATCCACTATACCCCAGTCAGTGAGACCTGTGCAAGCCTTATTTCCTCTAGAGGGTTTGCACATGTGTCGCTGTGGTCCTGATTTGAAGACCCTGGGCTTTTCACGGGGGATTGCTTGAAGGAGCTTGTGGGACCTGGAGAAGCAGGCAGTTGGGTCTGGCATCATTAGTAGAAGGATTGTAGGGGAAGTAGGCAAGGGCAGAATTGTGAAGAACCGTGAAGGTGAACACAAGAATGCATAGATACAAAACTGATAGGTACCTTACCTAAACCACGTAGAGAATTTGCAGGGAGGTCCAGTTAATAAGACTCCAGCACAGGAGTCAGGAAAGCTGGGTTGTGTTCCCATCTCTGCTACTGTTCTGCTGTGTGACCTTTGGCAAAATCACTTCCCCTGGCTGTGCCTCAGTTTCCGCACCTGTAAAAGGGAGCTCCTGGGACTTCTGCACTTTTGTAAAGTGCTTTGAGGGCTATGTGTGAAATGAGCTACATAAAAGAGCTGAGGAGTATTTATCTTCTACATGGAGTGATCAGACAGTTTTAAAAACTCTTGAGTCCTAGTACAGTTTAGCCTAGCAGCTCTCGACATTTTTGTGTAACTCCTCTGATCATGGTGTGTGGCACTCACTCTACATTTGCTTATATTCATACCAATTCCAGAGATACAAGGAGACAACTAGAAAAATCCCTGTGTCTGTGTGAAATGAATATTTCAGGGATGTCTAATATCCCTTTACGTAAGTTTACTGCCTGCAAAATGGTTTTAGATGTAACAGGATATCCCTGCACACACCTCAGTCATGTAAGATGCACTGAAGTTAGGAAAAGAACACTGTACCAGTTATCAATGAAATCTTCATTCAATGTAAGCCAGGAGTGCTTTCTCATCTTGTGGTATGGCATACCAGGATAGCTCTCCTGTCTGTGGTTAGACTTTACCCTTCCAATGAACCTCAGCCCTATTTTCTAGGGGCTTGATCCAAATCTCACTGACAACAATGCAAATATTTCTGTTGACTTGAATGGGCTTTGAATCATGCTCTGGGCGTAGAAGAAAAGTGCCACCTTGATGCCTGTTCACTCCAAAGTTCTGCTTGTTGAGGCTGCCAGTTAGTTCAGGAGTGACAGTGATTTTTGTAACATTGACACTTGGAAAGGGATAGACAACCTCTGACTCACTTCTCAACGGCCACTGATCAGCCTTCCCATGATGTTAGCTTTTGCTTACTATTGGTGTGAGCTGGATTTAAGCTAGTGACCAGCTCTGTATCACAACCACTCACCTTAGACACCCAATCAGTCTGAAGCGCCCGCATTAGCCCTCAGAGCCCTTTTTAAGACTTGCACTTGTATCTGCCTTTCATCCAGGGTTCTCTAAATACTTTACTAGATGGCTTAGTATTAGCCCAGTTAGGTGACTTTCCTGTAATTATGTCACACATCAGGTCAGTGGCCAAAGCAGCAACAGAACCCAGGTCCCCTGCTGTAACCAACAGAGAATCCTGCCTCTGTAATTAGTGATCTGGAGTAATATACATGTGATTCTCATTCAGGGTCTCGGTCTCTGTGACAGCAAGAGCTGACAGAGGTATAGAAGCAGCTCAGCCATACCGGGGTGTACTTTCTTTTATTATAGGGCACTATATGTTGATTTGCTTTGGAAAGCAATGCTGTTGGGAAGGGTATATAAAGGGCTGGATTAATCCACAGTGTGGAGGGGCAGTGGGGGTGGGGACGAGGGTTGGAGAGCGAACCCACTCTGCACTCACTCTACAGCAGCTGTGTTCTTGTCCTGTGGGGCTGGGCCTTGCTCCCTGCTCCAGGTGTTGTGACCTTGCAGCGCCACTCAGATGATTCGGGTTGTCATGCTGGGGTGGAGTGTGGTGCTGTGGGTGGTTGGTGCCCCCTTGGTGGGGAAAGGAAGAGGAGGTTGGGGAGGTGAAGTAGGAGAATGATTTGGGGGGCCCCCCACACATTTGGGCCTGAGGCACCTGCGTAGTTTGCCTATGCATTAATCTTGCCCTGCGTATATATGTATTAGTGACAGGCTTGAATCACACACTTCATATCTAGAGCTGGATAACCCAAAATTCATATGTGTTTATGTCCAGGGATTTGATTTGCCCCATTAGTGAGAGTTAGGACAGTCACAGGGTTCACAGCCAGATGTGACCTACACAAAAGTTGAGGGTATGTTTGGATGCAGGGGTATAGTTCAGCCCTTCTTTAACATATAATGATAAATCTGAAATAGTGGCTGGACCAGTCAACAGAGGAAACATGCTACTGAATTCAGAGTGATTTGGAAGAGTTTGGCTTATGTGTGCACAGGAGCCTTACAGAATTCAGTGTTGCAAAATGCAGTGTAACAAGGCTGGAAACTAAAAAATAAACACATGGATTATAGTCACAGTGAGTATAATATATGGGAGGACACAGTTTAGGAACTATGGGGCAATTGTGGATGGGTTTGGCAGTGGCCACGTATGCAAGCTTAGGTTTCCCAACCATGAAATTCTAAACATGTGGCAGTTGTGTGTAGTGTACTCCACTAGTGAAATCTCATTTGAATATTTTATGCCTCACCAGTTACCAGGGTTTAAGGCCAACGTTTGAGAGGGAAAAGATTGCATGCAGAGGAAGGCAATTAAAATAATTCAAGGCTTCAAGGACCTGAAAGTCTTCCTGGATTTAGCCTGTGGATCTTAGAATAAGGGAGACTAGGGGAGATCTTAGAGAGGATGGATAAGATTCTAAAGACAAGGAAATGGATTGATGCCAGTAACAAGCTGTGTGACAAAGGAGGAGGCTGCCCCAAATAGGTCATGGTTTGTGCTTAAGTAGGGAATTACTCTATAGCAAGAACAATTCCTGGGAAGTTATTTGAATCAAAGATGTATTATTTGAATCAAAGATGTATTAAATACAGAATACACATTGCCATAGGTAGATACAGAAATAACTGAGAGCCACAAGGTGGGTGAGGTAATATCTTTTATTGGACCAACTTCTGTTGGTGAGAGAGAGAGAAGCTTTCGAGCTGCATAGAGCTCTTCTTCAGGTCTGGGAAAGGTACTCAGAGTGTCACAGCTAAATACAAGATTGAACAGATAGTTTAATATTAATAGTTAGCACATATTCTAAGGGACCATTCATAGCTCTAGAGCAAGGCAGGGAAACCATTTCAGAATAAATTAGTAATTAGTGAACATGCACATAGGTCCATTTCTTTGCATACAAAATGTTACATCCAATGTTAAAGTAATTGCAACCCTGAGGTAACTAAATCGACTGGTAATATCAGTGTTAAAATCATCATCTTCCAAGGTTAACAGGAACAGAGCTGTGGGGGCTGTATGGTTCGTCCTGGGAGTCGGCTGTCCCAGCTACATTTGGATGCCTGCTGTGAGTCCCTTGCAGTATGCTGTACTGCAGTAGGATATTTCACAACACTCTTCTCTGCAGTGACCTTTGAGGAAGGGCAGAGTAGATAAGTTGTAGCTCTCATTGCAGGACACCTTTCTTCTCCTCCCCCCTTCGAGCAGTACATTACATTTCCTTTCTGTTGTTTCCTATTTGATTCAAGAGAGTATTTATTAAGTCTGGAAAACCTCTTTCAGGTTTGTATGGCTCAATAATAAGAAACTTAAGAACATGGCTGTCTTAAAACCAGTGATTTACAGTGACAGCAACAAAAAAAGGAGATGTTTTAGCTTTGTAAACTACCATTATGCAGAGTCATCTGTGTCATAGAAACACTCAGCATCTGCCTGCTTTTGTCCACATCTCTCCTCCATGTATAGTTGAGGCCAATTTACTATGTGGACTTCTTTAAGTTTATTTCCTTGCTTTATCTCTATTTTGTGTGTGTGTGCATGTGCGTGCATCTGATTTATTGCTGATGAAAAGTGCTAAATTGAAAACACTAGATTGAAACCAAAGTCCACTATCGACAGAACCTGCCACACTCTGTTTCACCTCATGTGCTTCCACCCTTCCCTGGAGGAACAGCCCTTTAGAGGCAAGATAGCAGTCCAGTCTCAGTAGCCCATTCAGTCCTCAGCCTCTTTTAAGGGGTCGTCCAGACAGAAAGTTAATGTGCAGCAAGCAAGGGTGTGAATTTACAGCCCATTAGCCACTCCACACTAAGGCCACGTCTACACTACAAAATTATGTTGGCCTAACTTACGTTGGCATGAAGCCTCCACAGTTATTAAATTGCGTGTGTGTGTGTGTGTGCACTTGGCTTCTTGTGTCGGTTGTGTGCATCCTCACCAGTGTGGGGCATTCTGGGTGGCTCCTGAAAGCCGGTAACAGTCAATGTAAGCAATGCCGTGTCTACACTGACACTGTGTCGACTTATTTCAGAGTAGTAGCCGTGTTAGTCTGTATCAGCAAAAACAACAAGGAGTACTTGTGGCACCTTAGAGACTAGCAAATTTATTTGGGCATAAGCTTTCGTGGGCTAAAACGACAAAGTGGGTTTTAACCCAGGAAAGCTTATGCCTAAATACATTTGTTAATCTCTAAGGTGCCACAAGTACTCCTCGTTGTTTTTGTGTCAACCTAATTACATTGACAAGGATACTATGCTGCTTGGGGAGGTAGTGTTAATTAATCGGCGTAGAGAGGCATTTATGGGAGCCAAATTTAAGTGAAGACACTTCCATGGGTAGGTCATAGAATATCAGGGTTGGAAGGGACCTCAGGAGGTCATCTAGTCCAACCCCCTGCTCAAAGCAGGACCAATCCCCAACTAAATCATCCCAGCCAGGGCTTTGTCAAGCCTGACCTTAAAAATATCTAAGGAAGGAGATTCTACCACCTCCCTAGGTAACGCATTCCAGTGTTTCACCACCTCCTAGTGAAAAAGTTTTTCCTAATATCCAACCTTAACCTCCTCCACTGCAACTTGAGACCATTACTCCTTCTTCTGTCATCAGCTGCCACTGAGAACAGTCTAGATCCATCCTCTTTGGGATCCCCTTTCAGGTAGTTGAAAGCAGTTATCAAATCCCCCCACATTCTTCTCTTCTGAAGACTAAACATCCCCAGTTCCCTCAGCCTCTCCTCATAAGTCATGTGTTCCAGTCCCCTAATCATTTTTGTTGCCCTCCGCTGGACTGTTTCCAATTTTTCCACATCCTTCTTGTAGTGTGGAGCCCAAAACTGGACACAGTACTCCAGATGAGGCCTCACCAATGTTGAATAGAGGGGAACGATCACGTCCCTCAATCTGCTGGCAATGCCCCTACCTATACATCCCAAAATGCCATTGGCCTTCTTGGCAACACTGTTGACTCATATCCAGCTTCTCGTCCACTGTAACCCCTAGGTCCTTTTCTGCAGAACTGCTGCCAAGCCATTCGGTCCCTAGTCTGTAGCGGTGCATTGGATTCTTCCGTCTAAGTGCAGGACTCTGCACTTGTCCTTGTTGAACCTCATCAGATTTCTTTTGGCCCAATCCTCTAATTTGTCTAGGTCCCTCTGTATCCTATCCCTACCCTCCAGCGTATCTACCTCTCCTCCCAGTTTAGTGTAATCTGCAAACTTGCTGAGGGTGCAATCCACACCATCCTCCAGATCATTTATGAAGATATTGAACAAAACCGACCCCAGGACCGACCCTTGGGGCACTCCACTTGATACCGGCTGCCAACTAGACATGGAGCCATTGATCACTACCCATTGAGCCTGATAATCTATCCATCTTTCTATCCATCTTATAGTCCATTCATCCAGCCCATACTTCTTTAACTTGCTGGCAAGAATACTGTGGGAGACCATGTCAAAAGCTTTGCTAAAGTCAAGGAACAACATGTCTACCGCTTTCCCCTCATCCACAGAGCCAATTATCTTGTCATAGAAGGCAATTAGATTAGTCAGTCATGACTTGCCCTTGGTGAATCCATGCTGACTGTTCCTGATCACTTTCCTCTCCTCTAAGTGCTTCAGAATTGATTCCTTGAGGACCTGCTCTATGATTTTTCCAGGTCAACGCAAAGCAGCTTATGTCAACCTAACTGTATAGTGTAGACTAGGCCTAACTCCCTGGGTGGATACTCTGTGCACAAAAAATGCCCCCGGGCAATTTAGCTTAGTATAGTTTAAAGTGTATTAAGCTAAAGTGCACAAAGGCACTTTTAGTAAGAGTGTCCACAGAGGGAGTTAGTACAGAGTAGCTAGTGTGCTAAAAATTCACACTCTATTTTGCTGCACACTAACTTCCTGTGTAGATAAGTCCTGAGATTGCCTGCAGGGTTGCCCGTTGGGAGCAGTGGTGCTGACATTGGGATGCAAGTTGGACTGAACCAGCAATTTCATTTGATACAGGCTGCTGAAGAGCCCTCAGAGAGCGACAAGCCTTGGTTACTAACTCAGGCTTGCACGGTGATTTTTAAAAGCCTAGGCTTCCAGACTTTCCACTGTGGCCTTTTGTATATCAGGTCAGAAAACACACACACTGTTCTCTGTAAACATGGTTTCAAGCAGTTCCTTTGTGTGCAATTGCTGCTGTCTTAGTACTTAGTGCTCTGAGCGATCTTTCCTGGATGCTATAAGTTGCTATGGATTGTTCTGTCAATCAATAGAATATTTGAGACCCAACCGTGAGGATATAAGATGCATCCCTGTTGGGATGATGACTAAAATTCATCAAGAAGAGAATAAGTTTCCGACTGGAGTATACAATCGCAGAGCGTGATCTAGTTGGGCCTTCAAGCTTCAGGGGACTGAGTGGGGAGGAGGATGGGGAATGTCAGGATGAGTGAGACAGGAGGTTTTTCTTCTCTCCAGCACAGTATTTCTCTGCATCGTCGTCACATGTTTGCATCATTTAATTTCATGCCCCACATATTTGACAGAGTCTGATCAGCAGCAAGTTGTTATTTTGAAAACCTGTGTTTCATAAACACCTTTCTTGTTTTCCCATGGTTTTTATTCAATGTCCTTCTAAACAACCACCTGTGATCCTACTCCCCCATGTAGAAATATGCCAGATGTGATAACTATAATTATTAATGAAATCCTAATAGTTTACACTTGTATACGGCTTTCATCCAGGTTCTTAAGATGCTTTATCAGATGGCTAATTATCATCAGTTACACACTAGACTAGCAGTTATGTGACCTCTTTGTGGTCACACAGCAAGTCAGCAGCCACAGCAGCAACATAACCTGGGTCCCCTGCTCTAATCAACAGATAATGCTGCCTCCATAATTAGTGATCTCTAACAATATACAAGCGATGGTCCCTGGGACAAGCAGGAGCTAGCGGAAGTGCAGAAACCGCTTAGTTATTCAGGGATATACTTTCTCTCATTATATCTCCACTTCCACATTGTAATCCTTTGTACTTCTGCAGCAGTATCCTGTGACATTGCATTCAATATGATTTTATGAAAGTATGCAGATGAGTGTGAATATAATGTAACTAAAATATGCTTCATGCAAAAGGTCTCTTGTAAGGTATCATTACAAAGCTAATAATCTACTGAGTGTGGTCATCCTATTTGTATAAATGTATCACCCTTGCATCTGAAACTAGAGATATGAAATATAACTCTGAGGGCCTATTGTAGTTATGCAAAGTGTGGGCCATTGATGGTGGTTTGGAATCTTGATGGCTCCCATCAACCAGGACAATTGACTGTGGATGGCTCTGTTTGCAGGCAGGTCTTCCTGTGAGTCAGGCTGGGAGGAATGAGGGCTTGGGGTCTCACAGGACATGTGATCGTGTCACCTGACCTGGAATCCATCGTTAACCTGGGGTTTTTCCATTGAGAAGGTGGGGTGGGAACCAATGTTCCCTCTCATTTTTAACAGGTTGCGTGCGCAAAAAATTTCTTCTGTGCCACCGCCGAAGCAAAAAAAAAGAAAAAAAAGCCAAAGCCAGAGTGTATGCGGTGTTTCGCCGTGTGCATGGGGTTTAAGATCTGTGTGCGTGCACACAGCTTAAAGGGAACAGTGGTGGGAACCCAAAGGGACAAAGGATTTCTGCCTTATGCAAAAGATACATAAGTGAGTGGAACAGAACAAGAAAGAGGCTATTATGAGAATTCCCCTAGCTACCACCTGAGCCGGAACAAGAGCTGTACCAGGGGAAAGGATTGTGACCAGACTAGGAAGGCATCCAGTCTGTGAAAGAAACTTATTGAAACATCTCTAAGGGTGAGATTTTATCTGTATTCAGTTTTATTAATGTACTAGACTTAGCCTTGAGTGTTTTATTTCATTTTGTTTGGTAATTCACTTTGTTCTGTCTGTTACTACTTGGAACCACTTAAATCCTACTTTCTGTATGTAATAAAATCACTTTTTACTTATTAATTAACCGAGAGTGTGTATTAATACCTGGGAGGGCAAACAGCTGTGCATCTCTCTCTATCACTGTTATAGAGGGTGAACAATTTTTGAGTTTACCTTGTATAAGCTTTATACAGGGTAAAATGGATTTATTTGGGGTTTGGACCCCATTGGGAGTTGGGCATCTGAGTGTTAAAGACAGGCACACTTCCTAAGTTGCTTTAAATTAAGCCTACAGCTGTCAGGGGACGTGGTTCAGACCTGGGTCTGGGTTTGCAGCAGGCTAGCGGGTCTGGCTCAAACCAGGCAGGGCACTGAAGTCCTAAGCTGACAGGGCAGGAAAGCAAGGGCAGAAGTAGTCTTGGCACATCAGTTGGCTTCCCCCAGGGGGTTTCTGTGATCCAACCCGTCACAATATCCATTCAAGGACCTTGCAGTTGTTTTAGAAATATGGGAGTGAATTTCACCTTAGTGCAAAGGGCCAGCCAAGATTCCTATGCACCCCGAGTCACCGCTTAAGCATTTAAGGTGGTGTTATGTAATGCAAGTTTCCTTATGTGTGCCCAATGTACTATGGATAAATTTTAGTCTCTGATCACTCAGTGCCATGTGCTAGTCACCACTATCTGCTGCTGCATGAAGCAGAGAAATATCCGTTATCATTCACGGACAGATCCTGCTCCTATCAAAGTTAGTGGGATAGGTCTCATCCTGGGAGCAGAATCCGTCCTTTCAGAAATTTCAGTTTTGCTTTAGGAAGCTGTGACGTAGACTTTCCCTAGTAGTGGACACAGTGGTTCTTAGTGAACATCTATGAAATAGGACGACTTGCTATCAATCCACTTATCAAAGCTGCTCTCAGTTTTTTTGCAACAGTTTTTTTGGCAGGTCAGGCCAAACAAATAAATACTGAGCAAAGGAAGCCCAGCCTGTACCTAGTGCATTGTAATCGATAAGTTTTAAAACAAATCAAAGCAGCTCCTGGGCGCTCTTGTCTGTACACTGCTATTTTTAGAATAGTAACTGGTGGCATTTTGGTTGCTCATATCAATTTGCTGGTATAAACGCAGGTTGGTTATCTGATGCTTCGGCTGAGGTGTTAGATGCTGCTCAGATGCACTGTTCCCTTCTCTTAGTGCTGATGCAGATTCAGTTTCAGTAACTACCTTCCTTTATTTTGCTAGCCTTTGTGTTTGGAAAAAGCATGTAAGTAAAGTCAGAGATTTTTTTTTTATAAGGCCAGAAGGGACCATTAGATTGTCTAGTCTGACCTCCTGCATATCACAGACTATATAGAATTTCACCCAGTTACCCCTGCATTGAGCCCAGTAACTTCTGTTTGACTGAACCATATCTTCCTGAAAGGCATCCAGTCTTGATTAGAAGTCATTAAGAGCTGGAGGATCCACCACTGCCCTTGGTAGTTTGTTCCAATGGTTAAATCACTCACTATAAAAATGTGAATTAGTCTGGCTGTAGCTTCCAGCCACTAGTTCTTGTTATGCCTTTCTCCACTAGCTGGAAAAGCCCTTTAGTGCCTGGTATTTGAGATGTAGAATGATGGAGTGAGACTAGAGGCCTTTTCCTTTTATGTATTTATTGACATCCTCATTCTAGTTCAGCACCTTACAAATGTTGTCTGAGCCACTTTCATGAAGCTTGTGAAGTAGGCAGTATTATCTCCATTTCACAGACAGGGACACTGATCATGGAGGACAACATGGCGTGTGTTTGTCTGCATGATGGAGGTGCACAGGATTTGTCTATAGAGGGACAGAACCTGTCTGCGAAAATGATGAATGGGATGTGTGGGAGGGCTGAGGTCTGTTAGCGGAGGATGCCTGGACACATTTTGTAATGAATTGTGTAGGATGAGGTTTCTTTAAAGCAACCATAACTGTTTTTTAACCAAGGTATTTTGGCGAGGGGGGGCAATATCTTTCTAATCTAAACTCTCGGCACTATGGTATCTATACACTGTGCTGTCACTGTCCTGGTCCTGTCATAATGTTGTGTCATCAAGTAGTGCTGAAACATCAATATATTGTCTAGCTCAGAATAAATACAGGGTCCATTTTTTCATCTCTTCCAGTTAACAGGAAGTGGAACAGATGTGTTGTAATCAGGACTCTCCCATGAAGTCCAGGGTGGGGTGGAATACTCTCGGAGAAAAAGATGGATTTGGTTGGGTTAGAAGGAGACGACTATGCAAGAGAGGAGAGGGAACAGGAAAGTTCAAGAGAGGAAGGATGGCCAGGGGTTAACATGAGTTTATGACCCTGCTCTCCCATAAACTTCCTGTGTAACCTGGGACAAGTCAGTCTTTTTGTGCAGCAGTTCCTCATCTGTCAAATGGGAATGATAGCAATACCCAATCTCACAGAGGTGTTGTGAGGGTACATACATCAGACTGTGTGGTGCTCAGATACTGCAGTTATGGGGACCAGGTAAGTACCTAAGATAAAATAAATCACACATGGATATGCATCCAGGCATTTTGGGGCTTATCAGAATGAATCCTCTGAACCTTTTGAGATTCACACTGCACTAATAGCCCAGGATAAATGCAGAACTAATTAAACCATTCAAGCTCTCTCTTGCTGTCAAGTATCTCCCTAATTCTCACTGAACAATCCTCAGCAATTGATCTAACAGAACATCTATTCAAGAGAATGGAATGCAAGGACATACTCGCTGTATCCAGCCATTTTCTGGATGTTCTGAGCCAGGGAATTGTGCTGACACACACACGGTAGAGCAGGCTTGTCACTTACCCTGCTTACACATGTCCAATACCACAATCAGGTGGATGCGCCAGTGAAGAAAGTTTTGTCACTCTGTATCAGAACTTGAAGCTATTTCTCTTTCCTGTTGTTTTTTAAATGATAGTTCTGCTCAAGTTGAATGTCACTGCAGCTGAAGGAGTACTTGTGGCACCTTAGAGACTAAAACAATCAGGGGTTCCCATTGATTATAGTGATTTCTGCTGGAAGGTACAGAGCTTGATCATCTATGGCCTTCATTGAGAGAGCCAGAAAGTTGGTAATAAGCACACATGCCTTCCCTAGCCCTCTTGCTAGTATAACAGGTCTTATGAGCATTTTTATTGTGAACTTCTCTTTTCTTTGAAGAGTTTTTAACTCAAAACGTAAACCTTCCAGCCCTCCTCCACCCAGAGAGGATAAAAATAAAAGTTGACTGTTTGGGAGATGCTTTCCACTCACTTAGCTCAAAAAATGTAGCACTAGCCTTAGGGCTTGATTTTCAGAGGTGGTGAGCCATTGACTTCAAGTAGCATTGTGGTTCTCTGTACTTCCAAAAAATCAGTCCCTTGTGGTCTTTGCCTGAGGCAAACTGAAAAAAAAAAAAAAAAAAAAAAAAAGTCTGCTAGTCACATCACAGAGCCACACCAGATAAATGGTTCCTACATATTCTGCTGGCCAGGCAGCTGCCGATTCTGCTGATCTGATGGACCCACTGCGGCAAAACTGGCTGTGTTCTTCCTAATGGAATTTTACAAACTCTTGATCCATATTGAGGGCTGATGTTGTATATTTATTTAAATACAAACAAATCCAGCTTTGAATGTAAATGACAAAGTCAGCGAGGGTTGGAATAAAAACAAAAAGACACAGTGGGGTGATCTGCTCAGTTACGGCCTCTTTCATCAGGAAAATCAGGTGCCAGAGAGTCCTGCTTTCCCTGTTATCTTTTGAGTTTGGGGATGAGACAGGGCAGGTGACTGGAGAAATTTAAGGCAACTGCTCTATATAATTTTGGAAAATTTCCATAGAAAAGCCAAGGTACTAGACATCCATTCCTGCACACCAAATTAAGACTTAAAAGCTTATCTTCTTCAGTGCTCTCTTAACAATATTATAACGCTTGAGCTATGATGCCGTTTCTCTGGACAATTTACTGGAGCAACAAAGGATTTTTCAGATACTTCCGGAGAGCAGAATACCTATAGCCACACATGTATTGCTGTAGGATGTCCTACAGCATGTTAGATTTGGGTTAATACGCCACTGATACTGAACTTCCTGAATATGTAGGTTTTAAGGCAGATCATTACTTTGTCTTTTATATGAATGTGGTTTTTCATTCCTGAATGTAGGTCTGATCTCTCTCTCACACTGACATCTATGGCAATCTTTCCATGATGTCACTGGAAGCTGGACCAACCCAATATGTGCACATTATGATGAGTCAGAGCCTGCAGGATGCTGACTACTCTGCACTTTCATCAACTTCAGTGGGAGTGTCGGATGCTTTAGCTCTGCTCAGTAGTGGACTTTGTGTACCTAATTGCACCTCTCATAGGTCTGGGGGTGGAATTAAGCCCCCAAAAGTTTACTGGGTTTAGCATTCAATGATGAGCGTCCTTGGCTATTCTTTCTGCCTGTGTGTGTGTGTGTGTGTGTAGGTTCTTTAATCAGCACATTCTGCTTACAGTTTTTTGGGGGTCTCGCTCTCACTTAAGGCAATCATCTCAACTTTGTATAATTAATGTTATAGCCCTTTCAGTTAAATGGTTAGTCTCTTTAGTGTCTTAAATTTAGGGTTAATGCAAATTAAATGTATGCTTTAGAAATTATTTGGGATTGCTTAAGCAATAATCCCAGAGAATGTTGGCATACTGTGGGGGCCATGCAGGTACTCATAGCAGTGCCGCTGATATGAAGGTATACATTGTCCCCAAATGTGAAATAGTTATGAGTGAGGACAAAGTCACAAAGTTCAGCCACCAGGTTTGCCGTGACATTATCGGGGATACTGTTCCTGACGGCTTGTAGTCCATCTGTGTGTGAAAACACCATCCTAGCCACTATGGATGTAGAAGCCCTCTACATCAACATTCCACACAAAGATGGACTACAAGCCGTCAGGAACATATCCCCGATAATGTCACGGCAAACCTGGTGGCTGAACTTTTTGACTTTGTCCGCACCCATAACTATTTCACATTTGGGGACAATGTATACCTTCAAATCAGTGGCACTGCTATGGGTACCCGCATGGCCCCCACAGTATGCCAACATTTTTATGGCTGACTTAGAACAACGCTTCCTCAGTTCTCATCCCCTAATGCCCCTACTCTACTTGTGCTACATTGTTGACATCTTCATCATCTGGACCCATGGAAAAAAGCCTTTGAGGAATTCCACCATGATTTCAACAATTTCCATCTCACCAGCAACCTCAGCCTGGGCCAGTCCACACAAGAGATCCTCTTCCTGGACACTACAGTGCTAATAAGTGATGGTCACATAAACACCACCCTATACCGGAAACCTACTGACCGCTATACTTACCTACATGCCTCCAGCTTTCATCCAGACCACACCACACGATCCATTGTCTACAGCCAAGCTCTGCGATACAACTTCATTTGCTCCAACCCCTCAGACAGACAGAGACAAACACCTACAAGATCTCTATCAAGCTTTCTTACAACTACAATACCCACCTGCTGAAGTGAAGAAACAGATTGACAGAGCCAGAAGAGTACCCAGGAGTCACCTACTACAGGACAGGCCCAACAAAGAAAATAACAGAACGCCACTAGCCGTCACCTTCAGCTCCCAACTAAAACCTCTCCAGCGCATCATCAAGGATCTACAACCTATCCTGAAGGACGCCCCATCACTCTCACAGATCTTGGGAGACTGGCCAGTCCTTGCTTACAGACAGCCCCCAACCTGAAGCAAATACTCACCAGCAACCACACACCACAACCACTAACCCAGGAACCTATCCTTGCAACAAAGCCCGTTGCCAACTGTGTCCACATATCTATTCAGGGGACACCATCATAGGGCCTAATCATATCAGCCACACAATCAGAGGCTTTTTCACCTGCACATCTACCAATGTGAAATATGCCATCATGTGCCAGCAATGCCCCTCTGCCATGTACATTGGCCAAACTGGACAGTCTCTACGTAAAAGAATAAATGGACACAAATCAAACATTCAAAAACCAATTGGAGAACAATTCAATCTCTCTGGTCACTCAGTTATGGACCTAAAAGTGGCAATTCAACAAAAAAAGCTTCAAAAACAGACTGCAATGAGAGACTACTGAATTGAAATTCATTTGCAAACTGGATACAATTAACTTAAGCTTGAATAAAGACTGGGAGTGGATGTGTCATTACACAGAGTAAAACTATTTCCCCATGTATATCCCCCCCAGCCCCACACACACACTGTTCCTCACACGTTCTTGTCAACTGCTGGACATGGCCCACCTTGATTATCACTACAAAAGATCCCGTCCCCCCGCTGCTCATTGCTCACCTTACCTGATCACTCTCGTTGCAGTGTGTATGGTAACACCCATTGTTTCATGTTCTCTGTGTATATAATCTCCCCACTGTATTTTCCACTGAATGCTTCTGATGAAGTGAGCTGTAGCTCGTGAAAGCTTATGCTCAAATAGATTTGTTAATCTCTAAGGTGCCACAAGTCCTCCTTTTCTTTTTGCGGATACAGACTAACACAGATGCTACTCTGAAACCAGTAAATCTACAGTTTGCAAATCCCTGCACTCTGATGTACTACTGCCCTGAGAACTCAACATCCAAATACCACCTTGGCTGTTCATTTTATTCATCTGACAGGAGAAGAAAAACTGCTAATGCTTTAAATATTTCATCATGAAACATTCCTGCTAGCTAAGTAATAACCGTATCTTGGGCTGCCAGGCACTCCTGACAGCTTATACGGAACTGGGTTCAGTTCTGACTGTGTAAATCGCAAGCGCCAAGTAGCTATTTTTAGTTAGATGTTTTCTGTTGGGCAGCTACTTAAAGTTCACCATTTAACCTTGCACTTATCTTTTGTTGTTGTTGCTTTTCAGAATAAAACATGAAAATATAGTTGCACTGGAAGACATATATGAGAGTCCAAACCACTTGTATCTGGTCATGCAACTGTAAGTACTGCCATTAACTAACTAACCAACCTATCTATCTTGTCAAAATTGTCAGCGTTTTTGTTTATTTGTTTCTTTAACCAAGAAGGTGGGAACAGATTAGAAGTATTTACTCATTTGGCTATGTCTGAGGAAGACCCTGAAGATGGGTGAAGTGATGCTTAAAACACTATGGGCCAGATATTGATGCTTTTGCTGAAACTGTGTAATATTATTCTGTGATTAGTCTGTCACAGTTTCAGGGTCACTGCACTTGCATTCCCCTCCTGGTGGTCTATCTAGGGCACCCACTCTAGGCTCCTGGCTTCTCAGCTGTCACCTGTCTTAGCAGGGAGTGAGACAGGGGTTTCTGCCTAACTAGGGTAATAAGCTGCACAGCTCCCCAATTTACACTGTGACATCTCCTGCAAGCCAGACTGCCTAAAAGGCCAGTGTCTGCACTTTGCTTTCCCTCTAGAGCCTGAGACCAGTGTATTGCTTGCAGTTAGAAGTTACCACATAACTCTTTCTAAACAAGCACATTTATTCTTAAGGTGAAAGTATTACAGACAAAACACATTAAAAATATAAAAGAACTTGCATGCATGCTAAACAGTTTATTAGAGATCACCCCCCAACTCCAACCTTTGGCTCTGGTAGATGTTAGTCCTTCAAAACCACAACTTTATACAGCTTGTGCCTTTGATCTCCAATCTCCATGAACAGGCAATCAGCAGACAATGACCCACTCCTTAGGTTGTAGCTTCAAAAGGCTGGGTTTTTACATAACCGGGGGTGGGGAATTTGCATTAACCTCTCTCTAGGTATTCCCCAGGAAATACACTTCACACTTAGGGTATGCATCCGATGAAGTGAGCTGTAGCTCACGAAAGCTTATGCTCAAATAAATTGGTTAGTCTCTAAGGTGCCACAAGTACTCCTTTTCTTTTCACACTTATTGTGACCAAAGTCTCCCAGGCCTCACATCACATCTCCCCCTAAAGAGGTTACATACAATCCTGGCTTATGGCTATCCGACCTATGGCATAATACATAAACTTTGCCTTAACACAATATATCGCTAAAGAGATTTAAATCTAATAAGGTCTCCCAAGGTTATGGAAGAAATTGCAATATCTGTCAGTGTCTCATTCAAATCAGTGGGGCTACTCACAGAGTAAAGTACTAGCTGGATTGTGCGAGGGGATCAGTATCTGGCCCCATATGTATAAAATTTCTACAATTCAGTTGTCTGGGAACCACTCTCCCCTTTTTCATTTTTCTGAAATAAAAGATTGTGAAAGCAACCATAAGAATAAGCCCTGGCTGATGTAGTCTTTACTGAGATATAGAGGATCAAAGATGATAAGGACACGTGTGTATTTAAATATGGAAATGAGAAGATGGTACCCATTAGCCAACTGTGAAAAGAAATGTCTGCCTTGTCTGACCACAGTGCTCAAACAATACCAGTGAAGCAGATGAGGGGCGTACACTGAGCACCTGTCCAAATATTGATCTCTTGGACGGTAAGAGAGTCAGATGGAAATCACTTGCCACCACTAGTGGAATATAGGCTCACCTTGACAGTAGTTCTCTGATTATTATTTCTGTCCCTCCATGCTCCCATTATAATCATGGCAACTTCTTATGTGGAGACAACATTGAGAATTCTCTCTTGATCCTGGTGTGGCCAACTCATTACGTGAACTGATACAAGCTGGAAGTATCAGAGAGGGCAAAACTAGAACTGGATGGACGAAAGAAAAAAAGAAAAACATTAATGGAAAGCATTCACTAAAGGTCTGATCCAACTCCCACTGAACTCAATAGGAAGTCTATTGACTTCAATAGGAGCTGGTTCAGATCTTAAATTGAGAGCCTAATTCTCCTTTCTGATGCTCACTGTCTGTCTGTCATTGACAGTGCAGATCTCTATTGCATACTCTTTTCTGTATTCATTCTTTGTGGTGAAAACCTTCTCTGACATTACAGAGTAGAGAGATGAGTCAAGCTTTGTTCTATTACATGAGAAATTCCTTTGGCACAATCATAACCTTTCTTCTCCTCCATTCTTCCCTTCAATCCTGGTTGGAGAGAAAAGGATCATATCACCTAGTTGCAAAGGGAGTTCCTCCAGTTGTTACTATGTGGTCACTTCCATCAGAATACTAAAAGGGATTGGGTAGGGGGAAATACAAGAGTTGAGAAAGCAGGTGGAGATTCAACGTTTTGCTTTTCAAAATCTGGTTTAGAAACCCTGAGTTGAAATTAAAATGTCCTCCTACCTACATATTGCTATACATTGTCCAGTTCTCAGTCAGCTGGATCATCCCCGTGCCAGATATATTTAATCTTATTTATTATGATAGCCACTAGGAATTGAACCAAAGATTGGGAGCTTGCTGTGTGAGGTGCTGTACAAAGAAGATAGTCCCTGCCCAAAGTACTGCAGGGGAAGTGGCAAAGGAATATCAGAGACCTAAAAATTCCAACAAACCAACTGAATTTCTCGAAATATCAATTTTGTGACCAATTGTCTAAGACTACTTGCTTTTGTTTAACTTCTTTAGTAAAATATCAAATATTATTTATTAATATATTTAATTTCAGGTAAACCCTGATTTTCTAAACTCCATATGTCTGAATCTGCATCTTACCTGAAATTTGTGTCTTGCCCTGAATCCAAATGTTTATTTAATCTAAAATCCATTGTTCTGAAATTGTGGTTTTAAGGTTTCAGACATTCAGTACTACTTCCGTAAAACTGGAGTTCACCTGTTTTCTCTGTGTTATTGGTAACCTGCTAAGGGACTATTTGGGCTGAAATTAAGAGGAGGAAAATTGAAGATCAGGGAAGACTTCTCCACTGTGAGATCTCAGACCCAAGGAAGTAGTAGAAGCCTCATAGCTCAAGTTATTTAAAAGCAGACTTGACAAAGCACTAGAAATCTCTCAGAGAGAACAATTCCACACTGTCAAGGAGATAGGTATTCCCCCTGTCTGGATTCTTACATTTTTATGGGCTTGTTTTCACTACATTGATATCTCAAACTATAACTTGAGTTTTGCCCAACTTCCTTACACACATATGGCAGTGGTGGTCAACCTGCGGCACCCTTCCCACAGCACCCATTGGCTGGGAACGGTGAACCGCGGCCACTGGGAGTTGCGGGCGGCCATGCAAATGTAAACAAACAGTCTGGTGAGCCACCAGCAGATTACCCTGATGGGCCGTGTGCTGCCCATGGGCTGCAGGTTGCTCACCGCTGCACTATGGTCTTTAGCTTAAGTTGGTGCTTTATGCTCCTGCTAGCTGGCTTTCTTGGGTGGGTTGAAGCTGGAATGTTGCTGACATTGGAGCTGGTAATGCAGTGGGAATCCAGCTGCTTTAGTTACAACAACTCATTGGATGCTAATACAATCACTCTGTTAATCCAATCCAGTGTTGTTTGCAGTGTGGTCATCATCCTCACTTCCTGGAGTGGAGTATCTTGAGTGTACTAGCTCAGGGTAGCAGTTGCAATGAAGAGGAGCCCTCTTATGTGTATTTTAGCTATAATTTGGCATGCCAGGGGGATATTTGTCAATGTATTTTTCTTCTCATTCATAATTTACCTCTTCATTCTGTAGCAAATTTTCTCTTTTTGTTATTTAAATATTTGTAAAACAGGTTGACTAGAAGTTGGATTTTAACGACCTCAGCTGGGGTAATGAACGCAGCTCCATTAAGATGCATTGGAGCTCCACTGAAACCAATAGAGCGGATCCCATTTATATGAATCGAGGGTGTAGCACTAAATATTTCCTTCAGGTGGAGTGAAGTGAAGAGTTGTTTCATGTGTTCTGATTGCTATACACTAGATTGAGATTAGTCCTGTATTTCCCGTCTTTTAAAATATGAGGAAAAATCCTATAGAAATTACTAGATCTTTTTATTGCCTTTTATCCCAGGTACTTGCTGCAAGTCAAACAAAGCCAGACTGGTTCTGGCTCTGTGTGGGATACAGCAAGGAAATACTCTTCTTCCAGTACTCCCTAGGGAGAGGGTCAAATCACCCAAGTGGGAGGGGAGGAGGTAGACAAGTATTCAGCCCTGCTGTGTGCTGGCCCATAGCATAGATTTCTGAATGTTTGGCATTTAGGACTAAAATGCCACTAAATTCCTAAGAATTAAAATCAATTTAACATGCCCCATTTCCTGGATTCCATATTGGAAGATGAACATCAACTGGTTGCTAGAATAGCTCAGATACATTATGTGGAGCTAGGCACCCATTTGATTACACCTCTGCCTAATTTGCTATTATATTTCTTGTGTTTCTTAGCTTGTAGTCTTCAGTTATCTCTTGCCTTGAAAAAGCCAGTCCTACTCGGTTTTACTTATATTAAAACCTGCCTTTGTTTGGAGGAGCAGTGTATAACTTCATCTGTACTCTGGGAAAGGGCATTTTGATTAAAATAGAGACGATCGGAGGGAACATTAGAACCATAGGTAGTTTACAGGCAGAAAGGTATTTTTCCTTCTTTGTGAGAGATCCAAAGATCCCCCAGCTTTGGGAGGGTTCAATGTTTGAGTATGGATCTGAATTTGGTGGCTGGCCTTTTATTTCTGACAGACTGTAATGAATGCAAATCTGAGAACCCCCAAACTTTTTGGTGGTTGAAATCTAGATCTACATTTTGTAGCTTGGATCCATCCATCTGTGCTCTAGATGTAAGTAACTCTGAATGGTGTTAATAGAAAAAGAACCCTCCCTTCTACACTGAACAGGGAATACACTCCAGAGTTCTAGCTTTTTAAAACAAGGCATAGGAAGTGTTGTAAGCTGCACTCCGATACCCTGGGAGTAAACGGTTTAGAAGGCTTCAGAGCTTGTAGTACAATGTTTGCAATCTTGACAATGCATAAAAGCAAGTTTTTCTAGTTTAAAAAAAAAGTCACTAAATGTTTCGTTCAAATAACATCAACAAGTGATGCTTCCAAGACAGCACAAAATCAGTGTCAAATCCATGTCTGTATAACACTGTGTAGCGACACGACAACTCACCAGTGCAGCGCCTCCTACTGGTTGTCTTGGGAATTAGCTCTTCCAGCCCAGAGTGCCCTCTGCAGGCCAGTGTCTTGCCTGCCGCTGGCATCCGTGTCCCTCCCGGACCCCGGTGCCCTTGACCCTGGGGCTCTGCCCCAGCAGTACCCCCACACTCTGGGTCTCCCCTCCCTGGGGAACACCCAACCCTCTAAACCCACCTTGCCTCAGTGGCTACTGCCAGTCATCATCTAACCCCCACTCACTAGGGCAGACTGCAGCGTAATGGTCACTCATCATTGGCAAGGGTTTAGGACGAGCTGCCTCTGCCTATTTCCAGGCTGCCCCTCTGCAGCCCCAGTATCTTTCTGGGCCTTTACCAAGGCCTGCAGCCTGGGGATTTACCAGGCTGGAGCTCCCCAGTTCCCTTTACCCTTCCCCAGCACTGCTCCGCTCCGCTCCGCTCCGCTCAAGGTACCTCGCTCTCAGGCAGCTAGCCCTTCCCACTCCAGGACTAGAGTGAGACTCCACTACTTCTAGCCCATAGCCCTCTCATAAGGGCTGTGGTCAGCTACACAATCAGCTTTGCTTGGCTGTTTTAATTCCTTTTCTCCAGCTGCAGCCCTTGCCAGGGCTGCTTTAACCCCTTCAAGGCCAGAGCGGGGTGAGCACCCCGCTACACACTGCTTTGAAAAAAGTATTACTAATTTTCCCATGGGCTTTTTTGTGTAGTGCTCATTGCTGTAGTATCACGGTGCTTGACAAATATTCATTATTTACACAACAACCCTGTGAGATATGGGGCTATTATTATCCCCGTTTACAGATGGGGAACCAAGGTAGAGAGAGATTTAGGTCAAAAGTATCCACTCATTGTGGGTGCTCAGTTTGAGACATCGAGGGCCTGATTTTTCAGAGTACTGAGGGCATGGCTACACTGGAAACTTCAAAGCGCTGTCGCGAGAGCGCTCCCACGGCAGCGTTTTGAAGTGCGAGTGTGGTTGTGCGCGAGTGCCAGGAGAGAGCTCTCCCAGTGCTCCTGGTAATCCACCTCCATGAGGGGATTAGCTCCGAGCACTGGGAGCACGGCTCCCTGCGCTCGGAGCCTGTCTACACTAGCGCTTTAAAGCTCTCTGACTTGCTGTGCTCAGGGGGGTGATTTTTCACTCCCCTGAGCCAGCAAGTTAGAGCGCTATAAAATGTATGTGTAGCCAAGCCCTTACACATTTTCTATGTTTATAGCATGGCTCCCATTGACTTTAGTCGCAGCTGTGAGTGCTCAGCACTGTCAGGAATAAGGCCTTGCAGCTGTGAGTCTCCTGACAGGCTAATGAGCACAGCTGGGCCACATCAGCTAGGCCAGCTGACAGACTGCCTTGCCTGAGTCTCTGAGGAAGTTAGCAGGCCTTTTCTTAAGCCCAGCAGCAACTCCCTAGCTGTTCAATGCACATGCTTGTGGATTCCGCTTCCCTCTGCTTGGCTTACTTCTGTCCTGCACCCAGCCTTGACTCTTCCCTGTACTTGGCTGTTTTCCAGTCTTGTCTCAGCCTTGCTCCTGCTCTGGAACCAGCCCTGCTCCTGTCTTCTCTGTCTCCACTGATCCCGTTCTGACCTTCGGCTCCAGTTCCTGGCTTTGGCTCTGTCTTGACCCTTGGCTTTGGCATTCAAGCCTTGACTTTGGTTCTGACTCTTGGCTCTGATTCCTGGCTTGGACTCTGCCTTGGCTCTGGCATTTGGACTCTGACTCTGGTTGTGACTGTTGCTCTGCCCACAATCCGGTCTCCTAACAAACATTTCTACAAATCAGATGCCAGGGTCTCAAGTTGGGCACCCAGAAAATAAGGCCTACGCAATTAGTGACCACATATGAAAAGTTTGGGTTAAGTGACTTGCCCAGCATCACATAGAAACTCTGTGGCAGGGCAGGGATAAAGTCCATGTCTCCAAAGCACCACTGAACTGCCCTAAGCATGAGACTGACCTAGCAGTTCTCGGCCTCATTCATAACATACTATACAACTTCTGCAACAAATGAAGCATGAGTCCTACTGCACAACACTGTTTCATCCCTGGAGCACAATCCATTCTATGTGCTGAACAAGGTAGGGAGGGATCCTGTGTGGGAAGGGGGAAACTGTGTGATCATGTAATTAAAGAATATATCATAATGCATAGGTACAAGGGGGCCATGCTAAGGTTTAACAGGCAACCTTAATTTTGGAATTTCCTAACTTTTGAGTGAATTTGCAACCATAATGTGCTTTTAACATATTTATTTCTGTGAAAATTCTGTGCTTTTTACAAAAGCAAAATGAAAAAAACAGAAATTCCATCATGTGGCATCGTATTGATACCCACATGGGTCCTCAGCAGGGTGGAAAACTTTAGAGCCACCACACATAAGCTATTGGAATAAGTGACAGCAGTAATAGGCTATGCAGTGTTTTGTAGCTGTGTCAGTCCCAGGAGAGACAAGGTGGGTGAGGTAATATCTTTTATTGGACTCCTAGAAACCATCCTCCAACCACTCACCACACAAAGGCCCAGCTTCCTCCAGGACATGACCGACTTCCTCCACAAACTTTGCAACATGAACAATCTCCCTCAGAACACCATCCTTGCCACCATAGATGTCATTTCCCTATACACCAGCATCCCTCAAAATGACAGCATAGCTGCGTGCGTCAAATATTTACAAGACAATAGACAACACTCAGATATTCACCCCAAACACATCGCCAGACTCATCCATTTTATCCTCACCCATCACAATTTTACATTCAACAACAAACACCTTGTCCAAACATGACAGGGAACATCTATGGATACTAGGATGTCTCCCTAATATGCCAACCTCCTCATGGGCCACCTTGAAGAAGCATTTCTGGACAAATGCAACACAAAAACAATGATATACTTGCAGTTCATCTGATATTTTCATCCTCTGAACAGACAATTTAAATTCTTTCATAGATTTCCACCATAACTTCAACAACTATCCATTCACTAAATTCTCTCTGGAACACTCCCACATCAGCATTGACTTCCTGGACACCATGATCAACTTCAACAATGGAACTCAACAGACAAAAAAATACAATAAACCCATGGATCACCACACCAGGCTTCATAGATCCATTAACCAGTCCAAACACACCAAGAAATCTGTTATCAATAGCCAGGCACTCAGATACCACAGAATATGCTCTGAGGAGAAAATCTGAGGAGAAAGTTCAGGCTATACACCTTAAACACACTTAAAACTGCCTTTATCAAACAGGGACACTCCACCAGAGAAGTGGATCACATCATGGAACAGGCCACCCAAATACCCAGAGAGAACTTTCTTCAACAGAGAAATAAAACCCTGTCGTATCACACTCTCCTAGTTGTCACCTACAACCCCACACTGGAGCCTATATGCTGTATCATCAAACAACTACAAGCCATACTTGGTAAGGATCCCATCTTGAAAGAAATATTTCCTGAATCCCCTCCTCTAGCCTTCAAATAACCTCCCAACTTCTTCAAGCACATCATCAAAAGCAAGCTCCCCACAAACCAGTACACTCCAACTCAAAGCACCACCAGACCCTGCCAGAACAACAGATACAAAACCTGCAGAAACATCTCCACTGCTACAATGATCAACACCCCCACAACACACCTTTCCAGATCCATGAGTTCTACACATGCCTATCACAACATGTGGTGTACCTCATCCAGTACATTAAATGCCCCAATAACTACTGTGTGGGTGAAACCAGACAATCACTGTGCTCTCAGATAAACTCACACAGGAAAATGATAAAAGACAAAAACACCATATCACCTGTGGGTGACCACTTTTCACAAAGCGATCACTCTATATCTAACCTATCAGTCCTCATCTTTGAAGGAAACCTGCACAACACTTTTTCAAAAGATGAGCCTGGGAGCTTAAATTCATAACTTTCCTACACACTAAAAATCATGGACTATATAAAGACACTAGATTTATGGCTTATTAAAACAAGCTCTAATCCACTAACAACCCTCCCCCACACCCTGCTGCTTCCCCCCCCTTTCCTTTCCTGCCTATGACTGGAGGGCTGTTAATGGGCCACTTCACTTTGAATGGCCCCTTGAAACATGTGTTAACTCAGGGGTGGGCAAACTTTTTGGCCTGAGGACCACATCGGGGTTGCGAAACTGTATGGAGGGCCGGGTAGGAAAGGCTGTGCCTCCCCAAACAGCCTGGCCCCACCCCCTCCCACTTCCCGCCCCCCTCAAAACCCTCGACCCATCCAAACCCCCCCCCACTCCTTGTCCCCTGACTTCCCCCTCCCAGGACCCCCACCCCTAACCACCCCACAGGACCCCACCCCCTATCTAACCCCCCCCCCCGTTCCCTGTCCCCTGACTGCCCGCTCCCTATCCACACCCCCCACCCCCTGACAGGCCCCCCAGGACTCCCACACCTATCCAACCCACCCTGTTCCCCATCCCCTGACCCCCCCACGAACCTCCGCCCCATCCAACTCCCCTTCTCCCTGCCCTCTGACTGCCCCCCAGGACCCCCTTCCCCATATCCAACCCCCCCCCCCCACACACTCCCTGCCCCTTTACCATGCTGCTCAGAGCAGCAGGAGCTTGCAGCCCGGCTGGTGCCAGCCACACTGCCCGCGCTGCCCGGCAGGAGTGGCGGGCCAGAGTGCTGGCAGCGCGCTGAGGCTGCGGGGGAGGGGCTGGGGGCTAGCCTCCCTGTCCGGGAGCTCAGGGGCTGGGCAGGACAGTCCTGTGGGCCGTAGTTTGCCCACCTCGAGGTTAACTACTTATGCTAAACTATCTGTTCCATTTTGTATTTAACTGTGACACTCTAATAAGTTTCCTAGATCTGAAGAAGAGCTCTGTGTAGCTTGAAAGCTTGTGTCTGTTGGTCCAATAAAAAATATTACCTCACCCACCTGGTCTTAGCAGCAATAGGCTGTCATCCAATTTGCGTACCAGCAATAGAGGGGATGGGATATTTTGCCAGTGGCTTTCAAAGTTATTTGCTGAGAACAGAGGAATGGAGAGACTCAGAAATCTTGGGTTCACTCCAGAATCTGGAGGGGAGCGTGCTCTAGTGGGCACAGACTGTTTTGCCAAGTCTCCCCAAACGTGACCCTTTCTGCCCTGTCCCTTCCAACCTGTTCCTGTCCCTGTCCCAGCCTTGTCTCTTCCCCACTCATGAGTCTTCATCTCAGTCCCATTCTCCTCACTTCAGTCTCAGTTTCTACTCCTCAGGCATCTCTTCTGGTCCAGTCTCCTTATTCAGCCAGTCCCAGTTCCCCATCTCTGGCGATCTCTTCTTTACCGTGGCCTGCTGTAACCCCCACCTCCCACGCCCATGTTCCCACTCCTAATCTCCCTCCCTGAGCTCCTTGTAAAAGGTCAGTATCCTGTCCTCCCATGCTGTCTCCTTGCTCCAGTCTCTTTGCCCAGTCACTGCCAGTTCTCACCCAACCCATAGATTGCCAGTACCCAGATCCTTTCTTAGCAAGTCTCTCTTCTCCCCGTGGCCCCTGGCTCCTCATCCAGTATCAGTTTCCTCCCATCTACTGCTTTTGCCTTCCCCACCTTGTTTCTTTTCCTGGCTCCCCGTCTCTTTGGCCAGCTAGTCCCAGTCCTCACTAGTCTCCTTGTCCCAGTCTGCTCCACACACCACTCCTGCAGGTCTGGCTTTTGTTCCCTCTGCATTTTTAACAGGCCACGTCCTCTGCCACTACCTCAGCCCAAAAGGGTTGGGGAGGAGTGCCATTAAGAACAAAGGAGAGCCGGGCTCCCTGCTCTAAGCCTGACCAGCTTAGGGACAGCAAAAGGCACGTTCCTGTTAGAGAGGCCACCTCCCTGCCAAATTTCATGTCCCTACTCCACAGCCTGGTGGGAGCTAGAACTGTACAAAGAACAGGTTGCCAGGATTTTGTAACATGGTCATAGACTAACCAATGTATTTTTCTGTAGCCTCGTTCTCAGACAGGGCTGAACCATTTTGGATGAAATCTTCTAGAGGAATTCAGTCCAAAGCAGACACCCAGCATGTAGAATTTCAGCCCAAATGGTTAAAGTTTGGTGAAGTTATAAGCAACTGAAAATGCGGTCTTATAATAGAAAGTGTTGGGTGACCTTAATAATAGGTGGTGCTACCAGCCGCATGTATAATATAAAAATATGAAAATGAGATCGGAGCTATTCCCGCTTCCACATGAGGATTCTGCAAAGAAATTACTAATACTGCATAATGGAGATGTGTGTAGAAAAGCACCATAGAGCATTTGGGATTGACTTTTCCCAGAATTGTTGTAATTTCGTGCTTCCTCTGTGAATTCAAATGATGAGCTTTCAAACTAAGGTACCCACTGCTCCATTCCTAATGTTGATGCCATGTAATAACATTAAGATCTGAGCAACTAGTTACCTGCTGAGAATGAAGACAAACAATAAATAATTGAGAGGGGTTTGTTTCTTTTGTTTGCGGAGTTCAGTATTTCTCCAGGGGATACTGGAGAGGAGTGGGGAAGCTGAAGTATTTCCAGGAGTAAATGTTTGGTTGAACTCATTGGCTTGTTTTAAAGATAAGATTTGTTTGAGATTAATCATAGACTTTCTGGTTGCCAGAGACTAAAGTGGGGGTGGGTCATTCACCAACAATAGCCGTATACCATGTTTCCTGAGATTTAGCAGTTATTTCCTCTTATATATATATATACAGGGATATGCCACTGTATTTTAGATACACTGGTGCGGTTATTATTCACAGATCATATATTGACTTTTTAATGATGTATATTATATACTCTGATATTTCTCGTTCATGCTAGAGAGCCATATATTAAAATGGATCTAATTTGGATATGCATGTATTTATTTGATACATAGTAAGGGACAGTAAGAGACCCCTACAAAATAATATTTCTGAATATGATGGCCCTCCCATAAGTGATCATCATCAGGAATACTTGCAAGAGTATTATGGAGCAGGATTTCACTCTACGTTATAACTGGGCTCTGTCCTGTTTTCATTGAAATCAGCTGGACTTCTGTCAATTACTACAGTGGGAACAGGATTGTGCTTATTGTCTAGAAGTTTAGGCCCCAGATTTGGCCTGCTTTTGAAATTATTTTAAATCTGATCAGGAGCTTCTTCCAAATTCCAAGATCTATATGTTCAAAAAGTCCTCACTCTGGCCTGGAAATCTGTGAACCAAATGTTTATTTGGCACCTACATTGTTTTCATGCGTGGAACTCAGTTGTTGATGTACAATTTGTGGGCCTGATCCTGCCACCCTCCACTCGCACGTATAGGCCTTCCTCATGTGCTAGTCTTGTTGAAGGCAATTGTAATGTTCAAATGAGAATGGCTTGCAAGAGTAGGCCCTTTGTTTGCACCTATGAAGCATGTAGCTAGGGATCTAATGAGAGCTAGTTTGAACACCCACATCTGAGTTTGTGTGCAAAACGTTTGCTGTCCAAATGAGGCCTTGATCTAGAAACAGTCCCTTTGACTTCAGGGGCTCTAAGGTTCTGATCTGGTGAAGTGCTGAACACATGTAACCTCAGTTCCCACTAAGCTGCATAGCTGCCTATTAAGCACCATGCATGTGCTCATGGCTGCAGTGGGGAGAGATTCCTCTCCCCCGGCCCCAGCCCAGCCACAGACCTGCTGTCGCCGGGGGAGATGCACTTCTCCCCCGGCTCCAACCCAGCCCTGGCACAGACCTGCCGTGGCCGGGGGACGCACCTTTCCCCCGGCCCCAACCCAGCCTGGCCCGGACTTGCCATGGCCGTGGGAGAGGCACCCCTCCGGAGGAGCTGAGGGGAGTTCTCTCTCCCCGTCACAGCCCCGGGGCAGCCTGCACCCCAAACCCCTCATCCCCAGCCCCCCCCCAGATCACCACCAGCCAGAGCCATCACCCCCACTTCCACACCCCAAATCCCTGCCCCAGCCCAGAGCCCCCTCCCACAATCCAAACCCTTTGGCCTCACCCCACAGCCCAGAGCCCCCTCCTGCACTCCAAACCCTTCATCCACAGCCCCACCCCGGAGCCCACACCCCCAGCTGGAGCCCTCAACCCCCCCCCCAACCTTCTGCCCCAGCACTGAGCCCCTCATCCCCAGCCGCACCCCAGAGCCCGCACCC
Source organism: Caretta caretta (assembly GCF_965140235.1). Taxonomy (NCBI): domain Eukaryota; kingdom Metazoa; phylum Chordata; order Testudines; family Cheloniidae; genus Caretta; species Caretta caretta. The sequence goes on along the minus strand of NC_134206.1, from coordinate 340,035,602 downwards.
CCACCCAGAGCCCTCACTCCCTGTAACGATGCTGGTTCTGGCAGGACCCAACTGAGAGTGCCAATTCAGGACAAATTGCTTCAAGCAGGGCAGTTACAGCCCAAGGCTGGAGTTTTTCCATCTCTAAGGCAAACCAAACCAGCCAAACAGAGCAGACTTTGGTCTCACCCCACTGGCTAACAACAAGTCACACAAGCAATTCCCTTAGACACTCCAGTTTCCCAATATCACCACCAGTGACACTCGTTATGGGGACAAATGGTTATGAAAACCAATACCCCAGTAAAAGAAAAAAGGTTCTCTCGATCCCAAAGGATCAAGCCCCAGACCCAGGTCAATATACAAATCAGATCTTACCCACAAATCACGCTGTTGCCAATCCTTTAGAATCTAAAATCTAAAGGTTTATTCATAAAAGGAAAAAGATATAGATGAGAGCTAGAATTGGTGAAATGGAATCAATTACACACAGTGATGGCAAAGTTCTTGGTTCAGGGTTGTAGCAGTGATAGAATAAACTGCAGGTTCAAATGAAGTCTCTGGAAAACATCCACAGCTGGGATGGGTCTTTCAGTCCTTGGTTCAAAGCTTCAGTGTAGCAAAGTCCCTCCAGAAGTATGAAGCAGGATTGAAGACAAGCTGGAGGAGCTGCAGCAGCTTTTTATATTCTCTTGTCATGTGGTCTCTGCTTTCTTTGTCCCAAAGACAAGCTGTCCATCACATGGCATGGAAAAACCTCAGAGCTCTGTTCATAGGTAGGTCCCTGCATACCTTGCTGAGTCCCAAGGTGTATCTGCCTTCTCTCAATGGGTCAGTTGTATAGCTGATGGTCCTTAATGGACCATCCAGCAGGCTAGGCAGACCTGACACCAACTTGTCTGGGGTGTCACCCAGAAGAATAGCACAATTTTGAACTACAGACAATATAGAGCCAATACTTATAACTTTAAATACAAAAATGATACACATATACAGATAGCATAATCATAACCAGCAAACCATGACCTTGTCTTAGACACCATATTGGACCCCCTTTATACCAGATTTGGTGCTGCTACAGGACCTTGGTTGCAACAGTGTTCTATACAGTCCCAGTTCAAGTCAATAACATCACACACCCCTGCACCCAACCCTCTGCCCAAGCCCTCTGGCCAAAGCAAAAGTTCCTCTCTTTGGGGGTATATAAAGTTCAAACAGCTAAGAACAAAACAACTCCTTCTGCCCTCCTCTGAATAAACAATCCTCCTTGCCCCTTCCCAAGCCAAACTGTGCTGGATCTGGCTGACTAGCAACATTGACAGTAACTTTAACTCACAGGCACTAGGCGTTCTTGATTGTTGAAAGATCCTAACTGTAGTTTATTATTATAGTTATTTATTTATATTACAGCAACAGCCTGATGATTTGGGGTCCCACTGTGCAAAATATCAAACAAAAAGATGTGAAGATGTCATCCCTGCCCAAAAGAGTTCACAAGCTAAGAATTTTGATTGGAGAACCCAGGTTCTACCTGTGCTGTTCATGAGCTATATCTGCACACACGCAGACTTGTGGTAACCTTGTAAAAGTTCTGGAAACCAGCTGAACCAGATACTTACATATCTGCACTAAAGTCTATAGACTTTATTATTATTATCAAAAGCTATATTTCTAAGCACACACTAAGCCCACTGAATATTAAGTAAATAAAAGGTAGAAACTGAAGCACTAAGCAGTAGTTAAGCATTGAATTTCTTGTTGTAATAACCAATGCATGAATGCTCTCTGAATGCAGTGGAGCATATACTGTATTTGAAAGTGACATTTAAATTAAAATATTCAGCCTCAAAGAAAAACAACAAACAGTTAAGGGAAATGCCTTGTTTGCCAGTTTCCCTAAGTAGTATAGCAAGTATATGCTATATTACAAAACACTGGTACAAATACCACACAGATATCACATCAGGATGCTAATTAAACCAACACATAGACTTACAGGACAGGATGCCTTCTAGAGTTTCGTTCATATGCATGTTTCCCATGACTCATTACCCAGAACTAGAGTCAGAACTAAGTCTATGTCTACATTGCTGCCTATGTCAGCAAAATTTATGTCGCTCAGGGGTGTGAATATTCACACACACACACACACACACACACACACCGAGAGCAACATAAGTTACACCCACATAAGTGCTGGTATGCACAGCGCTATGTTGACGGGAGTTTCTTATGCTGTTTGCAGGGGTGGTTTTTAAATGCTGACAGGAGAACTCTCTGTCGTCAGCATAAAGCGTCTTCACCAGACGCGCTGCAGTGGTGCCACTGGATCGGTACAGCTGCACCACTTAAGCACTGTACGTGTAGACGTGGCCTTAATGTCTAGTTCATGAGGATATTTCAGTGTCTGTCTCTGCAGCAGGACTGGTGCTTTAACAGCAGAATATACAGTCCTCCAAACATGCAGCTTAAGCAGGAGCTGTGCAGTTTACATGGTACATTAAGTATGAAACAGGCAGGATCTACTGTGTTTACACTTAAGATGGCGTGTAGAGTACCGGCATTCCACAGTAGATACACACCTCAGTGAAAGACAGGCTGCGTCCACACTGGTCACTACACTGTGTGACTACAAGCCACAATGAAAGGCACTGGCCAAGAGGAAAGGCTCTGGCAACATGGAGCTGCCAGAGCCTTTCCCCACTTCCTCCCTGCTGCCTGAGCTGTTCTCTGTTGCCTCCCTGCTGCCGGAGCCTTTCCCCTTTGCTGGAGCCTTTCACTGTGTGGGGAAAGGCTCCAGCTGCGAGGAGGGAGAAAGACACTACACTGCTAAAAATAGCAATATAGACATGGGAGGCACTGGTTGGGCATCTAGAGAGCTCATGTAGGATATATACCCTAGGGTTCAGGCATGTAGGGCACTGCACTCTACTTGCCTCACCCTCTACACTTCTGTTCATACCCATGCTAGCTGGGTGGGCAATATCTGTACTCTACACATTACTGTAAGTGTAGACGTACCTGGCGCTCAGCAGCTGATTGGTTTCATAGATGAGGACAGGAAACCAACTAGGTCTCAACATAGTGTACTCTTCTTTATTTCTAATAGTGCCATACTTCTGATGTCCTGCAAGCGTCTGACTGGAACATTTAGTGGGAACTAAGAGTTTGAGTGCCCAACTCCCGTTGAAAACCACTCTTAGACCACTTTGCAAATGCCAGCCTGTTCCCAAAATGTTCATTCTTGGTGATGAGGAATAGGACACATGATGGATTTTCATGATGGAAGGGCCCAATTTTCAGAAGCTCTGAGCACCGGTAGCTCCAGAGGAAGTCAGTGGGATCTGTGAGTTCCATGCTTCTAAAAACCAGGTCCAAAGATCCCACTGCACACTAGCATTGTTTTCTGTTTGTACCAGGGTCCAGAAGTTTGGTTCTCACCATCTTTTCCACTGTCCCCTCACCTCCTTCCTAACATGTCTGAAATAAAATTCTGCTCTTATTTACTGCCTAAGGCTCCTGCAGAGGGAAGCTTGAACATCAGTGTTGGATGGGGGTCCTTTGCCCTTCCCACAGTAAGTAGTCTTTAGAACAGGGGTGGGCAAACTTTTTGGCCTGAGGGCCACATCGGGTTTCAGAAATTGTATGGCGGGCCGGTTGGGGAGGCTATGCCAGGCTGTGTCCCCGCCCCCATCTGCCCTCCCTTACTTCTTGCCCGCTGGCGGCCCCCCCTCAGGACTCCTGCCCCATCCAACCACCGCTGTTCCCTGACGGCCCCCCCTACAGGACCCCTGCCCCATCCACCCCCAACCACCCCGCTCTCTGTCTCCTGACCGCCCCCGGAACCCCTGCCCCTGACTGCCCCCCACCGCCCCATCCAATTCCCCCTCCTTCCTGACTGCCCCCCGGGACTCCTGCCCCCATTCAACCCCCCCGTTCCCTGCCCTCTGACCGCCCCGAACCCATCCACACCCCCGCCCCCTGACCACCACCCCAAACTCCCCTGCCCTCTATCCAAACCCCCTGCTCCCTGCCCCCTTACCGCGCAGCACAGAGCACCGGTGGCTGGCGGGGCTACAGCCGCGTTGCCCGGCCGCCCAGAGCATTGCGCCGGTGCAGTGTAGTAAATTGCTCTCCCTAACAGCTACCATTGGCACATTCCTACGTGGAGCAGTTTAATACACTACACCAGCAGCATGGCACGCTGCGGCTGCGGGGCAGGGGGAGCAGCGGGGGAAGGGCCGGGGGCTAGCCTCCCGGCAGTAGCGTAGCTGTTGGGGGGGGGGGGGCGGGGCAACAGCCGCTCCCCCGCTGAGCACAAGTGGCACCTTGTCAATGTCTTGGTGCCTTTTAAATTTTCCCCTGTTGAGGGAACAGGGGGAGCAATCCAAAAAAAAGGGCGCCACCCACTGCGGCGCTTTAACTCACCCGGCGGCGGTCCGGGTCTTTGGCGGCGGGACCTTCACTCGCTCCGGGTCTTCAGCGGCACCGGAGCACCACTGAGTGAGTAAAAGCGCTGCAGCGGGTCGTGCTTTTTTTTTTGGATCGCTCCCCCTGTTCCCTCCACCTGGCTACGTGGCTGCCTCCCGGGCCAGGAGCTCAGGGGCCGGGCAGGAGGGTCCCGCGGGCTGGATGTGTCCCATGGGCCATAGTTTGACCACCTCTGCTTTAGAAGAAAGCAAAGGGATATAACAAGAAGATAACTGGTCATGATACGGAGAGCAAATATGCTTGCTTTTAAGAGAGACAAGATGCTCCAACACTGTGGTGATGGGTACAGTATAGACAAGACAAGAGAAGTGGTTTACTTCTGTCATTAGTAGTTATATGGCCCCCATCACCGTAGTACCACAGTCCTCAATGTGTTTATCCTCCTAACAGCTCTATGGGGTAGGGAAGTGGCTTTCCCACACTTTAGAGCTGAGGCACTGAGAGAACAAGTGACTTTCTGAAGCTCACCTAAGGAGTCTGTGGAGGAGCAGGGAATTGAACCGAGGTCTCCAGCTTGCACCCTTGCCCCAGACTATGCTTCCTTCTTTTACTTTACGGAAGAACACCCTAAGATGGTAAGAGTTCTGCTACCCAAGCTTCAGCTGCCTATCAAAGGAATCAAAACTGGGTTTTTCAGAATCTAGATCTGGTATTTAATAGAAATGGGCTCAAACTTCAAAATATGTGGGCTTAGATTGAAGCCATCCCTAGTATTTAATGGATTCAGAACGTCATTTTATTGGTTCGTTGTGGTTTGTCATGCTACAAAGATGTATTGACCAAATGACACTATACTAATACCATCTTTGAGATAGCCATCTAATCTACAGGGATTAATTGCACTATATTCCAATATTTTCCATCGGGACTGTGCAAGTTACTGAACTGATAGTAAACTGAACCATTGGTTCTGTACCACTTGTAAATGAGCAGTGGTTATTCCTCCAGGAGCAGTTTCTGCATATTTTTGTGTTTGAAAGAAAGATGATTAAATTGACCAACGTACACTCCAAAGTCCGTGATAGGAAACTGTTTCTCTTCCTTTCTGTGCCAGTGGCTGAGAGGAGGTAAGCAGGGTGGAAAAGTTTAAAGTCCAGGAAGTGATCAGGAATGAATAGGCAGACGTTTTAGTAACAGATTAATGAGCAGCAGAGTGATTCCCAAGATGAATTTTAGATGTGTCCAGATAATTTCCTGCCTGTAATTGTAAGGATTAGGTATGATTCGAAGTGTGGGATATGTACTAATTGGATGTGGCTAAACAAGTCCTGGTCCTGGTTTCCCTTAAGGAAGCACGGCATCCCTCCTACCTGCACTGGCAAGACAAAAATAAATAAATAAATCACCAACTCTTATTATTAACAAAAAAGCTACATAAGGACTGGGAAGGTAAATAAAGATTTTTAAGTAAGATATCCAGATCTAGCTTTGTACTATGGTGCTGAAGAAGAGAGGAACTTCTGGAGGCTGCTATTCATGAAGCTGCACTTCCTAATTTCTGAGCTCCATGCTGCACCTGGGTATGTGGGGGCATGTGCTGGTGCTGCATAACTTGTAAAAATTAGCCACAGCATAGGCAGGCGTGTGATAGAGATGAGTCACAAGACACACAGTGATGTATAACTGCCAGTAGCCACATATAATATTCCTGCCTCCCTGAGAGCAGGAATGAGACCTTTCTCTTCAAACAGCAGGCAGATTGCTATTTAGAGGCATAGCAATTTTCATCTCATTTTGATGGATTTGAATAACTATTTCATGTTTTCGTGCCTTGCCTTGCCCAGAAGTTTCATTGCTGGTTACTTATTGTTCGTATAGTAGCTGAGTTAGTCTCTTGCATTTAGCTCTGGCTCTAGATGTAGCCGGTAATTTTAAATCGTACAGTGCCAGCACTAAAATCAATAAAACAGCTAGCAGTTGGGGCAAAGTAGCTTTACTAGGAGATGCATAATAAATATTAAGTCCATGTATAGCACAGTACAAGAGCACATTCTGATAGAGTGGAATGCTCTTAGGCAGCGCACTGAGGTGTACTAATTATTACTGTAAGTAGCTGCACTGCTTTGGAGAGATGAGGACTTCCATAGAAGCCTAGAAAGATTTAAAATGAAGTAATATACTGTACCAAATGAAAATACAAAGCTAAAATTGCCATTTGCTGAAGTTTTATTCTTTATTTGGCAACCTCTGTTTTAAAACTTGCCTCTCTCCCCGAGTTTACTCATGGAGCACTGTACTACACAGTGTGAGTAAAGGTGGTCAAGTCTGGTTTGTGAGGATTATATTCTGATAAAAATTAGTAAGCAAGTCCCAAACTCAGTTTTACGAGCACTGTCGCCCCCAAGCTCCAAACTCTCTCTCCTTGGCATAGTCGGGGGGTTGTTTTGTTGAAGTTCCCTTTAGCAAATTCAAATCAATGTAATGCTGACTTGCAGTCTTCATTTTAATTACATTATCAAAAGGCCATGTGTAAAACCTAATGGGGAAAAGATCCCATTTGGCAAGAGGCCAAGAATATGAAGCCTGATCATCAAATACAAAAGCATTTTATATCTGTATTGAAAGCAAGCTTGAAACTTACTTTAGATTCATCTTGAGCCTGATCCAAACCCTTTGAAGTCAATAGGATTCATTCCATTCTTTTCAATGGGTTTGGGATCAGGGCCCTAAGGAGGGATCTTCTCATATCTAGACCTTTTTAAGGCAATTCAGATTCCTGTTTGAAGTACTGTGTTGTCTTCTTTTGTAGTGTTATGGTTACCTCTGCTTACAGAAACTATTTTTATAACAGCTGCAGGAATTCTTCTCATAGTTTTGTGCTTTGGCCATTCTCACTGGAAAATTAAATAATGGGTACAAATTTTCTGGATTTTTTTTCCCAAAATGGTATTTAGTTCTGCTGTGGTTTTTAAAAAATGGAGTGTTTTATAGAAAAGAAAAAACAATCCTTGTGGTGATAGCTTTTTTGATTATGCATTTTTAGAATATGCACTCATCATATTTGGATAAATATCATATGGGCACATCCTGTCCATGTTAAAGACTATTTATCCCTCAATCTGGGAGGAAACTGTACTCACAGGGCCAAATCCTGCACTCCTTATTCACTCCTTACTAAGACAAAACTCCCACCGAGGGTTGTGTGACTTTGAGCAAGTCATTGGTGCCTCAGTTTCCCAATCTGTAAAATGGAGGTAATGATACTAACTTTGTAAAATGCTTTTAGATCTATGGATGAAAAGTGCTGTATATAAGAGCTAGGTATTATTATTATTTAACCATTCAGTACTTCAGTTTCTCCCCAGCTGTAAACCAATGATACCCATCTTTGTGTAGAACTTTGACATCCTGAAGTGGCAGGTGCGATGGTTCTTTCAGCTTCACGTGTTCTGCAGGAAGGGAGAGTCATTTTTCAGCAAATTAATGTCATTCCATGAATTACACCCTGAAATCAACTGGAGGAGAGGTGGAATATTAGGGTCTTTATAGAAGTGCAAAGAAGAAGTATAAGTGAAGCTGAAGTTTGAGTTCTTGCAATAAAAACCTGGCTAGCTAACGTACAACTCATCCAATGTCTTTGGGATGGTTTTGCCATACCTCTATTGTCACTGGTTAAAGATGGCAATGATGCTTTTAGCTCATATTTCCTGATGTTATGCCCACTGAAATCAATGGAGATTTAAAAAGGATGAGGGCTTCCTACTTGACAAATGAATCATTAGGATATACACTTTTTACAGGATCTTCGAAATATTTTGTGGGCTAAATATTGCACAAGGGGTGCAAGGCATTTGCAAACAGCTCCACAACTTAAGAAATTTGATGGATAAAATAATTTTCTTGAAGCCCTGAAAACATCTTGTTATTACGGAGTTTGTTTGGAGAGCAGCAAAGAGCGTATCTAACACCTTTTGTTTTACCATAGTCTTGAAGTCATGTCCATTTTAGGTACCTATAGGGCCCCTGTTACTATGGTATCACCTCATAACTTCCCTGTAAGGTAGGGAAGTACTGTTATTCCTATTTGACAGATGGGGTACTGTGGCTCAGATCCTCAAAGGGATTTAGGTGCCTAACTCCCACTGACTTCAATGGGTCACCAAATGAAATTAATAGGCAGCAGGTTTAAAACAAACAAAAGGAAGTATTTCTTCATACAATGCACAGTCAACCTGTGGAACGCTTTGCCAGAGGATGTTGTAAAGGCCAAGACTATAACAGGGTTCAAAAAAGAACTAGATAAATTCATGGAGGACAGGTCCATCAATGGCTATTAGCCAGGATGGGAAGGGACGGTGTCCCTAGCTTCTGTTTGCCAAGAGCTGGGAATGAGCAGCAGGGGATGTATCACTCAGTGATTACCTGTTCTGTTCATTCCCTCTGGCGCATCTGGCACTGGCCACTGTTGGAAAACAGGATATTGGGCTAAATGGACCTTTGGTCTGACCAGTATGGCCAGTCTTATATTATGTGCTATATTGATTATTAGAGGAGGGGGAAGCCACACAAAGCTAGTGGACAGAGAGATACATTCAAGGGCATCATTTGCTATAGGTAAAGCTCAGATTTTGTTACAGATATTTTTAGTAAAAATCATGGACAAGTCACGGGGGTCTGTGAATTTTAGTTTATTGCCCGTGACTTGTCCGTGATTTTTACTAAAAATATCCCTGACAAAATATGGAGGGAGGAGTGTCCAGCACCCACAGCGGCTGATGGCTCTTCAGTCCCCCCCGCAGCTGTCACTGACTGTGATAGCTGAGCCACTGCAGGGTCCCCTTGCCACCTGTGGCAGCTGAGCCGCTGTGGGGTCTCCTTGGCGAGCTCCTTGGGAGGTCCGGGGTCCCCCTGCTGCCCGACGGCTAGGAGCTGCTGCAGGCCTGCCGCCAGCAGAAGCTGAGAGTTGTGGGGCTGCCTGCTGACAGCTCCAGCCCGTGGCAGAAAATGTCACACAGGTGTCTGGAAGTCATGGATTCCATGACCTCCATGACATAATCATAGTTTTATCTATGGGACAGTTGCCTTCCACTGACCTTGGTTTACCCGCACCCCCCGACTTTTCATAAGTCTATATGCTCCATTATGTCTGCCACTCCCCTCCTCCCTGGCTTTGCTGGATAGAATATAATTACACATAATGTTCTACATGCTGACACAACTTTGCCCTCCTCTCCCAAATTTTTCTGAAATGACGTCCCTGGATACCTGTACACATCATGTCATATAATGCAGTGATGGGAGAGAGTGTGTGTGTGTGTGTGTATGTATACACACAAAAATAGACTATGCCACCACCAACTGCTGGAGAGAATCAGAACTATTCATCAGTATGTCAGAGGCTTTTTACTGCTAGATATCAGCTATGGTTCTCCTGTAGGTCAGTCAGTAGGGTTCTGTGCTTGTGAAGCTGTGTTCAGGCTCTGCTGTTGCTCTGAAGTTCTGAGTAGCTAGTGTGCATCATAGAGCCAGCAATGAAGTTCCTAGGTAGCTTTGTTGCCTGTGTAATGAGTGATAATGGAAACCACAGAAAAACTATAAGGCGGAAAAAAATAGATATGGTTGAGTATGAGCACTTAGAGAAGAGAGATTTCCTGATTCCATTCCCTCACCAATACCATCTGGCTGAATGTTTATGTCACTGCAATCCAAGACATTTTTGATTAATTAATGCTGTTCTTCATGTAAACACTAAACACAATCATTTTGACAAAGTACTTTGACATTTTGCCTCCTGGGTTATGAAATTCTCTGCCAGAGACTGTTAAATCTGCTCCTTTCTCAATGGGTTTTACAGCTAGATTTGCTATTTTAAGATGTTTGATTCATGTTTGCACTTTACCGTCTAGCTATAATATATATAGATAGAAGATTTTTTTGTCATTGAATTTTGGAAGCTCTTTAAGATACACCAGATACTATAAAAGATGCTTTAAAAATAAAGACAGGTTTCAGAGTAGTAGCCGTGTTAGTCTGTATCAGCAATAACAACGAGGCGTCCTTGTGGCACCTCAGAGACGAACAAATTTATTTGGGCATAAGAGGCCGTGGAATTTTTGTTTATTGCCCGTGACCTGTCCATGACTTTTACTAAAAATACCCGTGACTAAATCATGAATTGTGGTGTAGTGTTTTGCTCTGAATTTGATTACACTACACTGGGTCGTTTCCCTTCAGTCTCCATCCCTTAAGGCTTAGTAAGTAGAGCACTACAGCTGCTTCTATGTGAGCAACAGAGGGAGTGAATAACTTGTTGGAGATTAGGCAGAAGTCAAACATATGGTGCAGAAAGTGAAAGTGGATGCAAGTGAGACATAACATTTCTCAATGATTGGTGCCTGTGCGACTGTGATGCTCGTGTGTTTAGGAAGACTGATAATATTCTACCACAGGAATTACAACTTTCTACAACATGGAAACAGCAGCACTGTAGAGTGGGGTAAAGGACACACCACTTTACCTATGGGAACAAACTCTTGCCCTTTTCCTTCTAGCTGTAAAGAGAACCAGAGGCTAGTAGCAGGAAAGTCTCCCAAGCCTTTCAGGAAGGATGGTTAAGGCACAAGTCTGGAACTCAAGAGACCTTGGTACTATTCCCAACTCTGCCACTGATTTCCAGTGTGACCTCAACTCACTTTCTGCTGTAATTTGCCTGTCTGCAAAGTGGGAATGGTGTAATACGTTCCTAACAGGAGTCTAGTTAGTATTAATTAATTTGTTGTTGAAGTCAATGGGACTCATTGAATAAGGGTATTAGAATCTGGCCCTTAATATCTGTGAAGTGCTTTCAGTTCCTCAGCTTGAAGATGCTGTAGAAGTCCTGAGAATTAGTCAGAGTATGTGCTGTTGGATTGGTAGTTGTGACCACTGTGAAAAACATTTCAAATCACATAATATAAAGTTTTATAATCTCTCACCAAGTGATCTACTAAGGCATGTGTTTAGTAACTTTACACCTCCATCTTTCATTGTCATTTCACATAAGGTTATATATCACAATGAAAATTACTCAATATATTGTATTCTGTAACGTTATAAACTAAGGTAGCCAACAAGAACATGCATATTTATTTGTTCTTATGAGATAGGTATGTAGCTGTACTAAACAGTGTAGTAGTATGACATCCAAAGTCATAATGGGTGAAATCCTGATGCACCTGAAGTCAATGGCAAAATTCCCATTGACTTCATTCGGGTCAGGATTTCACCCAATATGTGCGGTATAGAGGTGGATGCAGTTAGAAGCATGCATGAACCACTGAAGGTAGCAATCACGTACATTTGTATTAGTATGAGGATGTTGTTAAGGATCGAACAATCTGAGCCCAGGTTGGCTCATGACTGAATGGCTGTGTCCAGAATTTGAATATCTGGAATATCTATTTCTTTATTTGTGAGTAGGTGGAGATGCTTATTGAAGACAGCAGGGGATTAATAGATGCTTTCCCCAAAGGGCACAGTCCTGCAGACGAGGTGAGTGCCCTAATCACTGGATTCCCTTTCTTCCCCTTCCTGCCCTCTTTAGGAAAGTTCAGTGCCAAACTCAAGGACCATATTGCGCCCAGACCCTTCTCAAGGGCACAAGGAACAGGAAAGTCTTCCTGTTACAGCTTTCTTACCTGGACATATGCAAATGGGCATGCACAGTCCAGCCCCAAATCTGCAAAATTTGTTACTTATACAGCACCCCCGGGGGGTGCTAGGTACTCCAATACTACAACAATGGTAGGTGCTCTAGGTGAGCTGAAAATAGACTGTATTGTTCTCAGAATCCTGGATAGAGCCCCAAATGGCTAACAGGCTCAACAGACAAAAAGACCCATGAAGAACGGTGGTAAGGCAAGTGGAATGAAAATAAAGTTAGTCCAGTGGTTAGGGCACTAACCTAGGTCTTGAGAGACCAAAGGTCAGTTCACTGCTGTGTCACAGATTTCCTGTGGGACCCTGTGCAAATCTCTCTGTGTCTCAGTTCCCCTTCTGTGCAATGTGAATAATAGCAGCCACTGACCTCACAGGGAAGTTGTGAGGATCAATACATTAAAGGCTGTGAATTGTTGTGGTAGTTGTTAGTTGAGGCATATAAGTTAATTGGATAGATAGAAAGGAACACAGCACACACACACAAGCATAACGATTGAGAATATGAGTGCGGGCACAATAATGTATCCTAATGACTCATTTAGTTTGATTTCAGTGTATTTGCTAAATAACTATTTTGCAAAAAGGAAGAAGATGTAGTTGTGTGTGAAATGGCCATTTGAATAAAAAAAATGGTGCAGTTCAGGCTTTATTCCTAGTTTTTCATTGTAAGTAGCATATCAGTTCGTTTGTTTGTGTGGCATGGTTTCTGTGGCATCTGTACTACTTGTAGGTTTCCCTGAAGTCAAAATTACTGCTTCAAGAGCTTCACTATGACATGTTCTTTTCGGTGTCTTCTTGCTCTGACACAATTCGTACTTCAGGGTAGTATGTATCCAGCCATCTGAGGCATTAGAAGTAATTTGCAAAGATATACACTATCTATCATAATTCAGTCCATTTTGATAACAACATAACCTTATATGGTAATTGGTTCTCTACCAAATACAGTCCAGAGAGAAATGTGGGAGAGGGAACATGAACTAACAACAGGGGGCTCAAGTCTCCTCTCACCAGGGTGACACCCATGTAACCCTGTTGAGTTCAATTGAGTTACTCTTGCTGTGCACCGGTGTAAGTCAGAGGTGGATCAGCCCCCAGATATTTGTTAGTGCAAAAATTGTTTTCCTACCAAACTCTATGTGCTTTTATATACAGCTTTTTCGTTGTAAATTATATTAATGGCCTCAAGGTCTCAGACCTGTTGAATAGTCTTGAATGATGGTTTCCAAGGCAAAACGCAACCCGCATTGTGTTTATTCTACTCAAACTTTGAATGCACCACATTAAGCCAAACATGGGAGAATCCTTTAGAGTGTGAATATCAGCACTGTTCTCAGATAACATATTATTCCTCTAGCTAGTTCTTTCCTATATAACACAGGCCTCTTAACGGGATTAAGTGACAGTTACCTGTTTTAGGACAATTCTTGCAATACAAGCTGTTCTACTTTGCTCACACTTGAGTTCTCATTTGATATGTAGCATAACATTCAGTGGAATCATATACTTCACTATTAACTTATGAAGAAAAAAATATTGATTTGCAGAACCTATTGGACCTGAAAGATTGAAAGCAGAAGCTGTTGGCCACAAGGTTTGCACTTCCAACAATATACCCAGAAGTTTTCAGAAATTCTACAGGAGCTTTCTGATAAATGTGGATAAAACTCTTCTAGCTTATATATATATATATATATATATATATATATATATAAAGCAAGTGACATCTAACCCAAAGAATCAACCTTTGGCAAGCACCGATAGCTTAACTTGACATAAAGGAACTTCTCCAAAATATATTTAAATGTTATTTCATTTAGCCTCCCGGTACATGTAGCTAAATTGTAGAATAGTATTTACGTCTTTCTTGTGTGTTCCCCTGTGATTCCAGCATCTTAATTGGCTGGCTGGGTGTCTTGATGGACCTGGTCTTAGATCTACAAGAAAGAACGGCTATATGCTGGGTGGAGATGATATAAATCCACCCTGTTTACTCAAACACATACGTTCTGCAGATGAATCACCAAAAAGACAGTTTTTTAAGGGCTGAGTTCCAGCAGTTGATTCACTCTTCTTCGTGAGCTGAAAATAGACTGTATTGTTCTCATAATCCTGTATAGAGCATCTTGAAACCTTATATAATGTGAAGGGTTTTTTTTTTAATCTTTTCCTATAGCAAGAAAATGAACTTATTCAGTTGTGCCTACAGATAGTGATGCTAATTAACTGGTTTTTGGGTTTTTTTTGCAGTTTCCTCAATATTTCATTATAATTTCAATCTCTTCATTACAATTACAAACCTTATATACACTACATGTAGTTTTCACAATGAGCATTACAGAATCTTGGCAATATATGTAAAAAATAGAATCACATATCTATGTGAAAACTCCATAAGCTTATCAAACAAAAGTTGAGCTGCTTAGATTCATAATGCCCTGGTTATTGTCTTTACTGTGAAGTTCCAAGCAGCAGTAGCATAGCAACGTGTTCCTAGATAGCTATGGCTTTATTTAACAAGTGATAAAATTTAACAAAGTGATAATGCAAACCACAGAAAAAGCAAATTTGGTTGGGAAGCTATAGAACGGGGGAAACTTCAGATCTTTCAACCAAATTTAACAACCATGATTTAGCACACTTTACACGTATTTGTGGCTCTGGCACAGATGGTCATTATTCTGTGTCAGCAACTCCTATCAAGCCTGACGTGTTCACCACACCTAACACACTTGTCATAAGCTGTATCTAAAAGGTGTCATTGTAAGGTATTGCATACAAATTGGTAGCATTCTGGTCCCGAACATAATTGCATGATGTATGTATGGTAAACCCCAAAAGGACTTTATATATATGTGCTGAAAATGTGTTCTTTAACATGTATTTGGCAAGCAGTGCCTAAGCCAGGCTTGTTTCAGAAAAAGGCATGTGGTTCCACTTGCTTGCATGGGTCTCCTACGTAAGATAGGTACGGTCTGACCAAAGACAAAGAAAAGCACATTTACATACAAGGTAAACAAAGCCATCAGAAGAGGAAGGGGGGAAAGATGAATACTTACCAACCTCAATTGGGGATGGAGACTATATCCCCAGGAAACCTTCTGGCTTTTTGTAACAGGGTCAGTGAAATTTGGGAGATAAAAGCAGAAACAGAAAGCCATTTTGCTGTCCATCACTTGGGGAATTCAAGGGGCTAGAGCTCTTGAAATCACAGAATGTTGGATCCTTCGACCAATGGGGTTGGAGTCTCTAGGAACCAAGTTTAGGTGAGAACCCTGCTTAGGCCAAGACTGCAACTTGCTGAAATTAAGTTTTAGTTTTAGAAGCCTATTTTTACTTTTGTTTGCTTGTAACCCTTTCTATCTTTTTTCCTTATATTTAGTATCACTTAAATCTGTGTCCTTTTGTTAAATAAACTGGTTTTCCCTTTACTATAAATCAATTCAGTGCTGTGATTGAAATAACAGTGTTTGTCAAACCCCAGTTAAATTAATGAGCTGCAGTGTATTGTCTCTTTAAAGGAGCAAGAAACGTAATAACTTCTGTGAGTGTTCAGGGAGAGGGCTGGACACTGCAGGGCAGATGGTCTGGGGAAAATTCAGTAATGAGAAGGTGTTGGGTTCCCCCTGCAAAAAGTAACTGGGCGATGGAAGCCAGGGCGTGACTTCCATAGTTGAGGGTTAGCTGTTGGTGCCAGGGCTGTGAGCCACAGCAGCATAACATTGAAGGCACCCAGAGTTGCAGGGCAGGCAGTAACACAACCCCTCCTTACTGGTCTTGATTGAGCCCAAAGATTGTCACAGTGGCCAAATTAGATGTTAGCCTAGGCTGCAACCTGGGCATGTCTTTTGAACTCTGTTTGCCCTATCTGTGCTAGCCTCCTAACATCTGCTAGTTCCCAGTTTGGCCACAGCCAAACTTTAACTACATGCTTAAGCGTGATTGGTAAATTTGGGTTGAAAGCCCTGTGACGCCACAGTCTGAGGGTCAATCCAATAACTTTGCGGTTTCCTTTTCCTCAGGGCTGTAGTATTTCATTAATGTTTTCTGTCAAGTGACCAATACATACTGTACAACCCAGAGGAAACAAAGATCTTTGATCTGGTCCGGCTCCTTAGTCTAGCTGTCTTACTAGTATTGGCCTTGCCTGAGGAGGTTTGAAGGCTAGGACTATAACAGGGTTTAAAAGAGAACTAGATAAATTCATGGAGGTTAAGTCCATTAATGGCTATTAGCCAGGATGGGTAAGGAATGGTGTCCCTAGCCTCTGTTTGTCGGATGGTTGAGATGGATGGCAAGAGAGAGATCACTTGATCATTACCTGTTAGGTTCACTCCCTCTGGGGGCACCTGGCATTGGACACTGTCGGCAGACAAGATACTGGGCTGTATGGACCTTTGGTCTGATCCAGTATGGCCATTCTTATGTTCTTATGGCCTGTGGATTGCCCTCCTGTCCCATACAGATGGCGAATGGAAATCCTTTCAAAATTGAATGAAGACCCAGCACTAGTATGGGCTTGTCATCAGTAGATCTCAAGATGCTTTACAAAGGAGGTCAATTTCATTATCCCCATTTTAGAGGTGGAGAAACTGAGGCACAGAGAGGTGAAGTGAATTGCCCAGGACCATCCAGCAGGCCAGCAGCAGAGCTGGGACTAGCAGCCAGGCCAGTGCTCTAGTCACTGAGTCAAGCAACAGCCCTATCAACAATTCATTAACAAAGAGCAGCTAATCAGATTATAGCACCTCACTCATCTCCTCCCACATTCAGAAATAATTAACAGAGGGGCAAATCCTTCCCCTCGGTACAGCCTGAGTATCTGGGGAGGCAGTTTCACATGGCACCATCGGAAGGACTCCAAAGTGAGCAGAGCAGGAGTAGAGCTGCCCCCAGCTGTTAAGGCCCTGAGGCTGCAGTAACTCCCATGACTCCTGCACCCCTCTCTTTGGGGACCAGCATAGATGAGCTGCTGAAAATCCACTGGTCTTGCTTGCCCTGCCCTGCCCCAATCCATCTCGTCCAACTCTGTGTGGGGTGCCATGATTTGTACTCTCTGTGGGCTTCCCAGACCCTGCCCACTCACCCCATGTAATGTAACTGCATTGCAGTGTGTCCGAGTGCCTCCGTGCCCACAGCCCGGGCCTTCTCCATTGCTGTTGATGTCAGTAGGAGTCCTTCCTTTGACGGGCACTGGATGGATCAGGCCCCAAGGGAGAAGTCATGCCCCTTTGTGTGTAATTGTAACAAACAAATAGTTTAAAAGTTACAGGGGGCAATACAGTGTTTGTGATAAGCCAAAGAAGCAGACAGCTTTTGGAAAAACAAATCCCCTTGCAGCACGACCACACAGGCCAAACAGCGCAGGCATGGACTGAGACTGATATTCATGGAAAGAAAAATGGGGTCTAAGTGTCTTCCTCCTCTACATGCTGAGACTTCCGATCCTGTAATTGGATCTCTGCATACAAGCCTTCACCAACATGCAGAGCCTCTTTGAAATCAGCAGGGCTCTTCACAGGGGTAAGTTTCCCTACACAGATCCAGTTACAGGATCAGGGCGTAGACAAGACTGACTTCAGGTCTCTCAGATCCTTGAGCTGACAGAGGTGGGGAAGGTTGTTAAATTACCAGGCACTGGGAGGATGTTGCCAATCTCAAGCTAATTCTAGCAGCTGGTATGTAGGAGTTAATGCAAAGATGACGTACAGCACTTCACATGGAGTGTGAAGAGCAGCTCTCTGGTGAGTGAAGGGAGGAGGGAATTTATTGGAGAAAAGCTGTCATCTGAGCTGCTTCTCACTTCTGCTTGCAATCCTACATGGTGATGAGTCAGAGCCAGCAGGGTGTGCTTCTCTGGTGGGCTGAGGGGAAGCCCACACTCCAGATGCCTGGAGCCTTTCCACTGTTTAAAAACAGAAAGGTAAAAAAAACCCAGCCCAGTGCAAGATCTGTAAATGCTATCTGTCCAGTTTAAGAGAACTCCGGTTGTGAAAATCTGGCAATTGCAAAGAAGGCTATCTAGAATTCAAACAGGGGCAGGGAGTAAATAAGAATCTGATTGCTTATCTGTCTACTCTCTAGAAAGGCATATGTTGTCATAATAATATGGAACTTTAATGAAGCCGATTTTGGGGGTGACTTGCAGAAGAATTAGTTGGGAAATGGGTTGGGGTTTTTTCCACGGAAAACTTCAGTGACGCACATTTTCCATTTCTATCAATGTTTTTAGCAGAAAATCTTAACTTTTTTGCTGGAAAACTGAAAACCCAAAAACTGATTTATTTTTTGTTTGGTGTTCAGCCAAAAATCTTTGGTTTTCACATTTTCAGTTTTACAATGAAGAATTGAAACTTTTCAAGGAAAACAAACACTTTATGCAAACATTTCCAGTTTGTCAAAAACTCAATTTTCCATTGAAATATTTTTTGGAAAAATTTCTGCTAGTCCTATTAGAGACATTAAAAGTTGAAAAGTGAAACATATTCTAGTGAGTTTTAAAATACAGTACCATGTGTACCACGAAGAGCTCAAGATTTCCCAGTGATTTTGACATTGTAGTCTTTCGTTTTCTAAGCATATAAAATGGTCACTGCAGGTGCCTCACAAATGATTGTTGAGTTTATTACGGCATTTAAAAAAACATTAGTACATTGACACTAGCCATGACAAGAACTACAGAAATGATTAAGAGGCTGGTAGAACTGACTGAGGATAGATTAAAAGTACACATGTTTAGTTGCTTGGCCAAATGATGATTAAAAAGGGATATGTTAACTGTGCACAAGTATCTGGTGAATGCAAACCCCAAGGAAAGAGAGAAGAACTTATTAGTGTAGCACAAGGAAATTGGAAAAAGGTGCCAGGGCTCTTCTGTTGAGTCACTCTGTTAACAGCAATTAGAACCTGGCATGTAGCTGCTGAAGTTCTGGTGAATCATTGTGGCAGGCGTAGCTCATTAAATCTACTTCTGACATGTGGGAGGTGGCAGAACCCGTTTGGGAAGAGGGAATAGAGACAGACACTGACTCCTAGCGGAGGAAGTTTAGGCTGAGTGTCAATGTTGTGGTGTTGGTGTCTGTTCCAAAGCCCACTGAAGTCAATGTGACTTTCTACAGACTTCAGTTAGTTGTGTTCCAGGCTTTTGTTGAGGATCGGGTAGGGACGCAGGCCTTTCCCAGTTTGGTACAAGTAATAAGATTTCCAGACTCCCTCCAGACACAAAGGGTGCGGGATGAAAGAAGTCCTGAGATAACTAGGACAACAAGAGTGATAGAAACCCAGGCTGCAGCCCAGCAGGAAGACTAGCAACAGCTCTAGGAAGTTTCAGAGTAACAGCCGTGTTAGTCTGTATTCGCAAAAAGAAAAGGAGTACTTGTGGCACCTTAGAGACTAACCAATTTATTTGAAAGCTTATGCTCAAATAAATTGGTTAGTCTCTAAGGTGCCACAAGCTTTAGGAGGAGCTGCCTCAGAAAAGACAACAAGAACAGCCAATCGCTGTGAGGAAGCTAAAGCTGAGGTTTCTATGGAGTTGTTGCTTTTGAGCTATCTGTAATGCCAAACCTCAGGGACAACAGTATGGACAGTAAATCAAGGTGTGAGTGGAGTATAGGGTGGGCACTCAAGCTTGTTCAGGGAGCTACCAGGGTTGGGATAAAAAGAAAGCTAGTAAGTGACAGGATATTTATTAAAATGATAATCGGGATCCACTTTCCTAATGGTGAGATCTGCTAGATGGAGAAATCATCCTCCAAATAAAATTATGGGAGCCCGGTTGCTCAAGTCATTTAAAACAGAATAAGACATAGCATTAGGGAACCATCCTACACAGTTGTAGGGAACAATCTTACACTGGCAGGAGGATGGACTAAAGGACCTAGGAGGTTTTTCTCATTTCTATTTCTACAGTTTCAAATGTTCTTTAATACAAGAAAAATCAGAAGTAAAACTAGCCAATTTTAGGGATATAAAAGAGATGGTAGAGCATGGGTAGTTATGTTTCTTATCATGCTGTATTTAGATTTCTTTCTTCAAGCAGTTTGGTATTTGACTAGAGATTCTGGGATCTAATGGGATGGGGAGGGACTAGGATTTATTCTTTCACAAGAGTAAGATTTTTCTGGCTAGATAGAATTGATCTGTATGTCTTACAAGTTTTATGGGTGGCTTAGCTGGAAAATTATTTAATTAAAAAAAGTCATTGAATGAGATTCTTTGGGCTGGTCTATCTTGAATAAATTACTTTAGTGCAAATGAGTTTATTAGTTTAAGAAAAAGAGAGAACGTATATAACTCCTAAAGTTATTCATGACATCAATCTAAGCAGATAAATTAATGTATATTAGATTTTATATTAACTTTCTGTTTCATTCTGGAAAGACTTAGAACTGTTTTTTCTTATGCTGCAGTTTTCATCTCATTAAATTTATTAATAATTATACAGCTGCAAAATGAAAGATTCATTCCTGCTAGTGTAATTTACCTTCGAATAAGTATAAAGATTTTGATTAGCCAGACTTAGAACACAGAAAAACCATCCCTGCCAGCAGCTGTTGATGCTACCAGCAAATTTTGCTTACAGGCATAAACTTTTATTATTATTAGGACTGTCAAATGATTAAAAAATGGCAATTAATCATAAAAGTAGTCGCTATTAATTGCAGTTTTAATCACACTGTTAAACAATAATAGAATACCAATTTAAATTCAGCCTGGAAGCATGTTCTCTGGAATGGTGGCCAAAGCATGAAGGGGCATATCTGGCATGTAAAGACCTTGCCAGCCACAACAGTGTCATGCGAATGCCTGTTCTCACTTTCAGGTCACATTGTAAATAAGAAGAGGGCAGCATTATCTCCCATAAAAGCAAACAAACTTGTTTGTCATAAAGATTGGGTGAACAAGAAGTAGGACTGAGTGGACCTGTGGGCTCTTAAGTTTTACATTGTTTTGTTTTTGAGTGTAGTTATATAAGAAAATAATTCTACATTTGTAAGTTACAGTTCCACAATAAAGAGGTTATACTACATTACTTTTATGAGATGAACTGAAAAATACTATTTCTTTTATCCTTTTTACGAGTGCACATATTTGTAATAAAAATAATATAAAGTGAGCACTGTACACTTTGTATTCTGTTGTAATTGAAATCAATATATTTGAAAATGTAGAAAAACATCCAAAATTTTTGTAATAAATTTAAATTGGCATTCTATTATTGTTCAACAGTGCAATTAAAACAGAGATTAATTGCGACTTTTTTTAAAATCTAGTTAATTTGTTTTGCATTAATTGCTTGAGTTAACTGCGCTTAACTGGCAATTCTAATTATTTATTATTTGTATTATGGTAGAGCCTAGAGTCCCCAGCTGAGACTGGGTCTTCATTATGCTAGGCACTGTGCCAACAAGTGGAGAGCCTTGAATAGTAAATAGACAAGACAAAGAGGGGAAAGGGAAAACAAAGGCACAGAGAGGTGAACATGCCGTAAGGTCACTCAACAAACAGTTCAGTGACTAAGTCAAGAATAGAATCCAGGTCTCCTGAATCCTAGTCCTAGCCAATTCCAGGACCCTTCTGCCTCCCTTGCCATTTTGAGTTGAGAAGTTACCTAGCTGTGTTACTAGCACTTTCAATATTCCTGTGTACTGTGGTCAGAGAATTTGTTAAGGTAAATTTGTAGTCACCATCCCTGCAAACACTTATTGATGTAACTTGACTCATATAAATAGTATCATTTTACAGGGATTTTAGGATCAGGTCGTGTAATTATAACTGCCGATGCATCAAGTGTCTGTGAATGAAAAGATCTCAGCTTATGAAAACCATCCCAAGAAACTCTTTTCACACTGGTAAATGGCCTCTTTCAGAGTCAGGCTTACAAAGTTTGCGTGCTGGCTAATCACTAAAGAAACAGTTGTGCACAAAAGGCAAAACTGCAAATACTATCCAAAGATCTCAAATTCTGGCTGCTCTCAGGCATAGCATCCAAACACAGTGGTGTAGAGGCTCCTCCTATGGGAATTGCAGAGAAATACAAAGGATTAAAATAATGGAAACAAGTAAAAGGATGATTGAGAAACAGGAGGAGGAATATTAGTTAAATATCATAGTAAAATTCCGAAAAGCCACTTTGAGTGATCTACCGTAAGTGCCAAGAAATAAAAAATGGTGTTTGCATTTCCTTTACTGTGCGGTTTCATAACTTGCCATCTGTTTATAAATGATTTGTGTTTCTGAGCATTATTCATTTTAGCATCTATATGCACAATGACCCAGGAGTGAACTCTCCCAACTTGAAATACAGCCATATGTATAAGAAGTTCCCATCAGCATCAGTGCCGTGCAGGGAGGCAAACTGCCACTCATCAAAATGGAAATATACACCCCAAATGAATTCGGTCAGGCAGTAACATCCTGGCAGGCTACCTACATCTGTCAGAAGTCTGGGAACATCCATCAGGATCTAGCAACTCCATGAGCTAGCTACAGTCATTCAATATCTTTCAGAACACTGCAGTGTATATCCTGCTCTTGAGATGGGTCCATAGCTTTTCTTAGTGTGTGTTTGCATAACGCCCCTATTAATGGGAGTGGTACACCCGCTCTCTTCAAGAAGTGAACATACCCCATGTCATGAGTTTCCACAGTTCCCATTAATATCACAGCAAGATACTGCTCACACCAGCAATTGTCAGTGCAACTCATAGACTCAAGGTCTTCATAGAATCATAGAAGATTAGGGTTGGAAGAGACCTTGGGAGGTCATCTAGTCCAACCCCCTGCTCAAAGCAGGACTAACCCCAACTAAATCATCCCAGCCAGGGCTTTGTCAAGCAGGGCCTTAAAAACCTCTAAGGATGGAGATTCCACCACCTCCTTAGGTAACCCATTCCAGTGCTTCACCACCCTCCTAGTAAAATAGTGTTTCCTAATATCCAACCTAGACCTCCCGCACTGCAACTTGAGAACATTGCTCCTTGTTCTGTCATCTGCTACCATTGAGAACAGCCTAGCTCCATCCTCTTTGGAACCCCCTTTCAGGTAGTTGAAGGCTGCTATCAAATACCCCCTCACTCTTCCTTTCTGCAGACTAAATAAGCCCAGTTCCTTTCGTCTCTGCTCATAAGTCATGTGCCCCAGCCCCCTAATAATTTTCATTTCTCTCCTCTGGAATCCCTCCAATTTGTCCATATCCTTTCTGTAGTGGGGGCCCAAAGCTGGACGCAAGACTCCAGATGTGGCCTCACCAGTGCCAAATAGGGGGGAATAATCACTTCCCTCGATCTGCTGGCAATGCTCCTACTAATGCAGCCCAATATGCCGTTAGCCTTCTTGGCAACAAGGGCTCACTGTTGACTCATATCCAGCTTCTCCTCCACTGTAACCCCCAGGTCCTTTTCTGCAGAACTGCCACTAAGCCAGTCAGTCCCCAGCCTGTAGCGGTGCATCCGATTCTTCCATCCTAAGTGCAGGACTCTGCCCTTGTCCTTGTTGAACCTCATCAAATTTCTTTTGGCCCAATCCTCCAATTTGTCTGGGTTACTCTGGACCCTATCTCTGCCCTCCAGCATATCTACCTCTTCCCCCAGCTTAGCGTCATCCGTGAACTTGCTGAGGGCGCAATCCATCCCATAATCCAGATCATTAATGAAGATGTTGAACAAAACTGGCTCCAGGACCAATCCGTGGGGCACTCCACTTGATACCGGCTGCCAGGTAGACATCGAGCTGCTGATCACTACCCATTGAGCCCGACGATCTTGCCAGCTTTCTATGCACCTTATAGTTCATTCATCCAATCCATACTTCTTTAACTTGCTGGCAAGAATACTGTGGGAGAACATATCAAAAGCTTTGCTAAAGTCAAAGGATATCACGTCCACCACTTTCCCCATATCCATAGAGCCAGTTATCTCATCATAGAAGGCAGTCAGGTTGGTCAGGCGTGACTTGCTCTTGGTGAATCCACTTTGACTGTTCTAATCACCTTCCTCTCCTTCAACTGCTTCAAAATGGATTCCTCAGAGTTGACTTCCTTACAGGAAAGCACCGTCTTATGTGCAGTCCCCCCAGTCGCACTGTGTCGGACGTGGGTGAATGAATTGTTTTAGATGGGAGCAAGGATTGGACGTGCATTGCATTTTTAAAGGTGATAATGATGAATGACATTTAGGCCTTGTCTACACTAAAAGTTTTGTCAGCAAAAGTTATGCCACTTTAATTAAAGCGCTTTAATTAAAACCATGGTTGCATGTCCACAGTAGCTCCTTGTGCCAGCAGAGTGCATCCACACGAACAGCTCTTGCACCAATACAGAGAGCAGTGCACTGTGGGCAGCTATCCCTCTGTGCAACTGGCCACAGGGTGCTTTGGGAAGGGTTTGCAATGCCTCAAGGGGCAGGCACAGCCTCACACAGTGCAGGTTTCTCAATCCCATCTTTCCAGGGGCATCACAGTAGATTGTTTGCGGCTTTTTGAACTGAAGTGGGCGGGGGGATGAGGGAGAGGAGAGTGGTGTGTCTGGGGCGAGGGAAACAGCAGGCTGACCGACCTATCCTGTGGCACAGGGAGAGGGACCCCCCCCCCACATCAGCCCCCAGCTCTGCTCAGCACAGCGGTCTCTCTCGATGCTGCCCGCTCTGCCTGCCTATGGTTCTGTGATTCCCTCCAAGTTCTCCCACAGCCTCCTCAGCTGCCTGGAGTGGCAT